>NC_138882.1:193543827-194852968 GCF_965194825.1 Balaenoptera physalus
TGAGGGTTTCCTGGGGACCGGAGAGGGATGGGGGCGTGTCTGTGATCGCCGTGAGGGATGAGGCACACAGATGTCTGAACTAAGAGATGCAGGATTGGACAAGCCCCAGGAACTTGCCAGGAAGAAAGCCAGGGGATGGGGTTGTTTCTAAGCTTGGTGTCTGATCATTCTGTCCTGCTAACATGCCAACACATATGCCACGGACTGTGACAGCTTCTTTATAGGGTGTGTGACACTCCATAGATATTTCAGACTCAGAAATGTGTGTGGAGCCCCTCAGCCATCTCAGCTGAGTGCAGCATGGGTGTCGTTGTCTCGGCGTGTGGGTTTGGCCGTTTCTCTGTAGGAACCTCCAGAGCTCGGACTGGGGGTACCAAATATCTCAGTGGTGATTAGGTGCAGGTAAAAAGAAAGAATAAGGTGAAGAGAGGGAGCTGGGAGCATATTTGTAGTGGAAGGTAGTCTGTCCATAGGTGACATTTGGACACTGACCCACAAAACAAAGGAAGGAGCCGAGAACCTTCCTGGAGCTCTAGGACCAGAGCTCCAGGAGGAGGGAACAGAAAGGGCAAAGGCTCAGAGGCTGGACTGTAGGAGGAGCCACAGCACAGGAAGACAGGTGTGAAGTGGGTGGGCCTGGTAGGCCAGGGGGAAGGCCAGTGTGTTACTCTGGGAGAACCTGGAAACCACAGAAGCTGAGGAATGGCGTTATCTGACTTACCTTGAAAAACAAGGCTCACACTGCTTCAAAGAGAAAATATTTCCAAGATGCACATGCAGGTGGGGAATTACTCAGTAAAGAGACATTTCAAGGGGCCAGGTGAGAGGGGCCAAACGGACCTGTTCCTGGGTGTCATACAAACTGGAAAGGACAACCCAAGCAAATGTCGAAACCTTCCAGCTGAAGAGGACGCTTTCCTGGGAGGATGAAGTTGGTGAGGGGTGGGTTTGAGTGCCATCGGCCCAGGTGCTGATCTGCATACCACTAAACCATCTTTTCAGGATCTTCTTCAACTTCCCTTTAAGACCGTCCCTACTTAACTGCTGCCATGCAGCCCACGACTACATCACCCTGAGATTTTACACTGAATTGGTTTTCAGCCAAACAGCCTACTCTGTTGACTTTTTGCCCAATCACAGGCCAACAACACGGAAACAATTCCCCATACAGAGATGAAACATTTAAAAACAAGGAATGGAAGAAAAAAGCAGGGTTTATTAAAAAGGGCTCCATCACGGCTTCCCTGGTGGCGCAGTGGTTAAGAACCCGCCTGCCAATACAGGGGACACGGGTTCGAGCCCTGGTCTGGGAAGATCCCACATGCCACGGAGCAACTAAACCCATGAGCCACAACTACTGAGCCTGCACTCTAGAGCCCGCGAGCCACAACTACTGAAGCCCACATGCCTGGAGCCCGTGCTCCGCAGCAAGAGAGGCCACCACAATGAGAAGCCCACACACCGCAAAGAAGAGTAGCCCCTGCTCGCCGCAACTAGAGAAAGCCTGCACACAGCAACCGATCCAATGAAACCAAAAATAAATAATTAATTAATTGATTTTTTAAAAAAAAAGGGCTCCATCATTCCAAACTGATGCCTTCAGTAACTCCTTTGTCATTCTTCCTTATAGATATAAAATTATCATCTGAAGGGAGAATGATAATAAAACTGACATTTCCCATCAGTCAACTTAATTCACAATGTAACATTTTCCAGATCTAATTATGTTTGCCTGATGACTGACATCCAGTGAACATTGTTGTTCATGTGGAAAAGTGCATTAAAAAGCCCCGGAGATAATTTATCACACAGAGCACTGCCTTTTCCGATGGGAAGAATGTTAATGTAGAGACTAGCAGAGAACCTCCTCTCAGACAGAGGTGGGCTCGGCCATCCCGGGAGCTCACAAGATCCAGGCTTGTGACAGCTCAGAGGGGAGGGGCAGCAATCTAGAGAACCCAGCCTAAGACAGGGCTCCCCCGGCTTCTTCCTGGATCAGATAGCAGCCCTTCTCCCCGTGCATCTAACCCCACCTCTCCAGAGCATCTGTGCTAACCACCACACCCACCTCCTGTGAGTAAACTCAGCCCTTGCAACAAATTCCCTGTAACTCAGCTTCCTGGGAGCACGTTGGGTTTACAGAGGATGGGCAAGGTGCTTTGGGAGGGGATATTCCAAGGATGCAAAGGGAAAGTGTATTGGTTTCTTGGGGTGACAGTAACAAAGTGCTAAGGACTGAGTGGCTTAAACAACAGAAATTCGTTGTGTCTCAGTTCTGGAAACTGGGAGTCTGAGATCGAACTGTCCGCAGGGCTGGTTCTTTCTGGAGGCTCAGAGGGAGAATCTGCTCCTTGCCTGTCTCCCTGCTTCTGGTGGTTTGCTGGTATTTGGAACGTTTGGCTTGTGGAAGCATCACCCCATCCCTGACTCCATCTTCACATGACATTCTCCCCGTGTGCATGTCTGTATCCAAATTTCCACTTTTATAAGGTGTTAAAGAAAAAATTACTCTGACTCTTCTTAAAATGGCAAGGAAGACATTTTTCAAGACTATTACAACAGGGGAGAGAGATTGAGCTCAACGCTCAATACAGCACAGACAGCAGGGGATGTATAGCCAACAGGCAGAGCTAGGGAGTCAGTGGATGGAAAATGAATAAGAGGGGACATCAAGGGTAGGGATTCTAGCTAAATTCACTCAGCAAGATTCTTGCCACAGCTGGGTCAGGTGAGCCAAGGACAGGATGGGGACAAAGGTGGAGGCCTGCCTAGTCAAGGGGGGGTCAGAAGATCCTGACTAAAGTGTAGGTAGAGGACACCAACCATATTGGACTAGGCCCCCATCAACAATCGCATCTTAACTTGATGACCTGCCAAGGCCCTACTTCCAAATAAGGGCACATTCACAGGTGCTCAGGTTTAGGACTTCAGCATCTTTTTTTGGCAGGGGGGAGGAGGGGGAGTACAATTCAACCCACAACAGAAGGCATTCTTCATCCCTGACCTTAAAAGTATCCACTGAGGAGGGTTGTCCACAACTCAGGTTCCCTAGATGCAGAGCCTGAGACAAGGGTTGGTGACTTAGGGGGGTTGTGGGGGAGGGATGGTGCTGTCAGGAGGAACTTGAGATGGGGGAAAGAGGTGACGTAGCACAGAAAGTGCTGAGCAGGAAGGGGTCTCAGGCCAAGCGTGACCTTGCCCTGAACCAGGGTCCACTCTTGTCCCTGTATGAGTCAGTCTTGGAGAGGGTGTAACCTCCCCCATTATGTGGCATCCTGTGGCTGAGGCCCATTCTCCTGGGGAGGGGTTGGCTGAGAAACCCCAGGAGCCATAACACAGCTGGGGGCTGGTCCTTGGCCTGGCAATGGGGACCAGGCAGGGCAGCACAGAGAGACCAGGCAGGACAGTGCAGGGGGACCAGGCAGGGCAGTTCAGGGGATCCAGGCAGGGCAGTGTAGGGGACAAGAGAAGAGATGCTCAGAGGCTCAGTCCCCGCCAGCCTCACCACCAGCTGGGAGCTGCCAGCCTTCCTGCAATCTCCAACCTGCCTGAGCCACTCGGTACAAATTGCCGAGAACTAATGCCCTTTAATGAAACTAAGTGACAGTGACAAAAGCCCTAATTTTGTGTCTTTTCTATTCTCCAGCTGCAGCAGTGATGCCCTGAAGAGGTTTCTGTTGACCAAGTGCAATTTATCAGACCAGCCAAAGGAGCAGGAAACGGCAGCCCTAACTCAGGGCTCCGCTCCCTCAAAATATTTATTTGTTTCTGATGCTCCTTTGGGATGTCACTGTTGTCAGCTCAGGGGTGGTGACCAAGCTTGTTCCAAATTGTTTTAAACTGAAGGAAAGAAATAACCTTCTTTCCCGCCTTCTGAGATTGGTGAGGAAAACTTTGTTTCAAAAAGATTTTTTTTAAACCCTCAAGGGTTTGTATTGGAAACAGCACAAAAAGATCCTTTTCGTTGAATACTTCAAAAAAAAAATCTGTGATTTGAATTTGTGGGGGGAGATGGGGGACACATGAAACGATTTATTAATTTCTTGAAAAATCTTTTTAAAAAATTTCCCTCCAAACCATAAGGCAGAATGACCCTAAATCTTTGGAGGATGAAATTTTTGGCCAAGTTAAAAAATTCTCACATATTTGCACTGCTTGGTTTCCATGGGAACTAAAGAAGCACTCCATAATGCCTTGAGAACTTCTATTTTTATATTAACCCTTCATATCACAAACAAAGGAAAACTAGAGGGGAGGGTGTGGTGAGGAGGAGGCAGTTTACAGATCCTTGAATCTCATTTCAAGATTGAGGAAGAGCACATTTACCTGAAAGCAGAAAGCTCACTGTGTATGCAGTCCCTCTAGATTCAGGGACGCAGTGGGGAAAAGTAATTAACATAAATACCACTCACTCAGTCTGCTTACATTTGTACCTGACTGTGGACTCAGATACACAAAGATGCCTTTTCAGTCTGGGATCGGCCAGCCCTGGGCTGAGGGGTTTGATCCTGGAAGCAGTGAGAAGTGTGGGTAAGTGGTTGTTATTCTGGGTCTACACTCTGGCTCATTTCTGGCCCGATGCCCCTAGGTCTGGGTTCACAGCAGCTCTGAACACACTGGGAAGTGCCTCAAAGCCACTGGAATGTGGACAAGAAATCGCCTTTTAGGAAATAATGTGAGCCTCAGTCTATTGCCATACATGGGTGCCTGACCTATTTCACAGACTCCCAGTACATTTAAATTTAAGCTCCTTTCCTGTGCAAAAAGGAAAAGTCATAACTTACGGGAAGAAACAGACCTCACTAACAGTGGGTGTGATGCGATATGGCTTCACGGACATTTCTAAACTCTCCCAATGTTGGCGGAAAAAAAAAGACAGTCTCTTCAATAAGTGGTGCTGGGAAAACTGGACAGCTACATGTAAAAGAATGAAATTAGAACACTCCCTAACACCATACACAAAAATAAACTCAAAATGGATTAGAGACCTAAATGTAAGACTGGACACTATAAAACCCTTAGAGGAAAACATAGGAAGAACACTCTTTGACATAAATCATAGCAAGATCTTTTTTGATCCACCTCCTAGAGTAAAGGAAATAAAAACAAAAATAAACAAATGGGACCTGATGAAATTTAAAAGCTTTTGCAAAGCAAACTACAAACAAGACGAAAAGACAACCCTCAGAATGGGAGAAAATATTTGCAAACGAATCAACGGACAAAGGATTAATCTCCAAAATACATAAAGAGCTCATTCAGCTCAATATTAAGAAAACAAACAACCCAATCCAAAAATGGGCAGAAGACCTAAATAGACATTTCTCCAAAGAAGACATACAGATGTCCAAGAAGCACATGAAAACCTGCTCAACATCACTAATTATTAGACAAATGCAAATCAAAACTACAATGAGGTATCACCTCACACCAGTTAGAATGGGCATCATCAGAAAATCTACAAACAACAAATGCTGGAGAGGGTGTGGAGACAAGGGAACCCTCTTGCACTGTTGGTGGGAATGTAAATTGATACAGCCACTATGGAGAACAGTATGGAGGTTCCTTAAAAAACTAAAAATACAACTACCATATGACCCAGCAATCCCATTACTGGGCATATACCCAGAGAAAACCGTATTTCAAAAAGAGTCATGTAGCACAATGTTCACTGCAGCACTATTTACAATAGCCAGGACATGGAAGCACCCTAAATGTCCATTAACAGATGAATGGATAAAGAAGATGTGGCACATATATACAATGGAATATTACTCAGCCACAAAAAGGAACAAGACTGAGTTATTCATAGTGAGGTGGATGGACCTAGAGTCTGTCATACAGAGTGAAGTAAGTCAGAAAGAGAAAAACAAATATCGTATATTAACGCATATATGTGGAACCTAGAAAAATGGTACAGATGAACCGGTTGCAGGGCAGAAATAGAGACACAGATGTAGAGAACAAACGTTTGGACACCAAGGCTGGAAACTGGGAGATTGAGATTGACATATATACACTAATATGTATAAAATGGTTAACTAATAAGAACCTGCTGTATAAAAAATAAATAAAATAAAATTCAAAAATTAAAAAAAAAAACCCACCATAACAAAAACAGCAATAGGAGTGAGTAAGTATGAGTGGGGTTTTTCAGGTCACATTTCCCCCCAAAATAAACCTATTTTAAAAATAATATGTGAATCAAACAGCACAGGAAGCTGATGAAGCTAAATGTGAGCACCTGTTTTTCCCACACAAGAAATGAAAATAAACTCACTGTAATGAAAATCAAGTACAAAAATGATTGCCTAATTAATTGATTGCCTAACTGATGAGCTGTGCACTGTAAATGCCTCTGGTGTCTTTTCCATTGATCGATGGTGAGGAGAAAGATGATAGGGCATCAGGCTGCTCTGGCCTCTGAGGATGTTGGTCCAGTGGTCCACTCTAAAGGAGCAGCCTCCCGGCTCAGCTGTCCAACACCTGGGACAGGTGGCCTACACCCCCCAGCTCTGGCCCTGACTTTCTGTTATCCTTGGGGGAGGAAGTACCAGGGAGGGGCCAACAGGTGGTCTCAGGGTAATTTTCTGACAATTGCTGGGACCACAGAAGACACACATCACACACCTGTTCTGTTTGGCCCTCAGCACAGTTGTAATTTCACATATATTTTACTGGCATTGTCTCCCCAGCCAGACTGTAAACTCCATGAGGGCAAGGACTGAACATGTCTGGGTTTTCCCCCATCATTTTGTATTTAGCACCTATTCAGAGGCTGGCACATAATAAGAACTCAATAAATATGTGATGAATACAATGACTGTTTAAGAAGAAGAGAATAATAATTAATATTTGGTTAGTTTTCTACTGCTACCATGAAAATTATGCAAGATAGTGGTGTAAAACAATAGATTTATTCTCTCACTGTTCCAAAAATCAGCAATATGAAGTGGATCTCCGTGGGCGAAAATCAAGGTGTGGGCAGGATTGCACTCCTTTCTGGAGGCTCCAGGGAGAATCTACTTCTTTGTTTTTTCCACCTTCTAGAAGCTTTCTACATTCCTTGACTGGTGGTCCTGTCATCCATCTTCAAATCCAGCAACATCAGGTCAAGCCTGCCTCACACTGTTCTCTCTCTGACCTTCCCTCCTACCTCCCTCGTCCACTTTTAAGGACCCTTGTGAAGACGTTAGTCCCACCCAGGTCATCTAGGACACTCTCCCCATCTCAAGGTCAGCTGATGAGCAGCCATAATTCCATCTGCAGCCTTCATTCTCCTTTTCCGTGTAAGGTAACGCATTCACAGGTACCATGCATTAGGACAGGGTCATCTTTGGTAGGGGCCATTATGCTACCTACCACAAATACCATCAGACAAAAATAGAACCTTCTGGAAGAAAAAAGGAGGAGACTATATCAAGATGGTGTTTTGTTCATTTTTGTGTTGTCCAAAGGGCCAAGCAGAGGGAATATATGGTAGATGTTTCATTAAGAAATGTTTGTGGAATAGATTCATATCCTTCACCCACCTATCAGGAAATGACCACCTGTTCTGTGCTGCTAATAGCACAAAGAGTCATCAGACTAGAAAGGAAGCACAGACCAGAACTGCACCTCTATAATTAAATTTGGACTCCTTGGTGATAGTAGCCAACACACAGCAATCACAACTAGCTAACATTCAGAGAGCACTTTCAAATCCACAGTCTTTCACAAATCTTATCCCACTGGATCTTTCTCACCACTGTGCAGGTGGCAATGACTAGTTCCATTTTGTAGGAGAAATACAAGTTCAAAGAAATTGAGTAGGGCTTTCCTGGTGGTGCAGTGGTTAAGAATCCACCTGCCAATGCAAGGGACACGGGTTCAAGCCCTGGTCCGGGAAGATCCCATGTGCCACGGAGCAACTAAGCCCATGTGCCACAACTACTGAGCCTGTGCTCTAGCACCTGCGAGCCACAGCTACTGAGCTTGAGTGTCACAACTACTGAAGCCCATGCGCCTAGAGCCCATGCTCCACAACAAGAGAAGCCGCCACAATAAGAAGCCCGTGCACCACAACGAAGAGTAGCCCCCACTCACCACAACTAGAGAAAGCCCATGCACAGCAACGAAGACCCAACACAGCCAAAAATAAAGTAAATAAAATAAAATAAATAAATTTATTAAAAAAAAAAAAGAAATTGAGTAACTTGGTCAAGATCTAATAGCCAGTAAATGTCAGGGCCATGTCTTCGGAATCCACAGTGTGAGCCCACCGCATTCCACAACATTTTCCTCCCTGAACAAATAGGAGATAAAATAGTCAATTTTTGGTTGTGTACTATAGACCAAAAAGGCTGAAAGTAAGACCAGCAATGTTCAGGCATAGAGAAAGGTCCACAGTGAGGCAGAAGCATGAAGACAAAGGTAGGACTGAAGCATGAAGACCAAGGTAGGGCAGAAGCATGAAGACCAAGGCGGGGCAGAAGCATGAAGACCAAGGAGGAGGGATTGAAGCATGAAGACCACAGTGGGACAGAAGCATGAAGACCAAGGTGGGGCAGAAGCATGAAGACTGAGGTGAGACTGAAGCATGAAGACCACAGTGGGACAGAAGCATGAAAACCAAGGTGGGGCAGAAGCATGAAGGCCACAGTGGGACAGAAGCATGAAGACCAAGGTGGGGCTGAAGCACGAAGGCCATGGTGGGGTGGGAACATGAAGACCATGGTGGGGCAGAAGCATTAAGGGAGGGAGCAGATTTGATCAGCTACAGGAGGGGACCCAGATATCTGCGTTCTTAGACAGAACTTAGTGTGCTCAGTGCTGTGATCCCAGCCTACCATTTCTAAATTTATTCCCACCACCCCCTCCAGACACGTCGTGCTCCATCTCACTCTCCATCTACTAAGATTGTCCAGTCTCTGAGACCTGACCCTTCTACTTGAGAAGTCCAGTATGAACTAGAGGCCTGGCTCTTCTGAATTCCCAGCACCCATGTGGTGACAGGTGTGTGGTGAAGCCACATCAGCGATTGTGGAAATGACCAAAACACCATTTTCCTGGTTTATTCCTTTTGGATCTGATCATCCCCAAGAGAAGGAGAGTGAGAGGGAAGAGGGAGAAAAGAAGGAGGCAGGGGAGGGAAAGGGCAAGGGGCCGGGACACATTCTTCAAGGTCTTTGGGATCTGAGGTTGGCTTTTCCTGTGACTGACTAGACCAAGCTCTTGACTCCCAAAGAAATGCCTTTGAAAATCTTTCTTCAACTCCTTGTTTTCTCTGTGGCCCTGACTTCTCCTTTTTCACATTTTTCTGAAAAGATATTCATAAGGAACAGCAGGGTATAAAACCCCAAGAAATAAACTCACCTGCCTGTACCTAACCTTAGTTAGTAATGTCTAAGGTGGGGAATTTCCAGTTATCCAGGCTTCCTTTCCCTTCCAACAACAGAGCCCCACTGTCACTAACAAAGGAGGGGGTAATGCAATTCTAACACGAGGGCAGGTGCGGATGGAACACAGTGCTTGACCCAGACATTAGGTGTTCCAGTGCCTTGATTGTGAAAAGTCATAAAGAAACTGGAGACAGATGCCTGCCCTTGAGAAATAATTTAGTTGGGAAAGAAAAAAGTTCCTAGCGACCCATGAAATGAGTAGAGACAATTAATGATTAATTTACCAGTGTGCAATTGTGACCTAAACTGCAGACAGCAGGATGGTGGGAATAGGGAAAAAGAATGGGATTAACATAACTCCCAAGTTATCATGAGACAAGGCCAGTTAGCAAAACTTTCCACCGGTATACAAATTTATTCAGTCAGATATATTAACTGCTACACCAGGCTTGATGTTGGTCTCAGGGATGACCCAGGAAATGAGGGGGATAGGATTCCTGCCTTCATAGAGCACAAGGAAACACAAAATTGTCAAGAGCATAGTGAACAGAAAGAACAGGAGGGACCAGGAAAGAAAAGGACAGGGTGAACCTACAGTGGGGACCACCCTCCACACAAACACAGTCACCTCACTGCCCTTTTGTATCTTTTTCCTAGCAATTACATGATCTGAAATTATTTCCTTTGTTGAATTCTTTCTTAAATTTTAAGCAATGCTACTTTTTTCCCTCATCTTCTCAATGGAAAATTTCAGATGGAAACCTAAGTAGACAGAACAATCTAATGAATCCCCATGTACCCACATCCCTGCTCCCTCCATGATCAATTCATGACTCTCTTATTTCATCTACACCCACCAGTCTTCCGTCTACTGCGTTGTCTGAAGCAAATCCAAGATCTCTCCTCTGTAAATATTTCCATATGTATTTCTAAAAGATAGGGAAATTTTTTAAAGTGTATTTCCATAATGCTGTTATCCCAACTTTAAAAATTAGCAATAATTTCTTAAAAATATCAAATATCAAGTCAATGTGAAATTTCCAATTGACTTCATACTAAGGTCTATATATTGCAAGTGATTATGTCTTAAGTCTATTAACCTACAAGATGTCCCTCTGATGTTCTCTCTCTTTCCCTCCCTTCTAATATATTTATTGAAGAAACCAGGTCATTTATCCTCCAGTTTCCCTGGGTTTTGTGGATGGTAACTTCACGTGTCCATCTGTCTTCTGTGTTTCCTGTACCGAACTGTAAATAAAATGAGGCAGATAGTTCCCCCCCACTTGTTCTCTACTGTATCCTTACTTCCAACTTAGTTAAAAACCCTTTATCTGTGCTTAAAATGATTTGCTAAATGGACAAAAGTGTGAATGATGAGATAGGTCTTTACAATAGGTCTTTACAGTCAATAGAGGCCATACACACACAGAAGTAAGGATTTTTAGAGACATGTGGGCATTGATGCCTATTGGTGGCTGTAGGTGCTTGGTCAGACTCTGGCTAATAGCAGCATCTCCCTTCTTTTCAAATCAACACCATCTCCTCAGTGCAGTCTAATGCCGTCCAATTTTTCATGCCGTTTTTATGGGACCGGGTTTGTGCTACATTAAAAATGAGATTGATTGACCAAATTTTTAGGAGAAAACTTTACCGCTCATCGCTCCAACACAAATTGTGTAGCACGTTATAGTCTTCACAATCCCCTTCGTGCATAGAATAGATGTTCTGTCGTGGCTGAGCAGATTCTGTGGATGCCAGATGACGCTGTCACTGTGTCTTTCTCCCATTTCCTTTTTAAATCACAGGAAGAGTGTACTGAAACAAAACGTCTCTTATTGCTTGTACTCCAACAGCACTGCAGGGAGTGTTTACCAAGGGGCTTTGAACACAAATATTTTCAGAGATTTCCATGCAGTTGAGGACCCAGTCTCTTTGGACTTGAGTAGATAGAGCAATAGATCTGTAAACTTCTTGCTTCAACAATTACTTGCAATACTCCAGGCTTTCAGGATGTCTTCTCTCTTTCCCTGCAAGACATGATACAGTCAACAATCCCTTCTTGGCAATGTGTTGGCTGTTAGTTGTGAAAAGTCAGTACAATACCAAGTGCAGGGTCAGCGGCCTTAGTGAGCTCCAGGACCTCATAAAGGAGATGCAGATAGACTTGGGGTGGGAGCCAGAAATGTCAAGTAGGCTGCGTTCCAACATGGATCAGCTGAGGAAATGCACAAACTCACACACATGCACACACACACACGTGTATACACTCAGATGGAGTTGGGTTATGACCTTTACTAACATCAGCTCCAATTTCATTTGTTTATCATGTCAGGCAGCAGCTAATAAGTGGAACTGGAGATGGGAATGTGCCCATCTTCTCTTGCCAAATCAGTGGACCCACATCTGCCATAACTTCATTTAACATCTCATTAGGAAAGGCGGTGCCACCAGCCCATCCAGAAATGGCCTCACTATCTCCCACTATAGCGATTGCCTCACACGCTGGCTGACTGGGGGCCCAATTTGCATTAGGCTGTTCTGCTGGCTCTGTGTCCCCTTATCCTGCAGCCTCCTCTCCAAAACCCCAATAAGGAGCCACTGGTGGCCTTCAGCTGAGAAATGGACTGCACTCTTACTCCTTGAAGCACCGGGGAGAAACCTTTCTGTACCCCCAAAGGAAGGGAGGGGACTTCTAGCCCCCTGAAATATGTGAGATTGGAGAAACAGACTCTCTGCTGCATTCACTCCCTGGATTAGCCCCACACTGAGCCAGGTGTGTGGGGGACCTGGGGCTGAACTTCCAGGCAACTTTGCGTCACAGTTCAAACTTGAACTACTCTCTCTGCTCTAACACAGCAAAGGTTAATTACATATATATCAATAGTTTAGGTACTTATCAATGCTCAAAAAGAAAATAGAGCTCTCCATGGACCTGACACAGAAGTATGTTGGGAAAGGAGCCAAAGCTGTGGGCATGATGGGCTCTGGGGCCAAGAGTCTATCAGAAGTGGTCAAAGTTTGACTCCTGAGGCTGGCAGGGACCCTGGCACCCCTATGTTGTGGGAAACCTCAGCCAAGTTCATGGATGAAACCAGAAGCATGTGGAAGGAGACTAGGAAGAGCTGGGAGCAGAGCAGCCACATCATTGGATGTGGGCTGAGCTGCCCATCGGCCCCCTGACTCCATCCCTGACAGCCATCACTATGGGCTGGGGGATGGGTGCTTTCAATGCAACACTGGTCTGGACCAGGATTCTCAGGGGCAGAGGAAAAATAACTGTCAAACAACTAAACAAGGTCAAGTGCAAAGTGGAGAGAATGAGAGAGAGTGAGAGAGAGAAGAGAGACCCCCAACTCAGCACAAGGTTCTGGAGACCATAAGGGAGATGTAGCTAACAGTAGCAGTGAGCACATCACATCTTTAGCTTAAGGCACTCACCACTGATGAGAGGCAAAGACTAGAAAAACCTCCCAAATGACTCTAGAATACATTTGAGAGCCTCAAAGAGGTAAAGAAAGAAATAATATCCAAAAAAGTAACAAAAGATTATAAATCAGATACAAATTAAAAGCAGATCATTTTTTTTAAATCCCAATTAAAGTTCTTAGAAGTGAAAAATATAGTCATTGGATTTTTTTCTTTTTTAATCACAAATGGATGTGAACCTGGTCACAGAAAGATGTGTGAACTAGAAGACAGTACTGTTAATACAGGTGAAAGATGAGTAAAAGTGATAGAAGAGAAACTGAGACTCCAACATGCATGAAGAAAAGAATACAGGAAGTAGGGGAGAAACAATATTTGAAGAAAGTGTGGTTAGAAATTTTCAAGATTTGATGAAAAATTATCAAATGCTTTCAGCTAATGAGCTACATTGAGTGCAGATCAGGATAAATATAAGTAAATCATAGTGAAACTGTTGCAGAACAGAAAGGAGAAAGAATATATTCAAAGCCACTAAAATGAAACCTTATTATTACAAAGGAATGACAAACTGACAACAAATGTCTCCCCAGCAATGATAGCACCAGAAGACAATGAATAAGTAGCATCTAAGTCTTAAGGAAATTGTGACTGTAGCATTCAATGTACCCTGTGAGACTGTGATTCAAGAGCAAGGGCAAAAGAGGACAAGATATTTACATGCTTTACCATCTTCCAATCATTGCAGAGAAAACTACTACAGGATGTATTTCAGCCAGAAGAGAAGTGAACCAAAGGAGAAAGAGCAACCTGCCAGAGACAATTCTGAGCAAAGAAACTGATAAAAGTATTTTGGTAAATTTATTTAACTAATTAAAATTTTAATTTAAGAATACTGAATTAAAATTTCAGACAACAATGTAAGATGGGAGCAGATTGAGATGGACAGAAACATCAAATAACTTTATAGACTGTTAGAAAAATAACAGTTATGTTAACAATTTGTGTACTAGCTGGAATATAAAGAAAGACATACCTTTCAAACTAGAAGGGAAAAAGGATACAAGAAAAGCTTTTTGTAACCAAAATCAGGAAAGGAGAGAAAATGGAATCAAGTGTAAATACAAAACAAAAATAATTTGATAGATAAATATAAATATATTGATACTCACAATAAACATGACAATCATTAATTACCTACAAAAGTCAGAGAACTATCTAAATGGATAATAAAAATTCTAGTTATATACCATTTAAAAGAGATCAAAAGCCAAATAACAGAGAAATATTTTAAATGAACAAGTGGAAAAATGTGTATGAAGATATGTATACAACATAACTTGTGGGTTAAAGAACACATCATAATCTCAACAACAAACTATTTAGAATTGATTGAAAGAAATGCTGCTTTTTATCAGAACTCATGAGACATAGCTAAAGCTGTCTTTAAAAGTAAATTACAATGAACATTTTGGTAAGCTCTATTTACAATAGCCAGGACATGGAAGCAACCTAAATGTCCATCGACAGATGAATGGATAAAGAAGATGTGGCACATATATACAATGGAATATTACTCAGCCATAAAAAGAAATGAAATGGAGGTATTTGTAATGAGGTGGATGGAGTTAGAGTCTGTCATACAGAGTGAAGTAAGTCAGAAAGAGAAAAACAAATACAGTATGCTAACACATATATACGGAATCTAAGGGAAAAAAAAAAAAAAAAAAAAAAAGGCCATGAAGAACCTAGTGGCAAGACGGGAATAAAGACACAGACCTACTAGAGAATGGACTTGAGGATATGGGGAGGGGGTGGGGTGAGATGTGACAGGGTAAGAGAGTGTCATGGACATATATACACTACCAAATGTAAAATAGATAGCTAGCGGGAAGCAGCCGCATAGCACAGGGAGATCAGCTCGGTGCTTTGTGACCACCTAGAGGGGTGGGATAGGGAGGGTGGGAGGGACGGAGATGCAAGAGGGAAGAGAAATGGGAACATATTGTGTATGTATAACTGATTCACTTTGTTATAAAGCAGAAGCTAACACATCATTGTAAGGCAATTATACTTCAATAAAGATGTTAAAAAAAAAAAAAAAGTAAATTACAGCTTTCAATGCATTTCTTAAAAAGTTATGAAATAAATGAGCTTATCATTCAATTCAAGAACCCACTAAAATAAGAAGAAAGGAGAGAAAGGAGAAAAGAAATAACAGATAAAAGCAAAAAATAACAAACACAAAATACAAACAAAATATGGAGGATCCATGAAACCAAAATCTGGTTCTTTGGAAAGAAACTACAAAATAGTCAACTGAGTGGAATGGTCACGGTGAAAAAAGAAGGCATGCATACATAGGGTTAGAAACCTAAGAGTTTAAAATCATAAAAATACTATGAATAATTTTTTACCAATAAATTTGAAAACTTAAAAGAGATGGACAATTTTCTAGGTAAAAATTATAAAAATCATTCAGACAGAGGTTCTGGTGGTTTTTAACAAAGAGTTTCACAAAAGCTTCAAGAAAGAGAAAATTCTTTTATTATACAAATTGCTCCAGAGAATAGATGAAGCAAATAAAATACCTGGCTCTTTTTTTAAATGCCAGTATAATTTGATATCAAAACTGGACAAGGATGTCACAAGAAAAGAAAATTACAGGCCAGCCTCACAAAGACCATAAAAGCAAAAAACCCTAGATTAAATATTTGAAAATTGAATCTCACAATGTGTTAACAAACAGTACCTTGTAGTCAAGTGGGTTTATTTATCCTGGGAGGTAAGAGGCAGTTCAGGTAAGAGTCTAGGACTGTCATGGGTAGATCCGCTTCCACAGGGAGATAGATGACCAGCGTCTCCCTCCCCTGCTCCCACCCTGCAGCACTCAACAACCAGGGCATGTATAAAACTGAACAAACCAAAACAGAACTGGACAGAACAACAATGAACCAGAAACCTCCTAGCAAATACAGAACAGAAGGAAACAAACATCTGACTAGGTAGAAGTAGTTAACTACATGATGACCAGACTGTAGCCATAACATAAGCTGCCACAATTCTGAGAACTGACCTCAAAGGAACCGACCCTGGAACTGAAGACTAACTGTGCTTAAAACAATCAGACCACCGCAGGACCAATTTCAAGATGACCGTCAGAGCTGACTGTGCTGTTTCTGCATGTAGCTCCCTCCCTCCACCTATAAAAACCCTTGCCCACTGATTGTCAGTGGGGAGTCGGCCTTTGGATAGGAGTCCGCCCTCTCCCCTAGTTGCCGGCCTCCAAAATAAAGCAAACTTTCCTTTCCACCAACCGTGCCTCTTGAGTGTTGGTTTTCTAGTGGTGAGCAGCTGGACCCCACTTTCGGTAACAGGGCCATGCGCCAGGGATGGAGGAGCCTGAGTTCCTGGAGCAGAGCCACCAAAACCATCTCAGGAAAGGCTACCTCTGGACTTTTACACGAGAGAGAAATACATTTCCACCTTGTTTCAGCCACTTATTTTGGGGCCTTGTGTTTCTAACAGTAGATCTTCTTTTCACTGATATAAAAGGCATTACTGATCAGTGGGACCACCTCATGCATCGTCTACCCATATATGAAAAGAAAATGCAATTAGATGCTCACATCATGTATAGAAAGAAACTGCAGATGGATTTGAAAACCAACATGAAAATAAAATGGAAGACAAGTTGAAGAACTTACAGGCGACCTTGAGCACAGCAGCATGGGAGAGGCTCTCTTAAACAAGACCAAAGAGGAAATTATTCGAGGAAAAGTTAACACATGTGACTGTATCAAATTATAACTTCTGTCCAACAGGTGACCACAGGCAAAAGACATCACAAATAAAAGAAGCAGCTATTGGGAGATGATACTGGTGATTATAGGACAAAGTGATCGTCTTCATAAAAAATGAAAAATTTCTACAAATCATAAGAAGAAGACAATAGTAAAATAGTAAAATAGGCAAAAGCTGTCAACAGACAAGCCATTAGATCAGACACAGATGACATAGAAATCCTACTGGGATAGAGCAACAGGAAGATGACACCTTAGCTTGGGGTGGGCAAGGAAGTCCTTAGTTGAGACCTGAAAGATGGGGCCAGGTAAGAGTCAAGGAAAGAATATTCCAGGCAGGGGGACAGCAAGTGCTCAGTCCTGGGTCCAGAAGAACTCTGGGCTCCATGGGAAGCCCCGTGTGTGAGTTTCCTAGTGAGAGAGGGCAGGGCAGAGGGACAGGGCCCCAGGGCTCGGCCACTGCCAGGGTGTCCGCCATCATCTCTCTCTCTCTGCAACCCTGACCCTGGGTCTTATAACCATTCATAGCACAGAAGGGTGGGCATGATCTGCTGTCTGCTGAACTCTAGCCACTCCCCAAAGGTCATCTCAATCCCCTCTGGCCCTTGTTCTCTGCTCTTCCCTCATGTGGGGTGGCTTCGGACCACTTGCTATTCCATGACAATGACGGCCAACACTTCTCCCATCTCTGCTCTTCGGTTCTCGCCATTCTATACCCCGGCAATTCACATCCCACTTGATTTCCTCCTGTGAAATCTCCCCATCCTCTCTGCCCCTGCTCATGCCCTACCTGCACAGGAAGGTGTCGGGGAGCCTGTTTCCAGCTCTAGGTGAGCTCTTCCGGCCCTGCCTGTGTCTGGATCCCAGCTTTGCCGCTTCCCTTGCTTCACAAGTAACAGGAAAGTGAGGGCTCAAGTCAGACAGCCTGGGGTTCCAGCCCTGACAGTGGGCATATCACTCACGCTCTCAGATCTTTGTGTCCCTAAGCTGTAAACAGGAATAGATAACACCTACTCTACAGAGTGAGGGCTAACATCCAAAACCAGGTGCCACGGGCCTGTGAGAGTGCAGGGCACATAATAAATCCTCAATAAACTGTCGACTTCTGTCCCTCTGTGGCCTGATGGCCTCCTCCCTTCCTGCCTGCCAGCGGTAAAAGGGGACCCCGACTGTCTTAATCTCCTTACACACCTACCAGTGTTCTCAAAAGTATCCAGTGATTTACATCAAATCAGGAAATATTACCAAGACACACGCACATTTATCGAATGAATGAGTGAGTGAATGAATGAATGAATGAATATAAGGAAAGGAAGGTAGCAGAGTGCATATCAGAGAACAGTCCAGGAGAACCAGCTGGTGTCCCAGAAATGACCTAGCCCGTTGCTAACACCCCAGTTGCACCTGGATTCTGGCACATCCGTGCTCTGCACAGTGGAATCTCTGTGCCCCATGGTCACACTGAGTCGGAGACTGTAAAGATCACCCAGGTGACAGAGTGTGGCTTGACTACAGCACCTACTGCTGTCAGCTGTTTTCACTGTTTTATGCTCGTTTTCTGCTCACAAGTGTCACATTTTGGGCTAGAATCACCTTGGGCTTGACACTTTGGGCTAGAATGTTGTAGGTGGCTTGACATGTCTAAAAGTCCAGCTTCTGCGATAAAGGTAGAAATAGTAGAGATGGCCAAGTTTTCGACACACCAGTGACATTTGCCCAGTTTTTCCTGGCTTATCTCTGGGGCAGCGTGAAGTAAACCCATGCTGGACCAGAACGCTAGGGTTTCAGGAGCCCTGGTGAAGTGGGTTCCTAATGGCTGAAATATCCAGAAACATCTTTATGTTTCAACCCGGGTCGGAATTTTAAATGCTCTGCGTCCCTGTGCTGACTTAGGAGGTTATGTGGATGGGCCTGGATGGAAGAAGCCCCTGCAATGCTGGGCTCACAGCACAGCCCACCACATGCCTGGACAGAAAGGAGACAGAAATGCAGGAGGTGCCGAACCTACAGCTGTGATTCCCTGACGAGTTGCCACTGGTGATTCTCTCTGGGGTTTGATTCAGGATTTGCCTTTCCTCCCAATGACATCCACTGGATTCCTTTCTACCGGCGCTGTGCCTCCAGGGGCCGGCTGGGGTGGAAGTAAGTGATCATTCAGAGGCTCCTTGGGACTGACTGCAGCCCTGATGGATGAGATGCAGCCGTAAATGTCAGCGAGGGCATGAGCGATGGGCTCGGGCCAAGGTCACCCTGATGGTGCACATGTGACAGGTCGCCACACCTGGGGACGGTGGATGCTTCCTGCAGCCCACGGAAAATGAGGTTCCGGGGAGTGGCGGGAGCATAGCCACCAGCAGTAGCACCTGCGCTTCGGTGATCATTTGGGGCAGACATCATGCCCAGCTCGAAAGCCTCCCCTGCCTGTTTTCCCACCGAAAGATGGGAGGTGACTCCTCTAGCCTGAATACACAATGTCATTGTAGAAAAGCATTGGGGGAACAGTCAAATGCAAAATATTGTTCACGTTTAAAGTGAACCATGGGGACCCCACTCAATATTTCCCAACCTCCACAGTCCCCCTGTTCTCCTGAGCACCACACCTTTTGCCTTGTTCCCACCACCCAGCCCACCTCTGGGGGCACAGCCAGCCTGCCAGACCCCCTGCAAGCCCCTCACTTGAAGCCTTCTCAACTGCTCCCCCTGCAAACATCAGCTCCATTGACTGTTCCTACCTCTCCCTCCAGCACCTACTTGTGCTCGATCGTGGACCCCAGCTCCAAACCAGGCGTGGTCTGCAGGGTTGAGGGAGACCTGGGCTCATGCTGCCACCTGATTTCTCCCTTGTCCCAAGGGTATATCAGCACACCGGGCAGGTGTGAGGATAGGCTGAGGGGGTTCCCGGGTACAGTAGTAGAAAGAAATTAAACCGGTGCGGGACTTCCCATTGGGCAGAACTCACCGCTTGCCCCTCCCCTGTCCTCCTCTCTGGTCAAGTAGAACAGGTCACATGTTCTCCTGCTGGGGGAACCATGATGGAGGAGAGGGTCTCAGGGTACAGAGGAGCCAGTAGGCTGCATCTTCGACAACTTTCCACTTCCGTGCGGGTGCAGACTCTGGAGCTCCCCCTAGCTGCACGATGGAGGCACCTGCTTCCAAAAGCACGCATGCTGAGATCCCCCAAACTAATCAAATCGGGATCTCTGGGCCTGGGGTCTGGGCATCAGTTCATGGGGACCCTCCATAGGAGAGTCTGGGGGCGGACACCCCCGAAAAACATGGGGATTCACAAACCAGAGCTGAGGGTGTCTCAAGGCTTCTAAAAAGGCAGAAAAATCGTCCCAACTAACCTAAAATCCAGAGCAATGACGTTTGCGCTATGGCACAAAATTGCCGGATGTGTCACCATGTCATTTGCCATCGAGCTAAGGGACGCTTTCTGACCCCCTCCAAATGCGTTCAGCGACCCCAGCCCCTGGGGGAGCCAGAAACGCCCCTAGTCCCCACCCTCCCCTGCAGCCCCGCCCCTCCCTCATTTGAATAGTCTTCTTTGTTAAGAGGGTTATTTGTTTAAAAGCAAAGAATCTCATCTGATCATCACATGCAGCAATATCTTAGGCCTTTACGGCTCTTTGGGGATACAATTTGTGTGTCATTTTGCTTTTTATTGCTTTTTATTGGCTGTGGGACTGCTGGAGAGAAAATGAAGACTATTTATCATGCACAGAGGAAATCTGCCACAAAACACAGTGGATAGCTGTCAGCCGGAAGAAAAGGCAGCCAGGGGGACACCGCCGGGTGGAAATAAGTCACTGGGAGGAAGTGGTGAAGGGCAGCGTGTGAAAGCATATGTGCGTCCTCCGGCCCAGGCGGCAGTGCCCAGCTCCTGGGATGAATCAGCCATCACATGCCCATCCCATTACCAGACATTCATGGAGGAATCATGAATGTTTTCACAGGCATTAGAGCCATCCTCCCCACTGTGTTAAAAGAGGATGCTTCAGGCCACAGACAGCCCCACATTCACTCACTGGACTACCAGACACACTTAGGAGACTCGGGGTCTGACTGTGAAAATGCAGCTTGAAAATGCAGGGTGTGCAGAGTACCCAGAAGGCAAGGTGAGGCCTCTGTAATAGGGTGTCCTGACACAGGTGATGTTGGGTATAGTCATGAGTTGGACCACCTGCCAGGAGCCCAAAGTTTGGAGGGCAGATGTAAGCAGATGTCCAGGACACTCCCTAACACATGCTTTGGTGAGCTAGGGGCAAGAGGAAGTAGGGAATTTTAAAAATTTAATATTGATCAGCCTTAAAAAAAGGAGGAAATCCTTTCATTTTCAACAATATGGATGAACCTGGAGGGCATTACGCTAAGTGAAATAAGCCAGACAAAGACAAATACTGCATGGTATCACTGATATGTGAAATCTGAAAATAAATAAATGAATACATAAGTTTTTTTTTAAAAAGTCAAACTCACAGAAATAGTAGAAAAGTGGTTGCCAGGGACTGGAGGTAGGAGAAATGGGCAGATATTGGTAAAAGGCTACAAACTTTCAGCAATTAAAAAAAAGACCATATCTAGTTTCCCCTATTATTGGCATCTTACATTAGCAATGCATTTGTAACAAGTAATGAACTCATGTTGATACATTATTATTAACTAGAGTCCACACTTTATTTGAAATGTCCTTAGATTTCCTTAATGTCTTTTTCTGCTTCAGGACCCCATCCAGGACACCATATAACATTAGTCATCACATCTCCTCAGGATCCTATTGGCTGTGACGGTTGCTCAGACTTGCCTTGTTTTGATGACCTTGACTGTTTTGAGGAGGGCTGGTCAGGTAGTTTGTAGGATGGCCCTCTACTGGGATTTGTTTTCCTTATGGTTAGAATGGGGTGATGGGTTTTGGGGAGGAAGATCACAGAAATAAGGTGTTATTTTCATCACATATCAAGGGTACCTGCTATCAACATGATTTATCATGTTGATGTTGACCTTCACCACCCACTGAGGAGGGTTTGCCAGGCTTTTCCACTGTGAAGGTCCTTTTTTCTCCCTTTTCCACACTGTCCTTTCTGGAAGGAAGTCACTCTGTGAAGCCCGTACTTAAGGGGTGGGGAGTTATGTCCCCCTTTTTGAAGAGGGATTTAATTTTCTTTCCTTCTTCTCTTTCTTAGACTGTTGAGTTGGGGGAGACTTTCATAACCCGTTCATACCATGCAACACTGAACTCTGGACTAAGTCTCAAAGTGAGAGAAAGGTCAGTATAGGGTCCAGAGTCTTGGAAAGTATGCAGCATCCCCAAGAACCAGAACTACTGGTTGGGTCCCTAGCCCTGGGACCAGAGCTGAGCTGTCACTGGGTGCAGTTTCCTGGGGCGGGGTGTCATGCCCTCTGGACCATCCCTGACTGCCATGCCCCCACCGTGAATGGATGTCCCAGTGATGGGGGCCCACCTCCGGCTGGGAAAGAGGCTTCCACACCATCACACCATTGGCCATCTTGCATTGTTATATATTTAATTCTTGCTTTTAAACCTTGACTCTCTGGCCCAGCTACATGGCCCTGGGGGCAAGATCACATCACGGGATCCTTTGCATCAAGCTCTGAGCCCTGTACCTTCAAGAGCAGAGACACTGAGCTCCCTGGACTGAAAAAGTGTTGTCGTGGGGAAAACAGCTCTGAAACGTCTGCTGGGATTCGGGGCTGAAAGCTCTGTTGACCCAGGTACAGAGACATCACTTGGAGGCAGGCATCAGGCATGGCACCTACGATACACCAGGAGCGCCTGCCCTTGATAGAGTGTGCTTTCACCCCTCAGTAAGGAGTGAGCAAGCCCGCTAGAGCAGGGCATGATCAGGAGATGTTTTCCATAAAAAAATATGTTTTTTCCATCAATGATACTCATATCTTCTAAGTAAACTCACAAGAGAATCCCCTCCTTTCCCCCATGAAGCCACAAGAAAAGGCATTTCTGAGGGTATAAAAAAGCCAGCACACTCCAAAATGTCTTAGCTTGTTTGCCCATAAGGGTCATCCCTGACTCCCTCCAAAAAGAAGTTTCATTGGTTAAATGCCCTCTTATCAGGGGAAGCGTGAGGCTTCCCAGAATGTCAAGCTTTTTTCAGTGCCCACCTTCAAGTGGCACAAATGTATGATAGATGAGTTGGTGCCTGGCAGCTTCATAATAGCTTGGGCACAAACCCTGCTGGACCATCCCTAATGCTCACTATCCAGACGCCTTTGCTGGACCCACCTGCTCCCAGGACCTAAGCAGAAAGTAGCTAAGGTCAATGTGTAAATACACACAAGCCAAGGGGCCCATTGGCGTTTCTTATTTGCCAAAGATCCCTGAACGGAAACCAGGAGTCTTTACCCTGAGAGCTGTGCTCTCCAATGTAATACCTGTGAGCCACCTGTGGCTGATTAAATATTATGAATTAATCAAAAGTAAATAGGATTTGAAAGTCAGAGTCTTGGCTGCACTGGCCACATTCCAAGTGCTCACAACCACATGTGGCTGGTGGCTATGGTGTTGGACAGTGTAGACGTGGAAAGTTCCATCACTCGCCACTGCCCTGAATAGTCCAAGGGAGCCCTCAGAAGGTGCCATGGATGTGGCAGTGGAATCTTTGGGGTCTGCGCAGGGGGAGAACTCCAGGGGGAAGTTCAGGGCTTTCACCAGCTCCTCAAAGCCATTCAAGACCCAAAGAAGACCCAGGCACCACCAGATCAGGCAATGGGGCAGTGTGATAGGAGGCAGGTGGGAAGGAGCATACTTCTCACCCGCTGACAGTCCCCAGTTGCTCATCCAAGTTCTGGCTCTACATGCTGTGTTCGTTTACCCCAGAGAGCAAGTCCAAGGCTTTGGAAAAGCCAGAGGACCTGGAGGGGCTGCCCCTGGGGCCCCCGTGAATGAGGGCCTTCCTGCCAACTCTGGAACAGAGGCAACGAGGGTCTTCAGGTCCCACAGCCCCTCCTGGGAGAAAGCCTCCCCCGAATTTGAGCTCCAGCCCTCCTGCAGGTGTTACCTGCCTATGTTTCCCTCCACTGAGAGAACCCTGGGCTACTTACTAAGCTCTTGTAGGGTCCTGTGTGTGAGATTCTACCCAAAGCACACACTGCTGCCGAAACAAGTTTAACGTCAGGGGAGACAGCAAAGGAGTCGACATTTTGTGTCCTTAACTAGAGAGAGGGGAGGGGAGAAAAGGCACATTTTGGCCAACATTTCAGTGCTGGAGCCCTCTCCGGAGTCCGTCCGTGGGAACACTCCTTCTCCCTCGGTCCTTGAGGCTGGAGGCACGGGGGGCAGTTCCCAGTGTACAGAAGTGGAATGCTAAGGACAGAAATGGAAACACGCCAACTCCTGGTTTCAGCCCCGGCAGCTCAAGGTCTGCATCATTGATTTATTTAGTCATCTTTTCAATGGTTGCCAATAACAACCTGGGTCTATAAAAATAAGACTAAAAAAAGGCGCATAAGACTTTCCAGAATGCCTGCCCAGAACAGTCTGAGCAGCTCAGTCACCCGGAGAATGAGTTCAGGGACCCAGCTCTGCCAAGTCAGCCATGTGAGGGCTTCCTCTGCTGGGTCGTTCACCAGCAGCCTCCCTGGCCCAGCAGCCTCACTTACTCGGCTTCCTTCTCGCAGAAGTGCCACCAAGTGTCACCTGCAATTGATGAAGAATTTAGAGGTCAGGCCTGAATGAAAGGGAGGCCGACCTGGTAATAACTAATAACTCTACCTCTAATTGAGAGGCTTATCCAATCTCCAAGATATGTTCACATTATCATGCGGGGTTTATTTAAATTGTAAATGACAAATAACTGGTCACATTGACTCATCTTCTCTTCCCCAAGGCCTATCTGCTGGCTACTTTGGGGTCCCAAGGTCTCAGAAGTTATTAATTTAATGCTGCGTACTCCTCCACATGCCAGCTGAAACCCTGGTGTTGTACAACATTTTACATACTGAATAAATGTTGTGACTGATTTCATGTGTTTCAATCAATGTCACTTAACAGAACCAGGATTCACAGCATCAGGAAACGTTTGGCACAGGAAATCTGTTCTGTGGGAAGTTTGTGTTGGACGAGGGAAAAGAGAGGGGAAAGGTTCCCCCACCTCACCCCACCCCTGGCAGGGGGAGGGCAGGGCAGGGGCTCAAAGGCCCTGAAATCAAAGCTGTCCGTGAACCTTTTTCTGGGAGGTTTCAATGTCTGTAATTTAAACCTCACTCTGGTTTAAAAAGGAGGAGAAAGAGAACATTTAGAAACAGAACAAAATTCGGACCCGCACCAAGAATATCTGTATCAGATCCACATCCATGACTCAGTCAGTGTGAAAAGAAGGCACCTTATTGTTACCACAGCTCAGCCATATGAGCTCAGCAACCAAAATAGTAAGTGTGACAACTAGTCAAGTGTGATCAGTTGCTGCGCAGAAATCGAATCCAGACCTGGGCAGCTGGGAAGGCCCTGATGCTCTGTCAGCTCCTACCTGCCCCAGCCTGGCCCCAGGTTCTCATAGAATAAAACCTGAGGTGTCCCTGGAGTTGGAACAACAAGGGTAGAGGGTGTAAGCAGAGCACTCCTCCAGACCCCCACTGAGGAATGCTCCCAACTCCCGGGGGACTTTTCCCATAATTGCTTCTGCATCTCTTTGGGCAGCAACAGTCTAGCTCGCAAGAGACTGGAGAAACCCAGATCACACGGAGATCTGGGCGTTTAGCGCTTGGCAGGTTACATCTAAGCTGCTTCTCAATCCCTGCTTCTCACTTGGCGAATCTCATCTGACTTCTCTTTACATCTTTAAGCATTTGTCCCATTCAAATTTCAACACATATATGTTTCCTTTATGAACTAGCCAAGAGAGTTCAAGACCTCAAAGCATATTGAGATGGTCCAAGCTTGGGGAGTGCAGCAGACGAATAACAAAACTGATATTAACAAAACCCCAAATTCCAGCTCCTTCCTGGGCCCTCCACCCCCACCCCCGGCCAGCCTGCTCCTGCTGCCAGAGGCCCTGCGCTCACAGGCTGTGCCTTCTTGTTGGGGGAGGGCATGAAGTCATCAGACCCCATGCCAGCATGGGCCCCTGTGTCCTTCCTGCCTTTCCTTTCATGGCACGTGAACGTGGGCAGCGAGCCGTGGCCGCCACGTCGTTAACGATCATCGTCCACGTTCACTTGGTACATCACCCCGAACGGTAGCTCTCACTTGCATCTTTCCAGTGTGCTGGGGAGAGTGATCTTATAAATCAAAGCTCAGATTTTGCTTACGTTTGGTTTGTTCTTAAAAGAAAAAATCCAGGTGGGGTTTTTGTGCTCAGCCTTTGTCGATAGTTTCTACCCATCTCAGCTATGGTTTATTTAAGGAAATTAAGGAGGTTGGTAGGTTGAGATGGAGAGAAAAGAGAAGATGACGTGGTAAAAACAAAAAAGGTGAAGGACAGGGAGGTAACAGGGGTCACAGTATACAGGAGTCAGTCTGTGTTTGCTCAACTTCTTGAAGTTCCCTGCATAACTCTTTCCCATACCTCTTTGCACGCTCCCCACTGGGGCACATCCACCGGCGTCCACACTGCTGGCATAATGACCCCGTTCTTCCTGCTCCAGCACCTACTGGCCCCCGAGTTCCACGCCCCCTCCAAGCTCCCTGCTGCGACCTTCTCAGGACAGTGGGGACAGCTACCAAACCCAGCGTCTCTGCACCCAGATCCACCGTCCTCATCACTCCCACACCCTGCAGCATTGGCCCTGATGAATTGGGAGCTGGGGGACACGCAGGGGCGGCTTGGGGCTCCAGTCCTGCTGGACACCTCGGGCGGGCCACTTGTCCTCCGTGAAACTTTGTTTCTTCCTCACTCCCCTCCTGGAGGGTCTTTAAAGATAAAATTAGAATTCTTTACCTAAACGTTATTTAGTTTCCAACGTCTCTGGCACATATAGGCATTCAGTGATACATTTAGTTATCTTCGTTAATTATTCTACCAAGTCGCCCAGGCTGAGAGTTCTAGAAAGTTCTATCCACCCTCCCCTCCGATTTCCTGTCTTATTTGTGCTCCAGAACCATAGTCTGCCTCCGATGTGTCCTGTGGGTCTGTCCCCTTCATCCATTCTCAATGTCGCTGCCCAGCTGCATTCTCCAACCTCCAGCTGCCCAGGTGCAAAGCCCCTCCCTCCGCATGGGTCTTGGCTGCAGCAACCAGGCCAGAGGTCTTCCTAAGGCAAAGCTCAGTTCTGGGACTGTCATAGCCAGACACCATGGGTGGGCTCATTGGTATAAATTGGCTGCCCATCAGGGCATCTCAGTGAGTCCTGGACCCACGTTGTCCTTACAGCCAGAGGGGCAGCTGCACATGCTCAGAGGTGTTGCTGCCCCCACCCCCCAGACCCCTACTCCCCACCTCCTGGGTTGCCCTTCCTGCATCATCACCTGGAGAAACCTGCCCCACATCAAGACACAGGTAAGAGCCTCTATCATCACCATGAAATCATCCCAAATGCCCCTAGAGATTTCTAGATCCCCTGTTTCCCCCCCGCCCACCAAGGATAAATCATTGTTCCTGGTATTTGTTCCTTCAGGAAGCTGTGCTCATCCTCCCCACTTCCCTCACAGGCTCTGGGCACAGGGACTGCATAGCCAAGCTCAGCAAGCCCGGCAGAGTTGAACTAAATTGGAGTGACCTCCACCTGGTCCCTGGTCCTCTGCCTCAAGATTGGTACCCACTTCCCTTTTCTCTGTACTCTAGGCAGAGTCTCTGGGAGGATGCTGCATGCACACACACCCACACACACACACCCACACACACACCACCAGTGTGATGAACTCTAGTCAGCCTGGGAGCCTTCCCATGCTGATTGGTTGATGTGATAAAATATAAACAGACTCCAAATTCAGAGCTGAGACATAAATGTGGGAAACCTCATCTTTTCCCAAAACTAGCTGGGCCAAAGCCATAGGACACAACACATTGCTCATAAAATATTGGCTCTTGGCAGGGAAGCAGACTCAAGGGAAAATTCTATTTTTTTAATCACCTTTATTGAGATATAACTTATATTAAAGTCCATCATTTCAATGAGCTGTGATGAATGTATACATCATCGCAATCAAGACAGAATATTTCCATCACTCCAAAAAGTCCTGCCTACATTTTTTTTAATTAAAAAACTTTTTAAAGAACAGTTTTAAGTCTACAGCATAATTGAGCGGGAAGTACAGAGACCACCCATATGCCCCTCTCCCCACATGCACAGTCTCCCCCACTATATACGACACCCCCCAGCACATTTATTCTGATTGACTAACCTACATTGACACATCATTGTCACCCAATGTCCATAGTTTACATTAGGATTCATTCTTGGTGTTGTACATTTTATCAGTGTTGACAAATGTACAATGACATGTATCCACAATTGTAGTATCATACAGAATAGCTTCACTGCCCTAAAAATCCTCTGTGCTCTGCAGATTCATCTGGCCCTCCTCCCTAAATCCTAATAACCACTAATCTTTTTACTGTTTCCATAGTTCTGCCTTTTCAAGAATGTCATATAGTTGTAATTGTACACTTCGTAGCCTTTTCAGATTGCTTTCTTTCACTTGGTGATATGCATTTTAGATTCCTCCATGTCTTTTCATGACTTGAGAGCTTATTTCTTTTTAGTGCTGAATAATATTCCATTGTCTGGATGGACCACAGTTTATCCATTCACCTACTGAAACACATCTCAGTTGCTTCTAAGTTTTGGCAATTATGAATAAAACTGCTATTAACATCCATGTGCTGGTTCTTCTGTGGACATAAGTTTTCAGTTCACTTGGGTAAATACCAAGAAACCAGGATTGCTGGATCATATGGCAAGAGTATGTTTAGTTTCATAAGAAACCACCAAACTGTCATAAAGTGGCTATTCCATTTTGCATTCTCACCAGCAATGAATGAGAGTTCCTGTTGCTTCACATCCTCACTAACATTTGGTATTGTCAGTGTTGTAAATTTTGGCCATTCTCACAGGTGTGTAATGTTATCCCGTTGTGTTAATTTGCATTTCCTTGATGACTTATAACATGGAGCATCTTTTCACTTGCTTACTTGCCATCTGTACATCTTCTTTGATGAGGTGTCTGTTCAAGTCTTTGGCTTATTTTTTTTATCAGATTGCTCATTTTCTTATTCTTGAGTTTTAAGTGTTCTTTGTATATTTTGGAAAATAGTCTTTTATTAGGTATGCCTTTTGCAAATATTTTCTCCCAGTGTGAGCTTGTCTTCTAATTTTCTTAACATTGTCTTTCACAGAGCAGAAGCTTTTAATTTTAATGAAGTCCAGCTTATCAGTTATTTCTTTCACGGATTATGCCTTTGGTGTTGCATATAAAAAGTCATCGCCAAACCCAAAGTCATCTCTATTTTCTCTTATATGTTACCTTCTAGGACCTACCTTATAGTTTTTCATTTTACATTTTGGCCTATGACCTGTTTTGAGTTAATTTTTGTGAAGAATGTAAGGTCTGTGTCTAGATTCTTTTTTTTTTTTTTGTATGAGGATGTCCAGTTGTTCCAGCATTATTTGTTGATAAGACTATCGTTGCTTCATTGCATTGTCTTAGCTCATTTGTCAAAGATCAGTTGACTATATGTATGTGGGTCTATTTCTAGGGTCTATTGCTCTCTATTCTGTTCTATTGATCTATTTGTCTATTCTTTCAACAATACTACAGTGTACTGATTACTGTAGTCTTATAGTAAGTTTTGAAGTCTGATAGATTAAGTCCTCTGACTTTGTTCCTCTCCTTCAATATTGAGTTGGTTATTCTGGATCTTTTGCCTCTCCATATAAATTTTGGAATCAGTTTGTTAATATTCACAAAATAACTTGCTGCACTTTTGCTTAATAACATGTTGAATCTATAGATCAAGTTAGGAAGAACAGACATCTTGACAATATTCAGTCTTTCTATCCATGAACATGGAGTACCCTTCCATTTATTTTGTTCTTCTTTGATATCTTTCATCATAGCTTTGTAGCTTTCCTCCTATGGATCTTGTACAAATTTGTTAGATTTATACATAAGTATGTCTTTTTTGTGGAGTGCTAATAGAAATAGTAATATGTTTTTAATTTCACTGCTGGTATATAGGAAAATGATTGACTTTTGTATATTAACCTTGTATAATCACTTGTTAGTTCCAGGAGGATTTTTTTAGGGGGGGGGGATGATTCTTTCATATTTTCTACATAGACAATCATGTCATCTGTGAACAAAGACAGTTTTATTTCTTCCTTCTCAATCCATATACCTTTGATTTTCTTTTCTTGTCTATTGCATTATCTAGGACTTCCAGTACAATGTTAAAAAGCAGTGATGAGAGGGGACATCCTTTCCTTGTTCCTAGTCTTGGGACAGTTCTAGATTCAGGACTTTCTGCAGAGTGCCAGCACTCAGGGAACCAATGGAGCAGAGCAGGAGAACTGGGTATTATGGCCTGACAGTCATGTTGGCTGCACAACATGACTCACCAGGCCCAAGGCCTGCACAGAAGGTGTGCTGGGGGACACAATGGATCGGCCATCTGCTTTGCTTTGGACAGTTAGCAAACGTGGAAGTTGGACCTTGTGGTTTTAGGGGGAAGAGACTCCTGGTTCTTTCTCATAGAATTGCTAAGTAGGGTAAACAGGAAGCAAAACTGATAGGCTCTCGGGGGGTTGGATGTAACCGCTCCTGGTGTGACCCCAGGGGCTCAGTCCCAAAGCACTTTTGGCACCTTTGAGGTGGACCCAGAAAAGCATGCTCAGGGAGAGGAAGGGGATGCCAGGGCAAGGTGCATCCACCCAGGCAGAGAGCAGGAGGGAGGACTGTCTGTTCCTACTCACCAGCACCCTTGATCTCGGCCAGAGGGGCAGCCAGGGTGCAGAGCCTACTGGCTGAGAAGTGCTTAGAAGATGGACACACGTCCAAGTTACCAGGGTCAGGCCAAGGTGTCCACTCACTGCCTTCTCTGGGAACCACTGAACTTGTGCCCCAAATGGAGGAATTCTCAAGGATCAAGACAATGTGGGAGATGGAGGATGAGGTGACAGCAGAGCCAACCATTAGGAGCAATAAAATGAGATTTTTATTGAGATGCGCAAAGAACAATGGGGTCCCAACGAATTGCCAACATGGCCTGAGGCACCCTGGAAAGTCCCTCTTTGGGAATCACAGTAAGAGTGGCTAGGAGCATGGTCTGGAGTCACGCACATGGGTCAAATACAGGACACTTCACTCCTACCTCCCGGGCAGGGAATGATACACTTAGAGGATTGATCCCTCCTTTCTGAAACGTGGGCATAAAATGAAACTCTCTGTGTAAAGAGCAGAGATTAGAACCCACCTGGCATGAGGTAACTCTTCGGATTTTCACTCTTAGGTGTAGGCCCTGCCCACCTTCTATCGTTTGTCTAGAACAGGTGCATGCCCCGCAAAGATGCTCTTAGGGACAGGAGGGAGAAGAGAGGCAGCAGAATCACCCTCAGTTAGAGACCTTGGCTCTAGCTGACCGCAGAGCTGGGAAAGCAGATTTGGGACGTACATTTCCCAGGCAAGTTTTGTTGTTTTTGATTTTTTGTTTGTTTTAGGAATGCAGAGCTTTCCATTTTACTTCTCCCTGTTCCTAACAACCTGTCCACTCCCATCCCCACCCTTTGCTTTTCATAGTATTCACATGAGAGATTGGACAGGGAGATGAACCTAACTAACATCAGGTACCATAGAGGTTAAAAATCCTTCCCCCACCACTGACCAGCCCAGGCTAGTTTTGATTGTGGAAGGTGGGAAGGGTGTAGAGGTGAGAGGGGAGAGGGGTCAGGAGCAGGGCTCTGGGACAGCAGCCCAGGATGCCTGGCAGCTGCGTTGTGTGGGGGAGGGGACTAAGGGAAGGACGGCCACCTCCTCCCCTTCCTGCATTTTGCATGCTCCGAGCCTGAAGCCCAGTGCCCACCAGGCTTCAGGCAATGTCAGCCGTCGGCACTATGTGGCCCTTCCTCAGAAGCCAGTGCACCAGCTTGCCTGGGTGCTGGGAACCCAACTCAGCCTGGGTGCAAGGGAGGGAGATGTGGCTTCTATGTGGCCTGCATGGTGGGTGGACAGGAGATGGTGACAACTGGGCAAACCCAGCCCTGGCCTTCCCAGAGAAAAGTGCCACTTTGCAGAGGACACATCAGAGAAGTGAGAGGGGATCCCATGCAGGGCCCTGTGTGCACCATGTCCTCACCCCAGCCCCACACAGTCATCGTGGTCATGTGGCCAGCTGAATTTACAGATTGACGGGGCTGAGTTACCCCGGGAAAGGCAGTCAACCTGACGGTGCCTCGGTTTCTACAACTGAGAGAGAATTCATGCCTTCACCTCCTTTAGATCCTTCTTCAAACATCCCTGGTGGACTGCATCCCAGCCCACAGTTATGGCTGCCCTTGCCCAGGAAGGAGGAGCGTCTGTGGCCACTGTGATGTCTGTCTGCCCAGTGAAATGCGAGCAGTGTGGCTTGTTTCTTGTCTGAGAAGGAGCTTTAACAGTGATGAGCTCTTTTCTTTTCTCGTGGCCACAATTCCAGAAATATTCCAGATTCAGATGACTTCACGATTCTGGTTCTGGAGGGCAGATGACACAGAACAGAACCAACATGGGTGGACACACGTGGCATGAATAAGAAACATCGGGGGGGTGTTTAGTGTGATGTACCTTGCCCTGGCCGATAGATGCAGCCCCTCCTCATCTCCCCGTGTGGTTACAGCTCTGAGCCCGGCCCCAATCTGCACGGGAGCACCTCACCCCCTCCAAGCATGATTTCCCACAGCACTCATGACATTTACACTGCATACCTTCCCTTTATACTTTGATTATCTTCTGTCTCCGCTTAAACGAATGCCAACTCCATAAAATCGGGAATCTTTGTCTCCTGTTCATGACTGTATCTTTTGCACCAGGAACAGTGCTTGGTACAGGGAAAGTACTCACAAAACATTGAACAAATAAACATAAGCTAGCAGAAATTAACCTAGGCTCTGCCCTAAATGAAATTTATATGTATTTAAACTTCAAAATGACCCAATGTTTCAAGCACTACTATATGGTCCCCAATTTACAGACGAGAACACGGAAGCCCAGAGGTTAACAGAACTTGCCAGAGGTCACATGCTGAGCCAGCATGCGAGTCCAGGCCACTCTTTCAGTCACCAGGTCATTCGGCCTGTCACCAATACCTTCTTTGCAGCATTGTTGGGAAGAGGTAAAGTGCTTGAGATACGTGAGAAAATCAGCAAACAGTAGAAACCAGGTGTTTCCAACAGTGGCCTGGGGTGATCGGCTGCACATCAGCCATGAAAATGTCGAGGGTGATGGTCCACACAGAATTCTGGCTTTTCTCACAAAAGTATTTGGAAAAGAGTCTCCCTTCGAGGGAGCATAGCCCCCAGGTGCCCACTAACTTCAGGGTTTTATTTTCCTGCACACTTCCCTCCCTCCAAATAAAAGATCTTGGTACCCTGGTAACAGGATTGAGCACACAATACCCATAAGTGCTGTTCCTGGGAATCTGCCTACTGGTGTGTGATGTGGGCTGAACTGTGTCCCCTCAAATTCATGTGATGGAGTCCTAACCTGCACACTTCAGGATGTGACCTTATTTGGAAGTAGGGTCACTGCAGATATAATAAAGTAAGATGAGATCACACTGGAGAAGGGTGAGCCCTTAATCCAGTACAACTGGTATCCTTACAAAAGGGGAAAGTTTGGACATAGAGACACACACAGGGAGATGCCACGTGAAGATGGGGTAGAGATCCAGGCGATGCTTCTACAAGCCAAGTAATTCCAAAGATTTCTGGCAAAGTACCATAAAGCTAAAAGAGAGGCCTGGAACAGATTCTCTCTCAGGGCCCTCAGAAGGAAACGACCATGTGTGTTACCAAGTCCAAGCTTGTACTGCTGGCCACACGACAGACCAATAAATCAAGAGTTGCTGGGGCAATGAATAGCAACTTTACTCGGAAAGCCAGCAAATCGAGAAGATGGTGGACTCGTGCCCCAGAGAACCATCTTGCCTGAGTTAGAATTCAGGCTTCTTTTATATCAATACTAAAAGGGGAGGGAGTAAAGTCAAACATTTCCTGGTTCCCATCAGCCTCTGGAGGGGATGTGTTAATTTCTTCCCTCCTGCAGCCTTTTACAGGTGGGCCTGGTCAGGATGTTTCCTGTGAATTAAACAAAGGTATTTTAGCTTAATGTTCATTACTTGGGAGGCAAGATTCCCAGAGATGGGCCATTATGTATAAATGAAGTTTATAGGCAATATCCCTTTAGTGACTAACTTGTAATAGAATACAAAGATTCTTCCCTATTATATGTGGACACTTTGATCTCAGACTTCCAGCCTCCAGAGCTGTGACACAATAGATTCCTATTGTTCTGAGCTGCCCAGTGTGTTGCATTTTGTCACCATGGCCCCAGGACCCTCATGCAGTGTGGTAGTGGAACCTTTTGCATCTTGGGCCATGGCACTGAAAGAATGGGACTCAGGTCTCCCAGTCATTCTGTTCCTTGGGCCACAAGGAATCTTATCTCACATGGGAGAGAATGAAGCCAAGAAGCCAGGCTAAATGGAAACAAGAGAGAATCTTGATGGAAACTAAGCCCAGTTTCCAGTCCCCAAAACTCCTGGGACAAGCCTCGGACTCTTCCTTGGACTCTAATATCCTCCATCAGATGCCCTTTTTGATCCTATTGTCGTGAGTAGGATTCTTTGGTTTGCAAGTGACAGAAACCCAGTTACTACATGTGCTTTCTGAAAAGGGTGGGCATTTGGCTGTCAGACACGTAAAGACCCAGATCACAATCCCAGGTCTAAATCCTGAAAGAGAAACTTGACTCTGAAGGCTTTGCTCTACCCATTCGCCTGTTTCTGCCTTGTTTCTGGGCCAAAGCATGACACCACGGTTTCTCCTTGGCTGACACATATTTTCCTTCCCAGTGGTCACATGCCCTTCTTTCTATATCAGAGCCCTCTGCAGCCACACGCTCAGGCAGAGGGCGGCTTTCTGTCCCCTGGGATGGAAATGTGTTTGGTCTGAGCCAGTCTCCGCCATTGCCATGAACCAGTTTAGGCAGTGAAGTGTGATCCAATGTGGCCGGTGGGGTTTAGGAAATGTTTACAACAGGCTTAGGGGGAGAATTTTCCTCCCTAGTTTAAGAAAAAAAAGAAATATGGTCAGAGAGATCCTGCTCTGCCTGTGATGCCAGAATCACTGCAGCTGGTCTCCATCCTTGGAGGGCTATGTGCCTGGCTTGCAGCTGATGGCAGAGCATAAGGGGGAGAAGCTTCTGGACCTTTGATAATGCCATTGTGACCCTGAAATCGCAGACTCTGGGGCCATTCATCTCTCGACTTCATGTTTTATGAGATAACAAACATATCATTGCTTACATTCTCTTGGTCGGACCTTCTATTCCTTTCAGTCAAAAACATCCTAACTTCCAAATTTCCCAAAGCACAAATAGACAAAAGGATGACTGGTCATCCTGGTGAGATGCTGCTGTCCATGGTCCTGATCCTACACATGTTCAGAGAGGGTACTCAGGATGCTGTGTGCATAAGAAAGGATGTAAGGGGATAACACATTGTAAATGTCATTTGCATCTCCCCTGAGATCCTGTTCTGCAGCGTCCCACCTCCAAGACCAAGCCAGGAGGTGTCTTGCTCCAGGGAACCAGGACTAAGGAATCCAAAGTCCTTCAGTCAGCACCGCATCTGGGAACGGAGTTTATGAGAACACTTCAGCAAAACAAGAGAAGGGAAGCTGAGAAGTTGCCAAGAGAATGTTGTTTTTCTTGTTTCTTCCTTGAATAAGTCAGGACTAAGCCTACAAGCCGAAAACCGAGCTCCTTTGGAGCTGCAGGGGTGTCCCTGCTGCCTACTATATGTAGGTTGTGCAGTGCATGAACGACCTTTCTGTTCTGGGGAACTTGGCGGGAAGACGAGAGTTGATAGAAGGAGCGATGGCAGCCCCACCATGGGTGCCATCTTGGACAGGAGCATGAGAAGCAGTGGAATTTTGGAAACCTAAACTCTTTATCTAAATGAGATCCAGATTTATCTAAAGAAGTTGTTTTTGAGGTTTTAGGGAGCCAACGCAATACACACTTTTTTTCCTCCTGTGTCAGTTTCCTGGGCTTCTATTACAAAGTACCACAAACTGGGTGGCTTAAAACAACAGACACTTACTATCCTACAGCTCCAAATTTCAAGATCAAGTTGCTGGCAGAGTTGGTTCCTTCTGGGGTCTCTGAGGGAGAATCCCTTCCATTCCTCTCTCCCTCTCTTGTGGTTGCCAGTAATCCTTAGCGTTCCTTGATTGGAGATGCCTTCCATCTCTGCCTTCATCTTCACATGACGTTCTCCCTGTGGGCATGTCTGTGTCCAGATTTCCTTCTTCTATAAGGACACCAGTCATATTGGATTGGGGCCCACCTTAACAAGCTCATCTAGCTGGACTACATCTACAAAGGCCCTATTTCCAAGTAAGGTCACAGTTTGTGATACAGGGGTGGATGGGGCATTAAGAGCATGACATATTATTTTTAGGGGACACTAATCAACCCATAACACCTCCTTAGTAAAGAGTGAATGGTTTGAGAACAAAATATATGTGTCAGACAGATAAAGATCGAAATAGCAGCCCTTGGATGCTGGTCAGACTGATTGAGAGCACACAGCTTACTTAGATAAACACCTGGGGTAGGAGATAGACAGGCCCCAGACTGAGCAGCTGCAGCTGGTCTCCTGCTGATGCTTTGAGATGGAATACCAGCGGGAGCTTTGGGCCCAGTTTGGTGAATTCTTGTGGATCTCCCAACCCAACATGTGCAGAGAAGGCCCTCAGTCTAGGGGAAGGACCAAAGGAGGGAGAAGACACCAGCTGGTATCAATCATGGCTGAGAGATGTGCAACCACACCAGGACTAACTATGGAAATGTTTGGCCGGAAACAACCCAGAAAACTGACCCCATATAAGCAACCTAAGCTGCCCCTATGGCACATAACTCACTCTGAGTCCACCCATGTGTTCTTCCACACGTACTTTGCTTCTAATAAATGCTTTTAACTTTTTCACAGTCTTGGTCTCTTTGCTGAATTCTTTCTTCAAAGAAGACAAGAACCAAGGTCCTTCTTCCAGCTTTTCACCACCAGAACACACCTAGAATGGACTCCCCAAATTGAAGGTATCCCTCTCAAACCCTCCAGGAAAACTCAACACCCAGTGGAGCAGGCAAATGCAGAAGCAAAGACAAGAAAATGATCTTTCTTCTAAATTCACCATCAGAAGATTTCCTCCTGCTTTGGCCCAGGGCAGCTTCTGGAGAAATTCCCTCACAAACCCACCCTCCCCTTTCTTCCCAATCACCTCACCCTGCCCACACCCACTCCCACTACTCATCAAGGTAAGAATGGGGAAGGTAAGCCACTACACTCATAGAGAAATTAGAAATTGGGTTCCTTTTGCACATGTGCAACATCGATAAATTGGGAACCCATGACTGTAGATGGATGTAGTTACATGATTCAAAATAAAATACACCATAACATATATTGTTACACTGTGTTGTGAGTCTAGATGGGGTGACAGAAGTATGTAACTATTTCATAAACTCTGAAATCCCAGGGACTGGGCCATGCCTCCTTCCCTTTGGCATGGACACTCATCTACCCATATCCCTGTCATAGGCTGGTCCTGAAAAAAAATGTTAAATAGATGTATGGATGGATGTGTGTGGAAAGTCAATATGATGTGGTAATTAAATGCTTCTTTTTAATGTTTTATCATCACAAGTTTTCAATTTTGTGAACCTATGTATCAGTTATTAGTAACAAGTGAAATGTGTGTATAAGTAAAAAATTAAATTAAAGAAAACTATTTCAAAGGAGTGAGGCCACACCGCACAGTCTGAGGGAACTTTCCCCACAAGACCACCCTCACTGAGGACACCACTGCAAGTTCAAGGTCTCTGGGGCCACCCTCATGGCAGGACACCCCACTAAAAATTTAAGGGATTCCACAACCACTCCCAGGCTAAATAATTTGCTAGAACAAGTCATAGAACTCAGGAAAGTGCAGGCGTTAGACAGTGAAAGGATGCCCACCGAAATGGCCAAAGAGAGATGCATAGGGCTAGAGAGCGTCCCCCATATGAAGCTGCTGGGTTCTCTGGATGTTTTCACCCTCCCAGCGTCACCTGTGGCAATGCACACCGAGTATCACCACCCAGGAAACTCAGCCCAGTGTCCATGTCCAGAGTTTAATTAGAGTTTCATTACATAGAGTGATTGAGTCATCAGCCATGTGCTTGGACTCAATCTCCAGCTCCTGGGAGGTCAGGCTGATCCCTTGTGTCCCAAGCCCCAACCCTCTAATCATGTGGTGGGTATTCCTGGTGTGGCCAGGCCCACCTGAGTCATCAGTTAGCACAGAGTGGCCTGCCAGGGGCTGTGATATTAGGAGGCTATCAGATGTGATAGGAAGGGGTCCTCCATGAAGAGCAAAGATGCTCTCACTCCTCAGGGAATTCCATGGGGTTAGGAGTTTCCTCCCAGGAGCCAGGATGAAAGCCAGAGCTCTCTAGGTAGGGCCATATTGCTCACTACACAACTGTCCCAGCAGGGGATGTGCTATGAAGAGACAGATGTTGATAATGCTAACTTCTGGATCCTGGAGTGGAATCTCCTTTGAAGAAATACTTAAATTCGTGAAGACTAAGTGTGGGACATTTCAGAGAAGCCCCCATACAAACTCATGCAACATACAATACATGAAATTATAGTGTATTTTCTGTTCTTCTGAGGTCATGTGTAAGACAAATGAGTGATGGCAAAATTATCGACCATTCATAAAGATGAGGACGTGAATGACATCACTTTTCTTCCAGAGGAGCTTCTGCCTAAAACCATCTCCATCAGTAAAAAGCAGTCTGGAGCACAATTTGTTTTCATCCCATGATTGATTATTCAGTGCCTATTGCTTGTAAGATGGAGATCTGCTCTGGGAATCTCCACTTTGCTTCAGTGGTCATGTTTATCACAGATCTTTCCAAAAGGGGGCCTCTCATTCCCAGTCTCCTGAAAGAACTCCAAAGAGTAATCAGCTTCTTTTTAAAATACCCAAATAGCAATCCTTTATCTCCCAAAAGGAAATTGGCTAAAGAGCCAGCCACTGTTTGCTCAAAACACACACAGCAGGTGTTTCAGGCTGAATTCTGTTCCCTCCTACACTCATATGTTGATGTCCTGGTTACCCTAGCATCTCAGAATGTGACGATTTGGAAAAAGGACCTTTAGAGAAGTGATTACAGTAAAATGAGGTCATGAGGGTGGGTCCAAATCCAACAGGGCTGGCGTCCTTATAAGAAGAGATCAGAACACAGACACACACAGAGGGACGAACATGTGAGGACACAGGGAGAAGATGGCCATCTACAGGCCAAGGAGAGAGGCCTCAGGAGAAACCAGCCCTGCCCACACCTGGATGTCGGATTCCAGTCTCCAGGACTGGGAGAGAATAAATCCTGTTTTTTAAGCTTCCTGGTCTCTGGTACTTTGCTCTGGTTCCCGAGCTGACTAAAGCAGGGTGTAGACGAGGCTCTAAGACTCTGAAGGGAAAAACACTGGTTAAGGGAATACACCCCACAGAGGTAGAGGTGCCCATGAGCTTGGGGCTCTGACAGGGAGCACAGAGGGGAGGGGGTGCAGAGAAATAGGACTTGAGTCACCACCTCTGCCTGGGAGCCCACAGCACCGTCCAGGGCCGTTCGCTTTGCTTCCTGTCGGTCTAGGAAATTTGGAATCACTCGTCAGAGTCCCGCAAACCAGCACGTGTTTGCATTTTGACTAATAACTGATAATCAAGATGAATGTGGCAGCACACCTGAGCCCAGATCCCGGAGGCCCTGATGGAATCGCTATGTCCCAAATCTACAGACAATCCGGGGGGTGGTGGGGCAAAAAGAGAGATTGACCATCAATCATTTGGAGCACAGAAGGTGGAGGGGCTACAGTGTTGATCACCAAATATCATTACATTAATTCGTGACGCGGTTTTCAACACCATCAAAGAGCTGGGGGTCGGGGAGGAGGGAGAAAATACAGAAGAGAAATTGCGGGACACAGACCCAATCTGTTTTCACGACGCCATGTTTCTGATTATAGACATAATAGACAATTACTTCAGAAAACTTGGGAAATCCTGTGAGGATCAGGGGTGGAGTTCAAACTTCTCATAACCCACCAGAGACACCGTTGTGGTGTCTGGGTGTGATATTCAGTAGAGATGGTTTGCATATGTTCTTGTCACTAAAAATCTCTATCATGATACAAAAATTCCTCCCCACACCGTGTCTGCAGCTACACAATGATCCACACTGTGAATGAGCCACACTCAACGTTTCCTCTATTTATAGGATCGAGATTACTCCTTATTTTATGTAACCGTGCCATCCACGGGTTTATGCTCGAAACCGTATTTGCATCTCTGATCGTTTCGGCAAGTGAGTTCTCAGCATGGGGATCGCTGAGAGATGAACAGTCTGGGACTCTGGGCTCAGGGTCAGATCACTTATCACTTGGCAGAAAGGTGAGTGGATTTGCCTCCAGCCACACAGGGGAGACCGGTCCTGCTGAGACTCAGAGCACTCATTTCTGAAACTCAAGCAAAGTGAAGTAAATATTGGTTCAATAATTTCATGATAGTTTCTAAAACAATTATTAATATCTGTAATGTTATAAAGAGCCAGTGTTAGGAATCTCATCACTACACCTCAGCTGGGCATAATGACCTCTGCAGGTCATGGGAAGGGATCCGCCGTCTGGTCTTCCTCCTGGCTCGTCACCCCTGTGCCTCCCCCTTGAGCCCCATCAGCTCCCATCTGGACACAGCTCCTTTTCCTTCTTCAGACTCTCCAAGTGTGTTCCAGGGAAAGAGAGAACATGTTTGCTGATTTCCTCCTTTACAGGAAGACGGGTTTATTTACGCTCTCTGAATGCAAATGCACTTCGCTTCCATTAAAATCGGGAGAATCCAGGTGTTTCCATGCTCCATGGGCACCTGAATCCACAGCCTATTTGCTGGCACAGCTGAAAGCTCTTGTTTCCTCTTCTGTCTTGTCACCTCTCTGCGCACACCGTGGGGGTCAAATCTCAATCTCCTGTTGCCACCGACGGCAATGAGCAGCATTCGTGCTTTTGAGAAAACAGCTCAGAAGAGAGTGGAGCTGCTGTTGGATCCGAAGAGGCTGGGGACACTAGCAGCTGTGCTCGGCCAGCTCTGTGGTGTGATGCCCTTCAGGCCAGTCATTGCTTCCAGAAGAGCAGGCTCCCCTCCAGGGCAGCCACTGGTCATTGGAAGGAAGGACAGCTGGACAGCTGTGGTGCACGGGGCACTCACATGGACCCCAAGCCACCGAGACCTCCGGAGCTGTCACCAATACACACGGCTTCTCACGCCCACGTCTTGTCCAAAAATCATAAGGTGGTCATGACACACAAAGAGTCCTGGATCTACATCCCGACACTGCTACTGTGTGCCCTCGAAGTGTCACCCATGTCAACTCGCCGCTTGTCAGTTGACCTTGAATCCACAGCTTCCTCTTCAGGGGATGACCTTCCCTTTAGGGACAAATGACCTAGCTCATGCAAAGCTCTCAAAATCACACCACAGGGTAGCCCTAGTAGATGTGAACTCCCCCAGCTACCACCAGCCCTGCAGCTGTCCCCCTGGGCTCCTCAGGCCAAGGGCACACACTTCCTGATGATAAGGGACACGGCCTGCTGAGGATTCACACCTCACCTGGTCCAGGTGTGTGGGGGAAGGTACAGGGAAATAGGGAGGGGGCAGACACACCAGCAGTCTGACTGTGGGCACCCACCCACCCAAGGTGAGCCTGGGCTCCCCCACCCCAAGGCTCGAGCTGCCTTGGGTCTGTTTTCTCCCTTTCTCCTGCCCTCTCTCCCTCCCAGCCTCTCTCCTTCATTTCTTCCTTCTCTCCTTCATCCTCCCTCCCTCCTTCCTTCTTTCCTCCCTCTGTTTTCTTTGCCTTTTATTTTTTGTTCCTTAAAGTATACTTTACTCATAGTGAAATTGAAATGCAAAGCCTTCTAAGGGCGGTTTTATTAAACTTGACAAGTATAGGCACCCACATAAACACCATCTCCACTGAGGTATAAAATGTTGCCAGTTCCCCAGAAAGTTCCTACATGATCTTTCCACTTAGGACCCCCGCCTCCCACCCCAGGCAACCACTGCTCTGCTTTCTGTCACCATAACTTGGTTTTCTCTCTTCTAGAATTTTGTATCCATGGACTCATACGGTGAGCAGTCTCCTACGTCAGCTTCCTCAACTCACCATGGCTTTGCGAGTCATCCCCACGGTGTGAGCTGTAGGCTGCCCTGTCATCACTGAGGACGAACACATGTGTGCACGTAGCCGACCTGTTTGTCCCCCCGCATCTTGATGGGCATGTGGGTTGTTCCCGTTTGAGGCCACTGTGAACAAAGTTACTGAGAGCATTCACGCACCTCTGGGTGGATGTCATTCCCACACTCTTGGGTAAATGCCTGGGAGTGGGGTTCTTGGTCACAGAGGAGATTCACTCTGGGCTTTGTCAAACCTCTGAACGGTCTTGCAAACATGTGGTGCATTCTGCCCTGGCAGCATCTGAGTTCCCACTGCTCCACCTCCAGCTTAAGTTCCCACAGGTCTCTATGTGGCACCGACAAGCCCTGGTGACAGGGATACTGGGCAACCATCCCACTAGGGATGTTCCATAGGGGCTGAAATGCCCAGTGTCCTGTCATCTTAAAGTGCTGCAGGGAAGAGCAAGAAACAGACACAGGCAGACCAGGGCACCTTCAGATTCTTACTCACAGGTGATCCAAGAGTTCAGGCTCCACCCCCCAGCTCCACTCGGGATTCAGTCCATTTTCTAATCAAGACTAAACTCATGCCGAAGATATGCCTCCCTCTGAGAAAGCGTCAGGAGTGAAACCTCGGGTCCGGGGCTGAGTTCTCAGATAGGTCCTCACTCCCCACTCCACTCTGCCCACCTCCCTGCACCCCATCCAGAGTCGGGGAGGGGCTTGGAGTCCAGACTGAACTGGCCTCACCTTGTACTGACTGGGTGACCCTGGGCAAGTCACTTAAGCTATTTGTGCCTTGTTTCCGGGGCTGTGAAATAAGGATGATAAAAGTGCCCACTTCATGGGACATTAGGAAAATTCAGAGAGAGAGAGAGAGAGAAAGGACCCCTAATTTGTAGAAAGGAAGCTGAAACACAAGAAGCAGAGATCGGTCATGATGAGAGTGACCACAAGAAAGATGACAGTGGTCACAGCACCTGTACCTTCCACCTGGGTTACTGCCTGTCTCCCACCCCTCTGCTTCTAGCACTGGTCTTGATGATGGGAAAGCCCTCATCCAGGGTGACATTTCTATGACAGAAGGCTCATCATGACACCCCCTTCATAAAGTCCACCAGTGCCCCCCACAATCTTCAGGGTGGAGTCCTGACACAGTGACATGACCCTTTGTGATCTGATGGTTGCTGTTTTTCCAGCTTACCACCCAGCAAATCCACAAAAGCCCTGTGGTCCAGCCAAGCAGCCAAACATCTACAGGTCCTGTAACCCTGGGCTCTCTCACTGTGAGGTACTTGTAAATGCCCCTCCTTTTGCCAGTGTGCTCCTTCCCCTGTGTCTGCTTAGCTAATTGTTACACTCCTTTCAAGATTAAATCTCCTCCAAGAAGCCTTTCCTGACTTTCCCACATTGAATCACTCTCCCCTCTGGGCTATAGTGCATTGTGTGTACTTCTGGTCGGACGTTTTGTACACTTCTGGGTCCTTTGAGTAGAAGTGGGCCCTTATTAAGCATGGAAGTGACTTATCATTTCGGCTTTTGCCCAGCACACAGGATGGGCTCTATAACTGGTGTTGAATAGGTAGCTGGATAGATGAATGGTTGGATAGGCAAGTGGGTGGATGGATGGGAGGTGGGTAGCTGGGTGGGTGGTTGCATAGGTGGGCAGATGGATGGATGGATGGGTGGGTGGATGGGTAGATGAATGGATAAGCAGGTGGGTGGCTTTGGCTTCTGTCCAGCACACAGAATGGGCTCTATAACTGGTGTTGAATGGGTGGCTGGATAGATGAATGGTTGGATAGGCAAGTGGGTGGTTGGATGGGAGGTGGGTAGCTGGGTGGGTGGATGCATAGGTGGGCAGATGGATGGATGGGTGGATGGGTAGATGAATGGATAAGCAGGTGGGTGGCTGGATGGGAGGTGGGTGGATTGATGAGTGAGTGGACGCATGGATGAATGGGTGGGTGGATGGATGAATGGATAGATGGGTGGATGAATGGATGGATAAGCAGGTGGGTGGATGGATCGATAGATAGATAAAAGGGTGAAGGGGTAGATGATAGATGAGATGTGGGTGGATGGATGGATGTATGGATTGATAGATGGATGGGTGGATGGATGGGCAGGTGGGTGGGTAGATGGATGGACAAATGGGAGTGGTGAGACTGAACTGAATTTAAGTGCATGAGCCACAAAAGAGATGGTGACATCCTCATCTCACACCCTTGCTTGATTCTGTTCCTCTCTAGTGGGACTCCTCAGATACAGATAGATCTCAGCCAAATCCTTTCTCAAATGGCCAGAAAGAAAAAGAAGTACAATGAGCCTCCTGCTTCATTCTCTTCATTCTCTTCCTATGGTAGCCATTCTGACCTCCACCATCAGACTAGCCTTCCCTAAACACCTCTTCTCCTTTGATCCTTTTCCAACAACCCCCACCCCCACCTCACCCACTACTGCCCTTAACTGTGGCCTCTAGAATCCGAGGAAAAGATGCATTTAGACTGTGGCTATTGTCTGCAGAGTATTAGGAAACTGTGCTGATAAATGACTCATGCCTTTGGAGTCAGGTGATGGGCTCTCAGGAGCAAAAACACAAAAATAGCAACAGCAGCAAGTGTGTATTGAGCGCCAATCATGTGCAGATGCTTCTCTGAGGGCTTCACTCTCACCCCAGACACCAGACGAAGAACAACCCACAAACGCATGTTTTTATTGGCACCTTTGTCAAGAGGACAACCCAGGCTTTGGATCAATTCGATCTTGTGACCATTGATTTTGCAAATGTCAGGGGCTGACTGTGAGGAAGGTCACCTAAGGCCCTTCCCTCCTTACCTGAAGGTGAATTGAGAGACGGCTCTTGGCTGGGGGCCAGTTACCAACCTAAAGGAGAAAGCAGATCCACAACTACCATGCTGGAAGGAGGGTGGGTGCTGGGATGGTCTTAAGACGCAGGAGCTCCTGTTTTCTTGTTTGGGCCAGTGCCACCATGTCCACGGCCCACTTACTGGGCCGGATTAGTAGATCCCCCCGTAGCCTGCTTTGGACTCATGGGGAGCCAAGGCAGAGTGATGTGGTGATTAGTGCAGCTTGGGCTAAAAGCCAAACTTATGATTAGGGTATTAGCAGGAAGTAGAGCCCATCTGTGGCTTCCCTTGTGGCAGAGCTGAGAGCCGGAGCAAGAGCCCAGAGTCTGGGGCCACCCTCTGACCTGCTCTCTCTGTCTCTGACCTACTGCAATGCCGTGCCCACTAGGGGTCAGCACCAGAAGTGGCAGAGCTCCCCATGGCTGTGCTCACTGGTATAAGGACATGTTCCAGTGCCTCCCTCTTTCAAAAACCTGCCTGTGACACCCAACAAAGACTCCTTTCTCTACAAAATTTAGTTGGCTTCTATGAGCCCTCTTCTTGACTAGGTCTTGACTTTGGTCTGCCTTTAGCAAGAGTCCACTTAAGTCAGCTTAGCAAAAATCCTGCTACCCTTAATATTTCATCTCAGTAATTTTCCACCCACTGACCCCTCACCCTGCCCACTGGCTATAAATTCCCACTTGTGCCTGGAGTTGTATTCCCTCCCCTGTTGCAGTAGTCTTGAACAAGTCTTTCTTCCTGCTTTGACAAGTGTCAGAGTACATTTTCTCACACCCCACATTTCCTTACTTTCGCTACCCCATTTCTTCATAGAAAAGTTCCCAGGCCCTCTCCTACCCCCAGGTCACATGTCTCTGGAACTCAAGGCAAAGGGGCTTCTATCTTCTTGGTCCTGATGGACTGGCTTCTGTCCAAGTCCCCCTGGACTCCATGGCTCCGACTCCAATGGCCACGTTTCTGTTTCATCGACTCCTCCTCTCATAGTACTCAATGTGGTGCCCACTCCCTCCTTTCAACACATCATTTTCTCAACTCTTGGATGTCTCCCTAACCTTGTCCTTCCTCCATCTCCCTGACCAAATCTCCTGAATCTCCCAAGCATGTTGCTCATTGTCTCCTTAAATCCTAAGTGTCTGACTCCCCAAAGGTCTTTCTTGGCCTTGCTTCTCTTCTCTGTATTTCTTTTGCTGCAGGAGATCTCAGACAGTCCCAGAGTTTTAGACATTGCAGACATGATGATGTCTCCCGGGATTTATCTCCTGATGTCTCCTGGGAGTTCAAGACTTCCATATTTAACTGGCAACTCAATATTTGCATTGGGATATCTGAGAGATCTCAAACTTACTTTGCCTAAAGCAAAACCATGTATTCCCTCCCCACCCCACACACACACAAAATAGAAAACAAGACAACAAGAACCGTTATTCCCCCAGCCTTCCCCATTCAACCATTCATTCATTCAGCAAATACCCATTGAGTACCTACTATGGGCAGAAACTGTTCCAGGTGCTGGGACACTGCAGTGAATAAAAGAGACAAAAATTCCCTTATTGCTAATGACAGCACCATGCACCCAGTTCCTTAAATCAAAGGTCCAGGAACTATCACCAATTCTATTCTTTTCCTACATTAGTGGTTCTCAACTGGGTGCCTTTCACCCTAGAGGATATCAGGCAAGGTCTGAAAACAACTTTGGTCATCATAACTAGGGAAAAGGTGCTATTGGCATCTAGAGTATAGATGTCAGAAATGCTGCTAAAATCCAATGGTACACAGGATAGCCCCACCACCCAGACAACTAAGAATGATCCAGCCCCAAATGTTATATTACCCAGTTTGAGAAACCCTGTCCTACATCCAATCCATCAACGAGCACTATTGGCTTTGCCTCCAACAGTTATCCCAATCTTACAACTTCTCCACACATCCATGGCCACCAACCTGGTACAAACTTCCACTCTCTGTCATGTGGTTCTTACAACAGATTATTTGGACATTGAGTTTTCTTTCTTTTTCACTGGAAGTTCTCTCCTGTCATTATAGGTTGTATTTTCCTTCTCTGTATCCCAGGCAACTATCAGAAGATTTGGTACTTCTTCATGGGTATTATCATCATCATCACCACCATCATCATCACCACCATCATCACCATCATCACTAACATCACCATCACAACCATCATCACCACCATTATCACCATAATTATCACCACCACCATCATTGTCATTATCACCATTGTCATCACCATCATCGCTAACATCATCACCAACATCATTACCATCATTACCAACATCACCATCACAATCATCATCACCACCATTATCACCATAATTATCACCACCACCATCATTGTCATCATCACCATCTTCTTCATCACTCTCCATTGAGTATTGACTGTTCTAGGTCCTATGCTGGGTACTTTACACACATCATCTCTTGTAATCCCCCCACACCTCTCTGAGGTGAGCATCACTGCCCTAATTTTACAATGTCCTACTAGCTGGGTGATTAGGTGCCTCAAATCTGGAATCAGGCTGCTTGCCTCTGTCATATTATCCCTATGTGATGATTGGGTTAAGTTATTTAATCTCACTGCTCTTCAGTTTTCTTACCTGAAAAAATGGGAGAAACAATAGCGCTCACTTCGCAGAGTTATTGTAAGGATTCCAAGAGGTGGTCTGGGGGAAGCAATTAGCATGGTGCCCAGCACGCAGGGAGTACTCAGAAAATGCTGACCAGTCATCAGCTTGTTGAAAGAAAATAGGGAAGCTACGGCTCACCGGGGTTAAGTACCTTGCTCATATGGTAAAACCATATGGTAAGTGGTTAACCCATAGCTCACTCTACCACACAAGGCTGCCTCCTGCCAGGATCAGGAAATGTCTGCTGGAAAAAAAAAAAATGATTGAATGAATGATAACTGGCTCCAAGTCTGACCACCCAGCTCCTTTGTTCCAAGGGACTCCAGGGACGCAGAAGACTTTCCTTCCCGATTTCTATAAAATGTTCTAGAAATGGCAAAAGCCCTGACTTAGGCTCTGATTGTTTTTTCAGCTCTGACCTTTCAAAAATCTCTCTGCTTTCCCTTCTGAGCCTCTTTTTACCATTTCAGAGGAAAAGTGAGAGGAAATTCCTCCTCCCTCCTCTCCATTCTCCCAAACACCATCCTAGTCATCTCCTCCCACCCACTTGCTGATCCTTACACACCTGCTCTTAAACCCCCGGCCTCCGAGTCCAGCATTCCAAGAACAGAGATGAGGAGGCCGTGATGTATCAGTGACATTTGCTCCACTGTAAATTAGCTTGTCGGCAAAGCTAGAGAAATTACACGGAGTGAAAGTTGCCTAAAGTTCATTTCTGATTACAGTGATGGAAGCAGATATTGTTGACAGCCTTCTTTTGGCAGCAGATAAAGAGAAAGTGCCCTCATCCCCAAGCCATGGGGAATGTCTCAGCCCAAAGAGGAAGTGCTCCAGCAATCTGTCCTTGACCCTGATAGGGGGACATGGTTTGGTCCCACTAGGGGATGGCCTCGGAGGTACACTCAGAAGCCCTTTTTCTTACACAGGTCCCTGAGGATTGTGTGCAGGGTGAAAGAGTCACTGCCTCTTACTGCCTTACTACCCTGATGAACATGTTGTGCTAACCATATTCCACCTGCAAGAAATGTGCTTCTCTCCTTTCCAACTCTTGCACACCCAGCGACACTGAGCTAGGGGGTCACTTCCTCCAGGAAATCTTCCCTGAATGACCTCCATGTACATTTCTCTGTTCACTCCCGTTCCCTCGTGGGGCTTGCCCTGCGTTTCACGATATCCTCTGATAATATCTCTTTGCTCCTTGGAACATCCCTGAATAACCCCCAGAAGGACAGTTAAATTCTTTGGCACCTTGGTCCTCTGCTCACAACTCACAGCCTTCCCTATAACACCCTGGGAAGCCACCTGAGGGAAACAGCCCTTCTTAGCTGACCCCAGATTGAAGGAGGACCCTGACACCAGGTGCTCACCTGGTCTGGGCAGCAGAAGCAGACAGGGCCGATCCTGCCGGCCTCCTGAGTCCTGCCTTTCCTCCTCCCCACACACCAGGGACCTCAGCCAGAAACCAGGGGTCACCCTTGCCTCCCCACTGCTCCCCACCACACATCCACCCTGGGACCTGCTGCTTAGCCTTATAAAGAATTCTCTCGCTCCCTTGTCTCCACCCTCACCTGGCTCAGAATGGCATCACCTCCCACCTGAACTTTCCTTGTAGCTCACCGGGGCCCTGGCTTCATTCTTCTTAGATTCTTTCTCAATGTGGCAAAGCCAGAGCACACACTCCATGAGACCCCCTGATACACCCTGGGGCAGGAGCCTTGCCTCTTGGTGCCGCTGTGAACCAGGACCACAGCGTTCTTTGGCCCGGTGTGAAAGTCCTGAGTTCCTAGTTGGCCTCAGGGCTCCCGTGGTGCCAGGTGGCCAAGAATTGTTGATCGGCTTCTACCTGGGATGAAACATACTCCTGCCACGTTCTCCTTTTGGCATCTGTGCATTCCCACGCCAGCAGCCGGGGGCTGGTGATACGTTCAGAGGGGGAAACAGTGGAAACCCTGCTCTAGACGTGTTGGCAAACTCCAACCTCACCTGAGGAGCATGTGGGCCCCTCCCGTAGAGACATGGACCCGCTCACACCTCTCTCCCAGCACCCAAGGGGCCCTCCCTGCAGACCCCCTCTATGGATGGAAGATTGTTCCATAACGAGGTGTGCAGCAGCCATGGCCTGAGCTGCTCCCCTAGCTGCGTGTGAATCACACCAACGTGAAAAGGAATGTGAGGCATCAGCTACGCTTCCATGCGGAAGCCTGGTTCCCAGCACCCGCTCTGCTGGGCCATCTGTTAACAGACCGCAGCAGAGGGTGGCATCCCCAGCTGTGGGGAAGCTGCCTCACCCGAGGGATCTGTGATGTTTTGGCAGACCTGTCACCTTTAAAACACCATATGCTGGAAGAAAAGAGGAAGGTGTGCTGGCAAGTGCTCAAGGTGAGTTGTCATGGATTTAGGAAAGAGAAGTAGCATCACAAGTGTGTCCCAGAAGGGTATGCCTGCTCTGACCAGCAGCACAGAGATTCTGCAGACCCCCCACCCCTCCCCCCTGTGCCAGTGGAGCTTCTGATGGATCGTGTCATGTCACTCAACTGTGGGACTCACATTGGAACAGAAACCCCTTGCAGGCCAATGACAGCAGAGAAATGTGACTGTTTGTTACACAGCATCTCTGATAGTTCCTGAAGTTCCCAAAGCAGAGCCTGCAAAGGGGCCTAGGCTAGATTCCTGGGGCTGATGGCTTAACCAACAGAAATCTGGTGTCTCACAGTCTGGAAGTCCAAGATGAAGGTGCCGGCAGGTTCTGTTCCTGGTGAGGGCTCTCCTCCTGACATGAAGACGGCTACCTTCTCGTTGTGTGTTCTCATGGCAGAGAGAGCCATCTCTCTGGTGTCTCGTCTTATAAGAACACCTCCTATGGGATCAGGCCCCACCCTTGGGACTTCAGTGAACCTTAACTACCTTCTCATAAGCCCCATCTCCAAATACATCTCCTAATGCATTAGGGGTGAGGGCTTCAACAAAGGAATCTGGGTTGGTGGGGGAGGACACAATTTAGTCCATAGCAAAGAGAGACACACCACCGGGATGGTGTTTCTGAACTGAAACAAAGGAGCGAGCACTAGCTCCATCTCAGGGGCCCCAGTTCTGATCCCGGGCATGGGTCTCTTACCACTTGTATGAACAGACAGGTCTGGGGTGGGGGGTCACTGTGTGTGACATTGTGATTTGGTCTTTCTTCAGTTCCCAGCACAGAGCTCCTAAAACCCTGGGAATTTCCTAAGTGAAAAGAGCCAGGAAGGAGTCTTTTGCTATGTTAATGAGGCGACTTTGGGGGAGCCCCCAGGTCAACTAAGACTGGTTCCTCTGGTTGCCAGGGGAACCAACCCAGTGATTAAAGGATTAGAACTTTCAGTCCGACCTCCGGAGAAGAGTGGCTGGCACAGAATCCATCACCAATGGCCAGCGATTTAACCAGTCATACCTGTGTAATGAAACCTCCATCAAAACCCAAAAAGATGGGGCTCAGAGGGCTTCTGGGCTGGTGAACCCAGAGATTTGTCAGCAGAAGTTCCAGGCAGGCGGGAGGTCACTGGGAGGGGTCTGATGCTGTGGGAAATGAAGGCAGCACAGGGGGACAAACATAGGGGACGGAGAAGAAGCGGGTCTGGAAGAGATTCTGCAGACCCTTCTCATCACTTTCTGTAGGTCTCCCCGGCAGGCACTGGGAGGGTGCGTGGGAAAAACCTCCTTTGGGGTCTTGTCTGCAAGTGCAGAGGTGTCTTCCCAGCCCCTTCCACCCGTGTCCAAACGCCCCAGGATCCCCACTAATTCCGTAGATCTGCCGCTGTCCCCGAGAGTCCTCCACACTGTGACACTCTGTCCTATTAGGCTGCCTGTGAGGACAGAATCTGACCCTGAGAATTAAACGTTTTTACTCTCCTTTAAACCTTTGCATTTCAGCTCATCTTTGGACAAACACAAACAGCCAGAGGTGGAGAGGGAGCCTCACTGGCTATTAAAGCTCAAGGCCTCCCTCCCTCCACTTACTTTGTGGGCACAAATGCTGCATTGTTTTTTTTTTTTTTCTTTACAGCACTTCCACTAGAACAAGGGCCTTGTCTAATTACCAAACACACAATACCATTTTAATGATAATTACAGTCTTTCTGGGCCCCACCTCCAGTAGAGGTGGGTTTAAATGCTCCTGGGAGAAGGGGAGGAGGGGACAGCTGCCCCCCAGATTCCTCCCATCTGCCTTGGGGAAAATTGCATCAACATCCACTACAACGTGAACTGTAATTCATGATCCTGCCATCTGATTGACGTGAATAATTCTATTTAAAGCAAAGCCCAAGCACACACATTCTGCAAGTGCTGCCTTGCCTGTGTTCTCTGACAACAAGGGAACCGACCCTCAATGAGTCTGGACAGGTGGGGAAAGAGGGTCCAAATCGTTCCTTCAAAAGCAGCCTCTTGACTGAGTCAAGCTGTGTGACCTGGAGCTGACAACTCAACCTCTCTGAGACTCATCGGGCTCATTTTCAGATGAAGTAATAAATACTCGCCTGGCTGCACACACAGAATCCAGCGAACGTCCAACCTGATACAGAATGTGAAAGCCTGTTTGAGGAAAATGCTAGTACCTGCCTTACAGGGTGATTGTGAAGTTCACGGGTCACCCTGTTAGTATTCTGGGGCGGTCGTAATAAAATGCCACAAACTGGGGGCTTGAACAGCAGACATGTGTTCTCTCCAAGGCCTGGAAGTCAGAGACCAAGGTGCCTTAGAGCCATGTTCCCTCTGAGAGTCTGGGTGCAACCCTTCCTCACCTCTTCCAGCTCCTGGTTGTTGCCGGGAGTCCCTGGCATGTAGAGGCACCTCACCCATCTTCACCTCTTCCCTCTGCATCTTCTCTTCCCTCTTCTTATAGGGGCACCAGTCATTGGATCAGGGCCACCCTAATCCAGTATGAACTCATCTTAACTCATGACATGTGCAAAGGCCAGATTTCCAAATAAGGTCACATCCTGAGGTTGCAGGAGGACGTGGATCTTTGGCGGTGAAAGATCCACCTACTACAGTTATTTTCTGTAAAGCACTTAGAAATATGCCTGGCACTTAGTAAGAGTCTTGCAAATATTCGCTATTATAATTTCTAAAGTAACTTCAGAAATGGCATGTTGATTTTCTTAGTCAAATGATTTTGTGATTTTTCTTATTCTTACAAAACACTGATTATTTCCTTACTGGAGCCCCACTGTTGTCCATGGGCTCCCATCTGGAGTCAAATGACACTTTCTTAGTCAAATGATTTTGTGATTTTTCTTATTCTTACAAAACACTGATTATTTCCTTACTGGAGCCCCACTGTGGTCCATGGGCTCCCATCCGTGTGCTGTGGACAGGATCCGGTTCCATTGCTCCGAGAGGTACCAACCAACAGCACCAAGTTGATCGGCCTCAGTTTCCCCGTGGACTCCCTCCAGATTGAGCTTCCCTGTTGCTTTCACAGATTAACGAAATAATAGCAGCAGTGCGTGTGCTTAAGGATTTCACATATATTAGATTTGTTGTTATTACCGCTATTTTCATATCCCAGAAATAGCGGACATACGCACCCCAGGCTCCTCACTGCCTTTCATGGGGTGATTCAATAAGATTTACCCATAAAAAACAAAAACCAGAGCCCCACCTAATTATGCCTAATTACACTTGGCAGACACTGAAGAAAATGCCACGGGGGCTGGCCGTGCGATTTGGGAGCCCAAAATAATCCAGGCGTTTGATCTGTGTTCGTGGTGGGTGCCTGCAGCGTGCAGCATGATAAGAGGATTTTACCCTATCATTTTGAGAGTTACCAAATTTTTCCAAATGAGTAAAATTCTGACATGCAGCACAGGGCACCCCTGTTACCCTGGAGCATGAGGAAAGGCTGTTTCCGGGGCACTTGAGTGAATCCCACGTTCTCCCTAACAGCCTAGGATGCCTCCCTCCTTAGCAGCAATTAAGTGCAAATATAAATATCAACAATTCACCTTGGAGGTATTCTTGAGGACTGTTTTACTGCTGATGCCAAGTTCCAGAAAGCTCCTGATTAAAGTTGAAAACCACGTAAATGGTTGCCCTTTGGGTCTTTCTGAAACAGAGGAGAGATTTTTTTTCTCCCACCTCTCGTCAGCAAAATCTAAATGGAGTGCTGGGTGTAAATTGGTGAGCAATAAACATTTAAAAGGATAAGTCACATTTTAAAACATTATGAAGTTGGAGAAAATACACCCCCACCTGGTCTCAGAGCTGGTTCTCTTTCAAAAACGTATAAGACTCCGGGCTCTTTGTTCCTGGGCAAGAGGTGAGCCTGAACAATGTAGAGGGTACCTGCCTGCACTCCCAGGGGCTGAAAGAACACGTATGTGGATGCCCTTGGGTGCCAGAGACCCACACATTGTAGGTGTTCAACAAATATTAATTCATTTTGTAGTCCCCTTCCTCCAGGACTGGACCAGAGATGCCAAGTGTGTGAATGTAGCAGTCACTATGCTGCATGATATCAGAGCGTTCAGTCTGATTTGACATCCCTCCTGCCATCCCCCTGGCTCTATCCTGACCAACAGCCTGTGGCCAGGTATCCTGACTTCTTGCGTCACCCTTAAACAGTGCTCTGATCTTTCCTCCTCTCCAGCTCAAAAACCTCCATAGCTCCCTATGTCCGACCCCTGGCATTAGCTCTCCCTGCTCCATTGGACATTGTTACCAAGCACACCTGCCTCTGCACCTTTCGTCAGCTCTTCTCTCCACCTGGCAAGTCTGCGTCCCCTTCTCAATTCATTCACTCGTTCAACTAAGTTCTTGAGCACCAACTGTGCCCCCAGGCACTGTCCTATGTGCTGGGCTTAGAGAAGCAGACAGATAAAAATCCCAGACCTGCTGGCATTCTCAAGAATGGAAGACCCTCCCCCACCTTCGACTTTCAACCCAAGACCCCCTGGCCCAGGCACCTGTGCTCAGGGCCACCTTCCTCCTGTCTCACCCACACCCAACGTCTCCCATCTTGGACCCCTAGATGTGGCAGGAGGGGACTTGGTTCCATTCATCTTTGACTCCCCAACTGCTTAGACTAGAGCCCGAAACCCAGTGGAAGTTTGACAAATATGTTTTGAGTGAATGATTGGTCCATTAATGGACCCATTCCCACCCAGCTCAAGTGAGCCCTGGGGAAATGAAACTCATGACAAAGAAGTGTTTACAGCCACGAGGAGAGTGAGGAGGTGAGGGTGGAACTGAACAACTGCCTGGGGCAGGACGAGAGGGAGCAGGCAGCTCGGAATCACAGCTGGATGGTCCACAGTGGGAGAGGATGCTTCCATCCTGTATGTCTTTTCAGATTATCTCAGCACCATCCTCACAAAATACGGGGCCTGTTCACTTTTTCTTCTCTTTCCCCTCTCCCCTTCTCTGCCTTCCCCTCCCCTTCTCTCTCTGTCTCTCTCTCTCTCTCTCACTTTCTTCTCAAGAGCTGAGTTATCAGGACCCAGAGAAAGGGTCAAATACACTTGAGATGAGCCACAAGCCCCCTCATGCAGGAGTCTTCCTGGCACGTGTGTGTCACATCCTGGGAGCAGAACAATTATGTTGAGGGGAAATCATGGAGGCGTGTCCGTGGGGAAGGGAGCAGGTGGGGTGGCCTTCCCTGGGCAGATGGGGCAGCAGGGACTTCTGGGGTAGACAGACACGGGGCAGCCGGGGGCTCCAAGCGGGCTGGCGTCCCTGGTTCCCCATCCTGCCCACCTGGCTGCACTCCTATACCCTCCCTAGATAGACACTGACCAGCACCTCCTTTTAGCCCCAACACTCCCCCGGGGCATCCACACCTGTGCTCACCCAGGACGCCCCTGCTACCTCCTTGTTCCAGGGTGGAATCTTCCCACGGACTGGGGTGCTACCATGCACCCAGGGCGCTTTCCCCCCTCCTCATACAGAACGTATCCATCCTGGTCGCATCCCTTGGAGACACGCTGGAAGCTGGCACATCTTATACACAGGCTGGATGACAGCTGGATGGGCTATTTCCATGGGAGGATGGGAGGCATTGGGGCGATGGACAGCCTTTGCTGGACTCTTGATTCCCCTGGAGCATGTGGCTGTGAGTGTGTGCGGGGCCCTCTGGGCTGCAGGGGAGCAAATGAGTGGAGCTGGGCCAAACCCGGACCCTCTCGGGGGCTCAGGAGACAGAAGGGCATAGCTTTGTTAGGGCTGTGAGGTCAGGTGTCTCAGGCAGAAGGAAGCCGGGCTGCTGGGGGTAAACTGAGGGAAGAGATGTCCTGGGCCCCCTGCCCAAAGACGGTGCCATATCATGAGGAAGAGGCAGACCCAGCAATCCCAGGGGGTTGAGAGTCTATCAAAGCCCTCCCGTTGGCAGGCAGGCTTAATCCCCGCATGATTCTCAGAGCCAAATAATCGTTCTTGCTGAATTTCAGGTGTATCCTACACTGCTCCTTTTGGCTCTGCAAGAGGGTGAATAGTATTTAATTCGGACCCGAAGCAAATACTGAGTCACATGGAAAAGCCTGAGCTGCGGGCCCAAGAGGTCTCGACACCACTTAGAGGAGAGTGAGGGCTGTTCGTCACAGACAGAAGGTGGCTCTGAAATGGGTCATCACCCAGACAGCTGCCAATCCCGCCGCCCCAGACAGACAAGTGGTGAGGACCTCTCTGTGCCCCATGGGGTGGGGCTAGGTGGGTCCACCTGGGTCCCAGAGGGTGGACGCTTCCACTGGTGAGAGAAGGCCCTGGACCTTTTCTATCCTTTCAGTGCACACCTGTGAGTGCCCACCCATACCAGGCTCCTAGTTCACACCTGGTCACAGCTGCGTGCTCCATGCAGGCTCATGCCCCTCTCAGATCAGCCTCTGGTTGTTTCCTCCATCACCTTCTCAAAGCCGTGTCCCTGGCCTGTACTGGGAAGGGATATGCCCACATGGCCAGGTGGCGCTTGCTCTCTGCATCGCCTGTGAGCACATTCTATCAAAGCCCACATTCCTGTCCTAAAAAAACTCTGGAAACAACTCTTTACTGAGCAAGCTGCCTCACAGATCAATTCTGCTTAGGACATTTTAGAAAGATTTTGCAACTTCTGATGAGATTTTATTTCTAAATCTAACCCCGCCCAGTGTTCATGCCCCTTGCCAAGACTTTCATGTGGTGAAGATGTTGACAGCACGAGTGTCCCCTAACCTGTGTCTGAGTGGACAACGCGTGCTCCTCAGACTCTGCATCTCAGACTTCCTCTGTGCTTCCTCTCCACCAGCGCCATGCCCCGACTCGTGGCATGATCCCCAGGATGCCTGGCAGAGGCGGCAGGGAAGAACAGTGCCTGGTTAAGGCCAAGGACAGCTCAAATCCTGGCTCTGCCACTTTCTGGCTTTGGGACCAAAGACAAGTTATTTCAGTTTACTGAACCTCATTTTCTCTATCTGGAAGGTGCAGCAGTTGAGAGAATCCTGCCCCAGTGCCTCCTACCTGCCGTAATGCTTGTACCCATTACAAGCACCTGCTGTCTTCTTAACGTTGTCACCAACCAATATGACGTGGGGGTTATGGGAGCAGGCCTGGGGGCTCCCAGTCATTGAGTGATAGGCCAGGGCCCCGGCGTCCCTTGCTGGATATAAAGCCTCGGACCAGACACTCAACAGCACAGGCCATACAGATTTGCTCTGAGGATTAAAGATAGAATGAATATAAAATGCTTTGTTGAGTGTCTGGCATACAATAAAGTCTGACAAATATCAACTATTAGGAATAATAGTCAACATTTATAGAAATCTTTGTGGGTCAGACACTCCTGAGCATGTTACAGCTATTAACTTACTGAATCGTGTGCCTCGCCCCAAAGGTAGGCAGCCCTGTTTCAAAAGGAGGAAACCAAGCACAGAGATGTTAAGTCATTGCCCAGGGTCCCACAGCTCACAGGTCTGGCTCCTGAGTCTGCCCCCTTAGTCACGACAGCCTTTCACACCAGAGTTTTTATTATGTCCACTGATATCAATGGACTTTGAATTCCTGAGGGAAGGGACCATGTCTTCTTACTCCCCTCCCTGGACGAGGTGTGCACCAGCTGCCTGGGGAGTGGGATCTCCAATGGATGTGCCCAAAGATGCACCTTCACCCCCATCCGAGGTTTCTCCACCCCGACACACCAGTAGGAGGGTGGAGTTTCAATGATCAAGCCCAGCTGAATGACAATGACCGTCACACTACATCCAGATGCAAGAGTGAAACATTCGTGTTACCCCCCAGGAAGAGCCCACAGTTGGAGGCCTATCCCACCCCCACCCCCCGCAGGTCAGGGAGCTGACCCCACTTGGTACCACCTGACCCCACCTGCTCCCACCTGATCACATCTGACACCACCTGCCCATACCTGCCCACACCTTCCCACACCTGATCACACCTGCCCTCACCTGACCCCCACCTTCCCCCACCTGACCACACCTGACCCCACCTGATCACACCTGACCTCACCTGCCCATACCTGCCCACACTTTCCCACACCTGATCACACCTGCCCACATCTGCCCTCACCTGACCCCCACCTTCCCCCACCTGATCACACCTGACCACACCTGACCCCACCTGACCACACCTGCCCATACCTGCCCACACCTTCCCACACCTGACCACACCTGATCACACCTGACCCCACCTGACCACACCTGACCCCACCTGATCACACCTGACCACACCTGACCACACCTGACCCCACCTGATCACACCTGATCACACCTGACCCAACCTGCCTCCACCTGATCACACCTGACCACACCTGCCTCCACCTGACCCCACCTGCCCACCCCTGATCACACCTGACCCCACTTGCCTCCAACTGATCACACCTGACCCCACCTGACCCCCACCCCAACCCCCAACTAATGAACACATTGGATCCTGGCCCACCCTGGAAGCCTGGCCAGTGCCCACAAACTCCACATTCTGCTCAAACTACTGGGAGAAAAGGTGCCCTTGGTTCCAGGGCTGCTAAGGGTACGGGAGGCCAGCGAGCCTGATGCTTGTGCGGCTGCCACAGGAAGCAGCCTCCCCAGGAGGCAGCCAGCAGGAACAGAGCCAGGGTTGCAGAGAGGGGGACCAGGCCAGGCCTGGGGCTGATGCAGCTCGAGCCCCGTATCCGGCAACACTGGACGTCTGGGTGCTCAGTGGATGTGAGTCAACACATCCCCCTCTGGCCTCAGCCAGTCTGGGGCTGTTCATTGACTGAAGCTCAGAGAATCCAGCTCTTGGGGACAACGACGGGCCCACCTCCTGGGTGAGCAATGGCCTGGGTGACTGGGGACCATGGGTCAGGGGCCTGGCTGCCCCAGGAGTGCATCCTCGGGAAGTGCTCCCATGTCACTGTCTCTGCCGGCAAGAGGGAGACCGCCAAGCCGTGGTCCCCCACCACCCCCCAGGAACAACTGTCCTCTTCCACATCACCTCAGCCGTTCTGGCACATCTTGGACATAGCTGCTCGTTTGTGTCACTTGTGCCCTGCCTTCTGGGACTATTTTGGGTGGGAGAGTGGCTGGGCCCCTAGTTGAGACTCCCAGCCCTGCCAGTGATGTAGACCTCTATTTTCCAAGACACCAACGGTGTTCCAGAAAAAGAAGGAGCCTAGCCTCCCTTGGACCTCGGGCAGGAGCAGAGAGCCAGCTCCACTGGGAGATGCAACCTGGGGATGCAGGTGGGAGGGAGGGTCCACAGACCCTCAGCTCTGCCCTGCCTCCCAGGTAAGTCTTGTCTGAGTCCTTGTGGAAGGTGAGCCCCCACCTCAAGAAGAGAGGTGTTGCCTGGGTCCCCACCCCATCGAGTCTCGGAGATCCCAAGTCATCCTGGTCGCCCCTCTTCCCTCACATCCAAGTCCTGACCATACAACCTCCCAGTACTTCTGGAATCCCCACATCCCGAACCCAATGGCCACTCTGCTTGAGTCAGCCCTCCTGGACCACTGCTGCCTCATGAACAACCTACTGCTTCCCCCGACCCTGTGTCTTGGGGTGAAATCTGTCCCCCAGAATTCATGTCCATCTGGGATCTGACAATGTGACCTAATTTGGAAATAGGGTCGTTGCAGATGTAATTAGTTAAGATGAGGTCATATGCTGGTTTATAATGACCGGTGTCCTTATAAGGAGAAGTAGATTCAGACACAGATACACATGGGGGAAGATGGCCCCATGACGATGGAGGCGGAGATTGGAGGAATGTGCCAAAAGCCAAGGATGCCTGGGTACCACCAGAAGCTGGAAGAGGCAGGAAAAGATGGTCCCCTAGAGACTCCAGCGGGAGCACAGCCCTGCCCACACCTCAACTTGGGGCTTCTGGCCTGTAGACTGTGAGGGAATAAAGTTGCTGTTGTAAGCCCCCATTTTTGGTAATTTGTTAGGGTAGCCCCAGGAAGTGGACACAGTCTGTTGTTACTTGATCACCACGTGAAGAGGAGAATACATTTTAAATAATGCAGCTCTTCCCCTCCACCCCTTCTGCTCATAAACTTCAGTGGCTTCCCGTTTCTTTTATATAAAAATAAATATCCTTGACATGGTCTGTCTCCAGGTCCCTGTGGTCCCTGTGTGGCCACCCCGCCACCTCCCACCCAGCTCCTACCTCCACATTTTCCCAGCCACTCCAAGCCATGCTGATAGATGAAGTCGATAGAGTCAAAGGTCCCAGCATCCCAGCCTCCACCTGCCTGAGGCTGCTGTTTTCTCCTGTCCACGATTTTGTTTTGTTTGTTTGTTTGTTTGGCTGCACCATGAGGCTTGCGGGATCTTAGTTCCCCAACCAAGGATCAAACCTGTGCCCCCTGCAGTAGAAGCATGGAGTCCTAACCCCTGGACTGCCAGGGAAGTCCCCTGTCCACATTTTTATTCTCTCTCTCTCTCCACTTTCTCTGTCTCATTCTTGCTCTCTCTCTTTCTTCTCTCTCTCTCTCTAAATATATAAATATACATATCTAAATATAAATACATAAATATGTATATATATACACATATATTCACATACATGTTATTAGTAGTAGTGCTTTATAACTTTACATAAGTAACACACTATCATACGAATCTCTTTGCAACTTGCTTTTTTTAAATCATATAATTCTGAGATCCATCCAAGTTGATAACTATCCCATATCGATACAATTGACACATTTTTAAGTGTGGCCTGACCCCCTACCATCATTTATTTATGCAAACTCCTCCATATCCCTGGACATTTCACACCAGCGCAGACCGGGACAACATTGTGATGAATATCCCTTTCATGTCCCTGTGCACTTCTGCGACCATTTCTCTCACTTAAACCCCCAGGAACGATGTTATGGGCTGTAGAATATGAATAGTTTTAATTTTACTGACTATTATAAAAGTACTCTCTTAAGGGTTGTAATGGTCTCTGTTCCCAGCAGCTGTGAATTCTCTCATGCATTCCTGCACTCATTCAGCCCACGGGGATTTATTGAGCACCTGCTATGTGGAGGGCACTGTTCCAGCACTCCAAGTGCACAGGCTCTGGGGCCAGACTGTCCGGATCCACAGCTCACTAACTGCTTCCTTGGGTGAGGTATGTAACATCTTTGGGCTTCAGTTTTCTCATCTGTAATAGCTGATAAAGTTGGAAATGCATAACTAGACATAGATATACATGACTAGCTAGGGATGGAGGTAGGTATAGAGCTAGAGGTCAAAGTAGCTATAGAGATACAGATATGGATGCGGGTATAGAGATACAGACGGTACAGTTGTGGACATACACACAGATGAAATCGACATAGATGATACACATAGACATCAATACACACCAGATACAGGTACAGATACAGATACAGATACAGATACGCACAAGCAGGTATGGATACAAATACAAAAACAGTTTCCTCTGTGCCTCAGTTTCCCACCTTACAGTAACTACACTCAGGTTTGATGTGGAAAATAATGTGAGAAAATGTGTATAAAAGCTCTGAGCTCCATGCCAGGCACGAAACAGCACTCATATTGGGAACTATGGTTAATGTCCTGGGTCAAGACCCTGCCACAGAAGGCTGCCGGGAACGCACTGAGAGTCAAACAAGATTGGGTTTATGGTCTCACTGTAACTAGGGAGATCACGCACCATGGGAGCCTTGGAGCGTCTCTGCGAGAGGGTCTTAGGGAGAGCATATCATAGGTTTGGGCTTGTACTTGGTGATTTGGGGAGGGATTCGGGCTTTGCTCTGGGTTGGATGCTGTTGGGGAGTGGGGTCTTTCAGTGATTGGGTGTCTTCACCGGTTGTACCTAGAAGGCTGGAGCAAGGGAGTGAGGCTGAAGCTGTGATTGGTAAGGAAGCAGTGGTCAACGCATCTCTCAGGATTGGGGTGACGGTCAGTCTGGGTTTGGACGTTTCTGACTGAGCTCAGTCCTGGTCACAGAGTGGCCATGAACTCTGTGATGATCCGGGAGGAATCACCAGGGCCCACCTGGCAGGACAGGTCAGCTCCTGCTCCTTTTCCCACCAGGTAGAGACTTTCTGATTTAGGTTCTTGTTCAAGGACCTCTGTTGCTTCCAACGGTCTCTGACCACCTCTTTCTCATTTACCAGCCTGTATATTTCTCCTCCCCATGGTCAGGCCCTGCTTCTTGGGCTCAGCTCTGTGTCTTGCCAGTAATTCTCCATGGAGGAGGGTCTCCAGCTTCCCTCAGTAGGAAATAAACTGTGTGTTCCTTCCTCCAAAGCCAGAGGATCCCACAGAAGGACCAGGAAGCAGACCTCCACAGAGCCCTGCCTTAGCCAGGCCCCAGGTGGGGGCTTGCAGCAGCTGCTCCGTTCATCTGGCCAGTGCGGAAGCCCTGTGGACAGATAGAAACTGGGACACCTGCGTCTATGGGGCGGTGGGGACTACAGGCTCCAGAGTCAGTGCCAGGGCTGCAGTTGGACTCAGCGACTGCACTGGGTTCAAGAGTGACTCCAAAGTTCATGTCCACCCAGAACCTGTGATCGTGACCTTATTTGGAAATGGGGTCTTTACAGATATAATGAAGTTAAGATGAAGTCATACTGGATCAGGATGGGCACTGAATCCCATGACTGGTGTCCATGTAAGAAGAGGAGGGACACGTAGAGATGCAGAGAAGGTGGCCGGGTGACCATGGAGGCGGAGGTCAGGGTGATAGACCTACAATCCAAGGAACACCAAGGATTGCCAGCAACACCGGAAGCTGGGCGAGAGGCATGGACCAGATGCTCCCTCAGAGCCCTCGGAGGGCACCAAGCCTGCCCACACCTTGATTTTGGACTCTGGTCCCTAAAACTGTGAGATGGCAAGCTTCTGTTGCTTTCAGTCACTTGACATGCCAGCCGCAGGAAGCTAGTGCAGCAATCTTGAACTGCCAGCCCACCACCTGCACCCTGGCTCTACCTTTCAGAGCAGAGGGCACCCTCATCAGCCCTTTCTCAGTGGGGCCACAGCCGGGCACGGGCAGGGCCAAGGCCCCCAGTCCCTGTGCCATCTCACGGCAGCGGCTCAGGCATCAGTCCCTGGCTGCACTGCATCGCCGGCTCCAGCCACTCAGCCCATCAAACCGTCATTGGGTGATGACTGTCATTACATGATTGTGGTGTCGCTGGGGCCGATGATTTGTCATGGTTAACATTTATGAAGTGTGCAATCCATCTGCAGAAAATGATGATAATAAAAAACCGGGGAGTCCCCTTTGATTGTCACAGGCTGGGCCAGAGTAGAGATTCTGGAAAGGAAGACCGCACGGCGGGAGTGTCGGGGGAGGGGATGGGGGATTCGATTATTAAAGACGGGCAGTGGTGTGAGCCCCATTGTCTGAGTCCCTTCAAATAAGCACCCCTAAAAACACTCAAAAACGTTGACTGATGCTCATTAATAAATTTTACCATAGACACTAGAGAAAGCCAATTTGATCAATACTCATTACAAACCCAGACGGCATCAGGCTAGGCACCGTGAGGGGCTGTCCCATGAAGGACACTTTTGTGTCTGCCCTTGAAGACCAGATGTCAGGACCAGCACCCAGGGACCCAATCACACCCCCTTTATTCTCACCCCGGTGTTTGCTGGCGTTGGCATGTGGAGGACTGTTCGGGGCAGGCTGATCTGGCTTGGGAGGCTTCCTGGAAGAGGTGAGTTACCTGAAACCTTAGAGGATGAGAGGGAAGGAAGAGCGAGCTGCATCACGTTCCTCTGACACCTTTGAGAACCTGGCGAGGCCGTCTTTACTTTCCCCGTCCAAATGGGAGGGTCAAAGTGACCGTTCTGTGACTGAGGTCTCCCAGCTGCCCTCAGATAGCCGAGGCCCTGTTCATCCCTCAGGGTTCCTGACACCCCCCTGGGATGAGTTTAGACATGTTAGATGTGACAGACATCGGGCAGCCTCTGCTGCGTCCCCCCTCCCACCCCTTGGGGTCAGGCAAGCACCTCCCTGGGCTGCTCTCCATCTGCAAAAGTCACCCCTGTCATCCAGCAAGGACTCTGCCAATGGAGCCAGGGGACAATGCAATAAATCTTCTCAAGACCCACAGTTGAACTCCCACAGACTGGATGTTCTGCCTGAAGTCAGTGGATTAAGAGAGATCAGGGACTTGCCTGGGGAGCCAGGAGCAGATGAAGAGGGCATGCTGTGCTCCCAAGAATGAAGTTCCCCTAAAGGGCCTTTGCCGGGACCCCTAACATTGGCCTCACACGAGAAGGAAAACACTTCTCCGAGTGTCCGCCATCAGGACTCAGAGTTTCTGCGGTAAGTCGGGTACCTGATTCCCACGCTGGCGAGAGCCCCTCGGCCCCTTTCCCCCTCCACCTCCTCCCAACCTCTGTCTCTATCGGCACCCCCCCAGGTGGGTCAGGGCCTGATAAGTGCAGAGGTGTCTCCCACCGCAGATGCAGGGACCGTGAGGACCCCCTCAGAGCTCTCCATGGTACACACTTGGTGTCAAATAAAAACACTCCAAACTTCAGCAAAGAGAGACTTGATTCTGAAGGATTACTGCAAGAGGGGGAGGGGTTTATTGCAATGGGGGAGGGGTCTATTATAATTGGAGGAGGGGGCTATTACAATGGGAGCAATGGGGGGAAGGTGCAATTTTATTGGGTGAAGGGGTTATTGTACTGGGGGGAAGGCTCCAACCATGAGATCAAGCCTCTGAAAGGTCAGGAGAAAAGGCCTTTCTTTTTCAGAGAAGAGCAAAGAACCAGGAAAGGACAGGAGGCCGGGAGGTGGGATAAAGGACTTAAGGATGGAGGCCACATGATGGGACCACACACGAGAGACTGTCTCACCCTGGGATCAGGAGGGGTCATCTGCTGCATCGGGCTGGGGTCAGCCTGGGTCCAGGGGCCCTGGGGAAGGAGAGAAGCTTAACTAAGTTCCACTCACAAACGTTTTGTTCCTATTGATCAGTGGGGACAAAACAGTTCAGCTGGTCATTGGTGGGGCAAAGGATGGGAATTTGAGGGAGAGAGTCTGTGTCTGGCTTCACTCTCAGTAAACACGGGGCAGGCTGAGTCCCTCTAGTCGTGTGGGGATGGAGTTCTTGGCGGTAGGCCGTTGCCAAAAGCACTAAAGAGTCAGGGATGGGTCTTTGAGAGTCACGGTTTACGAGGATCCAGGGGCTCGGGAAAAATTCGACATTGTTATTGCCCTGCAATGCAGACTGGAGAGGCCTTCCTTGCTCTGAGCTTGACCCAGACCCAGCAGTTTTCTGTGTCTCCGTAAATAGGTCAGAGCAGTCTTTTCAAGGATGGAAAATGCTGCCTCCCAAACCCCAAGGGGCCGACCAAAGCTTGTGCATCTTTCTTAGTGGTAAGAGGTCCAGGTGCTCTAATACATCTTTTATATTGGAGGGGACATCCCGGCATGCCCCAGTCCCACCCACAAAGCTTTCCCTGATGTGGCCGGCTCTGGCGTCTCCACCTTGGGAGCATGTGTTGTCACCGAGGCCTCCAGTGTACCTGCCATTTCTCGCTTGTGGGGTCAGTGTGCTGCCGTCGACGGGTGAGGTGTGCACGGCTCTGCTGGATTTCCTGCCAGCCCAGCCCCTCCCTGTGAACGCTGGCGGTGGACACACAGCAAGAAGAATCACCGGGTGAGTCGTGACTGTGACCCGCGGCCCCAGCCCGGAGAGTGCAGACGACTCTGCCCCTTCCCGGAGAGCCTAGAGATTCCCAGTTTTGGGGTCCATCCTCATTCTGTGTCCACAAGCTCCCTTTCCCCAGGAACAGCCACCCCAGTAAATGGCCATGAACTCCTCTGGGGAGGACTCGGTGAGCAACTCCTGCATGTGTGCTTCCTTCCTCAAAACCTGGCCTCGCCTGCACTCCATGGGTTCTGGTGCAAGAACTGGTCTGAGTTTGGAACCGGGGCAATGGCTCCCGTGCAGTTAGGGCAGCTGACCTCAGCCTTCTCCTTACCCATCTTTGATCCTGTTTGATTTTATGCATGAAGCATTCTCATTGGCTGCCCACCATCCTGCCCTGGAGTACCACGTTCCATGGATCACTGCCCTGGATTCCGGCAGATCAGGGTCCTGCCAGCATTGTGACCTTGCTGCCCACTCAGTAACTTGCTTCTGGCGGGTGAGCACTGCCATGTGGCCTCTGCTGTTCTAGGATCCCACCGTCCACTGCTTGGCACCACTGTCTCCGTCATCCTCACTGCTCCAGGGTCCAAGCCCTGTACAAACATCTCCATCATCCCACTGCCCCGTGACCCCTGCCCCATTCCACTGTCTCCATCACCCCACCCCAGGGGTCCAAGCCCTGCACCATAGTCTTTATCACCCACTGCACCATGACCCCCGCCCTGTCCCACTGTCTCCATCCATCAGCCCAGCCTACAGAGAACGACCACCACCAAGCTTCCCAGTGATGCTGGAACCCCTTACCAGGGCGCTCTTTACCACCTGGCCCCCAGCGGGACAGCAGGGTGGTTTGCACTCTTAGGTAGTGGACTCACCCAGCACGCCCACACTCTGACCTTCTGACCCCTCCACAGGCTGCCCTGGCAGCCCCATGATCGCCACCTCATTTAATGCTGGCCATCGCGTTCCCACACTTATGAGAGGTATCCCGGCAGCATTTAGAAGAGTCTCCCAGGGCCCCTGCCATGGTGACGTCCTGTCTCATGAGCATCCTATGGACACAATCTGCCTTATCTCTTCTCTGTCCCACCCCAGGACCCAGCCCTGGACCCCTCTCCCTGTGCCCACAGGTGCCCATCAGGCAGGTCCTGACCCCTCAGCACCCTCACCCTCTCCTCCCCAAAAGATCCATGAAGGTCCTGCTATGATTTGAACCCAGGTGTGGGTCTGGGTGCAGGCGGGCAACCAAGGGTGGCCCTGGGGGGCCAGCATTACCTGCAAGTCACCTTTCCGGCCTCTGCACTGTCTTCAAGCCAGGAAGGGGCTCCATCTCCCAGGTGGGGGCACGCCCACAGGTAAGAGGGCCGGTGGGGGTGGCTGGGGCTTCAGGAGATGCCCACCTGCGTCTCCACAGACCTCCCACCCACATCTCGAGGTCCTTCTGCCTACCCACCAAAGCCAAGGCAGGAATGCAGCCCTGGAAGTACACCCCCCACCGGTGGTCAGTCTCCAGCCGGAGGCTCCTGTGGGTTCCCCAGAAGCAGAGCCTAGGGGTGCGTTCAGGACCATGATCGAGGGGACAGGACAGAGCAGGGGAGGAGCTGAGGAAGTGGCGCTGGAGGGCTCCAGTCTGACCCCGTGGGAGCCCTAGAGCTGCGATTGTGTTGGTCCCACATAGTGGTGAGAGGGGCTTGTACCACCTCCCGGCTGAGGGCAGCCCTCCGGGTGGGGTTGTGATCTGCCACAGGCAAGGTGGCTCCATCCACCTGGAGCAATTCTCCAGAGCGGGGGACAGCTCGGGGACCAGGTGCCTGCCTGATGGGGCATGAACAGCATCTACTACAGAAACAAGCCTTTTTCTGCCGGCTTCTCACAGGATCCCAGGGAGCTGCGATCACCAGCTGGTCTCAGGGCCGGCCCGGCCTTGTCTGCGGACAACATCTGGCTCCCTCCTGCTGCTTCCCAGGGCCGGAGCACCGCACGGCAATTACGGCGGTGCCTGGTGCTGGACCGTGTCACTTCCCACGTAGGGCCATCGAATACGGATCCCCAGAGGCCGGCCAGGTGCCAGCTGGCGGATAAGAGGAGCTAACAAACAGGATTGATTTGTTTAATCTAACGCTGGGACGTTTCACAGCGGGAAGCATGCTGTTCCATTTATCAGGACGAGACTGCTCCCAGCAGACGAGCTGTCCAAATCCCACCTTCTTCGACTGGACGGTTATGTTATTAAAGACAGGCCCCTGCAACGGAGAGCTCTCCAAAAGAAAAATGTGTGTCTTTGTCAAAGGGTCTTTTAGATTACAGCCGGGCCTTCCCTACAAACAAGAGTTTCGGATGAGGTCGTGCCCCTCTTGGCCCTCCTCTCCCCCCCTTCCCATTCCCAGTTTTACAAAGTGTTTTGAGGAATAAAGAAAACCACCCTCTGACCTGCATCCTCCGCCCGGTCACCCTGCTGTCCAGAGCACCCGCGGGGGTGTCCTCAGCCCTTGCCCTGCCCCATCCGGATAAATTCACAAGAGCTAAGTCACAGGGCCTCAGAGATGGTGGGAGAAGTTCCAGAAGCCACAACGTTAGGACTCGAGTGCTGTTTAAGGGAAGGAAACTGCGTCAACAGCATTTGCACTCGAGGGACAGCAAGGGCGGCTGAACACGGTCCCCAGAGGCGTTTCCCATCCGAGGTTCACCTCAGGGTTGTTTGGTTGCCCTTGTTAAAACGCGGATTCCTGGGCCCCCCTCCAGGGCTCCTAGATCAGGATCTGTGAGGGCAGGGCCCAGGAGTCTGCATTGTGAACAAGCTCCAAGATGATCCTGGTGCAGCCCAGAGTCTGGGGCCACTGGCTGGACCTGTGTGGATGGGGAGGGACGGCCACCATCACAGCCCAAGTCTTCCTGCCCCACCCCGCTCCTAGCCCAGGACACTAGGTGCTGGTCCTGACTCGGTCCCCAGGCGCTTCAGAGCACTTCTGCAGCCTTTCAGCTGAGAGTGGGAGCCCAGGACCTTAACAATCCCATCACACAGCCAGCTGCCTCCTCTGGAAGTGTTTTAGTTCCTGGGGCGGCCCTAACGAAGCACCAAAGATGGGGCGGCTTAAGCAACAGACATTTAATTTCTCCCAGTCCTGGAGGCTGAACCTCCAAGATCAGGATGTCAGCAGGGTTGATTTCTCCTGAGGCCTCTCTCCTTGGCATGTAGACAGCCGTCTTCTCCCCCAGTCCTCACACGGTCGTCCCTCTGTGTGTGTCTGTGTCCTGATCTCTTCTTATAAGCACACCAGTCCTATGTGATCAGGGCCCATCGCAGTGACCTCATTTTACCTTAATGACCTCTTCAAAGACCCCATCTCTGCATACAGTCACATCCTGAGTCCTTGTTGTTAGGACTTGAATACATGAATTTGGGGGACACAATTCAGCCCTTGACAAGGAGCCAAGGAAACCCAAACGGCAAACAGGTCCTGCTCAGCCTGAGTAAGATGACGGTTACACTACAGTTTCCCAGTCGGGCTCTCAGCTAGAGCAACACAGAACACAGAACACAGAACACAGAACGCTGCTCCATGTGGTGGGTGGGGTGAGTGACAGCTGCACGGAGATGAAAAGATTGGGTCTGAGGGGAGGCAGGAGAAAGATAGACCAGCCGGCCCTCTCCATCCCTCTCTCTCTCTCTAGTCCTGAGACGGTCCCTCCTCCACCCGGTTGCCCATCGACTTGACGTTAGTTGAAGAGAAACCCTTTCTTTTAAATGTGGCTGCCATGGGCTTCCTGCTGCCCTTATGAATAAATCTGTTTTCTCGGCCCCTGTGAACCCTCACCCCTGTGTCCCCAGCCTCGGCCCTGTGTTCTCCATCATCCCTCGCTGGGGGCTTTCAGGCATCTTGGGACAGGGTCCACCAGCGAGACAGGATGGACTCTTGTCCCCCTTCTCACTCACCCCAGCCAGGGGAGAGTGGGTGGTCAGATGGCGATGGCCCCAATCCTCATGTACTTGAGGCTAAACTATGAGAAAGCTCTGGCCCTGGGGTGTCTCTTCATTTTTCTCTGCCCTGCCCCTCGCACGGCAGGGAGGGTCTGCTCTGCCTCCCCCAAGTCCCCCCGGTGGACACTCCAAGTTCTGAGCTTGGGAGGGAGAAACTGCAAACCCTGTGACCCCAAAACCAAAGCCATGCGTTCCCACCAGGCCTCTCAGGAATGAAGCTGCCGTCTCACCTCCGTCTCCTGGAGACTCTTCTGGGATGGGCTTCCCAGAGGGCAGGAAACAGGGGGAATTTCTGATCCCCTTTAGCACCAAAGTCATCTATGTTGGTAAAGTCACCAGAGCCTCTTCTGGACGCTCGTCCTGTATCCCCCAGCTTCTCACAGCCCTCCTGCCACATGTTGGAGACCGGGGACCACAGTGCTTCTTAGAGTCCGAAGTCTGTGGATGGGACTCCAGGCATAGCCGTCCCGAGGAGAAGCCCCGACACTGAGGAGGGGGGTGATGTTGACTCCCACTTACCTCACCACCAACCAATCAGAAGAATGTCCATGAGCTGACCACGCCCTCTTTGAACCATGACTATAAATCTTCTCACTACACCCATCAGGTTGGGACACGCAGTTATGAGGACATTAGCCCACAGTGGCCCCTTTTGCCTGGTAAAGCAATAAAGCTGTTCTTTTCTACTTTACCCAAAACTCTGTCTCCAAGAATTAATTCTGTGTCAGGGTGCAGAGGCCAGATTCAGCTTCAAAGCTAGAATGAGCCTCATGGCCCCCAAACCAGACTCCCCAGGGCCTCACCCCGCTGCCATGCAGAGGGCTTGGTCTGCGGGCCATGGTGCCGGAAGAAGCAGGAGGCCCCAAGGTGGGTCAGGAGCAGACCCCGCCCCTTCTGGCCTATCTTTCTTAAGCAAACCCCCTGAGCTCCAGGTCCTCATTCCCAAAAGGAAATCACAGCCTCTGCCCCTCTTCCCGCCTCGTGGTCCAGCCTGGGCTCCTGCAGAAGAAGCCAGTGGGCCCTGCTCTCCTTGGGGTCAGAGGAGCCAGGCTGGAAGGTCTCCCTGGCATCAACCCTCATCAGATGATACATTTCCCTAGGTCCTTCATTGTATTTCGATGCATTGTCCCTCCTAAAGGCCTGGGTTTAAAAGGATAAGTTTAAAGCAACCCTAAAGTAATTGAAATATACTCTAGGCAGCCCTGAGTAGTGGGTAGGAACCGGATTCTGGGGCCCAACTGCCCAGACGTGGAGGCAGAGCCAGCTCCACCCCTTGGTAGCTTCCTGGCCAGGGCACCAGCCTTTCTGGGCCCAGTTCCTTGTTGTGTAACAAGGTGGTGGTATCAGCATCCTCCTGACAAGGCTGTACAAGGATTAAGTAAGTCAATGTTATAAAGCATTAGGAACTGTGTCTGACGTATAACAAAAGCCTTCTTAGTGTGTGTGAATAAATAAAAAATGAGTTTTTGTCGTTCCCTCTGTTTTCGAGTGATTTTTACCTGCAATCATGGTGAGGCTGTAACTAGCATCCCTGAGGACACACAGCCCCCTTCCCAGCCTCTCCCCGGCCTCGCATCCCTGAATCCCTCAGCATTATGATGCTTAACTAGACACATCCTGTCAGCTTGGGCGTAAAAACTGCCCATGGCATTTAGGAAGGGAAAATAAATGGTTCTTTTCTGTCTCTCTCTCTCTCTCTCTGAAGTCCCAGTGTCCCCAGGGGATGAGACACTGAAGTATTTCACAATAGCTTTCCTGGGACAAAAGGCAGGAAGATAAATACAAACAGTATTCATGTGTCTGGAAGTGCTGGCAGGGTGGGAGGGAGCTTCGGTTCCCAAGGGGGGAAGGAGACCTTTCTCCTGGGGGTAAAGGTTCAGAGTCCCCTTACCCTGTGCTCGCCCCCTCTCCACTCTAGCCCCACTCTGCCATCTTCTAAATCTGGGCAGGGTTGCCCAAGCTGAATATCTAGTCGGTTGTCAACTGCTTCCCAAAGTCTCCATTCCTTTCCCTGATTCGTGTTGAACACTTTGTGCAGGAAATCACCTACACAGCATAGAGGCAGATGTAAGAGTGGACAGGACATGGATATCCCAGGTGGGGAAACAGGCAGAAATAAATGGGAAGTTAACAGCCACAGAAGGTATGAGTAACACTTCTGGCTGCCCTAAGGGGAGATAGGGTCACACCTGAGAAAGTGTCCAATAGGTGACAGATCATCAGCAGAGGGTATAGGGTGAATATGGATGCTAAGCTCTATGGGCCTCAGTTTCTTCACCTGAAAAATAAAAATGATACTAGCCCCTACATCACAGGGTTGTTATGAGGATTAAATAAGTTAATACACAAATGCCTGGAGAGAGCAGTGTTAGGTATACAGCACTATCATAACCATCTTCATCACCATCACCACCATCACCATCACCACCACCACCACCATCACCAGCACCATCAACAGCAGAAGCAGCACCACCACTACTTCTGCCATCATCATTATCACCATCACCATCGTTACCATCACCATCACCATCACTATCGCCATTACCATCACCAACATCTTCATCACCATCACCATCCTCTTCATCATCATCATCACCATCACCACCATCACCATCATCACCACTAATATCATCACCACCATCATCATCCTCATCAACAGTATCATAATTATTAACCCTAGAGGGTAGAAATTGAGCTGGGTTCTACAAGATGGATTCTGCTGGGATAGAAGAAAGGGAGGTAGAAGCAGGTCAGGCAGGTGGAATAAGAGAGGTAAGGAATGGAGGCTGGGAAAGCAGAGGATTCCTGGGACTGGTTCCATTGAAGGGCCAGAAGCAGAGCATGGTGGCAGAGGTAGGCTGGGCTCAACTGGCAGCAGCCTCGTGGGAACCTAGAGTCTCCCTTCCCTCCTGCTCCTCCCTGACTCCTGGCTTTGCCCTTCTTTTCCTTGGATCCAAATGTTGCACCCATGCTTGGGTGGTAACCCCTACTCCATCTTTGGAACACTGCTCCACCTTCTAGGGATGTGTGTGGACACAACAACAGAAGTCCAAGTGTGCTGCCCCCAGGATCAGTCTCCTCAGGCCACCCAAATATACCCCTCCCTTTACAAAAGCATCTCCCCCACCCCCAGCAACTTTCTGCCTAGCTCTCTTGGCTTAATGGAGAGGTACCCTGGGTTTCTTCTTAGAGGCTGATTAAAAAGTTCTCCTGGGCTGGGAATGAAAATGGTGTGATAATTAGCTGGCAGGCTGCAGTGGCCAGGCCTCCAGCTCTGGACTGCTGTAATCGGAATAATGTGGGAGTTGATTTGTTCTCTCCAAAATGTACCATTATTGTTAGATTTCCCACTGGCTGGCTTTGGCAATAGTCATTTATGTCTCCTTCCCACCTGGGGGGACTCCTGATCCTTCCTCGTGAAAGGAGGTGGCGTCTCCCGACTGAGCTGCCAATGCCTCATTACGGTTCTCAGCTGCACACTTGGTCTGTTTTCTCACTCTGGGTCACATTTCATTTTGGCTTAAATAATGAAACCAGCAAACTGGAGATTAGAGCCGTTAAATGATTCTTGCTCCCAGGAAACAGATGCCTGTCCAAGATACAGATTCACTGACAGCTCAGTGGACTCCATGCTCGTGGGACTGGAAGGAATGGACTGAACCGGGGTGGGCGTGGCTCAAAGACTCTGAGACATGGGCTCGTAATCCGAGAGATCAGGGCACCACCAGGTCACGCAGGCGGGGAGGCGGGCCCTGTGCCCTGATGTGCTGCTGACGGCAGCGCAGAGCAGGCCCTGGTAGTCTCTCACCCATGTCCAGGGTGAGCTCTGTCCAGAGGCAGCAGGGGATCCCGGGGTGGGGATAGATGCCTTTGACCTTCAAGGAATGGTAGGAATGATCCTTGGCCCCTCATGCTTTTTCAAGTGCTTTCTCATACATCCTTTTTTCTTTTTTTTAACATCTTTATTGGAGTATAATTGCTTTACAATGGTGTTTTAGTTTCTGCTTTATAACAAAGTGAATCAGCTATACATATACATATATCTCCATATCTCATTTGGACCTCCCACGACCTGAAAATTCACTGGGGCCACCTTGCTGCCTGCATCACGCAGACGAGGAAAATTTCAGAGATTCGTGACTCAACCCAGATATCCAAACCTCCTGTGGCCACCCAGATGGCAGCCCTGAGCTCTTTCCACTTAACCACTTTCCTCGTCAACCTTTCCTCTTCCAAAGGGGGAACCAGGAGTCCAGAGCAGCCAGTAACAAGCCCCAGGTTACTTGTCAGTAGGAGCAAAACTCAGACCATTCACTGCATTCTGTTCAGGGAAGGACTTAACTTTGGTTCCTCGTGGACAGAGGGACCCGCTCACTGGGAAACAATAGCAGTGAATCTCAGGGTCATCCTGAACTCTCTGAGACTTGGTTTCCTGATCTGTAAAGTGGGAGTAATGATGTAGGCCTTGCAGAACTGCTGTTGAGATTGGAGAGTGTGCATGCTAAGCTGTGGTTACCACTAGGAACACAGAGGAGCAAAGGCCAGCCACAGCCAAGCCACCTCCTCCTCACCTCTCTCTCTCTGGAACAAGGGCTCTGAGCAGCTCAGGATAAAAAGTGCTGGAGAAAGTAAGGAATGTTGTGCCGGAAGGGTGGGCTCAGATGCAAGGGGGGGCCAGGAAGGGATCCCACTCTGCCAGTGCTCCCCAGAGACAGGAAATTGCTCCCAGTGACTTACAGACCTTGTACGGAGAAAATAAGCATCTGCATGGGCTCAGAGGATGTGACACGAAGCAGACTGCACATCCCACTAAGCAGACTGAGATTAGCATGTGTAAGTGGCTAACAGCAGGCTGGTGCCTTGGGCCAGACCAGCTGAGTAGGCAGTTGTGTCTTGAGGAGCAGGGGTACGGTCTGCTTCAGCCACACAAGGAGCCTAGCTCGCTTGGGCCACACACCCCAGGGACCACAAGGAAGAGAAAGTCACGTATGCCCACCAGGCTGGCCCTCGACAGAGGTTTCATCTTCCCTCTTCCTTCCCCTCCTCCGCCAACATGAAAACTACTGCACTCCAATCCTGTTTCAAGTAGATCCTTGCCTTACTCATTCCCTGGCTTCCTTTGGGCTTGGCCTCTAAGTTCTCTGCACCATGCCTTGCCTGCATGTTCACTCTGCTGTCCTGGCGTCTTTGGATGGATGTCCCTTCCCAGCCCAGGCCCTGTGGACACAGAGTTGGTTCTGGTGCTCAGTGGTTCCATCCCAGACGGCCTTGAGCTGCCAAGACCACAGCATCTGGGCACAATGGCTGGCTTTTTGGGGAGCCCTGTTGATGGGGCGCTCTTTGATACTGTGGCTGAAGCATATACTGGGGTGGCAGGCAAGGCTTGTTCAATCCTCACTCTGAGGCTTTGTGACTACGGCATTGGGCAAGTTGCTTCCCCTTGTGAAGGCTTGATTTTCTGATTTGTGAATGAGGTAATAACGTGTTTCCCGAGGGGGGTCCCCCACTTTATCATCTGCTACTCCCCACTCCAACCCCTGTGGCCTGGTTTCCATCCTCACCATTCTGCTGACCCTGAGCTTGCCAAGGTCACCTAGGCTGTTGCTAAATTCAGTGGACACTTTATAATCCGGCCTTACTTTTAACCTCTTGGCAACATTCAGCATATTTTCCCATTACTGCCTTCCTAAAACTCCTATTTCTCTCAGCTTCCAGAACCCCATACTCTCCTTCCTTTGCTCTCACCTCTCTGGGCTCTCATCTCAAAGCTGCTTTTCTCACCGCCTGGGTTAGTCAGCTCTGGCTGCCATAACAAAACACCAATGGCCAGGTAGCTTCAACAAAAGACAGTTGTTTCTCACAGTTCTGGAGGCCAGAAGTCCAAGATCAAGTTTCCTAGTGAGGACTCTGATTCAGTTCCTGGTGACGACTCTCCCTGGCTTAGTTCCTGGTGAGGGCGCTCTTCTTGGCTTAGTTCCTGGTGGGGACACTCTCCCCAGCTTGCAGACATCCACCTTCTCACCATATCCTCATATGGCCTTTCCGTGGTGCCACATGGAGAGAGAAATCCCTCTGGTATCTCCTCTTATAAGGACACTAATCCTGTGGGATCAGGGCCCCACCTTGTGACCTCAATTAACTTTAATTACTTCCTTAGAGGCCCCATCTCCAAATACAACCACTCTGGGGGTTACAGCTTCAACATATGAATTCTGGGGGGGACACAGTCCATAACACCACCCCTAAAATGGGTGTTTCCCAGGTGCTGGCCCTTGAGTGTCCTCTCCTCTGCCCTCCGTCCCCCCAGCATTGCCCAGTGGAATTCTCTGTGATGATGGAAACACTCTAGTCCATGTGACTCTGAGCACGAGGAATGTGGCCAGTGTGACTGAGGGCCTGAGTGTGTCACCCAGCTGTAAATATTTTCCATGTAAATGGCCGTGTGTGGCTGGGGCCTGTGGTACTAGACTGTGTAGCACTACATGCTCTCCTCATGCAGTCCCAGGGTTGAGCTTGGATAAGCTGTAGGTTGTGGCTCCTACATTCCCACTTCCAGCCCTGAGTCCTCATCTGTGGTCCTGGCCCATCGGTGTGATGTCCACTCGCCATCCCCATCAGGAGGGCTCAGAGGATTTCAAATCCCACCCATCTCACATGGAACTCTCCACCCCTCTGCAAACCCCATCCTGGTAAAAAGGCCCACCATCCACACAGTCTTTCTCACTGGAAACCTGGAAGTCATCCCCAACTCCTCCTCTCTCGGATGCCCCCCAAGTCCTGCTGGACTCACCTCTATCATGTACCTTGAGGCCACCTGCTTCCCTCCACCTCCCTGCCTCCACCTCTGGTTTTCCCCACTGCACACGCAACCTCCTCGTGGATCTCCCGCCTCCTCTACGCCCGGCTCCCACAGAACCTCTTTGAAATGCTCAACACCTAACGCATCTATGGCTTCCGCTTCATCACTCAGCTCCCCTCCTCCTCACCTGATCCTTCTGTCTGCACCTTCCCCCATCCCAGTCCCTGCAGGAGCCCCTCTCTACCCTCCATGGCCACCCCTGACCCTCTCAGCTCCCCTCTCCCTCCAGGGTCCTTGGGGAGGCAGCGAGAGAGCATAGAGTGCAGACACGGAGCTGAGCTGTGCGATCTCCAGCTAGCACGCTGGGCCCCCACTCCTGCTCCTGGACAACGGGAATAATTATAGCACCTTCCTGACAGGGACGATTAAATTTAATGATTACATGAGTTAACTAGCGAACACAGCCTGGGACAAAGTAAACCTCCAAAAACATTAGCCATTATGAGCTAGAAGTTCCCACCCCCAAGCCCGGGCTGGCCTCCCACTCTGGGCTTCCATGGAGAGCCCGTCCCACCGGCCCCCTGCACACACTCTTCACCCACCTCCTGGCTGGGTTGGGAGACCTGGACCCCCGGACCCCCATTTTCCCACCCTCTAGCCAAGTCCAAGGAGGAGACGGCACCTAACTTATGTCTGCTGAAGAAATTCGTGTTAACCCCTCATGCTCTTTGCTGTTCTTAACATTAAAAAGAGATTTGAAGATAATTCTCTGCTGCAGTTAAACAAAGACAGTGTGGAAATAAAGGAAGACCCCCTACATGAGAACAAGCAAAGGCCACTTATTCAGAGCTCAACGTGGCAAGGGTGTCAGCCACCATCACCTGCATTGGGCAGAGACCCCAAAACAGAGGCGTGGGGGAGCTTCATGGTGGAAAAGGGGGGTTCCAGGTGTATCCTGATGGGGGCTGAAGCCCTGGGGGATCTGCAGGCACTGACCAGAATGGGGGTGCCCCACGGGATTGGCTGGGGGCACACCTGGCCTTCTCTGGCTGGTCCTGAGTTAGAAGCAGAGACAAAACTTAGAGAAGCCGTTAGTTATTAATCAAGTCCTGGCCATTCTGGGACACTTGTTACAGGTTATTGTTTGGTCTCCTGTATTGTTACCAGAGATAATAATCCGACTTCCACGAGCCTGACTCACAGTGGCTGGCTTCCTGGGCTGGTCGCTGTGCATAATGGGCTGGCTTCCTGGGCTGGTCGCTGCAGGTCGTGGGTCGGAGTTCTCTTTTTATTCTGATCTGGACATTTCCATTTACACAGACATCCTCTCCCCAGAGAGAGAGAGACATCGAGTATTCCTCTGACATGCTCTGACAGCCTCCGTGGGCAGCTGCCACAGGCAGGTGGGTGTGCGCCCTTGCAGACACGTTACTGGGAATCTGCTGTCTCTGTTTCAGTGTCTCTGCTTCTGTATGTGCTGCAGCTGTAATGCATGTGTGTTGCAAGTGTGTGCATTTGTGCTGGGTCTCAGGTTGTTCGGGGGCTAGTGTTCCAGCACGGACATCCCAAAGGCCACCCCAGGCTGTTTCTCAGCGGTGCTGGGAGTGGGGTCTGCAGGGGCCAGTTGTGAGTGGCAGGGATGCCTTTCTGAGAAGGATGAGTGGGGGAGGAGGGAGGTCACGAAGCAGGACCCTGTCCCACGAGCTTCAGCTCCACCCACCAAGGAGCACTTTCATTTTCCTCTTAATAGAGAATAATGATTGAGACCCAATTCTCACTCTGTTTTTAAATTTATACTGAAAAGACTATTAGAAATGAAACATTAATGGAATGTGAAGAATGAACTCTGCATTCAGCTCCCATTTACCAAATTGCTTGAGCTCATTGTGGGGAAGGGAGAGGGGGTAGAATGATGCCCAGAAACTTAGCATTGCCACCCTGTGCACACGGCTGGCTGCCACGAAGCCAAATGGATAAATATTTCATGGACTTTAATCTTCTCATCTGTGGGCTTGATGTTCTAAGTCATCTTTTGTTTTCTTTTCCTACTTCATAAACGTTAAAAGTGTGTATTCTTTTCCCTATGAAGAACAAAGTTCCTGGTTTCTGTTCTGTGGTTTTTCCTTTGAACCCATGAGGACAAAAACGCTAAAACTTGTGGCTGCTCCTTTCCTACCCTCCTGTAATACTGTAAGTCCCCTACATACGAACCTTCAAGTTACAAACTTTCAAAGATGTGAACATGCATTCGCATGTCCAATCACATTAAGTTAGTTCTATGTGAGGAGGCACTGTTAGTTTTTGAGGCATAGAACTGGAATGTAGACTGGTACATGAACATTGCAGCCGCCGTTCAGAATGCAATCCAGTGCTACCATGTCATCTGTGATGAGAAAAAGAGAGCTACTACCCGGACATCGCTGGATCGTTTTTTCAAGAGGGTAGATGGAATTGAATCCAGCAAGGAACCTGTGCCATCCATGTCAGGCGTGAGTGAAATTGCAGCATGCCTTCTGTCTCCTATTGCTGACCATCCTTCAGCTCTACCATCTCCCACCTCCTCTCCCTCCTCCAGTCAGTAACTCTTCTTGCCTGTTCACTCGACGCCAGCCCCTGTATGCCAGCTGTTGTACTACACTACTGTACTTTTCGAGGTACTGAACTGTAAGATTAAAAATGTTTTCTTTATTTTGTGTGTTTGTTTTTTATGCACTATTTGTGTGAAAAGTATTATAAACCTATTACTGTATACTGTACATTACTATATAGCCGATTGTGTTAGTTGGGTACCTAGGCTAACTTTGTTAGACTTAGGAACAAACTGGAATTTGAATGCGCTCTCAGAACGGAACTCGTTCTTATGTAGGGTATTTACTGTAGTCAGGGTTCTCCAGAGAATATCATATACATATAAAGTATATATATGTACATGACATCATATATGTATGTATACATACACATATATATGACTTATTATGAGGGATGGGCTTATGCATTTATGGACTCATTTTATGTTTTCTCCCTTGTCATCATTCCCTCCTATTCCTCAGCCCCATTTCCTTCTTGAGATCTGTGACTCTTCAGAACACGTAACACACCTTCACAAAGAGCCCACCACTCTTTTATTCACCTCCCCCCACCCCGCTCCCCTCTGGCTTCACAGCTTTCCACAATTCAGAAGTGACTGAGGTCCCTGTCTGTAAAGACACGGAGCCGCAGCTTCCTGCCAACGTACAATGAGACCGCTAGGGGTGGCAGCCCCACTACGTTCCCATCCCAAGTCAAGAACTTGGCAGAGACCCAGATAAGGCCCAGATGGAGCCTCGGGGGCCTTGACACCATATTCCACCCAAACTGCCTTTCTGTAGGTCTGTCTTCCTCCAGCCCTGTGTTCTGTTGTATTTGGCAGAAGACCTGCACAGCTGTAACACCTTCCTTTTCCGTTATACATGTCAAAAATATCATCAAGAAAGCAATGAAGAAGCAGTATTAAAGGAATTTAAAGACATTAGAAGCATGCAAAATCCCACCTAGTGCAGCTACTATTTTTACTTGGAGGTCTTCATTTAAAATCTCCCCATTAGTGAAATCCGTACTCTATAAAGGGAAATGAGATGTGTGTGCAGTTGAACAGAATATATGCAGGTCCCAAGTAACCACAATGCTCCACCAAGCAGAATTCCCCTACAGCCCCAGGAAATGGACACTGCAAAGAGGGGCAGCTGGCTTAGGGTCTTCCAACCTCAAGGATAACTCAGCTGTGGGCCATGCTGCCTTCTTGCCAAGGCTCAAAGTGGATCAGTCCTTTGGGAAAGTGTTTCCAGTAATATTGGAGGTGAAAGGGGTTGCCATGTTGTCCATCAAGGAACGGAAGCCTGGAGCCCACCATAGCCCCCTCACATTTGGAGGCTGTTCTGAGTGTTTACATCACAGGAAAGAGCCTACTTTCTGGACCCTCAGCCAACTTCTTGGGCTCCATCCCTAAACTTTTGTTGCTGTTCACATACCCTTTCTCCAGACCCAAACTCTGATATGGAGATTTCCCAATTCTAACCTACTGTCAACTATGGGTGATCTAACCTTTTCCATATCCTCTGATCATGCCCACCTCTTTCCAGTCTCCCATCGCCTCTCACCTGGATCCTGGCAGAGACACCTGACTGTCATTTCCTGATACTTCCTCTGACTGCTCCCCCTTCAAACTGGAGTTATCCAACCCTGACAGTGCCCCCCAGCCTTCTATCCCTCTAGGGACTGTGTGGCAGGTGGCATTCACCCGAGGACCTGTTCCAGGTGTGTGCTTGGGCTCTAGACACAGATGAAACACACAGGATGCACACAGAAGGCACAGGGAAATGCAACTGAAAACAGAATCCTCTCCCAGGCCCCTCATGCACACCAGGGCATAGACTCAGACACGTTCAATCTAGATAATCTCTGAAACTGGACCAATGCTCCTCCTCACCTGGAGCCTGGTTCCCTCAGCTGAGCCCACCTGCTGTCCCTGCCTCTGCAATGTCTCCATCCTGCTCTGATGACCCTGAACCACGTGCCCTCGCTGCACACCCAGGCCTGCTGCTCTCACTGTGCCTTTGCCGAAGCTCTTGTTCCAGAAACACTGAACTTGTCTCCCAGGCCAGCGCAGGTGTCCTCTCCTCCAGGAAGCTGGGCAGGGTTGAGTACCATTCTCATCCCAGTGTTCCCATGGTAACCACAGGAGCCTCGGCCCTGGTACCTGCCTTGTTGCACGGCAATGATCTAGTCTGGACTGTGCTCCCCCCAGGTGTTTCCCCAGTGTCCAGCCAAGTTTCCAGGACACGGCAGTTCCTCATTAAATGTCTGTTGTACTGAACCAAACCGAGAAAGATCTGGGTGCCCCTGCCTGAGACTGACGGGTCTGTCGTAAGGGAAGGAAGCGCTACAGGTGGGACACAGCGCAATGTGACTGCTACTCCCCTGGGCTTTGGGGTTACCAAACTGGGCTCCACCCTGAGCTGGCTGGGCGACCAGGAGCCAGAGACCCAGCATGTCTCTGCCTCAGAAGTCGTGCTGGCACCTGCCACCTCTCAGTGTGAGGATGACGAGACAACGCAGATGAAGCTCTGACCACAAGGCCTGGCACCAAGCAGGTTGGGTAACTGTCAGCTCTTGGTGGTCATCACAGCTCCAGACCGGCTGGCCATTCATGGCCCATCCCAACCTCACAGCACAATCCACGTTCCTTTTAATCAATTCTCAGTTCTGCTGGGAGGATGCAGCAATCACATCTCACTGGTCGCATGGAGAGAGCAAGGAACTGTCCCCAAGGAGCTCCAGGGGACAACTGCCTGTCCCTTAGAAACATGGGAAACCACACAACCCCCAAATAAAGCCATGGTCCCAGGGTGGGAGCATCAGAAAGGCATTCTCATGGGAAGGTCTTTGGGGTGGGCGGTCAGCCTGCTCACCAGGAGATCAGGCGACAGGGAGAGGCAGGACGGAGCCCTGCGGGCTGCCAACATCCTGCTCTGCCCCGTATCCGCCTGGCTGCAGCAGTCATCTCCACACTCTGCCCAGATGCACTTGGATCCCTGTCACATGTCTGTGTCCCGTTCCTGGTCCATCCCAGCACCCGCGAGCTTGGCTGCTACAGCCCCAAACCTGAGACTCTCTCCAGAGGACCTCCCTTGGGCTGTGTTTTCATGGCCTCCTCTTCACCTGGTGGGGAGGTCAGGGTTCCCATCCCAGGGTCATGGGATGGCCAGACACACACCGCCTGACACTCGATGGATGAGACGGACAGCAGTCTCTTAGTCACAGGTTCTTACAGCCCAGGGGAGGGGACACTGCCCCACGCGGGGTCACACGGGGGCTGCCCTCGGGTACGGCATGAGCCAGGGGTGAGAGAGCAGGGCAACCCCTGGCTCCCACGAGAGTATGGGATGGGCGTATTTGAATAATTCCTTGGGTTGGTGGGGAACTGCAGCAAGATGCTCGGGGAGAATCAGGCCTTGTGTCTAGTCCCCATGAGGAGGAGGGTCGTTTGGCTGGAGACCTTATCTGTGGGAGCAGAGTGGAGGGAATCTTGCCCTTACACCGTTCAGGGCCCTTCTGGTTTCAGATGTCAGAGCAGGCCTCACACTGGGATTGTTAGAACTGCTTCACCTGCAAAACTTCGGGAGGATGTCACCCTCTCTCTTCTACCCAAACCCCTCAGCGCCCTGCATCCCATCAATGGACCAATGGCCGACTGTGCAGGGACACATCTGTCCTGCCCTCCCACCTCCAGCTGGGACACACCCAGGGCAGAGCCCCTCTGGGAGGGGCTGAGACCGTGACTTTGCCTCAAATCACACCTTTGCTTTGCTTCTTTCTTCTCTCTATCATGTGCACCTCCCCCTGACACACACATACCCTCAACTCCCTCACTGGTTTGTCCTAGAAAATCCAAGTCCTTGTCTCAGAGGCTGCTTCAGGAAAAGTGACCCAAGACAGCACAGTCGCATTTCATGAGGATTTGTCATCAGCAAATCTCTTTTACACCTGCCTCTCATATGATTCTCACCTGAGAATTAGGCTGACAAGGATCACTAACGTTGTTTTATAGATGAGAATACAGAGGCCCACAGAGAGGCTGGGGTTTCGTGAGGTCCCACCGCTGCTGGGGAAGGAGTGCGATTGCAGCTCCAATACGAGCAACGCTTCCAACTGGAAGCGTCTTCAATGAGCTTCTCAACCCCCAAGAAAGTCCGGAGTCTGGCCGGCTTCCTCCTCCTCACTCTAGTCTTGGCTTCCGTGCCTCGTCTCACCAAGCCCTCCCCCGGCCCAAATCTAAAGCTGTCCTCCTGTCAAGCTCTTTCACGTTACCCTGTTCCAGTTTCTTCTTTGCGGTTATCACGCAGATGTTTTCTTACTAACTTGTTTTCTGCTCATCTCCTCCCACGAGGCTGGAGCTCATTTCTGATTCACTCGTGAAGTTGGAGTCACAGGGTGGGCGTTAGCTGAATATATGTGAAAAAATTAATCTCACGAAGCCAACTTCTGACTCTCGGTAAGGACCTGACCACACTGCGTCCCCAGTACCGTTTTCACGTGTCCTTCTCAGGGTCCATCCATCCATCTGGAAAGGCGCGTGGACCTCGGGGTGGAGAGGGAAACACTCCATGGACCAGTCACCAGATCCTTGTCCTGTCATCACTGTCACCTCCTCCCAAGGGACAACACACCAGGGGGTTGCACGTGATGCTTTGACCCAGATACCAAGAAAGACACATGAGCTACCTGGAGCATAGGTCTCCAGAAGTGGGATGGGGAGGCTGAAGGGTGTTTGGCGGGGAGGGGGGCGGGATCTTAACCGTAACAGGGGAGCAAGATTTTCACCTTGGGAATAAAAAAGATAATCATACTTCAAACGTATTTACCACCCTTCTTCCAAGAAGGGCAAAGTTGGAGAGAAAACGGTCCGTGGGCAGTAGAATAATGAAGAAAATGTTATGGAAGGTGCTGGTGTCGTAAATGTTCATCTTCAATGAAACAGATTAACATGAGGACATTATAGTCCCAGCGCACCATCTGTTCACTTGGGGGAATAACTGATCGCCCCCTAATGGGTCCCAGACGTCTTGGGGGGGGGGCGGGCTGTTCCCTGGGTTTGGCCTCCCTCGTCTCAGCCACCAGCTCTTGCTGTCACCTCCCCCCCTTTTCACGACACTTCCCTAATTCTATTCATTTTCACCGTCTAACTGGAAACATCCTCAGCAAACACTTTTAAAAACAAGAAACTCTGGCCTTTCTCTGATTAGATCCTTTGGAATTGGGCCAAATTGGGCAGTTACTATTTTTACATACCTCATCTTTATTCTTTGCTTGAAAAATTGTTAAGAGAACTCATACCTTGGTGGTGAAGGGCAGTCTCTATCCCCCCATTAAATCTATCACAATCTACCTTGCTAAAAATAGAGGAGAGAATGGATAGACTTAAAAGCTCACTTCTCTCTCAGGTAACTAATATTCATAGCAAGATAAATGCAAGGAGCGGCAGGTGGGGCTCACAGCATCATTCACCTTGGACCGCCCTATACAGCCTTCCTCCTCCTGGTCCAGTCAACTGAGCCCCTTCCCCAGACCACCCTTGGGGTTCATCTCTGATAACCTCTCTGCTCAATTTCCCAAGATGTACATTCCCTGGGAATTTCACACTCTGTTTTTATTGACAATGAGTATGTCCTAAATGTTGGTTAATATTTGGATATCAGATCCACAATATCGTACTGAAAATCTACCCAATGCAAGAGTTTGAGCAACGTTAGGTACGAAAAGGCTTGGTCCATCCCTGAAAAAGCTAGCAGCCTGACCGGCAAGGCCAAATCATTCCAAAATACTCCAGCAGTCCTGAAGCAGAGGCTTGGATGGGGGCATAGATCCCTCACCCCTGCTAGAAGGGTACCCCTGGCAGGAAGACCAGGGACAACTCCCTTCTGGAGAACTTCTCTGAGCAGTGGGGTCGCAGGTGATGTCCTGTTGTTTGTCATGGGAAGGAGAGGAAGGTGGGATAGAATTTGAGATCTGGAAGCAGGAGGCAGAAGGGCAGCATGTGTGGGTGGCAGGGCCACTGGGTGGTGGACATGGGCGTGAGGGTCTCCCTGGGATCCCATCCCACGGTGATTTCTGGGCTCTTCTCACTGAGTCAGAGGCCCTCAGGGCAGGGGATTGGTTGGTTTTGCTCATCTCTGTGCCCCCAACCCAGAACAGTGCCCAGGTCATGAATGGCATTCAATAAAGAGTCCCTAAATAAACGAATGAATGAATGAATGAATGCCAGCCAAAGATGGCCAGTGAGCCCAAGGTACACAGAGGATGAGAAAAGCACCAGGCTTTGTCCTAAATGCTGAAAATACAAGCATGGGGAACACCTGCTCTCTGTTCCAGGAGCTCCGGGAGCAGGAAGAGGGTCACTTGGTCATTTCTGCCTGGGGAGGGGACGAGGAGGGGCGTCCTGGTGGAGGTGATGGTTTGGCAAATCCTGATGTGTAACTTACTAGCTTGTGTTGCTCTGCATCTCATTGTCCTGCGTCCACCAGAGGGACCTGTGTCTTCTCTGTCTTTCCTTCTTTCTCTCTGAAACCCCTTCACCTGGTAGGAGATGACGGTGGGGAATGATGGACGGCGACTGGGGTGGGTGAATCATTGCATGAGTTCCTATGCCTGGTGTTTTTCTCAAATGATGACTGTCCATTCTTTGTCTCTTTCTCGGCCACTGTCAGGTGCAAACCTAGTGACCACCCCCTAGATAGGCAGGAGGAGCTTCTGGTTCAGGCAGAAATTGTCATCCCCAAGAAGGGTCTCAGGGTCTGACCCTTAGGCAGCACCGTGCCCAGAGCCTTGCGAAGAAGAAGGGGTAGCACTGCCTGTCCACCCCCTACCCTGCACCCACCTTCAGGGATGCTGCCCCCGTACAGCTGCAGGGCATCTCAGAAGTTCTGCCTCTAGGACCGGGGCTCAGCATCCTCTCCATCCTTCTAAGGAACAGGAGAAATGACGAGAGAGAGAGACTGTACTCCTTCAAAGAAAGAGTGAACAAATACTAGAAAAAACAATTCAAACATACATCTCACGCTTCTGATGTGTCAGAAAAGGTTGGCCCAGGGGAGGCAAAGATGCTCCAACCTGGTCCCAGCCTTCCAGGTGCTCCCAGGAGTCAGACCGTGAGGGTGAGGCTGCCTTCACTGCCCAGCCCCAGCCCCTCCGCCAGCTCCGCACCCTGCAACAGTCACACCCCTCGCACCAGCCCTGCTCCCCCTGCACCACCCTCACCTCCCCCTGCACCAGCCCCCTGCCCTGGGCCTCTGGGCTCAGTTGCAGGCTACGCATAGGAAACAAAAGTGGTCTTCATGTGGGGTTTCTGTTTTTCTCCCATGTTGAGGCTTTAAGGGGCCAGTAAATAAATTCCTTCCCTGACCCAGAGTTTGAGTGAAGTCATTTGAGAGACACAATGGAATCGGGCAGTTGTCACCACTAAAAGCTGGAAGAGGAGCGAGCTGTTGGCCACAGTAATGAGCCACCAGCTCTGCAAGGTGACTGTCCCCACCCACACCCACACCAGCACCCCCAGCACAGTGGGCGGAAGCCCAGGGCGTACCCTGCAGACCAGGCCCCTGCAGAGGGGGGAGGAAGGGCAGAGCTGCACACACCCGCTCCCCGCCCTTCCCCATCCAGTGCAGGGCAGGGCAGAGAAACCCCTTACTTCTGCAGAATAGAGAAGAACCAGAGGAGCTGCCTGGTGCTCACACACACACACACACACACACACACACACCCCTACACACACGAGATGCCAGACACTGTAGTGACTCTTGACTTTGTGGCCAGCTGGAAACCTTCCCTGAGTCCCAAATGGGACAGGTCACTGTTATGTGGTCCCACTGCAAACCCACTTCTCCTTGGTGGCTCCATGGCAACTGTTTAAGTCCTTTGCTACCTACTTTTACTTCTTCCCCATAGACTGTGGACTCCATAGGAGAAGCACCTTCCTGCCTTCCACCCACCGCAGCCCCAGAACCCAGCAACTCTCTGGCATTGGCAGTGAAAGTCCCAGGTCCCAGGAAACCCCTCAGTTCCGGGCCCACCAGGATGATCGGTCTCCGATGGTCAGTGAATACTCTTTGACTGGATGCATTCCTGGTTTACAGGGTTGCAACCCTACTTCCTGATTGACAACAAACGTGAGCAGGAAACACCTGAGCAGGTGCACCGATGAGGACTCAAGTCCCAGCCCACGTGACCCCCATGGGCAGAGGCTCTCCTCCCATGTGGTGGTAGGAGGGGACAGTGTGGGGGAGGGGGTAACTGTCCCAAATATGGTTGGGGTTTTTTGGTTGGGGAGGTGGGGTGGGATGGAGCATGCAGACCAAAGCCCTGAAGTTTCAGAAAAGTCCCTGGAAATTAACACCATCCCTCCTTCATCCTCAGCAGATGCGAGTATAATTACGGAGAAAGATGATGTGGGAATGTATACATTCTGAATTTTCTGAAAGTCAGAGTCTCCCATGCAGTGTTGATTACTAGACCAAGCCCGAGACACAGAATTATTTCTAATTCAGTTTCAGTAAGTTGATTTGCCTGTATGAGAAGCCCTCCAAATTTTCAGGAGGCTGACAAATGGAATTTCCATGAAAAGGCAGGCAAATGAGCATCTGCAGACAACTGCGGGCACTTGTGGGCATTTGTGGCTGTGGGCACTCCGCACACTGGACATGGCAGAGGCTGAGGACAGGAAGGGTCCCTTGGGGATCCTAAGGAAATCTGGGCCTCAGTTTCAGACCTCAGAGATCTTTGATAACACACAGAAGAGATGGCTTTCTCAAATGTGCCAAGAGCAAATGTGAAACCAGAGACGGGGGATAAGCACAGCACACAGCCCCGTGGTCAGTGGGGTGCTGTCCCACAGGAAGAGCCTTCAGGATGATGTGGGTTTGCGTTGGGCTTCAAGAAAGGAAATGCAAAGTGAAAGAGAGTGAGTTTCTGCTGACACAGAAGCCCAGAGAAGGAGATCCAGAGGTAGGTTAAGGAAGTGGAGGGAACAAAAGACAGAATGGAAGGTGAGCAGGGAGCTCCGGTCTCTTCTGAGCCCATGGCCACCACCACACCTCCAGGCTCAGGCTTGAACCCCACAGTGTGGTCCAGGCAAGGTCACCAGGGCCTCCCCGCCCCAAGCAGCAGGCCCTCCTTTGGGGGACCAGTAAGGAACACTGCTCAGAATCGATGGAGAAACCTCTCGCAGGGGTGAGAGGGATGGGACGGAGCAGTTCCAGCTGACCAGGAGTGAAGCTCAGACACGGGCCTGTGTGTGGGCCTGCTAATTACCACCCCTTCCCCCAGAATGCACCCACACAGACCAGCCGGGCCTGCAGGAGCAGGGCCTGCCCCACACATTCTCTGCATCACAGAGCAGCAGAAGGACCTTCCAAAAGACAGGGGCCTGGGTCTTGGCCTCTCACTTCCCCAGGACGCAAGGAGGAGCCATGAGTGTGGGGGAAGGGCAGCCTCCACCTGCATCTCCCACCTGAGCCACCCATGGATTTGGGGAGGGGGAGACTAGGGCCATTGTAGCCAATTAACCAATCACCACTAGCTGAGGGGCTCAGAACAACAGGAATTCCTTCTCCCACGGCTCAAGGGACAGAAGGCAAAGATCAAGGTGCCAGCAGGGTCAGCTCCTTCTGGAGACTCTGAGGCCCCTCGCCCTGGCTTCAGGGGGCTTGCTGGCTTCCCTGGCTTGGAGAGGCATCACCCCTACCTCCGTCTCGGGGTAACATGGCCTCTTCTCTGGGTCCCTCCTATTTTATCAGAACATCAGTCATTGAATTTAGGACCCACCTAAATCCAGTATGATTTCATCTTGAGATCCTTAACTAATGATATCTTTAAAGATCCTATTTACTATAAGGTCAAATTCTGAGGGTCTGGGTAAACGTGAATTTGGGGAGGGGACACAATTCAACCCACTCAGGGCCCCCAACAGTGTGGACCCCACACCTCTTGTCTTCACTGATCTATCTCTCTTGCCTCATCAACTTCTCCCTCCCCAGAGGGTCACCCGCCTACCTACAAACCTGCCGCAAAGCCTCGACCTAAGGCAGTGATCACAGAAACACAAAAACCCGTGACTGCGTGTTCCTGTCTCACTCCAGCCCCTCCCCCTGCCCCCCTTGGCAGCAAAGCCCCCATTTCCCTGTTCCCCTCTCCGCGTCTACAGCTCCCACCCCGCCCCTCCCCTCCTCCTACAGCCCAGGCGAGCTCACATCAACAGGGCGCCCCGGAAAAGGCTCTGAGAGGGCTCATCAGCCACCCCATGTTGCCAAATCTTTTCCTGATTTCACTCAACCTCTCGACACCATTCAACACAGTTGAGAGGCTGAATATACAGACGATCGTCCGAGCACTTGTAACAACCGAACTCTCACCCACCCGCTCCACAGCAGCCAGCCCAGCCGCCCAACCACAAACACTGCAGCCACTGGCCCCCAACGGTCAGGACTCGGTCAAGGACTGCAGCTTCCCGACCGTTCGCCCTCTCTTCCAACTCAAGGCCAGGCAGAGACTGTGCCCCCCACACCCATCAATGGGACCCCGCTCCTACTTGGCCTCCTCCAGATCCCTGGGGGAAGCCTCCATCTGGGGCTCCTGGAGCCGGGCCTGTTTCCCCGTGAGGCTCTCCCTTGCCCTCAAGGCTCTGCAAATGCTGACCTTTGCAGTGGAAGCTCTGAGAAAATGCCCTCTGTCTGTTCTCGCTGAGAAGTCTTCCTTTATTTCCACACACTCCATTACGCCTTCCTTCAGGAACTGATTCCTTCCTTCAGGACGCAAACCCATGTGCCTCTTTTCCCCATAACTCACCTGCTGAGTCCCCCTCATCTTCCCCGCATCGTAAGCCTCTGAATCCAGCTCTCGTCTCCCTGTGAATTTTCTGCCTTGATGGTCTCACCCACGAATTCACATGCCACCATCTCTCATTTCTGCACATCCAGCCTGACCTGCCTTGAGTTGCAGATACATACAGCTTCCCCCCATCCCAACCCAGTACACATGCATTTGAACATCTGACAGAAGGCTTAAACCTAGCATGGCTGTTTTAGTCAGCAATGGCCGCAGTAATGCTGCATAAAGAAATACCCCCAACTCAGAGGCGCATGGCAATCTGTGTGCACTCCCATGCTCACGGCTTCCTGGGCTGACTGGTTTGGCTGGAATCAGGTGGGTGGATGGACTCCAGGCTGCTGGCTCGGTGCAAGTTCAACCACAGGTGTTCATCCCAAGGCCCAGGCCGTGGGGAAAGTCTCTGTGGGGATCCCTAGCACACAAGAGGCCAGACAGCACAATGTGTTTAAGCCCTCAGCTAGCATCACACCAACCATATCCCTTTAGCCAGAGCAAGCCTCACAGCCAAGCCCACGTAGTAAGGCAGGGAGGTTCCCTTGACTCACAGCCAGGGGAAGAGAAGCAAATGTTTGCCAAACAATAATCCACAGAGCAAAGGCATAATGATTGGTAAACTGTCTTTATGGCTAGAAAATATGATTGTATATGTAAAATCCAAAGTCATAGACAAATTATCAAAATTAATAAGTGAATTCAGCAAAGTTGCAGGACATGAGATTAAAATACAAAGTAAATGACATGTCTATGAACTTACAACAAACGACTGGAAAATGAAATTAAACTATCCTTTACAATAATAGCATTAAACTTAACAAAAGATGCGTGGGATTTGTATATTTACAACTACCAAACATTGCTGAGAGAGATTACAGACGGTCTAAATAAATAGAGAGAGATTGTGGTTGGGAAGAATTCATATTTCTAAGCAGTCAGTTCTCCCCAAATTTATCTATGGATCTAATGCTATTCCAACCAAAATCTCAGCAGGTGCTTTGGTAGAAATTGGCAAGGTGGTTCTAAATTTTATATGTAAATTTTAAGAGACCAGGAATAAATAATCAATATATTCTTAAAAAAAGAGTAAAGTTAGAGGGTTTATTCTGCCTTATTTCAAGATGTACTGACAAGTTACATAATTAAGATAGTGAGGTATGGGCAAAAGAATAGACAAATAGATACACAGAACAAACCAGTGACTCCAGAAATGTGTATGTAAGTGCACATATATGTGTGTGTAGATAAATGTATATGAAATGTACATGTGTATGTAAATGTATGTGTATGTAGATATTTGTATGTGTATGTAGATGTGTGAGTATGAACTAATTGTAAAAGGCACCAACACAATTCAATGGACAAAGTAAAATGTTTTCAATAAATGGTACCAAAATAACTGGATAGCCACATGAAAATAAAAAACCATTGACCCCTACCTTACACCACACGCAAAAATTAATTTGAGATGGATCATAAATTTAAATTTGAAAGCCCAAGTTATGAAGCTTCTAGGAGAAAATGTAGGAGAGGATCTTTAAGGTCTTGGGGTACACAAAGATCCCTTAGGACACAACATTAACTATCCATTACCAAAACATAATAACTCGGATTTTTTTCTAAATTTAAGCCTCCCATTCATCAAAGGACTCTACTAAGAAAATGGAAACATGGGCCACAGACTGAGAGAAAATACTTTTAATACACATGTCAGAGGAAGAACTCATACCCAGGGTTTGCAAAGGACTCCCACAAATCCATAATAAAAACAGAGACGATCCCCCCAAATGTGCAAGAGACTGGAACAAGCAAAATACCTGCAAGTACAAGAAGCACGGGAAAAATCACTCCATATCACTAGCCAGTTGGGCAACACAAACTACAATCATGATGAGAACCCTGCACACCCGCCAGAATGGCCAGAATCACCAAGCATGTTAGCCCCAACTGGGGCTGAGTCTGTGCACCAGCTGGACACTTACCTGTCACTGTGGGTGTGTAGAGTGGTCATGTTACCAAACTCAGGTTCAGCTTCTCATCACTCAAGAATCCCATACTGAGAGACATGTGTTGGGTAAAAGGAAAGATAGCTTTATTGAGGAAGCCAGCAGTCCTGGGGAGAAGGTGGACTCATGTCCCAAAGAACTAATTCCCCCTGTTGATCAGGGGGCAAGATTTAAAATCTTGGAGTTTCAGGGGTGCACAGGTAGGGGGAGGGAGCTACATGCAGAACAGCACAGTCAGCTCTGACAGTCATCTTGAAATTGGTCATGCAGTGGTCTGATCAGCGTCATCTTGATTGTTTTAAGTACAGTTAACCTTCAACTCCAGGGTTGGTTTTTTTCCCATTTCTTTGAGGCCAGTTCTCAGAATTGTGGTAGCTTATATCACAGCTACAGTCTGGTCATGATGTAGTTAACTTCTTCCACCTGGTAGGGGTTTCAGTATCTACAAAGCAGCTCAAAGGATATGGCTCAGAATATTATCTATAGCCCTTAAGGAGGAACTAAAGGCCCTTGGCTTTGCTTAATGACTAAGCTCTTATTATTTTGTCCTGTTCAACTGTTTTCCTTTGTTTCTGTTTCTGTCTCATTTTCTCACTTCTCTGATTAAACTTATTCTTCAGCTAAAGTTTTTTTACAGCCAAGAAGCAGGTGGAGGACATGGGGGGCTTCTGTCCTGGGAAGGCCCCATAGGGTCCTGTTCCGTTTCAGTCAGACAACTTAAGGAAACTCTTTGGTGGTTTCTTGTATGACTCAACATGCATTTACCCTAAGACCTAGAGGTCCTACTCCTAGGTACATACCCAAGACCCATGAACACGTAAGTCTACCCAAAGACTTGTACAAGAATGTATATTCATAGCAGCTGGATTCACAACAGCAAAAAAATTTTTAAAACCCAAATGATGCCCATCAACAAGAGAATAAATAAGAAAACCACAGTATATCCATTCAGTGGAATTCAACTCAGGAAAAAAAAAAGAAAGAAAGAATTTCTGATACATACAGCAACTTAGATGAACCTCAAGACCATTCTGTGGAATGAAGGAAGCCCACAACATAGCACATTTATGTGACGTTTATGTGATTCCATTTATGTGATGTTCAAGAACAAACAAGGGGAATCCATGGTGATGGGAGTCAAATCCTACAGAGGGCGCAAGGGGGGCCGACTATAGAGGAGCAGGAGGGATCTTTCTAGGCTGAAGAAAATGTTCTGTGTCTTGATCTGGGTAAGTTACAATTATCGAATTCAACTAACTGTTCACTTAAAATTGTGCATTTTACAGTATGTAGATTCTGCCTCAATAAAGTACTATTCAAATAACATTAAAATAAACTGAATGATGATATAAAAATAAATAAAGAACTCGGGAAGGAATTACTGTGATGTGGAAGCCCTTTCCTCCTGGGCACGGAATACCCTCCTGACACGGTGGTAAATGTCTTACTGCATTACCTCATTCAGTGCTCCATAATCCCCTGGAGTAGAAAGGTTTTCTTGGGCCTGAAAGATTTGGCGACTTTCCTGAGGTCACCCAGGCGGTGCAAAGCAGCAGAGTCAAAACATCAGGCAGGCATCCCAGACACGGAGCTCTCACCTCTACCCTCTCTCCCAGGCTTGGGCTGCTTTCTGTTTATTTGTGTAATTCCCACGACAACCAAGGAAGGTCATTGTCATTATCTCATTCTAAATGCAGGACAACAGACTCAGAGTGAAGTAGGGAGGGGGAGGTGAACCAGGGCGGTGGGAGGGAAAGCCCACCCTTTCCCCAACACCTCCCCAGGGGCTTCAGCGTCACACGATGGGACTGCTTGCTGCCCAGCTCCTGGCTGCCACCCCAAATACCATGCCACCCAGGCCCGTCCCCTGCCACTGGATCCAAACAGAAGCAGCCTTATCCGTTCTGAGGTGGATCCCCAACACAGAGAAGGCTCTCTCCTGTGTGGCCGCGTAGCAAACCCACAGCTTCCGAGTAGCAGGAGATGCTCACACGTGAAGAGCTTGTATCCAGAGCCATCAGTCATCCGAATGTTAGGATTTAGACACCCCCAGGGGTGTCACACCCCCAGACGCACAGGGGTCTGTGAGTTCAACTCCCTCTCCAGCACGCCCGTGCCAGGGGGACACAGACAGCCCACTGCAAATGTCCCCTCAATGAATGAGTGACCATGGGCATGATGCTTCTGGTGGCTGGTGTGTCCGACCAACTCTGACCTCGGGCGGACCACCAGCTCTGAGACCCCCACCAGAGAGGCAGCTTCCCACCTCCTCCTGCAGTTGACCCAGAAGGGCCTAGAGACAGGCCACCAGGAGGCCTCTTGGAGGGGGACTTTCAGAAGGGAGCCAGCAGCTGGCCCCCACCTCAGTCTATTGAGAGGAAATGGCCCGACAGCTTCAGAGGCCTGAGGGACACTTCTGCTGCCCCTCCTCCAGGCTGGCTCTGACACCCAGGCCCCTTGGGACACGCAGGGACAGGAGACAGTGTCACAAGTCCTCGAGGCATCTCTGAATCTTAGCTTGGCCACGAAAGGACGACAGCCCTGGCCAGGCCTTGGCTGGGAGGCTGTCAATCAAGAGAAGAGGTGAGTTGCGGGGTGGCAGTGCTGTCCAGCAGAACTTTCTGGGTTGATAAGCATGTTCTATGATACGGCCACTGATCATCTGATACGTGACCAGTGCGGCCATAAGTTAGCTTTTAACTTAATTTCGTTAATCTAATTTTAGATTCACATGGCTACACGTGTCTACTGGCCACCATGCAGGACCACACACTCTGGAACCTAGAGGTTCACAGACGCTGCTGGGTGACCCTCTCCCACCAAGGGCCCGAGTGCCCTGACTCTGCCAGAGGTCTTTGTCCTTTTGGTGGGGGAGAATCTGGCTGGTTCTGAGGACATTCAAAGAAAAGAACCAGCTTTGGTTCCCTAGGGGTGTCTCTGGGCCTGAGCTCCAAACCTCTCGGGGAGGAAGCAGAGCCCCGTGTCCTGTGGAGGGAGGGGCATGGCCCCAATGACACGGATGCTCTAGAGAAACCACCCCACCCAGGCCACCTCTGCAGGCCTGGAAGCCAGGGCCCCAGAAGGACTGTGACATCCCCAAGGTCTTTGCTAAATAGTGAGGAGTAAATGTGGACACAGTTCTCCTGGAGCCCTCCCAGCCGAGGCCAAGGAGGTGGCAGTGAGAGCCGGACCATGCTTGCAGTCCTTAGAGATGGACCTTTCAAGCAAGCCCATGGGGGCGAGAAAGCCTGACAAGGCACGGCCCTCTGAACTGGCCCCATCTGGTGGGGACCAGGCTGCGGCTGTGCAGTGGAGACAAGGGGCAGTGGTGGCGTCACCGCAGGCACCCACCTCCCGGTGTGAACTTCCCAGGAGAGCAGGCGGCCTGCTGGAGGGGCTGCACCTGCCTCTGCTGCCCACAGCCCCACAGCTCAAGGTCACGGGTCTTCATGAAGCATCCTTTCCATCCCCACTTCCTGCACGACCTGTGGGCCATGGCAGGGAGCAGGCCCCATGATTGGGGTCCCTTTTTCAACCCAATTTTTCAATGGCCTTTAATCGGCTTCTGTATCCTCTCCGACATCCACTCCTCCAGGCAGACACCGACTCTGGAAATGAAAACCTACCCCAGCTTCCCCTGCGCTGCCATCTTTTCTCCAACGCCGTCCCCTTGGCGGGGAGACAGGACCACGTCTCAAGCTCAGAAGGTTGCCGGAAGCCTCACGCTGTTCCTGCAGGGAAGCCGGGTGCTGCTTCCGCCATGTGGCCAAGGCTGTCCACGCACCGGGCCTCGGTGACAAGGGAGAGGGGCCCAGGAAAAGCCACTTTCATTCTCTTCTTCCCCAGAGATGGGGCTTCAGCTCGAGGCGGAGATGAGGCTGAGACGTTGAAACAGCCAGGCGCCGCCCCAGCCGCTGTCTGGGACGAGCCGAGTGACGTGGGATGGGGGGAGAACAAACGTCAAGGCGGCTGCTAGCCCGGAGGGGACGCGCTAGCCTCGGTGACAGTGAGGAGGGCTCTGCACTCAGCTGACACTCTCTCTCTCTCCTTCCAAGTGTCCCTGCAGGACGGACACCAGCCTCGCCTCTGCACACTCCCTCCCTGATGCATGGACTTCACGAGCGACTTTTGCTCTGGATCCTTTTTCGACCCCGGACCACTTCCTCCTCCAGAACTTTATACCCATCCATCTCCGAGCCAGCATTTGGCTTCCATCAAGGGCAACCTGTGCGTGTGTTTCTCTTTGACCCAAATAAATACTCCTGGCCCACATCACTTCCCCATTCCCCCAGGGTGGGGACACGACAGCAGCCCTGATGACAGAGAGCCCAGGGTTCTGGTAGGCTCTGCAGTTGAGGAAGAGACTGCAGAGAAGGGCCCTCCCTCCTTGTGAATGACCCAGCAGCCCAGCAACTCCCAAGGCCCAATGTTTGCAGCCGCTCAGCAGAGCCCACGGGGCAGCAGGGGAAAAGCATCGGGCACTGACCAGAGGAGAGCATGGCTTCCAGGAGGAGGGCAGAGACACAGGAAGGAGGACGCAGTGGGTGGCTTCGCATCTTCCCGTCCCCACGAGGAGACTTGGAAGCCCATCCATCTTGCTGTCCACACCTGAACTTGGATGCTTCTGCCGGCATCCCTGGTTCTGAGGCCAGCCAGACTCTGGGGAGACCCACGTCAGCCCAATCCACCCAGGAAGTTCTGAGCGGTCAGAAAGAAAGAGTCTTTACTTCTGGGCTAAGCATTCCAGGTTCGCCCAGTTCCTGTGGGAAACTCCAGTAGCCCGATTCCACCAGCAATCACGGAAGCAGTAGCTGCTGTGTGTTTCCGAATCTACACCCATGCTGGGACTGCGCTGTGATCACGTGTCTGCTTCTGTGGCATGCCCACCCTTCAAGGGGGGCCCAGGTACTGACCGCGTTTACAGGTGACTCAGAGGGGGTGACGAAACCTGCCTGACACCCAGGCAGGTGAGCGGCGGAGCCAGCGTCAGGGGACGTGCCCTTGGCTCAGGGCCTGCCCAGACTCCTGCAGGCCCTTCCAAACCCGGCCAACCACGCACACAAAGGGTCGCACAATTCCAATCTCTGGCCAAAAGCCCTATGGCCAGGCAGTCTCCTGTTCCCCAGGCCCCCTGGCTCTTCTGCACCCCTCCCGTGTCGAGGACATTACCTCCCCTGCAGGCCAGTATAGCATCCATGCTGGGCTCGCAGGGCCAGGGACGCGTCCAGCCTTGGTCCCTCTGCCCTCATCCGGGGATGTGGACGCTGCCTGCCTCTGGCCATCAGCTCCAACAGCAGCATACATCCTACCCTCCTCCTGGCAGGAGGGATAAATCATGGGGCCCCAGCCCCCCCTGGTAGCCAGGTCTCAGGGTGAGACTGAAGAGAGATTTGGTGCCTCCACAGGGGACGTGTCCACTTGCCAGGTGCCCTGTCTCTGGCCCCCTTCTGCCTTCTCTTTGCTCTTTGTCGCATGGCTGGACGCCCTCGAAGCCCCAGGCAGAAGCAGAGACTGCAGATCAGACCTGAGCTGCCATGTGACAGCATCATCTTGCAGGGATCCGGGAGGGAGGGGGGACCATGGGGACGGGGCAGCCATGTCCCCAGGTCAGGCTCCCACAGCCCCGGCCACTGCCCACCCTCCGTAGGGGACACCTGTCCTCCAGGCCTGGTTCTGCGTCACAGTCGCCCAAGGGTGGGGCCGTGCTCGGGGCATGGCAGGCGTCCAGCCTTCTTCACGGCTCCCAACAGCTTCATCAAGTGGCTCTAGCATCTCCACCTGAGCAATGAGCAGAGGAGGGAACAGTAGAGGCAGACATGGAGCTGCCCTCCTCACAGGACACAGCCCAGCAGCTATGCTAGTCTGCAGCTGCCCAGCCCCCTGGGCCTTTCCACCTGGTCCCTCCAACTCGGGGGTGAGAGTGGCCAGGAGGCAGGCTGGGACCTGCGGCCTGGGACCCTTTGCTGTAGTGCCTGCACCTGGACAAACGTCTCCTCCAGCACAAAATACAAAGACACTATAAGGGACTAAAAATAACTGCGTACATGGGCAGTTGGGGCAAGTTATGGACAGCGAGATAACAAAGAGACCAAAAACCCGACTGCCACTTCTGAAGAGCCGGGAGCAAAAAATTGTGCTGGGAGCAAAAGCAGGGCACTGCGCATGGTACCCTGCACTCAACACCACCAAAGGGGTGGGCAGACCACCTAACCCCCCACCAACCGCCCGGCCCATGGACACACCCCTACCCTCACACCATATGAGGAAACAGCTTGCCCCCCCTCGGGGAGCGAGCAAGGGTTAGGGTTAGGGTACTTGTTACTTGTTTTCACTCCACCCTGCTGCAGCAGGAGCCCCAGTAAAGCCTTGCCTGAATTTCTTGTCTGGCCTCTTATCAATTTCTATTGATTAAGGAGACCAAGAACCCTGGTGGGTAACAGCCACACGCACGCATGCACACACGCGTGGTGTTTGGGATGCACCAACGGGAAGTAACAGCAGGCAGGGGGCCCCAGTGCTCAGGTAAAATTCCTCTAGATTAGGGAATCTTAATTCAGAGCAAGAGGTTGCCGGATGAACCTTGGGGGTTCCACAAAGCCCCTAAAATCTTTGCAAACTTGGTTACTCTGTGTGTGTCTGTGCAGTTTGGAGGGAGTGATGTCCTTTGATCAGAACTTCAGAGGAGCCTTGGGGAATTTCCAGCACAAGGGAAATCGAAGCTCACCACCCCCCCGGGGGGGAGGGACTCCTCCACACGGCCTGAGTGAGACCCCATCCTGGGGGAGGGAGGGCTGGGCCTGAGCCTTGGCCGGCCTCAGGGGACACCTCAAAGGCCATGAGCTCTCTGCCTGTGCTCAGAGGCCCCCACAGGCTAGGGGATCCCTCAGGTCAGTCCCCACCGGAGAAGACCTCAGATGCATGTGCAGAATATTTCCAGCTCTGGAGAAGGAAGCAGGGCATACACCGGCTCAGCGAACCTAGAAAAGCCAAGCCTGCACATCCCCCCATACCATGCTAGTGCACCGCACCCCATCGCTTGTGAGTCGAGCCCGGTGCCGATGTGGAGGGAAAGCCACGCTCTTCCTCGCTGGGCGTTTATGCTGATGGGCTAAGCACCAATGTAGGGGAGAATGTTTAAGTTCTGAGTGGATCAGCCACTCCTTCCAAAAGAAGGCTGGAAGAAAGGTACCGGGTTCAGGATGGAAACCGTGTTCACAGGTCCTGAATTGTGATGCTGAGCTAGTTTGCAAAAGGGAAGGAGAGAGAGAGAAAGGTCAGGTAAGAAACACTGGAACACGAGAAGCCCAGCAAAGCCTGCACGTGTAAAACAAGTCGAAGCAGCAGCCCTCCGATTAAATGGAAACCTGGTGGAAACAGATCAGTAGGGAAGGGCAGGAGTGTGCGTGCCAGGGAGATAAACGCCATGCCGGTCACGCTCAGCGTCCCCAGCCACTCCGCAGCCTCAGCAGCTGTGGGCCACGTCTGCCACGTTACCTTCTGCAAAGGGCACAGGGAGTCTCTGCTCCCAGGCTGAACCCCACAGCAGATGCCACAGTCTCCCCTAACCTGTGACGGGGAGCAGAATGGGACACCCCAACAGAGGCTACTTTGGCATAGGGATTATTTTGAGCTGAAAGCAACTGAGAAGAAGCAGATACAAGAAAAGCCCTTTGTCCTCTCCCCATTTACCTAAAAGCAGGACACAGATTTGTGAAGGTGTCCCTCTCCGCCCAGCCAGGAAGGACAGAAGTTAATCACTGGACTCCATGCTGGGTCCTGATCAGCCCAGAGGAATCCACACCACAAACCTCACTCACTGGCCCTTGTCTCCCACTAGGTCCCCCGTGTATTTGCCCTCCCACCACTTGCTGCCTTAGAAACTCAAAGACTAGTTCCTTTGTCTTGTCACTTGTCTGGGAATCTGTTGTTCTCTTCTTAAGTGTTATGTAAGCCCGAGTTCTAACCACCCCTTCGAGTTACTCATCTCTGAGTGCTGCACGATGCATGTGTTAGTAACCTTTTTTTGTTTTTCTCTTGTTAATCGGTCTTTCCTCCGTCCGGTGTGCAGGGTACCAGTCAATGCACCTATGATGTTTAGAGGCAAAAAAGAAGTTTTTCTTTCCTTTGCACCTGCTTCCAGCTGTCTTCACAATCTAACCGCAAATTCACTTCCTTTCAATAGTGACCCCGTGTTGATGGGCCCAACACTGTGCTGAGCCCCAGAATATAAGAAACGATTTGACCTGGACACCCCGCAACCCGCTCCCATTCGAACCTCATCGTCTGGCAGGAGAGAAAGGCAACCAGGGTGGAGAAGCAATGGTAGAGCTGAGGCAGGAGGCACCAAGCCCCAGTACGAGGATGCACATGTGGACTGACCTTGGGCTGTCCTTGAGTCCCCACCAGCCTCTGTTTATTCACTTACAATGGGTCTGGTAACAAGAGAAAACACCTTGTAGCACGTGGAGTCTCCCAGAGCCTGACACAGGACAAGCACTTGCATCAGTCAGGGTGAGCTAGGTCAAGCTGTGCGGAAAACAACCCCCATGTCTCAGGCTTTTCAAGTGGGGGCCCTGCTCTGCCAACAGAACAACCACTGCCTGGGATGCTGCTGGTCCCTGTGGCCAAGGGAAGCAGAGGCAGACAAATCACACACTGGCTCTTCAAGCTTCCACCTGGAGCTGTCAAGTCACCTCCACTCACTGGCTGGAAGTCCCACGGCCACACCTAACTCCCATGAGCAGGAAAGTGCAGTCAACAAGTGCCGGAGGGAGTGCTGGGGAGGCTGCATAAATGGGGCTGGCCACCCTGGGCATGGTGGTGGGGCTGGCAGCCTTGCTGATGGGGCCCCATGGGGGATAGGCAGCCCCACAGGGACATGGTCTTCAACACAGATAGAGTTCTGGTGACAGGGTCATCATTTCAACAACTGCCTGTGAGCTTCTGGTGCCAGGCACTGTCCTAGAAGCCAAGAACGTAGCCAAGGACAAACAAGATAGTAATTCTGTCCTCACAGGCGGCTCACGTTCTAGATGAGGATATACATACGTGATGTACCGTCTATGTGCACGGACTCTACAGGGCAGCCCTGTCCAAGAGAACTTCCTGCAACAACGGAAATGCTCTATATCTGCACTGCATTTCTGGGCGCTGAGCACTTGAAATGCAGCCAGTGTAACTAGGAACAGGAATTGTTTATTTTATTTAAGTTTAATTCATTTATATTTAAACAGCCACCCGTGGCCAGTGGCCATCATGCTGGACAGCACAGAGACTATTAAATGATGCTAAACACAAAGTAAAAGGTGACGCAGGGGAGAGGACCCGAGGGCAGTTGAGGGGGTGTTGTAGTTGGGGTGGGGGAGCTAACGAGGGGCATTTGAATAGAGACCTGAAGGCAGTAGGAGCAGCCCGTGCGGACAGCTGTGGAAAGAGCACCCACCCTGGGCAGAGTGAATGGTGTGTGCAAAGGCCCTGGGGCAGGAGCAGCCCAACACACTCAAGTAAGAGCAAGCAGTTCAGTGTGAAGCAGAAAGAAGGGAGGAATAATGCAGGGGGGTGGGCAGAGAGGTCACAGAGAAGGGGGCTGTGGCCAGCTGAACAATGGACCCTGAGATATCCACGTCCTAATCCCTGGAGACTGTGACTCTGTTCCTTCCACGGTCAAAGGGGTTTGGTAGATTAAGGGTCTTGGGATGGGGAGATTCTGCTGGGTTACTCAGGTGGTCTAATCGTCATCACAAGGGTCCTGGCAGGAGGGAGGCAGGGGCATCAGAGTCAGATGTAGACGTTGGAGGAGGGGAGAGATTGGAAGATGGAGGAGGGGCCACCAACCCAGGAAACTGGGAAAGACAAGAAACGACTCTCCCCCGGGGTTTCCAGAAGGAACCAACCCTGCCAGGACCTTGATTTTAGGACTCCTGACCTCCAGAACCGTAAAATAATAAATTTGTGTCGTTTTAAGCTGCTACATTTGTGGCAACTTCTTACAGGGAACACTACAGGGCCTTGGGCACCTGTCTGAGGACCGTGGCTTTTATTCCGAGAGAAACGAGGCCATGTCAGTCACCTCGTGCAGAGCAGAAGCCCGTGTCTGGACACCACTTGTCACAGCCCAGCCAGACCTCCTGGACTGTCCCCTTTGTCCAGTCATCTGCACCTGGGCTGTTTCAGGCAAGGGGGGACATGCAGACGGCTGGGAAACAGGGGGGCATGACACAAGTTCAGGATGGAGGAGCCTGGCCTCTTACCCGCAGACCTCGGCCCCAGGGGAGACACGTGGTCTCCAGGAAGCCCCTCCCGATGATCCAAGTAGCCACGGCCCCCTCAGTGACCCCCACCTTCACTGTCCCTGTGACTGACCCGCCTCCAGATCCCTGGAACTCCCCGCGTGTGTTCATGCTTCTGATGGAACATCCAGGTTCAGCCAGCCCTTTAGAGCCTGAACGTGGCACCCAGGGACCTAGGAGTCCCTCATTCACTCATCACCTGACTATTTACTAAGCACATGGTCGGGGCCCAGCCTGGGGTCGAGGTCTAAAAGGACTGACAGTCGGAGAGAGAGTCCAGGCCCCTGAGATGTCCCAACTAGCAACAGAAACGGGGACTTTGTCAGCATTTACAGGTCAGGGTGGAAATGCCATAGAAGAGGAGGGACTGGGAGAGCCCTGGGGGTGGGGATGGGCTTGCTTCCAGAAGGTTCTTGGGCAAGGAGCAGCAAGGCCCTGGGAGGAAGGGTGGAGAGAACATCTGGAGCAGAGAAGACCGACTAGAGGAAGGCTGGTGTCCTGAGAGCCTGGTCCACCTCCAGCCTCTGTCTGTCTGGCTGTCTGTCTGGCCATCCATGGCGGCTGGAAGCCCACACTAAGGCGGGGGTGAGGGCTCCGCAGGCTTCCTCTGCTCGCAGCTGCCACTCAGCAACAGGAGGACGGGGGAGCTGGCTCCCACCTGCCTGGCGCTGGAGACCCTCCTGAGGTCAGTGGAGGCCCACTGGGGCTGAGATGCTGTTTCCATGACCCATGGCAGCCTCAGTGGTCCCCAAAGCCCCCAGCAGCCACTGCGACCCCTCCTGAGCCCCTGTCCCTTTCTGGTGTCACCTTAGTGAGGTGGCGTCTTAAGGGAAGCGAGGAGGAGGCCCCAGCCTCAGCTCTGGCTCTGGGATCGCGAGAATGGTGGACCACCGTTTCCCTCCATCCTCCCTGGTCAACCTGGCACATGAGCTTCAAAGGGCAACTGGAAGTTTCCACGGCAGAGGATGCCGTTAGGACACTTATTTTCAGTGAGATGTTCTCCTCTGGGTCCTGAGACTTGACACTAGAGGGACAAACAAGAGGACACATTCAGGAACACAAATGCATGTGTGGGGTCTGAGAAACATCACCCCTCACAAGGCCCGGTGCAGCTGAGTTCCCAAGAGGCCTCAAGAGGAAAAGCCGTATTTCTTCTAAAAGCAATGATTTAATCAAAGAAGAGAGGCCAGTCTCCATCCACATCACTTTGGACAGCTACAAGTTAAACTGGACCCATGGCTCTGTGGTCCCTGGGTCACCACCTGCCCACCCCCATCACTCCCTCATTCCTCCATGAACAGGGTTGCAATATCCAGCAGGGACTCGGTCCAGGGCAGGGCTGGGCCTCCAGCTCAGGGCTGGCAACTGACAACACAAACCACCCCGTGTCTGCGTGACCGAGGCAGGTCGTCACGGCCGCTCACACTACAATGGCATCCAGAGCCCCACCGAGGGCTGGAATAAACACGGGAGACAGCGCACTGGGTGCCAGGTGATGAATGGGAGGAGACTAGGAATTCATCAGCAGGCTGGGCGGCCTGCCCATCTGCAGGTGTGCCTCGAGCCCTGCTTGCACCTTGTGTCCAGGCGCAGCTGATCAGTTCCTGCAAGACTGAAGTTCAGAGACCAAGCAAGCGGGGAAGCCATTTGCATCCCTTCATGGGAACAGCCAGCCCTCCCTCCCTCCCGCGTGGAAGTGCACATCTATGTAACCATGGATCACCTGTTCGTTTCTGGGGAGGCCTCAGCTCGTATTTCTCCCAGCCTGGGCTCCCTGCTGGCACCAGCGGCGTGAGATTCTATTTCTTCTGCAAACAGTCGGCTCTGCTTCCCTGGCCGGGCTGCGGTCTGCACCTGGCACCTGGGAGCCACTGAGAGCTTACTAGTGGGATGAATCAATCAATCAATCAATTTACTGTAGTTTAGTCCCTGGCGGGACGGGGACGGGCCTGAGCTGGAGGCGGGAGGCTGGGTTTCCATCCAGGATCCAGGACTCACCAAAGGGGAAGACAGACATGCAGAGCAGGAGGGGCTCTGGGGAAGGTCTCGGGCTGGGAAGTCATTTGTGGGGAGGGGAACCTGGCGCAGACCCCAAGGGGCCACTTAGTAGCTACATGAGTTCAGACAGCTCAGTAAACCTTTGTGAGCCCCAGTTTCTTCATCTGTGAAGTGGGTATAATATTACCCTCCTCACAGAGTCATAGCACAAAACAAGTGAGTTAATGTATCAAAGACCCTGGTCTAAATAAATGCTCCATAAAAAGAGGACTGTGATATTCTGTTCCCTCAGCCCCAAGGTGCCCACCTCCCACCCCGTATTACCCAAGCTTTTTATTTTCTGTATTTCTGAGGTTCTGACATCTGGTACCTTGTTGACCCTGGAGAGCCCCTTCCAGGGCCAGCCAATCCCTAGAAATGATGGTAAATGGACTTGTGCTCCTTTCATACACAGACTGACCAATCCAGAGCCCACATTCATCCGTCAGCTCACACTCTGGACCACTTTCCCCTGCCCCAATCACCCAGGGCCAGATACAGACAATAAGGGGAAGCCCCAATGCCCCAGAGCCCACTGAAATGATTCAAACTAGCCAGTCCTCAGCTTGGAGCAGGATGGGTGCAGTGGGGCTGGGATGAGGTGGTCAGGTTTTAGTAATGCTGTGAAACTCGAGCAGACAGGATTTGCTCATCCATCGGGTGGAGGGTATGAAAGAAAGAGGAGTTAAGGATGACTCAGAGGTTTCTGGCTTGGTGAGGATCGGATTTGTCTTTTACCAAGAGAGAGAAAGAGGAATGGTTGGGGGAGTTCAGCTTGTGCAACCTAAGTGTCCACTGACAGAGGAATGGATAAAGAAGATGCGGTACATATACACAATGGACTACTACTCAGCCATAACAAAGAATGAAATAATGCCATTTGCAGCCACATGGATGGACCTAGAGATGATCATACTAAGTGAAGGAAGTCAGACAGAGAAAGACAAATACCATATGACATCACTTATATGTGGAATCTAAAATATGGCACAAATGAACTTATCTGCAAAACAGAAACAGACTTACAGACATAGAAAACAAACTTATGGTTACCAAAGGGGAAAGGAAGGGAGGATAAATCAGGAATTTGGGATTAGCAGATACAAACTACTATACATGAAATAGATAAACAACAAGGTCCTACTGTATAGCACAGGGAGCTATATTTAATATCCTGTAACAAACTATAATGGAAAAAAAAAAAAACCTAGACAGTCTTGTGTCTTTTTACCCTGCCTCACCCATTCCTTTTTGCAAAAAACACAGTAGAGGCTTCTGCCCATGTTCCCCACCCTGCCCCCTGCCCCTGCCCCCTGGCTGGCCCTGGTGCTTCTCCATGTAGCCCTCTGTGGCACACCTCCTGTTTCTGGATCTGTGAGTATAAACGTCTTCCTTCCTGACGTGTGTCCTACCACACCCGGCTAGAACAAACCCCAGGCTCCATTATAACACATCCACCCCAAACTTCTCACCCACCGGCCCGGATGCAGACACCTTGCAGGAAAGTCTGGGTGGAGCACATAAACCATGGGAAAGGCTTCTTTCTGGGATGCAGGAGGAGGCAGGGATGGGGCTGGAGCAGGGGCCAGGTTTTGCCCCGGCTAGACCCTGACTGAGTCTCCCCTACCCTCCCCCCACCTCTCCACTCACTAGTCCCTCCTCCGCCACCTGTCGCTGAGACATAAACTTCAGTGGCAGCCGGAATAATGGCAAAACTGTAATGACTTGTTTATTACTGTTTGTTTGTGTCAGACTCCTGATTTTTTTTAATCTCCAGAAGACGCTAATTCAAAAATGAAGCCCCAAGCAAAAAGATTTATCAGAGAATAAAATGGTTTGACATGTGTGTTGCCTTTTCCTGCTTTACATTCCCCTGGGCCGTTAGGCAGGGAAAACATAAGCAGGGGAGAAATGCCTCCAGTATTGGGTCTGGGAGCCCAGCTCATGGGGGGACAAGGCGTGGCCCTCACTCCCTTGCCAGGTCAGCTCCCTGTGGGTCAGGCGCTGGGCCAGGGGCTGGCAGCGGGCTTCCCGCCTTTGCTGAGTCCCCAGCCAAGGGGCAGATGATCTTCACCAGGTGAGGAAGCTTGACGGAGCACCTAGGATGATCTGGGACGTGCTGGTGACCTGGGGAGAACCCGCTTCTCAGCATCCTTCTGCGGGAAGTCCCATCTCAACCCTGACCCTACAGGGCCACAAAGAGGGAAGAGGATCTGCTTTTTTAGAAACTGCTTCCAACAACTGGAGGAATTGAGCGGGATTATTATCCAAGCCTGTTTTATCATTGCTCTTCTGAAAAGACAATCACCTGGAAAGCACGTGAGCTAAAAAATCAATGGACATATTTATCACTCGGAGCTTTCACTGTAGAAACAAATCCCCCGGAGATAAGAAGGCGAGATTCGTTTCTGCTGGCCCAGCCCATCTGAACTGGAGGCTAGAAGTCTTCAGGAATGATGAGTCTGATTTGGCGTTTTGAAATAGACTTAGACACCTAACTACGGGTTTTATATTTTCCCCCCTGACAACCACTTAGAATGTTGCCTTTAGCTCATGTCCCCTATAAAACTCTCAGTAGGGCAAATTCGTTACTTTTAGTGGGGGAAATCTTTTGCTCATTAACATAATTATCTCCACGTAGAGGCAGATCCTGAGTGAAAATACTGTTTAGTTGGGAGAAATTGCAGGCGGCTCCCTCCCCAGCCCTGTCCTTTTCTGGGGGGGAGGGGGGACTAGGTGGCCCAGTCCCAGGAAGATGTGGGAGCGGCATCCCCTGCCTTTTTCTCCCCCACCCCCCAGTCATGAAAAAGTTATGACCACCCCCTTACCCACTTTCCTGTCCCTCACTGCCCAGGGAGAAGCAGAAACGCCCTGAGTCGGGTCAGTTGTTTAGAACTCAATACAAAGTTCCTGTCGAAGCATCTCCCCTTCCCGAGGCCACACCAGTGAGGCCACGACAGCCACAGACCCAGAGACTCTGTCCCTGAAGTTCTGAATCTGACAGCCCGGGGCAACAGCCCAGGGAGACAGCCCAGGGGGACAGTCCAAGGCAGTCGTCCTGGGAGGGGGGCCTCTGCGTTAATCCGAAGACAGCCGCCTGCAGGCCAGAGGGGGGGCTCACCTTATGCCCCAGGGCGCGGAGGCCGCTTTGAACTGGGAATTCCTCCAGGAGCCCCTCCTCCCACCTTCCCCACTGCAACTCCTCGGCACCCCGGCCGCATCCCTGCCGCGCCCTCAGACTTCTGCTTTGCTCGGCCGTCCCCTCCCCCTCACTCCCCCTGGACCAGCCCTTGAGGTGCCACCCACCACAGCAGGGCAGGAGCAAGAGCCCACCCCTCTCCCAGGCTGCTGTTCCAGCAGGTTGTCCTCTCGTGTCACCGTCTCCGACGTCCTCGTCCTGAGCACAGCCTCTCCACTCGGCTTCACATCTCCCAGGATCTCCCTGTGTGACCCCACTCACATTTCCAACCGAGAACTTGACGCCTCCACGCGAGGTCTCTGGGTCCCTGGCAGCACAGAAAGGGCGTATGTTCCTGGCCCGTTTACCCCCTAACCAAGCTCTTCCCGCCCGCAACCCTGAGGCCCCCACTTCAGGCAGTGGCAGCTGCATCCCCCGATGTCCAGCCAGGAATTTGGCTGTGACCTCTGATGCCTCGCTGTGGTCCACACCAGTCCCCATCCATGCAGACTATCACAGACCTGCCCCTCTGTCTGTCTCCACGCCTCCCCTTCCTCCAGGTATCACCACCTTGTGCCCAGGCGACCACCAGACAGTCCTGTTTGGACCCCCAATTCTCTACTTGCACCTTCCAACCCACTCTCCACCCAGAATCTTCTTAGAGCCACTCACACTCTCCCTCCTTCTTTAGCATTTCCAGCAGCTCTCATTGCAGGGGGCTGGACCTCAGTGTCCCCCGGAGGCCACAGGGCCTGAGGGCCTGGCAGACTTCCTGTGCATGTCACCTTGTGACCCCCAAGCCCATGCAATGACCTCATCTCACCTCCCTGTCCGTCCTTCACTCACAGACGTCTGTCCTCCCAGGGCCTGAGGAGATAGGAATGCACGGCCCCACCCACCGTTTTCCCTGACCAGCTCCTGTTCCTTCTGGCCTCAGTACCTCAGAGAGCCTCCCATGCCTCCCCTCCTAAAAATGGCTGTCCCCACCCCACCACCCCCCGTGTTTCTTTCCTCCTGGTATTTCCCACACTGGAAGGAACTTTATCTGTTTACTTGTTTATTTTTAGGTCTTTCCACTACATTATAGGCTCAGTGGAGACAGAGACACTGTCTGTCTTGTTTATAACAAGTCTACAGTTACCAGAAGAGGGTCTCTAGGTGGGAATTCATGAGATGGGTGGATGGATGAATGGATGGATGGATAGGTAGGTGGATGGATAGATGGTTGGGTGAATGGATGGATGGATGGATGGATGGATGATGGATGGGTGGGTGGATGAGTGAGTGAGTGGATGGATGGGTGGATGGATGAATGAGTGAGTGGATGGATGGATGAATGGATGGATGGATGATGGATGGGTGGGTGGATGAATGAGTGAGTGGATGGATGGGTGGATGGAGGAAGGGAGGAAGCAATAAGAAGAACTAACTCTTCTTTGTGCTTACTTTGCACCAGGGGTTAGACTCAGAGCTTCACACATGTCTTTACAAACACCTTAAAAAGTGGGCACTGTCATGGGTTCATTTTACATTTGAGGGGATCAGAGGGGTGAGGTGACATTCCCAGGGTCTCAGGACAGGATTACTGATGAAGCATTTAGGCCACAGAGGAGTTCAGTAGACTTTAATTTTCATGCCCTGGCCCTGTCCCAGGGACACAACTCAGGTGATTTCTCTGAGGGGTTTCACCATCAGAGGATTTGTTATGAAATGGAGGCGGAGGGGTGGGAGGTTACCATGGAGGGAGGGGCCACTTCCCATCCCCATCTTCATTTGGAAGCTTCCCTTGAAATCAGTAAACAGCAGCACCAAGGTAGGGCCTGGCCTCAGGGTGAGGTGGACCTCAGGGCAAAGGCAACCCCTGCTGGTCAGAGCCTGAGTCAGGGGATCCAGGAGCGAGGGCTGCAGGAGCAGGATGAGGGCAGCTGTGAGGACATGAACCTCAAGCTGGCCCAGGAATCAAGACACATGGGGTCTGAGGCTGAGGCAGCCCGGCAGGAGGGAGGGGACAGGCACAGAGCAAAATCGATCCACTTGCCTCACCCAGACCTAGGGCACCAACTCCTCTTCTTTACTTGGGACTTTTCTGGTTATAGCACCACAGTCCCACAACCAATGGTTTGCCTGGGACTGCCCCGATTTTAAAACCCAAAGTCCCATGCCCCAGAATCCCCCTCAGTGATGAGCAAACCAGGATAGTCACCTTTCCAGGTCCCCACATAGAGAAGGGCATCCAGCTCTCAAAGACGCTGGCAAGGGAGTCATCATAAACCTTCCCTGGAGGAGGAGCCTGGGCCCCCTGCCCCTGGAAAAGTGTCTGATGTCCTCTGCTCCTCTGGGTGGCAATGAGCCATGCCCTGCTGGCTGTCACCTGAATCCCTGGAGGCTGAGCTAGGTTGCTTTGCACAGTTTTCCCTTGTGCTGTTGGTGGTGGTTTTCTTTCTGTCATTTGTGGGAGTATCTCTTCATATTCTCTGAAGCTGTTGATCTCTTGTGAAACCCAAAATGTTTCCCCTGGACTACAGAGTCTGGGAGGGTGGACCTGACCAGGGCTGATGGCCCCAGCCAGCCCGTGAGGTTGCAGCTTTTCACCGCTGTGTGGAAACCTGCTAATGGGAGCTAGACGACCCCCTCAGTGCACTCCCTCATGTCTGCAATTATTACATGGCTTCTGCCAGCCAGGCAATATTGGCTAATTTTTCCTATTATCTCATTAATTCAGGCCTGGGAAAAGAAGGAGCAAAATGTCAGGTTTAGAGAATTGTTTTCACAAGCACTTGGGGATAACAGGCCAGATGACGGACAGTTAAAAGTTCCACCCACACAGACCCTCTTTGGACACCTTCAGGAACCCGAGGTTGAATTCAACTGGGGGAAACCAGGTGATGTCATTCCATCCTTCTGATTCTGGCCTTTAAGAAAAATCAACAATTTTCAGGCATGTCACGTACTGGGGCAAGAAGAGGAGGGAGAGTTTGGACATCTCCCAAAAAGTAAAATTTTTCTCTTCTACTCTTGATTTATTTCTACATTTTCGTCCTTTGACCACACAGGTCTCTGCAGTTGACCCAATGATAGCCTCTCATGGGTCCCCAGGAAGGTTCTCACCCAGACACCCCTGGGTCTGGAGGCCATGTCCTTGGTTCTCCTGACAATTAAGTCACCATCTTCTGCTGGAACCCGATTCCCAAAGGGCCTCGTCATCAGCGCCTTGGAGCAGACTGTCAGCCTTCCTGTCCGTGGAAGCCAGGCGCCCATCAGGGGTGTGCTGAGTCCCCAGGGCACCCTCCATTGTAGATGGGCAGCGGGGGCCCAGAGAGGCCAAGCAGCCTGACCAAGGCCACACAGCTTAGAAGCTGTAAAGGCAGATTCCAGCAAACTCTCTGAACCTGGAGCCCACATGCTTGACCGTTGCTCTCCCTTCTCCCTAAAGGATCTGAAACACAGTCTGTGACCCATGAGATTACCTTCAACACCATAACGGAATAGGGTAGAGGTTTACAGTTAGGAGGAGTCTCAGAGATGTCGGGGGAGACAAATGTGAACTTTAAAACCCCTGGCTTTGAGATGGCTGTAGAACAACAGGGGAGGCAAGGGTAACCAGCAGGTGGCAGAGCCAAGACACCTGCATGAGGGCGGGGAGCTGACCCCCTTTGCAGCTCAGGGGGCAGCAGGAGGAAGGATGTTGCTGAAGTGTCTGAGCCCTGGGCTGAGCTGAAAACACAGTCACCAGGCAGAGGAAAGGCAGACGGTGCCTGTGGAGAGCCTGAGATGCAGCAGAGCCGGGCACGTCCCAACGATGGTGGGGGGGGGGGTGGCGGGCAGGAATTGGAGCTGGCAAGACAGTCACTTACTTGTGGCCCCAACAGCTGTGTGAAAGAGGAGAAAAACCTTCAGCCTCCTAGGCATTTTTCATGATTGCATGTTTAGCTAATCCTAGTTACATGATTGGCTAGAATGATAATTTTAGCTGACTGATGTTTTCTGTCATGGAGAATACTCTACCCTTGATAGGGCTTTCATGGAAAATCCATGTTCTACAAAATTACACTGTGTGGGGGCTTCCCTGGTGGCGCAGTGGTTAAGAATCTGCCTGCTAATGCAGGGGACACGGGTTCGAGCCCTGGTCTGGGAAGATCCCACATGCCGTGGAGCAACTAGGCCCGTGAGCCACAATTACTGAGCCTGCGTGTCTGGAGCCTGTGCTCCGCAACAAGAGAGGCCGCGATAGTGAGAGGCCCGCGCACCGCAATGAAGAGTGGCCCCCACTTGCTGCAGCTAGAGAAAGCCCTAGCACAGAAACGAAGACCCAACATAGCAATCAATCAATCAATAAATCTTTAAAAAAAAAAAAAAAAAAAAGAAAGCAGGTGGATTCTTCTTAAAAAAAAAAAAAAAAAAAAATTACACTGTGTGAAACAATCTGTAGAGTCCCCAAGAGGGCAGGCGCCTGCATGGGTTCAGACCCCCGACACCCGCCCTGGGTCATAACTTCATCTTGATGCTTGTAAAACATGAAAATGAAATAATTACACCATGTTTGCATTTTTTCAGAAGAGGATAGTGTGGTCACTAAATATTCTAGATAAATACTGGTAACAATAATCACAGCCATCATTTTTTTTAGTATGTACTAAAAGCCAGGACTGCACTATGTTCTTTTTCTATGTATGTAAACACATGCATTCTACACACGTAAAGTAAACAAATTATGATTCCCATTTCGTAGCCGTCAGAGGACAAGTTATTGAGCCTCACAAAGGTCTAATATCGCACAACACAAAAGCAGCAAGAATAAGATGTCAACCTACATATGACTGACTGCAGACCCAGGACACTCACTGCCAGCCAAGTGCACACGTGCACGGCTACTCTGGAAAACTATGTGTCGGAACCTATTCCAGCTAAACATGCTCTTCCCCTGTGACCGAGGGATGCCATGCCTCGATAAACACCTAAGAAAAATAAGTATCTGTATCTACTAAGGAAATGTACCAGAATGTTCGTAACACCTTTATTATAATAACAAAAAGCTGGAAATAACTCAAATGTCCAACAACAAAAGAATGGATAAATAAATCGTAGTGTATTCATATAATGGAAGCTACATAGCAATGAAGTACCATGACATGCGAGAACACGAATGAATCTCACGTACGTAATTTTGACAAAAGAAGCCAGACAAAAGAGTAACATTGCAAGATGCATTTAAATGATGTTTTATATTAGGCAATGGTGCAAGATGTCAAGAATGGGGTTACTTTGGGGGATGATGATGGGGAACAGGCATGAGGAAGGCTTCTGGGGTTCAGGCAATGCCCCATACCTTGATCTTGGTGGTGGTGACATGGATATACTCACTTTGGAAGAATTCAAGATGTATATTTAGGATTTACACAATTCACTATATTTATGTTGTACTCTAATACAAATATTTACAAACAATACAAAACAAAAACCTGTCCTGAAACTTAACAGTTCCTAATACAAAAGGCCCTCTGGGCTCCCACAGGGTCATCACTGACTCCGTTGGTCTACACCCATCTTTCACTCAGCAAAGGTTTACTGGAGGCTGCAATGTGTCAGCCTGTGCTAGGTGAGTCAATGCAGTATTAACTTCTGCTTTCATTGGGATGAATATCCTACAGCCATGCTGTGGGAGGAATAAAAGATCAGACTGAATTTCTCTTGATTTCAAAGCATACTTGGGATGAATTTATCTATTTATCATGTAAACAGTATGGAATTTTAAAATTTTTAACTGAATCTTCTACTTGGGGGCTTTTAATATCCAAAAATTTATTATATGGAGACAGAAGCCCCACCAAAATACAAAATATACTTCAATACTTAAAAAAGAAATAATTATTATTATCACTATCATCATCATCACCATCACCAAGACCACCATCATCATCACCATCATCTTCATCACCATCATCACCACCATCATTCATAATCATTGTCATCATCACCATCAACATCACCATCGCCACCATCATCACCATCATCACCACCATCACTATCACCATCATCATCGCTGTCATCACCATCATCATCTTCATCACCATCATCACCATCATCACCACCATCACCATCACCATCATCATCACCATCATCACCACCATCACTATCACCATCATCATCACCATCATCACCACCATCACCATCACCATCATCATCACCATCATCACCACCATCACTATCACCATCATCATCGCTGTCATCACCATCATCATCTTCATCACCATCATCACCATCATCACCACCATCACCATCACCATCATCATCACCATCATCACCACCATCACTATCACCATCATCATCGCTGTCATCACCATCATCACCACCATCACTATCACCATCATCATCACTGTCATCACCACCATCATCTTCATCACCACCATCACCACCACCCCCATCACCATCACCTTCACCATCATCTTCATTCTCACCATCACTGGTATCACCATCACCGTTATCACCATCATCATCATAGTAAATTACATGATAAATTAGAGAAATGTGCTTTGTATCATTTCCCAGATATTCCCTGTAGGATTAAGTTCCCGACACTATAGTAGAGGCTGTTTGATAACTTACCTTTGGTAATGCCTTCCTTTCCCTGCATCAGTTCCCTATACCCCACCCATAGAAACAATTTGCACTTGAATCATCAGCTCAGGATCTGCTTCTGCGGACAGCCTAAAAAAGAGAATCCTCCTAGGGTCGTTGTGAGGATTAAATGAGGTAAACCAAATAAAATCGGGCTCATAGGAAGTAGTCAGTAAGTCTTATGTATCATTGGTCCCAAGAAGTCATTGAGTTCTTGACTTTGGGGAAATGTGTTGTTACAAGCACTGCTGGGATTGATGAGTCCATCAATTCCCACAGAAGGCTTGGAAATCTTTTCTCACATAATATCTGATTTGTTTTCTTGGTGAATTCGTCACTTCCTCCCCCGAGTCTAGGCTCCCTGGAAAGGAGGGTCTGGTCTTTCTAATTTTGTATTCTAAGCATTTAACAAGGATGCTCATTAAATGGAAACTGGGACATTTGCCTTTTCTGCAGAAGCTTCAGCCTTTCCTTCCCAGATACAAGGGAAGGGGGTCTGGGCCTGATATCTGTGATCCAAGTTACTGTGAGACCTTGAGCTGGTCATTTGGCCGCTCCAGCCCACCCATTATTCCTCACATCTAAAATGACAATCACAATAAAAATGACCCCTTGCCATTGCCGTGGGGAAAAGTTAGACAATACTGTTAAAGTGCTTAGCACAGAGCCAATGACAAGTAAGCACTTAATGTTTGCTTTGATTATTTTTGATTGTAAGTCCCTTAATTCTGCAGCAACCAATCATTTGAATGACTTTCCTATTGCTAAACTTTAGATTCCCACCAAGACCAAAACATGCAAATGCAGATGGAGACTTCATCCTAGATTCCTTCTGAGCCAAACATGAAAGCAGCAGTCACCCCCAACCTACTGGATTCATACTGTTTTCTTCTTGGCAGCTACATCAGCATTCAGATGCTGGTCCCCAGTGTTGTTGTTTGTTGTTGTTGTTTTAATTGAAAACACCAAGTTAACAATCGGTGTCCATGATTCAGTAAGTAGCAAATGAATACAACTTTCGCTGGTCCCGATTTCCCTCTACTGCTCATTTCCCTGGGATGCTTCTACTCCACCAAGAACACAGAAAGCCTGGGGCAGAGAGTGAGGAGCAGAATATTGTGACAGAGCCTTCTCCCTTAGTCAAAAGCAAAGTACAAAATTCCCTAAAAAGAGAAGAGTTCGGAAAGAGGAGACCTTCAGACTGGAGGATCCTCCAGGCAAAGGACTGCTGATCATGAGAACGTAGCCATAGGCTGAGCTCAAGTAGTGTTTGTTGTCTGAATGACCTGATGGATCAATGCCATTCTCCAGGCAGGAAGAGACCCCTTGTATAGATCTGACCCTCTCCCCTTCTTTATACCCAGGGAGAAAATATAGAATAGAAGCTTTGGAATAAAACATTAACGTCCAGATTCACCACTCACAGGCTCTGTGATCTTAAGCTTGTTATCTACCTCCCTGAGCTGTGATTTTCTTGTTTGCAAAACATGATTAATAATACCCAACTGATGGGATTAACAGGAAGAGTAACTGTGGCAGCACTTGGGGACTGAATTCAGCTGCAGATAACAGGAAACCTTCCTCTAGTGGCTGAAACAGTGAGGGGGTTTAACTTAACATATGCAACAGGATGGGCAGTCCTGAACTTGTGAGGCTATCAACGGTGACATCCGAGACCCGGGTTCTTCCTTCTTCTGCTCCACCATCATTACTGTGGCTTTTATGCTCATTGCCCCAGGGTGACTGCTGTGCCTCCAGCCATCACTTCCAGTTTCCAGGCAGGAATAAAAGGGAAGGTTGAAGGGCTGAAGGGCAAAGAGCCTTCTCCCAACACGGCTTTGCATTTGTGTTTGGGAAGGGCTACTCTCCCCAGTAGCTTTCATTTGGGTTTCATTGGCCAGAACTGGGTTGCATGGCTATAGTTCCCACTGGGCACCTGTCACATGGAACAAACCCAGAGTCTGTGATTGAGGAAGTTGGGGGAAGGGGAGGGAAGACATTGGGTGGGCCAAGGAGCAGCATGTGTCCCTTCATGTTATATGGGATGTACCACATATTAACCTAGGCTAATGCTATCATATCCCCTCCCACATCACCACTCTGCACACACACTGTGTGTGTGTGTGTGTGTGTATGTGTGTGTGTGTGATATTATAGTCATAGAAATTTCCCTCACAGGATGCTTGGACATCTTGCAAATTGCTGTACTATATTAAGGAGTTGAAATATTAGACTATTTCACCCAATACCAATTGCTCCTTTTTCTGAAATCCTATTTCATCTGAGTCAGTTTTAAATCAACCAACAAATATTTACGGAGCCCTTCGTGCATCAGACATTAACCTGGAATAGTAGCAGCTCCTAAGAAAGGTAAGACAGAAATTCTCAGCACTAAAGGATCTGCCATCTGCTTGGGAAGCTGCTGATGGAGGTGGTCATTAGAGAAGCATCTACAGCAAGAATCAAGGAAGCAAGATTGTTTGGGGGCCATTTGTAAGACTGGATACACAAGTCACCCCCCAAAATGCTGTTAATTCTCTGTTATGTCTACGTCTTTCTCTCTCAAGTGCACAAAATTCTGACAGAGGAGAAGAGGGAGAGAAAGAAAATGAAAGCAAGAAAGACAAAGGAAACTGTGCTCCCTATAAAATATGTGTAACTGGTGAATTTAGCTCCTGGAAGTTTAATTACCAATAGCTCACAAAAACTGGACAGTGGGCCTAACCCTGGACTTGGGTTCACATCTTTACCTCTGCCACTTACTTGTGGTAGACCTTGCAGAAGTCACTCAACCCCTCCAGCCCACCATTTCCCCATCTTTCCCGTGGGAATAACAGTAATGCTCAGACGAATGCTTGGAACAATATCTGAGATCGTGTGTATAAAAGGCCCAGGGCTGCTCCGTGAGTAGGCTGTCCTGACTCTCTTATCATGATCAACCATGAAATACAGTTTGAGTTGAGATGCCTTTAGCCTTTTTTATAAGCTTTTGTTAACCTTGACTCCCCTAATGCTTTCTCACTCCAGCTACTGTGTGTATTTCTACCAGCTGAAGAGATTCTGTTGAACTTTACTTCTGCAGTTAATAAAATAAAAACATGACAGTCATCAGGGTAGTAGCTAACACTTATTCCATGCTTGCTTATGTCAATGAGCAAATTCAACCTATTATTTTTATGATACACCTTATACATGACAAAGCCACCATGACCTTTCTTATAGGACTTTCCCGTCTCACTATTTTCTAACCAGGGAACACAGGCTGTTACTGTATGTGGCTCTGGAATCAGGCATTCTGGGTTTGAATTCAACCAATTTCTAGCTGGGTGTCCTTAGACAAGCCACTTCATCTCTATAAACCTCGGTTTCCTTGTTGATAGAATGGGGATGAGAACGGCATAGCTCATAGGGTTTTGGCAGGTATTTCTAATTGTGGTGGATACACCCTAGAGTGACCTCATTGGTTCCTGCTCCCCACTACCCACACCTTTGTGTAAACCCCTCCCCTTAAATGTGGATGGGATTTGTGACCTGTTTCTAATAAACAGAATACAGCAAAGGTGAAGGAACTTTGCAGATGTAAGTAAGGTCTCTAATCAGTTGACTTTGAGTTCATCAACAGGGAGATCACCCTAGGTAGTCCTGGTCAAATCGGGTGAGCCTTTAAAAGAGAGACGGGAGCCCTCCCTGAAGTCAGAATGCCAAACACAAAGAAGAAAGTCACTGTGAGCCCTACAACCGCAAGGAAATGAATTCTGCTAACCACCGTAGGAAATTCAGAAGCCGGGCCTTCCCCAACCAAGCCCCTGATGAGAACACATCCTGGCTGACACCATGACTGCAGCCTTGTGAGACCCTGAGCAGAGAACCCAGCTAAGCCATGTCTAGACTCCTGACCCCAGAAACCCTGAGATAATATACAGGTAATCCTTTAAGCGACCAAATCTGTGATCACTGGTTATGCGGCAATAGAAAGCTAATATAGAAATCCCAGTAGGATCCTGAGCATGGTGTCTGGCTGTAGTTCGGCTATAGGATGGAGAGCCTTTATTGATAACTGTCACATCATTAGGTGGGTAATGCCAATGAGGTGCAGATGTCTCCTACCTTGTCCAGCTGTCCCAGCCTGGGGACCGGTCACTGTGCAGTGGTGTTGGACCAGCTGGTGCTCCTCTCACAGTGCCAGGGGATGAAAAGATAAGTGTAGCAAAGTCCCCTGACTCATTCATTCGTTAGCCACTCATTCATTCATCATTCACTTCCTGAGTGCCTGTGATGCAGTAGCCTTTCCTCAGGGCCCCACTTCTCTGAGAGATGTCCCAGATGGAATTCTGTGACTTCTCACCCATCAGCTACATTTCTTTTTCCCTTGCTTTAGGCCCCTGGTTTGCCCCAGGAGCTGGGACTTCTCAACTTGAGGGAACAGAGTAAGATCTTGCCTCCATCTGGACCCTGAACCTCCCTTCGCAAGACTCGCCACAAGGCACAGACACCAAGTCCTGTTTCTGCCGTTGTAAATTTGAGCAGTGACAAAAAAAGAGAGCCACATACATCCTCCCTGTCATGCAGGCCTGGATCGCTGGGAGGCCAGTGGAGAGCACTAAGTTTGCAAAGAGCATCTCCTATCACTTGGTCTTTTCAAGAAACATGGGCTGATTTCGGTTAAAACAAAGAAGCCAAAGTACTTATCAGAGAGCTTCGCTGATGCAGAAAAACCTTCTTCAGATTTTATGCCCTCTCTGCTATGAGGCTGCAGACTCTGGAACCTTGTGGGTAAAGAGAAGGTTAACTCAGATTTGAAATTAAGCAAATTTCCACTTTTGAGTCTGGGGAAGAAATCCTTTTTCATATTAGGAAGTGCTGGATGGTGAAGGATCGTTGTCAGGATAAATGACAGTATGGACCACACTGGGATAGATTCTATTTGGGGGAGGTCTCTTTGTGCTGAGTTTAAACACTGACTTCCCTCCTCCCCACCGCCCCCCACCACTGCCCACACAAAGTTTAAATCCTGCTTTGCAAATGAGGACAAGCCTCCAAGCTACAAAAAATTTAGAGGTTTGAACCAAAGCAAAACATATTTCCTGCTTTCTGTTGGGTTAGTTTTCCTTTGCTCAGGGGAGGGGAAAGGAATGGGCTTAGTCAGGAGCCTGACATAGGGCAAGACTTTCATATAGATTTCCAATAATCTCCAGGTCTCATTTGTGCCAGCAGCAACGAGGTGGCACTTGAAAATCACATTTGATGATGACCTTGTGAAGAGGCTGGTCAGCCTGACATCTTTTTCCTCCAGTGCCTCCCAACAACACCTCCTGCTCCTTTTCCACTCAGAGTCTCCTCGAGGAAGCAGATGCAGTGTGGTGCCCTTGTCACTTCCAAAAACACCCACTCTCCAATAACAGGGCAGCAGATTCCAGTTTGGACATGCTCCTTAAAATGCTCGAACCCTTAACATTAATCTGTGTTAAGGGCACTAAAGGAAAGCTAGCTATTTGTGATGGGACATGAGGAATGTACAATGGATGTTGCCCCTTCACACCCCGGAATCCCCCTGTGTTTTTTCTAAATCTAGATTTTTCTATATGCTGCATCCAGGAGGTGATTCATTGGCGAGACGATCTCCCTGGCAAGTCCATCCTGAGAAACGGAGCTGTCACTAATGGGACCTGTGATTGTCAATTCTAAAGTGACCAAGTGGCAGCTATCATGTCTCCGATAATGAGTGAGAAGCTTTGTCCTCTGAGTTCCTGGCAAAAGTTTCATCAGCATCTCACAGATACAATTGCCTCTGTGGAGCTGGTGAAGGAGCCCTACTTTTGCTCTCTCTGGAAACACACCAGACTCTCCAACACCTTCACTTTTACTCACAGAAACGTCCATACACACTTGATGATGAATACTGATCAGTGGCATACATAATGTCTTAGTCTGCTCAGTCTGCCATAACAAAATACCATGCACTGGAGCCATAGCACACATTTATTTTCTCACAGTTCTAGAGGCTATAAGTCCAAGATCAGGGTACCAGCATGGTCAGGTGCTGGTGAGGACCCACATCCTATCTTGTAGAAAGCCCTTTCTTGCTATGTGCTCATATGGGAGAGAGAGAGACAGAGACAGAGAACGCTATCTGGTGTCTCTTCTTACAAGGGCACTAATACCATCATGAGCTCCACCCCCCACCATCAAAGACCTATCTCCAAATAACATCATATTTTGGAATTAGGGATTCAACATATGAAATCGAGGGGATACAAACATTCAATCCATAAAACACACTTACCATATGTCATGTCTCTGCCAAAGACTAAATATTCATCATCTCCCTGGATTCTCACACCATCCTACAAGACAGTATGGTTCTCTCCATCTTGAAGATGAATAAATGGAGGATACTGGTAGTAAGGAACTAGCCCCAGGCCCCACAGCTGGTAAGTGACAAACTGGGATTCAAATACAGGTCAGTCTGGCTCAAGAATTGGGGTTGTAAATAGCATTGCTAAAGCCCCTTGAAGTCAGTAGAGGTTCTCAGAGCTTCAGAACTTGGAGAATATTTAAATAAGTGGTTTTCAAATACACTTTAGCCAATAACAATTTTACAATAAATCTTACTTGAGATGTCCATATGTAAAATAACAGAAAATTCCAATTTGCTGTGATGGAAGCAGAGATTCAGGCAATAAATTGCCAGCACTTTCCACTGCCTCATAATATCCCTCCCAACCCTTCCCCTTCCTAACCTCATTCTATACCTGGCAGAACTGGAAGCATATTACCCCATCCCACAGCAGTTCAAAGACATGACTAATTTAAAAATTAAGCAAACATAAATGCTTATGGGAGATAAGTTCCTAGTACACTAACCCTTCCACAGAAAACCACAACAAACTCTAGCCAAAACAAAAACAAATACAAAACAAACAAACAAAACAAAACCTACTTGAAGTCTCTAGAAAGTAAACAAAGGTGGGAAGAATTTGGAAGGAAGCCTAAACTAGGAAGAAGGAACCAGCATGTGATGGGTCCCCTATCTTTGTGTTGCTTCCATCAGGGTATGGTGCAGCTGAAGCTCTGATAGAAAACCCACCATCTCGCTGCCCAGGAAAAGAAAGATTCACATGGTCAGTGATGCTGCTGAGTGAGAAGGGAAACTCATAAAGTATAGAACAAGAGAGGGGAGCCCCAGGTTCTTCATGTAAACTCTACCCAAGTCTCTGAATGACTTTGAAACTCTCCATGCATGTTGTAGACGGCAACCAACCCAGTTAAAGAAGAAAAGAGCAACAACAAAACCCACAAAGAAGTGAGTTGAGATCAGAGCTGTCACCACCTGTAGGTGAGAGAGATTTTGTGGTCTGATTCTATCTGAATTACTTTTCTGCTAAAACAAAGCAATAATACTCCATGGAGAAACATAACAGCAACCACAGTCACCACATACAGTATTCACAATGTCCAGGATGCTATCCAAAATTACTCAAGGTACCAGAAACCAGGAAAGTGGGACTCACTATCATGTAAAAAAAGAATCAACAACCATCATGACCAAGATGTTGAAATTAACAGACAAGGACTACAACACAGCCATTCTAACCATAATCCAGGAGGTAATGGAAAATGTTCTGATAACAAGTGAAAAGATAGGAACTCTCAGAAGAGAAATGAAAAATGTTAAAACAACTCAAATGGAAACTTTGGGACTAAAAATTAGAATATCTGAAATTATGGGTTTATCTAATGGGTTTAACAGCAGAATGGAAATGATCAATTAAAAAGTCAGTGAACCTGAAAATAGATCAATAGAAATTAACCAATCTGAAGAATAAAGAGAAAAACATTAGAAAAGAAATTAATGGAACCTCGGGGACTGGCTTTAAAATATAAGTGATAGGAGAAAAGAGAAAGAATGAATAGAAAAACATTTAAAGAAATAATGGCCAACAACTTCCCAAATTTGGTGAAAGACATGAATGTACAATTTCAAGAAGTTCAGCAAACCAAAAATAGTATAATACAAAAAAAAAAAAAAAATGTGGCTAGGCTCATGAAAAAACCTTCTATAAAACAAATATGAAACAGAAATCTTAAAAGCAATCACACAAATGATGTCACATACACAGAAAAAATAATTTGAATAACTCAAGACTTCTCACCAGAAAATATTTGGCCATTTGACTGTGGAACAACATCTTTAAAATCCTTAAAGGAATAAAACACTATCAGGAGACCTTCAAGATGGTGGAAGAGTAAGACGTGGAGATCACCTTCCTCCCCACAAATACATCAGAAATACAACTACATGTGGAACAACTCCTAAAGAACACCTACTGAACGCTGGCAGAAGACCTCAGACTTCCCAAAAGGCAAGAAACTCCCCACGTACCTGGGTAGGGTAAAAGGAAAAAGAAAAAACAGAGACAAAAGAATAGGGGGCTTCCCTGGTGGTGCAGTTGTTGAGAATCTGCCTGCCAATGCAGGGGACATGGGTTTGAGCTTTGGACTGGGAAGATCCCACATGCCGCGGAGCGACTAAACCCGTGACCCACAACTACTGAGCCTGTGCGTCTGGAACCTGTGCTCCGCAACAAGCGAGGACGCGATAGTGAGAGGCCCGCACACCGCGATGAAGAGTGGCCCCCGCTTGCCACAAATAGAGAAAGCCCTCGCACAGAAACGAAGACCCAACACAGCCAAAAATTAATTAATTAATTAATTAATTAAAAATTTTTTTAAAAAAAGGAAGCATTTAAAAAAAAATAAAGAATAGGGATGGGACCTGCACCAGCGGGAGGGTGCTGTGAAGGAGGAAAGGTTTCCACACACTAGGAAGCTCCTTCGCGGGCAGAGACTGCGGGTGGCAGAGGGGGGAAGCTTTGGAGCCACGGAGGAGAGCGCAGCCACAGGGGTGCGGAGGGCAAAGCGGAGAGATTCCCGCACAGAGGATCGGCTCTGAGCAGCACTCACCAGCCCAAGAGGCTTGTCTGCTCACCCACTGGGGCGGGCGGGGGCTGGGAGCTGAGGCTCGGGCTTTGGTCGGATCGCAGGGAGAGGACTGGGGTTGGCGGCGTGAACACAGCCTGAAGGGGTTAGTGCGCCACAGCTAGCCGGGAGGGAGTCCGGGAAAAAGTCTGCAGCTGCCGAAGAGGCAAGAGACTTTTTCTTGCCTTTTTGTTTCCTAGTGCGCGAGGAGAGGGGATTCAGAGCACCGCCTAAACGAGCTCCAGAGACGGGCGTGAGCCGCGGTGATCAGCGCGGACCCCAGAGACGGGCAGGAGACGCTAAGGCTGCTGCTGCCGCCACCAAGAAGCCTGTGTGCGAGCCCAGGTCACTCTCCACATCGCCCCTCCCGGGAGCCGGTGCAGCCCGCCACTTCCAGGCTCCCGTGATCCAGGGACAACTTCCCCGGGAGAATGCATGGCGTGCCTCGGGCTGGTGCAACGTCCCACCAGCCTCTGCCGCCGCGGGCTCGCCCCGCATCCGTACCCCTCCCTCCCCCAGGCCTGAGTGAGCCAGAGTCCCCCAATCAGCTGCTCCTTTAACCCCGTCCTGTCTGAGCGAAGAACAGACGCCATCAGGCGACCTACATGCAGAGGCAGGGCCAAATCCAAAGCTGAACCCCGGGAGCTGTGCGAACAAAGAAGAGAAAGGGAAATCTCTCCCAGCAGCCTCAGGAGCAGCGGATTAAATCTCTACAATCAACTTGATGTACCTGCATCTGTGGAACACCTGAATAGACAACAAATCAACCCAAAATTTAGGCGGTGGACTTTGGGAGCAACGATATTTTTTTTTTTTCCTTTTTCTCTTTTTGTGAGCGTGTATGTGTATGCTTCTTTGTGTGATTTTGTCTGTATAGCTTTGCTTTTACCATTTGTTCTAGGGTTCTGCCTGTCTGTTTTTGTTTTTTTTTTTAAGTATAGTTTTTAGCACTTATCATTGGTGGATTTGTTTTTTGGTTTGGTTGCTCTCTTCCTTCTTTCTTTCTTTCTTTTTTTTTTTTTCTTTTTTTATTACTTTTTAATTTTTTTATTTTTAATAATTATTTTTTATTTTAATAACTTTATTTTCTCCCTTCCTTTCTTTCTTTCTTTCTTTCTTTCTTTCTTTCTTTCTTTCTCCCTTTTCTTCTGAGCCGTGTCACTGGCAGGGTCTTGGTGCTCCGGCCAGGTGTCAGGCCTGTACCTCTGAGGTGGGAGAGCTGAATTCAGGACATTGGTCCACCAGAGACCTCCCAGCTCCACATAATATCAAACAGCAAAAGCTCTCCCAGAGATCTCCATCTCAATGCTAAGACCCAGCTCCACTCAATGACCAGCAAGCTACAGTGCTGGACACCACATGCCAAACAACTAGCAAGACAGGAACACAACCCCACCCATTAGTAGAGAGGCTGCCTAAAATCATAATAAGGTCACAGACAACCCAAAACACACCACCAGACGTGGTCCTGCACACCAGAAAGACAAGATCCAGCCTCATCCACCAAAACACAGGCACCAGTCCCCTCCACCAGGAAGCCTACACTACCCACTGAAACAACCTTAGCCACTGGGAGCAGACACCAAACACAATGGGAACTACAAACCTGCAGCCTGCGAAAAGGAGACCCCAAACACAGTAAGTTAAGGAAAACAAGAAGACAGAGAAACACACAGCAGATGAAGGAGCAAGGTAAAAACCCACCAAACCAAACAGAAGAAGAGGAAATAGGCAGTCTACTAGAAAAAGAATTCAGAGTAATGATAGTAAAGATGATCTAAAATCTTGGAAATAGAATGGAGAAAATACAAGAAACTTTTTTTTATCGTCTTTATTGGAGTATAATTGCTTTACAATGGTGTGTTAGTTTCTACTTTATAACAAAGTGAATCAGTTATTCATATACATATGTTCCCATATCTCTTCCCTCTTGCATCTCCCTCCCTCCCACCCTCCCTATCCCACCCCTCTAGGTGGTCACAAAGCACCGAGCTGATCTCCCTGTGTTATGCGGCTGCTTCCCACTAGCTATCTATTTCACATTTGGTAATGTATATATGTCCATGCCACTCTCTCACCCTGTCACATCTTACCCCTCCCCCTCCCCATATCCTCAAGTCCATTCTCTAGTAGGTCTGTGTCTTTATTCCCGTCTTGCCACTAGGTTCTTCATGACCTTTTTTTTTTTCCTTAGATTCTATATATATGTGTTAGCATACTGTATTTGTTTTTCTCTTTCTGACTTACTTCACTCTGTATGACAGATTCTAACTCCATCCACCTCACTACAAATACCTCCATTTCGTTTCTTTTTATGACTGAGTAATATTCCATTGTATATATGTGCCACATCTTCTTTATCCATTCATCCGATGATGGACACTTAGGTTGCTTCCATGTCCTGGCTATTGTAAATAGAGCTGCAATGAACATTGTGGTACATGACTCTTTTTGAATTATGGTTTTCTCAGGGTATATGCCCAGTAGTGGGATTGCTGGGTGGTATGGTAGTTCTATTTTTAGTTTTTTAAGGAACCTCCATACTGTTCTCCATAGTAGCTGTATCAATTTACATTCCCACCAACAGTGCAACAGTGTTCCCTTTACAAGAAACTTTTAACAAGGACCTAGAAGAACTAAAGAGCAAACAAACAATGATAAACAACAAAATAAATGAAATTTAAAATTCTCTAGAAGGAATCAATAGCAGAATAACTGAAGCAGAACAGATAAGTGACCTGGAAGATAAAATAGTGGAAATAACTACTGCAGAGCAGAATAAAGAAAAAAGAATGAAAAGAATTGAGGACAGTCTCAGAGACTTCTGGGACAACATTAAATGCACTAACATTCAAAATATAGGGGTCCCAGAAGAAGAAGAGAAAAAGAAAGGAACTGAGAAAATATTTGAAGAGATTATAGTTGAAAACTTCCCTAATATGGGAAAGGAAATAGTTGATCAAGTCCAGGAAAAGCAGAGTCCAATACAGGATAAATCCAAGTAGAAACATGCCAAGACACATATAAATTAAACTATCAAAAATTAAATACAAAGAAAAAATATTAAAAGCAGCAAGGGAAAAACAACAAATAACATAAAAGGGAATCCCCATAAGGTTAACAGCTGATCTTTCAGCAGAAACTCTGCAAGCCAGAAGGGAGTGGCAGGACATATTTAAAATGATGAAAGGGAAAAAGCTACAACCAAGATTACTCTACCCAGCAATGATCTCATTCAGATTCGACAGAGAAATTAAAACCTTTACAGACAAGCAAAAGCTAAGAGAATTCAGCACTGCCAAACCAGCTTTACAGCAAATGCTAATGGAACTTCTCTAGGCAGGAAACACAAGAAAAGGAAAAGGCCTACAATAATAAACCCAAAACAATTAAGAAAATGGTAATAGGAACATATATATCAATAATTACCTTAAGTGTAAATGGATTAAATGCTCCAACCAAAAGACATAGACTGGCTGAATGGACACAAAAACAAGACCCATATATATGCTGTCTACAGGAGACCCACTTCATACCTAGGGACACATACCGACTGAAAGTGAGGGGATGGAAAAAGATACTCCATGCAAATGGAAATCAAAAGAAAGCTGGAGTAGCAGTTCTCATATCAGACAAAATAGACTTTAAAATAAAGACTATTACAAGAGACAAAGAAGGAAACTACATAATGATCAAGGGATCAATCCAAGAAGAAGATATAACAATTGTAAATATTTATGCACCCCCATAGGAGCACCTCAATACATAAGGCAAATGCTAACAGCCATAAAAGGGGAAATCAACAGTGATACAATCATAGGAGGGGACTTTAACACCCCACTTTCACCAATGGACAGATCATCCAAAATGAAAATAAATAAGGAAACACAAGCTTTAAATGATACATTAAGCAAGATGGACTTAATTGATATTTATAGTACATTCCACTCAAAACCAACAGAATACACTTTCTTTTCAAGTGCTCATGGAACATTCTCCAGGATAGATCATATCTTCGATCACAAATCAACCCTTGGTAAATTTAAGAAAATTGAAATTGTATCAAGTATCTTTTCTGACCACAACACTATGAGACTAGATATCAAATACAGGAAAAAATCTGTAAAAAATACAAACAAATGGAGGCTAAACAATACACTACTTAATAAACAAGAGATCACTGAAGAAATCAAAGAGGAAATTAAAAAATACCTAGAAACAAATGACAATGAAAACACGACGACCCAAAACCTATGGGATGCAGCAAAAGCAGTTCTAAGAGGGAAGTTTATAGCAATACAATCCTACCCCAAGAAACAAGAAACACCTCAAATAAACAACCTAACCTTACACCTAAAGCAATTAGAGAAAAAGAACAAAGAAACCCCAAAGTTAGCAGAAGGAAAGAAATCATAAAGATCAGATCAGAAATAAATGAAAAAGAGATGAAGGAAACAATAACAAAGATCAATAAAACTAAAAGCTGGTTCTTTGAGAAGATAAACAAAATTGATAAACATTAGCAAGACTCATCAGGAAAAAAAGGGAGAAGACTCAAATCAACAGAATTAGAAATGAAAAAGGAGAAGTAACAACTGACACTGCAGAAATACAAAGGATCATGAGAGCTTACTACAATCAACTATACGTCAATAAAATGGACAACCTGGAAGAAATGGACAAGTTCTTAGAAAAGCACAACCTTCCGAGACTGAACCAGGAAGAAATAGAAAATATAAACAGACCAATCACAAGCACTGAAATTGAAACTGTGATTAAAAATCTTCCAACAAAAAAAAAAAAAAAAATCTTCCAACAAACAAAAGCCCAGGACCAGATGACTTCACAGGTGAATTCTATCAAACATTTAGAGAAGAGCTAACACCTATCCTTCTCAAACTCTTCCAAAATATAGCAGAGGGAGGAACACTCCCAAACTCATTTTATGAGGCCACCATCACCCTGATACCAAAACCAGACAAAGATGTCACAAAGAAAGAAAACTACAGGCCAATATGACTGATCAACATAGATGCAAAAATCCTCAACAAAATACTAGCAAACAGAATCCAACAGCACATTAAAAGGATCATACACCATGGTCAAGTGGGGTTTATCCCAGAAATGGAAGGATTCTTCAGTGTATGCGAATCAATCAATGTGATACACCATATTAACAAATTGAAAGATAAAAACCATATGATCATCTCAATAGATGCAGAAAAACTTTCCACAAAATTCAACACCCATTTATGATAAAAACCCTCCAGAAAGTAAGCATAGAGGGAACTTACCTCAGTATATTAAGGCCACATATGACAAACCCACAGCCAACATCATTCTCAATGGTGAAAAACTGAAACCCACTAAGAACAGGAACTAGACATTTCCACACACTAGGAAGCCCCTTCGTGGGCAGAGACTGCGGGTGGCAGAGGGGGGAAGCTTCGGAGCCACAGAGGAGAGCGCACCCACAGGGGTGCGGAGGGCAAAGCGGAGAGATTCCTGCACGGAGGATCGGTGCTGAGTAGCACTCACCAGCCCGAGAGGCTTGTCTGCTCACCCGCCGGGGCGGGCGGGGGCTGGGAGCTGAGGCTCGGGCTTCGGTGCTAGCCGGGAGGGAGTCCGGGAAAAAGCCTGCAGCTGCTGAAGAGGCAAGAGACTTTTTCTTGCCTCTTTGTTTCGCGGCGCGCAAGGAGAGGGGATTCAGAGCGCCGCCTAAACGAACTCCAGAGACTGGCGCGAGCCACGGCTATCAGCGCGGACCCCAGAGACGGGCAGGAGACGCTAGGGCTGCTGCTGCCGCCACCAAGAAGCCTGTGTGCGAGCTCAGGTCACTCTCCACACCGCCCCTCCCGGGAGCTGGTGCAGCTCGCCGCTGCCGGGCTCCCGTGGTCTGGGGACAACTTCCCCAGGAGAACGCACGGCGCGCCTCGGGCTGCTGCAACATCACGTCGGCCTCTGCCGCCGCAGGCTCACCCCACCTCCTCTGTACCGCTCCCTCCCCCCGCCTGAGTGAGCCAGAGCCCCCGAAGCAGCTGCTCCTTTAACCCCGTTCTGTCTGGGCGGGGAACGGACGCCCTCAGGCGACCTACACGCAGAGGCGGGGCCACATCCAAAGCTGAACCCCGGGAGCTGTACGAACAAAGAAGAGAAAGGGAAATCTCTCCCAGCAGCCTCAGAAGCAGTGATTAAAGCTCCACAAACAACTTGATGTGCCTGCATCTGTTGAATACCTGAATAGACAACGAATCATCCCAAATTCAAGAGATGGACTTTGGGAGCAGGATATATTAATTTTTCCCCTTTTCCTTTTTTTGTGAGTGGATATGTGTATGCTTCTCGGTGAGATTTTGTCTGTATAGCTTTGCTTTCACCATTAGTCCTAGGGTTAGGTCCGTCCATTTTTTTTGTTTTGTTTTGTTTTTTACTTAAAAAAAAATTTTTTTTTCCTAATAAATGTTTTCTTAATAATTTTTTCCTTATTTTCTATTTCTAGAAATTAAAAAAATTTTTTAATACGTTTTTTCATATTTTTTATTTTAAAAAAAAATTTAAAAAATTTTTTTCTTAATAAATTTTTTTCTTAATAATTTTTTTCTTATTTTTTATTATAAAAATTAATAAATCTATCTTTTAAAATTAAAAAAAATTTTTTTCTGAATACATTTACTGTTAATAATTTTTTTTCTTATATTTTATTATAATAGCTTTATTTTATTTTATTTTATCTTCTTTCTTTCTTTCTTTCTATTTTTTTCTCCCTTATACTCTGAGCTGTGTGGATGAAAGGCTCTTGGTGCTCCAGCCAGGCATCAGGGCTGTGCCTCTGAGGTGGGAGAGCCAACTTCAGGACACTGGTCCACAAGAGACCTCCCAGCTCCACGTAATACCAAATGGTGAAAATCTCTCAGAGATCTCCATCTCAACATCAAGACCCAGCTTCACTCAACAACCAGCAAGCTACAGTGCTGGACACCCTATGCCAAACAACTAGCAAGACAGGAACATAGCCCCATCCATTAGCAGAGAGGCTGCCTAAAATCATAATAAGGCCACAGACACCCCAAAACACACCACCAGATGTGGACGTGCCCACCAGAAAGACAAGATCCAACCTCAGAACACAGGCACTAGTCCCCTCAACCAGGAAGCCTACACAACCGGCTGAACCAACCTTAGCCACTGGGGACAGATACCAAAAACAACGGGAACTACGAACCTGCAGCCTGTGAAAAGGAGACCCCAAACACAGTAAGATAAGCAAAATGAGAAGACAAAAAAACACACAGCAGGTGAAGGAGCAGGGTCAAAACACACCAGACCTAACAAATGAAGCGGAAATAGGCAATCTACCTGAAAAAGAATTCAGAATAATGATAGTAAAGATAATCCAAAATCTTGGAAATAGAATAGACAAAATGCAAAAATGGGCAGAAGACCTAAATAGACATTTCTCTAAAGAAGATATACAGATTGCCAACAAACACATGAAAGGATGCTCAACATCACTAATCATTAGAGAAATGCAAATCAAAACTACAATGAGATATCACCTCACACCACTCAGAGTGGCCATCATCAAAAAATCTACAAACAGTAAATGCTGGAGAGGGTGTGGAGGAAAGGGAACCCTCTTGCACTGTTGGTGGGAATGTAAAATGATACAGCCACTATGGAGAACAGTATGGAGGTTCCTTAAAAAACTAAAAATAGAACTACCATATGACCCAGCAATCCCACTACTGGGCATATACCCTGAGAAAACCATAATTCAAGAAGAGTCATATACCACAATGTTCACTGCAGCTCTATTTACAATAGCCAGGACATGGAAGCAACCTAAGTGTCCATCAACAGATGAATGGATAAAGAAGATGTGGCACATATATACAATGGAATATTACTCAGCCATAAAAAGAAACGAAATTGAATTATTTGTAGTGAGGTGGGTGGACCTAGAGTCCATCATACAGAGTGAAGTAAGTCAGAAAGAGAAAAACAAATACTGTATGCTAACACATATATTTGGAATCTAAAAAATAAAAAAGGCTATGAAGAACCTAGGGGCAGGACAGGATTAAAGACACAGACGTAGAGAATGGACTTGAGGACATGGGGAGGGGGAATGTTAAGCTGGGACGAAGTGAGAGAGTGGCATGGACATATATACACTACCAAATGTAAAATAGATAGCTAGTGGGAAGCAGCTGCATAGCACAGGGAGATCAGCTCGGTGCTTTGTGACCAGCTAGAGGCGTGGGATAGGAAGTGTGGGAGGGAGATGCAAGAGGGAGGAGATATGGGGATTTATGTATATGTATAGCTGATTCACTTTGTTATAAAGCAGAAACTAACACACCACTGTAAAGCAAATATACTCCAATAAAGATGTTAAAAAAAAATCGATAGCACTTAATCTGGGAAGGAAGATTCTGAAAAAACTCCACAGAACTTCCAAACAGCCTTAATGTCCCACCTTGAGCCAACCCATCCATAATCTACCACCTGGGAGCTTGTTTTCATAGAATTCCATATTTCATTCATTATAGATTTATGCTAATATTCTTAACTTCAATTGTCCCCGATGATGTTTGGCTCATGTTAACCATCTTTTCTCTCACTCTGCCACACTGCACATCCTTCAAAACTTATATTGTATAACTTTTATCAACTTTATATTATTACTCTCAAAATCATGTAAAATTATTAATAAATCCTTGCCTCCAAAAAAAACATAAACAAAAAAGACACTATCAACAGAGAATTCTATACACAGAGAGAATAAATTTCAAAAATGCAGGGGAAATAAAGACATTTTAAATAAATGAAAACAAACAGAATTTATTGTCAGTATACCTGCACTAAAAAAATGTTAAAGAAAGTCGTCAAACTGAGGGAAAGGAAAATGATGCCAGAGAAAATCTTAAATCTTCAAAAAGGAATAAAGAGGATTATAAATGGTAAATATTTGGATAAATATAAAAGACTATTTTTTCCTCTATATTTTGTTAAAATACATATGACTAGGCAAAAATCATAACATTGTCTTGTGGAGTTATAAACTCAGTTCATACATTCTAATGTATGTAGACGTATGCCCATGATTATTACAGCATAAAGGTGGTCAGGAATGTTAAATGCATCTACAAAATCACAAGGTTTCCACATCACATGTGAAGTCATACAATACTAAATTTAAGTAGACTGTAAAATCTAAGGGTGTATGTTCTAACACCTAAAGCAGCAACTTTTTTTTTTAATTCAAGAAATAATATATAAAAAGTCATTAGATATATTAAAATGAAATTCTAGAAGTAGTCAAATAAAGAAGACAGAAAAGGTGGACCAAAAGAAAAGGAGACAAACATAAATAAATAATAGATGGGTAAACCTAAATTCAACCAGGTCAATAATTACATTAAATGCAAATGGACTAAACCCAACATTTACAAGGCAGTGAATTTCAGAATGAGTTAAAAACACAAGACTCAACTAGATATTATCTAAAAAACCTGTACATTATAAAGAGAGGCAAAGATAAGTTAAAAATAAATGGATAGAAAAAAGGTATATTATGCAATTAGTATGCATAAAAAGGCTGGAGCAGCTGTATTAATATCAGAGCAAATAGGCTTCAAGACAAAAAGTATTGTCAAGATAGAGAAGGACATTTCATAATGATAAAAGGATCAATTCATCAAGAAGACGTAGTGGTCATAAATGTTCACGCACCTAATATCAAAGCTCCAAAATTCACAAGGCACAAATTAAAGAAATTAAATGAGGAAACGGGCAATTATGTAATAAAACTAGAAGATTATAATGCCCATTCCTCATCAATTGATAGAACAACTGGAACAAAAAAAAAAAGTAAAGATAAAAATAATCAGAACTGCTCTATCAACTGTTGTCACTTAATTATATTTATAGAACACTACTCCCAACAACTACAGAATATATATCCTTTTAAAAAATGTTTACTAAAATAGACTTAATGCTTGGTCACAAAAGAGGTCTTGATAAATTTAAAAAGACTAAAATAATTGAGAGACTGATCACAAAAGAATTGTGGTTCTCTGACCACAAAAGAATTGAATTAGAAACAAATTCAACAAGAAATCTAGGGTAGGCCTAAATATTTGGAAGTTAAACAAGGCATTTCTAAATAATCCAGGGGTCAAAGAAGAAAACCAAAGGGAAATTTTTTTAATATTTCAAATTTAATGATAGTGAAAATATAGCATGCCAAAATTTGAGTTATCCAGCTAACCAAGGCTTAGGGCAGAAATTTATGATTTTAAATTCTTATACCGTAATGAAGAAAGAGCTAAAATAATCCACCTACAGTTCACCTTAAGAAGCTAGAGAAAGAACAGCAGAGTAAATCCAAACTAGGGAGAAGAAAGGGCATAACAGAGGTAAAAGCAGAAATCGATGAAACAGAAAACAGACAAGAGAGCAAGCCTGTGAGGGGCCAGGCGCGCCTTGCTAAAGGATCCTGTTTTGATGTGCAGGTGAGAGAAATCATCAAAGCTGTTTGGGGCTGGGGGAGAGGCTGGGGGAGAGACAAGGTCTCATTCCCAATCCCTCCAGCCTTGGGGGAAGAACTGCCATAAATGTTCAAATACTAATGACTGCGGCTCCATCCCTTGGGTGCAGGAACTCCTGTTTCCCACCATATACTTCTCCCCAAGGGCTTCAGGGACTCTCAAAGTCTAAAGGAATCATCATGGTGACAGTTTACCTACATCTACACCCTACTCCAGGTCTCTACAGTTCCACAGCTCTGTGAGGTGATCCCTGACCTTCACCTGTTCACTGCACATGCCCTTGGCTCAGGCATGGGGGTGATCAAAGAGCCATTTCCTTCAGGGAAATTTTGTCGAGAGAGGCAATTAAAATGGCCTAGGCTGTGTTTCCCTGGGACTTGTAGACGCGGCACTAAATACATCCCAGTGAAGGGATCTCAAGGGCTCCCCTCCCACTGGAGCAAATGAAAAATGTGTGCATCTCCCCGCCATACTCCTGTTTCCTGTGAGCAAGTGGCTGGTGTAATAATAAACAAGAATAATGCTTTTCAGGCTGGTCCACATTAAAAGGACAAAGGCACTTCTTTATATTTGTATGTAGAGATGCACCCAATCTCCCTGACTCAACAGAACCCCTAACACCTGGGGCTGGAAGAGCCATGCTTGTGTTTTATGGCACTGGCTCAGCTTCCCCGCAAGAAAGAGGGTAATACTGACCCCACACCAGCAAGATTAAATTAGGGGCTTTCCAGAGCAGCCCCCCCAAAACAAAGACAAATTCCATCTCTTCCTAGAATTCAGACAGTGGGAATCCCCACCCTTTCAGAGGCTGGAAAGATCTCCAAGAATATTGAGATGAAGCTTCCATAACGTGTTGGATGTAAGCAGATCCTGTTGGCTTGTTTGTTTGTTTGTTCGTTTTTTCTTAATATTCCTGGGTGAGTGGGAGAGTCCAGAGGTCGGAGCCCACTCCCTAGGCTATTGGAATGACCCAAGTGGGAAGGGATGAATCCTGGGGTAGAGGCTGAGGGCTGGGAGGAGGGGCTACACCAGAGTCATTCATCCAATAGGTACTTGCTGGGGGAGGCACTCCTCTGGATGCCAGAGCTCTAGCAGCAAAGAAGAAAAGACAGAACCCCCTTCCCTCCTGGGTGGAGCTCACCTTCCCACTGTACCTTGGAGCAGAGAGGATGGGACATGGGGGACATCTGCCCTGCATCCGTAGTGAGTGTGGTGCTGACTGTGAACAGCCTCTGTGAAAGTGCAGCCCCATCTGGGAGGGTCTCCAGACTTGCCCTTGAAGCCACCCTGCCCTGAGGGCCCGCGGCACTATGCAAAGGAGCAACTTGTCCCCACGGGTGTGGCCAGAGGACCTTCCCAACACCACCCTCCCAGGTTTTGCAAACCACAGAGAAGAAGCTGATTTGCTGCCCCCTCCCCCAGCAGACCCTGTCACTCTTTGCAATTACGCTGAATTGCTGGGGTGATTGCCTAGGAGTAAACAATTAGGACAAATAAACCATCTCCTCACTCACCAAACCCCCAAATACATCAGCGTCCTGGGGTGGAGCAGAGCTTTAAATAACATAGGAAGGAAAGAAGGAAGGAGGGAAGGATGAAAGGTGAGGGAAGGATCAAAACATTGGGAAATTACACTTGGAAGAGGACACTCCAGTTGAGACCGTGGCAACAGGATCACAGCAACTGACCCAGGAAGGAACCTGCCCCCTCCCTCTCTGTGCCCATGGCCCCAAACTTTCCAGGCCCCGCTGCTCTGAGGTCTGGGTCCCTCCCATCTGCATGCCCTGTGCCACCATCAGCCCTTCCCTGCCTCCGCCCAGCTGCTCCCCATCCTTGGCACCAAGACAGCTTAATTCCTGGCCTCCTGATGGCTGCTGCCCCGGGCACCGCCCATCAGCTCCTGACCACAGGTGCTCTGCAGCAAGACCCTCTCCCTACCTCACAGAGTGCAGTCCGACCAGGGGAGGGGAGTCATCCTTGGCAGGGTCCAGCGGCCAAAAGTGAAAGTCCAGAAACACAGAGATGCTTTACCACATGTTGCCCATCTGGGATACCAGGGTGAGTTTGGGGTGTGAACAGTTGACCTGTCTCATCAATCAGATCCAAATAGCCTGGAACCGGGCTTCAGGGCTTGATCTGAGAGCTGTCAAGTAAATTACAGAAAACAACGCTTTGCAGAGCAGACATTAAAAACACAATCTTGATACCCCCAAGAAGAAACACAGAATAAAGATGTCATTTAGAAATGCCTGGAAAGCAATCCCACTCCTGGGCATATACCCTGAGAAAACCATAATTCAAAAAGATACATGCACTCCAATGTTCACTGTAGCTCTACTTACAATTGCCAGGACATGGAAGCAACCTAAGTGTCCATCGACAGGAATGGATAAAGAAGATGTGGCACATATATAAAATGGAATATTACTCAGCCACAAAAAAGGAACAAAACTGAGTCATTTATAGTGAGCTGGATGGACCTAGAGTCTGTCATACAGAGTGAAGTAAGTCAGAAAGAGAAAAACAAATACCGTATATTAACACATATATATGGAATCTAGAAAAATTGTACTGATGAACCTAGTGGCAGGGCAGGAATAGAGACGCAGACATAGAGAACAGATTTGTGGACATGGATGGGGGAGGGGAGGGTGGGACGAACTGAGAGAGTAGCACTGACATATATACACTATCATGTGTAAAACAGATAGCTAGTGGGAAGAAGCTGCATAGCACAGGGAGATCAGCTCGGTGCTTTGTGACCACCTAGAAGGGTGGGATGGGGAGGGTGGGAGAGAGGCTCAAGAGAGAGGGGATATATGTATGCATACAGCTGATTCACTTTGCTGTACAGCATAAACTAACACAACATTGAAAAGCAATTATAATCCAATAAAGATGTAAAAAAAAAAAAAAATTCCTGGAAAGGTCTGGAAGGATCCACACTTGACTCAGCCATGGCTGCCTCTGAAGAAGGGGGGTCAGAATCGGGAGGGGCAAGGTGGTCACATTTGTGTCACTGGAGTTTTTGACAAAAATGGATTTATGTGATTGTTAAAGTCTTTTTAAAAAATGTTTATTGTGGTATAGTTGCTTTACAATTTTGTGTTAGTTTCTACTGTACAGCAAAGTGAATCAGCTATACATATACATATATCCCCTCTTTTTTGGATTTCTTTCCCATTTAGGTCACTAGAGAGTACTGAGTACAGTTCCCTGTGCTATACAGTAGGTTCGCATTAGTTATCCATTTTATACGTAGTATCAATAGTGTATATATGTCAATCCCAGTCTCCCAATTCATCCCACACACCCCCTTTTTCCCCTTGGTATCCATACATTTGTTCTCTACATCTGTGTCTCTATTTCTGCTTTGTAAATAAGATCGCCTATACCAATTTTTTTTCAGATTCCACATATATGAGTTAATATACAATATTTGTTTTTCTCTTTCTGACTTACTTCACTCTGTATGACAGGACCTAAGACTGTCATAAATTTCTTTTTAATGTTTGGGTTAATTTGTGAGAGAGGAGCTGATGAAGAGAAGCCAAGGCAGCAGTGATTCCCATGGTCCTGGGCTGACCGTCCTGCCGGGCAGTCAAGAAATGTTCACAGGGGCTTCCCTGGTGACGCAGTGGATAGGAGTCTGCCTGACAATGCAGGGGACACAGGTTCGTTCCCTGGTCTGGGAGGATCCCACATGCTGCGGAGCAACTAAGCCTGTGTGCCACAACTACTGAGCCTGTGCTCTAGAGCCCGTGCTCCACAACAAAAGAAGCCACCACGATGAGAAGCCCGCACATCGCAACTAAGAGTGACCCCCGCTCGCTGCAACTAGAGAAAGTCCGCGTGCAGCAACGAAGACCCAACACAGCCAAAAATTTAAAAAAAAAAAAAAAATTAAGAAATGTTCACGGATGTGGGGACACCCAGGTCTGACCCTGGTTTGGGGACCATCCTCACCCAGAGCCCAAGTTAAGGAGCGTGGGGTAAGGGGTCAACCGCAGAGCACTGTCACTATCCCAGAGAGGGAGGCTGGGTTGTGCAAGGTCCCCAGGAGCTGATGGACACCTGGGAAAGCTTTCATTCTTTCCACCTGGAAACGTAGCCCTGCAGGCTCTTCTGTGGTCAAGACTGGAAGAATGCTGAAAAGAGGAGTCAGTTTTCCTTCCCCTGGGCGTTGTTGGCCTTGGACACCTGCAGAGGGTCGGAGGACTGCATGGTGGGCACGATTCCCTCCCCACTAGTGCTCAGATGGCCCCAGAGGAGAAACCCCCTCCACTCTCAGCTGTGCCATTGGAGGGCATCGATCCTGGCTCCAAAGTTCCACCAGGACCAGTGTAAGCCAATCATAGGTCCATCCCCATGGCAACAGTGACTGATTCAGGGATGGTCATGAGATCCATCCTACTGGTGACATCCAAGGGGCATGTCTGAAGGTTACTTACTGGGAAGGGAAAGACTCTGGCTTCTGCAGGAGACATTGGAAGAATCTGTTTGGTGTCATTCTCACGGACACGAGATAGGAAAGATACAAACCCAAGGGCTGCCTGAGAATGAGGTCAACCCCGAGGGCAGAGGGAAGGTGAGCACCGGCCACAACGGTGAGCTGGACCCAACCTGGCCGGAAGCGGGAGCTGTCCTTGGCTGTCCTGCTCTTCCCAGCTGGAACCGCCTTGATTCTTTAAGCCAGAGGAAGTGAGGAGTTGGGTATTCTGCAGTGGGCCCTGAAAAAGAGCCTTAAGTGAAGCTTGTCTCAGAACAGGAATGCATGCTTGGGCGGCACTGGGAAAAACCCATTAGGGATCACACAGGTCATGGGGGAGTCACGTCTCTGTCACATCACACACATCAGCTTCTTGAGACACTGGGAAGCTGGGCAGGGGGGCCCTAACAGACCCCACCCCCAGTTTCACAGGTTTCTCTCAGAGGACTAGGAGGTTTCTCGTTTACCCCGTTACGTTTCCATGGAAAATAAAACTCATGATAGGTTTTCATGCATTTGCTCCCCAGCTGGCCACTAAAAGAAAACATTTATGGTTCAGTTAATTTGGGTTGTGTCTCAATAATGGAAATAACGGAATCAGGCCCGGGCCCTGGAGACTCTGACGACCTTAACAGCCTGACAAGCCGCTTGATTGAAAATAATGAATCAACCAGCAAATGGTTGAACCCACAGCCAATTTCCACACAATCAATATGGAGGCACCATAGACAGAGCACAGCTCTCAGAATTCTGGAAAGAACACTTTTAATCGAAGAAAATGTGCAGTGGAGGCCCAGTCCAGCAGTGACGGAGCAAATAACCTTGAATCCCAGATGGTGAATTAGGGGAGACCCGAGGTTAATCCACCAAAACGTTTCTTGACAGATGTGGCTGAGGCCCGGGAATGCATCCCTGCCTCTGCTTTTATTTATTCATTCCTTCGGCTGTTGCTGTTTTCCTTTTAGCCTTTTCCCCCTTCTCTTGGAAAAATTTAAGGCGGGAAAATAAATAAAGGGAAAGCACATCTTGGCTCCATCAGACGGCATTCGTAAATGAAGATTCAAAGTCAGGCAGATGCTGCTGTGGCTGTGCGTCCCGGGCAGAAGGATGACCGGACACTCCCAAGCAGAGACCAGCTGGGTGACAAAGCCAAAGCCGGTCCCACGGCTTCCCCTGTCCTTCTCGGAGTGGCATTTGGGAGAATTATGGCTTCAAAGCTTCCGTGATGGAATCTTGCTACATTGAGTCAGTTTTTGAATCCTGTTCTCGAGGAGAGAGAAGCAGATCAGATAAACACAGACGGGAGAAAGGGATGAGGTTGGATGAGAGCATCTCCTGTGGGAGAGTCAGCGCTGGGGCCATGTGGCTGGCAGGGAGGGCTAGGCTGGAGGGTGAGTTTCTAGAACCTTCTCTCTGCTCCAGTGACTCTGTTTGTCCCTCTGGGATGCAGGCTGTTTTCCAGCAGCCCCCTCACCCCCACCCCAGCAGCCTCCCATCCCGTGACCACCTGGTGTGACCCTCCGGCCTGGCTCTCTGCTCCTGGGGCTTGGCCAGCTGGCCGTGCCTTGTCACCCAACAGGACTGGGAGCCCTTCGGGGACTGAGGATGAGCTTTAGGCGTCTGTCTCTTACATCATTTGGGGTTCACGGTGCTGAATGCTACTTGACAAAGTGAGACATTCGCTCCCAATCATCTGCGTGCCAGGCCCTGATGTTTGTGAGCAGGGCTCCCCCTAGGAGGCTGGGGCCAAATCCAGCCCCCCAATGATGTGCTCTACCCGGTGGCTCCATGAGCTGGAAGTTCAGCTCCTCTGGGCCCATCTGCACCCTCATTTCCCAGACGGGGTCCCACCCCCCAGTGCAAGAGACCCCCCCATTCATGCCTGAGGTTCCCCACTGAGCCCCGGAGGTGACGATTCATGCTCAGGGCTGGAAGGTAGAAGAAGGGGATCCCAGTATCCTTAACCCCAAGGATGGCCCCTGATCCTGGCCACAGCTCCCCAAGTCAAAGCAACTAAGGAAACTTTTTCCTCTTTCCCAGTTGAGGCGTGGAGGCGGTCAGAGGGCAAAATCCTCCTGAATTTCTGGGCGTAGCTAGCCCTGGTTGTGGGTCCCCTGTGCCAGGCACCTCACCCCGCTTGGTCACCTCGGTCACCCCGCCGGGAGTGGGCTCCTTATTTAGCTGTTTCCTCTATGTCCCGCAGGCTGGCCCTGAAGGCCACGGCTCCCAGCCTCCTGTGCTTCTCGCTCCCCCTGGGCTCACCGATGAGAGGGGCCAGGAGGTCTCTGGAGGGTGGGAGCTGGGGGTGGAAGCTGTAATTCCTTCCCCTTACAGGTGGCAACACTGCGGCTCAGAGAGACGTGTGAGTCACAGGAAAGGCAGAGCTGGAGCGCTCACCCCTAACTCCCCGACGGATCCCTCACTCAGGGCCACCTGCCCCTCGGGAAGGACAGCCAGCGTCTCCCGAGCAGGTAACAAATGTGCAGCTACTCATTTGCCAGGAACCAGCTCTTCTGAGCCTTTTTGCTTCATGTTCTTTCTGAAAATCACGAGAGAAAGTGAGAGAAGCATCATCTTGTATGAAGAAGGCAGCTCGTCAACGCGGGGGGACCCAGGCAGGCAGTCCAGCACCCCTATCCCTTCTCAACTGGAAGCCTCAGAGGCAGACAGACCAGGGGACCTGGAATTGGTCCAAAAGGACCACATGCAGAGTTCTCGGGCACCCTTTGGAGATGCATCCTGGGAAGGTGCCGTGTATATATCTGCAGGTCTTCCTGTAAAGGTTCAAGCCCTCAGCAGCTGAGCTGGAGGCTAATGCCAAAGAAAAGAATCATTTAACTGTCCCCAAACTGAGGCCAGTGGGCTGGACAGTTCCCCACTAATTGCCTTGCAGCCTGCTCTGCCCTCAGCTGCCTGGAGTAAGTGTTTCCAACATCTTATTTCAGAGTGTGCCCCCTTGGCTGGTTAATTATGCAAAAAGATTCAGTGTTTAAGTCTTCCCAGTTTGAGAGTTTGTGTTGGATAAAATCTTCAAGCTGTGTACAAATAATTCATATTAAAATATTACGGCCACAGATTCAGTGGTCAGCTGCTAAAGGCAGGCTGGGCACGTGTCAGAAGCTGTACTTTTTGCCCGGATGGCAAGGTAATCATTTCTATTAAGCCACGATTACCATGTTTGTTTTTTCCAACAGATGATGATTTGTGTAGTTGGGGGTGCACACTGTGATTTTATAAGGACAGCAGATGCCAGGATGCTGTGAGACCTGTGGTTCCAGGACACCATCCGTTTGCCCCTCCCAATAAAGGGACGTGTACACGAGGCTGCCCAGGGGTGGTTCATCCTCTGTAGATCAGCAGCATTCTCATCTTTGGGAACCTGGTTGGTCCAGACCAGATGGTGGTTTTCAGAAGGAGACAATGTCTGGAGACATTTTTGGTTGATACTGGCATCAGGTGGGTGGAGACCAGGGACGCTGCTGCAGTTCTCACAATGCCCAGGGTGGCTCCCAGGACAAAGGGTTGTCTCGTTCACAATGTCAACAAGACCAAGAGAATAAAGTGAAGATTCCCAGGTCCCCGAGCAGCAGCCCGTGCATCAGAGAAGAGGGTCCACAATGGCCACCAGCTCTCACCATGCAGTGCACCCAGCCCCACCTGCCCTCGGTTTCCCAGGTCCAGAGCCCTGTACAGGTGACTTGGGGGGCAGGGTGGAATTCTCCAAACATTCCCATTTCTTTCTTCCCACACCAACTTTTCTGAAAGAAGGGAGCTCAAATTGGGTTTATAAATTGATATAATCCCTTTGGGGATCATTTTGGCCAACACCTACTGAAGATGAAGATGAAGCTAAATCCTTCTCCCTAGGACCCCATGAGAGGCCTCTGAGATGCACATGGTAACACCGGAGGCACGGCTGGGCTCTCCTGGATGTAAGGGCATCCCCAGAAAAAAGCAGGGGCCATTTGTGGTGTCCCCATCAAGTTTATTTAAGAGTCATGTGTAACTGTTGGTTTCTTAGTTTTGAAAAATGTACCAAGTGATGTAAAAGAGTAACAGTGGGGGAGACTGGCTGAGGAGTCTATGTGAGCTCTCTGGACCATCTTTGCAACTTTTCTATACATCTAAAATTATTTCAAAAGTTAAAGTTTTTTTGTTTGTTTGTTGTTTGTTTTTTGAAAGAATATGGCAGCTAGCTTGAAGAGGCTCCCTTTAGCCAAACCTGGGCCGATGTGAGCACCAGAATTTGATTAAAAAATGACAAATTCAATTAAGATTCATGAGTTTGCACTATGTGAATCAATCAATCAATCAGAGAGATGTCTGCCTCGATAATAAGGAGTTTTGTTAAACAGCAGCACAAGCCATAGGCCCGCTGAAAGGGGTGATGGATAAGCATCTGTTAGACTCGCGCATTCAGCTGCCTCATCAGACATTTACCAAATTCCGGAGCCGCCACAGCGAATAAAGCCAAGCGCCTGCTCACAGAGCTTCTACTCTGGGGAGGTAGGCAGGTGTGTGTAAGGAGCACATCGGTGGTGTGAGACGCTGAGAAAATACTAAGAAGGCTGGGGACAGGGAACCACCTGGGGGGTGATGCTGGTGGAGAAGGTGAGAAAGGAAAGCCCCCCATGACGTCATCTGGCCAACGGGCAAAGTGCATGGAGGGAGGAGCAACGAGGCCATTTAGGGCAGAACTGGGACGAGGGCGAAGGGCGAGACGGCAGTGACACAGGAACCCTGGGGGACCATAAGGCCCCACTTAAAGTGACAGACGTACTTCAACATGAACCAAATATAGCCACTGAAATCTAAAATTCAGCAAATGGTTTCAGAAGCCCAAGGAAGAAATGAGCAGCTGGAGGGAGACCTAGGAGTGAACTCACACAGCACCGGGAGATTTAAAAGTAAAACTTTATGAAGGAGTCGTTAAGAGACATGGGAATAGAGTGAAGAAGGCTCAACAGATGTCTACATTGTCCAGAAAAGGAGCGGAGGGAGACTGAGGGGGAGGGAATATTAGAGAAAGTAATGGCAGAGAATTTTCCAGAATGGGTGGAAGTGTTAACTCTTCGGATTTAGGGAGCTTGGATCCCAAGAAGTAAAAATAAATATAAAACCTGTCCAGATGCATTATAATGAAACTGCAGAATACCAAAGACAAAAAGACCCCATTACAATCAACGGTAGAGAGAAGACAGACCTCCCGGAAAAGGAGCCACGTTTAGACTTACAGCCGCATCTCAGCATAACAAGAGAATCCAGGAGAAACCAGCCCTGCCTTTGGATGATCAAACAGGCTTGTCCAAAAGTAAGAAACTGCATCCAAAAGGAGGTGTCAGATGCCAAAGAGAAGACAAGCGAAACACAGGCAAGATGAGGGTGCTGTAAGCAAGCGTCGATTATATAAAACAATAATACTGGCTGCAAACGAGGCCTGCCTCTGACTTCACCTGATGCTCCTGTCAGTGAAAGGGGTTTAACTAGTGTAACTTCAGGCCTCTCCAATGCTTTCTCTGCCTGACTTGTCTGGTCAGTCAATTTGGGAAGAATTATAGCCCAAGAAGCGCACCCCCTTCTTGGAGCAAGCCTGCTACCCAACCAGGAACCTGAGCTCTCCTCTACTCCATGGGGCCCTAAGTCTTACCTGGGCAGGTGCCTACATGAGAGTCTCCCAGGGTCCAGTGCTGCCTGAGACCAGGTGCCTAGTTCTGGGATTTGAGTTACATGCTGTTACGGACTAAATGTTTGTGTTCCTCCAAAATTCGTATACTGAAGCTCTAACCTCCAGAGAGGTGGTATGTGGAGGTGGGGCCTTTGGGAGGTGATTAGGGTTAGGTGAGGCCATGAAGGTGGGGTTCCCAGGATGGGATTAGTGCCCTTATATGCAGATAAAGAGACCAGAAGTAGCACCCTCTCTCTCTCTCTCTCTCTGCATCCATACCAAGAAAAGGCCATGTGAGGACACAGCAAGGAGATGGCCATCTACAAATCAGGAAGAAGGTCCTCATTTGACACCAAATCTGCCAACACCTTGATCTTGGACTTCCAGCTCCAGAACTCTGAGCAATAAACATCTGTTGTTTAAGGTATCCTGTTACAGCAGCCCCGGCTACATCCATTTGGCTCCCCCACTAAGCTACATCTTCTGGGTTGACCTCCAACAGGAATGAAGGTGACATTTTCACTTCAATCCTTATATTAGTTTATTTTAGAAACTGTCCAGAGCCTGAGTGGAAAAGGCTACACATTGGGAGCCCCTCAGAGACCTCCATAATGAGTATCCTGGGGGCAGCATGAGACCAAGAAGAACAGAAATACCAGAGAGTAACAGCATGAGAGGCAAGAAGGGGCAGCCAAAGACAGTGCAGGCCTCCCCTCATGATGTGCGGGCAGAGAAGAGAGACTGAGTCACTTCAGGCTTTAGATATCGAGTGTCAGAGCCTGAATGTCATGATGAAGTACAGTTAGCTATAGTCTTTGTTCACATGTCACCTTCTCATGACACCTGTCCCCTCTTAACACTGTGTTCACCCCAGCCCTGTAGCACTTAACGTCCATGTCTTCCTTTACTTTTATATATATAATTTGCTTATTTATTATATTTCTTGTTTATATCCCCTGCTAGAATGTCAGCACCAGAGGGCTGGGGTCTCTGTTTTATTCTATGCTGGATCCCATATGCCCAGAGAAGGAGCCCATCAAATATTACAAATATTTGTGGAATAAATAGATGACTAGAAATCATGTGGCTAGATACAAACCAATGAAGGGGTGGTTTAACCCTCTCTAAACTGTAAAAGATCAAAGACAAAGATCTTGAAAACAGTCAGAGAGAAAAGACAACTTCCCTAAAAGGAACAATCACGCTGACAGAAGCCAGGAGGCAGCCGAACTAACAGCATCAAGTTGCAGAGAGGAAATACCTGTCCATTAAGGAGAACTCAATGAAGTAAAGACGCTTCTAAACAAAATGAAACAACACACACACAAAAAAACCATTGAGAAGTTTTACCATGAAAAGACTCTCAGTAAGGGAATATCTAAAGCATATAGTTCAGGGATTAGCAAAACGACCTTGGCAGGAATGTCTGAGACGCAGAAGCTCTTATGTTAGATTTTTTTTTAACTCAGTTTACTGCATTCACCAGCTGCCAGCTCTTCGCAACCCTAGTTTTCACCTCTGGCAAACCTGCCTTTTTTTTTTTTAATAAATTTATTTATATATTTTTGGCTGCATTGGGTCTCTGTTGCTGTGCACGGGCTTTCTCTAGTTGTGGCTAGCGGGGGCTACTCTTCGTTGCGGTGCATGGGCTTCTCATTACAGTGGCTTCTCTTGTTGCAGACCATGGGCTCTAGGCACATGGGACTCAGCAGTTGTGGCATGCGGGCTCGGTAGTTGTGGCGCATGGGCTTAGTTGCTCTGCGGCATATGGGATCTTCCCAAACCAGGGATCGAACCCGTGTCCCCTGCATTTGTAAGCAGATTCTTAACCACTGTACCATCAGGGAAGTCCCAATCCTGCCTTTTTAAAGAAACTGTATCCCCCTCCACCCTGTTTTTCCTATTCCATAACATTGAAAATTCATTTTATTTGCTCGACTCACGCTCATTGTTAAAGTTCAGTAAACAGTAGTGATGATGATGATGATGATGATGATAGTATTCACATTATAATCACGTATCATTCAATCCCACACCAATTCTAGGAGTAAACAGAGGATTAACACATTAAATCACTTGTCCAAGTGAACACAACTTAAACCCAGCCCTGTGTGACAGCAAACGCTGGGATTTAAATCATAAAGTCTATTACCAACCAAGGCATTTCCAGCTGCAAGAAATGCCCAGACAGCCTTGTCCTGAGGTGTATCCCGACCAGGGTCATCTATAATGGGAATCACAAGTGTCATTCCAGGGATGTAGGGCCAGCAATTCTCTCTGCCGAAAACGTAACCAAGAGAGAGTCACTGTGGGTCTTATCGGAATGCAATCTTCAGAAATCTGGTCTGAGCTCTATCCTGACAAGCACCTCCTTCTGTGCCGCTGCTGAAATCAGTTTGTTTACACGTTTTCCCTCAAAACGTACTCAGCCCCACCCCTTGCACCTGGCCTCCAGCTGCAGTGAGTGCTGAGCCCCGAGACCCCCGTGGGCCCACCTTCCTGGACCCCTGAGCCTCCCTGCCCCTGCTCTGTGCTTCCCCATCTTCAGAATCCGTTCCTGGACCCATGGCTTTCCCTCCAGTTTCTGAGCTGAGAATGCTCTGGATGTGATGTCACTTATTTGTACTTTCCTTGGCCCCCGGGTATGGCTGCTTCTGCTTCAGGCCACCGCAGGGAAACCTCTTCCAATCGCACCCCCATTCCCAGGGCTGCTCCCCACCAACCACTCTCCCAGCCAGAACCCCCATTTGGGCTTGAACACAACTCATCCTATGCAATCCCCTCTCCCTGAGACCCCAAGAGCTCATAGGGAGGCCCAAAGGATTTCTAAAAAGAGTGGAAGTTTAGCCATGGGGGCTGACTCTAGGGTAATTCTTTCTGTTCATTCGTCCCACAGCCATTGGTTCAGTCCTGTAATGAAAGCACACCTGCTTCCCGCCATCAACCAGCCTGGTGTCTAAGCAGGAAGTTAGACATACAAACTTGGTAGATAGTGACACACAGGTAAGGCAGCAACGTGGACGTACTGGTAGGTTCGTGGGCCCACTTTCTTTCTTAGCGTCAAGGTCAATTCGTGATGATAGAGAAGAATGCCAAGGTCCCTTGAGCAATGACCAGGGAAGACAATGGGCCCTAATGTGGAGTCAGTTTTGGAAGAGCACGTGGGGAAGAGTCTTAGAGTTGAAAGCACAGAGGGACCAGCCAGCTCTTCCCTGCCAGCATCCCTCCCTTCCCTACCAGCATCCCTCCCTTCCCTGCCAGCATCCCTCCCTTCCTTGCCAGCATCCCTCTCTTCCCTGCCAGCATCCCTCCCTTCCCTGCCAGCATCCCTCCCTTCCCTGCCAGCATCCCTCTCTTCCTTACCAGCATCCCTCTCTTCCCTACCAGCATCCCTCCCTTCCCTGCCAGCATCCCTCCCTTCCCTACCAGCATCCCTCCCTTCCCTACCAGCATCCCTCCCTTCCCTACCAGCATCCCTCCCTTCCCTGCCAGCATCCCTCCCTTCCCTGCCAGCATCCCTCCCTTCCCTACCAGCATCCCTCCCTTCCTTGCCAGCATCCCTCCCTTCCTTGCGAGCATCCCTCCCTTCCTTGCCAGCATCCCTCCCTTCCCTACCAGCATCCCTCCTTTCCCTACCAGCATCCCTCCTTTCCCTACCAGCATCCCTCTCTTCCCTACCATCATCCCTCTCTTCCCTACCAGCATCCCTCCCTTCCCTGCCAGCATCCTTCCTTTCCCTACCAGCATCCCTCCTTTCCCTACCAGCATCCCTCTCTTCCCTACCAGCATCCCTCCTTTCCCTACCAGCATCCCTCCTTTCCCTACCAGCATCCCTCCTTTCCCTACCAGCATCCCTCTCTTCCCTACCAGCATCCCTCCTTTCCCTACCAGCATCCCTCCTTTCCCTACCAGCATCCCTCTCTTCCCTACCAGCATCCCTCCCTTCCCTACCAGCATCCCTCCTTTCCCTACCAGCATCCCTCCTTTCCCTACCAGCATCCCTCTCTTCCCTACCAGCATCCCTCCTTTCCCTACCAGCATCCCTCCCTTCCCTACCAGCATCCCTCCCTTCCTTGCCAGCATCCCTCCCTTCCCTACCAGCATCCCTCCCTTCCTTGCCAGCATCCCTCCCTTCCCTACCAGCATCCCTCCCTTCCCTGCCAGCATCCCTCCCTTCCCTACCAGCATCCCTCCCTTCCCTACCAGCATCCCTCCCTTCCCTGCCAGCATCCCTCCCTTCCCTACCAGCATCCCTCCCTTCCCTACCAGCATCCCTCCCTTCCCTACCAGCATCCCTCTCTTCCCTACCAGCATCCCTCCCTTCCCTACCAGCATCCCTCTCTTCCCTACCAGCATCCCTCCCTTCCCTACCAGCATCCCTCTCTTCCCTACCAGCATCCCTCCCTTCCCTGCCAGCATCCCTCTCGTGGACCGGAAGTACCTTAGTACAGAGTTTCCTGCAGTTTGCTGCCCTGAGAGTCGTCAAAGATGATTCCACAGTGAAACAAGTTTTGGAAATTCTTCATCCCGCTGCCTCTCCCTCTCAGAAACCCACATGCACACTGTATGCTGAAGGCTCTGAGCAATCTCGCAGCAAAGAGTCTGGTTCAACTTTGTTACACGCAGACCTCCTTAAACTTCATGCATCCAGCAAATATTTGTTGAGTGCGGACTGTGCACCAGGCACTGTCGTAGGACCTGGAGGAGCCGCGGTGAAGAAAGCAAATTCCTGCCCCACCCCCCACCCCCAGGACCTGTTTTCTAAGAGGGAGACATGCAGTCAGCAGTGATGCTCGCTTTAGAAAAATCAAGGAGGGCGAGGACTGCTGGACCTTCCCTTCAGCCGGGTGTGTGGACGCACTCGGAGGAGCAGAGCCTGAGTGAAGGGAGGGCAGGGCTGTGGGACATCAAGACTGTGTCCTGGGCAGAGGGACCCCGAGGTGGGAGGCAGCAGAGAGGTGGGACATTGAGACACAACAAGGGGACGGTGGAGCTGAGGTGCAGGAGCCCCGAGGCGGGGTAAGAAATAAGATCGAATAAGAAATAAGACCAAGAGCTGGGTAGAGGCTGAGCGTGGGAGCTTCAGCCTTTGCAGGGACTTTCACTGCCTGGATTCACAAGTCCACTGACACTGTTGGAGCCCCGGGAGACCCCAAGTGGACAAGACCAGCAACAGTCCGTGTCATAGCGTTCATGCTGCAGAGGGCACGTCCTTGCTCTGGAAGCTGAGACTCTTCTATTGGGGCCAATGTAAAGCCCCTAAGTGTGTTTTCCCACCACGGATACCTCTGCTGTCACAGGGTCTGCCAGGTCATGTGGCCCACATGGCAAGCTGCTGGCACCACGTCTGGAGCCGCTCCGGAGCCTTTCTTGCTCCAGGTCCCACTCAAAGCTGGCCACCCTCCACCTCACTCTCCAAAAGGGAGCATCCTGAGTGGGGAATATGCCACCTCCTAAACTCAATGGGCATCCCAAGCTTTGCACTCCCTCCTACTGGTGGGAAGGGTGAGATGCACATGTTTGTCCTGTATTTTCCAGGGACAATTGGCATGACTCAGACCGCCGGACCCTAAGACATCACTGATGAGGTGAACCCCTGACACTTTGTAGGGTTTTTCTCTCACCACCTTCTAGAGTGTGTCCATTTCACCAAGGCCACCAGCATACTTGCCACTAATTGCTCATTCAGTTCACATAACATGATGTCATTGATAGGACGGGCTAATGTGATGTTTGCAGGAAGTACAGATGGCCCACAGCCCTTTGGGCTTGATGGTGTCGGGACAGAGGATGTGGGGCCTGAGACAAGAACAGAAATGTGTGCTAAGGTCCACCTACATGCAGGCAAACTGCTTCTCATTCTTCCTGATAAGGAATAAAAGACCCCTTTTTGCAGGTCAAGGACTGCACCCAGCCACCTGGGACTGTGTCGACCTCCTCTAGCAAAGATGCAAAACCCAGCACAGCAGCTACAGCCCATTACTCAGTTGAGTTTGCAGCTGTCCCTCCAGGATCCATCTGGCCTTTGTGCACCAGATTGGTGAATAAGATGGGTATCTCATGGAGGCCATCCCTGTATCTGTTACATCTTTAAGGGTGTCTGTCATCCCTCCAGGATATGGTACTGTTTCTGACTCATTATTTCTGTTTTTGATTCTTAACCAGAGAGAGCTGGCGTTCCAAGGCTTCCTCACTATAATTGTTCTTACCCCAAAGGCTATGGAGCAAATTGGGGATTTAACCATCCCAAATATGTTAACTCCAATCGTAAACAGGGGAGTCAGGGAAATGACCACCAAGTAAGCACATGAGCCAAGTAAAGGGTATTACTGGGGGGTGTTCTTAGGGACAACTCCTATAAGTGAGTGAGGAAACAATAGAACCACACAGTTGCAACATTCACCAACCTCCACCCTAACTCTGATTGTAACATCCTATTTTTAGCTACTTTAACAATGTGATTGTGTGACAGTCGACCCTTGCAGGCCTGGGAACAATTCCATCACCTCGGTGACTTTGCACATCTCTGCCATGATCCAGGACTTGAAGTTTGGATAGATGTCCTCTCAAGTAATAGCCTCATTTCCACTGTTTCTAAGTTTCTAGGGTCACCTTTATGGGAACTTTCCAGTAGTCCTTATTTGCTGACTGCAGTAGAGAAGAGGAGCAAGTCCCATCAATAAACGAAGGGTGACTGGTGTTGAACAGCATGTTTGGGGCACAGAGACCAGCCTCCCTGCCCAGGCCTCCTTCAGAACTCTCTTTGCAGTCCATCTGTTTGTCCTCCAGAGCTCCCCAGCTGCAGTCACTGCCTGGGCCAAATCCAGATCAGAGCAATTAACTGGATAATTGCTCTAATGAGAGCACAGAATGAATCACCAGGACAATTCTCACCCCGGAAAAATTAAATGGGTAAACTGCTGTCTGCAGCTCTTTGGGGCTCCAGCAGCTTCTTCTGTGATCTCCGTGGGCTAGTTTCGAGGGTTTGATCCTCTGACACTAGAAGAATGAACAGGAAAATGTGATGTAGGATTTTATTATATGGTTATGAGTTTGGGGAATGGCAATAATCAAGACAAGAATAAAGTGTGGAGTACAGCTTACAAGCACAGATTTTAGTGTCAGACTGCCCGAAATAGAATCCTTCACCACTTAGAATGGCAAAGACATGATTGAGTTACTAATCTTCCATAAATAGTATCTACCTCGCTAGGATGTTTTGAGGATTAAATGAGATAACACATGAAAAGAACTTTCAACAGTGCCTATCACAGATGCATGCCCAATAAATGTTACCTAAAATAGCCACAAAGTTATTCCTTCATTAATCAATGTAATAATTGATTTGCAAGCTAAGTATTAAGGCTTCTTAAGGTTAAGAACAATGCGAAGGTCTTGGAGATAGTCATGGCTCCTGCCCTCAACAGCAGGTGAGGGGGGAGGTCAATGATTACCATTCAGAATAGAAAAGGTGCAGTGACAGAGGGAGGTATTGGATGCTGGGAGAGCACAAGAAAGGGGAACTATGCTATGACAAGGTGTCTGGTCTTCATGTCCAGCAGCAAATACTGAAGTTTTAGAGGACTTGTAGAAGGAAAATTGCATGGTCAGATCTGGAAGGATGTACCATAAGATTAAGTACAAGTAGTGTGTCTTGTATGATCCCATTTTTGTAAAAAAACAAAAAAAACAAAAATCTTACACACATTTTAAGAGAAAGTCTAGGAGAATATAAACCAAAAAATAAAGTGTGGTTATCACTAGATTATGGGTTTAGGACTGATTTCATATTTTCTGCTTTTTTTCTTCAATGAATACGCACTAATACTGTAATTCTTAAAGTTGTAAATATATATGTACATCTATATATATGATTAAAGCCAAAGAAACCAGAAAAAAAAAAAGAGAGAGAGAGAGATCACAGATAGGCTAAAAGTAAAAAGATGGATAACGGAATATTCAGAACCAGACTTGTCCATTCATTGAAACTATGAGAACCTGGACAAAATATAAGATGCAAGGATGTAACTGTTTCCAGGCATTAGACAATGACATGACTGTGGGACAAGAGACAAGTGAGGCAGGATCAACAATATCCTGGCTTTCTGATTGGAGGTACCTCCCAGACTGCTGTGTAAGGAGGACGAATGAAAGCAGAGCACGACAGAATCATGAGTTGAGCAGAGTACTCAGAAGATGGGGAGGCTGAGGCAGAATGAATGTGTGGACCAAAGGTGTTATAACAAAATGGAATTCCCAAAATCTGCACAGGAATCCCTTTGAGTCTTTGGCTGGAGACAGAGCCTCACATGCACAGGATGAAATTCCATGAGGTCAGACAAAGAAAAACTGGACAACTATAAGCTCATACAAGACTGAGAAATTTTGGTTCCAATGAGCCAATGTGAAGAGCCCTTGTTTTGAACACCCAGGTCATTCAGCAGAAAATGCAGAAGGACCACACCCTAGAGGTAGGGATAAATTAGTAAAGACCCAAAGTAAATGCTAATCTAGACCTTTCCTTTAAAAAATCTAAAAATAAGCCTTGAAAGGATAGAGCTCATCTTCAGGTTCCTTAACAGGCTTCCAGAACAAAACACAATGCTCTTTTTTAAAAATACAACAAAATCCAGCACTCAACTATGGAAAATTCACAAAGTTCAACAACCAATCCAAAATCACTAGTTAGACCAAGAACAACAACAACATCAAAACTCTAAGTCATAACCAAGAAAAAAAATTAGTCATTAGAAACAGACCCAGGAATGATAGAGATTTTGAATTTATCTGTCAAGTACTTTCAAACAGCTATTATTAATATGTGGGAGGACTTAAAGGAAAATATGAACATAATGAGGAGAGAATAGGAAGATGTAAAATAAAAAGAAAAATCTAGGGTTGAAAATGTAATGCATAAAATTCTTGGAAAATTCACTGGATGGAATTAAGAAGAAAACACTGTAAAAAAAATGGGCCAATTCCTGGAAAAACTATCTATCAAAACTCACGTAAGATTTGAGGTGAGTTTCAGATCCACCGCGACTTCCTGAAGTTCACACCCAAAAACCTGGGAAGAGAATTGCAGGGCTCCTGGAACCCAGAGGGAGGATAGACCCTGTTCTGCATGCCCTTCAGATGACTTGCACTTGAATTGTATGCATAAAACAAAACAGAACAATTTTTTTTTAAACCCATTTATCTGGAAGCCATGGACCCTGGTGGCAGCTCCTGGCTGCTGGTTCCACATGAGGGGTCCAGGCTTGTGCACTGTTATTAGATTTCTATTTTATCTTTCTGCTCAAGAGCCAAAGGCACTTCTCCAAGGCCCCCACGTTTTGAAAATACAGCCAGAGAAACGCTTTTAGTCTCCAGGAGACAGGCCCAAGGGGACACTGTGACAGGGGCTGGGCCAGTCTGAACTCTGCTGTTACTCTCAGACCTCCCTCCCCAGCTTCTGACTTATGTTTTCTCTCTTCCTGCCAGTGAATGCAGCTGAACGGGAAAACAGCATCTTCCTTTCCTGTGGCTGTTCTCAAACAAAACAAATAAAAATTCTGAAGTAGCTGAAACCTATCGTGTGTCTGACCCACCTGGTACACAGTCTGGTCCATGACACCAGGACTGGACAGAAGGGTTTAATTCACTCCCTGGTGTAGGAGGCTGGTGTGAAGATGTCTGAGTATCTTAGAGATGAGCATTTTTCACCAAGTTGCTCAACCCAACAAGGATAACATTTTGATGAGAAAGATCATCTGTTTTTATTCCAGGAGACTTTCAAGAATACTATTACACAATTCCATAAGCACTTGTAATACTATTACAATTCCATAAGTCCATAATACACTCCCTCCGCACTAAGTTTCTATAATGATACACTCAAGTGCTAATATTTTGGAAGCTTCAAGGAAAACCTGTACCATTACAGTGAAAACAATTGCTACAATTTCCATGGAAAGCACAGCTGTCAGGTACAAGAGGACATTTCAAAACATCTCCTTCAACACCTATGTTTATTTTTAAATGCATATATGGTTTTTGCTGGGGAAGAAGGGAACAGAGGAAAACACATCAGGCAAAGCTGACTTGCAGGGAATTTGAATCAAATTGTTTGACAGTTGCCCACCACACCAAACACGGAAAGCAAATACCAATTAGAAACTAATGATCAGATCAAAATTTGATTGTCAACAGGAGAAAGACTGCAGAAACGTAGAGACTCAATGCAGGTCCGGAAAAGTGAGAAGACATTGGTGATCGTTAGCTGACCTATGTTTCTGAGAGGACAAGAGGACACAGGGCAAATAATGACAACTGTGGGTCCATCTGGCCATCTGACTGAAAGTCCCAACAGGGGAACCACAATGATTCCCTCTTTCCAGGTGAACATGGTGTTTCTTTAGGGCTCATTCCAGCATCATTGGACGAATCAGTTGGCAAAGTCCAGCACAGACATTATAAACAGCCGGCAGTGTTGGCCAGATCTTCTAACTTCACCCTTCTCGACAGTGGCTACGTTTTAATTTAAATTAATTTGGAGGGAAATCGATTCTAAAATCCCTTTTGTTGGTTTGGGAAAGGTGCCAGAGAACACAGGATTAGGTACCACTCTCCTCCTAATCCATCAAAGAGGCCTGGCCACAGGCACTGCCATCCCACCAGGGAAGACGTGGTAGAAGAGGAAAGAGTGCCATACCTTTCCAAACAGCCCAATGGGTTTCATTCCCTTCCTTTCCTCTGCCTTAACTAGTGCTCTTTCTTCAGGTAGAGGAGGCAGCACGGGCTTGGGTTCAAATCCCAGCCCTGCCAAATCTCTAAACGTCACTGAGCTTTGTTTTCCTCATCTGTTAAACAAAAAATGGGAGAGTGGGTAATAATAGCTTTACTTTCATTCTTGGTTTTTAAAAATGTATTATGAAATATCATACATCCAAAAGAGTACATATAACATATCTACAGAGCTTAAATAACGGTAATACCATAAGCACTGTCTACTCACCACCCACCTGAAGGAGCATCACGTATAACGGTGTGGCCCTGCCGTCTTCTGTCACCTCTGTACCCCCAGAAGCCCACACCTCCCTGAATTCCATGTGCCTCCTGGGCTGTCTTTTCTTTGTACTCTAATACATATGTATGAATCCCTAAGCAATTTTAGCTTTGCAGGTTTTTGAATCTTATGTAACAGACTTTTTTTTTTTTAATTTTTTAATTTATTTTTGGCTGCATTGGTTCTTTGTTGCTGTGCACAGGCTTTCTCTAGTTGTGGCGAGGAGGGGCTACTCTTTGTTGTGGTGCACGGGCTCTAGGGCACTTGGGCTTCAATAGTTGTGGCACGCAGACTCAGTAGTTGTGGCGCTCGGCCTTAGTTGTCCTGTAGCATGTGGGATCTTCCTGGACCAGGGCTCGAACCCGTGTCCCCTGCATCGGCAGGCGGATTCTTAACCACTGAGCCACCAGGGAAGCCCCTTATGTAATGGACTCATCATATTCTGTAATTTGTCCTTTTTTTGTTGAACATGATGATCTTCTAAACTTTTTATTTTGAAATAGTTGCAAACTCACAGAATAGTTGCAAGAGCAGTACAGATAACTCCCATAGGCAATTTACCCAGTTGCCCCAATTTTTAACATGTTGCCACCATCACTTTTTCTCATCCTCCATATGTATATATATTCATCTTTTCTGAATTATTTGAAAGTAAGTTGCACACATCACACCCCTCTGCCCTTTAATACTTGGAGGTGCGTTTCCTATGGAAAAGTATATTCTCTTACATAACCACGGTCCAGATAATTTAATATGGGTACAATACTTTTATCAAACCTACAGTCTCTATTCCAGTTCTGCCGGTTTTCCCAGTGATGTGCTTTATAGCACTTCCTGTCCCCTTCCCAGTACACGGGCCGGGTCTGGGCCACACGCTCATGCCTCCTTAGTCTCCGTCTCTGGAACAGCCGCTGGGTCTTACTTGGTTTTTCATGACACTTAACACTGTTTAAGAAGATGAGCCAGAGATCCCAATGGACGGACCACATTGGGTCTGTCTGGTGTTTCCCCGTGCTCAGATTCAGGTTATTCAGGCTGGCCAGGATCTCACCCACATGATGCTGTGACCCTCTCCAACTTCACTTCCGGAGGTGGGTGGTGTCTACCTGCCTCCCTCCAGGTGATGCCAGCTTGGATTACTTCCCAGGTGTTGTCTGCCTTCTCGACTGCGTGGAGACTGTTTCTCCAATCTGTGGAGCACTTTGAGACGACACACATGCCCTGACCCTCACCAGCACCTCCATCCCTATTTAGCATCCATTGATGACTCTCCCCCAAGCCAATCTCAACCACGATTGATGTGAAATCGTGGCTGTGTTCTCCAACACCCTCCATATTTATCAGCCAGCATTCTAGCATGAGGAAGTCCCCTCCTTCTTCCTCCTTGACCTACGTATTTCCTGAACTATTTGTTTGCCTGTTCATTATCATCATAGACTTATAGTCCACTGCTGTTCTGATTGCCTTTGATGATCTTATTATCCCAGATTTGGCAAATGGGAACCCCCATGCCCTTTCAACATACCCCATCGTTTTTTTTCGTATATATCCCAGGAGTTCATACAGAAAGCTCCAATTCCAGTCCACCCCTTCAGGATTTCCCCACCTTCCTCACTCTCTGCTTCTTTTTTCCTTCATTCGCAGAGGGAGCCCTGCCTCCCAGACCCTCAATATATATTATCAACCGTTCAGTCCTATGGTCCACATAAATAGTTCCAACATCGCTACACCCTTCCCACCCAAAACCAAACCTCCCGAAATGAGGTCTAGGTTGGTCTGCTGTTCTTTCCCTGCACTGAAGGTATATCGTCAAAGTCCTATAGGTAGTTTTTAGTTTTAGTCTTTTTCCCTTCAACCTGGTTATATTACTCAGTTGAAATACACTTGGGTTCAGTTGCTTCTTTTTGTGATGGTGGGGTGGTGATCATCTTAGGGCTGGTGATCATCTTTGTTGATTTTTGCTTGTTAATTTTATGTCCTGCTGCCTTCCTGTTATGGGTTGAATTGTGTCCATCCCAAATTTGTATGTGGAAGTTCCAACTCCCAGGACCTCAAAATATGACCTTTTTGGGAAATAGGGTCTTTGCAGTTAAGATGAGCTCACACTGGAGAAAGGTGGCCCATTCAAAATGACTGTGATCCTTATAAAAAGGGGAAACTTGGACACAGACCCATGCACAGGGAGGCTCCACGTGGACATGAAGTCAGATGTCAGGGTCATGCTTGCTTAGAAGTCATGGAATCTTTGCCAAATATTGAAGCAAACTACCAGAATCTAAGGAAGATTGTGGAACAGACTTTCCCTCGTGGCCTCAGAAGGCACCAGCTCTGCTGACACCTTGATCTTGGACTTCCAGCTTCCAGAACTATGCGAGGTTAAATTTTTCTTGTTTAAGTGGCCCAGACTGTGGTACTCATTACGGCAGCCCAAGGAAACTTAAGAGTACACTTCCTGAAATCTTCCATGGTTCTGACTTACCTCTATCACAGTTCTCTACAGTGTTCTGGAGAGACTATCACCATGTCTGATAATTGAGATCATTCTACTCCCTTTACTTCTTCTGCAACTCCGACTTCTCCTGCCCAATCACAGTGGCCGACACCCACAGGGAAGCGTGAGAGGGTGGTGGATGCAGTGGACCCCCACCGTGGACGTGATGGTCTTGATTCTTGCATCAACTTTTCTCCATGTGCAGGTGCCACAACTGACCCACGCCCTCTCCCACTGGGGGACCATTGAGGGTGGACAGTGCTGTTCCCTGGTGTGGACGAGACACTTCTCCTGTCTCCTGGCATATTTCCAGGGAGATACGGGCCCCAGGGTATGAGCAGCTTGTCTTCTCACTCACCAGAAGGTGCCAGGTGGGTTTCCAAAGCTTTTGTAGCAATAACTCTCTTATGAGCAATTTATCCAAGTGTCTTTTGCTCTACACCAATCTATGCTGTGGTCCAAAGCATGAAGCTTTGCCAGGGAGGAAGGCACCTCTCCCACGTCTGAGTTTGCATTTTCCTAACCCCCAGTGAGACGGGGTGCCTGTTCAGACGAGTGGACTGTGTATTCCTCTTCTAGAAATTTCCAGCTCAGGTCTTCAGGAACTCTTTATACATTCTTTTTTTTTCCCATTATAGTTTATACAAAATCTTAAGTAGAGTTCCCTGTACTATACAGTAGGACCTTGTTGTTTGTCTGTTTTATGTATAGTACTTTGTATCTGCTAATCCCAAACTCCTAATTTATCCCTCCCCCTCCCTTTCCCCTTTGGTAACCATAAGTTTGTTTTCCATGTCTGTGAGTCTGTTTCTGTTTTGTAGATAAGTTCATTTGTATCATATTTTTTAAATTCCACATATAAGCGATATCATATGATATTTGTCTTTCCCTGTCTGGCTTACCTCACTTAGTATGATAATCTCTGGGTCCATCCATATTGCTGCAAATGGCATTATTTCATTCTTTTTTATGGTTGAATAGTATTCAATTGTGTGTATGTACCACATCTTCTTTATCCATTCATCTGTTGATGGACATTTGGGTTGCTTCCATGTCTTGGCTACTGTAAATATTGTTGCTATGAATATTAGAATGTATGTATCATTTTGAATTAGAGTTTTCTCCAGATATATGCTCAGGAGTGGGATTTCTTTGTCCCTTTTTTCATTACAAGTATTTTCCTCCAGGCACAGACACTTTCTGTGTCTTGATTTTCACATTTTGGCATTCTCTGTTGAACAGGCATTCTGAATTTTAATGTAGCCACATTTATCAATATTCTCCTTTATAGCTACTTTTAATTTTTAAACCTTGTTCAAGAAATTCTTCCCTACCCTGAAGTCATAAAAATATTTTCTCTTATTGTCTTCTAAAAGTTTCATTGATTTTCCAATAAATTTGAAAAACTAGATAATTTCAATAGAAAAATTTTAAAAACTGACTAGAGAGTGATAAAAACCTGGGTAAGTCAACCTCCATTAAAGAAATAAACCAATTATCAGAAACCTCTCTTCCTCCCTCGAAAGACACAAAGAAGAGATGGTTTGTAGGCAATTTTTAATAAACCAAAGAATGAATTATGCTGAGATTTGAAAAATAATAATAAAAATTTTCAGAGACTGTAAGAGAAGGGAAAACTACCCAACTCACTGTATAAAAGTAGTGTAATATTGGTGACAAAACTTCCACAAATGATAAAACAATACATCATTTTAACTCTAAAGATACACGTAAAATATTTTAAAATACATTAGCTAATAGAGTGTAGTGGTGTATCATTGTAAAAAGATTGTATTTCATGACAAAAAAGGATGTCCCTGGAAGGTAAGAATGTTTCAACATCCAAAAATCCCTTAATTCCAATAATATTGACAAGTAAAGAAGAAAGAACATATGAGCATCTCAGTTGAGGTACACACTCAACCTCACTGATAATCAGGAAAACACCTTAACACAAAATTGAAATTTCACTCCTCAGATTAGCAACAATTATAAATAAATTTTGAAATTTTAATAAAATGATGTGTTTTTGTTGCAGCTGATATAAATGAACAAAACCTGAGATGTATCAACATGGAACAAATCTTTAAAAACCTAATGTTGAGTTTAAAAATTAAGTTTTAGGGTGATAAATGATATCATTTTGTTAAATATTAAGACACCCAAAAATCATTTATATTTAGTGTATGCAAACTTAGAAAGCACAATAATCAGTTGGTAAGCATAGGTCCAGCCTGCTAAATCCTGCACCTGGATGTTAAAATCTGTTCTCTACACTCATATGTGTGTTTAAGATATTTTATAGTGGGGGACAGAGTTTCAGTTTTGCAGGAGAAATGGGTTCCGGGGATGGTTGGTGGTGACGGTTGCACAACAATGTGAAGGTAATCACTGCCACTGCACTGTACGCTTAAGAGTGGTTAACCAAAAAAGAATATATATATGTATAACTGAGTGACTCTGCTGTACAGCAGAAATTAACACAACATTGCAAATCAACTATACTTCAATAAAATTTTTTAAAAAAAGAATGGTTAACATGCCCTCCTATACTGTTGGTGGGAATGTAAATCTGTGCAGCCACTATGGAGAACACTATGGAGGTTCCTTAAAAAACTAAAAATAGAGCTACCAGATGATCTAGCAATCCCACTCCTGGGCATATATCCAGAGAAAACTCTAATTCAAAAAGATGCATGCACCCCTATGTTCATAGCAGCATATTCACAATAGCTAAGACATGGAAACAACCTAAATGTCCATTGACAGATGAATGGATAAAGAAGATGTGGTACGTATGTACAATGGAATATTACTCAGCCATAAAAAAAGAATAAAATCATTCCATTTGCAGCAACATGGATGGACCCAGAGATTATCATACTAAGTGGAGTAAGTCAGACAGAGAAAGACAAATATCATATGATATTGCTTATATGTGGAATCTAAAAAAATGATACAAATGGACTTATTTATAAAACAGAAACAGACTCACAGACATAGCAAACAAACTTATGGTTACCAAGGCAGTGGGGGGAGGGATAAATTAGGAATTTGGGATTAACACATACAAACTACTATACACAAAATAGATAAACAATAAGGCCCTACTATATAGCACAGGGAACTATATTGAATATCTTATAATAACCTATAATAGAGAAGAATCTGAAAAAGAATATATATAATGTTGACCAAAAAGTTCCTTTGGTTTTTAAGTAAAAATAAAAGACACATTTTTCATTTTCACCAAGATCGTTATTGAACAACGTATTCACTGTTTTGTTCCACTACCTTCTTCCATTTTCCAGGCAACTTCACAATTCCATCTTCCCAAAACTTTTTATCTTTTTGAGCAAAGAACTGTTACAGGTGCCTTTTACAGTCTTCCAGGGAATTGAAATTTTTTCCATTAAGAGAATTTTGTAAAGACCTAAATGAATGGAAATCTGAAGGTGCAATGTCTGGTGAATATGGCAGATGAATCAGAACTTCCCAGCCAAGATGTAACAGTTTTTGCCTTGTCATCAAAGAAACATGCAGTCTTGCGTTATTCTGATGGAAGATTATGCATTTTCTGTTGACTAATTCCGGAAGCTATTCATTGAGTGCTGCTTTCAGTTGGTCTAATTGGGAGCAGTATTTGTTGGAATTAATCACTTGGTTTTCCAGAAGGAGCTCATAATAGAGGACTCCCTTCCAAACCCACCATATACACAACATCACCTTCTTTGGATGAAGACCTGCCTTCGGTGTGGTCAGTGGTTGTTCATTTTGCTTCCCCCATAATCTCTTCCATTCCACATTATTGTACAGTATCCACTTTTCATTGCCCTTCACAATTTGTTTTAAAAATGGAACGTTTTCATTACAATTAAGTAGAGAACCACATGTGGAAATATGGTCAAGAAGGTTTTTTTAGCTTAACTTATGTGGAACCCAAACATCAAAGCGATTAAAACAACCAAACTGGTGCAAATGATTTTCAATACTGATTTGGATATTTTGAGTATGTCGGCTATCTCCCGTGTGGTATAACGTTGATTGTTCTCAGTTAAAGTCTCGATTTAATCATTATCAACTTCAACTGGTCTACCAGACAGTGTAGCATCGTCTAGCGAGAAATCTCCAGCACTAAACCTCGCAAACCACTTTTGACACATTCGATCAGTCACAGCACCTTCTCCATACACTGCACAAATCTTTTTTTTGCGTTTCAGTTGCATTTTTACCTTTCTTGAAATAATAAAGCATAGTATGCCAAAAATGTTAATTTTTTCTTCCCTCTTCAATATTAAAATTGCTACACAAAAATTCACCAATTTTGATAAGTTTTTTTTTAAATGCATGCTGATATGACAGCTGCCACAATACAATCTAACAAAATTGTTCTGAATGAGGTTAAAGACAGCTAAGCACTACTAGAGCCATCTTATGGAGAACACTGAACGAATGTTTTGACCAATGCTGTATGACTGAATCACTTTGCTGTACACCTGAAACTGTAAATCAACTGTACTTTAATTTTTAAAAAAATTAAAATAAAATAAGTAGCTGGACTGAATAAGCCCTTGAAAATTTTCTTAAAATGGCAGGGAGTGAGGGCCCAGTCTGGTGATCGATGTCTCAGACCAACTCTGGCCAGGGGCTGAGACCCTGCGTGTCTTCCTTATTTGTCAGTTGTCAGTAACAAGTGCCTCTGTTTCACGGGAATTCAATGGAAGGACCTAAAATTCTGTATCGAGTTACATCTTGCGTCTGTTAGCACTGCTGCAGACCCATCACCCAGCACGATCCCTGGGGGCAACTTGGCCAGGAGAGACCAGCGGGGCCAGCACCGTGCGCCTGTCATCTTGGTCGTCAGCAAAGCACTGTCGTTGATCAGCTTGAACGCTCAGGGGGTCTCACCTGCAGTGAGGAAGGCTGGGCTGGACCCTGAAGACCCCGCTTTCTGAAGCAAGTGGCAGATTTACCAGCTGAGCCCTCTTTCTCCCTACACGGTATCCTCACTGGCCTTCCGGTGGCCCTGACGTCCATCGGCCACCACTCCCCTCTGCTTACCCACCTGGGGCATCTCATCACCTCCCCGTGAGTCCAGTTTAATACCCACCGAGTAATCCCAGAGGGTGTATCTGTGCACACACTTTATTGCTACACTTGCAACTTGCAATTACACAAGTAGGGACAAAGATGCCAAAATTCAGGGCAGCAGCTACCCGGCAGCCTCGATAATCCTACAGGCCCCACAGAGCCGCAAGCTGGGCAGAAGCCCTGATGGTGACACCGTGATTCCCCCGCCCTAGCCCCATCCTCCAGGGGCCTGCTCACCTTCATCCCTAACTCCCAACCTCAAGGCATTTCTGCCCTCAGTTCTCAGGGTTGTCCTTTATGTCTCGTGTGTAGGGGGCTGAAGACACAGAATGTCATGGCAAGGACAGTCGGAGGAGGGGGCTCTGTGGATGGATGGATGGCAGAGTTGAAATTAAAAACACTCCCTGGAGTGTTTTCTGACCCGGCCCTCTTGGCGGTCATTATTACAACTGAGGTCTCTGCTCCTGGTGGCCTCTCTCCAGTGTTCATTACGGGAGAAAAGCATTCAAATGATGTCTAATTCTAAAGCAGTCTTTGACACTAGGTACCCTGGTGATTATGTGCCACCGGATTAATTCCCAAATTAGTCACTAAATGTAGTGTCCTTCAATATATATACATATATATTATATTTCAAACCCCTCCCCAGGGCCCATAACCTCAGGGAAATAATCTCAGCATGATTTTGTGCCCACTCAGCTTTGTTCATCAGCAGACTGAATGTGCTAATATGTGAAAGTGTTCAATTAGCTGAACTTTCATTTTTGAGAGGTGTCAGCCATTGTTTCACTCCCCCCTGCTTCCCAGAAGATACGTCTGCACATTGGAATGCATTGACTCTGACCTCGTTGGGTTCACCACACTATCCAAGTCTTGAGAACGAGGACAGGCAGGGCATATTCATTTCTTATCACTGCTGAAACGAATTACCGCCATCTGAGTGGCTTAACACAGCACACATGAATTATCTGATGATTCTGGAAATCGGAAGTCTGAAATGGGTCTTACAGGGGTGAAACCAAAGTGTCTGCAGGGCTGCGTTCCTTCTGGAGATCTCAGGAGAGGATCCCTTCCGTTGTCTTTTCTAGATTCTAGAGGCCACCTGCACTCCTTGGCTTGTGGCCGCGCCTCCATCTTCAAAATGTATCAGTCCAAAGTCTGCTTCTGCTGTCACATCTCCTCTGACTCTGACTCTCTTGCTTCCCTCCTACAGGCACCCCTGTGATGGTATTGGACCACCCCGATAATCCAGTATAATCCCCTCATCCCGAGATCCTTAACTTAATCCCATCTGCAAAGTCCCTTTTACCATGGTCGCATATCCACAGGTTCCAGAGATTAGGACAGGGACATCTTTGGGAGAGCAAGGTCATTATTCAGCCCACCACAGAAGGTTAGGTGGCTACCCTCACCTCCTGAAATCAGAACTAGACTTCAGGTTTCCTAAATTCTTCTGTGCCTCTTCGCTTATACGCCTTTTCTGGAAAATATATAAAACCAGTGCATTCATTCAGATAAGCTAGGATATCTGCAATAACCACCACCCAAAATGTCACTGATGTAACACACATTCATTTCTCACTCCTGCAAAGTCATCTGCACCTCTCCAGGGCTGCCATCCTCCCAGGTTGGCACAGCAATATCCATGTCCAGAGATGCTTTGCAGATTGCCACAGTGGGCAGTGGGGGCTGGAGCTTTAGGAGCCAGCAATTAAATGCTTCTCCTCAAGCATCACTTCCACTCACATTTCCTTGGCCAGAGCAAGTCACATAGCCACACTTAAACCACAGAGGCCAGGAAGTGAAATCTCCCCACACGGGAGGAAATAGAAGAGAAGCAGAATGTGGTGAATGATACAAATGCCCAGCAGGCTCATTCTCGAGGGCCTGACTTGGATGGGAAGCTCAAATCACAGGTCGGGCACCTGCTTGGTTTCTTCCGGAGCAATAACACCAATGAATTAGGAAAATAAAACTAAGGCTCTTTTCTAGGCATCATGGAGATAGAAAGGGAACTTTAATATCTTTTACTAACACATTGGAGTATCCTGAAAAAAAAAACAGTAGTCTGTGTCCTTTGTTACCTGCAAAATAAACAAATCCTTGGGCATCCCTCTCAAAGGCACCTTGATGAGTCCTATGTGTGGGTGAAGTTGGAGCCACCTTAGACCCAATTCATCTTTAGGACTGTCACATTGTTACGCAGACAAGGACGGCAGCTGGGCCCCGGCTCTCCTTGGAGGACATCTGTCCACAACCCATCCGGGTAGTTTGTAGGATCGCTAAATTTGGAACTCAGTACAGGAGCCTCTGAGGCAGAATTCCCAACCCTTTAAGCTCTCAGGAAATTTGCATCTTTTATTCTCCTCCACTGACTCCAGGTGTTGAAAGATAATCCACCAAAAAAAAAAAAACTGTACATATTGAAACTATCAGCACATTTCTCCATGTTTTGCTCACCAGCGGTGTGGATGGATAAGCAAGGCCCCTGATCAGCCTGAGACCGGGTTACCCTCCTGCATCCACATGGTCTCTGCCCTTTTCACAAGCGAGAAGTGCACCTAGCACAGCCTCCATCTCACTGTCCTTGATGCTGAGGGTCCCGGGACTCCAGGTGTGGCATGTCTGGTAACAGTGAACCCCTACATAGCACTCACTACCTAAGATGTGCATCGATCTACTCTTTTCATCCTCAAAACAGCCCTGATGCAGGTGCTGCCACTATATTTCCATTTTACAGGAGCAAATGGGGGCCCAGAGAGGTTGAGTAACTTGCCCAAGGTGTGTGTTACAGGTAGGATCGCGTCCCCCCAAAAAGATGTACTGAGTCCTCGCCTTCAGGGCTTCAGGATATTACCTTAGGTGGAAATAGGGTCATTGCAGATGGAATTAGTTAAGATGCAGTCATACTGGAGTCAGATGGGCCGCAATCCCACATGACTGGTGTCCTTATAGGAAGACAGACACATGAAAGCAGAGACACACAGGGAGAACGCCCTGTGCCGATGGAGGATTGGGGATGCATCTGAAAGCCAAGGACACCAAACCAGTGGGCAAAACAGAAGAGGCAAGAAGGACCCTCTCCTACAGTTTCAGAGGGAGCACGGCCCTGCCGACACCTTGATCTCAGACTCTGGCTCCAGAACCAGAAGTGAGTAAATTTCTGTTATGTTAAAACCCCAGTTTGTCGTACTTTGTTACAGCAGCCCCAAGACACGAATGCAGTGCCCCAGCTGGTGAGGGACAGAGCAGGACTGGAACCCCAGCCTGGCACTGGAGTCCCTGATGATCAAGGTGAGGCCCAGCGGGAAGGTGAGCTGGTCAAGGTGAGGCCCAGCGGGAAGGTGAGCTGGTCAAGGTGAGGCCCAGCGGGAAGGTGAGCTGGTCAAGGTGAGGCCCAGCGGGAAGGTGAGCTGGTCAAGGTGAGGCCCAGCGGGAAGGTGAGCTGGTCAAGGTGAGGCCCAGCGGGAAGGTGAGCTGGTCAAGGTGAGGCCCAGCGGGAAGGTGAGCTGGTCAAGGTGAGGCCCAGCGGGAAGGTGAGCTGGTCAAGGTGAGGCCCAGCGGGAAGGTGAGCTGGTCAAGGTGAGGCCCAGCGGGAAGGTGAGCTGGTCAAGGTGAGGCCCAGCGGGAAGGTGAGCTGGTCAAGGTGGGGTCCAGCCAGGACCACAACCTAGTTGTCTTGGCAGCTCATCTCCATCCTGCCCCTCTGAGCTGCTCCCACAAACACAAGGCAATCCGGGGATAAGGTCAGTGAATAAGCCCAAGCAAAATCGGAAATGACTCATCATTTATGGATCTGCAAGCAGGGTTTTGTATTTATAGTCTTATCAGCATACCATGATTACTTTATGTGGGATAAAACTCAAAGATTGCTCCTAAGGCTGTGGCTCTTAAACTTTCTGGGGCATCAAAGGCCCCCTTGAGGATGAAGGAAAGCAAGTGCCTTCTCCAGGAAAACGCGCACGTGCGCGCGTGCACAAACACACACACAGAGTCAGGGGCGCATGACCCACCCCCTCCACCAGAGCCCCTCTGCTGAGACCTCCTTCCCAAATGAGTCAAGGCAGGAGCACCCAAGCTCTGAGGGGAGGGAGGAGGCTGCAGGTCCAAGAAAAGATATACATCCAGAGTTCTCCAACTCAGAGGCCACTCGGGGCCCTGGGCTGCTGCTAAGGAGAATGAGGTCATGACCCCTGCAGGTGCACCACACAAACTTAAACCTCAGAGTCCTCGACTCCAGTGTCTCCAAAAGAACCAGATTCTCGGGGCCCCGAACACCCGGGTTAATGGAGATGCATTCAAACCCCAGCCGCACCATCTCTTCCCGGGTGGACACGGAGATCGCCACCCTTCTATAGAAATGGGCTCAGGTCGCCTGCCACGTGGAGTTTCTGGGTGGGCAAATGGGGAAACGGATCTGAGGGCACAGAGAAGGCTGAGGCTTCTTGGGCCATGAGCTGGAGCTCAGGGGTCAGAGCAGAGATAAGCCAAGGACCCCTGCAAGGCGCTGGATGAAGACAGAGGGAAGGGAAATGTCAGGGAGGGAGAAAAGGAAGAGTCTTCAGGGCAGGGAAACCGGGGGTGCTGGGGCGGCAGCCCCAAGGGTCACTATCCCACCCAGCCCACCTCTGCTCCATTCCTGCCTTGGCTGAGCCCAGAAGGGACCCCCAGCCTGGAGCACCTGGGGAAGGAGCCAGGTCCCATGAGCCCAGCCCGAGGGCAGCAGCACAGAGAGATGCTCTGGGCCGCGATGGCTGTTGACCCACCGTGTGCAACGTGCATGCTCTGCTTTACTCCTCACCCTCCACAACAGCCCTGGGGAGGGTCCTGTTGTGGACTGAACTGTGTTCTCCAAACAGATATATTGAGGTCCCAACCTGCCACAACTGCGAATGTGGCCTCATTTGGAAATAAGGTTTTTACAGATGTGATCAAGTTAAGATGAGGTCATTGAGGTGGCCCTGATCCAATACGCCTGGTGTCCTTATAAGAAAAGGAGACAGAGTCACAGGGAGAAGACGGCCACATGACAACGGAGGCTGAGATTGGGATGATGTGACCACAAGCCAAGGATCGCCTGCAGCCCCCAGGAGCCAGGAGGGAGGCCTGGAACAGACTGTCCCTTGATGCCTCTGGAAGGAGCCAGCCCTGCCCCGCCTTGATCTGGGACTTGTGGCCTCCAGACTGCGAGAAAATACATTTCTGCTCTCTAAGCCTCCCAGTTTGCGGTGGTTTGTTATGGCAGCCCCGGGACACGGATATAGGTTCCCATTGTTAATCTCACTTTAAGACAGAAACTGAAAGTCAGAAAGGTTAAGAAGCACTTTCTATTAGTTATTTATTTTACATATATATATTTTATATAGTGTGTACGTGTCAGTATAGCACAGGGAACTCTACTCAGTACTCTGTAATGGCCTATATGGGAAAAGAATCTAAAAAAGGGGATATATGTATTTGTATAACAGATTCACTTTGCTGTACACCTGAAACTAACACAACATTGTAAATCAATTATACCCCAATAAAAAAAAATTTTTTTAAAGTGCTTTCTAGAACTCACAGCTCTGTAGGCAGCAGTCAGCCAAGCTCCGCCAGCACTTCTTCACCGGCCCTCTGCTCATCTTCGTCTGGAGAGAAAGCCCCATGTGAGTGTCCTGGGGCTGCCCTAACATAGTACCACAGACTTGGTGGCTTAAAACAACAGAAATCTACTCTTCCATAGTCTGGAGGCCAGAAGTCCAAGGTCAAGGTGTGGGCAGGGCCGTGCTCTCTCTGGAGGCTCCAGGGAGGATCCTTCCTGCCTCTTCCAGCCCCTGCTGGTCCCTGGCCATCCGTGGCATCTCTTGGCTTATAGACACATCGCTCCAGTCACGTGGCTGTCTTCTCCCTGTGTGTCTTCACATTGTCTTCTCTCTCGGCTGGTCTGTGTCCAAATTTCCCCTTTTTATAAGGACATCAGTCATATTGGATCAGGGCTCCCTAAAGACCCCATTTTAACTTGATATCCTCTGCAAAGACCCATTTCCCAAATAAGGTCACATTGTGAGTTACCAGGGGTTAAGATTCCAACATAACTCCTTGGGGGACCCCAGTTCAATTCATAACACTTGTCTTTGGATTCAGGGCCCACTCGGGTAATCCAGGGTGATCTCATCTCAAGATTCTTAACTTAATTACATCTCAAAGATCGCTTTTCCAAATAAGGTCACACTCACAGATTCTGGGAGTTAAGAGGTAGATGCATATCTTTGCGGGGGCCACCATTCAGCCCCCTACAGGTCTTAGGGCTGCTTTATTCTCCTGTGTGTCTTCTCCCCCCGGGGACACCACCCCCAGGCCTTTCGTAAACAAAGCCCCCTTGCAGGTTACAAGTACTGTACACCCTCCCCGAGCCTGCCTGTGGCTTTGGGGTTTGCAGCCATCCTTCTCAGCCTTGGCAGCTCACTGGAACCCCCGGGGTTTTTTCCAACAGCCTTGCCGGCAGACTCGAATCTAACGTGTTTGCGTGGCTGGGGCATCGGGACATTACCAAGCTCTCTGGGTGATTCTACTCTCCATCCAGGGTTGAGAATCCTTGTTTATAGGGTCATTTGGGGGTCCACTATCATAGCTTTTGTTTTCACAGCAACCCTGAAATGTCGGACCAAGGTCTCAGGGAAATCAGGCCTGGGGAAGACTCCCCAGTCACATGCTAGACCCAGGGCCCCAACCTTCCAAATCTGCCTACAACCCGCCCCACCCTCCCTCCTCAAAGCCCACCTCCACCCCCCACGTGAGCAGCCCAGGTTCCCACACTCACCCGCAACTGCAAGCCACCCAGCATCAAGGGGCCTGTGCCAGGCTGGCTGCCACCTCTGGAGCTGCTCAGTGTGAATGGGTCACAGGGCAGGGCGTGGATGGGGTGAGGGCAGAGATGGGAATTCCAACACATCCACTGCTTTCTGGAATAAACCTCCTTCTCAAGGGGAAGTGAGGTGGAGGCATTAGGCAGTGTCATGAATTATGTCCCCCCAAAAGATGTACTGAAGTCCTGACCACAGCATCTGAGAACGAGCCTTCTTTGGAAATAGGGGCTTTGAGGAAGTAACCTAGTTAAGATGAGGTCCTACTGGACTAGTGTGACCCTAAACCCAGTGACTGGTGTCCTTATAAAGGGAGGGAAATTTGGACACAGAGACACAGGGTGAGGAAGGGCACATGACAGCAGAGCAGAGCTTGGAGTGAGGCAGTTACAAGCCAAGGGACACAAGGATGGCCATCAAATCAACAAAGAAACTGGGGTTGGCAAGGAAGGATGATTCCTTAGAGCCTTGAGAGGGTGCAAGACCTTGCTGGCACCTTCCGCTCAGTCTTCTGGCCTCCTGGACTGTGCGAGAATCAATCTGTTTTAAGCCCCCCAGTCCGTGTAATTTGTTGCGGCAGCCCCAGGACCTGGATACAAGTTGCGTTAGGGTTTGGACACAGACACAACAGAGGCAAATTCCTGCTCTGTCACTTTCTAGCAGATCGACCTCAGACAAGCACTTTAGGGTTCTCAGAAGCCATCTCCTGGTCCGCAGAGTGCCAGCCCAAGAGCCCACGTGCACGCTGTCATGGGGACGGAACAGCATGACGTCCAGATAAAGGGCCAGCCACGCCTCAGAGGCTCTGTAATGCAGCCTCTGCTATTACTTCTGACTCTTAATTATTCAGAGCCTGGTTTTCCAGAATATTGAGTTTCTATGTCCTGAGATTCTTCCTCACCTCCTTAAAAAACCACCAGAAAAGGTATCCTCCAATAGTGTATGAATGTCCTAGGTGAGCGGCACTTCTAGGAATCGATGGGATTAACCCAGAGCCAGAACAGGCGCTCTGGTTATTCTCCACGTGTCTGGGTCATCTCTGCTGCTCCCAGGTCACACTGGTCCATCTGTTCATCTGTCTGACTGTCCAGAAGACGGGTGTTGAAAAAGCATTTGATTTGCAGCAACCTGCATGGACCTAGAGATGATCATACTAAGTGAAATAAGCCAGACAGAGAAAGACAAATATCATATGATATCACTTACATGTAGAATCTAAAAAAAAAAGAAAAATACAAATGAACTTGTTTACAAAACAGAAATAGACCCACAGACATAGAAAACAAACTTAGGGTGACTAAAGGGGAAAGGGGGGGAGGGATAAATTAGGAGTTTGGGATTAACATATACACACTACTATATATAAAATAGATAATCAGCAAGGACCTACTGTATAGCACAGGTATTATGTAATAACCTATAAGGGAGAAGAATCTGAAAAAAGAATAGATACATATGTATGTATAACTGAATTGCTTTCCTGTACACTGGAAACTAACACAACATTGTAAATCAACTATCTGTCAATAAAAATAAATAAATAAAAATTAAATTAAAAGAAAAAAGAAAAAGACTTTGTTAAATTAGGAGTTTGAGATTAACATATACACACTACTATATATAAGATAGATAACCAACAAGGACCTACTGTATAGCACAGGGAACTCTACTCAATATTCTGTAATAACTTATAAGGGAAAAGAATCTGAAAAAGAAGAGATAGATGTCTATGTATAACATTCACTTTGCTGTACACCTGAAACTAACACAACATTGTAAATCAACTACACTCCAATATAAAATAAAAATTAAAAAAAAGAATTTGAAACACTGAAAGGCATCCTAAGGTCACTTCCAGTGTGAGACCTGAGCATGATGTTCTCAGCACAGAAGGGCCTCTGGCATCTTCACATGAACATGTCAGGTGTGGTTTAACCGGATCCAGAGACATAGACCCGGGGTGTGGGTCTTTGTCATGTGGAGGGGCAGGTGCTCGTCATGGCTCAAGGGTCTGGAGTAACAGCACAGAAAACAGTCTGTGCAGCATAGCGAGCTCCTTAAGTGAAGCTTAAGCTCCTTAAGTGAAGCTGACCAGAACACAAAGCAGTTTCTATGGACTCTGAACCCCAACCCTTGTATCCACGCACCGTTTTCAATTTAAAGTATGACAGAGCAACAAACGCAGGCATGAACTTTAAACGGCATTCATCAGCAACTAGGTTTCCTGCATTATGTGATCGCATCCCAAGAAATATGCAAATGGGCGGTATTTCCACTGCTGAGCGTTCTCATTATGCTTTCTGAGCACCGTAAACGCCACCACGGGCTTAGAGAATTCTCCCCAACACGAACTTTCTGTAAACACGCTAGCTTTTAATTAGCACAAGGCTACGGCTCCCTCTGTGCAGTGCCTTGCCTTCGATGTGGCATTTCCAAACAACCACTGGGAGAAAAATATCCAGCAATTGGCCGAGAAGATTAAACTCCTTTACCTCTGAAGGATAACCGGCCAGGCATGACCTGTGGACTCAGACCGGAACGGCTGCAAACGGGCCTTGATGTAATGTTTTCCAACTGGACCTCCTTTCCTACTCCAAGCCAAGCAGCAGAGACTCACTGCTGGAATTACTCATCTTAAAAGGACAGGCTTGAATCTGACACCTCAAAGACGCTAAAGCAGGTGCAATCAAAAGAGAGTAAATAAAATTGCACACAGGTAACCCATTAAAAAGAGACACTGCAGCAGAATCTACAGGGTAGGAGCACAGAGATACCTCTGGATTAATAGGTTGTGTTCGTTCGCCAGGGCTGCCGTAACAAAGGGACACAAATGGGGTGATTTAAACACCAGAAATTCATTGTCTCTCAGTTCCGGAGGCTGGAAGTACAGAATCAAGGTGTCAGCAGGGAGCAGCCTGCCACGCTCCTTCTGAAGCTGCTAGGGAGCTCTCCCAGGCCTCTCTCCTAGCTTCTGGTAATTTCCTGGCTTGTGACAGCATCATCCCAATCCTGACTTGCCTTGTGTGTGTGTGTGTGTGTGTCTGTGTGTCTGTTTGTCTGTCTGTCTGTGTCCAAAATTTCCCCTACTGATAAGGACACCAGTCATTACGGCTCATCCTTCTCCAGTATGGCCTCCCTATTTCCAAATAAGATTGAAAGTAAGCAGAACCCTGCGGCGTCCCCTGCTTCCTGTTTGTAGAAAAGCTTTAACCACCGAGGCTTTCTCCGAGTTCTAAAGAACAAATTTAATCCGAGAAGTGAGAAAATATGGAAAGAAAGGAAAACAGTCAAGCAAGACAAAATAATAATGGTTTAGCCACTCAACAAAGTCAAGGACTTTTAGTTTCTCCTCAAGGGCTATAGATCATATTCTGAGCCGTGTCCTTTGAGCTGCTTTGCAGATACTGAAACCTCCACTGGGTAGAAGAAGTTAACTGTATGCTGACCACCAGCACGAAGATCTCAGACGTGTTGGAACCAGAAGGTGGATGATGTTGATTTCTGATTACCTCACCACCAACCAATCAGAAGAAGGTCCAGGAGCTGATCATGTATGCTGAGACGCTCTCCCTCACCCTGCCTTTAAAAACCTTTCCCTGAAAGCCACGGAGGAGGAATTTGTGTGTTTTGAGCTTGAGCTGCCCGTTCTCCTTGCTTGGCCCCATGATGGGCGCCTTGCAATAAGCGTTGCACTTTCCTTCACCACACCTGGTGTCAGTAGATTGGCTTTGCATTGCACTGGGTGAACAGACCCAAGTTCAGTTCAGTAACAATGTCACATCTGTGGTCCTGGGGGTTAGGCCTTCAACAAACCAATTTGGGAGGGACATGATTCAACCTATAACACAGGTGGAGGAGTTGTTTTCAATCTCACCCCAGGCTCTACACAATCCATTAGGAGAAAGCCCTTTGTCTCCCCACATTCCAAGTGATTTGCATGGGGTTAAGGAAAATCAAATCAGCTATTGGCTTGAATTAATGAGTCAATCAAACTCCCCAGGAATACATTCCAAGAATAAGATGAGTACATATTTGAGTTGTCAATCAGTCAGACTGATGTCAGGGAGGGATGGAGTGAGGCAGGAGGCACCTCACTGTCTAGAGGCCTTCTTTCCAAGGGCTGAGTATGTGCAGGGCTGCCACCGGCTCAGACCGGAGAAAAGCATCTCCTTAAATTCTGCCCCCAAGCTGCCTCGTTCGCCTTGTCTGGTCCTTATCCCGCTGCTAGTAGTTACAGGACTAGGAGCTGGTTCCGGCTTTTTCTAAGACCTGCATCAGATCCCAACTCGAATCTCCATCAAAAGTAAACAAACTAAACCTATGATTCAGCTCTGGAAGACGGTTCACCCACCCCTGCAATATGAAATATAAAAATATAATTGTTAATGTGGAAGACCCAATAAAGGCACTTGACTATTGTGGGAATATTTCATTTCTTTCTAATTTGTTGTAAGCCACCCTCAGCAAAGAGATCACAAAGCTTTTCTTCTGCCTTGTACAGGCTTGGATTTAAATCCAGCCCTCAAAAGACCCGAGGCAAAGAAGAAAACTACAGAGTGAGCAAAAGTTACTTTCCATGTATAATTGGATAAAATTGAATGCGTCTTGTTTGGCAAGCCCTTTATTAAAAAGTTTTCCCCAGAAACTTCTTGCAAACAAGTTTGAGAGAGAGCCAACTTCTAAGTGCTGGGATGCCTGTGTCCCTGGTGGGTAGGGGGCAGCTTAACTTGGCAAATAAAAATGTTTACAGGACTGGATTTTTCCCCCCCTTTGGTTTTATATGAAGCAACAATACTGATTTAGGGAACAAGCACTAAATCTTCCTTTAGTTCCCTGCAACTCTCCTCCTTAATCACGGGGAGAAAACAAGAAGGAGAGCCCTGCATTGCCATAACCGAGAATATTCAATGGAAGATTCGTGGCTCACATGCGGTATCTGCAGTCAGCCTAAAAGGCAGCTTAGCTGTGTTTATAGGCGTGCATGGCGGGGCTGCTCCGAGGCAATTACAGTGTGGCCAGGAAGCTCATGGAAAGCTACCGCCTCCAAAAAGGTCAGGCAGAAATCCTCTTGGGAACACACCCAGGCCACCCCAACCCCAGTGGGATCTTGCCTTAAAAATAGTCAATGTGACACCAAAATCCACAGGAAGGGCTGTGTGATAACAGAACAGGTTCCCTAAAGACCTTCCTGCAGCAGGACCCAATTCAGGAGACTTCAGAGCCCAAGCTGTCCCTCTGATGCTGAACAGAGAAGGGAGAGTGAGGGTCAGAAGAGGGCGGGGGCCTGATGAGGCCCCAGGACCAGAGAGCAGCTAAGCCAGGACAGCCTGCAGCCACCTCAGCTGGCCCGGCTGGCCGGAGGCTCCACACTGCAGGAGTGAAAAGATGTGCAGGGTCGCACTCCCCAGGAGGAGTTTTCAGCTCAGCAGGGAAAAGTCACGTGTGCAATTATCTACAGTAAAGGCAGCACCGCGGTGTTCAAAAATACCACAGTAAACATGGCATTTGTGATGGGCTTCGGAAGAAGGTGAGCCTTTCAAAGGGCTCTTCAGACCAGAAGGACAGCCAGAGGAAGGCCAAGAGGTCTGGGGACACACAACCAAGGTCTGCAGAAGGTGGATCGTTCACTCCGTGAACAAAAAATCAAAATGAGGCCAGTATTGCTAAGCAAGCACTCCCAAGGGCAGCCACTAAGGAAGGGGCTCAGCAGGGATGGAGTCTGACTTGTTGACCTGATGCAGTCATCCAGAACATCTGCCAGAAACTCGTGACAGTTTATCTACTTGTCAGACCCACACCCTGAGACAGTGCATGATTCCTTGAGGACAAATATTCTATGACTGGAGTCAGTCATGCCTTTTTGTTTTCTTAAACCTCTGACTCTTTCTCTTCCTTGGAATGCTCCTTTGGGGTTACTTGACTCTTGTCTCCCGAATTGCAATTCTTGAGACCCCCATAAACTCTTTTCTTCTTTGCACCCCTCCGCATTATTTTCTTGGTTGACAACTCATTCAATTAGTATTTATTGGGCAACTACTACAGCCCTGGGAATATAGAGATTAAAATGCCCAGGCCCCTGAATTCCAGCACTTGGTGGCCTGTCCGCTGACAGAGACAGTAAACAGTCATTATAACACTCCATGACTCTGGTGTCTAAGACAAGGATTGATGGTCAGTGGGGCTCCATAAACATTTGTGGAATGAATGGTAACCCCATAATGAGGTCTCTGAGGACCCTGCAGGTGTACAGGAGATTTCCACTAAGACAGAATGTCCTATGGCTAAAGGGACAGCAAGCTCTGTGAATTCAAAGTGGGAGGGGTTATCGTGGGGTTGGTGGGGGTCAGCCAGCCCCCATGAAGGTCATCAGGACCTTGGGGAAGGGTAGAACTGGGAGAGATGGGGATGGAGATGGATAGGAGGGCTGACAGAAGCAAGGGGTCTAAAACCAGAAAAGGTGTGATGTGTTTAAGACCATAACAGATCGTTGGGTGAGGCCAAGACACATGCAAGGTTCATGGGGGATGAAGTTGGGAAGGAGCTTTTATTTCCTCCCGCAGGAAGCCGAGAGCCACTGAAAGTGCCCTCCAGCGGTTGGTGTTGGCATCAGAATGGACTGGGCATGAACATGAGGAGATATTCTGGGGTGATGGACAGAGTTTATATTTTGATAGAGGTGTGGGTTCAGTGGATGTTTGCATTTGTCAAAAGTTGCTGAATGGTACTAGGCTTTGTGCATTTCACTACATGTAAACTTTACCTTAAAATATAAAAGAAACATAATAAAATTTTAAAAATTTTAAGTGCCCTATAACTAAGATCAACTCAGAAAACAGTCAACATACACCCATGATTCTCAATTGAGGGCAATTTTGCCCTCTCCTCCCCTGGGGTCATTTGGCGATATCTGGAGACTTTATTGGTCGCGATAACTGGACAAGGGGCAGGGGAGGGAGATGTCGCTGGAACCTGGCAGGTAGGGGCCAGGAGTCTGTTAAGCAACCTGCAATGAACAGCCGCCCTGCGATGTGAGACCTAAAGTTTCGTGTTTGGCCTTGACCGCTCCGAGCCTCACAGGGCCCCCAAGGCCTAACCTCGATGCCCTTGCTCTTGCCTGATATGCCCCCCACCCAGCAGGAAAGTATCCCACCTGCCAGACCAACTGCACCCGCCTGGTCCTCAAACTCTGCCAGCTGTGAAATCATTCAAAAATATCCAATCCCATCCTCCCCCAGGAGCAGGGGTTACCTACCCTCTCGTCACTGTGAAACCCCTGCCAGTTCACCCTGCTCCCAATTTGGTGGTGGGGGGAGTCCCCCCCTCCCAGGCTGTGGGTGTGACTAATAAACTGGTATTGAGCTCATCTGTCAGGTTGGGTGTTGTGAGTTCAACCATCCTATACCGTTCAGGGCAGGGGTCCCGCCTCTACCGGGGGTGACCAGGAGGTGATCACAACATCCTCCCCCCAGCTGCAAAGAGGTATCCATCACAAAGCGCCCACGGTAGACAGTGCCAGGTACAGCATGAGCGGTCAGAGGGCTCCTTGGCTTAAAATCTCCCTCCCAGCTGTGTTCTCGGGACCTGACACCTTATCACTAGAGGATCATTTTATCTGGGCTCTTCTTACCCAGGTCCCTTAAAAATATTTAAGTCTCTGGGAAGTAGAAAATGTTAAACAGAAAATTTTCTTTGCTGAGAATGGTCAGTAGCCCCAGGGAGTCTGAGCGCACCATGGTCGGGTAGCATCCGAAAGGCGAGACCGTGACGGCAGCAAAGCCTGGGACCCCCTCTGCTCGCCTTCCCAGGTCCAGGCCATGGGCTGCAGAAGGATCTTTCAGCTGGTGAAAGACTTGCATCATTGCACTAACTGGTCAGATGGGTGTTTTTGTTACCAAGTCCAAAAGCATACTGCTCACCACACAACAGGCCAATAAATCGAGAGACAAGTTGTTGGGGAAGGAATAGCAACCTTATTCAGAAAGCCAGCAGACTGAGAGATGGTGGACTAGTGTCCCAAAGTCACCTGAGTTAGAATTCAGGCTTGTTTTTTACTAAAAGGGGAAGGGGTGTGGCTGCTTGTTGCAAACTTCTTGGTGCCAGAATCCTTTGTTTTTGCAGCTGTCCACAGGTCAAGTCACGATGTTCCTGTAAATCTCCAACAAGACAACTGTCTCTTCTGCAACTTTTTACCTCTGTATGAATGCAAAGGTGTTTTACCTTTAAAGGTCAGAGACAGGTGCTGTCTCTCTTGGAACATTAGGTCATTAGGATAGAATGGACTATCCTGTATATTTCAGGCTACAGGCAACATTCTTTTGCAAAAGGTGCAGAGCCTGCACTACTCAGCACAGGCAGCAGAGCGCAAGGGTTAGAGCTAAAGGAATAGATCTGATATGGAGTCAGGTTTGTTCTTCTGTGTTACATTTTCTCCGTGCTGCTGGGGCTGAAAGATAGAAGTGCAGAGGCTGCAGGTTAGGAAGGGGTGTGCACTGAGGCCAGCCACTCCTGACAGCTTCACAAGCACAGCCTCCTGGGGCTCTCGGGCTGCCTGCAGAGAAGCCAATCACTCTGTCCCAGGAGCCGTCCCTCCAGCCGGTCTCTGTCATGTTTCCTCGTTGGTTTCCTTCGTGGCACCACCTCCACCTGTACTGACCCACTTGCCTGTCGTCTGCCTCCTCCATGAGAATGCCCCCTCCCCCAGGACGGGGGCCTCACCTGCTGGGGACTGGCTCAGTGTCTGGAAGAGACGCCTGGCTGACCCCACCCTGAAATCTCCAAGGCAGCCCCTTGTCTGAATTCACGGTGTGAAGCTTCTCCTCATTTCCACATAACACAGAGCTTATGGAAGATTAGAAAGTAGGGATGCTTCCTGAAGGAGAGGAGGCCCAGCTGACTACTTGAGGACCAGGTTAGGTCCTCAGTGATCTCCAGCCTCCTAGTGTCTGCCTTTGGGAGACCCCTCCCCTTGAGTGGGGTGGGGGACCCATGCCCACCTGGCCAGGGACTGTGGGTGGCCTCGAGGACCTGAAGGCGGCCACCAGCCTCCAGCCAGCAAGAAGCCAAGCCTTCAATCCTGCGGCCACCAGGAAGTGACTTCTGTCAATGACCGAGGAGCTTGGGTGCAGATTCCTCCCCAGTTGATCCTTCAGGTGAAGACACAGCCCAGCCAACATCGTGATGGCAGTCTTACATGAGACCCCATGCAGATGACCCAGCTAAGCCGTGTCTGAGCCCCTGACCCACAGAAGCTGTGGGATAACACATGGGTCTGTCATTTTAAGCCATTAACTGTGTGGCAGTCTGTTATACTGCAATGAAAACTAATACAAAACCCCACAGATCTGAAATGCTAAGGCCACAGCTGGCCGTGGGCCTGGGTGGGAGGGCCAGTGCATCAGCTGTGAATGACACATAAAGTCTCCTGAGCCGGACCCGGGTTGTGTTAGCAAACAAGGAACCACAGCTCCAGAAAATAGGCCTTGAGGGTGGCTCTTCAAACTCCCTCTCTTTCCCTTATTCCACAACACTTACTAGCATTGAAGTTGGCCTGGAGATACGGTGATGAATGAGTCAGACATGACCCTTACTGGGGTTGCAATCCAGGGTCCTTCTTTAAGTGACTCAAGTGGCCAGCGTCCCTCACATTCCAAGGTTAAACTTCATCCAGGTCTGACACCTGCTTATTTTTATGTCGTGTAGACAAATGTAGGTGGTGAGGCTGAACTATGCTCAGTACATATTTGTTAGACGGAGCAGGAGGGGCTCACAGGCTTCCTGCCTATGGGTCGGTTTCCCGTTTTTGCTTCAAAAACACCTGCTCTCTGGGGCCCCCTCTTTCACCACCATCTTCTGCTCCCCTCCGTCGCTCCTCTGCCACCAAAAGTTAGTAGAAGGGAAGCGAGACAGGGAGGAAAAGGCAGAAACAGCCCCAGCACTGACGGTGTTCCTGCTGACGTTCCCATGTGAAATTTCTCTGAGAAATGGTGAGTCCTCCATTATAACAAATGCTTTCTGATTATCTGTAATATCCCAGAGATTTCTTTGGAACATGAGGTCAAGGCTACTCTGCAGTTTCATATAAGTCCACTGATTAGGGGAATATACCCAAGATCTGGAATGTGATGATGATTTATGATTTACTGATAGATGTGACCACAGACAACCTCAAAGATGGAGGAAAAAAAACACGTAGATTTTTTTACAGTGAAAGGCAAGTACGTTTCTGCAGGAGAACAAGGGCACCAAGTGGAGAGAAAAGAAGTTTTGAGAAGCAAGAGAGACAGAGGTGCTCTCATGGCAGTAAAAAAAAAAAAAAAAAAAAAAAGCCTAGGTGCTCAAGATGCCTTCAGAAGTCTCCTCCTGGTGCAGCAGGAGAGGCAGGCAGACTGGCTGATGCTGACACAGAAGGAGAAAAAGACTTTTTGCAGATGGGAAGGGCTTGAGAACACCCCTAAGCCTGCATCCACAACCCCCCATAGACTGGTGTCCTGACCAAGTGGCCCGGTAACAGTGGAGATAAACAGCTATCAAAATCCATTGACTTTGAGCATAAGCCAACCATTCTCCTTGTTTGGCCCTGCAATAAGCCTTCCTCTGCTAAATAAATAAATAAATACATGCATACATACATATATATATATATATATATATATATATATATATATATATATACACACACACACACACACAGAGATATATACACACACATATGTATGTACACACACACACACACATATATATATACACACACATATATATGTATTTACACACACATATATATATACACACACACACATTAGGAAAAAGTGGTAAAAAAAAATCCATCAAGTGGACAGGGTCCCACGTGGCCTCTCCAGGTAGTGTCCCCAACAGAAACCCTCCTGGGCATATTCCCCAAAGGGATGTGTCCTCTCAGTGACTCTGGACTGTGAGCTCCTTCCTAGGAAGCCAGGTCAGACACGCTTCTTCTAAGATCATTTAGCTCCACACAGACCTGGGCCTTCGAGGTATGTGAGGCTGCTTCTGTCTGATGCTGACATCAATGCTTGCAGGGGAAAGGGGAAAGGGTCAAGGCCCTCGAACCAGTGATGGTGGAGGGAAAGTCCCCCAGAAACTCCTTCTCAAACCCTCCAGAGCAGAGAGCTCTTTCCTCCAAGACACCAGTGCCGTGCCAAGGAGCTTTCACCTGCTCCAAGACCGTCACCTGCAGTTCTGACGCTTGAGTGACATTTTGAGGTTGTTTAAAGGAGAAGTTACAAATAGAAACAATTTGGGCCTCTTGACACCCATGAAATGATTGGTACTTTCTACAATTATTTATGGGAAACTCGGAGATCATTTGTGGACTGTTTTCTTGGCTGACAGTCAAGTGAAGTGAGAGTTTTGCAACTTGTTTTTTTTTTTCTTCTCTCTGTCTCTTTCTTTTTTCTTTTCCTTTCGTTAGTTTGCTTCTTTGGGATAGCTGGCACTAAAAGTGATGAGACATGAAAGTTTCCAAATGGGAAGAACTTGTCTTCTTTATGGTTTGGAATAAAACGAAGGATGATGGATGGAGAACAGCTTTGCGACACTCACAGTGCTGATGGGTTGGTCTCACTTCGTGTCCTCTGCCCTTCACTCCATCAACCACAGCCTCTGCCTGTCAGGGTCCCCCTCCCCATGCAGGAGTCTTTGACACGTGTCACTTTACCCATGTGCATGATTTTAGTCTACGGACCCTTTCACCCCCAGGCTGTTATTCACGAAGGGTCTTCATGAGAACAGTGGGCTTTCCAGCAACTGAGGTGTGCACTTTGGCTCCTGCAACCAACCCCAGCCCAGAGCACCTGGTGCCAAACACACACCGGAGAGGACCCGATCCACAAACAGAAGGACCATGAGGCTGAATAAGGGAGAGGGCTGGGTGGGAAGAGGGGCCTAAGCTTAGCCTTGCGTACCTTAAATGTGCTCAGAACAGTTACATTAGCCTACTGTTGCGCAGAATCATGTAACCCAATCCCTATTTTATAATAAAATCTTGAATATCTCATGTAATTTATTGAATACTGTACTGAAAGTGAGAACAGAATGAGCACAGAATGGTTGTTTATCCTCATGATCTCAGGGCTGACTGGGAGCTGTGGTCCTCTGCCTCTGCCCAGCATCACAAGAGTATGGTACCACATATCACTAACCTGGGAAAAGATCAAAATTCAAGATTTGAAGTACAATTTTTACTGAACTTGTATCACTTTTGCACCATCTTAAAGTGGAAAAATCATAAGTCGGACCATCGTAAGTTGGGGACCATAGAACAAGTTCAACAAGATGGCAAGATTTAAAAAAATACAAAAAAATCAATTGTATTTCTGTACACTAGTGATGAACAATCCAAAAATGAAATTAAGAAATCAGTGTTATTTACAATAGTATCAAAAAGAATAAAATACTTGGGAATAAATTTAACAAAGAAGCACAAACTTGTGCACTGAAAACTGTAAAACACCACTGAAAGAAATTAAAGAAATATTTAAGTGAAAGACATCCCAAGTTCATGGATCAGAAAACTTAATATTGTTAAAATAACAATAATCCCCAAATTGACCTACAGATTCAATGCAGTCCCTATCAAAATCCCAGCTGCACTTTTGTTTTTTTGCATGGAGTGACAAGCTAATCCTAAAATTCATATGGAAATACAAAGAAACCAGAATAACCCAAAAAATCTTGAAAAAGAAGAAGAAAATTGGAGGACAGACACTTCCTGATTTCAAAACTTCCTACAAAGTTACCCTAATCATGACAGTGTGGCACTGGCATAAGGATAGACATACAGATCAATAGAATAGAATCCACAGTGTAGAAATAATCCTTTACATTTATGGTCAATTGATTTCAATAAGGGTGCCAACACCATTCAGTGGGGAAAGGATAATCTTTTCAACAAACAATGCTGGGACAATTGGATATCCACATGCACAATAAATAAAATTTGACCCCTACCTCACATCAGATACAAAAATTAACTTAAATGGATCAAAGACCTAAATATAAGAACCAAAACTATAAATCTCATAACTTGGGTTAGGCAATGATTTCTTAGATACAACACCGAAAGTACAGGTGACAAACAAGAAAGCTAGGTAAATTGGATTTCATCAAAATTTTAAACTTTTGTGTTTCAAAGAACACTGTCAAGAAGGTTAAAAGACGAACCAAAGAATGGAGGGAAATATTTGCAAATGCTGTATCTGATAAAGGACTTTATCCAGGTACGTAAAGAACACTTCCAACTCAACAATGAAAAGATACCAATTAAAAATAGGCAAGGGTTTTGAACAGATATATCTCTGAAGAAGATACACAAATGGCCAATTAGCACAGGACAAGATGGTCAACACCATTAGCCATTCGCGAAAATGCAGATCAAAGCCACTTCACACCCACACACAGGTACCCGACAAAGGTTGTGGGTTCAGGGGACAGCCTTCAAATCCCTATTACTTGGTCACCCCAGTGAAAGGTAATGGGGCGGGGGGTGGGGTCACAGGGGGGTGGGTCAATAGGCCTTCAACCAACAGAAAATAGCAAGTTAAATAAAAGTACAAACAAAACAAAGATGTCTGCTCTCACCACTTCTATTCAACATTGTACTAGAGGTTTAGCACTAATGGTGACCATCATCATCTGTGGACCCTAAAGGAAGTGTGGATGACCCCATGTGGGTGCCTCTCTGCTCCCGAGGGTGGGCAGCAGGCATTTCAGGACACAGCTCTGGACGTGATGAGGAGTCTCTTTCTGCCACATGCTCCCTGCTTGACCTTGGCAAGTCCTGTCCCTCCTGGGGCTAAGGCCAATTATCTGTGAAAGACAGTCTTGGACGAGGTGACCCAGGGCCCCCTCCACCTCAAACACCATCATCCTGCATTTGCCGCTGCTCTTGGTGACTCAATCCATCACTTGCAGCCTGCAAAGTGGTCATCCCTAAGTCCCCAACGGCAAGGCACAGCTAACTAAAGGCTGGTGGTGTCAATATACTTTGCAAACCAGAGCCACGCACGGGTTATTTTTGAAAGATTCCATCTCTTGTGATTCACAAGAGCTTCCTGCCAGAATGTCAGGACAATAGCAAAACCGCATACTCCAAAGCCCCAGAGCCGGACAAGGCCTCCCTGCTTGGTCCTGGGGCCACACTCTGGAGTGGGTGGGCTTCCGGAGCAGGTGGTGATGGACCGCCGCGGCCCGGCCCTGGGAAACAAGCCATCACCTAACTATTCGTACTCAGAGACTCATCTATACATCCATTACCCCGCAAGCCAAAAACCCTTTCTGGCAAAGAAATATTTGATACTGACTTCATCCACCCCGCCGAAAGCTGTCGGATGTAGTTTCCAGCGTCTGGGAGAAGGGGCAGGGCGACTGAGGCCGGGCGCCCCCAGCTGACCGGCCATGTGACAAATGCTCCCTACTAAGGTTCGATCCCTGAGAATGAAAAGATCAAAGCCATTTTTGTGTCATCCCGGCACACAGAAAAGAGGCTTTTTATCAGCTGCCTCCGCCTATGTGAGTTCATTTACACTCTGCAGGTGTCCCGTGGAGAACCCAGGGGAAGAAGGATGCCGGCTGGGTGACTCGAGTCTGAGTGGGGTTGAGTCACCTTGCTCAGTTTGTCAGCGGGATGACTTCTCTGATTGGGGTCGTTTGCCACCTCCAGGAAGATCACACTCCATTTCAGACGACATCTTTTATTATCTCGCTTTCCTGCGCTCCACTGTTCCACCAGGATACGTGAAGCTAATATCTCATCCGGTGTGAGATCACAAACTCCAGAGGGGCCCCGGACTCTCCAGGCGGGGAGGACCGTGATAGAAGGAAAAGGAAGGGCAGTTTCTTATGGATGTCAATGATGTCTGCAACCCTCAGTGGATAACACTTTTAGAGCATCGCCCTCCCGCTCAGCTGAATTCAAGCAGCTGTTGAGTGCCCAGGCCCTGGCACATGCACGGAGGCAGTTAAACCCACTCATCTCCGAAAGGACCCAAAGTGAGGGAATTAGGTCTATGTTAGCGGCCACAGGAAAGGAATCTGCTCAACACAGGGCTGGGGTCTGTACTCTGGGTGCCGCAGCTTGGCAAATGCCTCTAACAATAGCCGTGCACCCTGGCAGGGGGGCCACTCTGTCCCAAACCACAGAGGGGAAATTTTCTGGAGGCAGGTTCATCAGAGGAGGAGGAGGCAGATGTGGGAGACCTTTGTTTCCCTCCCCCTGACATTTCCGGGGCTCAGTCATTTAGAGGCAGAAACAGCAGGGTGAAAGGAAGGTGCAGGTCCTGCCCATAATAAATGCATTCTCGACGTGTGCCGGGAATATAATCAAATCATCTGATTTTATTTTCACAGCAGCCCCGAGAAGCAGGTCTCCTGCCCCTCTTCTAGAAGCAAGGCAGCTGGGTCTCAGAGAAGTGAGGTACCAGCCACAGTCACACAGCAGCGACGTGACGGGGCAGGAGCCAACTTGGATGGGATTCTAGCACAAACTTCCATTCATGCTGTCGGCAAACCATCACCAGTCACTTCCTGTGGCCACACCGGGACAGACACTAGGCGTTCCGCTGGTGTGCTCATCGCTCCCGGGGTTGTGAGTGCAGGGGTTTGACACACGCTAGGCTGCAGGGGACCCAGAGGGGTTGAGAGAGCTCCGTCCTCCCTCACAGAGGTGCAGCCTCGCAGGGAAGACAAGACAGAGGCCACGAGGTCAGGGGTGTGTTCCCGGCACCTGATCCCATCTCAGAATGAAGGAAGGCTGCCCGGAGGAAGTGGTGCTTCCACTGAGACAGCCGCCCAGGAGTTGACCAGGAAAAGGATGGCGAGAGGGGAAGGCGGGGTGCTCCCTCCAGGCTGGGGACCAGCGTGGGAATGGCCGAGAAGGGAGAGTATCATCGTCCATCAGAGAGTGACGAGAGGTGCCGCCTGGGGCAGAGTAGACGGGAGTGCGGATGGGGCTCAGAGGTCAAGGGCATCTGAATGCCCACGGGAGGCACTGGGGAGCTGGCGGGTTCTTACATTGTGGGGGGAGGGGGAGAGGCGATTAGATTTGTGTGCTCCTGCCATTTCTGTCGGTGGCACCACCACCACCCCCAGCGGCCAAGAGCCCAGAGGCCCCTCTGGCCCTCCCCCTGCTGGCCTCTACCCCATCTGTCCATCAGCCCCTCAGGGGCCATAAAGGGCAGCGACCCTGGAGCCAGCCTGCCCCAGGCTGGAATTCCGGCCTTGCATGGTTTACACGGACAAATGTTCAAGCCTCTTTGGGCCTCAGTTTGCTTACCTGTAAAATGAGGACAACAGGACCTATCTCTTAGATGGGTGTCCAGCAGGTAATCAGAACCTCGGGGAAGCGAGGAGCATAGCCGATCCCCGTGTCACCCCATCCAGCCACTCCTCACCACCCACACGGCTGCGCCATCCAAGTTGCCCCAGGATGCTCTGCACGCCGGGTAGCGTTTCTACAGTCCTTCCCTGAAGATGGCTGCCCTCCCAAATAAACAGGAGAACGAGTCCAATCAGACCCACAGAGCCTTCCCATCATGTCTGAAATCTGAATAAACTATAAACTCCTCCTCCTGCCTTCCTGGCCTCAGACACCCAATTGTCCCTCCTCCATCTCAACTCCTGCCCCTCCCAGGATCCTGCTTTGTTCCCAATTCAGGGCTTTTTCTCTTTCTGTCTCCGCTGCCTGGGGAGCTACCCACCCATTCCCAGAGAGGACTTTCCTGACACCCTGAAGCCCCTCCCCGCTCCCACTAGTGCTCCTCTCGCCCTTCGTCCTGCCTTACTTTCCCCGGAGACAAGCCACCACTCAGCACTATATGTTGTGTTGATTTGCCAGCATGTCAATCACCCCCATGATGGGGAACTCAGAGGTCACTTCTCAGCCTTGTTCTGCCGCATCCCCAGCTTTGAGCTGCATCTGGAGCACAGAGATCCTCTAAATAGCTTCACCTGAAGTAACCTCAGGAGGAGATGGTGGCAGTGATGTGGGCAGAGTGGTGATGAGGACCTGGATACAGGGAGCAGGGGGAGAGGGAGGTGGGGCTGGCCGGGCGTGGGGACTGGTGGGAAATGAGGGATGAGGGGAAGAGAGAGATTCCCAGGCTCCTGGGTGGAGCCACTGCACAGAGGCCGCTTGTTGTGGGTTGAAATGTGTCCTCAGAAAGATAGGTTGGATCCCCCATACCTGTGGATGGGACCTTATTTGTAAATAGCATCCTTGCAGCTGTGATCAAATGAAGATGAGGTCATACTTGATGGGGGACGGGGGGAGCTTAATCCAATAGGACTGATAAGGTCCTTATAAGAAGTAAAAATAGAATTACACAGAGAGGGACTTCCTGGCAGTCCAGTGGTTAAGACCCCATGTTTCTAATGCAGGGGGCGCGGGTTTGATCCCCCGTTGGGGGACTAAGATCCCACATGCTGCATGGTGCGGCCAAAAAAAAAAAAAAAGGAAGAATTATACGGAGAAGGGTTTGTGGCCACAGGGACAGAGGTTGGAGTGATGTGTCTACAAGCGATCATCACCAGGCGCTGGAAGAGACAAGAAGGGAGCCTCCCCTAGAGCCTCTGGAGGGAGCACGGCCATGTTGACCCCTTGACCTTGGACTTCTGGCCTCCAGAACCAGGAGTGAATAGATTTCTGTTGTCTAAGCCCCCAGTTTGCGGTGCTCTGTTTTGTCAGCCCCAGGACATGAACACGGACCACCCTTCACTGAGACCAGAAAAGAAAGGGGTAAAGACGGTTTGTCGGGCGGGAGGAGGAGGGAAGAGAGAGGATGCAGCCTTGGCTGAGTTTTGGCCACATCGCGTTTGGGGAGCAGGAAGCACCCCATGGAGCGCTAAGAAACCTGCTGACCACAGGGGTCGGGGCTCAGGCTGGGCGGTCAGAGGAGAAACTGGGTCCAAGAGATCAGCTCATCCTGAAACTCTTCAGCCAGGAAAGCCCACAGCACAGGGACCAAGCACAGAGGCAGCCCACTTGACCATCAGTGTGAGTCTCCGGAACCTCTTAAATGAGTGAGAATGATATACTAGCCCCCTACAGGGTTGTTGTAGGATCAAATGTGTTAATCTGTGTAAGTGCTTAGCCTGGAACCTCATACAATAAGAGCCCCATAAATACTATTTATCATTGTCATTGTCATTTTCATGATCATAAATTCCCAAACCAAGATGCCCCAAGATCAAAGTGATGTATGATATAATATAGGCAACATCCCCCTTTTGGAAATTCACGATGCAAACATACATGTGAAAGGCTCTGAATTCCTGCACTGAAGAAACTCACTGGAACCCAGAGGGTCCCAAACAAGTGACATCAGTTCAGCCTTTATCTGAGCCTTTGATGAGCCTGTTGTGACTCTCTAAGAAGGGGGGGCACAGAGAGATTAGGCAGCTTGCCCCAGGTCACACAGCTTGCAAGTCTTACTGGTATGGGATGCCAGGCTAGCTTAGCCCAACTTTTTGCTGCCGTTATTGATGATAGAGTCTTGTATAGAATAAGCTCCATCTGGGATGGATCTAATTGCTGCTATTAGTTGGGCAGGGGAGAGGGACACAGAGGGAGGTATATAATCCCATTTCCCTTGACAAGTGACAAAGAGGTGACTCCATGTCCAGGACAATGTAGATGTTATTTTTGGTTGAGCGGGACACTTGCTACTAAGGCATCACTCTTGTGTTTACATGTGTCACATGCTACCCAATGCTTCTCAGCTCTTAATCTAAAATGTGAGTACCCTCACTTTGTTGCCACATTCATTCACCTAGTCCCTGAACATTCACTGAGCCCCTCCCACCTACCAGGGCCCATGCCAGGTAGAGACTGAGCAGGACCCTGTGGGGCTCCTGGACACAGAAGCCTTTCTGTGTCCCCCATTTCTTATTTGTAGGGAATAGACTCCAGCCTCCATGACCTTCCCTGAGCTTCAAAGGGCAGGTTCAAACAGTTCCTAATCAGGGAAGGGAGGGGATGCAGAGACAAGGGAGAAGCAGTCAAGAAACAATGGTGCAGCCTTGGGGCAGGGTCCTGGTTCTGCCTCAAGGGATGCACATAACAATATCTTTGAGCTCTTTATAGAACTAAAACCCTCAACAAATGGAAGATGTTAATTACTTGATGAAGCATTCTTCATTCAAGAGAAAAGGTCACAGTTTGATAAACTTGAGAAGCTCATCAGGAGACCACCTGAGGCCAGATTAAAGGGAAGCAGGCCCTGCACACACCCTGATCCTTATTGGCAACACTGCCTTTGAACCATTGCTATAAAACCTCTCAACAAATCCCTCTGGGTTGGGACACACAGTTTTTCAAAGCACAAGCCTGCTGCGTCCCCCTTTGTCTGGCAAAGCAATAAAGCTATTCTTCTGTGCTTCACCCAAAACTCTGTCGCCAAGATATGATTCGGCACTGGTACACAGAAGCTGAGTTTTCAGCATCAGGTGGAGACTGAGGTGCAAGGAGGCTTAGATGTAATGCTGCTTCATGAGCAGTGTCTTCAAGGCCATTGAGGCCCCTGCTTCAAAGTCATGACTGAGTGACTTCCTAAGGGTTGCGTGGAAGGGAGAAGAGGTGGAACCCAGTGTTACAGCTGGGGCAATCAGGGAAGCCTTGCAGGAGGTGGTGCCATGCGAGCTGTACCTCACAGATGAGCAGGAATGTTGAGTGAAGGTGAGGAGGGAGCTCCAGGTGAACAGAGGATCACAGGAAAAGCCCAGCGACCCGAGGGAGCCAGGCCCACCAAGAGGAGGGTGTCGTGGGTGGACTCCAGGGAAGGGGGCTGCCCTGTATGGGGGTGGGGGTGGACAGAGTGAAGAAATGAGACTAGTGAGACAGGTCTGAGCCAGGCTGAATTTCCTGCCAAAACCTGTACCTCCAGGTGGAGGTGGCACAATGCCACGGGGCCCCCAGATGCCCTCAGGCCAAGGAAGCCTCCTTTTACAAGGTAAGAAATACCTAACGTCTGCAAGTGTGGGCTTTGGGGTCAGAACAGACAGGAGCTGTGTGTCCTGAGGCAAGTTACTTCACCTCTCTGTAAAATGGGCAACACAGCACCCACCACCTGGGGCTGTTGCTGGGATTTAAAAAGATAATGCATGTGGAATGCCTGGTGTCCTGCACTGGTGCGGGCAGTGGTCGTTAGGAAGAAACACAGAGACTGGAAGGGAGATACAGCCACAGAGACAAGTCACTTCATCAGTCAGTTATTCACAACCATCCTTTATTCACTGAGTGAGGGCCATGTGCCAGGCACGGTGACAGGTAGGAAAAACAGGGACTCCTCCCACCACAGAGCTCACAGCCCAGGATGGAGGGAGAGGCTAACCCAACACTCACGCCGAGGTCAGGGAGGAAGAAATCCTTTTCTCTACCCACCTCAGTTTCGTTGCCTAAGGCCCTGAAAATTAGATGGACAAAAGACAGATTAACAAGAGAAAAACAAACAAGTTTATTAAAACACTCAGAGATGAGTAACTCAAAGGGGTGGTTAGAACTCGGGCTTACATAACATTTAACAAGAGAACAATAGATTCCTAGACAAGTGACAAGACAAAGGAACTAGTCCTTGAGTTTCTAAGGCAGCAAATGGTGAGAGGGCAAATACATGGGGGACCTAGTGGGAGACAAGGGCCAGTGAGTAAGCTTTGTGGTGTAGATTCCTCTGGGCTGATCAGGGCCCAGAGTTGCCTCCAGTGATTAGCTTCTGTCCTTCCTGGCTTGGGGGAGGGGGACATCTTCACGAACGTATAACCTGCTTCTAGGCAGATAGCAGAGGGCAGAGAGCTTTTCTTGTATCTGCTTCTCCCCAGTTTTCTTCAGCTCAAGATAATCAACATGCCAAGGTGGCCTATTTTGAGGATGCCCATTCTGTGACCTTCACCAACACCTGGTAAAGGTTGAATTCCACCATCCAGGTGAGACACGCAGACGGCCTGCATCCACCACGGCAACAGGAGTGGAGCTGGAAAGAGGAGGTGGGCTGGGAGCCATTGGGAGGAGCCTGGATGGAACCGATGGAGATGTGGGGAAGGGGTGCTGATGGGCAATGGCTGAGTGATGACCTGGGTGTGGGGATGGGGCAGCATAATGTATAGGTTCAGAGAGATGAGCTAAGCTTTGGGCAGGTTGAGTTCAGGGGCTGCAGGTCCTCAGGTGAGTGATGTATAGAAAGACAACAGCATTTGATAAAGAATAGAAACCCTCCCACCTGTCCAGCCCATCCGTGTGCGGGAATGTGAGCGAGGATGAAACAGGATACTTCATATGTAGCACGTACGAATGCTGACTTGCTGTCTGCTTTTATTTCTCTGTGGAGGCTAAGGGCCCAAGAGTATGTGATGCAATTCCATTTCCCACGCAGCACCCGGCCATGTTTCCCGCTCTTTCCCAGGGGGATCATCGCCTACCAGCTCAGCCAAGTAGAAAAGCTTGCCAAGAGGTCTAAAAGCCTCCATTGCTGGCTTCAGCTTGGAAAATTCCAGTAGATGAGCAGAGACAGGAGACAGGAAGGAGGGGCCAGAGGAGGAGGCGGTCGGGAGGGACTGAGTGGTCCCCTTTGCCTCCTTGAGCTGCTCTCCACTTTGAAAAGTGAAAGAACGGCTCCCAAAATGCAAACTCCTGTTCTGGAAGAGGAGAAGCCAAGAAGGCTGGTGACTCCTTTACCCGTGGGGTACCTGATGCCTGGAAGAAAAACAGCAATTTGCCTCAAATCCAAGATTCCTGGCTCCAAATCCAGGCTGTCACCACTGCAGATCATCAGAGTTTTGGGGACTAAAAGGCAGAAATTCTTGGGTCTCGCTGTCATCGGCACCCCTGCCCCGAATCAAGCCCTCTGCCATACGCTGTGTTTTCAGGGAGGCCACCACGGTCCCCACCCTGGCTGTCAGTGCCCCGACCCCTACAGCTCCCCATTGGCAAATGATTAAAAACTGGGCCAAATTATCACTGGTATGATGTGCATCAAGAAAACAAATTAAGTTTAACATTTGTGCGGTGACAGCTGACCTTTGCATGATTAAAATGAACGGCTGTGAAATGAGTCAGATTAAAAGATGTTTAACTTAATGGAGGGAGCAATCCCCGAAACCTGAATAAGTTTCTGGAGAAACCGGTTCTGGCAAACCTGAAGGAAAGACACCAATCACACGCACAGCCTATTTGCCACCTGCTGGCCTGAAGAGGCGCTGCTGGCCTGGAAGAAGGTTGAGGGCATGGGCTTCCTGACCAGCAGAAACAGGATAACCTCTCTGTGGCCACTGAACAGACCCACACACCCTCAGCCCCAAAACACCAGCCTTCTCTCCCACCTACTTACGTGGAATGCGAGGGGCGGGGCCCTTGGCTCAGTCCTCCTGAGATGGTCCCTTAATTATGCGGGACAGTCTCGGAGCTCCGGGGACAGAAGCAGCCCTTGGGGCTCCCCCCGCAGCAAAGATGGAGAGAATGATGTCCCCAGGCGTCCATGTAGCTGCCCTGCTTCCCAGGAGCTCAGAGAACTTTGTAGACAAATGTCTTCATCTTCACCAAGCCACCCCCTTCCCAGGGCCTTTCAGCTGGAACGTGAGCTTAAAAGAGGCAGAAAAACATATTTGGGACCCCTTCCAAGAAGCTGCTCCTGACGCTCTGGTGCTTGGAGCCGTGGGCAGGCTCTGCTCTTGAGACAGATACACAGAAAGTGACTCCATGCTGTGCACTCCGGGAACATTTGCTGGGGACACGGGGAAAGCTGCTGGCAGCCAGGGGCCCTGCGGATAGGAGGGTTCTTATAATGGCATCTCCTTTGCTGTGTTGCTTGGCCATTCAGGGGCTGACCTCTGCTTGTGAAATTAACCTTTATCAAAGGTTTTGACCCTTTATCAAAAGCTCGGAGACTTCCAGCTTTGTTTTGTTTTGTGTTTTTACAGGGAAGTACAGAGTTTGCAATGTGTGCCTTCCTGTACTCTCTAAGCCCACTCAGTGGCCAGGATGACAAACATTTTAGTCTTAGGGTGTCATGGTGGCTCCAGAACCAAGAAATGATAACTGGAATTGTTGAACCTGTCTGTCCCCTAGATCCCAAAGCACCTTGCCACCTGCTATTCTTATAGGAGGCAGCATGCCAAGCAGCGGGTCTCATCTGGGGGAGGAGCCATGGCCAGGTAAGGTGCACTCTGCAGACAACAAGACAACAACACATTTAACCTCATTACATGGACCAGGAACAATCTGGCTAATTACTGCCAAAGGGGGTGTATTATATATATTTATACTTATATTTATATTTATATATATAATTAAATTTTTAAGAAAAAATTATGACACAAAACTAAAGCCTAAGGAAATCCTATCTGTGACCTTAATGACTTCTGTAATTTGAAGAAAGATGGCCACAATTGCGTTTCTCTAACCAATCTGATTTCTGCCAAAGCTTTGACTATTATTGTCCACTTTTGATAGAACGAGTTTAAAAGTGTGATATGAACTTTCCTGCCTTATTCATCTCGGTGGTGTGTGGCCTGAGAACCACGGTGCTAGAAAGGATGGTCACCTGGCCGGGCACACAACTGTTAGTGACCTGTAAAAGCGCAGCATCTGGGACCCTCTGTTCTTCTTCCTCCCTACTCACCCACACCCTTCCCAGGGCACCAAGTCCAGCCTCCTCTGGAAGCCTCCCCTGACCAGCCCAGGTAGACACTCTGTTTACACTGACAGCCACTGCCTCACATGTGGGTGCTATGTCATCACCCTAGCTGCTCCTCATTCCCATTCATTCGTGTTTAATTTGTCCCTGCGTGCCCTGGGACTGGCACAAGTGGGCCTCAGTGAACACTGAATGAATGAATGAGTCAAAAAGTCCTCAAGGATGTTGTATATTTCTTTTGCTCTCTCTGGGGGATGCAGCCCTGAGCTGGGCAGGTGTGACCCTCTGACATCCCATAGAATCTGTTTCTACCTCTAGCAAGCTCTTCTCACATGGCTACTTGTCCTGGAGAGGGTGGATAAACATCTGCTTCTTCAGGAGAACCTGTGTTCCTTGGCCAAAAAGACTGTGTCTAAGTAATAATTTACTTTTCTCTCCATAACTCACCACTCAGAAAGCAGGTGGTCCAATCATTTTAAGTGAACAGGGTACAACAACAGAGGTATCTTGGTTCTCCGACTGCAGTGAGGTTAACTTGACACTCACGGGAAGCAGAGGGCACAGTTCTGGTTCTACGTGCAGAGGCAGTGGGAGGCGGCTGGTATTGAGTATAAGGTGCCAAAAAGGACCTTCTCTTCAGTAGTATTTCCCTATTTTCCTTCTCCCAAAGCCTTCCTCACTTCCTGTATTCATAGAAGTTCCTTGTTAATACAGATAATGATGATGGATGATGATCATGATGGTGATGATGGTGATGACAATGATGACGGTGATGGTGGTAGTGATAGTGATGGTGATGGTGATGGTGGTGAAGACAATGATGGTGGTGATGATGATGGTGATGATCATGATGCTGATGGTGGTGGTGATAGTGATGATGTTGATGATGATGATGGTGATGATGAAGAGGATGATGATGGTGATGATGGTGATGATGATGATGGTGATGGTGACAGTGATGATGATGATGGTGGTGATGAAGAAGAGGATGATGATGGTGATGATGATGATGACAGTGATGGCGGTGATGATGTTGATGATGATGATGGTGATGATGAAGAGGATGATGATGGTGATGGTGATGGTGATGATGGTGATGACGATGATGATGGTGATGGTGGTGGTGATAGTGATGATGTTGATGATGATGATGGTGATGATGAAGAGGATGATGATGGTGGTGATGGTGATGACGATGATGATGGTGATGGTGATGGTGATGATGAAGAGGATGATGGCTAAAACCTGTTGAGTACTTACTATGAACACAAAGTGTGATTTTGCATCTGCCAACTTCCTTATCCACCCAGCAGCCCCAGGAAGTAAGGGCTTGTTAAAGGATGAATTGTACCCCCCCTCCAGAAGGTATGTTGATGCTTTAACCTCCAGTACCTGTGAATGTGACCTTGTTTGGAAACAGGGTCTTTGCAGATGTAACCAGTTAAAGATGAGGTCATTGGGTGGCCCTAATCCAACATGACTGGCATCCTTATAAGAAGAGGAGAGAGACACACAAAGACGGCCACATGACCACAGAGGAAGAGATTGAAATGGAGCTATCACAAGCCAAGGAATACCCAAGGGCCCCCAGAAGCTGGAAGAGGCAAGGAAGGATCCTCCCTTGGAAGCTCTGAGTGAGCACAGCCCTGCTGACACCTTGATTTCTGACTTTCCGCCTCCACAACTGTGAGAGAACCAATTTCTGTTGGTTTAAGCCTGTAGTGCTTGGTTACAACAGCCACAGGAAACTAATACGAGGCTGCTATCATCTCAGTCTTTTTTTTTTTTTAATTTATTTGTTTATTTTTGGCTGCGTTGGGTCTTCGTTGCTGCACACTGGCTTTCTCTAGTTGCGGCGAGCGGGGACTACTCTTCGTTGCAGTGTGCAGGCTTCTCATTGCAGTGGCTTCCCTTGTTGCAGAGCACGGGCTCTAGGCACGCAGGTTTCAGTAGTTGTGGCATGCGGGCTCAGTAGTTGTGGCTCGTGGGCTCTAGGCGCTCAGGCTTCAGTAGTTGTGGTGCACGGGCTTAGTTGTTCCAAGGCATGTGGGATCTTCCCAGACCAGGGCTTGAACCAATGTCCCAGGTATTGGTAAGCAGATTCTTAACCACCGTGCTACCAGGGAAGTCCCTCATCTCAGTCTTATTGATGAAGAAACTTAGGCTCAGAGAGGTTATGCAAGTTGCCCAAGGTCACGGAGCTCATAGGTTAAAGCATAAATGCAGAAATACACTGAGAAGGAGCAGGGTGTGCACCTACCACTCCATGGATTGTCTGTCATACTTTTGGGCTTCCAAATTTTGTCCCAGGTGGGTGGAAACTATTCTGAAATAAATGATGCACTTCCCTGCCTCCATACCCCAGGAAAATAATTGGGCCTTTGTTCAAATGAGTAAAATTCTCTGTGAACGTATATGCACTGGTTTGGTAATAGAAAGTGCAGTCTGGAGGCTGCTGTTAAATCATTTCTGTTTCTCTCTGTGGTGTCAGACTGACACCCATCATGTCTCACAGTGTCTGCCACTAACAGGCTTTTTGATGATTCATTCAGGTCTATGACAAACCAAAAGCCAGCTTGCAGGGATTTTGGGTAATTATGTGTTTAAAAAATTCATTCTGGTAAGAAAAATGATAACAGCTAAGACTTATATGACATCGACTATTGCACTTTACATTCATTAACTCATTTGATCCAAACACCAACCCTAGTGGACAGGTGCCATTGTCATCAGCAATATCATCATCATCACCTGCATCCTCACCATCCTCACCATCATCACCATCACCACTATCATCATCATCAGTATCATCACCACCATCACCACCACCATCATCATCACCATCATCATCACCTGCATCCTCACCATCATCACCACTTTCATCACCACCACCACCATCATCATCATCATCATCACCATCATCATCACCTGCATCCTCACCATCATCACCATCACCACCACTATTAGCATCAATATCATCACCCCCACCATCACCACCATCATCATCATCATTGTTGTCAGCACCCCCATATTACTTATGAGTAATCCAAGGTCCAGAGAGGTGGCGTGATTTGTTCAGGGAGGCAGTTATGGGCTGAATTGTGCCCCACCTCATTCTTATGTTGAAGTCCTAACTCCAAGTGCTTCAGAATGTAACTGTCTATGGAGATGAGGTCTTTAAGGAGGTAATTAAGGTTAAACAAAGTCATTGGGGTGGACCTTAATCCAACCTGACTGGTGTCCTTATAAGAAAAGGAAATTTGGGCCTGCAAAGAAAGACCAAGAATGTATGTGTGCAGAGTGAAGACCATGTGGGGACACAGGGAGAAGACAGCCGTCTTCTTGCCAAGGAGATAGGTCTCCAGAGAAATCAACCCTGTTGACCCCTTGATTATGGTCATCCAGCCTCCAGAACTGTGGGATAATAAATGTCTGTCATTTAAGCCACCCAGTCTGTAGTATTTTGTTATGGCAGTCTCAGGAAACAAATACAAGGACCCAGCCAGCCAGGGGCCAAAAACAAAATGATACCTGGGAAGGGTAACAGAGAAGCCGCTTTCACTCCTGAACTGTAGTGTAGAAAGAAAGGGCTTCCACAACAGAGGAGCCGGCCAACCACGGATGTGGCCTGGGAGGGAAGGAACAATCTGGCCAACTAGCCGAGGCCCAGGGAGATAACACAGCACCCACCTCAAGTGCTCACTCAGCCCCCTCCCTGCCAGGCTCCCCTGTCATCCGTGGGCACTGCCTCAGTAACCTCTTAAGACTGCATGGTAAATAGCCTTGCTCAGGGCTTGACGTCACTGACCTAACGGTTCTGGAAAGTGATTTGTCCACATCCAAACAGCCATAGCAGCAGGGCTGGGATCCAGACCCAGAGGCCTCTAAGTCTCCCGACCCAAAGAAATGAGCAAGGGCAGCCCACACAGCAACAACCCAGCAGATCTACTGGGAGGTCAGAGTAAGGGGCTCGTGCACTGAGAGAAGAGGGCAGGAGTCGCTACTACCCAGCTCTGTGCTGTATCCTCACCCCTGCAGGGCCCCAAGGCCCCAGCTAGAGTTGTCCCCCAGTTCCTAGCTCCCTGTGCACTCCCCAGCATGAGTGTCAGTGACTCGGGGAGCGATGGGGGGATGGTGCCCGCCTTCCACCAGACACTCCACAGAGGGGGCCGAGTCCCCGGGAGGATTCCAAGGGGAGCCTTCCCAGACCCAGTGTTGATGCAGGCCGTCTGCTTTCAGAAGGAGCTCTTGGCCATGAATAATTCAACCAAAATTCCAGGTAAAGACAGGCTTTTGTTGACTCTTCCTTACCCTGGTGCTAATCTGTCTTTAAGCATATTAAAGATAAAACACGGACACGCGCAGGAACTTGGAGGGTTCATGAAGTTCTGTCCCCACCCCCCGAGGGGCTGGCAGGCTGTGGGGTTCCGGGAGACATCTTCCATCCGTCTGAGATCTCGCCTGGAGAAGGCGAGGCGGGGAAGGGAGAGCTTGTCGTTTGTCAGGAACATGGATGTAACCAAGATAACAGCTGGGAAGACCTCGCAATCACAGTGAGAAAAGGGGAGCGCGTGGGGTCTGTTCCCATGACATCTGGAAGGTTGTTTGTTCTTTTTTCCAACGAAATGTAGTGACAGAATGAGCCTGGGTTTCATCTTAGGCACAAACTTTCAGAAAGTGTCTAGACTCAGGAAGTGTAGCTAAATTAATGGATGTTCTAGAGAAGTAGAGGGAGTTGGTGGGAGAAGCCCTGGGCCTCGGGTGGTGGGGGGATCTTCAAGCCGGGTGAGCAGTGCTTGCGGCGCCCTGAGCCCACCTCCATCCGCAGGTGCCTCTGGGAGGCCTGGTGGGGTCAGGTCCCCTCTGGCTTGCACCAGGACACAGAGGATGCGGAGGATGTGCAGCATGCGTGAGGCCGGAGCTTGGAGGCGATCTGGGTGGGGCCGGGACCTGAGGGAGCCACAGGTTCAAAAGCTGGTTTGTCCTTGGAACTGGCAGGACAGCAGCATCTCAGGGACTCAGGGTCAGGGAGGTGGCTCTGCAGGGGTCCCAGACAGGCCCAGGGTCTGCAGACACGGGTCAGGTGTGGGGAGAGGAAGAGGGGTGCAAAGGGGTGTCCCAAGTGCAGTCACTAAGGCATGATAGAATGCCCCGTGTTTGCAGGACCAAGCTCTGCAGAGGCCAGAGCTAAGGGAGGTGGGCCTGGGTGGGCAGGGGCGGGGCTATGTGGGGCGGGGCCTGTAGGAGTGGGCGGGGCTTTGTGAGCAGGGCCTGGTGGGGCAGGGTCTTCGTGGGGCAGGGTCATGTAGGGGCAGATTCTGCAGGGGCACGGTTGTGGGGGCGGGGCCTGGTGGGCAGGGCCTGAAGGGGGCGGGGTCTGCAGGGCAGGCCCAGAAGCAGGTGGTGCAGGATCTTCCAGTCACACTGGGGGTCCGGACTAGCTCCTGCAAACGCTGGGGGTCACTGAAGGGAGCTAAGCACGGATGTGACATAATAAAATGTGTACTTTTGAAAGCTCTCTATGGCTTCAGTGTAAAGGATGATGGGAGGAGATGGGGGATCTAGGAGATTATGACAAGTGAACACATTTGGAACCTTTGGAGACACAGAGTCCCCAGTGCTTGGGCAGAGGAAGGCTGAATCCAGAAGGCCCCAGAGTGAACCTTAAGCCCTGGACAGATGGGCAATTCCCTGAGCTGGGAGCCCTGGGGAGGGGCGGGTGCGCAGAAAAAAATCCATCCAGTGTGGACAGGTCACCTCCGAGGTTTCTGCAGATCCCCAAGCAGACGTGACTGGCTGGTGGGTACATGGCTTCCAGGTGTCAGCAGTTGGCAGAGAAAGTCGTTGGCAGGAGGCAGTTCAGGTGAGAGGAGAAGGCGTGTGGGTTGAAATCTGTGTGGCAGACGTCTTTTGGTTCTGTGACGCTTCTAAGAACAGCGGGCAGATAGAGGCAGAGCTCGAATTCTCTGCTGCTGGCGTCAGCCTTCTTAGACGCACTAGGAAGGGTGGAGGGTGAGGAGGGAGGGTCGCCGGGAGGTGCAAAAGCCCTGTAGAGAAGCCAGGAGACACCAGGCGAGGCTGCAGGAAGCCCAAGGCCATCAGGACCCCAAAAGGCATTAATTCTCCTGCAGAAATAAGTGACAGCCCTTCATGTTTTTCCGTTCTCTGTAGAAACTTGGGAGTGTGTCTGCACACCCCACACGCGCACATCCTCTGCCTGTCTGAAGATGACGAGGGAAAAAAATCTAGGGACTGTCATACAGAGTGAAGTAAGTCAGAAAGAGAAAAACAAATATCGTATATTAACTCATATATGTGGAACCTAGAAAAATGGTACAGATGAACTGGTTTGCAGGGCAGAAACAGAGACACAGATGGAGAGAACAAATGTATGGACACCAAGGGGGGAAAGTGGTGTGGGGGTGGTGTGATGAGTTGGGAGATTGGTATTGACATACATACACTAATATGTATAAAATGGTAACTAATAAGATCCTGCTCTATAAAAAAGTAAAATAAAATTCAAAAAAATCATGCAAATGGAAAGAAAAGCGACAGTTTTGTGTCTCTCTTGCTTCAAGAGAAGTGATGGAGGAGCCCTTGCTCAGTGGCCCAGCACTCCCCCGTTCCATGCACAGCATGTCCAGACACCACCCCTGGTGCCACGGGAGGTCCTCTGGTTCCATTTGCTTTTATGTGTGAAGCCTTTTCTTTGCAGTTTAACAGACGCCTGGACCCAGAGCAGGGAGTGGGATAGGACCCCCGAGAGGAGGTAACCCTGCAGCCTGCCTGGGTGCCCACAATTCCAGGCCTGTCCTGTGAGTTAAGGGGCCAGGTCTCTAGGCTGCCTTTGGAGGGGGTGACATTTTCAGCCTTAAAGATCATAATGTTGCTGCAAAATGTGGCGGAAAATTAAAAGCCCAAACCTGGGTTTGTTTGTCCTGTTAGTGGGACAGTTAGTGGGAGAGCAGGGCCTGGGGACTAGGTCAGAGGCTGGGCCTGGGGCCGGTGCCTGGAGCCCAGGCCAAAGTCAGCACCTGAATAGCAGCCCTAACGGGGCAGCCTCGAACGAGGGGCCTCGCCTCCGCTGTGATTCCCTCCCACTCCATCGGCTCCCAGCGTGATGCCCCTGATGTCGGACAGAAAGCAAAAGGTCAGCTGCCCTCCTACCACGCTCCAGACGATGGGTCAGCCAGCTTCTACCTGGACAGCTGACGACAGAGACCTCACCTCCCAAAGCAGTTGTTCATTTTCGATAGTTCTTAGAGTTAGAAAATTCATCCTCTGATGAGCTGAAGAGAGGACGAAAGTTGTTAGTCATCAGTATCAATTCTGAGGCATGTGGTGTAATCCCCCTCCTACACTGCCTGGTTGTGGGGTAGTTATGCCCACTTGATAGATGAGAAGACTGAGGCTGAGAGATAACAGTGGCATCTGACCTTGTCCCCAGCACCGAGCAGGAGGCTTCCGGCACATCGTCGCCTTTAAAACTCACAGCTCAGTGTCACCATCCCCATTTTACAGATGAGGAAGTTGAGCCTTGAGGGGCAACCCAGGTGCACAGCCCCCTCAGCACGCAGGTTCGATTCCGACTCAGATCGGCAAGCTCTGGAGATGCCTTATGGGCAGTCTAGACATTCCCAGCCAAAGGGTTAGCCCCGCCCTGCTTCCAACTGGTCAAGCGTAGCGATGGCCAGCATGTTCGTCCGCCTCTGCTCTTTGCTGGGCTAATGTCCTGGGACCACTCCCCTCCTGTTTCAGTGGCAGGATCTGGGGCTCAAGGGCTCTGGGGGAGCGGGGTGGGGGAGAAAGAGAGAGACAGTGATGGGGGAGGAAGGAGGACAGTGATGCCTGAGTTACCTGAGCCTCACCGGGATCCTTCCAGAAGCTGGGAGGCAGCTCACGCGTGCAGAACTAAGAGTCAGTACTGATGTAGAAATGCCTTCTTCTTCAACGCACCATCTCTCTAACCAGCCCCCCCTTCTTAGACTCCTCGGAGCTGCCTGGAGAGACCCAGGCAGTCAGACGGCAGCTCCACCCACAGAAGACAGAACCGAGTTAAAGAGCCAAACTCTGCCGTCGGAGTGAAGTTTACTGTCATTAAGTGTTATCTCAAGTATACCTGAAAGATGTGTACGTATGTGAGTGTATATATATATATATATATATATATATATATATATATATATATATGAATATATAATTGAGGGCCCACTTTGCAAAATACTGAGGAGAGAGAAATAGACATAAATAAAGACATATATAGGTATAGATACAGAAATAGACATTGTAGACACAGATACCGATATGGACATAGACACACACACCCTCTCTGTAGCCCACTCACCCCACAGCCCCCTGACAGAGCCACTCGGTGGTGAGAGACAAGGACCCCAGCAGCCTGGAGCCCCTCCAAGGTCCTGACCCACCCCCCAGCCACAGCATCTCTCTCCCAGCTGCGTCTCGCTCCATCTTGCAGACAGGGAGAGAAAGTGCAGCCAGTTCTGAGACGGCTCTCGGCAGAAACCCAGTTCCCTGGCTTGTTCCCCAGAAGTTCCTTGTCAGCCGCAAGTGAGGAAAACCCCCTGCAGGCCTCGGCTCCCACAGCTCCCACGGCTCACCACGGAGGCGGTGGGGCCCCAGGAGCCGCCCAGGTCTGGACATAGCTGCGGTGCCCTTGGTCTGCTCTGCTCCCTCTGGGGTACCCCAGCCCCAGGATCCAGACACAACACTTTCAGATGAAATGAGCATGTAAATACGTGACTCTGAGTAAAGCAGATCACCCTCCAGAGGTGGGTGGGCCTAACCCAATCAGGTGAAGGCCTTAAAAGAAAACAACTGAAGTTCCCCCACCGTGGAAGGACTGCATATTTCAGGCTCAAGACTGCAGCATCAACTCTTCCCTGGGTCCCCGGCCTGCTGGACTGCCCTTGGAAGCCCTCACACTCATGTGAGCCAATTCCTTAAAATAAATCTCTCTCTGTCTCGCTCTCTCTGTCTCTGTCTCCCTCTATCTCTTCTCTCTATATAGATAAAGGTATATAAATATACGCATACACATACATATACATACACATGGATACATGCACATGCATATACATATGCGCATACACATATACACACGCGCATGCATATATATGCATACACATACGTATACATATACACCTACATATATACACATACATATATACATACATATACACATGCATATATATAAACAAACACATACACATATATGTACACATGCATATACATATGCACATACACATATACACATGCGCATGCACATATATATACATACACATACGTATACATATACACCTACATATATACACATACATATATACATACATATACACATGCATATATATAAACAAACGCATACACATATATGTACACATGCATATACATATGCACATACACATATACACATGCACATGCACATATATACATACACATACGTATACATATACACCTACATATATACACATACATATATACATACATATACACGTGCATATATATAAACAAACACATACACATATATGTACACATGCATATACATATGCACATACACATATACACATGCACATGCACATATATACATACACATACATATACATATACACATACATATATACACATACATATATACATACATATACACATGCATATATATAAACAAACACATACACATATATGTACACATGCATATACATATGCACATGCACATATACACATGCGCATGCACATATATATACATACAAATGCGTATACATATACACATACATATATACACATACATATATACATACATATACACATGCATATATATAAATAAACATACACATATATGCACATACATATACACATACACATATACCTACACACATACACCTATACACATACACATACTTATACATACATATACACATACATATATACACATACATATACGCATACACATATACACACATGCATCTATATACTATACATATACATATATACACATACACACATACATAATATATATATATACACATGTGCATGCACATATATACATACACATACGTATACATATACACCTACATATATACACATACATATATACATACATATACACATGCATATATATAAACAAACACATACACATATATGCACATACATATACACATACACATATACCTACACACATACACCTATACACATACACATACTTATACATACACATACATATACACATACATATATACACATGCATATACGCATATACATATACACACATGCATCTATATACTATACATATACATCTATACAGATACACACATACATAATATATATATATACACATGCATTACACATACATATACACATACACATGCATATACACATGCACATATATATATACACATACACACATATATATACATATACCTCCCATTGGTTCTGTTTCCCTGGAGATCACTCACTGCACAGGGGCCTTCTTCTCCAGGGTGAGAAATGGGGACACAGATTCACTCTCGGGTTATCAGGACGCCCCCTGCCCCAAGTCCCCTACCTGTCCCCATCAGAGGCTTCACATGGACCCAGCTGGCACCAGCACGGCCACCCTGGCCCCTATGGTCACTGCCCCAAAGAACTTAAACCCAGCTGGACCCCAGGCCACGGTGCCCATCCACACCCTGCACCCCCCGCCCGTGCCCGGTGGTGAAGCCCAGACTGCTGTATACAGTGCCCACTGCCCCGCAAGGGCCCTGGCTGTGCCACCCCGGAGTCTTCTCTGAGGTCAACCCCAAACCCTGCCCTGCCCCGTGGGCGAGTGCACCTCTTCCCCCAGGGAAACCAAATCCCCACCTCCCTGCCTTTGAGAAGCCCCGGGTCAGCCCGGCACTCACAGCCCATGTTTCGCCATTGTTATTGCCGTCGTCGTTACTGCTGTTGCTGCCACCATCTAAGTTAAAATGCTCATTACTAGACCCCGCCCCACTCCTGGGGGACACCCTTCCGCCTGGGCCAGGCATTGAGGGTCCCAATGCGGGGGCTGTGAGATGACATGGGAGAGACACAAGAATGGCAAGAGGCTTCTCTGGTTACGAGCAAAGGTAGTGGTCCTGCTGAAAGCAACTTTCATGTCCCTGTCTGATCCCCAGGTCTCCGAGAGCAGAGAGCACTGTGCCAGGGGGTAGGACAGCGTGGCATCGGAGGGAAAGACCCCAGGTGCACAGGGTTGCTGGGAGGCAGGTCCAGAGCCCGCCCTGCGGGTGTAATGCCCCCAAAACCGTCTCCGGGGAGGCAGCAGTTTGCGCTGCTTTTGAAAGACAGTTCTCTGTCTCTTAGACTTACCTGTGGCTCCTGCAGCTCCGAGGAGGGCAGGTAAGAGCCAGATGGCACTCTTGGAGGGGGTCATCGAGAGGATGTGACCGCCAGTGGACCCGAGAACCAGACGCAGCCTTGGGAGAGTCAAGCGTTGAGGCCATCCGGATGGTGTACGAGACTGAACCCCGTTAAGGCCTCTCTATAAACTTTTATGATTCGGGCAGGTGGGCAGGCACAGGGATCCACTCAGACGAGCGTCGGCAGTAAGATTCCCGCTCACTAACCTGCCTCCTGCCCATCTGCAGTGCCGGCCTTGCTCTTGGTCTCTCCCCGCCCTCCAGGTACAGGGCTGGTTTTCAAACCAACAGGCACAGAAAGAGTCAGAAGGCCGGACTCTGCCTACTTCTTGGTCGTGTGGGGAGATTCCGGAATCCCTGCTGCCTTGGCACAGACCTAGCTGCACACCCGGGGAGGGGTGGTGGGTCTCCTGTTTTACTAGTCACCACTGATGTGCGGTCCAGACCCTACATCCTCCTTGGGGCAGGGCAGAGCAGAGCCCCAAGGCTCCGAGACAGGGAGGAGGGCTGGAGGACACGAGACAGGACGGAGCATCCTCTGCAGCCTGGAGAAAAGGCCAGCTCTCCTCCCCCGCCCCTGTCTTGCAGGACGGACCAGCGACCTGCCCTTCTGCTCCTTCCTGTACAACCCCCGACCCCCAGGAAGACAGGTGGGCTGCTTATAATCAGACCAGTGAATAAGCGATATAAAGACAAGACGGTTTTCAAACAAACAAAAATGAAACCTTCTAGAGCTCACCTTCACGGTCTGACACCAAACTGCAGATGAACACACTTGAAATGGTTTATACACATCCTCCAACAACAGGCCAGAGGTGCACTTCCTGTGCCAGGCGCTGCGGGGAGAGGAGGAGGAGAGGGGAAGGGCCTCGGGTCACACCCCTGTCGGGAAAGAGGTGGACGGATGTCGGGGTTCCTGCCACTGTCTCTCGGGGCTCCCCGATCAGGAAAGAGTAGACGCCGCAGCCCAGGTCGTCAGCTGCTATTTTCTGCAGGGGCTCGTATGACTGTCAGAAGCATGCATCTCGTGTAAGATGCACCATCAATACCTTCACAGTTAAGTTGAAAATTCCTACCCCTGTCATGGTGGTGAAGATGAGCTGGACCAGGAATAAGCCACTTAATAATAAGCCACTTAATAATAGACCCTGCAGTGCCCCACTTCCCAAGGCTCTCCTTTCTCCCCACTCGGAGGAGATGGGAGCAGACGCTGTCACTGGGCATCCTTGTTGGACGGGTGTCAATGTGGGCCCTGGCAATCCTCCCGGCTCTCACCTCTCTCATCCAAGGTGTCCCAGCTCCGGGGAGAAAAAGAGAGAAGAGGCCTCTCCTGCACCAGTGAGCCTCTAAGAAATAGGCCATGATGCGGGTTGAATTGTGTCCCCCCAAAATATATGCTGAAGTCTTAACCCAGTCCCCAGACTGGGACCTTATTTGGAAATAGGGTCGTTACAGAGGTAATCAAATTAAAATGGGGTCATTAAGATGGGCCTTAATCCAATACGCCTGGTGTCAGCCAGGGATGCTCATTGTGACTGACTTCCCTCCGTTCACTGCAGATGCCAAGGAACACCGTTGCCCGTTCTGTCCTCCAACGTGGCTACCTGAGCAGGCTTTCAGTGCCCAGGTCTTCCCCAGGTGCTGGTTGTGCCGGGTCCCTGGCAGTAGCTCCCAGGCTGCTGGGTTGTGACAGTGACACCCCAAAACTTGTTTGCAGGGTCTTTGCTGAGAGCAACGGCCCTGGCAAAGCACCTGGGCGTCTTCCATCATCACATGGCCTTCCCTTCTCCTCCGACCTCCCTTTACACCTTCCCAGGAGCCCCGTGATGACACAGGCCACCCTGACACTCCATGACCATCTTCCATCTCAGGGTCCAGCCACACAGTCCCTTTGCCATATAAGGGCACATACTCACAGGTTCCCAGGACTAGGGTGGGGACATCTTTGGGGCCATTGTTCTGCCAAGCACAGGACCAAAAGAGGTCACCTCGGGGGAAGGCGGCTGTCAGAGAAGAGAACTGAGGCTTGGGTGGCACAGGTGAGCCGGGGGGAGGGGCCCGCACAGGAGACAGGGGGTCAGGGAGGGGCTGCCTCGGGAGGGCCGTGTCCCGGGGGCCGCCTGGGGTGCTTCAGAAACAGGGGTCAGCACAGCATCAGCTGAGATGCAGACGTGTCCAGGGTTGCCTGGCAGCCTGGTGACAACCTACAAGAAGGTCCCGGGGGAGGGCGAGGAACCGGCAGCAGGTCAGGCGACTCCTTAGAGAAGCATCGCTGTGGGGTGCCAGGAGACGGGCAGAAGTGGGAGGGGCCTTTGCTCTCACCGGACACTCCTGTCAACTGTCCCGATGCCGAAGACCACCCTCTGGCCTCTGGGCTTCCGGCGAGGGCCCCAGCAGCCCGCACCAGAGTGTACACAGCCGAGCTGCCTCTCAGGGAGATGGAGGAGCCGTTGGCCGACATGGGACCACGGTGACCTCAGGCCTGGTCGGGGTCGGGGAGCCGTTCCCCAGCCCTTCGCCCGCTCAGAGGCCAGGATGCCGGTGGCCACCTCTTGCCGTGGGTGCTCGAAGCCCCTGGGTTCTGTCTGGTGCTGCTGTGGCCTTTGCAGCCCAGGGGAGGCTCCCGCTGCTGCTCTGGTTCCCAAACCTCAGCTCGCCCAGAAGCAGCCCCGGAGTCACGAGACCCTGGGCTTCTGAATTAACAGAGACCCTCCCCCGAAAAGCCCACCCGATTCCGCTCATTGCCCCGCATGCCCAAGATGCGCTCACGCTGCCCTCACCGTGCAGGTTCAGGGGACCTGCAGGAGATTCTTTTCAGCAAATGCTAGAGAAACTGTTCGATATATGAGGAATGAAATTAGGCCACAGGTTGATGGAATATAAATAGTCTCAATATAAATACATGTGTCCCGTAAAATGGGTGCCATACGACAATCACGGGCACCCAGAGTGATTTCGTGTCATCTTAGTCCTAAGTTTGTGGATTTAAAGATTGAGTTTGATTGCGTGTCAAGTTTAACCTGTGGCTAAAGCTCAGACATTCTCGTCGAATGAAAAACTGGGCCACCAGACAACAGACGGGGACCCCCGTGTTTGCCCCATGGCTTTTCCCAAATGACAGTGGCTGAACTTGAGGCCACGTCTGCTGGGAGGCATGACATCAGTAATGACAGAAAACCCATCAGGTGAGATTTTCCTTCTTAAAACTAAGATTAAATGGTTTCATTCAGTGTTTTCCTCTTAAACGAGATGTGGTCTGTTTGTTTATTTTTCTACTGTGCCGAAGCTGGGAAGGTAAGATCCTGACACATTTGATACGGAAGGAAACGCTGGCCCCTGACCTCGGACCCTGGGGCCACCGGCCGTCTGGTCCCACCTCCTCTGGTCACCCAGAACGGCTTCTGCCCAGGGCTCCTTGGTCAGCATTCCTGGGGACGTGGCACCTTTTCTGTCCTGGGCATTCCGCCAGCCTGTCAGGTGCTCCAACCTCCCTCTGAGACCCCACGAGAATCTGTGGGTGGCCAAGGTTGGGGGTGGAGGTGGGAACCACGCCAACACGCCAGCCAGAGCCACAGTGGGAATCTCTGGGGGGACGTCAGGTTACACCGATGTTGACGCTGAGAGGGCAAAAGAAACAGCCAAGAAACAGCAAAACCACACCAAGAAAGGGTGCAGGCAGCAGGCGGTGACTTCCCTTCCTTCTGGATCATTCCCAGTGATTCCTCTGCAGCCCAGTCCCCAAGCCTGCCTCCCCAGCCCCAGGGAGGGTCCTCCATCCTACCTTCTACTGACATCTCCCTGGGGGCAGAGTGTGCAAGACGCCTGCCCCCCTTTCCAGAAGGGCCTGGTGGGGAGGGACAGTTCTCTCTGGCCCCCGTAGGGAGGGTTCTGGGACGGCTCTCAGGATGGGAGAAAAGGGAAGGCCTGTCAGAATGGAGCCCCCCCGCACTGCCGTGGTGACAGCAGGGGTCAGGGCAGGGACGCTGGAGCCCCTCTGGCCCTCCTCCATGTGTCCCTTACTCTCGGTCCCACTCAGGCAAATCTCAGCCTCCTTCTCTGTGCAGGACACCTGGCCCATCCAGGCCTCCCTCGCCACCCATCCCCCAGCATGGGGTCAAGCCCGTGGAATCTGGGAGAGGGACTTGTCACCAGGGCAGCCATGCCAGGGTCTCTTGACTTGAAGGAGGAATCACACCACGTAGCAAGATCTGTCCTGAAAAATGTCACAGGTGATAAGACAGGAAGTGTGGAGACACCAGGGCCTGGAGGGAGCTGAGCGCAGCCCTGGACACCAAGGTCCTCTGGTGAAAACCCGGAGAACTGTGTGTGAGGGGCCCAGGCAGAGGTGCCTACGCTCCCACCTGATGGCCCAGACCGAGAAGTGAAGCCGCATCCCCACGCTGCCTCCCCAGCTTCCCCCCGCCCGGCCCCCAGCAGGGAAGAGGGGGACTAACATTTACCAGTCACTCCCGTGAACTAGGCGTCCCCAGGCATTTTGTCACCGAATCCTCCACACAGCGGCCAGGCCTCAGGCATCTCCTGGCGTGTTCCCGGCACCCTGGAGAAGAGCTGCTGTGCCCATTTTCTGATGCGCTCGGAGAAGCCACCTGCCTTGCCAAGGAGGCCCTGCCCCGCCCGTTTGCCCTGGGTCTCGGCCCCGCCCCCGGCTCGCCAGCCGACCCGTGGGCGCCCCCCTGCCCCCCCGGCACAGCCAACCTGCAGCCGGGGCAGCACGTGCCAGGGATGCCCCAGACGTGAGCAAAAATCCCCCCAACTGGCTGTGAGGCTGCCAAGGAGACGGGAATGTGGGGCAAGACGGCCGGGCCGTGGGTCAAGGCCTTTGTGCTGGAAATTATAGAGGAAACTTCAGGCAACAGGGGTTTTAAAGGAAGGAATCCGGGCCCTAAAGAGTTAAGGAGTTCACAGTACAGGTGTCTTCTGGGTGATGAAGAAGCTTTGAGCGGGAGAGAGCTGGTGGTTGCATAACATCACACCCTGGATTGTGTGTTACACGAATTTCACCTCCATGAGAAAAAGTGAAGCCCTCCCCCTGCCGCTCTCCCCAGTGGCCCCCCCCGCCGCTCTCCCCAGTGGCCCCCCCAACCCCGCGCACCCTGCCCTCTGGGGAACAGACCTCCTCAGAGGGGACCCAATGTCTGCAGAGCACCAGACGCCTGCTTGGTCCAAACCCCTGTGACCGCCCCGCTGGGGGGCCGGCCAGCCTCCTGGCTGCTTCTGCTCAGCTGGTCCCTAAGCCCCCCTTGTCTGGTGCCTGCATGGGAGCCTCCAGGGATTTTGGAAGAAAAGGAAAGGGATCAGAGAGCATTCACTCCCTGGTCAGAGCCTGAGGCTGGAGGACCAAGGTGAGACCTGCTTATCAGCCACCACCCCTGGCCCTAAGAGAGAGCTCTCCGGGGGAAGTCACAGAGCATCTCCAAAGCCTCCCCAGGACGTCAACACTGCCCATCGGGCAGAGGAGCTGACTTCTCTCAAAAGGACAGTTGGAGCCAGGGCCCGGGTGTGGGGGGAACAGTCTGCTGAGAAGAGTAGTTTTTCACTAGCATCACAGGATCCCAGCAGGGCCCTGAGGGCGGGGGCAGAGGGTGGGTTTGGGGCTCCTCTGACCTGTGGGGTCTCCCGGGGCGGGAGACTTCTCCTCCTCTCTGCAGGCTCGGCTCGGCTTTTCCTCTGCTCTCAGGCCACTGCTGCAGGTAGGGCGTTCACCTCTTTCCCTGGGAAGTATAATTATCATTTAAAATAAAAAGGAAATTTAAAATAAAATGCCTGTTATTATGCCCTCTCAACCTTTATGAGCTGACAATTAGGCAGAAGCACATCTGTGGTCACATACCTTCCCTAAGCCCTACAGGTCTCTGAATTAAGGTCTGTTGGATCAGCCTTTTGTGAAATACTTAATACTTCCATGTTTGTGCAAGCTTTCACCCACACCCTGGCCTTTCCTCTGGCTCAGGTCTATGTGTGGCTTTCTGGGTAAATACACACATCACACACACAGACACACATACATCCCACACAGAGACATGCATCTCACACACGCACAAACACACAGGCACAACACATACACGACTATACCCCTATCACACACGCATGCACACACACACACACACACCCATGTTCTGATCCCTCCGAAGGCCACCTCCTGTCGCTGCCACGCTGTGATATTTCATGAAAGGCAAACAAATTGCATCTCCTTGATTACATTTCCTGATTTCTTAGAAAGCAAAATTGTAGTAATTGGTTTACATTAAGCATCATGCTATTTGAGAGAGGGAAATTAAATAGAATACCGTTAGTTTTGATTCATAGGCAAACATAGTTTAATGAGAGCAGCCACAGACATTTGGAAACGCTTCTAAACAACATCTTTGCAGGCAAATTGCAGTTTACATCACTGGCTACAGTGAAAAGCTGTTCCGAGGATGGGCCTGGGAGGCTCCTGGTCCTGGGATCTTGGGACCCTCCCGGTCACCCTGTGAGGCCTCGGTCTGTTATGAGGCCAGACTTCCTCGTACCCTATGGGAGCACAATAGAGGTGTAGGTTCTGGAAGTCTGCTCAGCAAAGACCACCACCTCGCTCCTGACCAGACTGTCCTGGGGTGTGGGCTGTGCGCAGCACTGAGTGCGATGGGCTCGGCCTTAAAAGTCACCCAGCCATCTGCCACCATTGCCAGATCCCAGACTCAGGAGAGCCCGCTGCCAAGGGCCTTGCCCCTGGGGCAAAACTCAGCTTGGATCTTCATCTGGCTGCACCCCTCACGGCTGTCCATCATTTGCACCCTGCGCCATGCTGCTCCTTGAGGGCTGGGTCTCACATTTCCTCATCTGCGTATGCCAGCCACCTCCTCTCAACTCTGTGTTCTGCGCAAACCTGGAGCCTGGTGTGACTGAAGGAGACACACATCCCACTACACCTGCTACTGGGAGAAGTGCTTATGGGATAACAGATACCATGTCCCCAGGCTCCATCAGCACCAGACCACCGTGGGTCACAAGACCAATAGCTCTGGCAACACTGGGTGAAGGGGAAGGACAGGGGTGGGGGGGGGCAACAGGACTAGGTGATGCTCTTCCCCTGCATCCCAGAGCAGAGTTGTCACTCCCAGGCCTCACCCTGAACACACAGGCAAACACACACCCAGTTAGGTAGAGCTCAGTCCCTGTAACCTCAGCCCGAGCTCCCTGCCTGCGTTATTGACCTGACTCTCCCCAACCTGGGGCACTATGCAGAACAGATCCTGGCTTCTTTCCTGCCAGAGGGAGATAATAGGTCTTGGTCCTGCCTCTTTCTAGCTAAGTGACCTCAGGCGAGTCCCCAATCCTCCTTAGAAGACATGGGGTCGAATCAGATTCCCGATTCGCTGCTCCTTCTCCTGGAGCTATCTCTGTCTTTTTAAGTTCAAGCCACATCAATAAACTTCGTACCAGGGACGGTGCTGTGCTGCCTTTGTGGGGGAGAGGTTGGTGTAGTTAAGAGAGAAGAAAAAGAAAAGCTGATGGTGGCAGCCTTTGCATGTGTGAGAAACCAGCAAGAAAGAGGAGCCATTTTTAAGAAGTTTTTTGCTCTGCTATCCTTTGAAATACTTAGGTAATCATTTTGTGTGCTCAGATTGGTATTTCTTTGAATGCAAAGGTGGCTTTAAGGTGCGACTGGTCTGGCTCAGCTTATGCGGGTTACATCAGATCAAAGTATCCACAAATACTGGTACCCCCTTCCCCTGGTCCCTGTCCTCCATCCATTCAGGGTACAACAGTGTCACCGAAGCAAACTTGGGTCCGCTCACCTGCACGCAGCAAAGCCAACCTGCTGACACTGGGTTGTGGTGAGGGAAAGTACAGTGTTTATTGCAAGGCACCCAATGTGGGTCCCAGCAAGGAGAATGGGCAGCACATGCGCAAAAGACCCAAACTCCCTAATGGCTTTCAGGGAAGTGTTTTTAAAGCCAACACTAGAGCGAGGGTCATGAGGTGCCTGATCAGCTCGTGGACTTTGTTCTAACTGGTCGGTGGTGAGGTAATCGGGAGTCAACATCACCCACCTTCTGGTTCCATCTGGTCTGGGGTCTACGTGCTGGTGGGCAGCATGCCGGTAACTTCCTCCAACTAGTGGGGCGGTGGGGTTCCAATATCTGCACAACAGCTCAAAGTCATGGCTCAGAATATTATCTTTTGCCCTTGAGGAGGAACTAAAGGTCCTTGACTTTGTTTTATGGTTTAACTATTATTATTTTGTCTTGCTTGACTGTTTTCCTTCGTCTCTGCATTTTCTCACTTCTCTCATTAAATTTGCTCTTTGGAACTCAGGGAAGGCCTAGGAGGATAAAGTTTTCTACAAACAAGAGGCAGGCGGAGGACATGGGAAGGAGCATAATATGATGTCAAGGGCTAAAGGCACCCCATCTTCTCCCCTTCCTTCCTCTGCCTCTCTAGTACCTTCTCACCCAAAGTTCTAATTATCTCTTTGTATCTCCTGTGACACAAGACCTTTAGAAACCCCAAACCACCTCTTCCTCTCTCCTCCACCTTGGGCCCGACAGTCGGAACAGAAGCCTTTGGAATGATAAATCTTCTTTATTAAAGATCCTTTGTTTAAGAGCATTGGTCCCGCCTTCTGTGTCAGGATGCTGCAGACACACACAGAGGAGAAGGGGGCAGACTCACATCACAGAGCGAAATGTCTTAAAACGGGTATTCATTTTTTAAAAATGTTAACTGAATGAAAGATATTCTCCACTTTTGTTTCTTTCTTCAAGTTGTTTTCCCCCAGTAAAAGTGAGTTTCTGTTTAAACCTTGGGACAGAGTCCCAGAAGTGAAACCCTGGTGACCCCTTCATCCTCTCACTCAACAGCATTCATCCAACACCTGGGACAGGTATTGGGTGTCAGGTGCCGGGCTGGGCACCAGAACCCGGGGTGGCCCTTGCCCTTCCAGGAAGCTGAGTTTACGCCACACTCCAGGGGACCGGGGTCCACGGGGACCAAAGTCCAGGGGAGGACCCAGAGGAAGCCGGTATGACCCAAGCTGAGACAGTTGTCCCACATGGGGCTGCCCTTCTGGTCATGACAGAAACAAATGCCCCAAAACAAAACTCTAAAGGGAAACTTCCAGAATCCAGGGCTCATACGTTTCCCATGGAATATATAATCTCTGCTGTAAATAAATTTATATTTTAAAAAATATGAAAGATCATGTTAGCAATAAAAATTTGGACTCCAAATTCCTCGGAGGAACAGGATTGGAGTTTCAATTTTCCAATCAGCCCCACCCCAGTCTACCTGGGCTGAGTTCCACTTCCTCCTGTGGCCAATTAGGCCACCTGTCCCAGTGGTCCTTCTCTGGGCAAAGGTCAAAGCCCCAATCACCCAGCCAGCTGGGCTTGAGACCTCACACCCTTCCCTGCACAAACATTACAGCCAAAGACTCTGGCGTTCGGCTCTCTTTCCAGACTCACAACTCTGCAGAAGACACCTACAACTCACATGCTTACTGTCCCATGTTATTTTCTGGCCCAAGGCCTTCCTTTTTGTTCTGGTGAACCCCTCTGTATATTTTATCAACTGTTCACATTTCATCTGATGCTCATTTATGTTTTAGAAGGAGGAGCTCCACGTTACCTCAGGCCACCGTTTCCCTGGAACCAGGCATTTTGTTTGTAGAATTCCAAATGTATTCACAGAGCTGATGTATTTTTCCAATTATATAAAATAATGTGCTCTCATAATGTTTGGGGAATGGAAAACCCTAAAATGAAGAACAGAGGAGTCATTGGAAAGAAAGCTTTAGAAACTGAAAGCATGGCTGCTACTGGTAACACTGTTTCATTTGTAATGATGACAATTAAGGAAATGGCAACAATGGGTCAGAAGCCACTAAAGACACAGTATGACCCTCCACTGCCCTACCTAATAGTCTCCAGGTCCCAGGCAGGGTGATGAGCAGATCCGCAGCTGATTACATCTGCCAAGGGAGAGAGAAAGACGAGAGCAGCAAAATCCTGAACCAGACCCCACCCTGGCCATGAACTGTCCAACGACTTTAAACCCGGACCAAGCAGAAAAGAAAATTTCACAGGTCAAAAAATATCTCCACAAGCTTCAGCCAAATGGTAACTTCAAATCACACCTTCCTAGTGCTCTTGGGAAAAGATCTATAAATGTTAGAGTGAGATTTCTTACCTGGAGGACGTCTCCCGTCCTCAAAGACTGCTCCTTCCACGTGAGCAGACCAGAAACTTTGATGAACTGTCATTCTGAGTCGCAAAATTATTAGCAAGATGGTCAGCTTCCATTGAAAGAGGAGCTTTTATTTAATTTATCTTGTAATGAAAGCTTGTAACAGTACTGTATATAAACACAAACAGCACAATCTTATAAAAATTTCATCTTTATCTATTTTGGGGAGAAATAGCCCTGTCTGTCTAATTGAAGCATCTGTCATTCTGACATAAAATAGTGCATCCTTGGTCCTTTTATTATATTGTGGTACATTTCTCACACGCTGTTAAATTGAAATAACTCTGCTCACTTGGAGATAAAGAGAGATAATTGGTATTTTATAATGAAGGGGAAGGAGATTCATCTTGAATCAGAGCTGAGAATTGTTTTATCTTTTTCCTGGGGTTTGCTGCCCTAAAGGAAGTTTCAGCTCGTCACATCTCTCAAGGCTCCAATAAGAGAAGAATCAAATGAGAAACATGTAGACAAGCACTAGAAATGCAGCTGCCAGCAGTCAGTCTTGTGTGTGTCCTGGGAGCTGCTTTATGAGCAGCTCAGATGGGAGGGGCCTTGGCCTAGCCTCCCACGCCGCTTCCATGTTGAAAACTGAATCCCACTGACTATCTTTTAATAGCCAAATATCTCTCCCCAGAGCATCCCAGTCTTTGTTTACTAATCTAGGAACATGTTTCAAAATACTTGACCCCCTTCACTCTCTATTTTGCAGTTGGCTACCTGAATAAACAGTTTCCATAAAATCATAGACTTTCAGTGGTTGAAATGACTGAGTCACTTACTTGAAGCATCTAACTGGGGCTAGAGTCCCCCTATGCAGTCGTCCTACAGAGCCATCCTCTTTCGAGGACTCAAATCTTTCCAGGGTTAAGAGCTTGACTGAGATTTACTGACGTTGTATCCTGACTCCTCTTTGTGATGCTGGGCAGGTTCATCTCTGTGCTTCAGCTTCCTTGTCTGTGAAATAGGAATGATAATAGCACCTAATAATAGCACTAATATTTCTTTCATTATTTACTCAGGCATCCATTCTTTCTTTAATTTATGATAGTCATAGTTGATTAAACCTCTCTGCGCCTACTACCAAGTCAGGTGATACATCATGAAAATCATAATAATAGTGGTGGTGATGATGATGGTGGTGATAATTATGATGATGATGGTGGTGGTGGTGGTGATGGTGATGGTGATAATGATGGTGATGATGGTGATGATGGTGATGGTGATGATGATGGTGATGATGGTGATAATGATGGTGATGGTGGTGGTGATGGTGGTGGTGGTGGTGGTGATGATGATGATAGTTATGGTGATGGTGGTGGTGATGCTGATGGTGATAATGATGGTGATGATGATGGTGATGGTGATGATGGTGACGATGATGGTGATGATGATGGTGATGATGGTGATGATAACGATGATGGTGATGATGGTGATGATGGTGACGATGATGGTGATGATGGTGATAATGATGGTGATGGTGATGGTGATGGTGGTGGTGGTGATGATGATGATAGTTATGGTGATGGTAGTGGTGATTACAACAAACCAACGTTCACTGAGCACTTGCTAAGTGCCCACACTGTTTTAAGAGCTTTCATACATTCATTCATTTTCATCCCCACAACAATCTTGTGAGGGAGGGATAATTACTACAAATGAGAAAACTGGAGTTTGCATTTGTTCATAACTAGCCCGAGTCCACCCACCTGGCTGGTGGCCTGACTGTATTCAGACTTACGCAACGCTCCTTTGATCAGCTTTGCACAAATTCAGCAATCACACCATCTGGCCCCCTCTCCCCTGAGTGCCTGAGGGCAGCAGCCTGAGAGCTGATTGGGAGCCTCCTCTTGGCATCTCAAGGAGAGGAGACCAGATCCAAGGACAGCCTGACTGCCAATGCTCTCACGCAGCACACTGAGGTACTAAATAGAACGGCAAAGCCAACGGCCGTTTCCCAATCCGTGCTCTGCAGGAAAAGGTTTATTCTGAGAAGGAAATGCTCATGTAAAAGATGAGCTATGTTATATCGTTGATACCACATCCTGAGTGGATGGTGCCTCCTCTCGTGTACCCACAGATATTTGAGCAAAGAAATGGGCTGACCCATCACCGGTTTGTGGAGTGAGAAGCATCAAGTCACCAGTGGGTCCTTCTGCTGAGATGTTCTGCTGTGTTGTTCCCAGCACTTCTGTCCAAACCCACTCACTGACCAGTCAGTGGGTGGAAGTTGCAAGTCCAGAACACTCAGTTTAAGTCTTTAACTTATAGTTTCAAGTGCTGAAATTATACCAACATTTCTCCTAGTCTACTCTCTGTTATGTAACAACCACCTTTATATTCTCTAAAAGGAACCGAACGTAAATTTCCCTGAACTATGAACCGTGAAAACAATATCACTGCGTCTTGGGTCTAACGGAGAACGAAAGACGGATTTGGCTGGTTTGTCCAGTAACCTGTGGGTAGCAGGGGTTTCATAAGATAAGTCACTCCACTCAGTTTTTCAGAATAATCACATTAAGTGTGTGACCCTAGAGAGTCTTGCGCTGGAGGTGAAGACTCTGTGAAATAGACTAACGATCACAGCTCCCACCCAGTTCCTTCCAGCAGATGGAAGCCGGGCTCAGATGATAAGCCAGGAGGTCTCAACCCCCAGAAGGCAGGATTCCACTTAAGAACTAGGTCTGCACTGTAACTTCGGAAGGTCAGAAGCCAGTGAGGGAAGTGTTCCCACCCCCGTCCCTGAAAACCTCAGACGTACACGCACTTGCACACATACAAATATGCGAGCACACGTGCATGACCACCTTCACAGCCATGTGCACACATGGGCCCTCATGTGCATATGCACACATGCACACACGCTTTATTCACACACATGCATGCACACGTGCATGGCCGTCTTGCTGTGTTTGTCTGCACCATCCTTTGGCAGCAGGAGGCTGGGGTTGCCTCATTAGAGAGCTCTGCCAGCAGCTTTATTCTCCCTTGAAGGCCTCGGGAGTCAGATCAAGTGGGAAGAACAATCTGGAAAGGCGGGGGGTGGATATTTTTCATGAAGAAACATCCGTGCTGACTTCTGCTTCTGCATCCGTGCATCTCAGAAATGGAATGGGGACATCATGGGGGCCGTGGGATCTCCAAGCTCCATCTCTCCCAGCAGCAAGAAGGAAATGGGAAGGATGATGTGGGCAGAGCTGCAGGGCTACTGAGAAGGTGGTGAGGGCTGACTGCCCGTGAGAATGGCCACGAGGAACCAGGGCAAACCAGATGCTTCTGTGGCTGGCTCCCTCCCCGAGGACAGGTGGCCCTGGTGTAGCAATGCTGCAGTCGCTGCCGTCCCTGTTGCCAACCTTGCTTACCCCGGGCCCAGATTGGAGCGAGGATGAAGGAACATTCAGAGGAAAGTGATGGAGCTTCCTTGAGAGTTTCTGGTCCCAGCTGTGTTAGTTTCCTGTGGCTGCCATAACAAATCCCCACAAACCCAGTGGCTTAAAACCACACACATTTATGGTCTCATGTTCTGGAGGCCTGATATGAGTTTTACGGCGATAAAACCAAGGTGTCAGCTTTACTTTCCGGGGGCTCCAGAGAACCGGTTCCCTGGCCTTTTCCAGCTCCTAATGGTGCCCACATCCCTTGGCTCGTGGCCGGTCCTCCACCTTCAGAGGCAGTGAAAGTGGGTTGAGTCCTTCTCACAGGGCATCACTGACCTCCTCTCCTGCCCTGTGATGACATTAGACTCACCTGGATCACCCAGGTAGTCTCCCCATCTCAAGATCCTTAATTTAATCACATCTGCAAAGTCCCTTTTGCCAAGTAAATAACATATTTACGGTTTTCAGGAATCAGGATGTAGACATCTTTGGGAGGGCATTGTTCCTTCTACCGCACTGGCCTTAAGAGTGTCTACACAGCAGGCCTGATGGAGCCGGGTGTAGAGTGGCCTGGCCATGCAGATGGAGAGTGGGCTGGAGCAGGGAATGGGACCCCGGAGCCTGGGCAGGGGGGTGGGCACTCCACCCAGGACCCCTCCCCAGACTAATCCTGTCCTCCCAGCTTGAACCCCAGAGGTCCCACTCACAGTAAGACACCCTACAGCCATCTCCCTCCTCCCAAAAATAAATCTATAAAGAGGCAGCTGGAGGTCTTGGGGACCTCCAGGTGGCAGTGGGGGACGGGAAGTGCTCCCTGGAAAGGATGGAGCACGACCAAGTTCAGTTCAGAAGGCACAGCCGGGGAGCCTGGGATTTGGACCACCCGTGACTCTAAGAACCCAGGGAGGGCCCAGCCCAAGACCACACCTCAGCAGGGTGGCTGGGGGCCATGAGAAGGGAACCCCTGCCCCTGCCCCTGCCCCTGCCCCGCACACTTCCTGCCTGGGGCCCTGCAGTGTGGCAGGCTGAGCGGGAAGCACAGAAGGAGGCAGGCCGCCCAAGCCTTGTGGGCTCATCATACAGTTCCTGCATCCTCCCGCCTGATCCCGGGCCACAGAGACCTGGCTCAGAAAGAACCAGAGGCCTGGGTCCCTGCCCCATCCCCAACTCAGGCACCTCAGGAGCCAGGGTGGGGGGCAGAGAGGGGGACCCCGGAGGCCCCTCAGCTGAGGGATCTTGCTGTGCCCTGAGGGGCCCCATCTGGAGACCCAGGAGTCTGCTGGGGAGACAGACTCCAGAGCCCACCCTCTCAGGGCCTCCAGGCCATGGCTCAGACTAAGGGTCAGGGCTGCGAACAGCAGGAAAACAAGGGGAAAGGCAGCGGGGTCAGCACCTTGATGGCTTCTGTCCAGGAGCCTAGAGTGTCCGGGGGGGGGCCGACAGTCACCATTGTGTCCCTTTTGTGGGACGGGGCCATGGGCCCCACGACGTCCTGCGACCTCTTCTCAGTCCAGCCTCCAACAGGCAGCTCTGCGCTCTGGGGGGATGTATGAAGTCCCCTTGGGGCCTTATGTGTCTTCCCGACAGGATGTCGATGGCTCCAGGGATGGCAGGCTGTGGGGAGAAGGGGACCCGGCTCACCTCAACCCAGCGTCCAGCTAGGCAGAGTCTGTGCTTGGAGACAGGGCCCGGACAGCCAGGGAGCGTCCAGGCCCACAGCCTAGCAGAGGCTCCTGCAGCAGCACCTCCCCCTGATGCAAAGCCCTTTAACCCTCCCTGGGTGGGAGCCCAGGTAAGTGTATCCATGTCCCACCTGGAGCTCCAGGTGTGCAGGGCCTGGCAGCAGGTGGATGGGGGCCGAGTGACCTCTGGCGGCCCTGACGCAGATGAAGCCCAGCCAGTCGTGGGTCATGTTCTATCAGAGCGGAGATCTCCATGAAACCTTGCACGCCCTAGTGTGTAAGTCGAGTGAAGACTCCCGCCTTCCCAGCTCCCAGAAACAAACCCCTTCAATCTTCTGATTTCCATGGAGATTTGTTCCCTTCACTTGTTTCTGAGCCCAGTGCCTCTGCGAGTGTGGCAAACAGGAGAAGAACACATCTGCTTCCATTGCTGCTGGGTGATCACAGGGCCCTGCTGGAGGGGGTGAGGGGCTCACCCCGAGCAGGTTGTGGTGTCAGCATCACACCTGAGCGTGGAAGATGTGTGCTGAGCTACCGGTTAGGACAGCCTGGGGGGCACGCGGCATTGGGGCCCAATGGCACTCAGTCCTTTCATTCTCTGCACTGGAGGGAAGACACCCAGGATCCCCGGACTTGGAAACCTTCCCACTGAGAAGCTGATTGTGTAAATGGACCACAGCCAGTCCTGGCAGAAAAGTAAAACCCTGACCCACGTCCTGCAGGAACCAGCCCAGGAAGCCAGCCCTTTATACACAGTGACCAGCCCAGGAAGCTGGCTGCCCTGAGTCAGACTCATAGGAAGTCAGATTATTATCTCTAGTAACAATACAGGAGACCAAACAATAACTTCTGTAACAAGTGTCCCCAAAATGGCCAGGACTTGATTAATAACTAACAGCTCCTCTAAGTTTTGTCTCTGCTTCCAACTCAGGACCAGCCAGAGAAAGCCAGGTGTGCCCCCAACCAATCCCATGGGGCACCCCCATTCTGGTCAGTGCCTGCAGATCCCCCAGGCCCTTGGCCCCAATCAGGGCAAACTTGGAACACCCCCCTTTTCCACCATGAAGTTCCCCCACTCCTCCCCCAAGTCAGGCTGTTCAGTACGAAGGTGGGAGTGTCGCTCTGATGTCAGAACCCAAAACACAGCCCTGGGACCCAGCAAGCAGGAGGAGAGATGAGCTGGGTCGAAGAAACATCTGTCTCAGTCAGCTCAAGCTGGGTAACAAAAATACCACAAATTGGGCAGCTTAAACAACAGACATTTAGTTCTCAGTCTGGGGGCTGGAAAGTCCAAGACAAAAGTGCTGGCAGATCCAGTGTGTGGTGAGGCCCCTCTATCTGGTTCCAGATGGCTGTCTTCTCACTGTGTCCTCATGTGGAAGAGAGGTGGAGGAGATTCTCTGTGGTCCCTTTTATAAGGGCACTAATCCCATTTATAAGGGCACTAATCCCACATGACCTAATCACTTCCCAAAGTGCTCACCTCCTAACACCATCACATTGGGGGTTAGGACTCCACCATGAATCTCAATGGGACACAGACATTTCATCACTACACAGGGAATGATGGAGTCCAGCCTGGTCCAGCCCCAGGGAGGCTGGGCCAGGCGGCCAGGCCAGCCCCGGCCCAGGAGACCCCGTCACTCTGGGACCAGGCTGCAGGAAATGCTGGTGGGAAGGGAGCAGCCAGTCATAGGAGGACAGGCGGTATAGTTAGGGCAGGGAGGGCCATGGCAGGAGCATCAGGGGCAGAGGAGGGAGGGGGTGGGTCATGGCAGGATCTCAGGACCCAGAGAAGAGATGGCCCAAGGGGAACAGTGGTCAGCAGGAGGGGCCCAGTGTGAGGATGGGTTCCTGGAAAGAAGTGTAGCAGAGCCAGGGGTAGCGGGTGTGCGAAGGAGGTGTGGGGGAGGTGCTGGCAGCCAGCCAGGGTGTCAGAAGGAGGAGGAGGGAGGGCCGAGGGTGGAGGTGGAGGGGCGAGTGCGAATGAGTCAACCAGCTGCGGCAGGAGTGGGGAGGGAGAGAGGGTGGGCAGCCTTACCACTGCCCTTCTGCAGATGGGAAGCTGTCTGACCCCCGTCTCTCCACGGCACCGTTGAGAGGTTGACATGGGGCGCCCCCCTGTCAGCCCTGGAACACAGCCTGCGCTGGTCTACACCGCCTCTGACTCAGGGCCATGTGGGGACGAGGCTTAGGCCACTGTTCACTCAGTGACCCCTGCATCATCTACAACCACCACAATAATAATAATAGAGAATTCCCGGGGTAGAAGCGACATAGGTTGCTTCCTGGGACACAAAATCCAGACAGAGGCGTTCATGTTAACAGGGTCAGGCGGAAGGCCTGGAACACAGCTACAATTAACCCCTCGCTGGGTGAACAGAGCAGAAAGTAGCTTCACAACCGAAACGGGCTGGGTTGCAATGAAGAAGCATCACGTCCACCATACACCCACACCCACGCTGCTGTAGGCACTCGACAAAAGTCTAATGATTGAAACTTCTTGATTTGGAATAAGTGATAGCGTCCCACCTACTTGGATGTACAGGAGGAGAGCTGGTTGCACATAAATGTCCACGGACCCACATTCAAGCCCCCACAAGTGACGCTGAGCCCCTGGAGACTCTCTGTCCTTAGGAAGGAGAGGCAAGAGGGCAGTAAGCATCCTTGATACTTTGGGAAGCAAAGGAGCCCGTTTACTCACTTCCCCATTCCTTCAACAAGTGTTTGTGGAAGGACCATGCACAACAGGCGAGATGCTTGTCGTCCAGTGTTGCTGAGACTGAGTAGGTTCTGAGTGAGTGTCTGCTGGAAATTTCCAACAGCTGTTCAGTTGGTCGAGACAGGCTGTGACCTCTTCTATGTCCTCACTCTGTTTCTGGGGCAGAATCAAGGTAGGAGCTGACCGGTCGGGACCACAAGGCCTTGTGCTCTGGGGCTACGTGGCTGCAGCATCCTTCTTAGCGGAGGAAGTCGGGGAGGCAGGGGGAGAGCAGGGAAGTCAAGTGGCCAGATTTCAACAGGTTCCAAGCTCCCTCTTCTCCACTCTGAGGACACAAAGTCAAGAAAGATAATCTGCTGTTCCAGTTATTATCTGTGGTTGCCAGAAGGGAGTATTATAGATTTAAGGAAGAAACATTTATCAGCGGGTTTTGGAGCTGGAATTCCCTACTGGGGACTGATTTCAAACAACAGACTTGTTCTATGATTCCAGGAGTTACAGATCTTTTGGGGTGTTCAGGGACCGAGTCCCCAGCTCCCATCTCCTTATTCTTTCAAATAAAGTTCATTTCTCACACGGATGACTTAAATTAGGACCCTTGAACAGCTGTGTGTATAAATAAATTTAAACACCAGGGGAAATGCTGTCAGAACACGGGCTTTAACATTTGATTTAAAAAAGATGATCTCTGTGTTACATTGATGGACGTCGCCTTCCAAAGGGGTCGTCTGTTAAATAAACGTTGTTTGGATAATTTCATGATCTATGGACATAACTGGAGACCCAATGGAGTAGCAGAAAATTAGGTTCAGGAGTCATCTCTCTGGAGAGTGAGCTTCTTGGAAAACTCGAATGGGTCCTGCCTGAAGTGTTTGGGTGCCAGCGACGGGTGATAAGCTTCATCTTAAGGGCAACAAAATAAAGAGTAAATGTTCCAAAAACAAGAACAAAATAGGCTTCTCCACCTCGCACTCACGGGCAAAGCCTGATGGATGTTTCCCTTCAGAATCAACAGAAAAGTTTATTTAGAGACTTGGAAGGGATTTGGGGGAGGGAGTGCAAACAAATATTCCCCCAGCTGTTTTGCCCTTCTGTTGAGATCTGTAAATAATATTCTCTAATAACAAAACTTATGAACCAACAGTTCGTATGGAGAGGAGAAAATATTGGCAAATAAAAATGCTCGGTGCCCAGAATATAAACCATCATTCCTCCTGGGACTGACCAATAAAAACACTTTTCTGGTCCACCAAGGTGTACAGCGATGGGGGAATCAGGCGGGTGGGGAAGGGCGGAGCCAGGAGCACAAGCTCAGCCTTCAACCCTGGGTATAAATCCATTTGCCAGCTGAGCCCTCCGTGGACCCGCGAGAGGGGCACTTAATTGCTCATAAAAATGATTTGCTGGGTGTTTCGTTTTTTAATCAACCTAGTGGGGGTGGGACAGGGAACAGGAAGATGAAGTTCCACAGAGCGTTGGCTTTTTACCTTTCAATTTAATAAAAAAAAGAGAAGCTCGGGGTGAGGAAAGAGAGCCCGAGAAGGAGTGGGCAAGAGAATGGATAAGAGAGAGGGGGCAGACATGGAGGCACCATGGGGCTGGCACCAGGATGGCCCCAGCTGGTGCCTCCTTGCGTCCTGAAAGCCTCACCTGGTTCCATGCCCTCCTTCCAGGCTATGCGTCCATGAACAAGTCTGTCAACATGGTTGTCTGTCTGGCATCCTCCCCACTTAGGGCGGAGGATGCCGGCTCCCCACAAGCACTGCAAGGCAGAGGGATTGGGAGCTGCAGGGGTCCCCGTGTGCTGCACATCTAGGGATGCTAAGGCGGATCCCAAGGCGGGGGGAGGAATCTGCAGGCAGGAGCCCTGTCTGTCTTGCACACGACTTCTCCCAGGACATCGTGCAATCTGGGCACACAGCAGGTGCTCAATAAATAGTGTGTCAGGTATAATGGACACCCAGGAGGAAGCCAGCTCCCTTTTAGGGAAATCACACTCAGAATTTGAAATCAAGTGCAGAATTCCAGGACCGGAAGGACCGGCTGGTCGGCATTCCCCATCATCCCACAGCCACATCAACTCCACCGACCATGCACCAAGCACCCAGAACCCACAGACGGACCCCAGACCTCCTGGCACCTCCTCTTGCCGCAGGCTTCCCACGACACGTGTTCCCGAACACAAGCCGCCCTTCCAGCATGCTCACCTTCTCCCGGCCCACACTGAGCCGCCACTGGGCAGAAATGTCAGCTCCTAAATCAAAGACGTACATCACCAGCCGCCCAAATTAACACATTTTATGGAGCCGTAAATGATTTTATGATAAATAGGAGCTGAGGGTTATGAATCAGGTTACATTACCACTTTCCTCCCCTCGACCCAGATCCCCATTGCTTTCAATTGAGAAGCAATACAGGGGGCGTGGAATGACATTTTATTACATTAAATTGCGAGCGTGCCTTTTCTCCCTGCTGTTTTCCCTGCGTGAAATGAGGATGAATGCCCCTTCAGCAGCTCGGAGGCCAGGCTCGGCTGAGTGAAGGACTCGGGTGAGCTGGGTCACTGTTAGTTAATTCATAAGGCTCTGGTCCAACTCCAGGAACCCTGAAGGCCACAGCTGGATGGAACCGGGCAGAGCAGGCCACTGGGTAGCCAAGCCACTGGCAACACAAGAGGAGACGGTGCCTCAGAACATGGTCCACACACTCGAGTGGGCTCAGAGGGCTAGCCAATCCCACCACGCTCCTGCCAATCAGATGTAGGGATGCCATGGGGAGAGCAGGACTTATGAAGGACTATTATCCTGCAGAGAGTGGGAGGGGAAGGGGGAGGAGGGGGAGAGGGCAGGAGGGGAGGCGTAACTAAGGAGACACGGTCCCCACTCAATGGTCAGCACCAGTCACAACGAGTGAAAGGCTCATTCTGGAGACTGGTGGGCGTCTTGGCTATACTACTTTCCTGAGATCTGGAAAAGACATCCAACTTCATCCCTGAGAAAACATGTGAAGACTCATTCCCTCAGCTGGAATAGAGGCCTCTAACTTGGGAGATGAGGGAGGGGAACATTTTTTAAAGACAAAGAGAGATTAAATACAAGTTAAGCGTCTTGGGTTAACAGATGAGCTGTCAAGGACAAAGGAAGTGGGAAAGAGTCACATGACTTACATGGACAGGAGAGAAAACATTTCCCCCATGTGCAAATTTCCCCATTAAGTGAAAATATGGCTCCAATTTGTTCCAGAGACCTGGAAGAATAAGTCCTCTCTCCTGTAGATTCTTTTTTTTAATTTTTTTATTGAAATATAATTGATATACAATATTATATAAGTTATAGGTATACAATATAGTGATTCACAATTTTTAAACTTTATACTCCATTTGTAGTTATTATAAAATATTGGCTATGTTTCCTGTGTTGCACAATATATCCTTGTAACTTATTTTATACCTCATAGTTTGTACCTCTTAATCCCCTATATTGCCCCTCCCCCCCTTCCTTCTCCCCACTGGTAACCACTAGTTTGTTCTCTATATCTGTGAGTCTGCTTCTTTTTTTATTATATTCACTCATTTGTTGTATTTTTTTAGATTTCACATGTAAGTGATATCACACAGTGTTTGTCTTTCTCTGTCTGACTTAGTTCACTAAGCATAATGCCCTCCAAGTCTATTCAGGTTGCTACAAATGGCAAAATTTCATTCTTTTTTATGGCTGAGTAATATTTCATAGTATATATGTACTGCATCTTCTTTATTCATTCATCTGTCGATGGACATTTAGGTTGCTTTCTTATTTTGGCTACTGTAAATAATCTCATGTAGAGCCCTGAACAGTAAATAAGTCAACCATATTCTTCACTCTTCTTCTTCATCCTGCCCTGTGCCCCAAAGAACCTGAAAAAATATCTCCTTGGCCAGCCAGTTCCAAAAGAACTGTCAGTTTTTTGACTGAAACTCTTATCTTTGCTAATAACATCCCACATCCCGAGTGTGCCCTGGACAAGGGGGTGCAGAGGCCCCTCTTTCCCAGAGAACAAGGTCAGCTGAGACGTGGCCAGTTTGGAATGCTCCAGAGGTCCCGGAGGTGTCAGTGGACACCAAGAGCTCCAGGAGGCCATCCCCTTCCGGGCGGTCCATGGACACAAACACATTGGTTTCCAGGCACCTACTTAGCCTTTGCTAGTCCACGGTCTATTTCAGAAACAGGAACAAGAAATGAGAATTCCAAGAGTAATAGATGATGACTTAGGCTCAGAAAGAAAAATAATTCCACCCTTTTGGAAATTAATTCAGGTCTTGGGTCTCCACTTGAATGCTGCTCCTGGTCTTTCTAGGTAACAGGAAAGTGTCATGCCCAGCTGACACTGCTCAGAGAGACAATTGAAGGAAAGACAGTGACAAATGTGGACAACATCAAGATAAAGCAGAAGTTCGTGATAAGGGCCCCCAGCACGTGTTCCCCCATTGATGGGAACAGAGCCTCTCGTTCCCGTCATCAATGCCCAGGCCTTGTTGACATTTGCAGCTGGTGTAGCAACAAGCTAACTTGAAAGTCTGAGGCTCTTTCTCCGTCATTAAGAGACATTTACACATGGTTACCACCTGCTCATCTGAGTAAGTGGTGGGGAGAAGGAGAGAGCAAGGAGTTACTGGAGATCCAGGTACTGAGAGGTGCCCCGGAAAATCAGAATGTGCCCACAATCCCATTTTCACCGATGACTCTTAGCTGAGCATCAGAAATTGAGATATAAACAAACACTCACATTCTAGACAGCACCTCCCCTCCACTTCTGCCTTTCGCCAGCTCTTCAGGAAAAACAAAACCTCCCAAATCAAAACAGGCTAGTGTGTACACAGAAGACTTTTTCTCTAATCCTTACCACAAAGCTGTTGGGTCTCCAGAGGCCACAGGAAGTCAGAAGGTGCTGGAAACTAGGAGAGCCCTGGGTGGATACGGCCAAGACTCCATCCATGATGCCTGCAGCCAAGGAGACAGGAAACGCCGTTGCTCCAGGCCAGCTTCTCCCAGCACACCAAGCCACTCCTGCTCCTGTACCATCTGGACCACCTGTCAAAAGTGAAAATTCTTCAGACCCAACCTAGCCCTTCAGGCTCAGGACCTCTGGACGTGCATCCTAGAAGCTTTCATGTCAAGGCTCCCAGATGAGTCATCTGCAAACTCGGGCTTAAGAATCCTGCCTCTCAGTCCTGCGGCTTCCTTAGGGTCCACGCCTGCACAGACACAAATGTTCCGAGACCTTGGAGATGCCATGCGCTCCGGGCATCTCCTCTGCCCTGGAGGAAGACACAAGCAGCCTGCCCAAGGCTGTTCCCAGGATCTGCTCAGCAGGGTGGCGAGGCTGGCACCTCTCCACAGTGCCGACTCCGAGGGCGCACAGGGGAGGGACCGGCTGAGGCTGGCACAGCAGGACCCAGCACGTGATCCCTCCATCCCTTATAGAGGTTTCGCTTGAGCAGTTCAGGGGCCTCGTCCTAATTATAGACATCGCAACACAGATGCCCCCGTCCCCGATCTCCCAGATGGAGGGAGCACTCACGGGACGTAACCATAAATATATATACACACAGAGACCATGGGGGAATGAGAGAGACATAGAGCCTGAGAGACAGAGAAACAGAGAGAGAAAGCTACCTACACGAGGCTGCAGGTGGCATCCAGAGCATCGGTCACGAGAGAATCCCAGCGAGAAAATGTGTTTCAGTGGAAGTTCATTCATTCAGACAGAATTCAAACAGAATTCTGTTTGAATTCAAACATTCAAACAGAATCTCCACTGCACGGCTGAGAGGGCCGATCTGTGGCGTGACAGGAACGGGAGGAACCCAGGGGACCCCTCCCTTACAAAGACAGATCACTGAGGTCCAGAGGGGAAGAGGTGCTTCTCCAGCTCACCTTCTCAGAGGCAGAGCTGTGGCTGCAGACCTGCCATTCTCCCCTCATCCACGCCCAGTGTAGGGTCGGCCAGGGGGGCCCCAACCACAGCGGCAGAAGCCACATCGAGGCATCGAGGCCTAAATCCAGCTGCCATTCCTGCAGCACATGGGTGAGCTGGTGAAGCTCTTCACATGAGGGTGGAAAATTGAAGACGAACAGTGAGCAGCTGCTGAGAGAGCAAGATTCGGGGGGGCAGGAGCTCAGAGGAAGCCCGGCCACCGGGCTGTGATGACCGAGAGTGGGCTCCCAGCTGGAAAGACTGGGAGGTCGAGGGGCAGCATTTCAGGCAGACACAGTGGTCCAGGCAGCGGGGCTCTCCACCCCGGGGTCTCCTCTCCTTCCAGGCACCTCTGCAGCCCCCACAGGTTGGCAGGCCGATGGGCCACAAGCAGAAGGGATGCGGGGTGTCTAATGTCCCATGTGTCCCAGGTGGTGAAGCCGCAGCCTGGATCCCCAAGTGGCCATGCGGAACAGGCCTCCCCCAGCCCACCAAGGACAGCGGGCGCAGCTACCACAGCACCGCCTGGCCTCGACGGAGCAGCAAAAAAAATGGTCAATGTTATTGTCTCGACCCCGAGTTTTAATATTCTCTGCGATTAAATGGGAACCATGCCTGGAACTCCATGCCTCAAACCGGAGTGGACTGTTCGTCTCAGGAAAAGCACCTGAGTCCTGAGCTGAACCAGCCGCGTTTTCATGGAACCGTGTTTACCTAAAAAGAACAGCTAAGAAATGAACTGCTGTCATTCAGACTCGGGCGATCGGTAGACAATCTTCAAAATACATAAAGGGAGCCTGTCACTCCAAGGGAAACAGCAGAGAGGATTTGTTGCCAGGAATAGAATTCAGGCTTTCGAGCAGGAATTAGAATTCTGGAAAATTTGTCTCCACCGCCAGGAGCTTGACAGCTTTCCAAGATTTAAAGGTTCTTGTGATAAGGTACATAGTGATATTAACCAATGTGATTTCTCGAATAATGAACTGTGTTGATACGTGCAAAACACAGCGAAACAGTATTTTCCAGGTGACCAATGTGCAGCATTACAAAATCACACACGGGGGAAGAATGGGTTTTGATGCCACAGGAAAGGAAAAGTTGTCAATATGGTTTCTGATTCCACACTGTAAATGAGCTTTAAAAAAAATGCCACTTGTTGACATTTGGTTTAATATCAAAGCAGAATAGCTACAATTATTAGTAAACTATCTGCAGATTATCTAGAAAAGCTTTTAAAAGACCCCTCGGTTTTCCAACTCCATACTTGTGTGAGGCCACATTACCTTCATACACAGGCAGCCCTCGTTTTATTGCACTTTGCAGGTCTTTGCAAATTGAAGGTTCCTGGCAACACTGTGTCTATCGATACCATGTTTCCAAGGCATTTGCTCATTTCATTTCTCTGTGTCACGTTTTGGTAACTTTCGCTGTATTTCACTGTTTCATCATTATTTTCCTGTTAAGGTGATCTGTGAGCAGTAATCTTTGATGTTACTATTGTAATTTTTTGGGGCACCACGAGCCACATCCGTGTATGACGCTGTGTGTGCTCTGCCTGCTCCGCTGACCAGCTGTTCCCCCATCTCTCTCCCCCTCCTCGGTCCCCCTTATTCCGTGAGACACAACAGTATTGAAATCATGCCAGTTAATAACCCTACAATGGCCTCCAAGTGTTCAAGTGTACGGAAAAGTCACACATCTCTCACTTCACATCAAAAGCTAGAAATGATTAAACTTAGTGAGGAAAGCATGTCAGAAGCTGAGATAGGATGAAAGCTAGGCCTCTTGCGCCAGTTAGCCAAGTTGTAAATGCAAAGGAAAAGTTCTCGAAGGAAATTAAAAGTGCTACTCCGGTGAATACACGAATGGTAAGAAAGTAAAACAGCCTTATTGCTGATAGAGAAAAAGTTTGAGTGATCTGGATAGAAGATCAAACCAGCCACATCATTCCCTTAAGCAAAAGCCCAATCCACAGCAAGGTCCTAACTCTCTTCAATTCTATGAAGGCTGAGAGAGGTGAGGAAGCTACAGAAGAGAAGTTTGAAGCCAGCAGAGGCTGGTTCATGAGGTTTAAGGAAAGACGCTGTGTCTCCATAACATCAAAGTGCAAGGCGAAGCAGCAAGTGCTGATGTAGAAGCTGCAGCAAGTTATCCAAGAGATCCAGCTAAGATCATTCATGATGGTGGCTACGCTAAACAATAGATTTTCAATGTAGACGGAACTGCCTTCTATTGGAAGAAGATGCCATCCAGGACTTACCTGGCAAGAGAGGAGAAGTCAGTGCCTGGTCTCAAAGCTTCAAAGGACAGGCTGACTGACTTGTTAGGGGCTAATGCAGCTGGTGACTTCAAGTTGAAGTCAATGCGCATTTACCATTCCAAAAGTCCTAGGGCCCTTGAGAATTATGCTAAATCCGCTCTGCCTGTGCTCTGTAAATGGAACAACAAGGCCTAGATGACAGCACGACTGTTTACAACAGGGTTTACTGAATATTTTAAGCCCGCTGTTGAGACCTATTGCTCAGACAAAAAGATTTCTTTAAAAATATGACTGCTCGGGGGCTTCCCTGGTGGCGCAGTGGTTAAGAATCTGCCTGCCAATGCAGGGGACACGGGTTCGAGCCCTGGTCTGGGAAGATCCCACATGCCGCGGAGCAACTAAGCCCGTGAGCCACAACTACTGAGCCTGCGCGTCTGGAGCCTGTGCTCCGCAACGGGAGAGGCCGCGATAGTGAGAGGCCCGCGCACTGCAATGAAGAGTGGCCCCCGCTTGCCGCAACTAGAGAAAGCCCTCGCACAGAAACAAAGCCCCAACACAGCCAAAAATAAATAAATAAATTTATAAAAAAAAAAAAAAATATGACTGCTCATGGACAATGGGCCTGGTCACCCAAGAGTTCTGATGGAGATGTACACGAGATTAATGTTGCTTTCATGCCTGCTAACACAACTTCCATTCTGCAGCCCATGGATCAAGGAGTCTTTCTGAATTTCAAGTTTTATTATTTGAGAAATACATTTTGTAAGGCAGTAGCTGCCATAGATGGCAATTCTTCTGATGGATTTGGGCAAAGTCAATTGAAAACCTCCTGGAAAGGATTCACCATTCTAGATCCCATTAAGAACATTTGTGATTCATGGCACTATCAAAAAAAAATCAACATTAACAGGAGTTTGGAAGAAGTTGCTTCCAACCCTCACAGATGACTTGGAGGGGTTCAAGACCTCAGTGGAGGAAAGAACTTCAGATGTGGTGGAAACAGCAAGGGAACTATCAATAGAATTAGAAGTGGGGCCTGAAGATGTGATTGAATTGCCGCAATCTCAGAATAAAACTTTAATAGACAAGGAGCTGCTTCTTATGGACGAGCAAAAACAGTGGTTTGCTCATAGATGGAAAATCTAATCCTGGTGAACATGCTGCAAAGACTGTTGAACTGACCAGAAAGGATTTAGAATATGACATACACTTAATTGATAAAGCAGTGGCAGGGTTTGAGAGGATTGACTCCAATTTTGAAAGAAATTCTCCTGTGGCTAAAATGCTATCAAACAGCATTGCTGCTTCAGACAAATTGTTCATAAAAGGAAGAGTCATTTGATGCAGCAAACTTCATTTTTGCTTTATTTTAAGAAAGCACCATGGCCACCCAGCCTTCAGCAACCACAATCCTGATCGGTCATTGGCTATCAACATCCAGGCAAAATCCCCCACCAGTGAAAAGATTACAGTTCACTGAAGGCTCAGGGGATGGTTAGCACTTTTTAGCAATAAAGTAATTAAGGTGTGTTCACTGTTTTTAATAGACATACTACTATTGCACACTTAATAAACTACAGTATAGAATAAACAGAACTTTTACATGCCCTAGGAAACCAAAAAATTCGTGACTTGCTTTACTGAGATATTTGCTTTGTTGCTGTGATCTGGAGCAGAACATGCATATCTCCCTGGTATGCCTATATTTCCAACAAAACAACATATTGAGACAGATTGAACACAGAAGTTGTTCTGAGAATTCAGCTGTCTTGTATTAAAGCAAACATGAAAGAGATTTGCTAAAAGGTAAAACAAGACCACACTTCTCATCAAGGGAGGGGAGAAGGAATATATGATTAGCTTTCTGAAAATATGTTATTTATGTTAACAAGTTATGGAGTTTGTTATTGTTATTTTCTAAATAATAACTATGTAATTTTTAAATTCCTTCATTTTCATCCTTAATAAGGTAAATATCAAATAGATATAACCACATAATCAGAAGCTCTTTGGGAACCTCCATAACTTTTAACAGTGCAGCGGGTTTCTTTGGTTAACTTCCTACATGGGTCCCTACATCCAGCTCCGACCAGCCCAAGGACCCCACGAGGGGCAGGACCTTGCTTCACCCTGGTGTCTGCGTGGGGTCTACTGTCATGACCATGGTGGGTGCTACACAAGTGAACAGATGACAGGGTGTCTCCTTGGGTGGGACACTTCTCAAATAACAACCTCCAATGAGATGAGTGGGAGTCCTCTGGACACTTTCCTTCTGGACCCCAGTGGGAGAAAGAATCACAGCCCTCCAGACCCCCCAGGGTCTCCCAGAGGCACACAGTCCATCAGAGACAGACGACCCGGTGGCCATCCACCTCCCAAAATATGAGCTGCTAATTGAGATTTCACTGAAACCAATCAGAAACAATCAGTGTGCTTTTTAAATTTTTGAAAAATAATTAAGAATACTGGACTAACCAGCTACATTGTAGGGTAAGCGGCATTTAATTGGCCTCGAATAATCACAGTTAGGTGTGACTGACAGAGCAGTAAGTAGATGATTAAAGATCTCCCAGCCTGAGCTGCTACAGAGAAAGTCCTCGAGGGTCCTCGTGGACTGGGTGCTGCGTCTTGTCCCCAGGCCTGGGGTTCCAGGAGTTGACAGTCCATCTGGCAGTGGGAAAAGAATGATTATGACCAAGAAAACAAAGGGACTGTGCCTTCATGTGGCATTCCTAGTTAGCTGTCTATTACCTGCTGTTTCCCCCAGAAGGATTAAGGGGATCTTTTTACTTTCCTCTTAACATTATTTTATTCAGTTCTTTTAGACTTAACTCAAGAGAAGATGTGACTTGTGTAAGAAACGGAAAAGCCAAAGCCAACCCCAAGTTCCTCCCACCCCCACTGGCCACAGGCATCATAGAACCAGGTCCCCTTTCTGCATCCAGAGAAGTTGAGACAAATGCCTTCATTTCCCTTGACTCCCTTTGCCATCTCTGCCGGGCAGGGTGTGGGAGATGTATTAGTCAGGGTAACACTCAGCAGCTGCTGTAACAAACAGCACCTAGACGTCTGTGGCTTAGCACAGTGAAATGTTTTTCTTGAAAACCAGAGCATAATTCAGAATAGGCAGTGATCCTGGTGGCTCTCCCTGGTGATCTGTGTACCTGAGCCTGTCTCAGGATCCCCTCTTCCATCCACAGCTACGTCCCATCAGCCAGGCTCCATCACATGGTCCCTGACTTACTTTGAGGGAGGCTGGGAGGTGGAGTCTTCCATGGAAGTGGCCACAGTCTCTGCCACAACCAGCCTCTGGTCCCAGTGTTCATTCCTCCCACACAGAGAAGCCCCAGAGCCCCACAGGTCACAGCACGCAGCACAAACACAGGCTCTCCGGAGAGGCTCGGGGTCTCCGCCAGCAGGTTGGATGGTGACCTATGAACAAAAAGGAGCCTTCTAACCCCTCTCCGACTCTTACCTGAGATCCGATGGGGGAGCAGGGTCAAGTCAACCCCATTTAGAAATGGGGGTGGGGGGATGAGGGGCTTTAAACCAGGAATCAGATCACATGATTCCCTGTTCCAAACCCTCCAATGGCTTCCCCCTGACACACCCAAGATAAAATCCCAGCCCCTCTCCAGGCATGAGAGGCTCTAAACATGTCCCCGGTCTATCATCTACCTGGCTCCCCCTCACTCACAGCCACCTTCACCGTCCCACCTCCGAGTCTTCATACTCACTTTCCTTCCCCCACCCAGGAACACCCTTCCCCAGATTCTCCATGTTCCTTCTCACTATTCAGGGTCCCACTCAAGTGTCTGATCTTTGAGGGGACATCTCTGGCACAATCCTCCCCTTCCCCACATGCTGCACCCCTTCCCTGAATCTGTTTCCTGTACAGCAATTATCACAACCCAACACTGTGTTGTGTGTGCATTGCTGGTCTCCTGTGCCCTCCATGAAGGATGGCAGGAACCATGTCCATATGTGTCACAACTGTGTTCCTAGAACACACCTGACACTCAGCAGGAACTCAGCAAATGTTTGCTGAGTGAATAAATGAAAACCAAAAGGGGGCCTCACTAGACCACTTTCTCAATCTGTTGAGTGTATTAACATATTCTAAAAGTTGGCTCCTCAAAAATTACAAATTTTGTACATCAAAGAACACTATTAAGAGAATGAAAACACAATCCACAGAATGGGAGAAAATATTTGCAAATCATGTATCTGATAAAGGACTAATATCCAGCATATATATATTTTAAAAACTCCTAAAACTCAACAACAAAAAGGCAAACAACCCAATTCAAAAATGGACAAAGGACACCAAGAGACATTTTTCCATAGAAGACATACAGATGGCCAACAAGCATATGGAAAGATGGTCCACGTCGCTGATCATCAGGGAAATGCAAATTAAAGCCACAATGAGAGACCACCTCATACCCATCAGGATGGCTCCTATCAAAAAAACAGAAAACAGCAAGTGTTGGTGAGAATGCGGAGAAATTGGAACCCTTATCCACGGTTGGTGGGAATGTGAAATGGTGCAGTTGCTGTGGAAAACAGTATGGCTGCGCCTCAAAAAGTTATGCAAAGAATTGCCATATAATTGAACAATCCCACTTCTCTGTATATGCCCCACAGACGTGAAAGCAGGGTCTCAGAGAAATATATGTACACCCATGTTTACAGCAGCATTAGTCACAGTAGCTAAATGTGGAAGCAACCCCAGTGTCTATCAGCAAATGAATAAGATGGATAAACAAGATGTGGTCCATCCATACAATGAACATTAGCCTCAGAAAGAAATTAAATTCTGAAGCCTGCTACAACGTGGATGAACCCTGAAAACAGGCTAAATGAAATAAGCCAGACACAAAAGGCCAAATATTGTGTGATTCCACTTATATGAATTCCCTAGAGTAGGCAATTTCATAGAGACAGAGAGTGGAGGGAGGGGTGTGGGCCAGGGGCTGGGGAGGTGTTATTATTTAATGGGACAGAGTGTGTGTTTGGGAAGATAAAATAGCTTTGGAAATGGATGGCGGTGATGATTGCACAACATTGTGAATGTACTTAATGCCACTTAAAAATGTTTAAAATAGAAAATTTTATGTTATCTATAGTTTACCTCAATAAAAAAAAGAAAGAACAAAAGTCGATTTTTCAGTCAAACAGGTAAGAGAAACGCCACAGGCTTTCAGTAATAAAACTCTGGGAAAGACTATGAGAAAGAAAACTACTCAGCTCTGTATTATCCAGTGTTTCCCAAAACCACCTGACCACATCACTGTTTCCACTTTTGCACTGTGCCTACCTAACACACCGAGGACCTTTCACCCAGCACAGCCTCCTAAGTGCCAGACCCTGGGGAAGAAATTTCTGAAACATCAGACCTGGCCCTGCCCCTCTGGACTTCACAGTTCCAGCCGGAAGCTGGGACCCAGGAAGCCCATTATCTTCCTGGCATGATGTAGGATCACTGTTTTCAATTTCATGCGGATTCCGAGTGGGGCGCACGGAGGGTTCCTGCCCCCACCCCCGGCCTTCCCCGCACGTGGAGGGGCCGTCCCAGCCCCTGGGAGCCTGCATCTGCAGCCCGGGGACCCCCAAACCACACGGAGGCAAGCAGGGACAGGCAGACAAGTGGTCTCTGTTTCTTCCTCCCAAGTCACCTTCACAAGGCTCTTGGCACAGCTTGTGGTCAGCAGCGTCCCAGCCAGGACCAGGTAGCAGACCTTCTGGGCACCCAAGGTCACGGCAGGTCACAGGACCTGGGAACAAGCCGGGCAGTGGTATCTCAGAGCCTGCTTTGAGGGTGAAGGCAAAAGAACTAAACAGAAGCTGCCCCACACCGTCCCCTCCACAACCCCGGCCCATCCAGCAGCTGCCAGGATCACTGATCCAGCCCACACAGCCTGCGGTGACAGCGTCCAGGGCTTGCGTGGTGCCCTCGGCCACCCCAGGAGCAGCAGCAAGCTGCCTTCGGCTTCCCGTTGCTGCCCGCCCCTTACCAGACAGAGAATTGGAGAAAACAGCCATACTCTACCCAAGCCTGGAAGCTTCTTGGCTCAGAGGGAGCCGGTGGAGGTCCTAGGCCGGGGAGAGTTTTGTCGGGCCCAGGAAGGGCTGCGGGAAAGCTGCTCCAGGCTGATCCCCACCTCGCCCTTCTCCCTCCTTGCAGAGGGCAGCCCTCCTTCCAAGCCCCTCTGGAAATCTGATTCTTCAACATCTTTGTTTGACAAGAGATATATGATGCTTTCCCCAATTACTAAAATGAGGACAGTTCAGCAGTATCTACTCAAGAGAGACCTCTGACAGTGGAATGGGGCCACCTCTGCTCAGCACATAGTAGATGCTTTATCCATGTGCATGGGCAAGACCCATGAGGTCACACTGGGTGCCTATCCCGTCAATCTCTGAAGCCCTGAGCCTGGCGCAGAGGTGGCCTTCCGTAAATGTTTGCTAAAGGAAATTCGTGGAACTGCTTCTCCTGGGAATTTCAGCAAACTGAGACCCAAGCTGTGACTATTCAGCTTTTCTCTGATGTTGCAACGTTGCTTTGGTCTGGTCTCCCGTCCTGGTTTGCAGCGGAGGCTTAGATGCTTTATCCCCTATCATCACAGAAGAACCAATATTCCCTCCAATACGTGGACCGTTTGTCATGAAGGAGATGCAGAAATCACAGGGCACGCTTCTCTGGACCTTGCAGTTTACCAGCTGCTTTTGCTGGCTGTCTCATGTGAGCCTCGAGACCCAGGACCAGCAGAGCAGCTGGTGTCTCTGCCTACATTTTATAGATGATGGAGCTGGGGCTCAGAAAGGTTAAGTGATTTGCCCAAGGTCACCCAGCTAATTAGGGAGGGCAGTGTTGTCTTCCCGAGCCAGGTCCTTTCACTTGGGTCCTTTCTGTCCGGAGCTCTTAAGAGCTGCTTCCACCTGGGAGACTGATCTGAGGTTCTCTGGGTCATGCTCAGGATGAGAAGCTGGCATTCCCTTCCGAAACATTTCAGGGGGAGGCACCTGCTCTGGGAAAATAATAATTTACTGCATCAGACTCGAAATGGTGTGTAAGGGCCACATACACATCCCACGAGGGATGCCAAGGGCTGTTCAAAATGTGCTTCTCCAAATCAGGGACTGAGGACAGCTGCTCTGTCCAGCTCACTGTGATATTGTGATTTATAGGAAAATATATATATATATTTGGTCATTCAGATGGCCAAATACATATTTCTCATATATATTTGGTGTTTATCCACACTTCCTGGCTCACAGCTCTCAGAACCCTTAGAATTTCCTGAGCTATTGGAGCAGTGGGATAAAATTTGGTCTCTTGTCCTCAGTTCCTGAAAACCGTTCAAGGAAGGTGACCTCTGAATCCCACCCAAGGGTGGGGCTGGTCACCAGGAGAACCCGCCCTGTGATTGGAGGGTTGGAACTTTCGTCCCTCCCCTGATCTCTTGCAGGGCTGGAAGTTGAATCAATCCCATTGGCCGATGATTTAGTCAATCATGACCATATAATGAAGCCTCCATAAAAACCCAGAAGGACAGCTTTTTGCCCCTTTTTTGGAGAGTTTCCAGGTTGGGGAAGCAGAAGGCTTCTACATGCCATGGTGCCGGGCCCCAAACTCACCAGGACAGAACCTTCTTTGTTTGGGAACTCGCCCTGTGTATCTCTTCATCTGGCTGTTGGTTTGTATCCTTTAATACCCTATATAATAACTCGGTAATCTAGTGAGTAAATGGGTTTTCCATTCCGGCAAATTAATCAAACCTGAGGATGGGGTATGGGAATCTGTGCTTTATAGCAGGTTGGTCAGAAACACAGGTGACAACCTGGGTTTAGGACTGGCGTCTGAAGTGGAGGGTGGTCTTGTGGGACTGAGCCCTTAACCTGTGGGCTCTGATTCTCTCTTGGGGTGAATAGTGTCAGAACTGAGTCAAATTCTGGGGCGCTCTGCTGGCATCTGAGAATTGCTTTTTGGTGTGGGGAAGCCTACACACACGCACACATGCATACATGCACACACATACACACACAGACACACGTACAGACACACACACACATACACACACACACACATACACATACACACATGCACACACACAGACACACACACATTGGAGGCTTGGGTCGGGGGGCCCTTTTACACTCACACCTGCTCCTATCCACTTGTCCAGCTCATTCCATGCCCCTGAGACATCAGCAAGGGCAAACAGCCCTGAGGGTCGTCCGCAATGCGTTAACAGCCTTGCAAAGTCTCCTCCTCGTGCCCCCCTGCCCGGCCTCCCCGACTTCGCCAAGCTCGCGGGCTCAAAGTGGGATCAGTGGCTGCCTTGCAGTCCCTTAAAGAGCAGTGTGATGGTTTCATCCCACAGACCTGATGTTTGACTTCAGACCCCTTGGTTCTGGCCAAACAGAGTGGCTTCCGGGATGGCGGGCCCACACCTCCTGAAGAAACTCACACGCCGGTGGGATGGAAAGGCAGCTGTCCGCGCGAGGCTCGTGGGTCTGGACACCATCCTAATGAAGAACAGAGGCACCTCCTCTCCCGCCGGGTCTGCTGTCGGGCCGCGGTCAGCCTGCCCCCTGCCTCCCCCAGGGCCCTCCTGCCTCCCCCAGGGCCCTCCTGCCACCGATGCCTTGTTAAGTGTCTAAAATAGTGAGAGCAGCTTGAGAGGCTGCCCAGCTGAGGATCCGCTCCAGGGATCTCCACGCTTCTCTGAAACGTATTGATTTCTATTCCACAGTCAAGACACCTAATCTGAAGCATAAAAGCCGGAGTGGCAGGCTGTGACCCCCGAGAGGGGTTTTCTGACGAGGGCCTCTCTGTTTGGAGAATTAGCCATTGATCTTCCCTGAGACGTTTCAGAGGAGCCACTGAGATGGTCCAAACTCACTCTGATGTGGGAAGACTGGACGTGGGCTGGCGCCCTCCGCAGGGGAACGAAGAGGGCTCCATCCAGGCCCGCCTGGGCCACCCCCAGGCCCACATGCTTAGCTGTGGCTTTGGCGACAGCCTGTGTCATAGACAGATGAGGGAGAGGCCCCCCAAGGAAGTTACTGACTCCAGGCCCCATGCACGGGCCCAGGGACGCATCAAGTAGCAGAGACTGTATTCAGCGACTACCTTCCGAACCCATTTCTTGCTCCCTGGACTGGCTTGAGCAATGTCCCCCTCAAATCATGTCCACCCAGAACCTCAGAATGTGGCTTTATTTGGGAAATTAGGCCTTTGCAGATATAATCAAGTTGACATTGAGGTCATGTTGGAATTGGGTGGACCCTAGTCCAGTGACTGGCGTCCTCATAAGAAGGGGAGACTTGGATGCGGACACACAGTTCCAGAGAAGGAGGCCATGTGACAACGGTGGTATCAACAATTCCAGGGGGGCTTCCGTGGTGGCGCAGTGGTTGAGAATCTGCCTGCTAATGCAGGGGACACGGGTTCGCGCCCTGGTCTGGGAAGATCCCACATGCCGCAGAGCAACTGGGCCCGTGAGCCACAATTACTGAGCCTGAGCGTCTGGAGCCTGTGCTCCACAACAAGAGAGGCCGCGATGGTGAGAGGCCCGCGCACCGCGATGAAGAGTGGCCCCCGCTTGCTGCAACTAGAGAAAGCCCTAGCACAGAAACGAAGACCCAACATAGCAATCAATCAATCAATCAATCAATCTTTAAAAAAAAAAAAAAAAAAAATTCCAGGGTCCCCACGGACTGCCCATCACAAACCTCAAAAAAGAAAATTTCTGGTCTCTTTTCATCTGGATCATTCAGTAGCATCTGGTGGCTCCCTTGGGTGGCTGACTGACATCTGGTAAGAACCACCATCTTCATCCTTATCATCAATAACAAAATAAATGTTAGCACCAGGAGCTGGGAGGGAGGCCTGGGATCTCTCCTCAGAGGAGACCAGCCCTGCCCACACCTCGATCCCAGACTCCGGGCCTCCAGAGCTGAGAGAGAACAGATTTCTGTTGTCTTAAGCCCCCCAGTTTGCAATGCTAATGGAGAAAAGCTAATCAGAGAATGAAACCCACAGAGTGGAGTTGGGCCACTGCATCATAGTGAGAGAGGCTGGGACCTGGGACCGGGGGCCCTTTGCTGCAGTGCTTGCACCTGGACAAACATCTCCTCAAGCAATGAGGGACTAAAAATAACTGCATGCATGCACAGTTGGGGCAAATTCTGGACAAAAGATACAAAAAGACCAAAACCCCAACTGCCACTTCTGAAAAGCCAGGAGCAAAAGCAAGGTACTGGCAGCCCCAGGAAACCCATGCACCCCCCAAACTTCCAAGACTCTCCTGTGCCTCCCACCCAGAGCTCAGCAAGACCCCTGCCATCTCTCCATATTCCTCCAGGATGCCCCTGGGCTCCCTCAACACTGACGGCCCCTCTACTGGGCCCCTCAGCCTTATAACCTTGGAGCCACAGCATTTTACGGCCAGGGAGCACCGTGAAGGTCATCTGGTCTTTTTCTTTTTCATTCAAGCAGTATTCAAGACCCACGTATTCCACACCCCTGGTAGGTTCCATCCTCGTAAGTGTAGGGAGGCCACGGTGAAGGACACGTCTGTCTCTGAAGAGGGTCCGTCCTGCACTACTCTTCTTGGGGGGCGAGACCCAGGAGGACACAGCGTCCAGCTCACTGCTCTCCTACTGTTACCGACCAGGGTTCTTGGCCTCCTTAATCAATAGAAATTGATAAGAGGCCAGACAAGAAATTCAAGCAAGGCTTTATGGGGGCTCCTGCTGCAGCAGGGGGGTAGTAAGAAAAAACAACAGCTTCCCTTGCTCTCTCCCCAAGGAAGGACAGGCTGATTCCTTATATGGGGTGAGGGTAGGGGTGTGTCCAGGTGTTGGGCCGGAGGGGTGGCTTAAAAGTCTGCCCACCCCTTTGGTGGTGTTGTGTGCAGGGGGCATGCACTGTACCCTGCTTTTGCTCCTGGCTCTTCAGAAGTGGCAGTCGGGTTTTTGGTCTCTTTGTATCTTGTTGTCCAGAATTTGCCCCAACTGCACATGTACACAGTTATTTTTAGTCCCTTATAGTTTCTTTGTATTTTGTTGCTCAAGGAGACCTTTGTTCAGGTGCAAGCTCTGCAGCAAAGGGTTCCAGCCTGTGTCACTACGATGCAGTGGCCCAACTCCACTCTGTGGGTTTCATTCTCTGCTTAGCTTTTCTGCAGGGGGGAGGGGCTTGCATGTCTTTGTTCCTTGAGATGAGTCCCCCTCCGTCCTCCTTTAGGAGTCCATTCCAAGGCCCCTTGCGATCCCCCAGGCAGGGTCCCCCAGCTCATCTGCCTGTCACGAGGGGTGGAGCTTCACTCCTCATTCCCGTCATACTTCCCGGTGGATGGGGAGCTTCAGGACAGGGAGCGGGGCTGGGCCAGAGGACACAGACACCACTCCCACCAGCCCTCGACTGTCACCTGCCCTAGAATCGCAGTAAGGAAACTCACTTTCCTCAATCCACCCTGAGAACTGCAGTGTTAAGATCAAGGGCAAACACGAGGGAACGGCCCTAATTTTGAGACCCCAAGTCGCCTGATAAATTGGCACAGTGGGAGGCCTTCCTCCTAAACCCCTGGCTCAGCGGCCTCGCTCCATCAGGTAAAGTGAACCTGGGAGGTCTGGTCCTTCCACTTAATTAACTGTCCCCCACCAAGGCCTGGGCCTAATCTGACAGTTCTGGTCAGCAATTTCAAGACCGTCTGGTTCTTGAGACACTGGAAACTCCTGCCAGCTCCTGAGATAACTCAGCCCAGCTCCGTTCACAGATGAGCACAGCCGACGCCAGAGCCTCCCAACCAGATGCCAGGTGGGGGGCTCAGGGAATGAGGTAGCGGGGCCGTGATAGCCAGGTTCGGATGCAGCCAAGTGCCAGCCTCCCTCACGGGGGAAGGGCCAAGGGTCTAGCCCCTGCCCAGAGCTGCTCTCCTCCCCCGACCACCTTCCTTGGATACAGGAGCTTCCTGACACCTAACAGGTCAGTGGTTTCCAGCCAACCTCTGACTTGCTCCTTCCTTCCTGGCCCTTCATGTCCTAACATTTTCCACCTACTCAGCCCCACTCAGCCTCCTTCCTCCATGGGGCATGTCTCGCCTCCCTCCCCCTCCCCCAACCCCATCATGAGCCTTTACATCCTCCTCTGTCCTCTGCTTACACAGAACCCCCAGGGCAGAGTTCAGTACTTCTGGGAGGTAAGCTTCCACCGCTGACCTTCCCTCACCTCCCATCCCCTCACCCAGAAAACCCCCGCCTTCCACCTTAATCTCTCAGGGTGGTAACCACATAGTCTGATCAACATCCTAAAATGTAAATGGATAGCAAAGGTAGAATAGGAGTTTCCATTCAATGCCTTAATGCAAGAGCTCTGTGTAAATTTCAGGAACCACTGAGCCAATGGGGAGGGTGTATGGGCAGGAGGGTCTTTGGTTACCCCAAAATCCCACCACCTGCTCATCTTGTACACGACAGAATGACTTCGGAGTCAGACAGACCGGAGTTCAAATCCTAGTGTCCCAACTAAATGGCCACGTGACCCTATTTATTTTCTCAGTTGCCTCCACTATGAAACTGGGATCCTCATGCCTCCCTCACAAATGCGGGGCTTTGGAACCTACCAAGCGCTGTCATCTGTGTTTGTAAGCCTAAGAGCACACCGCAGATATAAGAGGCGCTTTTATTCATTGACCAAACCTTTATGGAGTGCCTGGGCCTATACCAGGCAAGACTTGAACCCAGCAGGGGAAGCCCCCCATCCATCACTGCTGTCCAAATAAAGACCCTCTGTGTGGTCTCTGCACTGGAGGTCAAAGGTCTGGCTTCCCGGTGCAATCCTGGAGGCAAAGAGCTGGAAGATGAATCCTCTTTAGACCTGAATCACCCCAAAGCTAAACTGCCTTGGCACTTGGGAAGGATGAGTGGATTTCCAAAGAGCTGGCAGTCACCAGAGAGGGTGTAAGGGACCATGTCATAGTTCAGGATCCTGGACAAGACAGAGGGCATTGGTCTGCTTATATCAGGAGCACTTCATTTGTTCTTGCAGATCCCAGGATCCAGAGCCTTCAGGAGCATGCTGTTCCCATCCTGTTGCATCTCGCAGCAGAAACTTCTCTGAATAATTCATAGACAACAGTTAAGTCAAGTCTCATATGCCTCCATCCATGTGGGCCTCTAATCAAATGATGGTGAAGTTGATGCCGTTAAGCTCTTATTAGCAGCAATAGTATTTTAAAATAATAGAATGTTTTCATGGTGTGTGATGGAGTTCTTAAGTACTTATGTCACGTCAGATGGCATCTGTGGTTCCCTCCAGCCATTAAATATGCTGAAAATTAGCGTAACGGTCAGCTTCTGTTGCAGTAACACACATCCCGATATCTCAGGGGCTTACAACAAAAGCAGTTATTTCTTCCTCATTTTACCCAAGGGCTGTAGATTGGCTGTGGCTCTGCTGGGCTCTGCTGGGTCCTGCTGGACTCTGCTATGTTCTTCTGGGTTATGCAGAGCTGCAGAGCTCTATGTATCTTGTTTTTTAGAACCCAGGCTCAAGGAACACCCCAAATCCGGACCTGCTATCCTCATGGTGAGGAGTAGAAGCAAGAACCGCAGAGCCAAACCACATGTGCACATTTAAACTTCTGCCTGGAATAGGCTCTATCACATCCATTCACATTCCTTGGCCAAAGCAAACCCCAAGGCCAGGCCCAAAGTCAGACTTGGCAAGAAAGTGCCTACAGGTGAGCATGGCAAGGAGGAGGAGGTGTCACAGGATGAACTGTGTCCCCCAAAACTCATGTTGAAACGCTAACCCCTAGAACCTCTGAATGCGAACTAATTTGGAAATAGGGTCATTGAAAATATAATTAGCTGAGCTAAAATGAGGTCATAATGGAGTAGGACACCAATATGACTTGTGTCCTTATAAAAAGGGGAAATTTGGACACACACATACATACAGGGAGAATGCCATGTAGAGATGAAAGCAGAGATGGGGTGACGCATCTACAAGTCAATGATGGACGACTTTTGCCAAAAAACCACCAGAATCTAGAGGAGAGACGTGGAACTGATACTCTCAGTGTCCTCAGAATGAAGCATTTCTGCTGATCCCTTGATCTCGGACTTCCACCTTCTAGAACTGTGGGAAAATAAATTACTGTTGCCTAAGACACCCAGTCTGTGGTTCTTTGTTATGGTAGCCCCAGGAAACTAATTAATTCCCAGGAAGGAATGAGTAGCTGTGAGAAAATAATATTATGGACCACTGTTGAGCAGCCAGGAGAAAGTTTGAGACAGGGGAAGATCTACCTTCTATGCCATCAATGCTGGGCCTAAAATGCCATGTGAGCATAGTGGGGTGTGACTTGTCCTGCATTTTTACTCCCTAAGAGTTTAAGTTTATATGACTTCACCTAACAGCTTCTGACCTCTAACAGTGAGCTTTGGGAGCAGGATCTATATTTTCAATCTAGTGTTACTACTGGCTGGTGGTGACTCCAGATTTTTAATATTGCAGTTGTCTTGATGATTGCCCTTGGCAGTCTAAGACAATGCCATTGGGAATTCCTCTGGACCTCTGCTGTGGAGATGCTATGTCCCAGGGATGCACTGGGAACATCCAAGAGGCAAAGGGTCCCAGATGACCAAGTAGACTTTGAAGTCACACAAATCTGCATCTAAGCCAAGCTCTGAGGGTAAGATGGAAACGGTTCTCTCCACCCTGCCTCTCCCATGGAATGCAGCTCTAAACCCTGAGCAGAATGCATGGAGAAGTTCTGTGAGACTCTGAAAAGCAAACAGCAGACTGATGGAAGAAGAAGACCGGAATTCAAAGTATCAGTGAACCACTGATGAGTTTGTCATTTTATTTTCCTCTAGGATTTCATAGTCTAGGCTCAACTCAGACTCAAAACCCAGAGGTGGCCATTGCTGAGGACAGAGAGAGCTCTGGGAGAAGCCCTCTAGTTCTGATTTGAGGAGTAGGTCTCTAACACTCAGAAAGAATAGAGGAAACTCCCATTTTTTCTTTCCTCCATTCTCATACCCCAACCCCCAAGCAATCCCACCATGGCAGCAGCAACAGCAGCCTTGGTGAGAACTCACAGGAGCTAAAATCCTGTGGGAAGAGACTCTTCTTCTCCTAAAAGAGTGGGGTAGATTCCCCCCTCAATTGCTTTTATTCTCTCTTTGTCCACTACTATTTGGCCCCAGGCAGGATTCATTGTAGGAAGTACATGGCAGAGCAAGATAAATAAACCCCTAAATTTCTGGCCACAGACCCATAAATGGGAGTTTTAAAGAAAAAGGAAGAACCAGAGAGATTACAGAGAGAAAAAAGCTCGGGAAACTTCCGGGCTTATTCCCAAACTGTGCATGTGTGGATCTGATTGTGAAGAGCATGAAAAAAGATGGTGAGAACTGCACAAAAAGATAGACTGCTTCCTAGGTACCAGGCTAGACATTGAATGGCAGACAAGCAAGACAGATCCAAGCAGCAGCAATGCAAAGACTGAAAATGAAACTGGCATGAAACCACAACCCTCAGTGGGCTGGTCATAACTTGCGGCCAGAACATAACTAGGTTGATGGTCTGACAAATCAACAAAACTATCAACATTCTGCATATGATTTAATTAAGACCCAGAGACTCATAACATAATATTTAAAATGTCCAGGATGCAATCTAAAATTACTAAGCATACAAAGAAGCAAGTAAACCTCAAACTCATGAGAAAAGACAATTAATAGATGATAATGCCAAGGTGATACAGATGTTGGAATTATCCAACAGACTTTAAAGCATCTGCTATAAAAATTCTCCAACAAGTAAGGGGAACACTCTTGAACATCTAAAATGTTTCAGCAAAGAAAAAGATAAAAACTGAAAATTACAATCACTGTAATTTTAAAAAGTCATTGAATGGGCTTAATAGTGTAACAATAATGACAGAGGAAAGAGACAGTGAACATGAAGATATCTCAACTATCCAATTTGAACAGAAGAGAGAAAAGAAAAACCAAAATAAATAAATAAATAACAAGGACTCAGTGGTCTGTGGAGCAATACCAAACCAAACTCTGACCCTTTAAGAGCTGAGTGTCCCTGGAAAAGTTCGGAGTCTCAGTCTCCTCACCTCTAAAGTAAGGAGAAACTTTTTCTCTTTTCACTAGGTATCAACCTACATCATCTCATTAAATCCTCATGACAACCATCTGGTGCAAGTATAGGTAACAGCACCTTCATCTTACAAACAAGAAAACTGAGAATGAAGGTGTTAAAAAGCTCAGCTTAGTGTCAGTGATGGGCTTATAACTTGACAGACCAACTCCAGAGCCCGTATTCCTACTCTTGACAGCTATCCTGTTCCTTTCAATGAATAGTTGTGCTAGTGTTTGTAGAGAAATGGACTCTTCAGTGGGGCAAAATGAGACGGGAGCTTTATGGAAAATCTAGGAGCCTGAATTCTGGTTCATTTCACCACAAACGAATAGCATGAACCAGGGCAAAGTACTTCCCCCGTGTCAGCTCACCTTCCTCAGCTGGAAAATGAAAAGTTAGTTACATTATCTTTAAGGCCATTGCCAACTCTGACAGTTAAGAATTTCAATCATCTTCCTCCAGTGACATCCAACTGTTGCGTGAGAACATCTTAGACTCATGCTCTGTTCACCAAAGGGCATGATTCCTTTTTAGCCTATGTGTGTGTGCCTGAGTGCACATTCACAGACACGGGTCCTAGTGTTTACCTGGCCTTGTATTAATCAACACCTTCCAAAGGTGAGTGATGGAAAACCCAACTCAACTGGCATTGGGTGACAAGGGAATTCATTTGTTTGTTTAATGGAGAAATCCCAGGTGGCCTTGCTTCAGGTAACAGGTAAGGCTTCCCCCTGGGGCTCCTCAGAACTTGGTTTCTCTCCAGTTCTTGGTTCTTCCTTCCATTGTGTTGGTTTCATTAACAGCCTCCACGTTGTAGCACCTGGCATCTCCAGGCTCATGTCACTCCGATGCTCCAAGTTGCAGGAGGGGAAAAAAACACATGCCCCTTCCCAGTGGTCTACACCTAAGCCTTATTGCATCCATTGACTCTGACCTGAGTACACACCGATTCTGAACCCTTCTCTGTGACCACGGGACGTGAGGCTCGGGTTGACCAGACCTGGGTCGTATGTTCACTCTTGGACTAAAATTAGCAGCAACTCTCCCCAAAACATAACACTGAGAATGGAGAGGGTGACCGCCCAGAGGAAGACAAATGCCCTCTGGCTGGGGGAGAGTGAGTGATGGAGAGCAGGCCTGGCAACTAGTACAGGTCATGTGGGAACTCGCCCGAAAGCGAGAGCTAACCCCGCAGCCCACTGCTGATGCACCGGGGCGAGGGCGCAGGTTATAGAAGTGGTGCCCGAGGAGACACCTGTCCTGCAGACGGCCGCACGTTTCCTGCTGCCCTCCAGGCAGGTGGGGGGTTGATGGAGGACGTCATCAAGGAGAAGGAGCAAGCGGCCAGAGGGGGACACCCAGGAAGGTCAGAGCTGCACCTGCTATGGGTGGGGCTGCTGAGCCATCCCGCTGGCCAGGCTGGACCCGCGACACCGAGACTTCTCTTCTCTAAGGACCCCATTGCCTCTCCAGCTGGCCTCCTGGGTGGGTGCTCATTGAAGCTTCTCTTTTTTTGTAGACCCCCAGTAGCTCACGAGCCATGAGCCTCTGCCCCCTTCCTCCTCCGATCGTGTCCACCTTGAGATCCGCACCCTCTGAAGGAAGATTTAATGACATGCCGGGAACGTGATGTCCCCGTTCCCAAAGCCATTTCAGCAGATGCTGCCGGGTCCTGGCGCTGATTTACCAGAAGGCACTTTCCAGGCCACAGGCCACTTCTCATTTCCAGGCAGCCACTCCTCCCGGTGGCATTTGTGGAGCTGCCCTCCCTGCGGCCACAGGAGACCAGACAGATGTGCATGTGGCTCAGAATCAGAGACACACAGCTGCCTCCCAAGGAGTGGGAATATTACCCAGGACTTGGACCCACACAGAGCAGGGAAACCTGTGGGGCCATCCCGCTTGGTGCTCCAATGAAGGCACAGAGGGGACGTGAGCCCCCACCCCAGCTCCTGCTGTAATAGGAGATGCCCGAGGGCTGCTGGTGAGATTGAAATCACAGTCTCACTGATGGGTACTTAGAGCCTCTTCAATCTCACCTTTCCTGTGGACGATGCCCCCTCCCCTGCAGTCCTGGCTTCCAGCACACAGCCCTGCCCTCCTCTGCTTTGCTCCTCTGCTTTGCAGAGTTCAGGGGAGACCTGAGAATTTGCTCCTGGCCACAGCTCTGCAGAGGGAATCACGGCTTCTTCTCGGGTGTTCCAAGGAGAAAGGGCACTGACCTAAAACCCTTCACCTGACTTTGGACCTGACCACGCACCCAGCCCGAGCCGACGGCAGACGGCTTGGGTCAGGATTGGAGTGTGAGGGAGCCTGAGGAAAGCAGTCTGCCTCTCAGGCCCTCAGGTTCCTCATGTGTAACAAGCCCGACGCACGTGCTCACGTCCGTGTGAGGTTTGAATGCGACGGGATCCATGTGGCAGAGGTTCCTGGGGGTCCTCCCAGTACTCCCTCTCCTCTTCCTCTCCAAAACAGAATCCCAGTCGTATGCGGAGCAGCAATGCACCCCCTCAAAGACGACATTTCCTATCCGGCTACATTCTGGCCGATGAAACACGAGCGGGAGCCCGGTGTGCCACTCTGGGTAGTGGCCCTTAAAGGACATTGGTGTGCCCTCCATCTGCCCCTTCTCCTTTCCCTTCATTATCTGCAGCTATAATGGGAGGATTGTCAGTAAGGCTTCTGGGAAAGCCCCTTATAGGGAGCTGAATCAGGTAGAAGGTCCTTCTCTTTTGTCCTCCCTCCCTTCCTCTTTCTCTGGCTAGAGTAAGAATGTGATGGTTGGAGCTCCAGCAGCCATATTGTCCCATGAGGTACCTTTGAGAATGAAAGTCTTGTGTGACATAGAGGAAACACAGAGGGATCCTGGGTCCCTGGGGACAGCAGAAACTCTGAGGAAGCCCTTCATTTTATATCCTTTAAGCTCTTATGTACTCAGCCAGTGCTATTTTTGGTTTTATTATACATAAAACTAAACTTTATCCTATTATATAAGCCATATGCGCAGTGTCCAGCACATAGTAAGCTCCCAATAAATGAAAGTAGCTATTTTTAGGTTGGACCAGGACTCCATTCTGCCTCTGGCTGAGAAATTTGGAATCATTTTTCCCTCAGGTAAGTGCTGTGCACATTCTGTCAGCTTCTCAAAATTAGTTGCAGCTCAATTAATAAGTGGATTTTTGGTTGTCGTTGGTATTGTGTGTCTAGTCACACGCTAGGAGCTTTAATAAACATCCTCTCACTTTTATAAACTGTTATTTGACTCTTGACAACCGTTCAACTCAGAGGACCATCAGTCCCACTTGCCAGCTGAGGAAACTGCGGCCCAGAGAGGTTTACCTGCTTGCTCAAGGCTGCCCAGCAGGTTCATGAAAAGTCTGGGTTCAGATGCTCCGATTCCATGTCCAGGGCCTTCTCTACAGCCTGGCTGCGGCCCCTTCAATGGTATCCCTGCCCTCTGGGTGTCTGTAAACAGCAAGTGCTAAATGTAGGCAAGTAGAGGAAAGTGCCAGAGAGTAAAGGGGAGCCATCTGGGAGGAGTGGGGGCAGGGCAAGAGGAGCTGAGAGGCCCTGAGGATGAGCCGGGCTCACTGCGCTGGAGGACGGGCGCCCAGGAGGGGACCAGCAGGACCTGCCTCAGCAACAGCACCCCCAGTCTGCAATATTTAAAGTCCCCGCTATCCCTCGCAGGATCTGCTGCACCAACGCTCGGCTCATTTTCACTCCGTTTGCCCTGAGCCCGCCTGAGGGGCTCTCTAATTGCACTCAGAGTCTGGAAAGAACCCACTTCAGCCTGAACACAGAGCTGATGCCCACCCACCAGCATCGTGGGTCGAGGGCTGGCAGTGTGGACGCGGCCCGCTCTGCCCTCTGCCTCTCCCATCAGCTCCTGGTCATCAGGGCCTGTGGGAAATGCCTTTCCGACAGAAGGGTCATGGGAGGGACACTGACCGGCTCTATTCAAGGGCTCTGGGGAGGGGAAGGACGGTCCAGAGGGATGGGATGCACTTACGACATCCCTCTCAGAGTTTCCAGTTGCCATACTCTTCCTAAACTAGTGCCAACTAAAAACTGGTACTTGCTACCTGACTCTAAAAGGACTAAGTCACTGGCCACTGCAGCCGCTGACCTTCAACACCCTGAAAGGAGTTCAGGGTGGAGGTCAGGAATGGGGGGCTCTGTGCTCCGGGAAAACTGGCAGAACCAGCCTTCAGATGGTTAGATATTTTCAAGAGAAGATTTTATGAGCCTAAATCTTGCATCTCCTCGTATCTAGAAAAGCACTAAAGTCATTAACGGTGACGTCTGCTCCTCCTGACCAGCAGGAAGCCTCTGCCAAAATGTGTGTTTGACTGCATGTCACCCCTTCACTAAAATCATATATAACACTGACTTTACCCCTCCCTCTTTGGAGCGATTTCTTAGAGCTATCTGAGAGGCTGTCTCCCGGGCTATAGTCCTCATTTTGCTCCAGATAAAACCTAACTCACAACTCTAACGTTGTCGTGCATTTTTTAAAACTTTTATTGGATTATAGTTGATTTGCAATGTTGTGTTAGTTTCAGGTGTACAGCAAAGTGAATCAGTTATACATATACATATATCCACTCTTTTTTAGATTCTTTTCCCATATAGGTCATTACAGAGTGCTGTAGAGTTCTCTGTGCTATACAGTAGGTCCTTATTAGTCATCTATTTTATATATAGTAGTGTGTATCTGTCAATCCCAATCTCCCAATTTATCCCTCCCCCGCCATCCCCTGGTAACCATAAGTTTGTTTTCTACATCTGTAACTCTGTTTCTGTTTTGTAGATAAGTTCGTTTTTACACTTTTTTTTAGATTCCACATATAAGCGATATCATATGATATTTGACTTGTCTGACATACTTCACTCAGTATGACAATCTCTAGGTCCATCCATGTTACTGCAAATGGCATTATTTCATTCTTTTTTATGGCCAAGTAATATTCCATTGTATATATGTACCACATCTTCTTTATCCATTCCGCTGTCAATGGACATTTAGGTTGCTTCCATGTCTTTGCTATTGTAAATTGTTCTGCAATGAACATTGGGGTGCATGTATCTTTTCAAATTATGGATTTCTCCAGGTAGATGCCCAGGAGTGGGATTCCTGGATCATATGGTAGCTCGATTTTTATTTTTTTAAGGAACCTCCATACTATTTTCAGTCAACACTAGGAAGAAGCCCAGTGCCTGCCACACAGGAAGGACCTAGTGCCACCCACTCTGTGCTGTGTCCTTGCTGACATCCTCAGGTGGCCTCTGCACAACCCCCCAGGGAGGTGGGGCCCCGAGCCCTCATGGTCGAGGTATGACTGTATGTGCATCTGTGGTCGGTTAACAGCGCTGGGCTTCTGAACGGTTTACTCTGCGTATCCTCCAAGACCCCAGAGCGGCGGACACACCCTGCACTTCCAGGTGGGCAAGAGTGGCTTGGGGGTGTTTGCAGCAGACGTCCCCATAGGAGGGGGCTCTGTGATTCCTGGTGACCTTCCCTCCCTCTCCCATGAATTCACTGTGAAGGGAAAGGTGAGGGTATCAGCATCTCTGCTGCAAGCAGTGGGCTCGCTGGAGAGAGAAGCTCTTTCCTGTCTCAGCTGACCTCGCGCTGGGTCACCGACGATGGACATTCCAGCTTGCTTTGTCTCCTTTCATCGTTTGTTCCTGCTTCTGACCTTTGACACTGCCAGAACTTCAATCAGATCCTCAGAAACCTGCTTCTCCTCCGTACACCAAAAGTGCAGACAGACTGACGGCAGCTTGAGTGTCCAGCATATAGGAAAATCCCCCGCGTTGCAGCCTCCTGTTTGCAAAGCCACGGGGACAGGACACTAAATTCCGCAGCTACAATGCGGCCACCAGATTCTGGAGGGAGAACGCCACACTTCAGGAAAAAGTGCAAGGGACCATTAAATGTTGCTGGGGTGCACGGGAGGAGGGTGAATCGGGCACTTACAGCAGACTGACGTCAGCTCCCACACTTCTGAGATGCCATCGGCCTTCAAGGGAAAAAAAGTCCATGAGGATTTAGCTCAGTAGAGAATGCCGGCCACGCACGTGGGGTCAGGGGACTCGGAGTCGTAGCGTCTGGTTCATGGTGGAGGACGCTCCCCAGTGGGGCTGAGATGCAAGCGGCACGTCTGCTCCCAGCCAAGACGGAGTGACAGACACCAAGTTGTGCCCCGGCAGAAACAACGGGACAAGTATATGGAATAATGGTTCTCAAGACATTGGGCTTCAGGCCATGAAGGACAGTGACCCCTGAGGGATGGAAAAGGACGGGGCGGTGAGCCCCACAGTGACCCAAGCTCCATGCTGCACGGTTCCCAGGGGAGCAGGGGGAGGGGTCCAGGCAGAGCCTGTGGCTCCCTGGGTGAAGAGGCACAGCTAAAAGTCCAGAGAGACCGGGCAGTTGTGCAGGAGCCCAGAGGCAAGAGAGTTTCCTGGAGAGAAATCCAGTGATGTGAGTGGACTGTCAAGTCTCCGGCTTAGCACTGACCGGGGGACACGGGTCCGGAACTGCCTGAGGCCAGGGAAAGCCCACCTAAGGGACTGAGGGGGACAAGCCAGGCCGAGGACGGCGCCTGCTCCAGCACCAGCCCGGAAATCTTCACAGTTCCTGGGTGTTGGGTGAGCTTCTCGGAGGGGCTGTGCCTCACAGCAGCCGGGGTGGGGGGGCGGGGGGGTGGGGCGCGGGTGCAATTAGTCCTGCAGCAAACGCTGACCTGGACCAGAGCCCCAGAGCTTAGGGGCGAGACCAAAGCGATCACAGTTTCCAAGGAACAGAACCGCATCCCAGGAAAACACTCCCCCAGTGCCCAGCCAGCCAGGGCGTCCACTCGGGGGAGGATGGGGGTGACAGTGAGGGGCGCCAGGCTGAGGCTCGCCTCTGGGGGCTCCCACTGTGTTGCCCCCTCCCCCTCCCCTCTTTCCTGTGGGCCCTCTTCCCGCTGCGCTCTCGGGACAGATGCGGCGGGGGCCCGAGGGGCTGGGGGAGACCTGTGAGTGGGATCTGAGCCTCGGTGACGCCTGGGGAGCGAGGGGGGCCTCCCCCGGCTGCGGGTCCCTGCAGCCCGAGGAAGGGGTGAAGGTGGGTTCCCCACAGCCCTCAGGTTCTCCAGTGTGAGGAGCGAATGAGAAGCTTGAGAGACAGAGAGAATGAGAGAGAATAAGAGAGAGAGAGAGAGAGAGAGAGGCAAAGGACAAAGACAGACAGAGAGGGAGAAAAATGGAAGGGGCTCGGGAGATGGCGTTCTGTTTTGTTTTGCTTTCCTAATTCCGCGATTCCAGACAAATCTCAGGTTAACGTGCTTCCTTGGTCTTTAGCCATTTCGTCTAGACGGCCTGCCAGGGGCAAACGGGCAGAATGTCCTTGGAGGCAACAGAGGGCCATTTAGCAGCAAATGATGCCTTCTGAGCTCCCATCCCGGCCCCGGAGGTTGGAGGTGTCCGGCATCACCTGTCAAAAGGCCAACTTCTCTCAACCATGAGAGTCTATCGTGTTCTGTTTCTTAATATAGATTTATGGATGTGTTTTCCCTGCTAAGAAAAGAATCCTTCAAAGTTGGGCTGTTGTTGGTTTTTTTTTTTTTTTAAGAATGCTAAAGAGACTCTGGAAGGAGTCTGGAGTGGAGGAGGGAGAGCCTGCCTGTCGCCACAGCAGGAAGACGGCACGCGCAGTGGTCCAGGCCCTCGGAGCAGCCGGCCCCGCTGTAGAGGCAGGTGGGCCAGGGGCAGCCAGGAGGCTGCTTCTCCCCCCTCCCGAAGGCTGTGGACACCCTCAGCCCCGCAGGCCGGCAGGGGCTGGGCCGCTGGACAGTGCCCATCTGCCCCAGAGCAGCTGCTGCCGGACAGACTCCCACGGGCCCCCCTCAGCCACACAGGGCATCACGCCCACTTTGCAGATGATAGACTGAGGCCAGAGAGGCTGTGTGGGACGTGACCAGGACTCCAAGCCTGTGCGTGGCCCAGCTTTGGAGTCGGTGGAATCAGATAAACGTGAGATGAAAGACACTTGGTCCCTCCTGAGCTGTGGGGCCGTGCCCACTGCTGGACCTCCTGTGACTCTGCTCTCCTGGGAAACGGGGACCGTCATACCTGCTGTGCTGGTGGGAGTGGGGACAATGGGTGACGTGTGAGGCCACGAAGCTCAGCAGGTGCTCGGGAAACCAGAGCCGCCCTGAGCATCCCAGACGGCGGCCTCTGTGCGCCGTGGAGAGGGACCAGAGGGCAGGAGCTTTTGGGGAGAAGTAGGGACCCCTGAGAGGCCTGGCAGCCTCAGAGCACCACTCCCCAAGGCCGCACTGGACTTGGCTGTCCCCCGGCCACCCCATGCGGCCCACACACACCATCACATGCCACCAGGAGGCTGGGCTATGGGATCGGAGGGTCCGGACAGGCTGAGGGACGCTGGGCATGTTACTTACACCCCCAGGCCTCCACTCTCCTGTCTGAGAAGTGGGTCTCATGGCTGTGCTGGCTCTCCATTCTCAAGCCCCTAATTCCCGCCCCACCTCGGACACAGGGCGCCTCCGCACACCCACTGCACCCCAGTCCCCACCCTCCCGCCTCACCCCTCCACAGCCCGCCAGCCACCCCACCCCGCACCTCCTACAAGAGACTTTGCAGGTGCCGGGCCAGCCCCTCGCTCTCAGCCCCTCTCAGCTGTAACTCCAAGCAGGGTCCTCCCCTGTCCCCTTCCCCACCCGGCTCCGCGCCCGTCGCAGAGGCCAGCGGGCCATGGGCACCCGTGGACGCCGCCGTGGACGTTACCCCCACCCGGCCCCTGACCTCCCCTCACACAACCTCCTCCGACACGTCCCACTCTCAGCTCTGTCGGAGCCAAAGGCAAATCCACGTCGACAGCCTCTGGGAGCCCCGGGCTCGAACCCGTTTCCAGCAGCTGCTGTGTCTGGGGAATGCTGCCGTTTCTGACGAGCTGGGCAAGCAGATTCTTGACTGACTCAGGAGGACTTGGAGGGAGGGGGGAGTTTGTCTTCGTTCATTTTCCTGAGACTAAAAGGTCCTAAATAATCAACTAGTTGTTAGCTGTAGGCAAACTAGCCGGATTCATTCATCCGGCTAGCTGTTCGATTACGTCACTCATTCCTTCATGAACTCACTTCTCCAAGATCCTGTGAAGGAGACAGCCAGGCCAGGCCCTGAGGGGCTCGAGCTCGGAGGTGCCTCGTGTGCGCCCTGGCAGATCTGCTTCCTGGGCTGTGGGCCCGGAGCTGAGCGTCCGACAGGCTGACCCCTGGCAGCTCCCACCCCCAGGCCAGCTCCACCGTTAGCCCCGTTTCAAGGGAGGAGCCCAAGGCAGGGGCTGTAGGGAAACAGCCCAAGGTCACAGAGCTGCCGGGCAGTGGGGTCAGGGCTCAGACGTGGTCAGTGGGACACAGAGCCTGCGTTTGTCGCCACCGCAAGGCACAGACCCAGCCACCTGCCAGGGGCCCTTGCGTCTCCCATCCAGACTCCTAGGGGAGCGGCCTGGCTCCTGCACCAGGTGCCAGTGACCAGGGGGTGGGGGCGAGGTCAGTGAATATGGCTACAGGGGCCCCACTGGGTGAGAGGGGAGGGCCCGTGACCAGGAGGGAGGCCCTTGGGAGCTGAGAGACGGCCCAGGAGGGCCAGTCGCCCTCGGCCTCCTTTTCCCCCTCTCTGCCTCTTCCCGCTGCTTCCCTTGTACACAACTGGCACCACTATTGTGTCTTTTTCACTTTTTTATTTATAGTTTTGCATCTCCCCTTTCCCACTGGTTCTCCGATGCACAGGACGGAAGCCAGGCTCTGCTGTGGCTGATCTAAAATGCCATTAATATAAGTGGGGTTTAATTACTCAGTCACTTCCAGCGATCCCACCCGACTTCTGTGTGGCCGGGGCCTTCTGGAAGGCTCTGGAAGACGCCTCTGCGGGAAGGGCCCGGGACTCCTGAGGAGTCCAGCTCACTGACTCCAGTTCATGCAGCCTTGGTTCTCCTTGGAACAGGCTGTTCGAGGGTCCTTTTCCTTCTGGCTGCGCAGGGTATATCGGAGTGCAGATCGGTGGTCTACTGAACGTAAATGTCCTAGAGTCTCGTGGCAGAACAGTCGCACTCGAGAGCCGAGGGCCTGAACCCACCACCTGCCGCGGCTGCACTGAACCCACTTTGCAATTCTGAGTCTTCATCTCGGCAAACCCCCATGATCATATATTTATCAGATCAGGTTTGAAGTGAGCCGTGAGCCCAGGCAGGATGCTCAGCACATGTTCTCCAGATCTTTCAAGAAAAAGCGAACCGGTGTCTGAGCAGAGGGCCGGGGCCCCTCCCCAGGTGCAGGAGCCCAGGGCTGGCTGCCGGAGCTGGGGGGGGGGGGCCGCACCCCAGGCAGTGGGGCTCCACATACTCTGCTGTGTTGAGGGCAGCTCCCCGGGTGGTGGGCGTTGGGCTAGAGCCCAACGGAGGCTGGCAGGGTGAGGAGGGCAGAGGAATCTAAGAGAGAACCTGGGCTAACCAGGCCTGGCCTCTGTCCACCCAGCGTCCATATCTGTGTTTGCCCGGTGGCCTCTATCTCCCCACCAGACCACAGGCTTCATCAGAGCAGGGGCCGCAGATTGAGGGCCACGGGTGACAAAGACCAGCAATGAAGACGGCCTTCCAAGCTCTCTGAGATGGCATGTTGATTCAGAGCTAGGAACTGAGATGTCTCAATGGGGAAGAGAGCGAGTTGTGTGTTACAATGCACGCTGGGAATATCCCTTCCTAAGCCAAGGCAACGTTGGATGGAGTTTGCAATATTTCCAATAATGTCCTGCTCTGGCCAGCGAAGAAAATCATCACATGTGGGACAAGAATGAAATCTTAGGCATGGAGCCTTCTTCCCAGCGAAGAAGAGTCTTCTGAGATGACCCTGGTGTCTTTTTTTTTTTTTTTTTTTTTTTTTTATTTTTGGCTGTGTTGGGTCTTCGTTTCTGTGCGAGGGCTTTCTCTAGTTGTGGCAAGCGGGGGCCACTCTTCATCACGGTGCGCGGGCCTCTCACTGTCGCGGCCTCTCTTGTTGCGGAGCACGGGCTCCAGACGCGCAGGCTCAGTAGTTGTGGCGCACGGGCCGAGTCGCTCCGCGGCATGTGGGATCTTCCCAGACCAGGGCTCGAACCCATGTCCCCTGCATTGGCAGGCAGACTTTCAACCACTGCGCCACCAGAGAAGCCCGACCCTGGTGTCTTATTCTAGGCTTTCAAACCACGCCGTTGGCCGTGGAGTGACAGCCCCTCCCTGGGATAATAAGGATTGTGAAGAGCTATTTTCAACCCTCCTCTACTTTCAAATGCTTGTATGAGCACTGTTCCCTCAGCTGCTGTGAGTGAGAGTGGAATATTGCGCTTTCTGCCCATCAGCCTAGCTGGGTAAGCACGCTGGGTTCCATCCAGCCCTCTTCAGCATATGTTGCCCTCCAACCCCACGCACACAGCCTGTTGGCACCCAGGGTCCCCTGGGTCACCTGTGCACCAGGTCCCCATCCGACGCCCACACACACAGGTGGCACGCCCTCAGTACAGACCATGCCGTGGCCTTCCAAGTCATCACAGCTCTCTTGAGAGCATCACGGGCAACTCAGAAACTCTCTCCACCTGTGACTCGGGCCCAGGAGTCCCCACTGTCTTCTCTCTCCACATGAAATTCTCACACACCAAGAGCTGTTCACACTCAACCCACCGGCGGTCTCATCCAGCCACACTGCAAGAGGCGAGCCCTTGTGCACACACAGGACCGGCATCAACACACGCTACCTGCCCAAGAGTACCGTGAGATAGACAGACATTGCCAAATCGTCATCCTGTCCTCTCCAAACACCAGGCCCTTTACCTCTGCATCTAGTTTTTCAAACTTCCCAGCAATTGCATCTCTCGCTGCTCTAAGGTGTGCCCTTTTGAATGACATCTTTATCATTCCTGTTCCCTCTCTGTCCACAGCGACAAAATGTATCACTTATCAGTTTTGTGCTGGGAAACATAATTTAGCATCTGTCAAGATTAACTCACTTGGTTGACCAGAGCAGTCACTTCACGTTTCCAAAAATGAACTGCAAGCTTCCACGATGTCATGTCACTATTTGAAAGTCAGGTAAGAGAGCACATCCTGGAGACCATGGGCTTCCAGTAAGTTCCAGCTTTCAGGTATTTTCCGCTGTCTTTTTTTAAACACTTCTATTCTGCTGCATGTGCAGAAACTTCACACCCAGCTTCACTCGCCCTGGCACACACAGATTTGCTGCTGTATTTGCACTGGGGTCCAACACATGCTATTTACATTGTTTCAATGTTTCTAAGCTGTGCTATTTATGTTTCCATTTGTATCACCACTTTTATACTTTAATGAACTACTTTTGAACCGTTGATCCCTTTTCAGGAACTGGGAACAGGTCACACCATCCCAAAAAAGTAAGGAAAAACACAGATGTTTACAAACATAATAACATGCCAATGATTTGAAAACGTGATAACCCAAGAATAACAGCATCCTGTTAATTGCTGCTCAAGGGAACCAGCCCAAACTTGTGTTCATGGTCCAAGCTTTAAGAGCAGAGTGATTATTAAAAGCATAATGAGATTTCTGTGAAACACATGTAAACAAAATTGTTCTGCTGTCTTGTTTTACTCTGAAACAACCAAGTTTCTGTGGACCCACTGTGGTTACCAGGGTCGGCCAGAGGTCAGCAGACCATGCTTGGAGAAACGTCCTTCTTCCCCGAGACTGTGGGCGACTTCAGAGCCTGGGCCATGCAGTATTTCCAAAAGCACCAGTATGACCCATAGCAGGGGAACTGCCAAGCAGCAGAGTCGGAGCCTTGGGTTCAAGCCCTTGCACCTGAGAGTGAGCCAGCTGGGCAGCCTTTCTTGGCTCCTGCCGCCTCAGATGAAAAACAGGAGTGATACCTGCTTTACACGCGAAAGGATGGAATAAGATCACACTACAAATTTCCTTGCACAGAGTAAGCATTCTTTCCTGGCTGCTATTAACGCTGACTGTATAATAATCAATGAGAAATGAAATTCATCACTAAGAAACTCATTGTAGGAGGAAAATATCTTCCTGGAAAAAGTCCCAGATGCTGAAGAACCCCCAATATTTTGCTCCAATGAGCGAGCTCATTCCCCCTCCCTAAGAACAAGCTGGAAGCCAGAGAGTGGAGCTGGGGTCACATCCATCAACCATCGCCTCCCTCTCGTGCTTGGAAACCTGGTCGACAGGGCAATTTGCCTCATGAGGTGAAACCATTCCCTGACTGTTCACTTTGGGCTGGGAGCACGTGTCTTCCTCGTTAAAGATTTACTGTGGGTTTCTATTTATTATTTACGAGGTGCCAGGGACACCCTGAGTCTGACTTTGGCTTCCTGGATGGATCAGCTCCCTGGAGTTTTCCTTTCACTCCCCGAGCCCGGCTTCCACTCAGCTCCAACGACAAATGAGCAGCCTCAGACCCCAGACCCTGGACCCCAGGCCCCAGCCTGTCCCCCTCCCGCCCCAGCACGTCCCCTCTCTCTACTTCCTGCCGCAGCTGCCACCTTCCACAGAAGGAGCCTCCACTCACTGTACAGTCGCCCCCATGCTTGTGCCTTCTGACCCCCACTTACCTCTCGCAAGTCAGAAGAGGAAAGCAAACCTCTCTCCCCCCAAAGTGTAACTTTTGTCTCAGGAGTGTTTGGATCCCCTCCTTCCCCCCCCCCCATTTAAATTGATTAATTGACCTTTAAAAATGTACCCAGAAAATAAATTGCCTAATAAAATAAATTATCTCGTACTCAATGATGCCTGAAATCCACTGAAACCTGAGAGGGGAACAATGAGGCGGCAAAGAAATGACTAATGAAGGAGAAACACATACTAAAGGATAATTGATTGGTGATCGCGGGTGCCCCACACTCAGCCAGGGCTCCCTGGGAGAGTCTCGGGCATGGGCAGTGAGAGATGATAGTTGTGACTGCTCAGGAAACCAGCCATGAAAACAGTCAGGAAGCAGGGCCTTCACCAGCCTTTGCACCCCCTGACCCAGTAGCTCTGACATTGACCCTAGGAGGCAGCTGGGGGTCCAAGGCAAGGGGGATCCCGGCGAGCAACCCAGCCCCACAAAGGACCATTGGACAGGGTTTGGATGCAGGGTCTGAAAGGGCCAAGGTTGGCGTGGGGGCGTTTCTCCCTCCAGGAAGAACAGATCCCCCAGAGCAGGTACAGCAGTGCCTCCAGAACCCCGCACCCAGCCTCAGGACCATGTCCATTACTCCCTCGAAATACAAGCAATGATGATCTGAGAATAAAGGACACCTGTGCCAAGCTGAAGAGCTAGGAAATCATCCTGAGGATGGCTGCGTCTGGTCCATGGCTGCACAGAGTCATTCTGGATGTTTGCAGGAGGGGACAGAATCAAACGAATGGGTGTCTCGAGTTTGACAAAGATGCAGCATCACCTGGGGAGTCAAAACACTGCTGCTCCCAGACACAGTGTTTGGGGAGGGGACTCACTGCCTCACAGGGACCTGGGTTTGCCTGGACCACACACTCCCCACACTCTGCCCCTGATGGGACATATCTATTGGACATGGGTCACACCATGGGACAGAACGGAACTCAGTGGGACTCGTGGAAACTGAGGATGCAGACGCAGGGCACGTGGGCACTGTGTACCAACAGGGAAACTAGGAGACAGGGAAGCACTTCTTACTGAGAGTCTAGTTTGTGCCAGATGCTGTGCTTGCCACTTCACCTGCGTTATTTCTTTTGAGCCTCATGCAAACTGGCCAGCCAGAGCTGTGGAGCTGCCTTCCCCAAGGCCTCACAGCACTAGGCTTCTTAGGCACAGTTTGTGTCCCACACACCATGCTGCCTCCACACCCGCATCACTCATCCTTCCATCCTCCCGTCTATCCTTATATCCATCCACCCACCATCCATCCAAACCACCTTCTTTTCTTTCTTCCCACCATACCTCCATCCACCCACCCACCCATCCATCCATCCATCCACCCATCATCCATCCATCCATTCATCCATCATCCGTCCATCCATCCATCCATCCATCCATTCATCCATCCTTCCATCCACCCACACATCCATCCATCCATCCATCCATCCATCCATCATCTATCCATCCATCCATCATCCTTCCATCCATCTATCCATCCATTCATCCATCCATTCATCCATTCTTCTTTCATGCCAACCATTCATCCTTCCAACCAATGAACCATCCATCATTGTCCACTCACTGAACAGTGTCCACAGAGTATCTCCCCACAAGACCCTGCCTCCATTCTTGTCTCCCAGCACGTCTGCTTCACATCACATTAACTCACAAACATTTGTGCAAAACCAGAGTCTATGTCAAGTTTCAGTCGGTGGCCCATCACTCCAAGAGTCATGGTTCTGGCCCTTTGGGCATCTCCAACCTTCCTTTGGTCATTTGGGCCTAGAGGTGGACAGGCCCATTCCCACCACCCCGGACACTCTAAACCATTCATTCAAACTCATATTTCACTGTCAGGAAGTCAACCCTTGACCAGTGGCCTGTGACTAGGGTGAGAAAGGCTGACGTGCCTTAGGGAAGGATGGGCATTCCCGGAGGCTCTGGAGGAGGACAGCTCTTCTGGAGAATGCTGTCAGGTGAGAATTCCATCCTGACTCAGGGCCCACCCAGTTCCCGGAAACACGTGTCTCTTTGAAAATGTAAAGAGCCCCTTTGAGTTTGTTTATGCCCCAGCCCTCTTGGCCAAGAGGAAGAGACGTGTGTAGTAAAGAATTTAACCTTGCCAAGAGAGAGGTCTGGCCTTTGCCCTCAGCTCTGGGAGGTGATCTCTAAGCCCTCGGATGTCCTACCTGATAAGAGTATCCTTGTTTACCTGGGAGCCTTGGGCCATGCTGGAGAGCTTAACAATGTTATTTATGGTGGGGGAGGTCTTGGGGCACGTGGTGTCAGCTCACCCTCGAAGGGACTGGAGCCTGAGGTCAGCCATGTGCCTTGTGTAGATGAAAGGGCTCCAGTAAAGACTCTGAACACCAAGGTTCCGGCGGGCGATACCCCGGGCAGGTTGTCACACATAATTGCTGGAAGGAGTTGACACTGCCCATGACGCTGTGGGGAAAGATGGCTGAAAGTCTGGCCCGTGGAATTTTCCTGGACTCTGTCCCCTGAGTCTCACCCTTTGGCTGATTTTAATCTGTGTCTTCTCACTGTAAAAAAAAAAAAAAAATCACAGCTGTGAGTATATCCGGTTTCAGTGAGTTCTATGACTTCTTGTAGCGAATTATTAAAATTGAGCCTGGTCCTGGGGACCCGTGAACTCTGCTCCCTGACCTCACAGGCAGATTCTCATCCATTCCTGGACCTGGTACGGGGGCACCTGGGCTGAGTGTCTGCTGACAACTGTTGGGAGGTCACCAGCATCTTCACACACAGCTGTGATAAATTCCTGGGGTGCATGGGCAGGCGTGTCGCTCAGCCTTGATGCCCCGCGGCCCACTCCCTCTCCCATTATTACTGCCGTGTTTTATAGGCAGAGCTTGGATGAAGTGAGTGGAAATCACTTTGGCTTGAGTTCCATCAAAGGAAGTAATGAGAAATCCATAAGTCTTGTAAATAGATGATAAGACAAGTCTTTAAACTAAATGGGTAATAACTTAATCACATGTAAAGCAGAGGTGTGAGGACAGAGCTGGCTGAGACCAGCTGCTCCTCGGGACCTGGGAAGCCAGCCCCTCCCCGAGGGAGCCCTCAAGGCACTGTTCCCCAAGAAAGGAAGTGAGACCCACCTCGATCACACCACCTTGGGAACAATGCATCATTGCACTCAACCCTCACAGCCACCCTGATGGGAGGTGACCTTGCCCGTGAGGCGACCCAAGCTCAGAGGAATCAGCACCAAGGGCAGAGCTGGATCCATCTGACTCCACGGCCAGTGACCTCTTTCACCTGTCATCAGGATCCCGAAGAAAATTCCAGTAATACCGTGAGAAACCAGGAGAGGCCCCAGCAGTGACGGCTGTGGCTACAGCCCTGCAGCCCCCACCCTCTCTGGCCCAGAGACTGCAGGCTCCCTCCTGAGACAGAACATCATCCTGGCACCTTTCCCGATGCCCCACATCCAGGCTACCCCCTCATCTCTCCATCCCCACAGGGATAAGGTCCAGCATCTGAATGGTTTCCTCAAAGGATCACAGCCCTTTGTGGTTTAAAACACACCATCCTCCTGCTATGAAATGAATGTTTATGTCCACCCTCAAAATTCTCATGCTGAAGCCCTAACCCCCAATGTGATGGCATTGGGAGGTGGTGCCTTTGGGTGGTGACTAGGTCATAAGGGAGGGTCCTGTATCATTATCTCCAGAGAAACAGAACCAACAGGATATAGATAGGTAGATAGATAGATAGATGGCAGATAGATAGAGATTGACTAGGAAGTACTGGCTCACGTGATTATGGAGGCTAGCAAGTCCCACAGTGTGCCATGCACAAGCTGGAGCACCAGGAAAGCCAGTGGTGCAGCTCTGGCCCAAACCCAAATGTCTGGGAAGCAGGAGGATTGGCGGTGTAAGTCCCAGTCCAAGTGGGAGGCCCAAGGACCAAGGGGCCTGTGTCCAAAAACAGGAGAAGGTGGATGCCCAGCTTGGGAAGAGCTCAAATTCACCCTCCCTCTGCCCTCTTGTTATGTTCAGGTCCTAGTGGACCAGACAAGGCCCACTCCATTGATGAGGTGGATCTTCTATCAATTAAGATGCTGACCTCTTCTGGAGACATCCTCACAGACACACCCAGAAATAAAGTTTTATCTGCTCTTGGGCACCCTTCAGCCCAGATACGCTGACACATAAAATTAACCACCACAGGCCCTCATGAGTGGGATTAGTGCCCTTATAAGAAGAGACAGGAGAGATGTCTCTCTCTGCCATGTGAGGACACAGCAAGAAGGACACCATCTACAAACCAGGAAGAGGGTTCTCCCCAGGACCCAACCATGTGGGTGCCCGGATCTCAGACTCCCAGCCACCACTGGGGAGAAGTAGATGTGAGAAACAGATGTCTGTTGTGAAGCTGCCTAGCTTGCGGTACTTTGTTACAGCGTCTGAGCCACCTCCCAACTCCTAATTTGCCCCTCCAGGGGAAGAGATGGCTGCTCCCATTTTAGAGATGGAAAAACAGAGGCTGAACAAAGCAACCTGACACGGCCAGACATGCAGGGGAGCTCCATCTGCTGCCTGGTCCACAAGGACCCCAGGCTGCTTGGGCAGGCTCTCTGCTGGCTCTTCTGCAGCTTAATCCCCCTCGAGAAGTGGGAGGGTGACAAACACCTTCACATCACAGGCGAGGAGACCGAGGCCCAGAGACCAGAGGTGGGGACCTGAGGCCAAGTCGAGCCAGCCCCACCTGGTTTCTCTGCAGGGGCTGGAGCGTTTCTCAGCAGCCCAGCCTGTCCTTCTGAACCAGGCTCAGGAGCCGATGGATCCCATCTTAATCCGGACACACAGCACCTTCCCTGGCCCGGCTTCCACTGACGGTGCGACGGTCAGAGGAGGGCTGGACTGCAAGTCTTGTGAATGGTGGGACCCTGAGCCCCTCCACCTCTGTGCCACCTTGTCACCCCAGCTACACAGAGCTCTCCCTCTCCCCCAGGGCCTACCCCCTGCTGCCACCACTGGCGGTCACAGGATAGCATCCCATACGAGTGTCCTGGGGCAGTGGCAATAAATGACCATAGACTGCGGGACTTAAAACAACAGAAAACTACTCTCTCACAGTCTGGAGACCAGAAGTGTGAAATCAAGGTGTCGGCAGTGCTCTCTGAAGACTCCGGGGGAGAATCCTTTCTTGCCTCTTAAAGCTTCTGGTGGTTTCCAGCATCCTTGGTGCTTCCTGGCTGTGGCTGCCTCACTCCAATCTCTGCCCCCCCATCATCACATGATCTGCTTCCTCGTGTGCCTGTGTCTTCGCATGGTGTTCTCCTCTGCATCTGTGTCCAAATTTCTCTCTCCTTGTAAGGACACCAGACGTACTGGATTAAGGCCCATCCTAATCTGGTACAAGCTCATCATAACTTGATGCCATCTACAAAACTCTATTTCCAAATGAGGTCACATTCACGAGACCAGGGGATAGGGCTTCAACGTATCGTTGGGAGAACACAGTTCAACCCAGCACAGTCCCAGAGCTGGCCAAGGCTCAGGTCTAGTCACACCCTACCCGTCATAGTGGGGAAACCGAGGCACAGAGGGGCAGAGTGATGTTCCTGAGGTGGCACCAGAAGGTCCAGCAGGACCACACCCCCATTGCCCACATAGTGTCCCTCCCACTCCTCATCCCCGGACAGAGTCACTCCTTGAGCCGTTTTCCCTGCCTTCTCTGTGCCATGTCCTGGGAGAGCAGAGATGGCCAGGACCACCTCCTGGTGAAGCCAGAAGCCCACCTTTTGAAACCCTCCCTAAAACCTGTCAATGATGCCAAGGAAGAAAGGAAAGACTTGGGGGCCAACAGACTCAGGGGGGCAGAGTGAGTGCAAAGGCTCCCCAAGCCCGGGGCTCAGAGGTGTCCACCCTGAGCACCTACCGCCCCCCACGGGCATTTATTGAGAAGACGTTATGGCCACGCCCTCAATCGTTATTTCTAGACACTCCCACTTGATTCACTCCTAAGGGTAGTGGTTTGAGCAGTTAAACCTTTCTCTGAAAACTCTGTAGGATTACGTCCTTGGTTCAGTCCAAACACACAGTGTCTCCATGTGGCCATCATGCCCTGAGGTCAGCGTGTCAGTGTAAACAGGCAGAGCGATGCTTCCCTGGGGTTGGGGTCTCTAGAAGGATCCCCTCCTGCTCCTTTCTTCTTCACAAAAATCCCAGCAAGAGACCCCAGTGAGAGAGAGAGCCCAGTGCAGGAAGGAAGGTTCATGTCAGGAGTTGTTCATGGCAGAACCCTTCCAGGGAGCACGGTTCTGGCTGAACCACAGGCAAAGGGGTTGAAGAAGGAAAAAAGGGCCCTTGTATTAGTCAGGGTTCTCCAGAGAAACAGAGCCAGTAGGAGATGATAGATAGATAGATTAGATAGATAGATAGATAGATAGATAGATAGATAGATAGATAGATAGGAGATAGATAATAGATAGATAGATAGATAGGAGATAGATAATAGATAGATAGATAGATAAAAGATAGATAGATAGATAGGAGATAGATAATAGATAGATAGATAGATAGATAGATAGATAGATAGATAGATAGATAGATAGAGATAGATAGATAGGAGATAGATAATAGATAGATAGATAGATAGATTGGAGATAGATAATAGATGATAGATAGATGATAGATAGATAGATGATAGATAGATAGATAGATAGATAGATAGATAGATAGATAGATGATAGATATAGATAGATAGGAGATAGATAATAGATAGATAGATAGATAGATAGATAGATAGATAGATAGATAGATAGATTGGAGATAGATAATAGATGATAGATAGATAGATGATAGATAGATAGATAGATAGATAGATAGATAGATAGATAGATAGATAGATAGATGATAGATAGATAGATAGATAGATGATAGATAGATAGATAGATAGATGATAGGAGATAGATAGGAGATAGATAGATAGAGATACAGGAACAGAGAGAGACACAGAGAGATCTGTATGAGGGATTGGCTCATGTGATTACAGATGGGCAGAAGTCCCATGATCTGCTGTCTGCAAGCTGGACACGCAGGAAAGGTGGTGTCGTAATTCGGTCCAGGTCTGGAGGCCTGAGAAAGGTGCTAGCCAAGCACAGAACAAATGAGAGGTCCCCTGTCAACAGTGAGGCAGACAAAGTGGGTGCCTTCCTCCTCGCTCCTCCTGTGTTCCCTGCAGACCCTCCTGGATTAGGTGCTGCCCACTCGCGTTGAGGAGGGAGAGCTTCCCTGAGGGCACCAATTCAAATGCTGATCTCATCTGAAACACCCTCACAGACACACCCAGAAAGAATGTTTAATCCAGGGACCCCATGGCCAGTCAAGCTGACACATAAAATTAGCCATCACAGCCCCTAAAGGGAAGTCTCAGGGTCCCAAATATAAATCCCCTCACTTCACAACTTTGCAAAATGGCTCTTAGAATGTGATGTTGAAACTGTGTTAACAGAAACTGGTGACTAACAGAAATTCTTGAGCTCATCTTACAGCTTGTTAAAAACCCCTTGCTTGTAACCTGCCTTCACTGAGCAAACTTGCCTTAATTATTCTGCAGCAGATTGCACACCCTCCAAGCTTCACATAGCCCAAATTATAAGATGTTTGCCCGAGTTGTTTGTCAGGAGCTTGGAGTCAGCTGTGTCTAGTTTGAGCTCAAGCCAGCTAAGACTGGTTGGGACCACTGACCATAAAACTGGGCCCGTGCAGGTGTCCTACAAAGGACATTTTGATGTCAGAGGGCCCAAAACCCCACCTCAGATCATGCTAAGTGCTGACATTTTTGAACATGCATCCCATGAGGAAGCATGTAAGTCAGATACACCTGCCCAGAACACTGGTTACCTCACCTTTTCCCGACCTCCAATCACCTTTCCCCATGCCTAGGACCACCCTGTTCTTTAGCCCATAAATATCTCAAGCCCCCGACCTTTGGCGGGGGGTGGTGGGGCGGTGGATCTGAGGCTGGTTCTCCTGTCTCCTCACTTGGCTGCCTTGTGAATAAGCCTTTTCTCTGCTGCAAACTTCGGTGTCTCAGTGTTTAGCTTGCTGTGTTTTGGACAAACAATCCTGGTTCAGGAACAATGTCACCAGAAAAGAGGACACCATTTTTGAGGGCTTCCAATACAGAGATCTCTGGGCTCAGTACTTTAAGAACACACGTCCTCTCTAAACAACCCTACAGGATTGATGTCACCGTCCCCTCACCTCACAGGTAAGGAAACAGCTGTGAGCTCACCTGGACAGGTAGCCCTGACGGGTCCACAGGGGTCCGCCTCCTGGTGTCCACACCCTCTCCTGGTCCCTCCCCTGGAGCGTGGGCTGCTGGTGACTTGCTCCTGATGAATTTGCTCCTGATGAATAGAATGGCAAGGCAATGGTTATCACTCCAGCTCACAGAAGACTCCTGCCTCTGCCTGGCTGGTCCACCCTCTCTGCCTTGTGCCTGCTTTGCTCTGGGGAGGCTGCTGTGCTGTGGACCGTGGGGAGGCCCAGCGGCACGGCCGTGAGGGAGCTTCTGGCCAACAGCCAGCGAGGAACTTGGGCCCTCCGCCCACGTCTCGGGGACTGAACACCGAGTGAGCCTGAAGCAGACCCCTCCCCAGGCAGGCCTTCAGGTCAGACCCCAGCCCTGAACAACATCTTGATCACGGCCGGTGACAGACCCTGAAACAGAAGCACCAGCTGATCCAGGCCTGAAGTCCTGACCTCAAAACCAGCACCAGGAGAACCGTATGTTACCTTCGGGCGATTTGCTACTCAGCAATACGATACAACTCACAACCTGCTTCCACACTCCAGGCAGCCCGGCTCCAAAGCCATGTTCGTCCCACTTCACTCCCCTCACACTGCCCTCCTCACCTGAACACCCTCAGAAACCACCCAATAAGTCCAAGAAGGCGGGTTATTGAGGGAAAGACCATGCAGCCTTGGCCTTGAGCTCTGAGGGAGCCGGGACCGCATCTGATTTCTTATGCAGCGCAGCGCCTGGCACACAGCAAGTGCTCAGCGGATGATCACGACCCCCCCATTACAAACGCACACGTGCAATAATGCCATGTGTTTGCAGAAACTCTCACCCTTCCCCAAAGCCCAGCACCAGTTGGGCCTCATTCATTTCTTCATTCATTCATTTCTTCATTCGTTCACTTCAAACATGTCTGTTGGGCCCCTCCTATCTGCTCGTTATGAACAGTGGTGACTGTAAATCATTTCATGCTTGGTGGGAAAAGGATGTGAATGTGAAACTGTCCTAGAAGCGACCGCAGGAGAGCCACGTGTTCCTGATCTCAGGCCTGGGAACTAAATGTCCAGAGGAGCTATCTCGCTCAGGCCTCCCGCTCGAGGCCCATCTCAGCCTCAGACCCCACGGGAGACCAGGTGCCCGCTGCAGCTGCCACCTCTGCTTAGCACACAGCAACCCCACCTGAAAACGGGCTGGAGATTTGTGTGGGAAAGTGTCAGCTCTGAGCTGTTACTCGTGTTCAGTAACCGAATTATTCTTCTTTGGAGGCATTAAGGGTAAATAAAGGCTTAATGAATCAAGCCTTCGGAATTGCTGTTGCTGCTTTAATTTGTGGTTTACAAGGTTCTTGTAAATTACAAATGGGAAAAGAAATCCCTTCCCATCCCGAATGAACCTCCTCGGGGCAGGAACAATTTGGTTGTTTTGCTGTTCACGTCCCTGCGGCCTTTATCTCTTTGAAAAATTATTCCTTAATTTTTATGAGGCTGCTGGTGAGACGGGTGAAGTTGAGCGACGGTCTGTATCTCGCTCTCCGTCTCCTCCAGCTCACGCGAGTGGTTATTCCCTGGGTGGGGAGAAAGGTGGCGTGCTCACTTTTAATTTACTGTTTGCAATAAGCGGGGCTTTATCAACATCCCTCCGATCAATTATCTTTATTGCCAGCCTCACATTGCCAGGAGCAGAGGTCATGAAAACACTGGTACAAGGAAAACACAATCACAGCAGCTTCTGCCCCAAGCAAGCTGGGACCCGCCAGGTGGGTGAGGAAGGAGGTGCTAGGTCTGCGGAGGGAGGCTTGGTTTGGGAGGACAGCAGAGTCTCCGGGCTTACAGGCAGAGAAGACGAGCCAGCTGAATGCAGGTGACCCAAGGGGGCAACCCATCAGCCCAGGGCTCACACAGCCCTGGAGCCACCCACCTTCTGCCCCACTGGTTTAAGTGTGGGATAAATGTGCCCCGTCCTGCAGATCAGGATGCTCCAAAGCCAGGAGGACTCTGTGTCTTGCAACTCAGCATCTGAACACTACCCGCTTCCCTGAGCAGGCAAGGTAGGGGGGTAGCAATTTCCAGGAAAGTGATTAGCATCTCTCGCTCTCTCCCTCCCTCCCTCTCTCTCTCTCTCTCTCATTGTGGCATGTCAAGCCACTAATAGAAGACTCTGGTGTGGATGCCACAGGAAAGCGACCACATATTTTGAGCCTCAGGAATTGTCCATCCATAGTGGAGGGAGGAGACCTGCTCTCTCGCCAGCTGGAGCGGGCAGGAGCCCTGCTCTGTCCGGCCGTCCTTGGGGGGTGCCCTCAGCAAGGTCTGGGGAAGTTCCTTCCGCTCCTTCTGGACTGTGTGTGGAGGGCTCACTGGCTGAGAACTTGCTCCCTGTTGGGGTATCAAGACCCAGCGTTTGCCAGGAACCCCCACGCTGCACACCCCTGCTGTCCCTGATGGTCTTGATGTGTTGAAAAGTGCCCCTCAGAGGTGACGGGCTGGAGAAAACCACTTACACACGTGCTTGTTACTGTGACACTGTCCTGCGTGTAACCGTAGCATTCGCTTTGAGAATGCTGGCTCAGATTTCGATCTCCCATGCTGCGGAGACGTACTGTTCGTACACCTGCTGCAGTCCTCGCATGTTTACTATCACCTGAGGTCCCACAGGTGAGCACCCGCCCTGCCGACGTAATGACATTTCTCCAGAGCCCTGTGGTCACCAGAAATGCTGTCTATGGAAGGGACCTCGTAACTAGCCTTTAGGTTGCTCCCCAGGCTGACCCTGCATCCGGCTCACCTAGTTGCATCCCATCACAGAAAAAGACGCCCATCCCTAATCAAGAGCTCCTGGGGACACAAGGACAGGATATGTGGCCTCATCCAGTTCCCAGATGGCACGTGCAGGGCAAGAAGAAGCCCAGCCCCACAGAGGTGCGAGGACCAGCTGGCACACAGTAGGTGTTTAGCTGGTCTCCTTGAATGCAGCAGAGGCTGACACCCTGGAGAGCGGCTGGCCCTTTTCTGCAGAGAGCTGGTCATTTATTCCATGGCGTGGGCAGGAGAAGAGGGTGCGGGGATAACTCAGAACGCGGGGAGAGTCCCAGCCCCGCCCAGAACCTTGTGCACCGGGCATGTAATGAGCAGAATCACAGAGGCGTCTTCTCGGTCTGTCCCTCCAGAGGGCCGACGCGGTGGGTCAGTAACCGCGCTGGCCCTGATGACCACCTCCCATCCACCATGCCCGGGGGAAGTCCTGCTGCCGCCTCATTTGCAGATGAGCCCCTGAGGGTCAGCAGCGACATCTGCCCACGTCTGCTTGGCAAGGTGGTGTCAGAGTCCAACCCAAACCTGTCACTCTGACCCAGGGGTCCTCCCACCCCTCTTACCATGTGTCACGTCGCTTGTCACCACTGTAAAGAGGGGTGCCCTGGACTCATGGGCCCCTTTCTGCAGGGGGTGGAATGAACCCCAGATAGCCTTCCAAGACGTCTGCAGCTTCCCACCACCTCCCACACTGAGCCTCACGGTGCCTTTTTCTGCTGGTGACATCACTTTCTTGGCATACACAGGGATATAGCACCGTCCCTGGCTCCGGTCCCGTTTCTCACTCACTCCGTTTCTCTCTACTCGTCCCTGACCTTCCAGCCTCAGCAGCAGCCCCGGGCCTCAGGAAATACCCAGCCCCCATCCAGGCAGGAAGCCCCACACCCGGAGACAGCGCAGCCGCCGTTAGTGAGCGCCCAGCCCGTCTGCACGATCGCTGGTCCCCGAGGCCATCACTGGGTGCCAGGGTCCTCACAGGGCTGGGCTGCAGCTCCATCACCCCACTGGAGGGGCTCCAGGTATCCCACAGACACCGGCTACCTAGAGGCCGGAGCGCCCTGGAAAGCCCCGGGCAGGTGCACTGCCCTCGGGGGCCAGCGTCTGACCTTCTCTGGCTCAGACTGGCTGCAGAAGGGGGACAGTCCCCTCACCCTGGTGACCAGCCTGAGAGCCTTGACACCCTCCTCTCTGAGCCTCAGTCTCCCCCCAGCAGCCGAGCTAAGAAGTGGTTCCTATTACTCGGAACTTTGCTGAGGGTCCAGGCAGCAGCTGTGGGAAGTGCCAGGTGTCCAGCGAGGACCCTGAGACATTCGCCCCTAATATTATCAGCTACCTCAGAACCAAGGAGAAACACCCATCTGTGTTCTAAAGAAGGACAAAAGCTCCAAGGAGATCATCTTTCTGAAAATACACCAACATCCCCATGTGGTCCCTCTCTCTCCCATGGACACCCCACACCCCATGTCCCTGCAGAAAACAGGGTCTGTTTCTGGGAAGCACGCACTGGAAGCAGGGACCCTCTCTGCCATGCCCGCGTGGACGGAGGGTTGGACAGGGGCTGGCGAGGAGGGTCTGCGTCCAGCTCACCATCAGCAGATCAGCTGGGGCCAGACCCCGTGACAGCTCCTCCCTGCAATCAGAGTATTTGCTGGTCCATCAGCTGGTTATGCCCATGGCGGCCAGATGGTTGGAACATCCGTGTTCGGCGGGTGACTAATGTAATGGCGGGTGGGGTACCCCGCAGCCTGCAGGAACAACGCTTCCGGAGACAGGAGGCTGCATCCCTGCAACTCCATCCAGACATGAGCCACGCTGAGGATCCAGCAGAAAAACCAGGACAATCAGAAGAAACGGGAAGGAAAGAATAACATGTCAACCCAAGAACACAAGACTGAATCCGCCAGTTACAAAGCAAAAGGCCACTAAGGGGCCAGAGTGACGGGGCCACCTCCAGGCTGTCCCTGGACCAGTGGACACAGCCAGATGAGGCGATTTCCAGAAGAGGTGATTGGAAGCCTGATACAGACACTATGTGAATACAATAACAAAGCAATGAACGCGTAGGGTCCACTGTGAGCACCACAGAGAACTTCACAGTGCAGAATCCAGGTGACCAGGGTCAGCATCAGCCGTGGGGAGCCCTGCTGATAAGATGTGGTGAGGAAGACAATGCGCCTCTGTGGCTCCTCCCAGGAGACCCCAAACCCCAGTCCCACCTTGAGAAAAACATCAGAAAAACCCCAGCTGAGGGACATTCTTTGAATCTGATCAGTACTTCCCAAAACTGTCAAGGTCACCAAGAACAAGGAAAGTCTGAGAGACTGTCACAGCCAAGGGGACCCTAAGGAGACGTGGTGACAAACGTCATGTGGCCTCCTGGATGGGGTCCTGGAACAGAAAAGGGCATTAGGTAAAAACTAAGGAAGCTTTTTTTTAATATCTATATATGGACTTTAGTTAAAAATAATGTATCTATACTGGCTCATTAATGGAGACAAATGTACCACATTAATGCTACTGATGGGGGCACGGGGTGTGGGATCTATGGGAACTCTCTGAACCATCTTCACAATCTTTCTGAAACTCTAAATCTAATTTTAAACTTAATATTTATTAATAAAAAAGAAAAGTTACTTACAGATGTGGTCTGGGGTTAAAAAAAAAAAGAGTGAAATGAGAAATTGATCCAGCAGCCATGCCGGGATGCTTAGAGATTGTGGAGAAAGTCTCCTTTGAAAGAGTTATTTAAAAAAAATAAATAAAGCACCAGAGACTTGTTAATATTACAGGGAGGCAAGAAGTTCATAACAGATCATGCAAGATAAGAAGGAAGGAAATTAGAATCTCCAGAAAGAAATCTGTACAAAAAAGGAATTGCTATCATAGTACACTGTGCGGCTGTGCAGCAAACAATGTTTACATAGTTACAACAAAGCAAACACATCTGTTGATTTTTTATCTTTTAGAATTGGTCCCACAGACATGCTCTGAAGACTCGGTCGTGGTTTCGGTAGGGGATGCATGGTGATGCGGGGTCATATAAAGCTCTCTCAGGGCCATAAGTTACTTGAGGGGAAAAGAGAGCCTGGTTATTACTGCACTTGGTACCTACCTGGCAGGCGCTCAGTTACTCTTCAGGTGGTAAAATGAGCCGATTGGGAGTGGGGCTTTGAAGTCCAACATTCTCCACCCTACTACTGGCTCTGACACTTACTCGTGTTGGGAGAGTGAACAAACTAGCTCCTCTTGGCCTAAAGTCGCTTGTCTGCATATCACCCGGCTCGGATGCAACAAGGATGAAGACAGAATATATCTGTCAAACAGCACAATGCCCAGACACAGTAAACACTCAATGCAGATTAGCTGCTATTGTTACCTTGTAAATTACAAAGTGAAGACAGTTTCTTCTTCTTTGCCAGGAGACCAAGGGGAAAGAAAAAAAAAAAACAATGGAAGTGTAATTCCTCAACCCAAGGCGACAGGTGAAAGAAAAACAAACCAGCAATACCTCTGAGGTTTGACCTCACTCAAGAGGCAGGGGATGGAGAGCCCCTTCTTCCAGGATTCCCACCTTCTCTCTCTATGAGCTTTGTCTGTCCATGAGCTACAGAGGAGAGTCACAAAGACATCAGTATCCACCTGGCACCTCTACAAATCTCGGCCAAGGTCGCCCCTGCGGACGGGAAGGAGCGGGGCTCCTGCCAGCACATGTGGGGAGTAGCTTCCGTTAAATCCAGAGACAGCACATCCAGCCTGAGCCCCACTGGCGAGCAAACATTCGACGGGTCCAGAAATCGCTCCCGCTCCCAGCGTAGGTGGAAAGCCCCGGGGTGCACCCTGATGCCTGATGGATATTGAATCATAAAAATAAGTGATGATTTGTGCCTGGCAAAATAATGCAGGAACGAGGTTTCATTAATGATCGTAACCGATGGGCTGGGGCCCAACTGGAGGTACAGACCCGTAGACATCTTGGCGGTCCAAATCCGGTGCACTTGGATAATTAGCTCATCCATAATTGAACACTTCTGCCCGCACAAAGTTTGTGCTCATTAGTCAAAATCACATCTTGCCTGACTCCACAGGTTGTTTTAAACAAATTGGTTTCTGCTCAAAGCCTTGTTTTCATTTAAAAACGTGCCCTTACACAACATGTCAAGAACAGGGACACTTTCAGGAAGACAAATGGAGATGCTCACTGTCTTCTCTTTAAGGATTTTGCTGCATCCCCGGGCACACTGTGCTTGGCTAGCCGGGCAAAGCGGCCCCAGCAGCCTCCCTCCTGGGCAGACCCAACATGGAGGGTCCCCGCTGGCCCAGCCGAGAAAGACCCCCCCGTGGGTCCCCGGGGCCCAGTAGCCGTTAGCAGCCCAACCACACTCTCAGCCCCAGGCGCTGGCAGACCCTCCAGGCCCCAGGGAGGGACAAGGGCCCTCACTCTGCTCCCAGCCCCTGTTTCAGACCCACAGTCTCTTTGAAGCTTAGAAAGGGCACTTTGCAGCCTTAGTTTGGGCTGCAGAATAAAATACAGAGACTGGGGAACTTATACAACAAATAGTTTGGGGTCTGAGATCAAGGTGCTGGCAGGTTTGGTGTCCGGTGAGGCCCTACTTCCTGGTCAGCAGAAAGTCGCCTTCCCGTGATGTACTCATATGGCCCTTCCCGGATGCGTGCATGTTGGGTTGGCGGGGGGAGAGCTCCCCGTCTCTTCCTCTTCTCATAAGGGCACTGATTCCACCGCAATGGCTGCATCCTCGTGACCTAATTACCTCCCAAAGGTCCCACCTCCAAATACCATCACATTGGGGGTTAAGGCTTCAACATAAGAATTTGGAGGGACACAGTTCATAACACAGCCCCCCACCTTGATATTACATCTGGCAGCTTAATACTTTTGAAACAGGAAGTCTTCTTGGGGTCTACGTACATTTTGCTTGCTCTGTCTAAATATTTCTTGCTGGGTACAGGATTCTGGGGTTGCCCATTTGGGCTACGTGATCGTGTCCCCTGGCCTAGCAGCCACTGGCCCGAAACGTGCTGGCCTTGGCCTTGGCCTTGGCCTTGACTCCTGTTGCTACTGGTCACCCTTCCTGAATCCCTGGGTCCTCACTGAGCACCATGATGATCCCCAGGCCATTATGTAAACACACGAGCAGGACGCTTCCTACGAGGCTGCAGGACTCCCCACGATCCTCACGTGTCGGCACCCTCATCTCAGGACAGACATCCCTCTCTGCAACGGTCAGTCAGTGCCCATCGACCTCTCCACCCCTCCCTGGGGTCCCACCAGCCTCCGCCCACATGATGTGATACCACCTGGGGAGAACACCCCTCCACACCCCTCTGCTGAACAAATGATGGATGAATGAATGAGTGAGTGAGTGAAGAGCCTCAGGGGGTGTCTGTGTCTGTTCCCCTGGGCAGTACCCACGACCCCTTCTCAGGAAACGGCACCTGGGTTTCCCTTTGGGGGAACTACCACTCCCCCATTTCACGCAGCTGTCCGTCCGGTTGGCAAGAAGTGGGCCTCCTGGGCCAGCTCGGCCAGCCCGGCCCCACCAAGGATCTGGACCTTGAGCAGACGATGCCTGAAGCCGGTGCCCCCGGAGGTTGCTGCCTGACCCACAGGGTCCCAGCCCTTCCTCTCTGTCCTTCTCCGTGCTTCAGCCACCTCTTCCTTACTAAAGTAGCGCACATCCTTCCAATAAATCCCGTCCCCACCTCCTTCATTTTCTCAGCCGAAGTTGGTGACTTTGCTGCAGCCAAAGAACCATAACTGATCCAGTGTCCCCAAAGTGGACTTAGGGACACGTGGGCCCTAAGTGCTGCTTTCTGGGGCCATGACCAGTGGGACCAGCTCCACCTGACCCAGAGCCACCTGCTCAGGTCAGGCACCGTCCTTGACCTCTGGACCCCTGTCACTTCTTCATCCTTCTGGAAGAACGCCCCAGTCTACAAGTGAGGACCTGGGTTTGTCCTCCTGTTCAGTCACTAGCTGCGTGGCTCTGGGCCACTGTGGACCTCTGTTTCTTTATCTGACACACGGGCTCAGCGTCTCCGGGATGTGCTCTGAACCTGTGAAAGTGTTGCCACCGCTGGACGGTGCTGCTGTGGCCCTCAGTCATGGCCACTCGGTGGGCCTGAGGTGGCAGCTGCTCAGTGCCAGTGCTGGGCCGCATGCAGAGGCAGCGTCTCTCTCTGGGGCTGGGGACAGAGGCACCCAGCAGGACCTGGGGCTGCAGGAGTGGGTCCCCCAGCAGGGCAACGGCCAGGAGCCCTCCACTCTCCCAGCCTGTCCCAGTCCTGCCACAGCTGACCACAGACCATCAGGGGGACCAGGGAGCTGAGGCCTGAGCCCCGCGCCACCTCGGGGAATGAAGGACAGTGAAGGGAAGTGGGCGGGGCCGAGGCCGGAGCAGCCACAGCTGGTAACAGTAGCTGTCGTCACTGCTGTTCATGGCATGTCTGCAGGAATCAGCCCTGTGCACGCACTTTAGTCCCTCCGGGTGTCAAGGAACCTCGGAGGTGAGGCCCCTGCTGGTCCTGGTTTCTAATGAGGCACCCAGGCCTCGTGAGTTCTCTGAAGGTCACCCAACAGGCTCAGAGGAAAGATCCAAGCCTGGGAGGGCGGACCGGGAGCCTTCACAGGAGACAGGAAGCAGGGGGCACTCCCGGGACCCAAGACCCCCCCTTGCCCATGTGAAAACACCCCCCCGCCAAGGTCTGACTTCCTCATGCTTTCTACAGAGAGAGAGAGATGGAGAGAGACAGACACAGACAGAGAGATGGAGTGAGACAGAGACAGAGAGACAGGCAGGCAGAGAGGCCGAGCGGAAGCCTCCCTCTCCCTGCGAACCGCCCCAGGAACGCACTCAGAGGCCACGCGGCCGGGGTCCAGGTGGCGGGACCCACTTTCCTGCTGCTTGTCCCCCGGGCCTGACCCAGCTCAGCGACCGCCCTGCCTCACGCCCGCCCCCTCGAAGGCAGAGGCTGATTCCGAGAAGGACTCCTGTCCTGTGGGCCCCAAGTTCTCTTCCTGATTAGCTTCCATTTCGGGGTCAGGGGGCCCCTCGGGGCCAGGACCCAGCTCTCCGCCTGGTCTGGCCTCCTCTCCGGGTTGTCTGCTGTGATGGGAATTCAGCAGCAGGGCTGAGCCTGCCCCCCCCCCAACCCCGGCTTGCCCCCCGTGTCTCCTCGGTGTGGTGCCCGTGAGAGTGAACGCAGCAAACTCAGGATGGCTGTGTGGAGCCCCATCACCCCGTTTCCGCGGCCGTCGCCCCTAATGAAGGGCTCCTCTGGCACCAGAGTGTGAACTCGCCCATGTGATCCCATCACCAGAAACTCCCAGCTCATGGAGCAGGGATCGCAGGGCACGGAAGCCCCCAGCCTCGCCTCAGAGACAGGCCGGCAGCGACAAGCAGGGGCAGTCCCTGGGGAGGGCTGGCATCAGGAAGGACCAGCAAGCCCCCCTCTTGTCCAGGGAAGAGTGCCCCCGGACTCCACCCAGGAGCCACATCTGCTCCATCCTCCATCTCCTAAGGCCTCCCGTGGCCGGCGCTGCGTCAGGCCCTGCTGTACAGGTGCTGACGGCACAGGTAAGGCCACCGTCAGCAGGCTAGATGCATGAGTGAGAAGCGAGTGGAAAAATGAAATAGGGGTCGTTTCCCAGCTGCTGTAACAAACTGCAAATTGACTGGCTTCAAATACAACAGGTTTGTTCTCTTCTAGTTCTGGAGGTCAGACGTCTGCAGTTAGTCCTAGGGGCTCAAATCAGGTGTCAGCAGGGCTGCGTTCCTTCTGGAGCATCCAGGGGAGAATCATTTCCCTCCTGCACAGGTGAGGGCTCCCGTGGTCCAGTTTAGACCCTGGCCTCGCACTCCCAGCAGGGTGATTGTCCCAAAAGATCCCCCAGACGTGCCCACCCCAGCGTTGCCCCGGGTGCCTCTCCCCCAGCCTGTTCTAGCATCTCAAAGAGCAAAGAATGAAATTCAGTGAGAGCAAATGGAGCGTTCACCAGGTGGCAAACGATCTAGACAGGTAAACAGCCCTGGAAATCTGCATCCACCCAGCGAGGGACGCAGTTCACCCACCTGGAACCCAGACCCTCCATCAACCCAACCCCCGGCCTGCTGCGCTTCTCATGAGCCGCCCCTGCTTCTCCAGCCCCGGTTTAGCTCCGTCACCTGCTCCCGACCCCTCCCGAAGGCCCTCCTGGCCAAGGAACCCATGTGAGCTCGCCTCTCTGCACCCCTGGTACACATCTGGGAGCTGCCCTCTGCTACCTGTCCCCCCAGCCCCTGGACGGCCCTTCTTCCCACTTCCTGCAGAGCAAGGTGGGTTCTTCCTGCAGGAAGATGCAATCCAGCCAGAGAGGTCCTGACTCACTCATCCTAAAGCACGGTTCACAACCACACAGGGGTGGCGTGAGCCAAAGTGCGAGAGGGAAGGGGATGCTGGCACTCGGAGCCCGAGGGCAGATCAGCCCGACGGGCAGTGGTGTCGGCCTCGGGGAGCAACCCGACCAGGGGCCAGACACCCGGACCCAGAGATCTGCTCTCTCCCCTTTCCTCGCCCCCAATACCCCCAGCATACCCTCAATACTGATTTTAACTGTTTCATAAAATTTAGGTGTTGACACAGCACCCAGGGTCTGGGGAGACAGAGCCAGGCCAAACCTTTGTCAAATGAGTTCTTAATTTGAGGTGGGGAGAGTCCAGACCCTTTAGGAAGTCTGATGAAATCTAAGCATCTCCACAGCTGAGGCCCCTACAAGGCAGATTTTGTGGTCAGCTCTGCAACACAGGACCCCAGCAGCTCAGGTGAAGGACCCCGAGGTTGGCATCTGGTTTCTTGATCCAGACCAGAACCTTCCTTCCCCCACCCCCCAGGCCCCTTTCCCCAGACGTCAGCCCGGCCTGACTGTCTTGAGGGTGCGACACAAAGCTCCCCAAATCCACGTGTCCTCCAGGGTCCAGGGAGCGCTGCACCCCTCTCACCCCCAGGAAGACCCCTGGGCTCGTCCAGCTCCAGCCGCTGCCCTGCTGGGCCATGGTCCTGAGCGGTCCTTCAGCTTCTTTCTGGGAGGACAGTGGGAGAAGCTGGGGTTCCCGTGGACCCCTGGAGTCTGCGAAACGCCTGCGCAGAAGGACACCAGAGTGGACATGGCACGAAGCCAAGGGGTCCTGAAAGTGTCTTTGGCCTCCCTGGGCCCCCATTCCAGTGGCACAAAGCAGAAAGTGTCGCCCAGACCACGGCTCAAGGTGTGGGAGACGTTTCTAACTGGCCGAGTTACCCGGAGGCAGGCTGACCTCCGGTCCCTGCAGGGGGTGACACTGAAGCCATCTGCGTTTGTGGTTCAGGGATTAGGGACGGGTGTCTGGGTGTCCACAGAGCCCCGCGGGCGACACAGCATTGCCAAGCCCCTCCTCCCATCACATCCGCTTCTCTGAACTCAGGGCTAACCGGGCACCAACCTGCTCGACATCACCCCCTCCCCTAGAGCGGAACCCGAACAGCCGGGCCAGGGCCATGCGACCCACCACGACAGCCAACACGTCCCCAGGCCCGGCCCTGCCTCCCCGGCCCCGTCACCCTCAGCCCGGTTTTCTGGAGAGAGGCCTCAAGGGTCCCGAATGTGTCAAGCCCATGCACAGGAGAAGAAAAATAGCCCCGTGATGGACCTTTCGGTTCTAACAGGAAACGATGCCGAGCAAGGAGGGGCTGGGTTGCTACCGTCCCCACGTGATTACAGGGACGGCCCCATAATCAGAAGCAAAATGTCTATTCTCAGCTCCGATTCTAACGAGTGAATATATTACAATAACTTTATTTAAAAAAATCAATGCACATCAATTCAATTTTCAAGTTAATTGCCTTGCGAATGGCAGTGGCGGGAGAGCCCTGGCAGCTACATTATGCCAATGATTTATGCAGAGCGGGTAGCAAATAACTCACCCGCTGCTTGTTTGTTTCTGCCAGAAAGTGGAGGAAGTTGGGAGCGAAAGCCTCCCTGCCCAGCACACCTGCCCTGGCAAGAGGTGAAGGCAGCCCCTGGCAGGGCTGGGGGCACTCGGGGACCAGGCATGCTCGTCACAGCGAGAATGGACGAGGGGGCACCTGCTGCACCACAGTGAACAGGGGCAGACGGGCCCCGGGGCAGCACCTGCCCTCTGTAGCCTCAGCTTCCCCACCTCCAAGGTAAGTGATGGTGACCCCCAAGGCCATTGACGCCTGCATGGACCGACAATGCCACACGTCACCGTCATCATCATTGTCATCTCATTACCACCTTTACTAAATCATTATTATAATTTCTAAATAATTATAGTTGTCCCCCTGCCAAGGAGTCATGAAATTCAAATGAAGGCACATGCGCCTCTCGTGAGGCACTGCCAAATTTACTTACCCAAATCACCTCGTCCCCTCAAGGGCCGCCAGGCGGTAAGGAAAGTATTCCTGACAAACCGTCCCTGAGAATCAGGTTCGCCCAGCAGGACAGGCACCCCTTACTCTCCTGGGAACAGGGCGTCCTCCTCTTGAGGCGATGTCTGTCCCCCCCAGTGCAAGGAAGCTCACCAGTCTGTGGGTTCAGAAGGGGAGGAGACAGGTGCCCCGGCTGGCACAACCGCGGGCCCCTCCGCACGCCTATCCTGACCAGGGGCTCACCCCTACCCCCGGCCAAGGGCACTGGGTATGCGAGGTGGGGGGCAGGGCGCAAGACAGGAGCCAGCCCTGCGTGGGCGCCGGTGCCATCTTCCCCTATGGCCCCCAAGGGGGTCGCCCGCAGAAGCTGGTTACCTGAGCTGCCAGCAGCTGTTTCTGAAAACCCTGCCATCATCTCCCTGAGTGGCGGGGGCCCAGACCAGGCCCCCGCGTCCTTACCAGCATCCATTCTGTGCCTGGCTTCACGCTGACCCCCACCTCGTCCCCCACCCACCAGTAAGGACACTGACTCCCCAAGGCCAGGCAGCAAGCAAGGTACCCGGCCACCAAGACCATGGTCTGAACCATGACTCTGGACAGCCCACCTCTCAGGACGGCCTCCAGCGTGGTCACCTGCCAACCAAAATCCCGCCTCTGCCAAGCAAAGCCCATGACATTGGTCTGTCATTTTGGTGATCCTGGGTGGAACCCAGATGTCCATTGTCACTGATGTATAAGGAGACAGGAGACTGATGTATAAGGTCATCAGAGGTGGAGGGGTGGACTGGAGAGATACTGAGCCGTCCTCTCGGCCCTCTGTCCTCCAAGCCACTGGGAATCAGGAGCTGGACCCCAGGCTGAGCCAATGGGGAAGGTCTGCTGGCCATGACCCCGGGGGAAGCCTCTCCTCTCCATCCCTGAGACCCCCGCCCGGAAACAGCATCTGGACAATGTCAGCCCCACCTGCCAGCACCAATCCTGCCTCCACACAGTCAAACCTACCTGGCTTTAATTGGTGGTTTGGGGAATGCTCAGAAACCCAGGGACAAACATTTGATTCAAGCACGGCAGGTCTGAGTGGAGGACCGGGCTTTTTCCTAAGTGTCTAACATCTGGCAGGCTAATTATTTATTAAAGGGTAATGAGGTTTAATCCAAATGATTACTTCCAACTGGATGCACCTCTAAGTCAGTTCAGCCAGCGCAGAAGCATCATGCCCCCGGGCTTGGCTCCTAGCCTGACCATGCGGTCAGACCCTGGCCCGTCCTGCCGGCTTGAATTGACTGTGGCACTGAAGATGAGAAGAGAGAGAGGGAGGGAGGGAAGGAGGGAGAGGGCGAGAACTGCTCAGGGAGTGTCACCTTCACTGGCCCACGATCGCGTTATGACGCCCAAACCCCCAGAGTTGGGAGTGCTCATCAGCCCCATTTACAGAAGACTCTGGTCTGCTCTGCTATCAAACTGCGAAACCACAAAGGCTGGCGTGGGTGGGGGGTGGATCTTCCCAGGTCTCCCCAGGTGCACATTCAGGGCATCACCCAGCTGCCACGTCTCCAGGTCCCTGCCGTGGGCACCCACAGACCAGTGAGAGATACAGTGGTCTGTGCCCTGGCGGGTCTCGTGGAGAGGGATAGGGGGCAAATTCAAATGCCCCCTGTAAGCTCGGAGCCTGAACCGAGACCAATGTCACCATTTCTGTCCTCCTCATCATCATCCAGTGACAGCCCCGCCCTCAGAGCTCACCTGCACTCTGACAGGGACAGACAGGTGAAGAGGAAACTGTGGTCTCACACAGTGAACACCAGGGTGGGGCACAGGTGGGGACTACAGAACTTAACCCACGTAGGGAGTCAGGGAATGCTCCCCAAGGAGTGGGTATTTCGTCTACAACTTAAAAGAAGTGTAGGAGTTGGCCAGGCAGGGGGTGCTTGGGGAGTCCCGGGAGTAGGAAGGGAGGTATAACAGGCAACTGCCAGAAGTTTGCTGTTCAGAACACAGAGGTGGGGGAGGAGGAGGTGAAGGAGCAGAGTATGAAAAGATGGGGATGAGATGACAAACAGGAGACATGTAAGAAACTTGGAGAATTTCCTGAGAGCAATGTGGTTTAAAGCCAGAAGTGACACTATTACAGCAGGGGCATTTAGAAAAGGCTTTTGAAGGATGAGTAGGAGTTCCCAAGAAGAACACTATGAGGTTTAGCATTCTAGGAAGAGGAGGCAGAATGCACAAAGATGGAGGTTTGTAAAAGAGCATGAGAGCTTTAGAGGGGCTGAGGTTGGGTGGGGTCAGAGAACTGCCAGAGAAATGGCTGAGGAGGAGGCGGGGTAGTGAGGGGCATTGAACACCAGGCTCTGGATCTCAGGTCCCCACCTGAAGGACGTGGGAGATGAGCAGAGGGGTTTGTGGTATGGAGGTTTTTCAGCTGGAGTTACATGTTCATCTTTGTGTGTTAAAAAGATGAAGCCGGTGGCCATGTGGGAAATGAACTTGGCATTGGCGAGTGCAGGTTATACAATAGTCTGGAAGAGATGAAGAGGGCCTGAGAACAAACCTACTTTTAAATGTGTAGCTTTATATTTATTGATTTTTTTCCTTAAACACCAAAACAGCACAGAAAGAAACACAGAAGAAAATCAAAATTCCCCATAACCCCACCAACGAGATATAACCACTGTTGGCGTTTTGTTCTTTATCCTTCCAGCCTTTGGTCCTATGAGAAAATACAGTTTTACAAAACCTGTTCATATGGAACCTGAATGTATCCTAACCTACTTGTTCACTTAATATGTTCCGAAAATATAATGAACATCTCTCCATGGTCCCTCATGAAAACGCCTAGTGTACTTAAGGAATGTTGCAGTATTTTAAACGTTGGGGTGAACACCCTGGAATCTTGGTGCACACCTCTGACAGTTTCTCAGAATAAAATATCACGACAGCAGACTGCCGAGTCCTGGAGTAGGACATGGACAGCTTCCGATGCTGGCCGCTAAGCTTCCCGAGGAAGGCCGCCCCGTCACCCCCACCCGTGGTCTAGAACTGCCTGTTCTGACCATCCCCGTGATACCTGAGCATCATTGGCGGCTGCTGGCTGCCAGTTTGGTAAACAAAAAACCTGCATCCCATCTCAACGCACACTTCTCTCGACGGCGAGCTCACCCCTTTCTTGTGACTCTTTGATTGGCTGTATTTCCAGGTTTGTGAATCAGCCCTCCACCCCTTCATGTCTCAGGAGCCCCGCACGTGCTGTTCCCTACCTGGCGCACTTGTCCTGCCCCGTCACAGGGCTGGAGAGACCACCCCAACCATTCGAACTGCGCTGGCTTCTCCCACCAAACCCACCGCCGATCCCTGTTCCAGACCCCGATTTGTTTCAGACCCCCTAGCCACACCGCCACACCAGACCACGTGCTCCAGGGAGCCTTGCACCAGGGCTTAAAAGGGGGCCCTGCGCGCAGTAGGTGCTCAGGAAAGATTTTGGAGGAAAAGGATTGAGCCAGTGAGTGAATGAAATGGATATTAGTCCTTTTTCTTTCTGACTGTGAAGACCTCTCTCTGTTGACTCTCTCCACGTGTAAGAAGAAGGCTGTCTCGTGAGCCTGCTCTCCTGGAGTCGCCTTCCAGCTGCTCTCTCTTCAGAGGCTGGTGTGGTAGGCAGCCTGGCAGACACCGCCCACCCACGCATCCCCACCTTTGGTGTCTCTCCCTCCCTTTTCCTCACTCGATTTGCCTCTTTCTCTCTCTCTTTCCCTCCCTCCTCCTTTTCTCCGATTTTCCCCTTTCCCACCCTGCTCCCCTTTCCCTCCTCCATGAGGCCCTAGCCCGGTCTCGAGGCTCTGCCCAGAACCCGCCCTGTGAGCCGGGGTCTGCGTCCCCTGTGGGTCAGCCGAGGCTGCAGCAGCCCAGCCAGGGCCCCCTGCCCACTAGACACTGTGGTCCAAACTCTGCCCTGGCCAGTTCCCCGTGAGTCCACTCCCGGGCGTCCTTTCTGGAAGGGTGGCCGTCCAGGCACTGATTGGAAACCGAGCTCCTCCGAGAAGCCATTGTGATTAGTGATTTAGCCCAAACTCCGGACATTGACTGTGGGCCCAGTGCGGGGCACTTATGCAATGATGGTGCGTCCATGAGCAATTGACTTTAAAATTGACTTAAAGCAAAGGGGACCGAAATTCCTCGATGTGTGATAAACGCTCCCGGGGAAGAAGGACCCCAGTTCCCAGCACAGGAGCGAGCGGCCCTGGGCAGGGCTCGCACCAGGCCTGCCCGAGCCTCCGAGCGGCTGGAACCGGAGCCCGAGGCGCCCGGGAAGCTGTCTGCAGACAGGGATCATCTCTGCGCTCACAGCAAAAATCACAGACCAGAAAAGCCCCTTCTGATCCCCGGCCAGCACCAAGGGACCCCTGGGCCCAGACGGACAGGAAGGTGAGGCGGGCTGTCACCTCTGTCCATGCAGACACGGCACGGAGCGCCAGAAGCTGCCGGGGAAATTGGAGTGTGTGTCGGCTTATTACCACTCTCATGTCACCTCTCAATTATCAGAGACACTTAGTTCCCCGGCGGCGACTCAGACCCCCTCCCCACAGCCACTGGGGAGGACGAGGGAGTCCAGGACAGTTTTCTCATCTTTCCCTGGAAAAGTCGAAAGTCACCCTCTGATGAGGAGGTCCTGACCCCCAGCAGACTTGCCACTGGGGCTCTGCATTAAGTCCCAGCAAACGGCTGTTCTGGAACTTTCCATGACAGTCACTTGGAGGAGAGGTATAAATTGTAGCCCTGCCTTCTCTGAAGCCAAGGCTCCGACTGCACAGAAGGCAATGCCGGTCACCTGCTTATGACGGCCCGGATGCTGCCTTGGCCCCTAGAGCACCTCCTGGTCCCGAAGGTTTATGGACTGGCGATTCCATCTCCCCTCCCACAAAAGGGAAAAGAGGACGCCCCTGGAGTCTCCTGTCAGTGTCGACTGGCCTCTCCCCCTCTCTCGAGATGCCTGGTGTGCAGCTGACATGGAGAAAACGTAGATGCGATTTAATAAGTGCGGCCGCACTTGGATGTGTGCCCGCAGAGGTGCGCGGCATCCCGGCCTCCAAAGAGAGACTTGCAGTCTGAGCCCTGCCGGGCTCAGAAAGGGCTCGTGAGGCAGCAGTTCATTTGCCACTGGCAAAATGTAATTTCCTGGTTTGGAGGCTCGAGCCCTAGAACTGAACATTTGTCTTGGGCACCTCACGAGGCTACGAATGGCTGAGCTGAGCTGATCGCCTGCCGGAGGGAGAGGGAGAGGCCGTTCCTGGCGGGAACCTGCTGGCCCCAGGCAGGAAGGACAGCCACCCACGGAGGGCAGGAGCTGGGCCTTGAGGATGCTCGGAAAACTCCATCCGCCGCCACTCCATCTCCATGGTCCCTCCTGTGGGGATGGCTTCCCAGGCTGGTTCCTGCCACTCTGTCCCTCCACTCTGTATCACTTGGTGATGCTTGGGGAAGGTATGCAAAACCCGCATTAGCTTAACTCATCATAATGAGGAAAGCGGACCCGCTGCAAATGTAATCATGCTGCTCAGTTCAAATCCAGCTATCACTGACTTTTGGATTCCCCACTCTTCGAGATCCTCCAGGCTATCACCTTCTTTCCTCCATGTAGATCCTTCAGACCCTGGAATGCGGCCCCATCTCCGGGCGCCCTCGCCTTCCTGCTGCAGAGGCCCGCCTCCCTCTTCTTGCCAGCTGCTCCCCACTCTCTCTGCCTCTCCCCCACCTCCCCCTCCCCCTCCCCTCCTCCTTCTCCCCCTTCACCTCTTCCTCTCTCCCGCCCCGGTGCCTTCCTGGTCCAGATGATGATTCAGGAAACACACCCACCTCAAAATCTTCATGCTCCAGCCCCACCCTGACCCAGGCTCCACGCAGGGAAATAGAACCAGGCTCTGAGCAGGGACATGGCAGGACTGAGTCTCTGCCCGCAAGCCCAGCTCCCACAGCCCATCCCCCCAGCAGCTCCCAGCCCCCCAAAGGAAAATAGTTGGAGCCAAAACTAGCTGGGAGGTGCTAACGCACATCCTACGTGAATTCGTTTGCCATAAAATATTGTTAGATCTTGGTCTCATGAAGAATTACAAACCCAGCGAGGGCTGTATGTGGCACTTAGGGAGGCTCAGCTGAGCCTGGTGGAGGAACATTCAGGGGCGGGTGGAGAACATCACCTGAGATGAACCGTCAGCACCCCCTGGGCAGGGAGAAGGAGCTGCCCCTCGTGGTTCTAGAAGCCTGGTGCCCAGGGTAAGGGAGGGAGGGAAGGTCCCACACGTGACCTCAGCCCCTCAGGAATCACTGGCCACGGGTGGCACGTGGCCGTAACTCAGAGGTCAGCTGGGGTCTCCTTGCCCTTTTATGTGCAAACAAAATGAACTTGAAGCCCTAGTCATACTCCTGGGAAAGCTCAATGCCCTCCCCATGTTCCTGCAGATTACAGAGAGGTCCCACCTGCTCAGACGTTGGAGCTGAAAAAGGAAGAGGCCTGGACCCCAGAGTCCCTCTGCAGAGGGGAGCTCCCGCCCCTGCACAGCGCCTGGTCCCTCACTCACATCAGTGGGTACTCCTCTGACCCTGCCCTGTCATCAACACGCATGGAAAGGGAAGGCCCTCCTCAGCCTCCCACAGGAAGTCACATGAGGCCTGTGTGTGTAGAAACCTTGGCTTAAGTTTTGGATGGAGAGAGCTTTATGCAGACAGCTCTGGGTCAAGTGTTAGACCTCCAGGGCCTCCTAACCCAACCGCGTCTCTCTTTGGCTCTTGTCTCTGCTCTCACCCCACCCAGAATTCCTGGTCCTTTTTAAAAACTGTCTGTCCTCTCTCCGGGCCCTTGGGAATCCACCCTCCACCTCCAGCAGCGCAGGCAGGGACTGTCCCAAATAAAGACAGTTCCTGTTGTCAACTATTAAAATGATGGTTTATTTTTTACTCTGTTCCCTATTCAAGATGTAAAAATGCCCACATTCAGAATCTATCATAGAAGAGTTTCTCCAAGCTAGGCTCTCAGAGATGGGTGGGATTCTAGAGTCTTCCATCGGCCCACCCTGTGCGAGGCTCTGGGGGTCTGGGGAGCAGAGGATGTCTCGTCTGTGATCCTGCAACAGCCTAGCTGCGTATCTGCTGCTTCCTCAAGCCCTCCTCACCTGCTGCCCTGGTCAACGTCTCCCGATCCTACAAGACACGGCTGAAGGGACACCTCCCCTGGGGAGGTCCCCCCGTCCCCTCCATGTGTTCCCACTTCTGTCCATTCACCTGTCATGCTCTGCAGTAGCCATGGGGTTATAGGTCTCTCTGCTCTTCTGGTCTACCAGACCCTGGAGGGAAAGGCAGAGAAACGAGGGGATCCCCAGGAGGGAGGGTTTCTTACCTGTCCACCCACAGAGCCTGGGTTTGCTAGCTGGATAGATAGCATCACACAAGTGAATACAGTAGCGTGGCCAGGTCGCCTTCCCAGAAAATAAGCAAAGACCTATGCTTGTGTGCCTTCTCAGGAAAGCTTGAGGGGTGACACCCTGTAAGGTCACATGGCACAGCCCATCATTAACCTACGCCTGGCTAACTCCCACATTCGATCCCAAATCTAGAACCAGGCCTTCCACTCAAAGTCAAGTGTGCTCTCTCACTCAAGTGTGGCAAAGACACCTGTTCTCACTAATAACCATGTGCCCCTATATGTCTCTGTGCCTTTGCAGTTAGAGACCGTACAGCTATTCTAGCCAGTGGGCTGTGAGCAGAAGTGATGCCGCTTCTAGGATGAAGCATTTAAAAGCTGGCAGACAATCCTCCAGCTCTCTCGTCCCCTGATGTAGGCGGCCATGGTGTCCTCACATTAAGATCAACCAGGAATGGAAAAGGCCTGGAGCCCTGAGTCACTCTATGGAGGAGAGCGGCCCTGGGGAGTTGTCTGGGTCCATGGCAAATTAAAGTGCGTGAGAAATAAACTGTGGCTGTGTTAAACCCCTAGGATGTGGGGATCATTTGTCACTGCAGCATAGCAAGTTTATACAGAGTAGCATAAGTGGGTTAAGTCCCTGGGCAGAGCTAATTTTCCAGTCTTTCTGGCCCAAGACAGAATCTGGTTCTCACTGTGTCCCAGACAAAGCAGCGTTAGCAAAGGGAAAGCCCCAGTGAGCCTGGGATGGGCCAGAGAGGAGGGAGCATCTTTCCCAGGCCTCATGGACGAAGAGGTGGACAGGCACCTCAGTATGGAAGGATCTTCAGAGCCCTGAGCCCTGTTCATCTTTACATCCATCAGTAGGGTTTGCTCAGCCTGCTTCTCTGAGGCCACCCACCCCGGGATCCAGGCTTTGCCATCAGCTCAGACTCCAGAGCCTGCAGTTGATGGGTGAGGGTCCTGCCCCGACAAGGCATGTCCACCCGAGAAGAGAGGAGCTCTGCCCTCCTGCAGCTGCCCTTTCCCTTGCATAGGTAGGCACAGCCCAGATTCTCCATCCACATACAGCTGTGGGATCCCAGGCAAGACGCCCAACTTCTGGGGGCCTTGTTTCCGCTTCTGTCAAAGCGGGGAAATGTGTTCCTCAAGGGGCGATGGGGATGAAGCCAGGTAATGGGGTAGGCACATGATAGGTGCTCAACACGGGATAGTGTACAAGGGCAACAGGAGTATGTGCATGCACACACCTGCACACTCACACACCTGCATGCACACCTTGGGAATCTGCCCTTCTCGGGAGAGGTCGCCCTGTATTCCATGGGACCCTGCCACCACTTCAGCTGACTGTACGGAAGTGGACGCCTGACCCACACTGGGCCAGTCAGGGTCCCCCCAAGAATCAGGACTTTGGACTCAGAGAGACAGCACTGGTAAGAGAGGCCACCCAGGCTCGGCGCTCAGAGAAGCCAAGAGAAGAGATAGTGCTGCTGCGGTGGAGAGAAATGGGATGCAGCTGGGACCTCCCCCCCACTTTCCCCAATGCCCCGCCTCGGAAGCCTTGAGCCTGCCTTAGTGAGACCATAGACAGTTCTGGCTCTGCTGGCCTGAATGCTGTCTGCTCCTGCCACACACACACCCTGACCCAGGCTAACAGGACCTGCTCAGCGTCTTCCCAATCTCCCAGTGGAGGGCGTGTTCCCCTGCCACAGCCCCCCATTACAGGCAGCATCCCTGGAGGGCCAGATTTGTTTGTCTTTATTTTAGAAACTAGATTTGATACCACGCAAGACACATCCCCAAACACACACAGGCCATTCAATCAGGGCCACTGACCTGTCCTCACCTCCGAACCCAAATAAACCTGGATGCCAGCTCCTTCCAGAAGGACTAAGAAAAGAAATGCCCCTCGTGTTTAGGATCACTGGCTGCATTTTCACTGCCCATATGCCCACATCCTCTGTCCTCTGAGCCCAGCGTCACCCTCACATTCACATCCAGGCCCAGGGGCCCGAAGGGGATGAGTGAGCGGGGGGAGGCATCCAGAGGCCAAGAGCCAAGTCTGAGTTATGGGAGCACCACTGCTCCCTCGACTCTAAAGCCCCAGGGGGTCCCCACAGGGGCCCTGCCCACCTGCAGCGACCCCCAGTGTAGGCTGCTGCTCTCAGCTATGTTGTCAGGGCTCTGGGGTGGGCCAGAGCGGCCACCCCGGCCTGGGAGCCACAGTGGAGGCCAAATGGCTGAGCATAGCAGCCCTGGGGTGGCAGCCTGGCTGGGCCCACAAGGACAAACTACAGATGACCCCAGGCCACAGCCTGCCCAGCGACTAGAGGTGCCGTGCTGTTGGCGGGGACCAGGGCAGGAAGGGGCCTCTGATGGGCTGTGACTTCCTAGGATGCCAGTGGTGATGCAGCTCCTAATTTGTCCTCTTCTCCAGACCACTCCCCAAGAGTTTTCTCCCTGCCCTCCCAGCAACCCCGGGGGTGGATGAGGTCTTAGCACATGGAAACTTAGCACATGGAGCCAAGGAAGATTCTGCAACCCAGCCACGCGCTGAATCAGGTGTCCTGATTTCTGACCCTGCGCTGTTCCATTCAACGTGGGTCCCCACCTGTGTCCCCAGGGAATTCTACAGGAAGGATGAAGCCACTGGCAGACAGACCCTCAGCCTGTTTTCAGGAGGGTCCCTGGCTGACCTGGGTCACTTAATACACAAAACAACGGTGCATTGATGGTAGGTGGTAGAAACACAAAAACCCCAGGAGTCCACCCAAGTCCTCCCAGGAATGTTCCCAGAGAAGGGTCCCAGCCACATGAAAGACCACTGTCCCAGGCTGTGCCACAGGCAGTGCTGGGGTCCCCGCTGAGGAGCAGCTGGTCCGACTCAGGAGAACACAGGCTGTTCCTACTGCCAGCCGGACCCAGCTTCACAGAGAGTAGAGGCTGGAGGGGCTGCAGCCGTGTGCCTCAGGGCTGGCTGCTCTGTGCTGGGGCCAAGATGACTCAGACACTCCAGGGCTGGCACGCGCTTCCTGGCCCAAGTCCACCCCCCTCCTTGATCTGGACAGAAGACACCAGCCTGCACCCCGACCAGCTCTGCCCTTTCTTGTCTGGCTGCAAACAGACCCAGCCGGTCACAGAGCCCTGCCCCGCCAGCCAGTGTCCCCAGGGCTGCTGGAACCAAGCACCACAGACCAGATGCCTTAAAACAACAGGACTTCCTCCTCCCCCAGTCTGGAGGCCAGAAGTCTGAGATCAAGGTGTGGTCACGGGTGGCTCCTTCTAGAGTCTTGGAGGGACCTGCTCCAGGCGTCTCCCCGCTTCTGGGGAATTTTGGCTCCTCGGCTGGCAGCTGCATCAGTCCAGTCTCTGCCCCCATCACCACCTGGCCTCCTCCCCGTCCGTGTCTCCAAAGCTCCCTCTTCTTGTAAGGACACTGGTCACTGGATTATGGCCCTCGCTGACCCAGTATGAGCAGCCTCGTCTCAGCTTGATGACATCTGCAAAGAGCCTGTTTCCAAATAAGGTCCCAGTCACAGGTGCCAGGGTTAGGATTTGGACGTATATTTTTGGCGGATGCAGTTCAACCCACAGCACTGTGTGTGTGGAGAACACCAATCTGTAGGAGATCCGGCCCTGCGGTGTGTCTATGCCGGGAAACAGCACGGCCCAGCTCACCCCTGGAGGAAACCAGGGCAGAGGGATGCTCAGGGCCGGAACAGGCCATGTGCTCGGCAGAACTGATGAGGGCCTACACCCTGCTGGTGTCCACTCAGCCCACAGCCCCTGGTCCAGACTCTGCCAGACGTGGACGACCTGAAAGAGACATTCACTCCACAGGCATTTACTGAGAAACTACTATGAGCTGGGGACTTGTTCTACGGTCAGAAGATGGAGCAGGGAATAGGAGACTCTGCCCCCATGAGGCTGACATTCTGATAGAGAGAGTCAGTAAACTCAGCGAAATACCAAAATGTGACCGAGTTTTAAAATCAGCAGAACAGTGAAGTGAGTTGAGGGCTGGAAAACTGTGGGGCTGAAAAAGTCTCTCCCAGGAGGTTTCATTTGAGAAGGGACCTCCCTGCCACCTCCCATCACAACCCAAGGTGAGCCGCCCAAATGTCCCCAAAGTCCTCCAGCTTCTGTTTCTGGAGTCACCCTGTCCTTCAATCATTAAATAAAAATAGGCCTAAATCCCTGTCCAACACATGAGGAATCCAGCTCCCTCCCAATCTCAGGGATCTCTTCTTAGTGGGGGACTGGCAAATTTCTCCTGGCTCCATCTTCCTGTTCCCCCTATATTCGCCACCTCCATTTGCAATTCCTTGTTGGCGTGCAAGGTCCCTGTTGCACCCCAGGACCCCAACCCTGGACTCACTCAATTCCAGCACACCCAAAACTCCACCCACCCAAGGCTGTAGGAACTGTGGCCTCATTAAGGGTGCCTAGGGTGCCAAGTGACATCCCAGCCCACCCAGCCCCGGGCTTACCCCTAGTATTGGACGTCCCTGGCATGAGGACCGTCTTGGCCAGAACATCCAGATGTTCCCTCTGGTACCTCTTCCCAAGATGCTCCAGCCTATAGCCCAGAACTGGGCTCCTCTTTCTCTCATGTACTCTCTCTCCCCTCATGTATCAACTCCATTTTCTCTTCCAGGCCCAGCTTCAACCTGCATCTTTACCACTGCTGTCACCTGCATTAACCTGCACCCCATTCCTGCTCCTATTATTGGGTAGCACACATTCCAGTGCTCCCAAGCATGCCCTGTGGTGTAGGGTGCATGAACTCAACTTTCAGAACCAAGAGCCCATCAAGTCATTTTACTAAATAAAAGACTGATTCTCAACAATATAAGAAAAGTGCAGGCCAATATCTCTCACAAAACTTGACACAAAAATCTTCAACAAAATATTAGCAAATTGCATCTGGTAACATGTAAAAGGAATATCCTGGGAATTAAGTTTGGATCAATATTCAAAAATCCATCACTATAATCCACCACACTAACATTCTAAACTTTAAAACCCATACAATCATATCAATTGATACAGAAAACATTTGACAAAATTCAACATCCATTCATGACAAAGACTCTCAGTGAAGTACAAATAGAAGGGAACTTCTTCAACCTGATAAAGCACATCTGCAAAGCTGTAGCTAACATCATACTCAATCATGAACGACTGAATGCTTTCTCCCTAAGATCAGGAACAAGGCAAGGATGTCTACTCTCACCACTCCTATTCAACATTGTACTAGAAATACTAGCTATAGCAACAAGGCAAGAAAAAGAAATAGAAACCTAGAGGGAAGGCAATGTGAAGACACAGGGGGAAGATGGTCATCTACGAGCCAAAGACAGAAGTCTTAGAAGAAACAACCCTGCCAACATCTTGATCTTGGACTTCCAGCCTCCAGCATTATTAGAGAATAAATTTCTCCTGCTTAAGCCAAAAAAAAATTTAAAAGGAAAGAAAAGAAAAGAAATAAAAGACATGCAGATTGAAAAGGAAGAAATAAAACTGCTCCTATTTGCAGACAACATGACTGGCCTACATGGAATGTACCAGGAATCTATGAAAAAAAAAAAAACCACTACACACACACACACACACACACACACACACACACACAAACTCCTAGAATGAATAAATGAGTTTAGCAAGGTTGCAGGAAACAGTCAACACACACACAATCAATATCTCTATATAACAGCAACGAACATGTGAAAACTAAAATTTTAAAGTCAATACCTTTTATAATAGCACCAAAAAATAGTAAAATTGAGTGTAATGTAACAAAACAAATCTGTATGCTTAAAACTACAGATACTGCTGAAAGAAACCAAAGAAGGCCTACATAAACAGAAAGACATACCATGTTCTGGACTGGAAGATAGTAAAGATGTCAATTCTCCCCAAATTGATCTATAACTTTAATTCAATTTCCATCAAAATCCAAGCAGGATTTTTTTTTTTTTTTTTTTTTGTAGATATAGACAAACTGGTTATATTGGGTTGGCCAGAAAGTTCATTTGGGTTTCTTACAGAAAAACCTGAATGAACTTTTTGGCCAACCCAATAAAATTGATATGGAAAAGTGAAGGAACTAGAATAACTAAAACAATTTAGAAAAAGAAAAATAAAATGTGAAGGATCACTATTCCAGTATTAAGGCTTAAGTTACAGGAATCTAGGCTGTGTGGTGTTAGCAAAGAGACAGACACATAGATCAGTGAGACTGATCTGAGACTACAGAATTAAACCCATACAAGTATAACTTTGAAAAAGTCATACAAGAAATTCAGTGGAGAAAGGGTAGTCTTTTCAACAAATGGTGTTGGAAAAATTAGTCATCCATAGGAAAAAAAAACTGAACCTTGACCTAAACCTCACCTTTGTACAAAAATTAACTCAAATGGATCAGAAATCTAAATGTAAATCTTAAAACTATAAACTTTCAGAAGAAAACATAGGAGAAATATCTTCATGACCTAAGGTTAGGCTATGAGTTGTTAGATGTGACACCAAAACGTGCTCCATAAAAGAAAATATCGACAGATTATGCTTAATCAAAATGAAAACCTTTGCTCTTCAAAAGATACTTTTAAGGGAATAAAGAAAGAAGCCACAGACTGGGAGGAAATATTTATAAATCACAAATCCAACAAAAGACTTGTGTCCAAAGTACATAAAGAACTCTTAAAACATGGACAACTGTCTTAAACAGATGTTTCACCAAAAAGGTCATCTGGATGGCAAATAAGCACATTAAAAGATGTGCAACATCATTAGTCACTAGGAAAATGCAAATTAAAACCACAATGAAATATCACTACACACCTGTTAGGATGGCTAAAATGAAAATACTGACAATACCAAGTGGTCCAAGGATGTGGAGCAACTGGAACCCTCATACATTGTCATGGGAATGCAAAATAGTATAGTCACTCAGGAAAACAGTTTGGTAGTTTTTATAAAGTTAAGCAAACACTTACAATAGGACCCAGAAATCCCTCTCCTGGGCATTTACCCTAGAGAAACAAAATTTTAGATTCACACAAAGAACTGTACACACATATTTAAAGCAGCTCTACTTAAAAGCCAAACATCCCTCATCAGGTGAAGGGATAAAGTGGGGTTCATCCATACAATGGAATACTATTAAGCAATTAAAAGGAGTGAACAAAAAAAAAAAAAAAAAGGAGTGAACTCCTGATACACAACAGCTTGGATGGATCTCAAGGCACTTTGCTCAGTGAAAGAAGCCAGTCTCAAAGGACCACACACTGCTTGATTCCATTCATATGATAATCTCCAAATGAGAAAACTACTAATGAAGGCTAGATCAGTGACCACCTGGGGTGTGGGGAGGGGAGATGCCACCACCAAAGGGTGGCACGAGGGATTCTGTGGGATGATGGAGCCATTTTGTATCCAAATCAAGGTGGTGATTGCATGAAACTATACATGTGTAAAAATTCATGTATCTGTTTACCAAGAAGGGTCAAAAGGCAAAACTGAATCACTTTAGTAACGAATTTGATGCCCTGTATTCAAGGTGAAATAATTATTGGACTGGGGGAGACAGTGCCTCATGAGCAGTGGAGCACTCTTCCCAGGGAAACTTGGTCAAGAGCGGGTTCTGCAGAGCGTAGAAGGGCCACTCGGGAATAGGGCATGAATACCTGGGAGGTCGGGATCTCCCTAGAAGCTAGCAGGACCTGTTTTCTGGGGTCCAGTGAGCCAGCTAAGTTGAGATGAGGAATTGGTGCATGTTAGGTTCCTTTAGCAGGCGTTTCTGTAAGTGTAGGCTGATTTGGTTTAGATTTGTCACGTGGGCCAGGCCACTAGGGTGGCCTCCACTTTGTGGGTCCATATTACTGTATGTTAATTTTTAAATAATCTATTATAAAAGGAGGGATGAATTAAAAAGATATTTTCTCACCTCCAGAGTTTGGACTCTCTTTCCTCCCATCTCACTGGCTCCTCCTTTGAGCATCTGTACAGGCCCTTGGCGGATCCAGAGGATGACACCAGTGCCCCTACTGTCACCTGGGATGGCTCGGAGGCAAGTGTCCTTCATCTGGCTCACGGGATGGTTCTGAGGATGGGAGGGGCTTGCCTCGTTGGGACCTTCAAGGTCAACCTTCCAGAGCTGCTGTTGATCCTGAAGAGACAAGGGAGAAGCCGCTGTTGCCCCTGATGTGGAAGAGGTTGTGGCCCATGGCCTTGGCCAGGTTGATGGGGAAAGGGCTGCCCAGGATGGGCTGCAGGGCTGGGAGGGGGCTGACCACACCAACTGCCCAGGGCCGGCAGCCCTTCCTTCACACAAGCCTCAGGCTGGCTCTCCAGCCGCAGGGCACATGGTCGGGTCAACACGCCATGAGGGACCCCGTGGAGGCATGTGCGGCCCGGGACACAGCTCCGGCTCCGTTGACACCAGGCTAAGTTTGCCGCACCCTTGGGTACTCCTGGAGGTGTGGGTATGGAGGGGGCTTCTCAGAGCATCCACACGCCCTTCTGAGGGACCCCTGGGGCACAAGCAGGAAGGGAGGCAGAAAACAGGCACAGAACCCTGGCTGAACCTTGTCCTGCCTCTTCTCGCCCCTGGACACCCCTCCCCTCCACCCTCCACCCTCCACCCTCGCTCTCCAGACAGGGCGGGGTCGTGTCCTCGGGAAAGTGGTTCACGGGCAGCTGTTTCTCAACGCTAATTCTTCAGGAGTTCCCAAGGCCAAGCTTGAGTTTGATTAAACTCCTTTCTTTTACTTTTTCCTCTGCCTGAGCGCATCTTGCTGAGGCAACATAATAAAGTACAGGAAGCAGCTTCGTTCACTCACAGGAAAATTATTTTTCGCAACAAGGGCTGAGGGCGATTTCAGTTCACAAGGTCCCCAATCCCATTTGCTGGACTTAGGAGGGTTTTTCTGAGACTTGGCTAAAATATTTCCATCTCTCCCCAGATCCAAGATTTTTGGCATTTCAAATATGTGTGTTATAACAATAAACAAGAGTGTGACCATTTTCTGTCCCCATGGGGAATAAGAGGTTTGTGCTGTTTCTCCCCAGAGTTCTGCAGATGTGAATAAATGGGTCGCCAGCCCAGCAGGATGCGGGCTCATACCTGGAGGACAGCCAGGGACAGGGGCTCCAGGGGAATGGGGGCCTCCAGCAGGAATAAGAGCCTGGAGACTTTTAATTCATTTTAGATGAAAAATGTCCCCTATTCCCCAAGGTGGGCACGTGGCATAGTAGAGAAGCAACTGTGGTACAGGTGGGAGAGGAGGAAGGTTCTGGACCACTGCCCAGCCTCCCGTCTGGTACCCCTGCTCCCAGCATCATCTCCCTGGAGTTCACCCTCCACGTCACCCCATGAGCTCTCCAAAGTGCAAACAGAATAGTCATGTCCTTGCTCAGAAACTCAACTGTTCCCCGCAACCCCCCCAAAAAGAAGAACAAACCGTGGACAAGCTGTCCTCAGCCACCTCCAGCCTCCCCTCCAAGCTTTCTCTGCACAGGCTCCATGCCCCCACTCCCCTTGCCAAACTCCCCCATGCCCAGCCCAATGGCTGTTGCCAGCCTTTGCTCAGACGGTCCCCTTTCCCGGGAATGCCCTCTCTCCCACCTCCTTCCCAAGTCCCCCTAAACCTCCCTGCCACGTATGACTTGGTTCATGGCCCATTTTATCAAGACCACGTGGCATCAGACATATTTGCTTACATGTCTTTCTTTTTCCCAACTAAACTGGGAGCTCTTTGGGGTCCAAAGCCACCTCTCTGTATCCCAGGTCTTAATCAGTGCCCCCCAAAAGGTTTCAAAAAACAGAAAACTCAGATTTATAAAGATCACTTGTGATCCTCTCTCAGAGTTAGCAGCTGTTAACAGCTTGTGTCTCTACTTCCAGCTACCTGTGTATGTGTTTCCTTCTCTATTTAATTGGTATCCTTGTTCTCTATTCTCCTTTGTAACTTTTCTTTCATGGTGCAATGCAGCTTGAACCTTTTTACCACGTCATTAAATATCCTATGACTTCATGGCTACCCAAGAATTCATTTCATGTGACCATTGCCCTATTTTGGATGTTTAGGTCATTTGCTATATTTCAGTATTAAAGGCCATGCTGCAACCAACACCCAGGACATAAATCTCAGTGTCTGTCTCTGAGTGCTTCCTAGGATAAATAAATTCCTAGGAGAGGGGTTTCTGAGTCAAATATACACACAGTTTCAAGGTCTTCAGATAGAGAGATAAGCAGATAGTTAGACAGATAGATATTGAGAAACAAATTGCCTCTCCAGAAAGCCGATACCACTGCCTTAGTCTGATCAGGCTGCTATAGCAAAATACCATAGACTGTGTGGCTTAAGAAACAAATGTTTATTTCTCACAGTTCTGGAGGCTGGAGGTCCAAGATCAAGATAACAGCAAATTCAGTTCCTGGTGAAACCTACTGCTTGGTTTCCAGAAGGACGGTTTCTCACTGTGTCCTCATGTGGTGGTCAAGGTCTGGGGGTGTGTCTCTGTTGTCTCTTTTTATAAGGGCACTAATCCCATCATTGGGCCCCACCCTCATGACCTCATGATCACCTCCCAAAGGCTTCATTTCCAAATGCAATCACATTGGAGTTAGGGCTTCAACATGTGGATTTGGGGGACACAGACATCCAGTCCACAGTCCCCACCTACCCTCTTGCCAGCTGGGGGTGGGAGCCTCTACTCCCAGCATCACCAGCATTCAGCTCTCCAGGTCTGGTTACGTTTCCTTATCACTGGACCAAAGACGATCTGTGTCTTCATCTGTGACCCTTCTCCCAGGGTGGTATGAGGATTGTAATGGGTTGGACAGTGGCTCCAAAATGATATATATGTCTGAGTCCTAATCCCTGGTACCTGTGAATGTGACCTGACATGGAAAATGTGACCTTATTTTGCAGCCATGATTATGTTAAGGGTCTCAAGATGAGATCATCCTGGATTATCCAGGTGGGCCCTCTATCTAAGGACAAATCTAAGAGATGCACAGAGAGAAGCAGCTCACGTGACCACAGAGGCAGAGAGTGGAGGGATGCAGCCACAAGCCAAGGACACCAGGAGCCCCCAGGAGCTGGACGAGATGAGGAAGTCTCCTCCCCTAGAGTCTTCTGGCCCCATGGACACCTTGATTTCAGACCTCTGCCCTTTGAAACAGTGAGAGAATAAATGTTTGTAGTTTTGAGTCACTTGGTTGTGGTAATTCACTATGGCAGCCCCAGGACACCCACACAAGGATGAGCCCTGAGCCGGTGGAGGCCCAGCCTCAAGCACTGCAGAGCTGAGCTCAGTGTCCTTCTGGCCTCTCCTCCCGAGAATCAAAGCACGTGCTTGACAAAACTGAATAAAGTAAAGCCACGAGATAGGAATTGAGGTTAATTTTCTAAGAAAACCTTGTTTTAGAGAGTTTAAAATATTTTTTTGTTTCCTTTGGGGAAAAGTAAGAAAATAGACTTCCCCATCCTGGGCAGAAAAAATGTACATCACTGTGAATGACAGAGGCTTAATTTGTCCCATCTCCACATCATTCTATCATTCCAGACTATTAAAATTTTTAATCAAAGTTTTTGGTTATTAAACTGCCCGAGGTTGGCAAGGGGTTTGCTGGTTATTTTACATTAAAATCCTTCTTGATCCAAATAAAATGAAATTAATTTCAGATGCCAAAAGGAACTCAGGTCAATAGAGCATTAATATTTCAAGCTGGGGGAGCCGGCATGTGGCAGGTAGCAGGAGGGTCCCCCTCCTCCCCTTGCTGGGGTGGACAAGGCTGGGAAAGAGGATGAACTGCCCTCCTGGGGGCCCTGCTCACAGGCCCCAGGTGAGCCCCTGAGCCCCCGCCTCCTGACTCCACAATCCAGCACCCTGTAGAGGTCAGCCGATTGTCCTGCCCATGACCCAGGAGGCCAAGACCAAGAGCAGAGCCACTGCCTGCGGGGCTTCAGGCCCAGAGGTGGGACCCCCTGTGACCAGAAGGTAAACCACCAGTCACACTGCACCCTGACTCAGGCCACAGGATCCAAGGGCAACAGCTTCGGTCTCAGTCTCAGAGCCATTAGCCATTCACCCGCCCAGCCCCTGAGCATCTACCATGAGCTTCTGGGCAGCCGACACCTGGGCCCCCTCGTCCCCTGCATTGATGTCAGCTGAGCCCTGAGCAGCAGAGCCCCGTGCTCTGACAGCAGAAGCCAACCGGCAGAGGCCCCATCTTGATGGGGGGACAGTAGTTACCAACCAAACGGTAGCGTAAGGTAAGAGCAGACCCGAAGGTGTTAACCCGGAGAGCTGTGATGATGACAGTGGACCATCCCCCCACCGTGAGAAGGGCACAGTGGGCTGGCCCAGGGGGAAGGAGCCAGCCACGGGCAGGGCCACAGGCAGAGGAAGGAGCCTCACGAACGCTCTGATCTTGGGGTGTCTGGTTGTGAGGTTGGGGTGCAGTCACAGATGCAGAGGGGGAAGCCTAGGACCCACTGGCCGTGCCCCCAGGACTGTTACAAAGTGCACAGGTGTCTGGCCCTATGCCACCCTTGGCCTGGCTCCACATCAGCTTGCCCCAGCTTCTTCCTGCCTCTGGTTTCTTCTCAGCTCAAAGAGGCTTCATGGACCGACTGGAACAGATGCCCCTGGCTGTCCCCGAGACTGTGGGTGTTATGTATGCTCCAGCTGTTGTGGAACCACAGCAAAAACCTACCTGAGGTAGCCTCCCCGTGGCCAGAGCTGGCACATCTCAACAGGAGAAGAGCGAGGAAATGTCATCTTTCCCCACACCTAACGCTCGGCCCTCTATTCACCTGCCAACGTCTTTCAAGTCCCTCTGCAGACATTCATTCAGCCCAAGGCAAATACCGGGCCTACACGATGCCCAACCCAGAAATTCATCATTTACGAGGATGCCTTTTTGATAATTAGTGTGTATCTGTGAGCCTGCGGCTCCCTGAGAAATGAAACCTTGGCAGGAAGCAGAGAGAGTAGATGTTGCTGCAGGCAGGTGAAGAGCTGGTGACCTTTGAAAGAAGAGCAATACCTGGTGGCACCTCCGTGTTTAATTTGTGGCAGCCCCTCAGCAGGAGGCATGTGTGTAACAATAGCCCTAGAGGGTAGGAGGTAAACCCCCATTTTAATAATTCACCTTCTTGGGTTTTCTTGTGTTTGATCAAAGATACTAAATTTAATAAGAGAATTTATCAAGGTTATCTCACCTCAACACACACAAAAAAGGCAATATCCCTGAATTCTGCCCACCCCTTCTGCAAGCTGAGAGATGTGTACGCATGTTTGCATGCGTGTGTGTGTGCATACGTTTGTGTGTACCAAGGTGCACGCAGGAACACATGGTTTCTAGCCCGGAGTCATTTCAATGCCCAAGTCTATAAGGGATTCACAGAATACTCAGTGTGGAACTAAAACTTGGCCCGTCTCCCTCGAGGGGTGTCAGGGCACTGTGGTTAAGAATGTGGGGCCTCCATCACTTTGCAGGGTCTAACCTTTGCTCTGAGTCCCTGGACAAACAAACAAAGAGCCTCCAGACACAGAGGGTGGATTTAACATTTTATCACCTGGTAGCATATTTTCATCCCCGATTGATGCAAGGTTCCCACTTCTCCTTAGTATCTGGGCACTGATTCCCTTGAATTCCCACACCCCACTCCCATTGCTCCCCTCCCCAGAGGCAACAATTTTGTTTTGATCATGATGGTACCGAGTCCAAGCTCATACTGCTGCCATGTGAGAAGACAATAAATGGAGACACGAGTTTCTGGGGAAGGAATAACTTTATTCAGAAAGCCAGCAGACCAAGTGGTGGTGGACTCATGTCCCAAGGAACCGTCCTCCCTGTTAGAATTGAGACTCTTTTAGACTGAAAGGGGAGGGGGTAGAGTCCTGGTTCTGGCCAGACTCCGGAGGGGATGTGTTAATTTCTTCTTTCCCACAGCTATTCACAGGTGGGCCTGGTCAGGAAGCACCCTGTGAGCTAAACAAAGGTATCTCAGCTTAATGCCCATTAGCTGGGAGGCAGGGTTCCCAGCGATGGGCCATCATGTAGAATTTAAGCTTCTAGGCAACATCATTTTAGTGAGTAGCTTGTAATAGAATTCAAAGGTTCTTCCCTATGGCAACGACATAGCTTCTTCTGTATGTTGGTGTTCTTGAAAATCAGCATGTATATTTTATTTGTGTGAAGGTTATTGTGCCCTAGGTCTCATTTTCCAGTCCCATCGTCTTCCTCTGTGCATATAGAGTCTGCAGTTTCTGTTTCCTGCCCTGCCCACTACAGTGTACACCTGCCCAGTATTACCTGTGCTTGCTCCCTCCGACAGGTGGCACCCAGGCTGCCTCCCATCGTATGCACACCCCAGAGGACGCTCGTGTGGGTCCCTGAGGATGTCTCTGGGCTGGATACATAGAGGCAAAACTGCCGGGTCCTAAGACGTGCACATGCAGAGTTTGTGGCTACAGTCCCCCTGTGGCCTTCCAGGATGGCAACAGCATTACACCCAGCAAACGTCCTGGGTGTTCCTGCAGCCCACGTCCACCCCAACATTTGGCTTAACCACTTCGTAAATTTTTCCCAGTCCGTTAGATATAAAGTGGTATCTCGCCTGAATTTTCCCTCTGTGATTATTAATAACTTTGACCTTTCCTTCTTATGCTTATTAGCTTTGGGGTTTCTTCTCTATCAACTGTCTGCTCATACACCTCGTACATTTTTTCCACAGGGGTTGCCATCCTCGACTTTGTGATTTGCAGGAGTTCCTTGTAATTCTAAGTCTTAATCCCTTGTCAGTTTTTAACATTGCAAATGTCTTTTCTCCTTTGCTCAGCTGTGTATTAACGTTGCCCGTATTGTCTTTCACTGAGCAAAAATCTCTAACCCTGATAAAATGAAATGTACCGATTTGTTGCCTTATGGTTTGTGGTTCTGAATTTTTATTAAAAGCATCCTGGCTTCTAGGTGACAAAGGTTTTCTGTGCATTTTCTTTAACTTTTGCTTTCGCTGTTAGAACTTTAATCCACCCAGAATCCAGCTATGTATATGGCATTAGGTAGAGATTCAGGGTTGGGTTAGAGGGTTTTTTCCTCCGTGCCTTATCACAAATAGGTTCTGAGCTTTATTGAATAAATGGTTTTTCTGCATTGATTAAGATACAACAATGATACTTTTCCTTTAGTCTGCTACTATAATGAATTACAGTGAGAGATTTTCAGATGTTCCTGGATAAATCCTACTTCATCATGTGTCATTTTTCTTAATACATTATTTGGTTCAGTTAATTAATATTTTACTTAGGATTCCTGCAACTTTGTTCATAAATAAAACAGACCTGTAATTTTTTTTACTCTTATTGTCTTTATTTGATTATGAAATCCAGATTACACCAGTCTCACAAAATGAGCCAGGCAAATTTCACTCATTTTCTACTTTCCCAAATATCTTGTATAAAACAGAAATTAGTATCTTGTATAGAACAAATTAATTAACAGAAATTAATACCTAGAAAATATTGGAGAAATCTCTCAAAAAAATCTGGACTTTGGGGTTTTTTTTGGTGAAGGAACTTCTTGACTACCATTTAACTTCCGGAACATGCATTTGTCTGTTCAAGTTGTCTATTTTATCTTACACCAGCTTTGGAATTTTATACTTTTTATAAGAATTTACCCATTCCTTTAAAGTAACAAATTTAGTAAATATTTCTGTTCATGATATTAATTTCTTATCTTATTTATTTCTAACTTCTCAATCTTTTTCTTGATTAGTCTTTCCAGAAGTCTAACATGTCAATTTTTTCTAACCAGATTTTGGGTTTGGTCACCCTCTTTATAGGTTTTATTTATTTCATTTATTTCTGCTTTTATAATTTGTATTTCCTTCCTTACTTTGGAGAGGGTGGGTACAGGGTAGGGTCACTCTCTTGCTCTTTTTCCAACTGTTTGCATCAAACACCTGGCTTATTCATTTTTAACATCTGTTGCTTCCTGATAAATGCATTTAGAACTGTCAATTCCTCTTTAAGAACTGCTTTGCCTTTGACCCACTGATTTTGACATATCAAATTCCATTATCACTTATTCTAATATTTTTCTTATTTTCGTTGATGATTTCCACGAGTTATTCAGAGGTATGTTAATTAGTTCCCCCAGAATTGGGGTTTCTAAAAAACTATTCTTTTGCTAATTTGATTGTCTTTTATTGTGGTTATAGAATGTGCTTTAATTTACATTAATTCCTAGAAGCAGATTAAGACTTCTTTATGGCCTAATATACGAACTATTTTTGTAAGTGTTTCTGTGTTCTGGGTGGGGGTGGGGGGCAGGTGGGGGAGGGCACACCCTCTGTCTCTTGAGTGTAATGTTCTTTGCATACCTCACAGCTCCAGCTTCTTCGCTGTCTTGGTCAAGACTTCAGTATCTCTGCTTTCTTTTGTCTGCTTGAGCTATCATTAAAAGCTCCAATAACATTTCTCCCTGGATTTCTGTTAGTATTGCTTAGGGTTTTTTTTTTTTTTTTTGAAGCTATGTAATTAAGTGCATATATATGTATGATGAGTACCTCTTCTTTACTTATGATTACATAATGTTCTTTTTGTCCTTTGTGATTTGTTTAATCCTTAAGTTCTGTTTTGTGTCTTTCTTAAGCTCAAAATGGTGATGCTAAAACTCCCTACATCATAGAATTAACATGAGGATTAAATATGGTAATCTGCATAATGCATTTAAAACTGTGTCTAGGATATTGAAGCTCTGTTAAGTGTCAACTTTCTCTTTTTTTCCAATTTTTAATATACCATGAGTCACAACAATTCTTGGTGGCCAGGGCACCTCTGCCAATCTCTGCCTGGATCTCCTGCCTTTCTACTCAGCGCCACAGTACCTGCCCCACTGGGTGGAAGGTACACACGGGGCTCAGAGAGGGGAGAGAAAGTGCAGGCTCCGTGAGAGGATTCCCTGCCTGGCAGAAGGTAGAGGACAAATGACCCTCTAAAGCTGGAAGGATGAGCAAGGGCCAACCCAGACAAGAGAATCCAGATAGAGGGGAGATTTTGTCTAAATAGATACCCACTGAGTGACAGATGCACCTGAGCGGCTGGCCAATGTGACCAATGGTGGCAGCCGAGAGCTCCGGGCAAGAAGTTATGCAGGCGCACCCCAGCTCCCCCAAGGAGGGGAGTTTCCAGAAGGATTGCCCTGCCTAGCTGGTTAGACAGCAGAGGGGTAGAAGCGTCAGAGCACACACTGGGGCCTCACCTCTGCTCTGAGGTCTCCAGGCACATGAAAGCCAATGGTCCAGGAGAGCAGTGGATTATTGGCATCTCAGAGATGCCCAGGGTGGTCCTTGGATGCGGCATCAATCTCTCCCCCTGGCAGGGATGGAGTTGGAGGGACTCTGCTGCTGAGCGTGTAACTCAATTACCGCCTGGAAAGCTGGCCTCTTAAACGCTGTTATCAATCTGAATTAGGCTGAGAGTTTTAATAACACGCTCCTTCCAGATGCCTCCTCCCCAGCTTTATCATCTCCACTGCCAACTCACTTCCAAAAGAAACAAATTAAGCCAAAGGGGATAACAAATAATATTTTTTAATGTGTTTTGTTCCTGGTGGTTTCCATGGAAGAAGAGTAACAGCCTCCGACAAAGCCTCCCAGGCAAGTTCTGGCTCTGACCCAAACCTGGGTCTGGGAAGGCATCAAAGTTAATTACCAGGCGCTGACTTCAGCTACCCAGAGCTCCCCAAACCCCACCAGCCAGCCGGTGGAATCAGCTGGGAGCCTGTAGGACACACAGATCCCTGGGCCCTGGCTGGCCCTGCTGCACAGGATGTCCAGGGAGAGGCCTGGGGATCTGCATTCTAAAGTCTGACTGGTCATTCTGACGCCCGAGCCAGCCCATCATGTCCTGCCTGCCCTGCCACTGTGCCCTGCAGGCTGTCCTCACGCAGTGGCCGCAGCAAATGAGGCCACGCCCTCATCCCTTGATTAAAGCATTGCTCTACATGGGCTCCCAAGTTGCTTTTCACAGGAGGCTGTGATACTGTGATTTGTGATAAGAAATATATCCTTGGTCTTCATCCCAGTCCTTGGCACAGAGCTCCTTAAACTCTCGGAATTTCCTAAGTGATGAGAGCAAGAAAGGTGTATTTGGTTATATTAATGAGGTGACTTTTGGAAAAGCATCTAAGGATGGCGGCTGGATGTCAGTGGAACCATTCATGTGATTAGAGGGTTGGAACTTTCAGTCCCACCCCCAGGCCACCCGGGAAGGGAGGGGGCTGGAGGTTGAACCCATCACCAATGGCTGAAGAGTTAATCAATCAGGCCTCTGTAATGAGGCCTCCATAAAAATCCAGAAGGACAGGGCTCAGAAATGTTCCAGGCTGGTGACCGTGTATAGATTTGGGGGAAATGGCACAGCTGGAGAGGGCCAGGAAGCTCCATGCCCTTTCCCCATGCCTTGCCCTGTGCATCTCTTCCATCTGGCTGTTCCCGGGTTACATCCTTTTATAATAAACTGGTCATCTATAAGTAAAATGTTTCTCTAGGTTTTGTGAGCCACTCTAGCAAATTAATCAAACCCAAGGAGGAGGTCACTGGAACCTCCAATCTACAGCTGTTTTGTCAGACGCACAGGCAACCACCTGGACTTGCAATTGGCATCTGAAGTGGGGGTCAGTCTTGTGGGGCTGAGCCCCTAATCTGTGGGGCCTAACGCTCCCTCCAGGCAGATAGTGTCAGAATTAAGCTGAACTGCAGGGCACCCAGCTGCTGTCTGAGAACTGCTCCATGGTGTGGAAAAACCCACCACACATTGGAACTGGAGTTAGAATAATAGAGGCTCCCATGGCCCAAGAAGTCTAGAAATTAGTCCCGCCTGGCTCTCTGGTTCCCAGGCAGAGAGGACCTCCCTTGCATCAGGAGCGTCCTCTCTGAAAATGCACGGGGGAAAGCTTCCCAACCCTGCAGTACCAAAATCCCATCTCTCTTTCTCCGAAGATTAAAAATACTAAGTCAAGAAATCTACCTTTTTTGTGTGCCCTGTGGAAGATATTAATTACTGTTTCCTGTTTACCTAAAAGTTTTATGAGAAACCTGAATGTTTCTTCAGATCCTAGCTAGGCTTCAGCTAAATAGGGCTCCCTTGATGTAAAATACAGAAATCGGCAATGGTTAGGCTCAGAGAGACTCATCACCTACCCAAGGACACACAGCTGGGTTTTGAACACAGACTGTTTGAATCTAAACCCCAAGCTCCTGACCACTTGTCTCTCTGTATCTCCCAACAATGACAAGCACCAACTAAATGGAGGATCAGTACCCAGGAGAGTAAGTAGCAGGAGATGATGAGAATCAGAGACAGAAGGGAACAAAACTGACTTCTATAATTGAGCTTGGACATGGCTCCAAGCTCCCTGCAGACCAAATGCAAAGATATGAACAGATGAGGGTCTTTTATCAGAAAGGAGGGAGCAGGTACATTCCAGAAAAGAGGACTCTGTGTAATTGATGCTGGGAACCCAGTAGGATAAAGTGGAAATGTCCTGGGTAACGTTTTTGTGGAAAAGGACCGTGGCTATACTTCATGCAGCTGTTTCTCATAAAGATCTCTGCAAAAGTCAGGAACAGAACAGAAAAGTGTGGCTCTGAGAAGATCAGGCTTTGCCAAGACAGGGTCATGGGATCCAGATACTCAGGCTTCTTGCTCCAGAGACAGACGGTCAAGCACCCAGAGGCATGGGTAGACTGACACACCCTGGTCGTCTATTTTGAAAAAGTAATCATTGGGCTTTTGTTAGAAGGCGAAGAGCAAAGACACTCTTGTAGCTGACGATGTTGGTTAGGTGGGTCACGTTCCAGACCAGGAGCTGAACCCAAACTCCCCACGTCTCCAAAGACAGGCTGCAGGAAACCAACTGTTCATTCATAAAGGGTAACTTTTTGGCTTCACTTCAGAAGATAAAACTTGGCATGATCACATCTCCCAAATTCTATGCCGTAGAGCATGGCTGAGAGGACACGGGGGTGGAAACACCATTAGCCCACCGCAGCTGTGGGAAACCGCAGGATTGCCGGCTGGACCACCTGATTTTAGTGACAGGGAGTCCCCAAGCCCCCTCCAGGTGACATAGCGATGAAATGAGCCCCCGACAATTGAATAAATCAACCTTCTTTATAGAGTTATTGTTGTTCATTTAAATGTAATTAGATTCTCAAACACTTTGCTTAAAATTTTTTAAATCCAACAGAATCAGGGGGTGGGGGGACAGTTCTCTTGTTTTTTTCCCTCCATTCTTGTGGGAGAAGTAAAATGTGCTAATGATATTTTTTCTTCTGGTTTAATAAAGATAAAATAAATTAATTTATCCATTCAAGAAAACAAAACTGCTGATTTAAGTGTTATTGCCAGGGCAACACATTGCTCATTCAGACACCTTATCAAAGTCTCAGGCTTTGAAGACAAAGGTGACCCTCTCAAGGCCCAGGGACACCTGGTGTACAGGGGTCTCTAAGACGCCTTGGTTATCAGTGACGTCTGCCTTCTTTGCTGCAGCTCTAGGAGGAGCGGGGACCATCTGTGTCCTCTTATCTTTCTGGGACATCTTTACCATAAGTTAGAAGGGGCTACAATTGCCAAGCCCAACACAAATGGGCAGAAAGAGAAGTTTATGAAGTAGGAATGGGAATTAGGATGTTTCCCATCTGCAGCTTCAAGTCACTCTTTCTGACAACAGTTAAATACGTTTCCCATGGAAACCAGGCCAAGTTTGTGCAGTAAAATCATACAGGAGTCATTGTACGGGAGGGATCTCAATGCACCTAGAACGTGTCCTCCTCCCAAGGCCGCGACGGGAACCAGGGATCAGGATGCCAACGGGCTGGGAACCTGCTGACACCCCATCCACGTGTGTACCCATGTCCACCACATCCCAACACACCTGGGACACGGTCGTGCGGTTGGGGAACTGCTGGCCCCCTCATCACGTGATGGGGGGTGTTAGTCATGTGACCCCCACATTGTAGGCATAGGTAGTCACTGGGGCTGGACTCAGTGACAGGTCAGGGTGGCATGCAGGGGGCCAGCCTCTGAGGGACCCCCCCCCCCGGCCTTGCCTCCTGGTCTTCACATCTTTGTGAAGTCCCTCCCCTCTCTCCCAGGACTGGTCCATGAGACCAACAGAGCATGACAAAGTGGTGATGTCACTTACAAGATTAAGTCACAAAAAACTGTGTCTTTCATCTTGGTCTCTGTCTGTCTCTCCTCCCTCCCCCTTGCTCAACCCTCCAGTTCTGGGGGAGGCAGGTTGCCGGGCTGTAGGTGCCAACATGGGTCCCCAGCCACAGCCCCAGTGGCATTGGGAGCACGGTACCACCTCCAGCACCTGCGCCCCATCTTTGGCCTCTGCACACACCCCTGCTCTTCAGGATCCACTGATTCCTACCAAGGAGACCCTCCGACCTCCCTTTTCTTTTTGGAGTAGAGAAGTGGAAGTTTCCAGAACTGCCATGATTGAGACCTGAATGGGGGGACTGGGTGCGGACAGTTTAGAGTTGAGGAAAGTCAGACCTGGGGGGCTGGCACGGCAGGGATGAGGCAGGGGGGCTGAGCACGAAGGGTGGTGGGCGGAGGCACAAGCGGCAGGGGAGCCGTGGAATGTTCCAGGCCCAGAGCAGGCGGGCTGGCCAGAGTGGAGGATGTCATTCCAGCAGGAGTACGAGGTTAAAAGGGAAGGTCGGTTAGGGTCTGCTCTCAAGATGCTCAACTGCCCGACCTCAGAATCCTGGGCGACTCAAGTCACGCAAGGGAGACGGCAGAGGGTGGTGGCCAGAGACTCAGCCACTGATGCGTTTCTTCGAGGAACCGTCACTGGGAAGCTGCCGGCACGGGACGATGAGGGTCCCGCAGGAGCAGAAGCAGGGGCCCTGCTCCCTCGTTGCCCGTCCTTGTGCAGAGGAGGAACCCAAGGCCCAGCGAGGCGGACCTGCCCAAGGAGCCGCACCCAGGCTTAGCCAGCAGGCACCGCCCCGCGGCTCCGCCCCTCCAGCCTCTGGCCCAGCATTACCGCCTGCTGGTGGACAGCTGAAGAGGGAGGGGAGGCTCTGGCCTTGATTAGAACTTCTTAAGGTTTTGTATTTGATGAACCAGAACAGAGTTTCCTATCTTTTCATCCCTTAACCTGGCAAATTTGAGAGACAAAGGAATTCCTAGTAACAATGTTAGCTTCCTATTGGGCTGTAACAAATTACCACTGACTTCAGGACTTAAAAAAACACAAATGTACTATCCTGCGGAGGTCAGAAGTCCACCATGGGGCTCACTGGGCTGAGGCCACGGTGTGGGCAGGGCTGGCTCCCTCTGGAGGCTCCATTTCCTGACCATTTCCAGCTTCCAGAGGCTCCCGCCTTCCTTGGCTTCTGGCCTTTTCCTCCATTCCCAAAACTAACAATGCAGCGTCCCTCTCACCCTGTCTCTCACCTCCTCTCCTGCCTCCCTGGTCCACTATCAAGGACAGTTGTGGTGACATTGGACCCCCTGGGTAATCCAGGACCATCTCATCTCAAGATCAGCTGATTAGCACCCTCAGTTCCATCTGCCACCTCAACCCCCCTTTACCAACTAAGGTCATATAGTCACGGGTTCCAGGATTAGCACCTAGACATCTTTGGGGGCCATTTCTCCAGTCACCACGGTGACCAAACGTCTCTGGCTGGGAAGAGTTTGGGCTTTCAGCTCACAGTTTCCCAGCTGCACCTACAGCAGTGAATTACATGTTGCTGGATGGTGTGTCCCAGCCCCCGTGGTCTTGGCTGGATATCTGGTCACCAGAGGCTCTGGCCACCGTGGCTGATTCTCCACTTCCACAGTGAGCCTGTGGCCACAGAGCAGGTACCCCTTGGGCCTCATCTCCCCTCACCCTGCCCCTCTTGCACCCCCATTCAGGGATGTCAGAAGTTCCTCACACAGCACAACATTGAACCAGACACTGCGTGAGGGGCCCCAACACCCCATGAGCATGAAGCCTGAGGGCTACTAACATGACGTAGCTGAGGACCAGTAACTCCAGGGAATGGCACTTGCAGTATCATCTACGTGGATGGCGCCCCTACAGTTGTGTGGTGCGCCTCCTGTGCAACTATCCATGGCAGCCCTGAAGACACGAGTGAGGAGCAGAAGGGAACAGGACACCCTGCACTTGGACTTCAGGAGGAAATAATGAAGAGTGCCCTCTGCATTTCTTGGCGTGGGCACCTCCATTGTGTAACCTGTCTAATCTTCCACAAATCCTAACTACTTCCCAGTCAGCACCTGAGTGTTCCCTGGATGCCAAAACCTGTCCAAGTGACCTTTGCTTAAATGTACTCAAAGATTAGAAAATCCAACTAAATTCAGGCCGGCTAAGATGGATAATTACCATCCCCGTCTTACACCTGAGTCGGAGGTAGGGGGACAAATGGGTGATAAGGGGACCCAAGGTGATGGGAGAAAGAGCTCTTTGCCCCCAGTATTCTGTGTGACCCCATCTGTAAAAGGATGCCCAAGTCCCCACTGGCTCTAGGATTCTCGATGCCCCACGGGCCTGCAGGCAGAGAATGAGGCAGATCAGGGCCAACCACCAGCAAACCACAGGTAAACGTGGACAAAGGCGATGTGATTTCCATGGCAGCCATGAGAGGAAAGGCCAGTCTGAAGGCAGCTGGCATCCGTGGGGCTGTGGCTTTTGAACAAGCAGGGAGGGAAACTTTATCCATCATTCCGGACCATCAGCTGAGACTCAGAAGTGAGGTTTTTCACCCAAGAGTCCTCTGGATATAGAAATGTAGCATCTGAAATCTGCCCTGAAATGTGGGTTTGGAGCAGGTCCCTGGGCTGGCAGCTCTGCTCCAGCGATGTAGGACCTACCTCCAGGTGGGTGGGAAGAGGGACCGGCCCCAGTGCCACTGTCACTCGAGAGAGAAGGCAGAAAAGAGACTCGAGCACGTGGCCAGTTTGCAGCTGACGCGGAGACAGGCACGTGATCTTGCGGTTGCCCAGCCCTGTGCCGTAGAAGCCCTTTCTCACAGCCTCCTCTTGCAATCACGTGATCCCCTTGGGTAACTATCCCATTGTGCAGAAAACCCAGCAGCTTGTCGGAGGGAACCCAGGTGTCCTGACCCCTGTCCATGGCTTTCCGGTCACCGACTGATGACCTCACCCACCTGGCCGGCCCCACTGCCCATCCACAGGGCCTCCCTGCCCACGACCCCAGTCGGCAGGACCAGGTGGAGGCTGGATGCCTCCCTCACCTGTTAAACATGAGACCCACGTGCCTGCCAGCCCTCCAAGGGCCGCGACATTCAGAAAAATTAACCAAAGTACAAAGTACCAAGTTAACCAAAGCATTAGATAAAAACCTGCACAGATGCTGGAAACGGTGTCGTATATGCACTCCCGGTGAGCCAGGCTCTGCACTGGCCCCGCCTGAATCCAAGTGGGGAGGTTGGGCATTGTGATCATGTGGGTCAATTTCTCGGGCACAGGTGGGAGGACGGTTCCAGGAAACGATGGATTTCACCTCATTTGATGCTCCACAGGGGAATATTTGGGGCCAAGGGAGCCCAGACCAGCACCGAATGGATACCCGGGGGGCAGATTCTTCAACAACAGTCACGGTGAGCTGGAGATGCCCCCCTCCGTCCTGTTCCCTCTCTTCCACTCACAGATGTTTCTGCTGCTCTGTTCACTTAAGTCCGCCTCAACAAGATTCTGAGCGCTGAAGTGATGGCCGTGTCGTGTGTGCCCACTTGCCACCCTGGAGGACCCACCTCCCTGGACCGTTTGGTACCAGCACCATGGCCACGTTGGAGCCAGTGTTCACTACATTTTGGCATCAATGTCACCAAACCAAACTTGGGTCCCCTTGCCCACGCACAGTAAAGCCAAAGTCTACTGACACTGGGCTGGGTGAAGGAAAGTGCAGTGTTTATCGCAGGCGCCGTACAAGGAGTCCAGGGAGCTAGTGGACTCAAAAAGCCCAGACTCCCCGATGGCTTTCAGCAAAGCATTTTTAAAGGCCAGGGGAGGGAGGGGCGTCCTGGGGTATGTTATCAGCTCATGCACAGTTCTCTGATTGGTTGATGGTGCGGTGCCAGGGCACTGTCACAGGGGCTCAATGATATCAAACCTTAGGCGCCAGTAGGTCTGGGGGCTACAGGCTCATGGTCGTCAAGTAGTTAATTCCTTCCTTTTGGTGGTGGTTTTAGCACCTGCAAAACAACTCAGGAAATGTGCATCAGATACTGTTTTCTGGGTACTTAAGAGGTCCCCCCAGTAGAGTCCTTCTCGGTTACATCAGGGGGACAAATGCCCTCCTTCACTGGGGTCCCTCCCACCCTGTGGTCCAGGTGGCCCTCCTCCTCTCTGTCACACGTCCTTCTGCACAGCAGCCCTTCACACAGTGTTGGGAAAACTAGTAAAATAGTCTTGTTCAGGCTTCAGAGGCAGAAGCAGGCCTCTGACCGACTTGTGACCCTGCCTGGACTGCACATCTGCTTGCACACCTAACAGTGGTTACCGACAAGTCAAGCAGCACGGATGACAGAAAAGGGAGTGGGTCTTGGAATTTCTTGAGCCCCGGGGACCTGGCCAGTCCCCCAGGGTGTGGAAAATCTTGTGACCCACATGGTGAAACCAACAGCATTGTTACAGTTAAACCAGAGCTGCATTTTTTCACGCAAACTGATGATATCAGTTTGCAGCCTGGGATTATAAACAGAAGCCCCCAGAGCTGCAATTTGAAGTCTCACCCATGGGGTGGATGCACCAGCTGGGACCTTCCGAACTGGGACTTCAGATTGCTGTTACTCCGGACTTCCCAGCTGCTGTTTGAATCTGGATGTAGGTGTCGCCCAATCTGGTGATGTACACTCTGTTATGTCTCTCTAATACTTGTATTCATCCCCTTCTAATGACTGTATATTGAAATTAAGTTAAATAACCTCCTATTTAAAAATTAACTAAATCTGTTCAGTTGTGTGAGATGAGTGGTTATTTTGCCAGCAAATCCAAAGAACCTTGAAACCGAAAGCAGGCTTTCGGCAAAACACAGAGGACCCCAGGGCCATGCAGATTCGGGGACGCTTGGTTGATTCATGCAGGTCATAGCCTGACCTTGGAAGCGCAAGGTCCACTGTGCTCTGGTGACCAGGGGACTCTGAGATCGCTGGGCACCCCCCTCCCCAGGCCCAGGTGCAGCCCCCTCACCTCCTCCTGTGTTTGGTCAAACCTCGCAGTGGGGTGTCCCTGACCACTTGATTCTCCATGGTATCCTCCCTCCAAAACCCTGGAACTGTCCAGGTTAACGTTCTCCTTCCCAGCTACTACCTTCTGAGGTTGCTACAGAATTAAATGAGTTAAAACACGCAGCACGTGTGTAATTGTGCCGAGCCTGGAGCCACTGCTCAGTGTTATATTTTACTTAGAATATTTTGTTGAATGTAAGATGCCATTGATGGCAAAAGGCTTCGTTGCTTTATGTACCACTAAGAAAGAAAAAACACCGCCAATTAAACTGACACGATGCTCTCTTATCACTTATCATTTTTATTTTATACTTATTGAAGGAGCTCTTCTGGACTTAATTAGACCCGGATTTTTATTGGCTATCACTTCTGTGCACACATAAAAAGAAAGACATAAGCAAGAAAAACTGGTTAAGGTATTCCTAAAACTGGCACACGCTGAAGTCCAACCCTCCTGTTCGATTTTCCGCTCCAAGCCGTTGAGGCTGTGCAATTCTCCACGCCAGCATCCTCTGAGCTGTCAGGAGCACCACGGGTCGTCCAGACGATCCGCTGTCTCTTGGGGCCAGTGTGCCTCACTTCCGTCCCCACGATTGTCTCCCAGGCTGTCTCGTGCAGAGATGGGGATGTCAGCCACACGGCCACGGCAATGCTTAGCCGGCGCCTTTGGTTATAAGACGCGTCCCAATTCAGAGACATTCAAGCATCAGAGCCGTGCGTCTCAGAATCGATGAATGGGGCTATTTGTTTATTCTACCCCCCCTCCCCAGCCCTCCCCCCAGAGGAAGCTCCGTGAAGTCGGGGGACCTCTCCCTCAGGCCACCTCGCTTGGCCGCTGCCCTGTGGCCCGAGGCATGTCCCCACCTCATCTGTGAAATGGCTGTGAGGACACAGAGCCCGGCTCGCGGGCTGTGAGAGGAACATGAGGCTCCAGTTCAGCTGCCTACCCAGGGGCTCCACTCCAGCCATGTCCCCAGCAAGAGGCCTCTCGGGCCAGCAGGATCCAGAACCCTGGGCCCGAGCCTGCCTGAACGGAGGGGCCAGTCCCTACCTGCGGATGTGTCCTGGGCTTGGAGGGTCGAGTGGGCTGCGTCCCACCCTGTTGTCCTTTCTCTGGGGTCCACACACGGAGCCTATTTCTGCTCTGAGTTTTAAGAAACTTGCTTCCTGTCGACTTGCTGCCTGTTCACTGGCAGCTGACCGTCCCCTCCCTCCCTGGTGTCCCAGGAGGGGTAGCCCAGACCCCAAGGAGGCCACCCCCCCATCTTCCTTCCCAGGACAGCAGCCGTCCCTTCCGGGTTTAACACAGTTGAGATAGTTAAGAGACATCCTTTCCTCACACTCCTGGGACAGTTCTTCTGTGGGACAGACAGGAATCCACGGGTCTCTGGCTCCCTGACCACATGGCTGAGTGAGACCCAGAGCCAATGCAGACACACGGGACCAGTGGTCCGGCGAGTATCCATGCAGAGCGTTTATTGAGCACCTACTCTATGCTTGGGACACGGCCACCTCCCCCTCCCCCAGGCAGGCGTGGGCTGAGATGGGGTATGTGCTAGGGTTCGTGGGGGACAACAGAGACCTTCCCAGAGGGGGCGGCATGTGCTGATCTCTGGAAGATCAGTAAGGGCAGCCAGGTAGGAGGTTAACAAAGTATGACCCAGGCAGAAGGGACCATGCGAGCTCAGGAGAGGGGGGAGGGGGAGGGGGAAAAAGAGAGGTGGGGAGGGGAGGAGGGAGGGAGGGCGGGAGGGCAAGCGTGGTGCGGTCTGGCTCGTCTAGGGACCTGCCAACAAGGGCACTGAGAGCATGAAAAGACCACGAAACAGCACCGATCACTTGCCCCCCCGGGGCTGGAGTCCGGACCTGAGGTTCATAGTGTCGCCAGCTGAGCAGAGCAAGTGTGGACGCTCTGGGTAGGAAACTGTCCATCTAATCCTCCTCCACCCCTCACAGGTAGCAAGCCAGTCACCAAAGGACAAATACTGTAGGATCCCACTTGCGTGAGGCCCCTGCAGGAGTCAGATTCACGGGGACAGGAAGAAAGGTGGGAGCCGGCGCTAGGGGAGGGGTGGGGAGCGATGTTTATGGGTCAGTGTTTCAGTTTAGGAAGATGAGAGAGTTCTGGGCGTGGACAATGGTGATGGTCGCACAGCTGTGTGAATGTGCTTAATACCACTGACTGTGCCCTTAAAAATGGTTAACGATCAATTTTATGTTACGTGTATTTTATCACGGTAAAAAATAGATATTGGAGACACAAAAAGAGCCATCCTCCTCCTATTTCCTGGAAGGTGTGAATGTGGCTTTATTTGGAAAAAGGGCCTTTGCAGCTGTAAGGGAAGGATCCCGAGGTGACATCATCCTGTGTCAGGTTGGGCCCCAAACCCAACTTCAGGCCAAAGCCCACCCAAGAGCCCATCCGGTCCTCCCTCTCGAAACTCACAGCACATAATTGCCCGTGAACCCACAGCCACTGGTCACTGCAGGCCAGGGAGGTCTTACTCAGAAAACCCCCAGAGAGCTGCTGTCCCCTGATTCCCACAGCATCCCCCACTCTGGTCTTTGCAGGAACGACCCAGGCCAGCCCTGTTGTCCCCTTTTGCCTCCTGGGGCTGCCCTAACCAAGTACCGCAGACCGGGGGGCAGGGGGGGTGCTTAAAACGGCAGACGTCTGTTTTCTCACAGTCTGGAGGCTGAAGGTCTGAGATCAAGGGGGGCGCAGGTTGGTCTCTTCTGGAGGCTCTGATAGAAGGGTCTGTCACTGTGTCTCTCCATCTTCCAGTGACGACCAGCATCCTTGGCTTGTAGACGACGCAGCGCTCTGACCCCTGCCTCTGTCGTCACGTGACCTTCTCCCGGGTGTCTCTGTTTTCTCTTCTTATAAGGACACCAGGCATGGGATTTAGGGCCCACCCCGATCCAGTATGGCCTCATCTTAACTGGACTACATCTGCAAAGACCCTGTGTCCAAGAAGATCACATTCTGAAGTGCCTGGTAGATGTGAATTCGCGGGGGGTAACCTGCTCAGCCCACGACAGGGGGATCGGCAGGGTGCACTGGAGGTCACAGGTTCCTGTACGCATCTCTGCCACCTGCAAAACGAGCCCAGGAGTGCCTGTTTCGCAGAGCTGAGAGGATCCTAAGGGGGGTTACGGGTAAGGTGCCCAGCACGGAGTTGGTGAGAAATAGAGGAATGAATGGAGGGAGGGAGGGAGGGAGGAATGAGCAGGTGAAGGGCCCCACCTGTCCCACCGGCCAGGTCCCAGCCCCGCAGAGCCCGGCACAGCTTCCCCACCAGGACCTGACCCCGCAGCACAGCCCTGCAGGCTCCGTTGCTGGGGGAGATTATGCGTATTATGTAGATGCATCTGCGTGTCTGTAAACCTCTTCCCAGGGAGGGATTTGATTCTTCCAGTGCCAATAAGATGATTGAGCAAACTCCACTATTGTCCCGATCATCATGATTAAGCGGCAGTTGGCATAGCATGGGGTGAAGACGAGGATCTATTTTCCCAATTAATAAGGTTTATTTTTACTCAAGCTGAATAATACATGATCAGTGTCAAAATAAATTACCATCCTTCCATTATAAACCACTCTGCGGTCCCACATCCGTGCCGTCTCTGCCTTCCCGCTTCCCAAGCTGCCTTCCCTTCTCGGGCTCCCAGGAAGACTCCCTTCCTTCCCACCACCGTCCTGCCATTCATTCTCTCCGCGATGGAACGGAATATAAATTGGGCGCCTCGGGGACCTGTAAAACTTAAGAGCACGTTGCATTAGGAACTGGTTTTGCAGCTATAAATTATGTAACAGTTCCAATCCAGAACGAAGCTGGTATTTTCACGTATGGTATAAATATAAACCTTAAATCATTTTTCTAAGTGTTTGATTTCTCATCTGTGGTTTACTCTCCTACTAAATTTCTGTAAAGACCCATTTATTCAGCTTTGGAGAAAAATACATTAAGCAGTTGTCCACTCGGCAGCCACAGAGACGAGGAGTAACTCTTGGGTTGGCACCTGCCCACCCGCTGACCGCAGGCTTCTCCCCTAAGCCTTTTGGCCTCGGTTTCCCACCTCATGATGGGAAGCAGAATTGCCCTTTTCCAAAGGGCTCCTTTGCAAGTTGAAAACGAGGAAACAGGGGCAGCCAAAATAGAGTAATGCTGCTGCCGTAGAGCTTGACATTTACGAAAAATCAATGCGGTTGTAACATCAATGCCTGTGGACCTCGGCACCAGGAGTCACATAACTTTAGTTAGAGTGATATCGACAAATGTGGTTAGGAGCCGACCAAAAGGAAAAAGCATTCCTTTTTGAAGGGCAATGGAGTTTTTCTTTATTTTAAAACCCAAAGAGAAAACCTTGCCCGGAAGCTACTCTGTCCGGTGCTCAAGGGCTTCACGGGTCCTTTCCCGTCTCGAGTCCCTCAGGCTGTACACCTGCCAGGTGAGGTGTCGGCCAGACGGTCTCCTCCAGTCCAGACACAGCCCCCCACACGTCCATCCCCCAGGGCTCCAGCCAAGCTGACAAGCTCTAAGGGCCAACGGTTCGGGGTCCGAGTCTGGACTCTGAAACCTACCAGCTCCCCGTCTCTCTAATAAAGGGCCTGGTCCAGGGTTCCCCCACCCAAAGTCCCACCTCCCCCGGAGGCCCCGGGAGACCTGTGCCACCACCCTGCCCCGCCCAGCTGTCCTCCTCACTTTGCTGGAGCCGCGACTGGGCACTACCTGTGGGCAGGCCCTGCAGGAACGGAGTCTTCCCTCCTGGAACCTCCCACCGGGACTCAGGAGGCGCTTGGAGGCCCGACTCGGGGTCCGCATCATCCCACAGGGACAAGAGTGCCCACATTCTCAGGGCTCCACGCGTTTACATGGAGTCTTCAAGCGCCGGGAACCCTACAGCATCATTCCTCCCCCGAAATTCCCTGGAGACTCGCACAGAGAAAGTCCCTCCACCTCCCACCCGCTGAATGCTGCTAACTTTGCCTCAGGTACCAGACTCAGCAAGGCTCTGAGCTGAGCCTGCAAACACCAGGGTTGTTTTTAACTTAAATGTCATCATGTTTTCTTCAATGTGGCTGGCGTTTGAGGCTGGATTTAGACCTTGTGGCTCTCGTTCCATTTGTTGGGCAAGAATTGGCTACTAAGGCTCTGGGGAAGCCGGTGGAGCTGCCTAGCCATGTGTGATCCTGTTTGCTTGACCCGGGCACAAGCCAGCAGGTCTGCGTTGTCACCTTCCGCGGCAGACGCCGTGGGTCAGCTCTATCCTGTGCGGCTGCCTTCACCCCATCATCCAGGGCGTACTTTGTTATTATTATTAAATTATTACCTATTATTAAGAAAAAGCTCCCCAAACCAGGAAGGACACAGGGAACACTGGTGCCAGAGCAAGGAGAAGGACCCCTCACTTTCCCCTCCCCATCCACTAAAGGTAAGAAAAGCACAAGAAGCAGCCTTCTTTGCCAGGCTCACATAACACAAGCTTGATCCATGGGGCAATCAAACCACTCTTCTGAGATTAGAATAACCTCATTTCTTTGGAACCGAGTGAATGGCTCCGAGATGGAGAACTTTCCATCCTGTGCTCAGCTGAGCTCTCCGAGGGGAGGTGCAGAAATAGGAAGAGCGCCTGGGCCTCCGTAGTGGAGGCTGAGTTTGCTGTAAAACTTGCCGAGCACAGAGCTTGCTGACAGTGGAGTCACCACCCAGACACCCGCCCCCAGGGTCCCAGTGGCCACCTGCCCCCCCAGCGCAATGAGGTCACGCTCAGATCTGGGCCTGGGGGGCTGCTGACCCTGTGCATACTGGTGGCACCTGGCTTTCCATAGATTCCATGTCCTCTGACATTCTGTCCTTTTCTTCTACTTCCAGTGGCAGAAAGAACCTTCTCTGTTACAGACTTGAAACCAGGCTGGAAGGGCCACCCTTTTAAATGCTGTGCTATTAAGATTCTTTAAGAGAAAGTTTCCAAGCCTGGCAGAGGGGCCTCGAGGCCAGAGGCCAGTGTGTGAAGCACCACGGGGAGGGTCATCCAGAAAAGAGAGCCCTGGGGTCACAGCCAGGTTCCACGACAGAGGCAGAGACCCCAGGCCGGGAACGCGCACACCCCAAGGAGGCCAGCTCCTCCCGACCCGTCACCCACGCTCATCCCCGCTCTGCACCTTAGCAGCTGTCACCCTCTGCTCTCCCTGACGCCCACCAGCCTCCAGAATGGTTCCAGCCAAGCCTCATAGGAAGCCTTCCTCTGACCCTCCCCTGTAACCTTCCCGGGCTGAAGCCTCCCCAGCCCCTCCACCCTGGAGTCCATGTCTAGCCCCACCCCCAAAGTAGGGTTTCCCCACTGAGACCTGGGAGGCAGAGCTCACAGCAGGCATACACAGGTGTGCACGAACTTGCCCTTGATGAAGATGGCTGAGGAAGCAGAGGTCCAGTGGGCTGTGGAAGGTCCACGGTTCAGGTTACGCTCAAGAGGCAAAGCCGGGGGGACTTGACCACGCGTGAACCCCACGCAAGGTGCTGCCTGGGCTTGCAGGCAGACCCTCCATCACCAGCCCCCCAGAGGCCCCCAAGAGAGACTGCAGCAGGCAGAATTCTAAGAGGACCCCCAATGACACACACCCTCATATAATGCTCTCCTTTGACTATGGGGAGACCTGTGTATATGAGGAAATATCATCCCCGGGTTGTATCACCTTACAAAAGGGATATTGAAGATGTGATTAACTTCCCTAATCAATAGCATTCATCAAAAGGAGATTTCCTCCTTGTGCCTGGCCTAACCAGGTGAGCTCTGAAGAGGGACTCTAGAAGTCTAAGACAAGTAGAGTCAGAAAGACACACTTCTGCTGGCCCAGAAGGAAGCAAACATCCACGTTAGGAGCTGTCTATGGAGCAAGAAGCAAGGAACAGTGGGCGGCCCCTGGGAGCTGAGAGCAGCCCCTGACTGGCAGCAAGAAAAGGAGGGCCTCCGTCCTACAACCACGAGGAACTAGATTCTGACAACAGCAAATGAGCTTGGAAGAAGAGCCCAAGTTCCAAAAGGGGACACGGCCCCAGCCGACACTCTGATGGCAGCCTTGTTGGACCCTCAGTGGAGGACCCAGCCCAGATCCTTGACACAAGGACTACTGTGAATAACAGACAGGTGTTGATTTAAGCCACTAATTTGGGTGATTTGTTACGGAGCATAGATAACTACTACAGGGAAGCCAGAGCTCCCTACACCCCATCCTATGAGCCAAAGAGAGTGGATTTTTCAGGATAAAATGTGATACTGCAAAGGATCTTTAAAATTTTTAATCAGGTGCTTTTAATTCAGGATGCATACTTCCTCCTGGTTTGGAAAAAGGATATGAGGCAGAACCACTTTATAAAATGTGTTTGCACGTCTTAACTTCAAACAAGAAATAAACTTTAGAGTCTGAATGGGAAAAAAAAAAAACAAACAGCCAGGGTAGATTAATGCACCTTCCCTTCGCAGGAATGCTTTGCTTCTACTGCTTTCTGCAGGAAAGTGACCCAGACTCCTCGCTCCCCAGGTCCCGACACTTTTCCTCCTTAGTGCTTCTCCGCCCTGAGCAGCTGGAATGGTTCCATGTGTTTCCAAGAGGCGGGGGTGATTCTAACTAATATTCAATCCAAAGACACATCAGGAAAGCCGCATTACCTCCTGTCTGACGGGGGTGTGTGTGAAATTTATAGGATTCCTTTTGGCACAAGCTGCTTTCAAACTCAGAGCTCAAGTAAGATTAGGCCCTAAAGTTAAAATGACACAGTGATGGATGCACCTGATGAATCTGTTGGCAACGGGGCTGCAGCGTTTGCTGGTTTCAGAGGCATCGTCTCTTAGACCCCAAGGAGCAGGACCCGAGGGCACCCAGACTTGACGTGGAGAGGAGAGTCCGAATCACACCCGATAAGCTCGTCACCTTCCCCCCAAGGGTGCTCTGACCTTCAGGGGCAAAAATAGTCTTGACTAATAATAGGAATAAAAAATGAGGATGGGCTTCCCTGGTAGTGCAGTGGTTGAGAATCCGCCTGCCAATGCAGGGGACACGGGTTTGAGCCCTGGTCCGGGAAGATCCCACATGCCGCGGAGCAACTGGGCCCGTGAGCCACAACTACTGAGCCTGCGCGTCTGGAGCATGTGCTCCGCAACAAGAGAGGCCGCGACAGTGAGAGGCCCGCGCACCGTGATGAAGAATGGTCCCCACTTGCCGCAACTAGAGAAAGCCCTCGCATAGAAACGAAGACCCAACACAGCCAAAAATAATTAATTAATTACCAAAAAAAAAATGAAGAAAACAAGCAAGTGGGGAGAAGCCAAGCAAAAGGGCAGGAGCATCCGTGGGGTCGCCCTCTTTCCGGGGTCTGCTGTGACACTGTCCTGCCTTTACTTCTGGGACATTATCACGGATGCTCGTAGCCACACCCCAGCCCCTTAGGCGGCATTCGGGTTTGCCAGGGCAGCCGTAACAGAACACCGCAGACCCAGCAGCTGACGACAGATATCTATCCTCTCCCAGTCCTAGAGGCTGGAGTCTGAGATCGAGGTGTCGGCTGGGCTGGTTTCTCCTGAGGCCTCTCTCCTTGGCGTGTGTCCCCACACGGTTGTCCCTTTGTGTCTGTCTGTGTCCTAACCTCCTCCTCCTGTAAGGACACCAGTCATATGGGATTAGAGCCACCCCTAGGACCCCATTTTACCTCTATAAAGACCTTATCTTCAAATACAGTCACATTCTGAGGTCTTGGGGGTCAGGACATCAATATATGAATTTAGGGGTGTGGGGAGACACAGTTCAGGCTGTAACAGGCAATGAAAACACCTTTCATGTCATCATAATGCACAACAGTTGGGGAATAAAGTGGGAGAAAGCGGCTGTGGTCCTGTCTGTTCTGGGGTGTCCAAGGCACCACTAACAGGCCCCGCGCACAGGTCCCTCATCCTAAGCACAGGGCCAGGGACCCTCGAAGGACATCCCTGTCCGCAGACAACCTGCTCCCAAGACAGGCAGAGGATCAAGTTCACCTGCTTTCTCTGCACTCGCCTCTGAGGCCTCCTGCTGGGGCTCCACCAGGAAACAGAGGAGGACCCAACCCAAGGTGCCTTAGGTTCCTTAGGGGACCCCGCCCTGGGCTGGCCAGGGCCCCAGGCAGGACTGGCTGCAGGGCAAGCTGCCGTGGCCGGCCCTGCCACCCGAGGGTCCCCAGGCCACCAGGAACAACAGCTCAGGCTATTTGGTTGCAAGTGTGAGAAGCCCGCCCACCCCAGCTGGTTCGGGAAAGTGAGGGATTCACAGGCAAAGGTCAGAACTCACAGCTCAGGTGGTGGTGGTTCGGAGCTTCGCGAGGGACGGGGCCAGCTCTGTCCACGCACCTGCCTTGTTCTTCTCTCTCCTGACAAACCCCCGTGCCCAGAGCCGAGATGCCTGCCCCACCCCGTGAGCAAGGAGCTCCTGCTCGAAGGACAGAGGAGACTGACCTGGGCATCTGTCCCAGCCCAAGACTCAGGGTGCGCTCCTGCCCCGACTGGGGAAGTGCCCTGTGGGGAAGGGGGGACTGTAGAGAGTGGAGGAGGGTCATGGGCAGCAGACACCCCAAAGGTTGCACCCCCAGCATGCCATGCCTTCGTGCCCACAGCCATGCCTGGGTCGCACCCTGGCACCTCCGATCCTCAGCTGGAACTCAGAGAGGATGCCACTTGGACGCCCTCAGCCGTGGTCCAGAAGGATGTAGGAAGGAGGCCTGAGTTCTAATCTGAGCTCCTCCACGTGGTGCTGGGTGATGCGAGCCAGTTACTCACCCTCTCTGAACCCCAGGTTCTCTGCTGTCGACTGGGGTCTTTATTGTTGCTGGATTTAGAGATGGGAATGCTGGGAAGCCCCCCACTCAGCTCCTGGCTTGGAGGGGCACCCAGTAACTGCCTCCCTCTTGGGGGGTCTAAGCTTGGACCCCGGAGACCACCTGGTCCAGCCCCTGCATCTGATTGCTGTCACCTAATCTTCCAAGAGGAGTGAGGAAGGTCGGCCTCACCAGGCAGAGAAGGGAGAGCACCGGATGCGGAGCCCGACACTCGGGGTCTTTCCTCTCCCCCGGAGACTTGGACTTTCCCCCACCTGGGCGGCCACCTCCCCGCCAGCAAAACACAGACCGTGAACTCAAGGCTTGACATTCCCTCGTGGCACAGAAATGGGAGGGCAGGCTATGCGCTGTGACCGTGAACAGCACCCACGGCGACTGGAGATGCCACACAGGTGGCCGCAGATGCCTCCTAAGGGGCCTTTGGCGGCTCTGCCTCTCCATCGGGATTCTCAGCCGCAGCATGGCTGGCCTCCTGGGTGGGATGAGTCTTTGTTGCCCTGTGCACTGCAGGAAGGTGGCACCCCAGCCTCTACCCTTAGGCACCCAAAGCGCACACACACGCGCACACACACACATACTCATGCCCCCAGTGTGACAACCAAAACTGCCCCCAGGCAAGACCTCCTGGAAGGACAAAGTTGCCCTGGTTGAGAATGACTGCATGAATGCCCAGATCTTAAAGGAAAGGCTGCCCATGTGAAACTCCGGCCTCCTCCCCTGGGGGGAGCTTGGCTGTGTGACTTGTGCCTGCCGGCCCGTTCACTGTCCCTGGGAACCGAGGTAACTGGACCCCCGTACAGGGGGAACTGCCGGCCCCCAGGCCCCTGTGCACCGACTTTGATTTGGAGGTCTTATAGCAGTGATTAGAGTCTCTGGGCCGTAGGCCAGGACATCCTGAAGGAGGGAGGTATGGGGCACTGTTCTTTCTGAAGGAAGGCGAGCCAAAGCCCCCATGTGGAGCTGTCTTGAGGGGTGACACTGTGGGGAAAGATCCTCCCCAGGCCAAGGCACCAAGGCCACCCACCCGCAGCAGCCCCCTGGGGCAGGAGGAAGGGCCACACGAAAAGGAAGGCACCAGCGAACTCGCACACAGGTCTAACCAGACCTTGGGCAAATAAATTTCTGGTCCTCTCGGAGCCTCCAATGCCCAAGGGGGTTTCACACGATGTTCCAACGTGGCTCACTGGTCTGTAAAATCCAGTGGTTTGATAGTCAGATTAAACAAGTCTGCATTTTCCAAGGCCAGTGGCTCAGAATGGCTGTCACTCTGAGACTCCAAGGAATGGCATCTTCTGCCCACGGGGCCCATGAAACATAAGCAAGAAACAGCATTTCGCCCCTTTGCCCTGTGAACTAGGGAGTCCTGGAGGCTCACCGGCGCCATTCCAGAGCAAGAGGCAATTGGGCTGAAGTTTGGTCCAGAGAGGGGTTCCCCTCCAGGAGGGCAGTGTGGAAGCTCAGACGTCAGGGGACCCACAGACTCAGCGTCACGAGCCCAGACAAGGCTTCCATCAGCCCGCTGGATGCAGGCAGCCCTTGCAGCTTTGGGCCGTGAGTCCCCACTGCGACTGGGTCCTCCACCTTCCTGGACAAATGCCCCCCCCACCCCGCCCCGGTGGCCGTCAGGGGAAAAGAACTTCATTACAACAAGTTAATAAAACAAAAATACAGGCCCTGGAATCTAATAATAGCTGGTTTACATGTTAAAGAGCCTGCAAGGCACAAGTTCAAGATCTGCCCACCCCCGCCAAGCACCACCAGGCCTGGGAGCTCACAGGTGAGTCTGTGCTCTCCTGGTGGGTCACGTCCCTTGCCAGGTAGCCGTCCCCTAATGGGACAGATGCACTGATAACAAAGAAAACCTGTGAGTTGAATCTGAGCTCCTTTTGACTTTCCTAATTAAAAACAAGGATATTTTCCCACAGAGAGAAGAAACCCAATGACTGTCAGCAGTCAGGGCTGAAGAAGTGGCCTGTTCCTCGCAAGCAGAGTGCTGCATATGCCTCTGTGACCGGGGGCAGCCTCACAGCTGCACGAAGGATGAAGGACTGGGTCCCGTGGCAGCTGCCTCGGCACCCACCTGGCCAGAGCTCAGAACGTGTTTGCTGAATTGGACAAATCACCACAGACCCCAGTGCCCCCAGGCAACCTCTGACCCCACCTTGCTCTCCAAGGAGGTGGCTCCGGCCCTGCTCTGACCCCATCGCCCACCCACCCCGGTCCTCAAAGCCCTCCCACTCCGACCTTTGGAGCCCACAGACAGTCATCAGCAAACCTTCCCCCGTATCCTCAAACTCTTCTCTGGAGGGTCCCTCAGGCTCTTGTTCTCTGACCTCTGGGCCTGGGGCAGGGGCAGGGCGGGGGGCAGGTGACCTCCTCATTTGTCACCGTGGCTTTCAGACTGTATCAGTTAGCTTTGCTGCATAAGAAATTACCCCGAGGTCTAGTGGCCCAGGAACTAGCAACACAACATTTGTTACTTCCCCTCAGTCTGCGGGTTGGCTGGTGACCTCCCTGATCTAGCCTGGTCCTGGCTGATCCTGGCTGGGCTCTCCTGTGCATCTCTGGTCCCCATGTAGGAGGACTGGCGGCCTGATGACCTCACTGGGCCGCCTCACCTGTCTGGTGTCTGGCAGGCTGTCGGCCCCAGGGCTGGCCCCTCCGTCCCCCTGTGGAGCTCACCTCCCCGCAGGCTGGCTGAGGCTCATGCAGGTGGTGGCCTCGGGCTCTGAGCACAGTGAGCAGAGAAGCCTCTGTTGCTGACGTCCCGTGGCCAAGGCAAGTCACATGGCTAAGCCCAGAGACTGTGTGGGAACCCCCAAGGGCGAGGATGCCCGGAGAGGAATTACTGGGTCACTTTTGCAAAAGTCTAACCTGCAGACCACGTTCCCCCCTTCTGCTACCAAAACTTCGTCTTTGTACACCTTTGTACATCAGTGGACTTTATGGCCCCTTCTCCCGCATCACTGTCATGCCCCGCCCCCCCAGCACACCCCTCGCTCCTTGCGGACGTCTGCCCCTGGCTCCCCCTCCACCCCGCTCCTGCCCCCATCTTTGGGGGGCTGCTTCCTCCCAACACACAGCCCCCCAGTCCTTCACCTCTCACCTCCCAGACTTACTTTCTGTCTCAACCACTCACACTGTGGCTGACCTAGACCTTGCGAGGACCATACCGGCAGCTCCTCCCTAATGGTACTCCAGCCTCCCTGCCCCTGACCTCTGACCTGCTATCTCTGGTCACCCTGACTCAGGCCACCCCTGTCAGCAACCGGGCAAGGACACCAATTCTTCAAGAAGCCTGGAACCCCTCCTGCCCTGGGAGTCTGGGCCCGAGGGGACTGTGTGCGTGTACACGTGAATGCATATGTGCCTGGCGTGTACAGAGGTGTGTGTGCACGGGTGCGTGGGTGCACACACGTGTGTGCACGTGGCAGGTGTTGAGAGGCAGCCGCTCCTCACTCAGCCCCAGCTTCGTGCCATCCTCCAGTCATCGCACGGTCTTAAGGGGAAGCAGGTGGCGGGGGGGCCTGGATGTCCCCATCCTGGGACACGTCTGGAAGGTACCTTGCCCCGGAGCCCTCAGAGCAAGAGGCACTGCTGCTGCCCACTGTGGCCGCGCTCCCCGGTGTGGCATCCACGCCCACTCTGGCCGCACTGGGCCCTGGGTGTGGCATCCACGCCCGCTCTGGCCGCACTGGGCCCTGGGTGTGGGATCCATGCCCACGCAGCACCAGTCTTTATCTAGTGAGTTCTCCTTACTTGACACTTGAGGCAAATGTTTGCTGACTTCACAACGGGGGGAGCCCTTCCCCAGCCGAGTCCCCGCCTGTCCCTTCTGTTCGCTGAGTACCAGGGCCAGAGCCCCTCTGCCCCTCTCGGACAGAAACAACTAGGTTGACGGCTTCTGGGCTGCAGAGCTCTGCTGACTCTGCCTTCCTGCCCTGGTTTTAAGGTTAGAGGGAAAATGCTTCTCACTCCTGTGTTTAACCAATAGCTGATCCTGAGACTAAAGGAGTGGATGTTTTTCCTGCCATCTGTGATATAATCGCAATAGATGGTCAGGCCCCCACAGCTGCTGATTCCCCCAGATGTCAGAAGTTGTGGATCGCTCCATATTTGCTCCCCAAGTCTCCCCTGGATGCTGTGGGGAACGTGGCCCCCAGAAATGTGCCAGGAGTTCCTGATACCCAGAGAGCACACGGAGGGAGCCTCATTCTTTGCAACAGGCATGGTTCTGGACTCTCGGTAGGGTTGAGAACTCACCACTAGTTAAGTCCTTGGTATTTCAGCCATGTGGTTATATACCTGGACTCCGGACCCCAAACCCAGTGGCTTTGCCACTTACCCTCTGCGTGCTCGTAGGCAAGTCACTACACCTCTCTGTGCCTCAGCTTCGCAGTCTGTAAAATGGGATGATAACAATGGTCATCTACCATACCAGTTACTGTGAGCAGTAAATGGGTTAATGCACATAAAATGGGTTAATGCATTTAAAACTGTGCTTGGCCCATAGAAGCATTTGCAACTATTATTTCAGAAACTCAGGAGAAGGTGGATCGGGGTCAGATCAGGTACTAGGTGACTAAGTTTTCCAACCAGTTTGGAGCCCAGATATAATATTCTCAGGTCTCCTGAGCCAGTCACCAGGACTTTCAGCCCAAACCTCTACAGGGTACTGACCAGCAGGAAAGCGGGGGGCGGGGGGTGGGGGGGAGGCGTTGCCAAGAACTGGCTCCTTTTTGTTCTTTATTTAAAGGGGATTAGGACATCCTGCAGAAATGAAAAAGCCTGAAGTGAGACTACTGTAACGATAGAATTTTTAAAGCAGGCAGATCAAAGAGGTAGCTCTTGGTGCTTCCAGCATCTGAAGCCATGCTTTTAACCCCCCTTCAGAGTGCCTGGAGGGCAGTGGACCATGGTGTGGTCCATCCTTCCCAGCCTGGTGTGCTTTCCAGGTGTCAGAGCCATGGAGCTTGGTTTTCTCCTTACAGCAAGGAAAAGGGAAAGGAGCAAATTTCCACTGAGTGCTTGGTTGTGTGTCCCATATGGGGCCAGCAAGTCACCCATGTCACCTCATTTATCCCTACAAGGACCTTGTGAGGTGAAGAGTATTAGGCCCTTGATGCAAATGAAGCAGCCGGCACTCAGAGAGACCTCCCAGTCACACCCCCTGACAAATGAGCAGCCGAGATTCAAATCCAAGTCTGCCCCCGGCACACACTCTCTTCCCACTGACCGCTGGGGAAGTTGCCTTGGGTCCTGAGCTCTCAGAAAAGTCGAAGACAATCTGGGGATTATTTTTGTCCTCAAACCCTGTGTACCCTAGTTTTTCCTCGCTGCTGTCCTGGGGACGCTAGAGCAGAGAAACCATGACGACTGCCCCTGCCTCAGGTGAGGTGCTCAGGTCACACCCGGGGACCACCTGCTCACTAGCTTTCCCTCCACACGCACGGTCCTCACTCCCTCCCGCACTGGGGGTGCGCAGTCCCCTCTGATGGGGCTCTTGCAGATAGCAAGGTCAAAGCCATGGCACGTTTGTCAGAGAGCCTCATGAAGCCCTTGGCAAGTGCTCCTGGGCCTCTCATGCATGAAAGGTGAGCATTATGCCTCTTTATGACTGGGGAGACCCATAACTCACGGTGCAGCTGGAAGAAGAAAAACTAGGACAGACTTCAGAAGTGGAAGAAAAAGTAATACACTTCATAAGTGAGCTGTTTAAACTCTCCCACAGGGGAGCCCTTTGTTTTTGATGAAACAGCTGACGTTTGTCTCCAGGAGCCCAAACTGAGAAAATGGGGCAGGCACTATTTATCCCAGCCAGAGATTATGATGTCCTGACCTGACACTTCCTGGAGTTCTAGCAGACTGCTTGACCAAAATACAAACACAGGGTTCAACGTGATTTTTCTCCATGCACTGGTGCAACAGCTGGTTGTCTGATTTTTCTTTTCCCTGCACAAACAAGAGCTGACAAACAAGCTACAACCAAGCACCCAGCTGGTGTGCTGCCCTATTCTCTTCTGGGACGGATGCTGCGTGCCCCCATTAATGTAAATCCGCAGGGGTTTTAGGAGGTGGGGCTGAAGTGTCAGGACCATAGGTAAAGGAAATTGGGATTCGGAAGCAAATACTTGGTGATGGAAGGCAAGGTTTCAGGCTGACCAGACACTGAAGAGTTTTGAAAGCATTCTGGATCTAAACCCACCTGTCGGGCGTGGCAAATGCTGGAGGTGTTCCACTTTTTAGCCCCTCAGCCCCTCACCCCACCTGACTTCAGCACCATGAGGGTGAACAGCTCCCTGCCACGGCATCACTCTGCTTTTGCTTCGGCATCAGAACTTTCTCTGAGATGATGGAGGCCACTCTGCCCTTACACAGACACAGCCCAGAGATGTGGGGGAGATTCACAGCCCTGAAAACATAGCGTGTGAGAGTTGGTGGATAAATGGCCCAGCCTCACTTCCTTCAGAGGTACAGTAATGAGAGGCTTTCTATAAGGTACTTACAGGGTCCCCAGCGAGACTGACGCTCCATTGAACACAATGGAAATCATCTCCAGAGAAAATCCTTTCACTGACTTTTCCTCCTGCCCTGTCCCACTCCCACTATCCTGCTCCTACTCCCTGGGATCACATCCCCATTAAAGTACCTGCATCCAGTCCCTTATCTCAGGCTCTGCTTCTGGGGAATCCAAAATAAACTTAGAAAGCTAACCTTCAGGATGGAATCCCGGAACCACATTACTCCTTGTATGACAGTAACAGAGACTCCATTACTGGTTGATAAACAGAATGATGATAATCCTTGGGGTGCAGTAACATCACGGCTATCAAAACTCTCACCAGCATTCTGTAGGATGAGGTACAGGTGAAAGGAAATCCTTGGTCTATGCAGTAACTAGCCCTTGAAGTATATGAAAGTTATAAGGTTGGAGAGTTTGCTGGCTCTTCGTTAACTGTCTTAGACTTGATGGAAGAGAGTGACAAGCTCATAGCAGCCAATTATCAGCTCAGGGTGTGCAGTCAAAGCCAGAATGCCTCCATGGCCACCTTTAAAATTACCCTCATCTCCTGAAGCCAGAGGGAAGATAGTGCTGAGATCAAGCCTGTAATTAAATGTAAGGTTGGGAAAACTATAACAGACACTGAATGCATAGCCTTGACAGGTCTCCAAGGCTCATGTCAAGGGCTGATAGAGGAGGATTGGGACCCTGGATCAAAGGTGAGACACTTGGGTGAATGCACCTGAGGATGTCTAACCTCAGCCTCTGAACCATCTGAAAAATCTTCCTCCCATTCTCTAGAGGAAAGAAACCTCCTCTAAATTGGTGACCATGAAAAGACAAGACTTCATGTTATCATGCCCCCTAAGATGTTGCTTTTTCTCATCAGGACCCACTCTTCCCCTCCTCACTGCGTCCAGACCAATAACTAGAGCCAGTCATCAGCATGGGCCATGCAGACGGTGAGAAATCCAGAACGAGTGATGGAGGAAAGAGATGATGGATTTTAGGGGCCAGATGCAGCAGCAAAACTAGCTGTTTCACATCCCTCGGGCTTGAGACTTTTCTTAGAGAGTCCAACCAGCCACAGCCTTGGACATTCAGTGATTGAGCGGGTGTAATGTGAAGCACATGCAGATCTGGGCAGTCAAGGGTGGGGCAGGGTACTGAAGCAGACATCACCTTGGCCCACCTGATTTTAGCACTGCTCTCCTGGACAGTTCTGTGCATATGGATGGGACCTGCCTGCTTTTCTGCACCGGGGCTTCCTCCAAAGTTGCAGAATGTCCCACGCACAGGACAAACCTCAAAATGATGGAGATTAGGAGTTGGTGGATAAATACACCTATTTGCATCCTTCTGAGAACAATTCTAAAGTGCTTTCTTCTACAAAATTCCTCAGAGATTCTCCAGCAGAATTGAGATCCAGTTGCCCACAGTGGTAACTAGTTCAGCAATGAATCCTTTACTGATTTTCCCCTCCTTTTCCACCCTACCCCCATTGATCCACTCTCCTGCTTCCTGAGAATCTACTCTCAATTAACCTTCCTGCACTGAGGCCCTTGCCTCAGGCTCTGCAAGTGGGAAACCCAAAGAGAGACATCAGGTAACATTTCTACTTTGTCCACTGGCCAAGGACCACTCTTAATGCGCAAGGTTCCTTCCAGGGTAGAGGGGAGGTGAGAGCCTGTGAGTAGCTTACACTCTCCTTGGTTAGGTCAGACACAGATATGTGAACGGTTCAGGAGATGACCAGTTTTCATTAACTGGCTTTCACTGTCAGTGACTTAAAGCATGGGAGGTCATTAAATCATGATAATTATTGATTTCCCCCATTCTCTGTGGATAAAATGCTTGGCTTGCCTTGGTTTTCCTCAGCTTACAAGGTCCCCCATGAAGTGGTTCCTCCTGACCTCCATGGCTTCCTGTCTCCTTCCCAGTCCCGTCCTGGCTCTCCATGCCCCACCCTGGCAGGTCACTCCATTCTCATCACACCTCACACTTTCTCTCTCGCCTTCTGGCCCAAGCCCCAGGTCTTACCTTCCTGGAAGAACTCTCTCTCCCCACCTCGTGCCTGTCCTGAGCCTAGTCTCACCAACTCATCCTTCAGGTGCCCTGACACTCCCCCCACCAGGATGTGCTGGGTATCCCTCCTAGGTGCTGCTAGGGCTCTTCATGCATAGCCCACCTGTTGTAATTATGACAATTTTTTGACATTATCTATCAACTTGTGCATATAACCCAGAGGACTATAAGCTTTATGAGAGCAATTCTTATAACCCTAGAACCTAGCACATTTCAGGGCACATAGCAGGTGCTCAGTAAGTGTTTGTTAAGAAAATGAGGTTGAGCTAAAACACAGTCCAGTCTACAAGGTGTCCTAATAGCCAGTTCATGAATGTGTTAGTTTCCTAGGGCTGCTGTATAACAAAGTACCACCAGCTGGGGAGCTTAAAACAAAAGAAATTTATTCTCTCACTCTGATGGCAACTAGCAGTCCATATCCAGGTGTCAGCGGGATTATGCTCCCTCTGAGGCTCTGGATAGAGTCCTGGTTCTTGGCGATGGCCATCAATCTTTGGTATTCCCTGGCCTGCAGGTGCATCACCCCAATCTCCACCTGTCATCACCTGGCATCTCCTTTATGTCTCTTGTCTTCACATGGCACTTTCCTCTTTTTAGAAGGACACCAGTTGCTACGGACTGAATTGTGTCTTCCCAAAATTCCTGTGTTGAAGCCTTAACCCCCAATGTGACTGTATTTGGAGAAGGGGTCTTTAAGAAGTATTAAATGACGTCATAAGGTTGGGGCCTTAATCCAATAGGACTGGTGGCTTCTAAGAAGAGGAAAAGATCTCTCTCTCCACAGGTGCTCAGAAGAAAGCCATGTGAGGACTCAGAGAGAAGGTGGTCTTCTGCAAGCTAGAAAGATAAGCTTCACCAGAAACCAAGCCCCACTGGAAACATGGTCTTGGACTTCCAGCCTCCAGAGCTGTTAGAAAATAACTTTCTGAGGTTTAGAAGTCTTTTTTTATGGCAGCCTTACCAAACCAAGACACCAGTCATATTGGTTTAGGGCCCATCCTAATGATCCCATCTTACCTTGACTTCCGTCTGCAAAGACCCTATTTCCAAATAAGGTCATATTCATAGGTACTTGGAGTTATAGAACTTGAAGGTATCCTTTTGGAGAACACAATTCAACCTATAACAATGATATTAAGTCCAAAACTAGTCAATTTGGAGACATTACTGAACAATAAGAAGGAAAGACACACAAGTAGATTGAAATATTATTAATGTTATTCTCACTGCCACCATGGCCAGAAGTAAGACAAAATTCCTGCCATATTGTCAAGTGTTCAGCAAATATGTGGACTCTCCACCTAGGTAGGACAGGAAGGTCCAGGTAAACAGGGCTGTGTGTCTTTTGCTCTAGCCTTGGGATTATCACCTGTAGCGGCTGGAACTTGCATCTAGGGTGGCCATGTCACCATGTCTTGCCAACAGAACGCATATGGCGGTGACATGTATCCCTTCCAGGAAAATGCTGTTAAGGTGGGCTCACCTTCCCCCCTCCCACTTCTGCCAAAAGGTACAGACAATGGTGAAGGCCTACGGCTGGATTCATAACCCAAGGGCCATGAATTTGGGTGGGAAATAAATTACAGGTTTATTTTCACTAGCCTCCCACTGATACAGAGAACCTGCCTCAATTACAGGCCACCAGTAGAGCCGCTCATTAGCAGTGCCCGTGGCTCCATCACAAACTGAAATCACAGGTATCTCCATATCACAATGGAGTGAAGACAGATGCACGAACTACTTTACTCCTCACTACGTAAAAGCTATGGACCCACTAGACCAGCTGCTGTCCTTTGATGAGTTAATAAAGAAGCACAGACGTTACTGCAAATTTCTTGTTTAATATTTTGATAATTACATTCCAAAATAATTTATTTCCTTTGTAATATTACATATTTTACTTTATTCATTTTAAAAAACTTATTTTGACAAGGGGTCCATAGTTACAGGTTGAATTGTGTCCTTTGAGCTGAAGGCCATTAACAGTAGCAAACACAGGAGGAGCTCGGTGCTCTCCCTCTTCCTGCCTAAAAGCAGGGCAGGAATCTCCCTTTTGTAAAGGAAATTTCTAACTGAAGTTTTCCTCCTCTCTCTTACCTGAAGAAAAGAAGGACTCTGGAGACAGCTGAGTCAACTTGAATCTGCATAACAAACCTTACTAAACAACCCTTATTTACCACACATAATATCCTAGTATCTTCCCACAGCTTAACCACCCCCACCCCAGAAGTCCAAACCCCCTTTTCCTTTTTCTAGTCTCTTCTCCACAGTTTATCACCCTTTGTTAAATTTAATTGGTTAACTCCAGGTCTATCTGCCTCTTAAAGTTTTCACTTCTTTTCTGGGAAGCCCCCATGTGCATGCATAATAAGCCTTCTCTCCGGTTAATCTGGCTTTTTGTCCATTTAATTTGCAGGCCCTACGACAGAACATAAGAGGGTAGAGGAAAGGGGGGGTTTTCCCCCCTCCACCTGCTTTGCAGATGGGAAAGTGAGTCTTGGGAAGAGTAAGTGACGTGCTCAGGCTAGACAGCAGGCATAAGAGGCTGACTTTAAACTCTCACCTGAGATGTCTGTGTTCTCTATCATCGCAGTCTGGTCAGGAATCCTCCCTCCTCTGAAATGCAGCAACAGTTCAGCACTTCTCTAAAAGCTTTCTTGTGCTGAATGCTTTAGTTTCCTAAGAGCATCTCCAAAACTCAAGTGTAAGTTCCTGGGGGCAGGAACAAGATCGTATCTTCTTCCAATTCCCCTGCCGCTCTGTGTGTGGAGCGGAGGCCGCCTCGGCATCCAACAGGGTATTGTGCCTGGTGTCTTAAGAGCCCAGCTTTGCTGCCCCCATCCCTGTGTGCTGTTGCCACAAGGCTGCCCCCAACAGGGTTTCCCAAAGGCTGGGATACATGCCACCACAGGTCCCCAAGGAGATTTTAGGTGGTTCCCTATAAACATTTTTATTTTAAAAGCTGAAGATTTGTTTTAACATGTATTAGAAACAGTACATTACTAATATGTCAGTCTTGTGATTTCATGATGTTACTTAGGACAACGCTAAGTAAAAAAAAAATGGGGATGGGGAGGAGTCGGTAGAAGTTGATTTAAAGAGAAGAAGTAAGTAACCAGCAGGATAGGCGACACAGGTGCACAGAATCATGAAGGTGGAATAGAGATGGCTGAGGTTGGACCCAGCTCTCAGACAGACCCCATCAGCCCCCAGAATCCATCAACCAATATGTCACTAACCAGAGGAGTTTTGTGCGAGGCACAAGGTCCACTCTGACCCCTCCTGCATTCAGGTTGGAACCTGCCACATTATTGAAATGAAGGAGCACAGAATAAAAGATGAAGTGTTGAGGGGAAAAAAGCATAAAGGGCATCTTATTTTTGATAACAGCAAGTGTGAATCTGCACGGAGCAGCCCAGGAGCGCCCATCCTGACGGGACTCAGCATAGCCAGCAGCCCCGGGCGGCTGCTCCAGGAAGACGTCTGCACCCAGGCTCTGCACCCCACAGCCGGCATCTGGAGCCCCAAGACTGGTACGTGGCCCGACTGCCGGAGGGTTGCAGGCAGATAGAGGCAGATCCACAGCAGGGCTCCCCACTGCTCTTCCTAGGACTCGGGTCCTCGGCAAGGAGCTCTTGCTTCATTGAAGGGTCTCTGGTCTCAGTTCTCTGTTTATTCCAGCAACGGTCGATCTGTTCCATCTTGATTCCAAGTCACACATTGCGAGCTGAGGGTGGGAGCAGGCAGCACGGGGATATAAAAGTTAAGCCGCTGGAGGGAAGCCCCCCTGGAGGGGTTTTCAGAGCCCAAGATGCCCAAGGCAGTGCTGGGTTAGCCCTCTGGGATGAGTGACCCCAAGGCAGCGCCAGCTGTGGAGGCCACAGGCAGTGGACTCCTTCCCTCCACAACTTGCAGAGGGAGGTGGGGGGAAGGGCTAGGGGCCTGCTGGGCATCTAACCTGGACATGTATCCTGTCTTGGAACAGAGGGGCCTTCCTTCCTAGCATCCCACCTTGCTGGCCCAACCCTTCCTGCCTGAATCCTGCCAGCGAGCCTCAGCACACCTGAGGTCAGCCGGCTGCCCCCACCTTGCAGGGACCGGGAGCTGCTGCCTCCAACCTGGAAAGAGAAGACACAAAGGACAGGCAGAGGGCGGATCTTACCTGCTCTCCCCTCGGCCTCCACACCGTCTCCTCCTACCTGCAAAGAAATAACGTTCTCATCCACTGGTGTGTCCATCATGCACAGAGCACAGCTACGGGCCCTCGGACCTGGGTTCTAAGAGGTTGCCACCCAGCTCAGGTGCTAGAAGCTAACACACACAGGTCCCCACCCCCATTTCCTGTGTGTGCCCTGGCAGTGGTATAAGTCTTTGCAGGTGTTCACTCACTCAACCCTCACTGCAAACGTACAAGATAGGAACTAACATCACCCCATTTTTCAGATGAAGAAACTGAGGCCGGGAAGTTAAAAACCTGACCAAAGATCCCCTCTCTCATGAAAGGAGAGGCAGGAGCTGAGCACAGGTGTGTGGCTGCCCAGCCCTCAAGAAAGTGGCGTAAGGTTGAAGAGACTGGTCAGCAGAGTCCCTGAAATGTCCAGGCCCCAGACAATGCTGCCCAGGGTTCCTCTCCTGCATTTGCCTGGGATGTCATATCCCACTGTCAATTCTAGGGTCAGTCCGGGGCCCACCTGTGCCAAGCTTTGCCCTGGGAGGTGCTGGGATGCCCAAAGCCTGCATTCCCAGCCCCAGGTGGGAGGGAGTCATGCTGGAGAAAAAAATGGTGACACACAAAGAGGGGAGTATGGGCGTCCAGGACCCTGGTGACCGCTCCCAGGCCAGACCTGCAGGGGAGAGGCAGCTTGTAGGGGGGAGGCAGCCACTCCCCAGTCTGGGCCTGGCTTTCCTTCATCACACTTCTCACAGCATGAGCAATTAACTAATCAATCATGTGATGGGTTGATGAGACCCAGAGCTCCAGGAAGGCAGGAGCCACGTCTGCCCTGTGCATCACTGGATTCCCGGACAGCGCCCGGAGAATGGAAGGTACTCAATAAATATGTCAGAATGGATGGACAGATGGACGGATGATGATGGATAGATGATGGATGTGGTTGGAGGTGGATGGATGGATGGATGATGGATGATGGACAGATGGATGGATGGACGGATAATGGATAATGGATGGATGTGAATGGAGGTGGATGGATGGATGGAGGTGAATGAATGGATAATGGATGAATAGATGCATGGATGGATAATGGATAGATAGATGGATGTGGATGGAGGTGGATGGATGGATGGAGGTGAATGAATGGATAATGGATGAATAGATGCATGGATGGATAATGGATAGATAGATGGATGTGGATGGAGGTGGATGGATGGATGGAGGTGAATGAATGGATAATGGATGAATAGATGCATGGATGGATAATGGATAATAGATGGATGTGGATGGAGGTGGATGGATGGATGGAGGTGAATGAATGGATAATGGATGAATAGATGCATGGATGGATAATGGATAGATAGATGGATGTGGATGGAGGTGGATGGATGGATGGAGGTGAATGAATGGATAATGGATGAATAGATGCATGGATGGATAATGGATAGATAGATGGATGTGGATGGAGGTGGATGGATGGATGGAGGTGAATGAATGGATAATGGATGAATAGATGCATGGATGGATAATGGATAGATAGATGGATGTGGATGGAGGTGGATGGATGGATGGAGGTGAATGAATGGATAATGGATGAATAGATGCATGGATGGATAATGGATAGATAGATGGATGTGGATGGAGGTGGATGGATGGATGGAGGTGAATGAATGGATAATGGATGAATAGATGCATGGATGGATAATGGATAATAGATGGATGTGGATGGAGGTGGATGGATGGATGGATGACAGTTCTCCACTCTCACTCTTTTATGGAGATGAATTGTGTCACCCAAAGATTCTTACGTTGAAGTCCTAACCCCCAGTGTCTCAGAATGTGACTTTATTTAGAAATACAGTCACTGCAGATATAATTAGTTAAGATGAAGTCACACTGGTGGCCCCTGCTCTAATATGACTGATGTCTTTATAAGAAGAGGAAAATGCCATGTGAAGACGCAGAGGTGCACAGGGAAGAGGCCGTGTGATGACAGAGGCACAGAGTGGAGTGGTGTATCCACAAGACAAGATCCCTAAGGGTGGCCAGCAAACCACAGGAAGCTGGGAAAGACAAGGAAGGAGTCCCCTACAGGTTTCAGGGGGAGCATGGCCCTGCTGGCACCTTGATCTTGGACTTCAAGCCACCAGAACTGAGAAAAATCTGTTTCTAACGCTTTAAGCTGCCCAGTTGATGGTACTTTGTTATAGCAGCCCCAGGAGGCAGGACCCACCCCCAGGTCCCAGAAAATGACTGAGCACCGCCAGCCACCAGCAGCAGGAGCCAGACGACTAGTCATAGTAATACTAGTACTAGTAGTAGTACTGGCTCCTCACCAGCTCCAAGTACCTGCTGCTCATGACCGACCACTGAGCCCCCAGGCCTGGCTGCACTTTGTAAAGAACGCAGAACTCAGAGGCAGGAAGGGCCATGTCTGTGTGCATCTCAGTGGCCTGGGGAGCCCTTGGCTGGAGCACCTGCCTCTTCTGGTCACCACAAAAGCCACCAGTTTCCTTGAGAGTATCTCCGTGGCACACACTGTTCCAGGATGTGGTATGAGGGAGCCTCCACTGGTGTGCTGGAGCCCATTCACTCTGCCTCGGAGGAGCTAACACTAAATTTTCAGGGGGTTTAGGGCAGTTGCTAAGCACAGCCATTATTACAGATTAGAGTATGTAAACTCACAATTAAACACATTATAATAGAAACGAAGGTAAAAAGTACTCAAGATTCCTCCTTCCCTAATGTCTGCCACATTTTCCTATTTTCTGAGCCCTTGAGGCTCTTCACGTCGGGCATGTCTGCGTGGGGCGCACCAGGTGATGGTGCATCACTGCCCACTTCTTCTCAGCCCCACCTGTAGTCATGTCGCAGTGGGTTGCTTGAGATCAACCACGGCAGGAGAATTTACACCACTGAAAGAGGCAAGCACTGGAAATCAAGGCTTAATTGCTTGATATGCAGATTGTCTGGGCTTAGAAAATGGTAGGGAAAATGTGAACAATGCAGATTGAATTTAAAAGTGTTAACACTGCAGAGAGCACAACATTTGAGGAGACAATTCTTCCAGTATTTGAAAAGCATCATCCAATTCGGCAGGGAAGTCACTCACATCCTCGACAAACTGATGAAGCTCAGACATGTGTCTTTGTGGTTTCACTTTTTGTCTTCTTCACCAACACAAAACAAAACCTGGAGCTAACACACACGTCGGAACTACACCTGTTAGTCAATTGCAAGCATTGGTTGGCTATGACAAATACAAGAGTTTGGCAAAAATCAGCAAGGTCAGTCTGTGAGATTCAATTGACCGTATGGAATTTACAGTAGAGAGAATTTTGTGTTTTATTATTACTGGTAAAGTGTGTGCTATGTACCCTTAACATCAGCAAAATGTCTAAGGACTCGTGTGCAGACACTACCAGAGAGCTGGTTGTTGCACATCACCAGCACACCCCTGACTCCGAGCTCTGCCAGCCTTGACCTTCTGAACACCCCAGCCTTTCCCATGCCTTCACTCCTGCTGGCCACACCTCAGCTCTGCTCCTGGAAAATGCCCCGAGCACTGGCCTTGACCACACAGGGCCCAGCACTGCCAAGCGTGAGCTCTGGGAGGCCAGCCGAAGACCCTGGGGCCCTACAGGAGAGAGGAATGTGCTTATAGGGCCGACTGCCAAAAGGAAACATCATTTCCACAGAAATGCAGACCCATCTGTTTCCGTGGGTCGTTCCCTGGTGGATAGGCAGGTTCAGGCTGACCCAGCCTGCATCTAAGGAATCCCCTTTTCAGGTTATGGTGACTTGACGAAGACTGTCCTTGAGTAAACTTTTGTCAGCCTCCCCAAGCCCTCCCTCTACGCTTCAACTTTGGCATCCATCCTTGTGGGCCTGCACTGCCCAGTTGTAACAAGAATCCTGCTAAGGCAGCTCAGAGAGAACCCCCCACGCTGGATATCACCAGCCTCCCCCCGGTGATGTCTGACCCCCTGGCCTGCCTTCAACCGGAATCCCCCTTACCCCTGGTGTCTCCTCGTGGTCATTTCCATCCACCGCTCCCACCCTGCTCCTTGGCTATAAATTCCCACTTGCCCTTGTTGTGTTCAGAGTTAAGACTATACTGAGGGGACTTCCCTGGTGGTGCAGTGGTGAAGAATCTGCCTGCCAATGCAGGGACACGGGTTTGAGCCCTGGTCCAGGAAGATCCCACATGCCATGGAGCAACTAAGCCCGTGAGCCACAACTACTGAGCCTGCACGCCCTAGGGCCCACGTGCTTCAACTACTGAGCTCGTGTGCTGCAACTACTGAAGCCCGTGTGCCTAGAGCCCATGCTCTACAACAAGAGAAGTCACTGCAATGAGAAGCCTGCACACCACAACAAAGAGCAGCCCCTACTCGCTGCAACTAGAGAAAGCCCACGCGCAGCAATGATAACACAACGCAGCCAAAAAAACAAAAGACTATACTGAGGTCTCTTTTCCCCTATTGCAATAGTCCTGAATAAAGTCTGACTTTACTGCTTCAGTTACCACCTGGCTCTGGTTCTCTCTGATGGGGTCTACCCAGGGCCCAGGATGAGTGCCAGGGAGCGTGTCTAGCTTGGATTCAGTGGTAGGCTGTCTGGCCAAGGGAATTTTGCTTTTTATTAATTGTGATCAAATATACATACCATAAAATTTACTATCTTAACTATTGTTAAGTGCACGGCTCAATGGCATTAAGCGTATTCACATTGTTATGCAACATCACCACAATCTGTCTCCTTTTCTTCTTGAAAAACTGAACCTCTGTCCCCATTAAATGCTAACTCCCCATCCCCCTCCTCCAAGCACCCACCATCTTACTTTCTGTCTCTATGAATTTGACTCCTCCAGGGACTTCATATAAGTGGAATCACACAGGATTTGTCCTTTTGTGACTAGCTTATTTCACTCTGCATAATGTCCTCAAGGTCCATGCATGTGGTGGCAGGTGTCAGAGTTTCCTTCCTTGTTCAGGTGGAATCACGTTCCATTGTTTGGATGGACCACATTGTGTTTACCCATCATGTTCATCCATCCATGGACACCTGGGTTGTTTCCACATTTTGATGACTGAGTAATGCTGCTGTGAACATGCGTGTACAGATATCACCTCAAGACTCTGCTTTCAATACTTTTGGAGAAATACCCAGAAGTGGAGTTGCCAGATCACATGGTAGTTCTATTTTTAATATTTTGAGGAACTGCCACAGTGCTTTCCACAGTAGCCACACCATTTTACATTTCCACCAACCATGCATAAGAGCTCCATTTCTCCACATCCTCTCCAGCACCTGTTTTCTGTACTTTCCTTACGAGCCACCCTAATGGGTGTGAAGTGATGTCTCACTGTGGCTTTGATTTGCGTTTCCTTAATGATTAGTGATGTTGAGCATCTTTTTATGTGCTTGTTGGCCATCTGTATGTCTTCTTTGAAGAAGTGTCTATTCAAGTCCTTTGCCCTTTTTTTAAGCTGGATTATTTTGTTGCTGTTGAATTGTGGGACTTCTTTATGTATTCTGGATGTTAACCTCATATCAGATACATGATTTGCAAATATTTTCTCCCATTCCATAGGCTACCTTTTTATTCTGTTGATAGGATCATTTGATGCACAAAGGTTTTTCATTTTGATGTAGTCCAGGGAATCTGGTTTGGATTTTAAAGCCCAGTTGTTTCAACAAACATTCAGCCAGGCTCATATTAGGTCCTGGGGACACAAAGAACCACCCAGAGCTGCCTGCAGTCTGCGAGGCGGACAGACTCACAAATAGACAAGAATAAACGGTCACGTCTTGGTTACGGCACCTAACACAAAGCTCTCTGGAAAACATAAACGCACACATGCACACAAACAGAGGAAACTGTGAGGACATCTGCCTCACAACACAGGAGACATTTGGGTCCTGTGTGCAAACAAAGGGACCCCCTAGGACAGCCCAGGTGCCCAGGCAAAAGGTTACCCCGCAGCCCCACCTGAAAGACAAAAGTCACAATCAAAGGCCTAGTGGCTTAAGGGGCAGGACTGAGAGGAATGGGCTGAGGACCCCTTTCTCTCCCCCAGCACTGAAACCCCAGAACCTCACTCAGGCCTGGTGGCCATAGTCCCCTGAGGCCCCATGACCTGCTGGGGACCTGAGCACAGGTGGAGCCCGTGGCTCTCCCACACAGCCCATCTGTGGACAGGGGTGATGGTCCATTGGTATTCATAAGACGATTGCTCAGAAGATTAATTAAAAGACAAGGGGATTTTTGACCATCTGTTCTAATTGAGAAGAAGAATTTAGAAATATAACTGTGTCATCTATCACGGAGGAATTCACACCTATCCTTCTTGGAATCAGAATATTAATCAAGTCTCTCAAAGAGATTCAGCCACACGAGGAAATCACTGCTGCCCTTCCTCCTAAATTAGCCCAATTAAATGAGGATAATTTTAAATGTTTGGCTTTGGGGGGTGGGGAGGATGGCAGTCATACACCAGCAAGGAGAAGACAGGATTTTCCCCACCAGGTCTGGGGAAAGCACATCTCCAGCCCCACGCCGTGTCTCTGGCAGCTGGGATGCAAGCCTGAGGGGCTGGGAATGGATGCTGCAGGTGTAAAATAATGCAGCAGGGAAATCAGGTCGGCAACTGGGTGCTGGAGGGAGGTGCTCAGAGCCGCAGCCCCAGGCCAGCATCCCCTCGCTTCTACCTGAGCGACTCCTCAAAGCTTGAAGTTGGCAACCCAAAACCCCTGTCCCCTCTGGGAGTACCAGCCCTCGGGGCAGCCAGACTAGTCCCCGGATGAAGGACAAGAAATAAAGAAAACAACCAGGCAAGATTGAACGAGGAGGTGTTTACGCAGGCTTTTGCTGGGCAGTGGTGCCCGGGGAGGGGGACGGGCCCTCTGCAGACCCCAGGCCGTGCCACCTAGCCTGGACGGTGCTGGCCAGAGACAGGCCTGGGGACCCCGCTGGCCCCCGGGGAGGAGGGAAACACCCATAGCAGGTCACAGGCTCCACAGTAGCCCTGGGCTGGGGAGAGAGGAGGTGCTACACGTGCCAGCGCCAGCGAGGGAAAAGAGCCCGCACGCCAGGGATACACCTTCTGCCAAGCTCCTCCTCCTCCTCCTCCTGGGAGGCTCCCTGGAGCATCTTCTCGGCAGGACCCAGCGGCTCTGCTGAGGGTCCTAAGCCGCATCGTGGAAGCCCGAGGATCAGCTGCACACCAAGGGACACAGTGCTGTGGATGGAAGGCAGTGCGAGTGGGAAACGCACACACTCGTGTGCACATGCTCACGCATGCACGCAACCGGGTTTGTGCCCACACGCGTGACTGCACACGTGCATGCGTGCACACACGTGCACACGGGCTTTAACGAGAGGGTTAAATCCTGAGCCTGAATATTGACCTGCTTGCAGATGCTGTGACCACAACATTCTCTCTATTGCAATAGATCCTCCCCCATCACAATGCTCCCTCCCCATCACAATGCTCCCTCCCCCATCACAGAAGTCCCTCCCTATAAAATATTCCCTTCCCCCTATAGATAGTCCTGGTAATATTTCTGTGGCCCCACTTTCTTGTGACTCGGCTTCACGCCAAACCCTGGAGTTGACATGACAAAGGCAGAACGCCCACAATCTGTCTGGGGCGGGTGGGGGGAGGGAACCAGGCTGAGCAGGCAAAAGCCAGACCCCCTGTGGTGGGCAGGGTGAGGAGAAGGCTGGGACCCTCGCACATTACCAAATCTTGTCCTGTTCCCCGAAACATATACAATTCACCGAGCCTGTGTGAACCACGAGTGCAGGAGCGAGACGGGCAGGAGGACGAAAGCAAAGGGAAAACTGTAAGATGAACTAGAAACGGATTAGCACTCAAAATATGTGCAAGGGAACGTCTAGGCACTTGCTAGGAGAGTCCTGAAAATTCGCTCCAGAGGTGTGGACAAAAGACACCAAGAAGCAAAGCAACTGCTCAGAAAAAGCACAAACTGCTACTCCATCCCTACTGCTCACTGAGCACTTACTGCGGTTCAGATGTTGCTAAGAGCTGCACACACAGAATGCTGTCCAAACCCGGCTTAGCTTCACTTCACACGTTGCCTGGGCAACGTGTCTGGGTCCACCCAGCTGGCAAACGGCTGAACCAGGAGTCAAACCCAGATCCACCTACTACCAGCGCTCAAGCCTTGAATCATTCTTCTAAGACAAGGCGGAAGACAAACCCATCCAGAGGAACCTGGGTGACGGAACTCCCAGCTCTGCACAAGGACCCACTCAAGGGGCCGTCTTTACCGCTAATTCGCTGCACTTCATCTAGACTCGAATTTCCCAGTGCTGACTGGAGTTCACTGGGAACAAAAGCTCTCACGACCTTCATGATCGTGTGACGTGTCTTCTCCATGTGTGCCGCTGACCTCACGTGGGTCCCAAAGCCCAAGTCCGGAGCCCCTGCCTCCCCTTTCTCCCCTGTGAGTGATGCCATCTGGGGGAAGACGTGCATCACTCTTGCGGGTATGCAGGAGTGAAGTGAGCGCTCGGGGCTGAGATTAACACCGTGATGGTATCCAGTCGAGAGGGATGCATGGCTTGCACGAGCTAAATCATACCCTGTGCATCGCTTATCGATTTTTCCTTTTCCTCGGCCGGCTGGAGTCGGGAAGGCTGCCTTCGCTGTGTTATTTCTGGTGGTTTTTATCCCAAGCGAGAAGAGAAGTAGCCTGTGTTTGCAGAAATTAAAGTTCTAACCTAGAAAGCACAGGCGGGTGGAGGAAGCGGGTGGGAGATAGTGGGGGAAAGTGGAGCAAGGAGACAGGATGGGAACTGGGGCTTGGGGCAAAGGACGAGAGAATATGGAGCTTTCTGGAGCTGCGGAGGGAGGCTTGAGTGGGCGGGATAAATTGGGAGACTGGGATAGACACACGACTGTATGTCAGATAGATGACTAATAAGGACCTGCTATATAGCTCAGGGAACTCTACTCAATACGCTGTAATGACCTATATGGAAACAGAATCTAAAAAAGAGTGGATATATGTGTCTGTATAACTGGATCACTTTGCTGTATACCTGAAACTAACACAACATTGTAAATCAACTATATTCCAATAAAAATAATTTTAAAAAGTGAGCAGAAGCGCCCTTTGCTTTAGATCCCAAGTCACAGACACAGAGACCCTCACACCTTTAAGAAACCTCAGGGGGCGAGTTGGGCAAACTGCTCTGGGTTCCACAGCCGATCTTGCCTTTTCCTTCGACATCAGGCCAGGCTCCTGAGCTCTAAATCATTGCTCCTGGGAATTCAGACTTCCAGATCCCACTGTCCTCCCAAGCGGCCTATGAATAACCCCCTCTAGGCCCGGACTCACACCTCCCCCTCCCCGGCCTGGGATGAAGCCCACCTCCCAGGGGCACCACTCCTGCCCTCGACTTTCCTTCTGCCCCAGGCCCGACTGTGGGTCTGAGGTTTCCTGGCACCTCTGGAGAATGGCCTCCAGGTGGCCTGAAGGAGAAGCCCCCTCGCCAACCGGCCTGTGGCCCCATGTGTCCAGACCTGGCCCCAGAGTTCAAGCCCCTGAGGGTTAACTGGACGGGAGGGCCCTCGTGTGACCTCACCGACCCCCGCTTCACACACGCCACAAACTTCACCCTCCCCTGGGCCTAGCATAGAACCACCTTGTCCAGACCATCTGTCGGTCTGTCTGTCTGTCTGTTGTCATCGCTCTTGTCCCTGTGATGGGCAGCATGACGTGGCAGAAACAGTGGGTGTGTGAACTAAAGTCAGACGCACCAACGTGTGTGACCTCGGAAGGTCACTTCACTCTCCCAAGCCTGTTTCTTTCTCTGCACATTAATTAGTAGCGCTTCTCGGACCTTTGTCACAGGGCCACGCCCACCCCAGACACGGGGCAGAAGAGGGAGACGCGAAAGAGCCTTACAGCCAGCAGAGTGCTGGACCAAGGGCAGCCTGGAGCTGACGCGTCCAGGTAGAAGGAGGTGACAACCAAGGACCATCCCGGGTGAGGCCAGGCCACCCCGCCCCGGGCCCCGAGGGAGGGAGCCCCGGTGCAGGCAGAGGCATCACTGTGAGCTGTGGGGGCAGCGCTGGGCCCTGCGAGTGCAACGGTGGGCGGGCGAGACAGAGACCCAGGAGCCTCCTCCAGGGACCAGCAGTCAGACAGCTGTGCCACATCCTGGTGGGCAGCGCCGAGCTCAGGAAAGGAGCATGGCAAGGAAGGGGGTGGGGGGCTGAGACTGGGGTCCCGCTGTGTTAGGTACAGCAGTCAGGGCAAACTCGAGGTTTTGAGCAGCGGCTGGAATGAGGGAGACCGGGCCTGGGGAAAGACGTGAGGGAGAAGGTTCTGGACGGAGGGGCAAAGACCTGCAGTTCTGTCTTACGGTGTCCTAAGTACTGAACTGTGCCCCCAAGTTCCTACGTTGCAGCCCTAACCCCAATGTGATGGTGTGAGGAGGTGGGGCCTTGGGGAGGTGATCAGGGTGAGATTAGGGCTTGAGGGTGGGCCCCGTGATGGGGTGGGTGCCCTTGTAACAAGAGGAACAGAGCAGAACACGTGAGGACACAGCGGGAAGGTGGCCGTCTGCAAACCAGGAAGAGAAGTCTCACCAGGACCTGACCTGGATGTCCAGGCTCCAGAACCAAGAGGAATCAGTTCTGTGTTTACACCCCTGTCCAGCCCGGGCTGACTGAGACGGGGTCTCTGTCTGGCTTTGGCGTCAGGTCACGCTGGCCTCGTAGAATGAGTCAGGAAGTGTTTTCTCATCTTCTGTTTTTTTGGAAGAGTTTCTGAAGTTCTGGTAATAATTCTTTAAATGTTCAGCAGAATTCAGCCGTGAAGCCACCTGGACAAAGGTCTGGCATGCTGGAGGTACAACCCTGGGAAAGCTGGAGTCACTGGGAGCCAAGACAGGGAGCAGCCGCGTGCAGGGCCCCGCGGCCTCAGTGAGGAGCGTGGGGACACCCAGGGAGAGGCGCAGGAAGCCCTCTGTCGCGGGCAGCGTGGACAGGCTCTGGCGGGACAGGAAGGGTGGCCGGAGGCCCGGGGTGGTCGGGGCCTGGGCTCTCACACCACACAAGGGAGCTCATCAGGGTGGGCGCTGAGATTTGTCCCCTTGCTGGAGCCAAGGGCAGGGCCCAGAATTAACCCCGGGGTCACCTTGGAGAAAGGCCTCCCAGCCTCCTGCCCATCCCAGCCCCACGGCCAGGTGCCGGGCCCGGGGGTGTGTTTCCCGCCGGGGAAACCAAGCCCCGCTCTCACTGCAAACCATGACAGCCCTTGACACCTTCAGAGGGAAGAGGGAAAAAAAAAAAAAAGAAGACAATTTACAATTGCAAATTGGAGCTCCACTCTCCCAGCCTGCCCGCCAGGCAATCTAGCGCAGGAGACAGATGGCCAAGAAGCGTTCCAGGAACGTGTTATGACACATCGCTGAGCCGCGGAGAGCAGACAGCTCCAGAAGGGACAGGCTGCCTGTCACTCCACCTTGAGGGGCTCCTGGAGGGACTCTGGGGACAAGGGGCTGGGACAAGGCAGGAGCCAGCCCCTCCGCCTCACTGTCTGCCTCTGACCGTCCCTCTGCCCTCAGCTCTCACCATCGTGCAAGAGGGTCAGAACCTCAGGGCGCGGGGACCCGAGAGTCACGGGAACAGAAATCACAGCTGCGCAGCTGTTGGGGGCGGGGGAGGGGGGAGGACCAGACACCCCTCGCTGCTGTGTTTTGAATTCAGGATGAAGAGGACAGTCTGTCCAGGTGTTGGGCCAAAACACTCCATCCACTAACACAGCAAAGAGCCAGGATCAGGGTGGGGACCCTGTGGGAGAGGCGGGGAGGGGGAGAGAGGGGCCCCCAGGGGTCTCTCCACTTTATGCAAATGAGAACAGGTGTGCAGGAACCCGGCCCGTCTGCCATCGGAGACACGCATCCTTGATTTCGCCGATGCCACAAGCAAGGTCTTTCTCACTCCCAAATGCTGCTCTTTTTAGGAAAAAAAAAAACCCGTGTTGCTGCATCAGTGGGTTTTCTTAGTAACAGTACTGTCTGCCATTCCTTCTTCCCAGAGCTCATTCACTTACGTGGGGATCTGAAGGCCTGTCACCCGCAAAGACCAAGGGAGGTGGCAAAGCGGACCTAGTACAGACCCTTGGAGGGAGGCGACAGCTCAGAGACCCAGCCCCAGGAAGCAGGTAGGGAACAGTCAGGGCCTGACAACAGCCCAACACAGTGTTGTGGTCTGAGGTGGGGGGCAGGGGAGGCTGGACGAGTGGAGGACAAGACAGGGAGGCAAGACCCCACAGCCCAGGTCAGACCCCAGACCTCTAGGAGGGGCTGGTGGAGAGAGATGGGGGCGTGGAGGGAAAGGAAGTCCCCGAAGCTAGAGGGCTGGCACCAGACGTGGCCAGGTGACAGCTTGAGGTTTGGTCAGAGCAAAGGGACTCCAGAATTTTCTATGGCTGAGTCCTCAATGCAAATTGGAAATTTCAACGAGATGCTAAGAAAAAAGTGTCTACAAGCAGAAAGAATTAAAATACACACATACGTATGGATTCAGTAGTGGCAGGGGAGCGAGCTGGCTGGGAGGGAAGGAATGGGGGGGGCACTCCAGCCCCTGTGCCAGACCCGCCTTTTCTGGCGCCTGCTTTTCTCCAAGCCACCATTGGAGCATCTGTGTCCCAGCCCAAAACCAGTGAGAACAGAAGCACCAAGGATGCGGAAGGTTCCCAGGACAGAATGCTCCTCTGTGAGATGTTAAATGTTGTCAGCATAAATCCAATCGATTTCACAAAGAGTTGTCTTAACGCACCACCTGCTTCTCCCTCAGAGAAAAGAAATGATTAATAGTGTTAACCACGGAAATGGAAAAGCCCTGAAGGTCATTTGAGGCCGTGCCAGGCTGCACCCGGATTTGCATCAGGCCACAGACCTTGTTGGGCCGTGGAGAGGGCCTTGGAGGGAAAGCGAGTCCCGAGGTTGGCCGGCCGCAGCTCGGGGCAGCGTGGCCCCGGCCCTCCTCCTACAGCAGAACCTGTCCTCGGGGCTCCTCAACCCCAGGAGGGAAACCCCCTCTGTTCCCAAAGGCTGAGCCACGCGTGGCCTTGCCCCACGGCACAGAACGAGATGTCCGTGGACAGCTTAGCAGGGGTTCTTGAGGTCACTGGGCTCCGGAGACGTGGCCTGTCTTTGTCACCAAACACGGGGGGCAGCGTCAGGAGGGCATTGCGTGTGCGGAGTCATCCTGGCAGGTGGGACGCCCTTGCTCACTCATTCATTTATTTGATTTGCAAATTGTGAAATTAATTCCACAAACGTTTACAGAGAGCTCTCTGAAGGAAAAAAAAATGAAGGTGTTTGCAGAGTCCCTGTTTAAGCCTCTGTCTCACTAACTCTCGGGCTTCACAGAAGGTCCCAGGGCCATTTTGCAAAGCTGCTCCTAGTTCCTCCAACCTAAGGACACCAGCAGGCTGGACCCCGAGGCCATCGGTTCAAATCCTGATACACTATATTTGAACCTTGAAAAGTCACTTCATCGCTGTGTTGATTTGTTCGGGCTGCCATAACAAAATAGCATAGACTGGGAGGCTTAAACAGCAGAATTGTATTTTCTCGCAGTTCTGGAGGCTGCGAGTTGGAAATCAAGGTGTCGGTGGCACTGGTCCTCCGGAGGCCCCTCTCTTTGGCTTGTAGATGTCCACCTTCTTGCTCACACGGCGGCTCCCTGTATGCAGGTCTCTGCGTCCAGATTTCCCCTTCTCATGAGGGGAGTCATGCTGGGTCAGGGCCCACCCGATGGCCTCATTTGATTCTCTCTATAAAGACCTATTTCCAGATAAGGTCACGTTCGCAGGTACTGGAGCTAACACTTCATGTGGATTTAGGGGGACAGAATTCAGCCCACAAGGACCTCTAGGCCTTGATCTGCCTAGAGCAGCCCGACTCCCCCCCCAGAGCAGACCTGAGGACCTCCTGGGCCGGGGCCTGTGTTACCGGAAGTAATGGGTTCTCCCCTCCAAAGACCGGAGTCAGGCGAGGGGGCACGGGTCTCCACTGTCCTCAGAAAACCACAGTCTCAGCGGGCTCAGAGGACGTTAGCAAGCACTCTGCCAGCAGAGAAAATCCTTTAAGAAAAGCCAAGTTGCCTCGCAGAGACTTGAGCATAAGGTCGGAACCGTGGCGCCGGACCCATTCATTTCTCCCCGATAATTGTGCCACCTGCCTAGCCGGTGGCATTAGATGCTAAGACCAGCTCTTCAGAGGCACAGAAAAAAAGAAAAAGAAAAAGGCAGCCCCTTGGAGGGCGGATTTTTGGCATTTCATCTGAATTCCATAATGAATAATTTATACAAAGGCTTTATTGGAGCCCAGCGCTCCACAATAAATGTTCCATGAGAACATACTCAAATATTTCAGCGTCAGTGTCTCTCTGGTGGGTTTGGCTGACAGCCCAAACCAGATCTGAGTTGCTACATTGCTTATTTACGAAAAATATCATCATCTTATTTTTATTTGCCTTTTTCCAGGCATTCGAGGGGTGATGAATTTGAGGGGCACAGGCGGCAAACACAGCTGCTCCTGTCAGATCCAGGAGGGAAGGGAGACCCTGAATTTTGGAGCAGGAAGTGAGGAGAGGGGGCCTCAGCTGCCTGCACCTTTTTGCCTGCAAACAGCAATGAGGAGAGAGACAAGGAGTTGAAGAGCCACCTGGTTTCTGGGCACAGAAGTGACATATGGCCACGTGCCCCGGGCCGTCCTGAGCAGGGTGGAGTGCAGGCATGGGTTGGGGTGGGGTGGGAGAAGCCCCCAGTTATCCAGCTTAGGAAGAGGGGTCCAGAGTGAAGGCCTGGGGACAGGAAGGCTGGTTTATCCTCCCGCTTGATGGGTTACTTGGTTTCTCCCAGGCTTCACTGTCTCATTTATAAAATGGAAAAGACAAAGGTCTACACTCAGGACGGTCACGAGGGTTTAACGAGTGGATGTGGGCAGCCTGGCCGGCACATCATCACTCACGCACAACAAGCCCCTGTCCGGTTGACGGATGCGTGGCGCAGGGCCTGGAATGGGCAGGCCACCAGTGAGAACGGTCACTTCTGATGTGCTCCTGACTCAGCTGCAACGTCCAGAGGTGGAGCCCCTCCCACTCGCTGCCCCCAGGGTTCACACAGACTCAGCATCAATGCTCTCTTAATATTTTATCTTCTTCATTCCTGGATTCAACTCTTTTTGCTGTTAAACGGCCTGTGTGTGCTCAGCTTCAGTGCCATCAGCCGCATCAACATCTTTCTGAAACCCTCACGATCACCTGGCCCTTTGTGAGTCCAGTGGGGTTGCACTGGGGGCCCAGGGAGGGGGTAGGGGCGGAGGAAACTCCAAGCTGTGGCTCTGCCCTTCCCATCCTAGTCAGGGGAGTGGTGGTCCTGGTTTCCAGGCTGTCAGGGCCACCTGCATTTCAAGAACTCTGGGAGGCAGCCAAGGGTGCCTGAGCAGCCCGTGCTTTCTGCCTGCTGAGGATGCTCCGCTCTGGGAACGGGGGACAAAGATGGGGGCAGACGGAAGGTAGGATGAGGTGGGACCCAGTGCCCCAGGAACCACGGAGAACATCCCATCTTGAAAAGACCTTGGTGGTCATCTTAGGCATAGTGGCCTGTCCTGTGGACGCAGGCATCAGCCCCCAGCCCCATCGCTGACTAGCCAGGTGACTTTGGACAAGTTTCTTAACTTCTCTGCCCCTCTGTTCTCTCATCTCTAAAATGGAGAGATTATAATCCCTTCCAGATGAGACAGTGCCCAGGCAGCCCAGGGCACAGTGCCCGTGTCATTCCAAGCAGGCACCCAAGAAATGCTCGTCTGGAGAGAAGAGAGGGAGACCTGGCGTGGGGGGACATCCCATCATCCCTCAGTGCATCACTGGCACACAGGTCACCTCCCCCACTCCTTCCCATAGGACCCCGTTTTTGGTCTGGTGTCCACCCTCCTCCGCACTGGCCATGGACTCAGGAGGCCAATTCCTCTCTCATTCTGGATGGATCCCAATTAACCAATCACTGTATGCCATCCTCCTCCTCGGTGATTATTTCAGCCAATCAGCACACAGAATTCCCCTGGTGACTATTATAGGTCCAGGAACAGACACGTGACTAATCAGACTGGCCAATCAGAGGGATGAGAAGGACTTTCACTCCATCTATCTTTCTCCCTCTGGGTGTGAATGCGCAGCTTGTCCCATCACCAGCTGGGGGCACCCACCTTAAAGCCATGAGGGAGGCTGCCTAAGGACAAAGAGAGGCAGAGCCAAGGGAATCACAGAACAGGGGAGCTGGGGCCCTGATGGTGGTGTGCCTGCCACCCACCTCGTCCCAGAACCTGTGCTTAGAGGAGACGATGCATCTCTTCATAGTTAAGCCATCTCGAATGGGCTCTTCCATTACTTGTGAGCTGAGGCGTCCTCACCGGCCCAAGTCTGAGAGCCATTCATTCATTCATTCATCATTCATTCATACTGTCTTCGCTGAGAACCCAGTATAGCTGGGCACTGTCTCAGCTGTAAGGAATAAAAATCCAAATTAGGAAAAGCCTTCTGCCCCCAAGTGCTCATAGCCCAAGAGGGGAGACAGACGCATAAACAGACACACACACCACCCGGGTGAGCATAGGACGACGAGGGAGGATCTGATAGGCACCCGACCAAGCCTGGTTGGAGGGGAGGGGGCTGAGCAGAGCAGGCTCGGGGAAGTTCCCAGTGGAAGCAGATCTGGGTTCTGCTGCACCAGCCATCTTGAGACCTGTGTGCCGTGGTTGGGTTGTTTTCCTCATGGTCCCTTGGATGGACCATCTGACTCCTGAGAAAGGCCCCCTATCTATAAAGGGAGAGGGTCTCAACTGCAGCAAGACCTCCATGGCCTCTCAAATGTCCAAGCCTGGGCAAAATTCACACCAGCAGAGGAGCACCCAGTGGGATAAAGGAGGAAAAAAAGTAACGGCCAAATTAAGCTTTTCACCAGAATTCTATTCTAAGCTTTTTGAGAAAGGTCACCTCGTTTTTGAAGACCCACACAAAAGACTGTCAAATTTAATTCAAACACAGCCCTCACCATCCCGGAAAGGCATTTGAGAAGGGCCTCCGGAACTCCCTGCTGAAGCATGACGGCCATCATGCCTCTAATGGGGCAGGACAACAGCGAGGTGGCCGAGCCCCGCTGCCTGGGATTGACCTCACCTCTCACAGCTGAGTGACCTCGGCAAGGCTCAGTCGCCTCCTGTGAAAAATGGGATAACAGTGGTGCCTACTTCCAAGAACTAATGTGAAAACTCTACAGATAAGAGAAATAAAGTTCTTAGAACTATTTCTGGTATGCATTTAGTGCTCAATAAGTGTTACTACTATTTTCTAGACACTTTAATCAAATGGTCTATAGGCAGAGATTTGTGCACTTGGCCAAGTGGGATAACAGGGAGTGAACTTACCTTTCCAGCTAAAACAACCCCCAAAAAAGGGAAAAAATATGTGAAACAGTTTCTCACACCATGGACATCAGGCAGCAAAGGAAAGTAATTCCTGAGACATAGAAAATAAACCAGTTGAACCCGAAGATCACCCCCACCTGCTATCCTGGGTGAGTTTCCAGGCGGCAGCACAGGTGCAGGAACACAGGCAGAGCCCAGGGGACCCTGAGAAGAGGACACAGAGCTGAGAATGCAGGGAAACTGAAGCCTCCAGACTTCACAGGACAGAGCACTGGAGCGGAGAAAGCTGCAGAGACAACTCTGAAGATCTGCAGAAGATCCCCTTCCAGTATCCAGCAAAGGAATGATCAGTGCACATAGATGAGAAGACTACCCACAGGTGCAGAAGAAGCCCCCAAAAGTGTTAGTGGGAACAGTGCCCGGTGCCCACACAGGGCTGAAAATTGTTACTGTTCTCACCACCAGACTGGGAATCCCCATAATTCATGGGGCACTGGGTAGAGCATTCAGAAGAGTCTTGCCTCAGTCATGGGGATTAATTCCCCCAAGTCCAAATGCTGATCTGGTCTAGGAGTAACTGTTAGGGGTAATTGTTGCTGATTTGCTGGTCCCACCTAACAAATCTTAAAAGCGAGGTATGACAGGATCAAAATGTTCCCAAATTACTTAACTGCATCTCAGAACAAAGCTCAGGAATACTTTAGATCTATAAAAAATATATATCCAGCAGCCAACGATGCAAAATTCCAATGTCTGGCATCCAATCAAAAATTTCTAAGCATGCAAAGAAGCTTGAAAACACAACCTGTAATAAGAAGAAAAATCAATCAAATCGGAACTGACATAGATGTTAAAATTAGCAGACAAGAAAGTTTAAAAATTTATTAAGGTCAACGCAATATTGAAGGAGAAGAACACAGTTGGAGAACCGATGCTACCCAACTTCAAGACTTACTATAAAGCTATTGTAACCAAGGCACTGTGGTACTGGTGAAAAATAGACAAATAGGTCAATGGAACAGAATAGACAGCCCAGAAATAGACCCACATAAATATAGTCCACCGATCTTTGACAAAGGATCTAAGGCAATGGAGCAAAGATAGTCTCTTTAACAAATGGTGCTGGAACAATTGGATGCCTACATACAAAAAAAAGAGAATCTAACCACAGGACTTAGAGCCTTCACAAAAATTAACTCAAAATGGATCATAGACCTAAATGTAAAACATAAAGCAATAAAGCTCCTAGAAGATAACATAAGAGAAAACCTAGAGGACCTCAGGTGTAGCAGTGACTTTTCAGCTACAACACCAAAGGCATGATCCATGAAATAAATAATTGATAAACTGGGCTTAATTAAAATAAAAACTTCTGCTCTGTGAAAGACAACATCAAGAGGATTGGAAGACAAGCTCAGACCAAGAGAAAATACTTGCAAAAGACAGATCTGATAAGACTGTTATCCAAAATATACAAAGAACTCTTAAAACTCAACAATAAGAAAACAAACAACCCAATTAAAAAATGGGCAAAAGACCTGAACAGACACCTCACCAAAGAAAATGTACAGATGAAAAAGAGTCATATGAAAAGATGCTCCACATCATATGTTATCAGGAAAATTCAAATTAAAACAACAATGAGATACACTACACACCTATTAGAATAGCAAAAAAAAAAATTCTGGAACACTTACAACACGAAATGTTGGCAATGATGTGGAGCGATAGAAATTCTCATTCATTGTTGGTGGGAATGCAAAATGGTACAGCCACACTGGAAGACAGTTTGGTGGCTTCTTACAAAACTAAATCCAACAAGCATGCTCCTTGGCATTTCCCAAATGGATTGAAAACTTATGTCTACACAAAAACTTGCACTTGGATATTTATAGCAGCTTTATTCATAATAATTGCCAAAACTTGGAAGCAACCAAGATGTCCCTCTGTAGGTGAATGGATAAACAAACTGGTACATCCAGACAATGGAATATTATTTAGAGCTGAAAAGATATGAGCTATCAAGCCATGAAAAGATATGGAAGAAATTTAAATGTGATTGCTAAGTGAAAGAAGCCAGTCTGAAAGACTACATAGGTATGATTCCAACTATATAACATTTAGGCATTGAAGGCAAAACTATGGGGACAACAAAAAGATCAGTGTTTGTCAGGAGTTGAGGAGGGAAGGATAAATAGGCAGAGGGCAGGGGATTTTTAGGACAGTGAAAATACTCTATATCAGATTAAAATGATGTATAGGGCTTCCCTGGTGGTGCAGTGATTAAGAATCCGCCTGCCAGTGCAGGGGACGCGGGTTCGATCCCTGGCCTGGGAAGATCCCACATGCCACGGAGCAGCTAAGCCCATGCACCACAGCTACTGACCTTGCGCTCTAGATCCCGTGAGCCACAACTACTGAGCCCGCATGCCACAGGTCCTGAAGCCTGCGCGCCTAGAGCCCATGCTCCACAACAAGAGAAGCCACTGCAATGAGAAGCCCGTGCACCGCAACGAAGAGCAGCCCCTGCTCGCCACAACTAGAGAAAGCCCGCATACAGCAGCAAAGACCCAACGCAGCCAAAAATAAAAACAAATAAATAAATAAACTTATTTTAAAAAATGATGTATATATGTCATCATACATTTGTCCAAACCCATAGAATGTACCACACCAAGGGTGAACACTAAGGCAAACTATGGACTTGGGGGACAATGCTGTGTTGATGTAGGTTCTTCCTTGGTGAAAAATGTACCATCTGGTGAGTGATGTTAATAACAGAGAAAGCTACGCATGTGTAGGGGCACAGACTACACAGGAAATCTCTATACTTTCCTCCTAATTTGTTGGGAAACTAAAACTGCTCTAAAAAATAAAGTATTTTTTAAAAGTTATTACAACTCTGTGCCATATATTCAAAAAGTTATAAACATGTAAAGTATTTTAAAAGACTCAAATAAAAGTTTTGAAAACGACAATATCTGAGATGAAAAATGCACCGGTAGAATTAACAGCAGATTAGATGTTTCAGGAGGAAAGACCAGTGAACGTAAAGACAAAGCAATAGAAATTATCCAAAGAAATTATCCAAACAAAACACATAGAGAAAAAATAGTTTTAAAAAATTAAAAGAGAATTCATGAACTGGAGGATAATTTCAAACAGCCTAAAATAGTGAAATTGGAATCCCCAAAGAGAAGAACAGAAAATCTATTTGAAGAACTATGGCTGAAAATATTCCAAATTTGATAAAAACTACAAACCCACAGATTTAAGAAGCTGGATGAACCTCAAGCATGAGAGAAATAAAGTCACATCATAGTCAAATTGCTTGACTTCAAGGATAAAAAGAAATATCAAAATCAGCCAGAGGAAAAGGACACGTTACATAAAGATACACAAAAATCAAAATGATAGCAGATTTCTTATTGAAAACAATGTAAGCAAGAAGACAGTGGATGAACATCTTTAAATTTCTGAAGAAACAAAAACCTAAAGTTCTATACAGTGAAATTATCTTTAAAAAATAAAGGTAAGGATTCCAACTTCAGTTAAGTTGAAGTAAGCACACCTCACCTGGACCAGTTATTTGAGGACTTTGAACAGTAAATAGAGCGGACAGATTGAGGAAGAAAACAAGATTTTTTTTTTAAGTACCACCAAATCATCAGTGAGTTCAGCATTTTTTTCCTCTAGCATCACTTGGCCTGAACACAACGCAACTCACAACTTGAAAGTGAGCATTGGCACAAACAGAAAGCTTCAGGGGAAGCCCTCGAATTCTGGCTCAAGGAGAAGGAACAGAGCCTCCTAAATGCTCAAAGGAAATGTAGAAATCCCATGTCCTTTCTCTCTTCTCTATTTTCTCACACCTCAGCCCCCAAATAACCCTGTGGCAGTGTTTGCGGGACCACAGCAGAAACCCACAAAAGCCAAAACTCTGAGGGAGGGGAATTTTCCTCTCCGATTAGTGGATCTGCGATACCCAAAAGGCAGGGAAAACTCCATTGCTCTTTTTCCTCTTTCTTTCTCCACCATTTCACACCAGATACTGGTGTAGTCACAGAAGTGCATGTCATAGCAAGGTCACTGGAGCCCTAGGTTTCTACCCAAAGGACCAAAAAAGGCCAGAGATTAGGAGGAAAATTTCAGAGAGGGTAAAGCTGTGGAAAGTAACACCATAAAGTAGTACTATAAACTCCTGGTCTCACCTCCCAAGCTGCACATGGCATGAATCTGATCCTGGACAGTATACCAAAGACTTTAAGAACTGAACCACCTCGCAGCCCAAAGGCTGGCCTCTGGGTTGTGCACACAAGGGACAGATTTGAATAGCGCCCCGCAGACTTTGAAAACTGAGCTGACATTGGAACCACAACGCACAGAAGATGGGTTGGAACATGTGGTTTGAATACAACCAAGCTTATTGCTTGCTAAAACAAAAATAGTACCATTTCTCAAAGTATTTAAACAAGGCACAGTCTCATGAGATAATATTCACGATGTCCAGGATATAATCCAAAATTACATGGCATGTGATGAACCAGTTTTTTTCTCAACTCACATGGAAAAAACAATCATTGCCAATGCTGAGCTGACACAGATGTTGCAATTATCTGACAAAGACTTTAAAGCAGCTATTATAAAGATGCTCCAAAAGGCAATCACAGATACTCTCAAAACAAAAGGAAAAAGAGAAAGTCTTGGCAAAGTAGAAGATATAAAGAAAAACCAAATGGAAATTCTAGAATTCAAAAATACTATAACTGAAATATTAAAACTCACTGGATGGAGTCAAAGTAGACCAGAAATGACAGATGCGTCAGTGAAGTTGAACCTAAATCCATAGATATTATAAAATCTTAACAGCAGAAAGAATAATGATTGAAACAATAGAGATTCAGTGACCTATGGGACTATTTTTTTAAAGGTCTAATAGTCATGTCATTGGAGTCCCAAAAAGAGGGAAGAAAGAGTACAATGCTGAAACAATACTTAGAGAATAATGACTGAGGAGCTTCCCAAACTTGGTGACAAACATAAACCTACAGATTAAAGAATCTCAGTGAACCACAAGCAGGACAAAGCCAGAGAAATGCATCTCTTCTCTGTCAGGCACATAAAAATGGGGAATTAGGAGCATGCAACATAACGCATTAATTCCTACAATACATCCAGATGGAGACGCAGCAGAAGCAGCGCACTGAATCGGCACAAAAGTGTACCCTACAAAGTGACTTTGACCTTCTTTTGCTTTACTGCAATTCTCTCTCAAGCCCTCCCAGTTAAAGTCAGCACTTCAAGAGTTACAGTGACAGCTTCCAGGAGATGGCGTTACCTCCAGGCTGGGGTGGGGGAGGACAGAGAGGCCAGGTGGGGGAGATGGAGGAAGGCTGGAGAAGCCAGGCTCCTGTGCCAGAGTCTACCTCCCCCGCCGTGCTCCTGCCGGCACCGAGGGAGCCCCCTGGACTCTTTGGCCCCTCACAGGCCACCGCGGCTCCATCCAGCTTTCCTTCAACCCCCCAGCGCCCCTCCCCCAGCGCCCCTCCCCCACCGGCTGCACAGGATGGAGACTCGAGTGTGTACCCGCTGTAAGCCATTTGAGTCCCTCTCCTCCCTAAAGCTCCCAGCATGTTGGGATGAGTGATTCGGGCCTTTGGTTCGCCCTTGGGGCAGAGAGACCTTGACCTCACCCCTAACCCTTAAAGCAGCTGAGATCAGGATAGCTGAGGAGGAGGATTCGGGACACATTTACGTTCTGGCTTCAGCAGCGTGGTAGCCTTGGTCATGGCCCAACTGCCCATGTCTTTGGCCCACCAAAAGCCCTACACCAGCTTTGGGACATGCTGAACCCCTTCTCCCCCTGCCTGGAGGAGACAGCAACAGACAAACAAGCTTGTAAAGTTTTCAGTCCACCCTTAGTTCCGTGCCAGCCGTGGGGACTCGTGGACCTGTTCTCCCGTCTGGAGGAGGGAGCAAGCACCAAAAGCACGGTTCTAGCTGCTTTTTGCAATGCCACCTCTGAATCTCCAGCCTCCCCCCACCTCCCCAACCCTTTCTCACTTACAGGCAGCAAAGGAGAGGACCACGTATTGGTCCCAGCTGACCACACAGTTTGTTCCGCTACCAATTCCCATGGAATTTCCTCAAGTACATGAGCCAGCCCTCGGGCCCTCATCTTTCTCTCTCAGCGAGCAGCCACACCGCTGACGACCTCCCAGTCTCAGCACCAGTACTGCTAAGTCAGAAGCTACGACGGGGGCTTCCCTGGCGGCACAGTGGTTAAGAATCCACCTGCCAATGCCGGGGACACGGGTTCGAACCCTGGTCCGGGAAGATCCCACATGCCGTGGAGCAACTAAGCCCATGCACCACAAGTACTGAGCCTGCGCTCTAGAGCCCACGAGCCACAACTACTGAGCCCGTGTACCACAACTACTGAAGCCTGCACACCTAGAACCGGTGCTCCGTAACAAGGGAAGCCACCACAATGAGAAGCCCGCGCACCACAAAGAAGAGTAGCCCCCGCTCTCCGCAACTAGAGAAAGCCTGTACGCAGCAACAAAGACCCAACGCAGCCATTAATTAATTAATTAAATTTATTTTTAAAAAAAAGCTACGACGGTTCTGAGATGCTACCCTACTTGCAAGCTAATAGGTCAACCTGCCACATATTCTGGCAGAGACACACAGACCCCTGGTTAGAGAAACGAGATGCTTATTGCTCACAGCAAAGACAGCTTCCAGAGCACCACCTTCACATGAGTTCTGAGCCCCAATCCCACAGGCAACGCAGCTGAGCAAGCTGTTGGCTGCACGTGCAGTGGGTTACGACATGGAGAGGAACCCCAGATTGTGAGACTCAGAGCTTCGACAGGGCAGCTGGCACCTCTGCCCATCCCTCCCTCCTAAGAGACCTTGTCTCTACTCTGGAATGTGAACAGACCCTCCCCAGGCATGGGGGGAGAGGGGTACTTCTAGGTTTATTGCCCTGAGTGTAAGCAGGTGTATCTGAAAAGAGGTGTGTGGGCTACTCTGTCGACTTGCCAAAATCCCCTGCTCAGAGGCCCCGTCCTGTGCAGACTGTGAAGTAGTCATGGAAAATTGTCCCCCAACAATTCGACTGACTTGGAGGGATTCGCTTCCAGCTTGGGGAGGAAGTGGAGGGGCAGAGGGAAGTCCTGTGCTCCTGGGTGGGCTCCTCTAGAAGCCGAGTGTGGGCAGCCGTCCATGCGGACGATGGAAACTGCTAGAGAGACCCCAGGCAGAATGCAACGACCTGGCCTGGAAACGGGCAGGACTTCCAGCCCCAGGCACTTAACTGGTCATCTTTCTTTCAGGGAAGGAATTAGAGCCTATGTGGGTGGGGCCCCAATGTGGTCTCACCCTCGGGGCAGGAATAAGTGGTTTCTGCACCCAGTGTTGTCCACGCTGGCCTGGACCACTCTCCAGGTGAACCTGGGGACCATCTGGACCACTGAGCTAACGAGTCGCCTCTGCCTCCCAGGGCAATAAATGTTCCCAGGGACACTCTTCACTCTTTTCTGCAAGAGCAGGGACCCCAGAGCTGGACAGCCTGCCTTCAAATCCCAGCTCTGCCGTTTGCCAGCTGTGTGGCCTTGGGCAAGTTCTCGACCTTTCTGTGTCAGGCAGGTGGGGAAAATGGCAGTGCCTGCATCACCAGGTGGTCTGAGTGCTGGGTGAGCTAAGGAAGCACTTTGGACAATTGGGTACAATGAGAATGCTCAGTGCTGATAAAGGCAACTGACCGAGATGCCCCAAGGTGCCACTCAGGGACAAGCCAGCTCTCCCCTCCCCACCACTGCCACCAGTGACAACTTCCCCTGCACCCACCTTCCCTCCCAGAAGGAACAAACTATGGCTGTTTTAGTTTCCTGGGGCTGCCGTATCTAAGCACCACAGACTGGGCGGCTTCAACAACAAAAATTTAGTCTCTCACTAGTCTGGAGGCTGGAGTCCAAACTCAAAGTGTCAGCAGGGCTGGTTCCTTCTGAGGCTGAGATCAGGATCTGCTCCAGGCTCCTCTCCTTGCCCTGTAGGTGGCTGTCTTCGCGTTCACAGGCGTGCTGCCCGAACGCATGCTCCCATGCCCAAATGTCCCCTATATGGACACCAATCCTTTCGGGTTAGGGCCCATCCTAATGGCCTCTCCAAACGGGACCACAGTCTGGGATACTGGGGGCTAAGACTTCAGCACATGAATTTGAGGAACACAGCCCACCACATAACCGGCCCTCTCGGGTTAATGCCTCTTCCTGCCCATGAGCTCGTGAAGAGGGGCCTTCTTGTCACAAGGTGGCACTAACAGTGGAGGATGAGGTGGCCTAGGCCGGGCCATAAGGGCACTGTTGGTGTCTAGTGCCCCCAAACTGCCTTGTGTGTATATTTCTTGCTCCACTGGCAGGGGGAGGGGAGACGGTCCTTAGCACAGTTTTGCAGGGCAGCGGGTGTTCTTATGCCTGCAGTTTTGGGGAGAAAGCCAAGCAGACAGGGGAGTGGCGAGTCAGCCATGGCCATCCCGTGTCCAGGCATCTCTGCAGCCAGCAGATCCAGACACATTACAAGTGGGGCTCAGGGGGGCTCCCCCACCGCCAGCACCCCGCCGGCCTCTGCACACATTCGGGGGAGGAGGTGTGAGCAGGGCAGAAGCTGAGTTTCCAAACTGTCTGTGTCCTAACTTCCCTCCCCAAGAAAAACGGCATCACCAAGGCAGTTGATCGCTGGTTACTCTCTCCGCTTTTTTACTTTTCTCTGGTTCCTGTAATTACCCTTGTGCTGGTAGCCGCATCAGAGGGCAGCCCCGGGACCCCGGTGACTTGTGGCTGGCCCCAAGGATGACCCTGTGAACTTGCGGCTGGGGCAGGAAGGGGGGTTCCCCTTAGTCTCCCAGCCGAGACCCCTTGGAGGCATTCGGAGAGATGCTGTTGGTGGGAGCTTGATAAACTGCGGCATGAAATATTTATCCGCTTACACTAGCCTAAGTAATTTAGGTTTGCTGGAAATCAACATCATGTTTTCATTTTTAATGAACCTTCTGTAAAACAGCCCCTTCTGTTACTGTCAGGTGCTAGGAGCGGGAGCTGCCAGAGCCCGATGCAATTTTAATCTCCCTCCACAAACGGTGCTGAATAGTGCACCACATTGGCCAAAGCCTGGCCCAAGGCTGGGGGAGCATGACCTTTCAGTCTAAGCAAACCCCACGTTTGCTAAGGCGGCTCAGAATAGGTGTGTCCTCCCCGTTCCTTCTACTCTCTGAAAGCCAAGGACACTCATCACTACTTAAGCGGAGCCCACAGGGGCTGTGGTTGGCTGAAAGATGGCCCCCAAAGATGTCCCCATCCTAGTCCCCAGAACCTGTGAATGTGTCCCCTTACCTGGCAAAAGGGAATTTGCAGAGGTGGTTAAGGGTCTTGAGATGGGTTTATCCTGGATTACCTGTGTGGACTAAGCATGTCGCCTGCCCTATCAATAAACAAAGGATGTTGTGGCCATCAAGCCCTCATCCACTGCAGCCGCCCCCAGCTGTGCACCCTGAGGGGATTCAGGATGGAGAGAAGCAGGATACTGGCCCTAGAGAGCTGAGGTACAAATCAAAGGAATGATTTCAATGAGTCCAGGCTCTTGCATCTTCCCATACATAGTAAAGTGCGCTAAATTCATTAACTTGAGATGTCTGGTTTCCTTTAATTAACAGTAATCTTTTTTTTTTTTTTTTAACAAATTTATTTATTTATTTTTGGCTGTGTTGGGTCTTCGTTGCTGCGCGCGGGCTTTCTCTAGTTGCAGCGAGCAGGGGCTACTCTTCGTTGTAGTGCATGGGCTTCTCATTGTGGTGGCTTCTCTTGTTGGGAGCACGGGCTCTAGGCGCACAGGCTTCAGTAGTTGTGGCACATGGACTCAGTAGTTGTGGCTTGCGGGCCCTAGAGCGCAGGCTCAGTAGTTGTGGTGCACGGGCTTAGTTGCTCCGCGGCATGTGGGATCTTCCTGGACCAGGGCTCGAACCCATGTCCCCTGCATTGGCAGGTGGATTCTTAACCACTGCACCACCAGGAAAGTCCTAACAGTAATCTTTTGATGTTCCAACAAACTGGTTTTTGTTGCAAAAACTCCTGTATGTCCTGGCCCCTCCCTTGTCTCTTCCAAGTGGTCCGTCGGAGCTTTTTTTTTTTTTTTAAAGTATTTGTTTATTTATTTATTTATGGCTGTGTTGGGTCTTCGTTTCTGTGCGAGGGCTTTCTCTAGTTGTGGTAAGCGGGGGCCACTCTTCATCGCAGTGCACGGGCCTCTCACTATCGCGGCCTCTCTTGTTGCGGAGCACAGGCTCTAGAGTGCAGGCTCAGTAGTTGTGGCTCACGGGCCCAGCTGCTCCGCGGCATGTGGGATCCTCCCAGACCAGGGCTCGAACCCGCGTCCCCTGCATTAGCAGGCAGACTCCCAATGACTGTGCCACCAGGGAAGCCCCCTTGGAGCTTTTTTGAGAGGCTGCCTCCGGGCCTGAGTCCTCAGAAAGTCTGACGATTAAAACATAGTTTTCAACTTCTAGGTTGTGCATTTTTTTTCAGTCAACACCTGGGTGGCCCAGTGTCATCACCAAGGCCTTATAAGAGGGAAGCAGTGGGGGAGTGGGTCACAGTCAGAGGGGAGATGCAGGGCTGTGGGCTTTGCGTATGGAGGAACAGGCCATGAGTCAAGGGATGCGGGTGCCTCTAGAAGCTGGAAAAAGCAAAGAAACGATTATCCCTGGAGTCTCCAGGAAGAGTCAGCTCCGAAGACCCATTTTAGAGTTCTGGCCTCCAGATGGTAAAAGAACAAATTGGTGTGGCTTTAAGCCACTGCCTGTGCTCATTTGTTATAGCAGCCACAGGAAACTAATTCAATGAGCATCTCTTTTTCAACTTCCCCCAAACACGTGGTCAATATTGGCCCCCTGGGCTCTCCCGATGCCCAGCTTCAAACCTGCCTCCTGCTGTTTCCCGGTCCCGTGACCTTGGGCAGGTACCTGAGTTCTCCTCTCTGAAGTTGGGAGTGTGTCCCAGGCAGCACAGCATTGACCGTGAGCGGTTGGGCATCCACGGCCCCGCCCCTCAGGCTGCCTGAGGACGGCATAGCCACACACACTGCCTTCAGAAAGTGCTGACCACAGAGCCTCGTAGAGCAGATGTGTCTTCTGCCATCTGAGACTGTGCCCTCCAGGAGAGAAGAAGGAAGTAACGTCCACGGCCCAGTTAGGAATAATTAAGGCTGAAGGTACCAACTCAGCACTGAGTGGAGGAGGGTTTTGGCCGACAAAGTCCCATTCGGGGCTCTGAGACTCCAGGTCTGGGACGATGACCTTGGAGGCCAGAAGGAAGACGAGAACGCCTCCCACCTCCCTCCCAACCCCAGCGCCCGCCTCAGAGAGAGAACCCAGCTCCCCTGTCCTTCTGACTCTTGTGTCCAACCTTCTGAGCCTTACAGGCACAAGGAACAGACTCGGTCCCCACCCTCCGGAAGCCTGGGTCTGAACAGAGGGAAAGGACTGAGCAAGGAACCCAGATCCCGTGGAAAGACCCCATCTCCTGAGGGCTGGAGGGCTTCCCGGAGGAGAGCGAGCGGGGCTCCGTGGGAACAAAGGGTCTTCTGTGTAGGCAGCACCTGCTTACCAACTGGTCCAGGTGGTCCCAGGCGGGAAGGGCCTTTTTCATCTGCCTGGAGACAGGCGTGTCCACAGCTCACTGTAATTCAGGAATCCACGGGAGGCTGCTGGAAGGAAGCAGATCCAGGGACCGTTTAGGAGACAAACAGACGCTGATTGAGAGGCCGATTCCCTGAGGAGCCACGAGGGAATGGGAGTTGCAGGTGACTCGGCTGTTGTAGCCTGGGCGGCCAGAGGACAAAGGACCATTGGCCAAGCTAAGCGCACCATAAGGGCGGGGCTGGAGAATGAACGCAGGGCCTGAGCCTGTTTGGGGCTGCAGACTTAGAGGTCCGGCAGAACCTCTGCATGGAGGCGCAGGCAGCTGCCCCGGGGGGCTTGCTCAGAAGACCACCAGCAGTCAGAACAAGACGAATGGAGACATCTCTCTGAAGAGAGGCCCCTTCCTCCCAAGGGCAGTAAATTCCCTCCTCCCGGACTGCTGCCAGCTGGGGGGCGTTACCTGTCATCCCCTCGCCCACAGTGATAGGGCAGCGCCTGGCACAGAGGCGCTGCTTAGGAAATCGACCCCTGGGGTGGGTACAGGCAAGCTGAGGGCCCCTGCCAGACAGTGGGATGCAGAACCCACAGACGGAGGGGGATGGGGTCCGGGGGCAGGGCAGGAGCGTCCCATCTGGTTCCTCGAAGCTGCCCAGAGGTCAGGTCTCTCCAGCAAAACCCTCAGGACAGCGAACTTCGAAAAGGACATAATCGGGAAACCCATCTGTAGGCTCAGCCAACAGCTGTCAGAGTGTCTGTAACGATTTCAAACTTTTTCTTAATCTCTCCAGCTCTGCAAGTGTCTTACATAATCCATCCGTCCATCACCAGGGAAGCATGTGGTGCAATGAGCAGGCTTGTCCCCACGTGACCCGCTTGCAGGACCGCAGGACAGCGGGACAGGGCACGCCCTTCACCCGGCCGGCAAGCTGCTCCCAAACCCGCGTCCCACAGCTCGGCCTGGGGGCCCCAAGTGCTGGGCGGCTGGCATTTCCAGACATGGACAAGGCTGATTCCTCTCACGCTCAATAAAAAGCTGGGTGCCCAGCGGTGCCATCCCTCCCCTGGGACAGAGACCAGGCCTGGCACATCCTCTCTGACCGCTCTGGGCCTGTGTCGGTTTCTCATTCTTCCAGCCAAGCCCACCCACCTACCCACACTGTGTGACATGGAAGGATTCCTAGCCTGTCACTGGGAGAGTGAGGCCCCAGGGGGCCCACCTGGCGTGACTCTGGGGTCCTGCGCCGTCTCCAGGTGTGTGATCTTGAGAAGATACAACAAGGTCAGTGGTCCAGGGAGCGGGGCCAGCGCCCAGTGCCAGGGCCTGAATCCAGGCTGGGGCCCGTGTTGCCTGGGCATGCTGTTCCCCCCACCACCAGGGGACCCACTTGCCTGTGCTGGTGAGCACTTCCTACCCGCCAGGCACGTCCCCGAGGCCTCGGGGCCGTCAGTTCATTTTCTCCTCACACAGCCACAGGAGACGGCATGAGCTCTGCCCGGCTGTTGCTGATAAAGGGCATGAGCCGCGGAGAGGCTGGCTGGCTTGTGCCGGGTCCCCAGCCCGTCCTCAGTGGCAGAAACGGGACCGGCATCAAGCGTCTGACTGACGACCTGGATTCTGCCCTGACCCTGAGAACGGCAGCAGCTTCCCGGCTCCGGGGCCCAGAAGCCCAGATCCAGGTGTGGGCAGGGCTGCTTCCTGACGGAGGCTCCCTCCCAGCTCCCAGTGGTGTGGGTCGTCCTTGGCGCTCCTTGGCTTAGAGACGCATCACCCTGGTCTCTGCCTCTGTGGCCACATGGCCTTCTCCCCTGTGTGTGTGCATCTGTGTCTTCACAAGGCGTTCTCCTTTCCGTGCATCTGTGTCCAAATTTCCTCTCCTTTTAAGGACACCAGTCATTGGACAAGAACCCACCTTTATCCAGGATGACCGCATCTTAACCTGATGACATCTGTAAAGGCCCTCTTTCCAAATAAGGCCACAGTCACAGGTACCAGGGTTTGAACTTGAACATGTGTTTTGGGAGAGGCACAAGCTACCCCACGACAGCGGATAACATCCAGAAAGAGTGAAACCAGACATTACGTGCTGCCTTGCCAAGGGGACCGAACCAGAGTCGGACTGAGCCTCTGGTTTCAGCTGCCTCCTGCCAGGAAGTCCCGAGGAGAGAGGAACACGATACACAGCACCACGAGGATGCAATCAGCAAACCCAGAGTGCGGGCACCTCCACCATCCAATGGCCCAGGGGCGTCAGCAGATAAAGTGTAGGGGAAAGAAGGGATACGTGTGGGACCTGCCCATTAAAAGAGACTCAGATACACATCAGGTTTAACCTAATGGGTAAGACAAAGCCAAGTGCTATTTCTTTTTTTAAATCAGGACTGTCCTGGAAACTGAGCACATAATTGTTAACGGTTTTTTGTTCTCTCATAGTTTCCTCTGCCTCATAGTCTCACAACTTTTCTTTGTGTTTTTTTTTTTTTTTTTTTTTGGTCGCACCGCGCGACTTGTGGAATCTTAATTCCCCGACCAGGGACTGAGCCCAGGCCACGGCAGTGAAAGCACCAACTCCTAACCACTGGACCACCAGGGAATTCCCCCAAGTTCCATTTCTTGATGTGGGTGGTGTGTCAAGGGCATCTGCCTTATAATAATCCAGTGAACTAAACATTTCTCTATGGTTTTCCATGCATGTGTTTTATTTTACAATGGAAAGGTTCTAGAAGTTACCTACTATAGGTGTCATTAAAATCATCATCATCACCTCATTAGCCTTACATCATTCCACAAATGTTTCTAAAGAGTTCCCTGTGTCCAGGACTGTGCTGTGTGCTGAGCATTCAGTGGTGAGCAGCATAGACTTGCCCCCTGCGCTCATGAAACGTACCACTGCAGGCAGGTAGGTGGTGACAGGTAAACCCCTGTGCATGCAGTGATCACACAGTCACTGCATTGATCCGGCGTGGTCTGCATGAGTTGGGGGGGAGGGGAGCACATGAAGCCTCAGGAAAGATGGACATTCTCCATCTCCACCAAAGACAGAATGCATTTCACTTCGGTGGAAGGATCTAGACCAATCATTGGGAATAAGAAAAACAAAGTGGTAATAATGCAGACAGCTAGCCTTTATTGCCCAATTACCATGTCCTGGGCCGGCCCTCTACCCAGAGCCTTGCATGGATATCTCATTTAGTTTTCACAACAATCCCCATTTTACACGTGAGAAAAAAAAAAAAAAAAAAAAAAACAGAAAGAACTGCTAGCTGGTGCTTGGAAAATTTTTTAACAGATATATGATTTACATACCCCCAAAAATGCACAGTTCTGAAGTGCTCATTTCCAAGAGTTTTGGCAATTATACGCATGCATGCAATCATCGCCCCATAGAGGAGTTGCAGTAGGATTTGCATCACCCTAGAAAGTTCCCTGGGGCCCCATTCCAGCCCAGCGCCTCTCCCCCAGAGGCCTTGACCTCTGTATTGTGAAAACCCGATGGAAGCGGTTTTAAGAAGCCGTTTTGTCATCATTTGGTTGCGTCTCTCCCTAAAGGAGAGGCCAGGGCTCGTTGCTGTCTCCAAGGTCCTTGGAGCATCACTACCCATTGTCACTCCCAAACCTGCAGAAACGAGCAGGAGGAAGTGCCAAGCAGTGAACACCTGGGGGTGGGCGGCAGGTGGGCATGGCACCCAGGTCCACGTCACCCTGAGAACTGCAGAGTTCACGGAGCTTGTCTGCATTCAAGGGATGAGGGCCCAGAAACCTCTTCAGCCCCGGACCACAGGCTGGGAAGAACCCAGAGCAATTTCTGGAATGGGAGGGGTCGAGGATGCCGTTCCTAGGTGGTCAAAAGTGCCCCTGGGACTGGACAGCCGGAAGTCTTTATCGCCTTCTCCCGGGCGTCCCAGGGGCAGAGCGCTGGAAGCAGCCCATTTCAGTACACGGAAGGCGGCTTGTGTTTGAATCTATCTCCAATAGTTCTGTCTCTTGGTCAAAACATCCCTGGAATTTAAGCAGACACAGTCCCCGGAGGTCACTTCTCCTCTGCTTCCTGGTGTCCAGCTGGTCACCTTGCCATCACTCACCTTGATCACAAGGTAAAGTGGCTAAAGAGAATTGGGGGGGGTCCTCAGGATAAGCCCTGTCCCCCCGCTCCCCACCCACACCCACTTCCAGAGCTTCACCATCCGCTGCCATGGTTCAGAAGCGGTGTCACGATGCAGGTGATTTTTATGCCCTATTTGGAAAAAGAAAAAGATTGTCCCTGCAAAAGCTGCTGAAGTCCGTGGGCTGGGACTGAATGGCAGGAGGAGCTGGCCTCCACTGCTGGCCTTCCTGGCACACAAAGGCTTCCTCTGAACCGAGCAGGAGACCCATGTGAGCAGCGAAGCCACAAATAGCGCAGGAGAGGGCGAGCCCTTTGTAGCCGGTGAATCGACTGACGGGGGTCCAGAGGCAGGAGGTAGAGATCAGGGGCATCTCGCTGGGAGGATAAGGACACCGTGGGCACCCCATCTTCTGTGCCAGCCACTCCGAACAGCCCTCTGGCTCTTCTTTGGCAAGTCCCAGGGGTCGTTATCCTGGACATAAGCCCCCGACCCTATTAACAGCCCTTTGGGGCGGGGGGAGGTGCTCTCTGCCTCAGCTGTCTGGTCACGATCTGACATCGCTCCAGCAGGCTGGGCTGTTTGCAGCAGGTGATTTTGGATGAGAATTCCACCTGGAATTAGTTCAAGAGTTTCGTAGGAAATCTGCTGCATGAGTGTCAGTGAGGTGCCCCCGGAGTCTGTCTTTCAACCGTCCTTCCCCCGGCCCCCTCCCCTGCCCCGGGAAGCAACACATGTGCTTATTCCGAAAAACCTGGTGAAGTGCTCACTGCCCGCTCCCAGGCAGAGACATGATGTGATCTGTGCGCCCTTCACGGGGAGACCCACACAAAGAAGGCCTCCTCTGGAGCTCTGTCGGGCCTCCTTCAGAATGCTGGCACCCCCAGTTCCCCTTGGCACCCTCCGACCCAGCCCCAGTCAGCCTCAAAGAGCAGATGACGGGATGGGAGGGAAGGAGGGAAAAGAGAACTGAGTCTGTGGAACCCCTGACGTGCACCAGTCCCTGTGCAAGCGTGGTGGGTGCCTTGTCCGCGTAGAAGCAGGTGCAGAGGACTCTGGTGTTTGGGCACCAGAACACGGTCCCTTGCCCTGGGGACCCCCATCTCCTTTCACATCTGGGGTGCGCTGGGGCATCCCAGCTCCAGAGGGGCACGTAACTCAGGCCTGACCAATCAGCTCCAGCCACCGCCTGGCTCACACAGGGACTGGGACCCGGTCAGCTCCCGGTCAGCACAGGAGCTGGCATGCTCCCAGGTGCCTGGAACCTGGGAAGAGGGCCTCTGAGCTGTCGTCCTGTCCCCACGTCCAGCATGAGGTGCGGAGAACCCAAGACTGAGGCCAAGCCTGGGATCTGCAGCTCCGTGACCTGCATCGCTTCTTACGTTGGAGCCACTTTGGGTGGTTTCTCCTTATCACCTGCACCCCAAAGAGTCGTAGCCCATGTTCTCCTCACTCTCAGACAAGGCAACTGGGGTTAAGTAACAGGGTCGAGTTCACACGGCTGCTTAGCTGCAGAGCTAAGCTTTTAACTCAGATGTGTCTGAATCTGCCTGAAATAAATTATTCATTTCATCAACTCCAAGGCGTACCCTTGGTTTATAAACCACTAGGAAAGAATGAAAAATGCTGCCAACTGTATCTCAGCACAGTGATTTTTTTATCACTTATCATTTGATTTTAGAATTCTTGAAAGAAAGTTTTTCAGACTTATTTAGAGTTTTTTAATATCATATGTCCCTCGTGTACATGCATAACACAAACATGGAAGGGCTGGAAGGAGTCGAAGGAAGGGTTTTGGCCACAGTCAGGACCCCTATTCCTTTCTCACATGGTCCCTGAGTGGTTCATGGCTGGGGTCTCGAGGCTCCTGGGTTGGGAAAGAACGTGTGTTAGATGCAGTTGGTTGGTTTGTCTGTGGTTCTGGGCAGTTTGCAGAGAACTTGCTTATCCATCATCCGTCCCATCTGATTCTGAAATTATCGATGAGAAGTATTTTCATCTGCATTTTACTATGAGGACCAGGGATTCGGAAGTGTCCCCAGGCCACACGGCTAGTAAGTGGCAGATCCCGGATCCCAGCTCAAGCTTGCTGGGTCCAGAGCATGAGGGAAGCCTCCAGGTGGAGGAGAGAGCATTAGAGGTTTTGAGATGCTATTTGTACAGTCACCTGTTGTCCAGGTCTCTGGGGGACCCAAATAATGTCACCCTTCTTCCCACCCAAGTCCTGAACTGTCAACTGAAAAAAAAACGTGAGAGCTGTGAGTTTCAGATTTATCTGGGGACTTACTGAGGACTATCGCCTGGGAGACAGCCTCTCAGTAGCTCCGAGGAACTGCTCTGAAGAAGTAAGGCGGGGAGGTCAGTAGATGCGTGATTTTGGAGAAGGGGTACCTGCAATCAAGCATACGTCTCGGTAGAAGGTTCCTGCTGGTCTCGAGAAGCAGACATCTCTGTTAATGATTTTAGTGCTTTTCTAGCTATAAGAAGATGCAAGAAATTGGGTTCACGAGATTTTCTCCTGAAAATACCTACCTGAAGGCCTGTTCTGCCAGTTTCCCCAGAGCAGAGCGCCTACTTTCTGATCTCCACCATGGACTCCTTTCAAGGTGTGTTGAAGGTCAGTGACCACAGTGGCCAGTGACTCAACCCTTTTACAGCCGGTTGGCAAACATTTTTTTTGTTGTCAGAACCAAATAAGAAATCAGACAAATGGGTCAGCGGGTGGAGAACCAAAATCTCACCGTTGTCGTGAAAGGTTGGGGGTGAGCTGTGTGGCCGAGCCAGGCAGGGTCCCTGCCCCAGAGCAGAGCTGGGGGCGCCCCGACTGGAGGGCCTGGGTCGCGGCCTCTCTTGATCCGGGCAGAGGCCGGCGAGGAGGGACCCACCCTTCAGCTCAGGACACCTCCTGCTTTGTCCGCCTCCAGTGAGCAAAGCGGGTCACGGGCTGCCCCCCCGGCTGAAGGTTCACCCACTGCAGAGGCAGGAGGGGAGGCCGGGTGAGAGGCCAGGAGTCCCCCGTGGACGGACGTCCCTCCCCGGGAAGGGCACGTCAGGGGCGGACGGCACCTGTGTCTGTCCCCTGTGCCCTGGGGTGTCAGGGTTTCATCCAGAAGCACCCACTTCTGCTTCACGGGGAAATCTCACCAAAAGGCCGTCTGGTGACACAGAGATGCACCTGGAGCCGCCGGGCTGTGTGATAGGCCCGGGGGGTGGGCGGGCCGGGGAAGCCGGACACAGTGCCGAGCCGTCTCCGCCCCGTGGGCAGCCGGGCCCCGCCAAGAGCACGTGGTGCAGGCCAGTCCAGGTCCGGCCAAGAACACAGAGGACCCCTCACGTTTTAGGAAAAGGGTGTTTCCTACGGGAATTGAGGCTTTTGTGAATGTGAGCATGGCCGAGAGAGTGAGGTCTGGAAGGGATGGGGGAGAAAGGCCACTAACCTTCCAGCCTGAAGGAGGAGAGTCAGGTCCCCAAGTGGGACCACGGCCAGGGCTCCAGGGAGGGCTAGCTGAGCCCCTGCCTCCATCGCTCCCCCAAAGCCGCTGCGTCTCACTGCCATCTCACCGCGATCCCTGGCCGCTGGGCCCTCCGAGATCACGGCCGCTGCTCCACGGCCAGGCCCCCCCCGCAGATCTCACGGCCCCCCTCTCGCTGGCAGCCTCGCGGGAACAGAGGCAGCGAGCTGACAGCAGACGACACAGCCCTCTGGCTGGGGTGGAAGATGAGGGGTCTGAACCCTCAGGAATGGCGGGAAGTCCACTGTGGGTACCGCAAAGTGGTGTCGGGCTGGGGACGAGGGGAGAGAGGCATAGAGGACCCAGCACGGACAGAAGGACCACAGGATGCTTCAGAAAGATGACAGTGAGACCCTCTCTGCCTTTCCCTTTCCGGAGGAATTCACGAGTCAAGGAGGCCGAGACCACCGTAGAATGGCTGCAGCATCAGTCACCAAGGAGATGGCCGGCCGCCCAGGCAGGGGCCGAGGGCGGGTCAACTTTTTGGGGGCTGGAGGCTTCCCTGGCAGGAGGAAAGGGCACGGTTACATGCTGTGCTTTAAAGCGGTGGTCCCCAACTTTTGTGGCATCAGGGACCGTCTCCATGGAAGACAGTTTTTCTATGGGCCTGTGGCAGGGGGCGGGGGGAGGATGGTTCAGGCGGTAATGCCAGCGACGGGGAGCCCCAGATGAGGCTTCGCTCGCTTGCTGCTCACCTCCTGCTGTGAGGCCCGGTTCCTAACAGGCCACGGACCGGTACCGGTCTGCAACCTGGGTGTCGCGGACCCCTGCTTTAAAGGGAGGTTTTCCTGGGGATGGTGAGGCTCTGACAGCACAGCCATCAGCAACGTGGCCTAAGGACAGAAACGTTTCGCTGCGGGAAACCGTGACGTCACACACCCTCGGTCGTGTTCCTGGGCTCACCGCGCAGACGTCACCCACGTCCGTGAGGGAAGCTCTTCAGCCCGTTCTGGATGCCACTTCTCGGACAGTCACCATTTCTCCCTTCTTCTGTCTCAGAAAACCCAAGCATGTCCTGCCTTAGTGTATGAGACAGGGTTCTAGAGAAACAGAACCAAAAAGATGTGTATAACATGGAGAGAGATTTAGTCCAAGGAACTGGCTCACACGGTCACAGAGGCTGCAAGCCCAAAACCTGCAGCTGGAGACACAGGAAGAGTTGCTGCCGAAGTTCAGGTCCAAAGCGCATCTGCCACAGGACTCCCTCTTGCTGGGGGGACATCAGCCTTTGGGTCTATTCAGGGCTTCGCCTGAACAGACAAGGCCCACCACACTATGGAAGGCAATCTGCTTCGCTCAGAGGCTACTGATTTAAATGTCGATCCCATCCAGAAACACCCTCACAGAAACATCCAGAATAACAGTTGGCCCCGTGTCTGGGCACCGAGGCCCATCCCAGGTGACACATGAAATGCACTGTTGCAGTCAGTCTTGCGATAGCGCCCAGGTGTCCTTGCCGGTTCTTTGTCACGGCCGGGAATCAGACCGTACACCCTGCAGGACAGACAGGGGTGGGGATGGCTGCACCCCTTTCTCCCTTATTCCCCAGTGGCATGGCTGCCACCGTGGGTCAGAAGCACTCTCAGTGGCCGAGCAGCTCTGGGACCCACAGGAGACACAATCTTTGCTGGTTCTTCTGTCCCTGCAGGGGTCACGGAGGTCATCCCCAGGCCCACACTGGACCCAGGCTGCTGGCTTCCGTTGTGTCGATGGCTTTGTGTTGACGTGGGTAACGTGGCAGGGCCTCCCCAGCGCTCACATCCCCCACCCATCCCGTTTTGTCTCCCGTCGCCCTTGGCGTGGTCTCCCGTGCCGTGTAGCTTGCTTAGCTGCGTATGTATTATTTATTTTCCATCTCCCTAGGCCCCAACCTTCACAAGGGCAGGCATTTGGGGCCAGTGGTGTCCCCATGTGCCTATCATGTCAGGCACATAATAATAGACACTCAGTAAGTACTAGTTGAACGTACGGATAACCTATATGTCAAAATCGATTTCGAACCTAAGCCTGTCCCGTTGAGGCCCCAAACAATGACCTCGTGGTGTCTGCCTGCGAACCTCAACACTGACATAGTTTTATGGCCAGTCCTTCCCTCAGTGTCATTTGTCACTGTCCCCAAATGCTTTTAGAAGCCTGAAGAGCAGAAGCTGGGCTTGGATTGCTGGGGCATCCTTGGTGGGAGGTTCTGGGCAGGGTCCACAGGCCAGGACAGGGGGCTTGTGAGCCACTTCTAGAGGATTCTAGCAAGAAGAGCAAGTTGATGGGCCTCCACCCACACCTTCTGGGTGGTCCACACCCAGGAGCCAAGCGCCGTGTTTCTTAAAGCTGCCTGCTCACCTGCTGGGCCTTGGAGCTTGGAGGTCAGAGGTCAGGCCCAGGTGAGTAAGGCTGGGGTCAGAGAGGAGATTGTACCAAACTTCAAAGAGTCGAGGTGACCGCTTCACAGCTGCCCTGCTCCTCGGCCCCCTGCAGCCCCCTCGCCACTTCCCACAGGGAAGGGACCACCTGGGGTAACTGGAGGCCCAGACACAGTCCAATGGCAGAGGCATGAACATTGTGTCACGGGGGTCACAGCTGCAGAAGAGATCCATTTGCCGGGGTTTAGGGCAGGTTCGAGGAGGAGAGTCTGAAGGAGGAGTAGAAATTCTCCCCCAAGGAGAGTGAAGAGCGATGGTCGAGACCGGGAGTTAGATGCTAGAGGCCGGCACGGACCTCCGCGTCGGCCTCCAAAGCTGAGCAGCCCCACCTCTCCCTGCCTGGGTCCCTCTTCAGCACAGTGGGAACCAGGGCCCAGAGCCGGTGGGGGAGCCTCCAGTGAAGACTCAAGACAGCTGAGTCTGGTCGACTTGGAGCACTGCTTTCCTCCCAGGGCGCTCGTGGGAGCCAAAGAAACAGAAAGTTACCCTGGGCTGCGTTTCTGGTCAGGATGGAGAGGGCTCTGCTTGGTGGGGGGGTGGGATGAGCTGCAGACAGGCCGCCTGGTCGACACAACCTCGAAGGCCACCCGGACCCAGGTCTGGATCGGGGGCTCAGTGACGTGTGCCGGCTGCGCCCCGGGCACAGAACCGCGGGCTGCACCTGGACCCACGCTGGCAGCCAGGCACCTGGACCCGCGCTGGCAGAGGCCCAGGGACAGTAGGGGCAGAGGCAGCCCTCCAAGTCTCTGCACACAGCCACTCGGGCTCCTGCCACCACCGGGGCGGTGGTCTCCCTCTCGGGTCCCGTGACCCGGCAGCAGCTCAGAACCGCACCCGGACAGGTTTGGGTGGGAGGAAGCCAGCACCTGCTGGAGTATCTGACAGTTCATCCACGTGTTCAGTTCCAGCAGTTTCTTGGCCCAGGGTTAGTTGAAGACTTGGGATCAAGGCAGCAAAGTGCATCCTGGGAGGATGCCCGGAAAACACCCGAGGCAGAGCGTTTGTGGGGACTGTCCCTGTCCAATCAAGACAGGCCTCTCCAGGGGGCTCGGAGGCACACAGCCCCGGACACTCTGGGAACCGTTAGCCCACCCCTGTCCCCCAACCTATCACCACTGCAATGCAAATGGGGCCGGTGAAACCCCTCCTCCTGCTGGGCTGGGGGCTTGGATGCATGCCCCCAAGAAGAAGAGGAAGGAGGAAGGTTTGGGACAAAAGGAGAGAGAAAGGAAAAACTGGGGGAGAAAAGGGAATACACAGTAGCTGGAGCAGCAAACAGGTGCCCAGAACAGATGCCCCGAGGGGAGCACAGCCCCCCATGGGGAGACAGCGGGGCAGACATACCGCAGGAGCCAGAAGGGCTCCAGGGCTTGGGCAGGGCCTGAGTCACCCTGGCCCCCATTTCCCACTCTGTGAATGAGGGATCTGGACCAGCAGATCCCCAGGTGACCCCACAAAAGAGTAGGTGTTTCTAGAAGTCCAGAGGAGCGCAGGGCAGGGGAGGGAGGGACAGAGGAAGCTCCACCTGAGTCCTAAGTCTCCATAGGGCCTCCTGGGTCCCAGTGGGCCAAGGCCCACGGGCAAGGAGCCCAGCTCGCCCACCAGATGGGACCTTTTGCGCTGACGAGCTGAGGGGAGGGTGTGAGCTTCCACCTCCACACAGGAAGGTCCCCGGGCAGTGAACATGTGTGAAAATACCAGCAAAGGGACAGAGAAAAACAAATATCCTATGATATCACTTATATGTGCAATCTAAAAAAAAAAAAAAAAAAAAAGATACAAACTAACTTATTCACAAAGCAGAAATAGACTCACAGACATAGAAAACAAACTTACGGTTACCAAAGGGGAAAGGTGGGGGAGGGATAAATTAGGAGGTTGGGATGAACATACACACACTACTATGTATAAAACAGATAAACAAGGACCTACTGTAGAGCACAGGGAACTCTACTCAATATTCTGTAATTACCTATAATGCGAAAAGAATCTGAAAAAGAATAGATATATGTATGTATAACTGAATCACTGTGCTGTACACCTGAAACTAACACAACATTGTAAAGCAACATACTTCAATTTAAAAAAGTATAAGGAAAAAAAAAGACCAGCAAAGGGGAGAGAGAGCGGCTGAGCCAGCCCTGGGCCAGAGGCAAAACTCCAGGCAGCAGGAAAACGGCACCCGCTTCACCAGGAAAACCCCACCTGGCACAGAACCTGCGGGGACCCCAAGGGAATCCACGTCACCTCCAGACCAGAGGGAAAGCGGTGGCACGGGTGTCCTTGCAGGTGCCGCCCAGCGGACCAGCTCCTCTCCTGACAGCCCCGTGCTGAAAGCAGCTGCCACTTCTCCTTAGTTCATTTTTAACTCACTGCTTTCACTCGCTGGCATTTGCCAAGGTGCTGAGAGCCTGAGAGGCCGAAAACGCACGTTTTCTGCAGCAGGAGCTGCTGATCGCCCTGCCCCTGGCCCACCAGAGGGTTCTGAAGGTCGTCAGAAAAAGAGCCACTTTGCCCCACCTGCGCCCTCCACCCTCCTGAGAGCAGGACCAGCTGGGAGCTACCGCCTCCGTTCCCTGTGTCATCCTGCCCCCTGGTGTCGGGGAGCCAAGACACCAGACCTGGTGGGTGAGGAGGCCCCGGGCGGCTCCCAGCGGCCCTCCCTCCTCCACCTCGTGCTCAGCACCCAGGCCCTCCCCGGGGGCAGGGCCCCTCCCCTGCGGAGCCCCAGGTGGTGGTCAACTGGGGGCATCCGGGTCCAGATCCTGACCTACCACCTCCTTGCTCTGTGGTCTTGGGCAAGTCATGCCCCGTCTCCGGGCCTCAGTTTCCAGGTGTAAATGGGGCCAAGTGAGAAGCTATCTCGTGGTGGTGTCAGAAGAGGGGAGGTAAATCCACGGAAGAGGCTTAGAGCCGGCCAGGCACCCACGGAGGGGCTCGAAACATTTGAGAGCCTCACCAGGCCTGTCCCATCGGCATGGGGCTCAGACGCCGGAACACCCCCAATGTCACCATGACTTGGTTATTCACCCAATGGTTTCGGGGGACGTGCTAGGGACCCCGCTCCTTTCCTGGCACGTCCCCCCCCCGGTGTCAGCTGCCTTTCCATGTGGACACATATTCTCTGCAAAGGTAAGGCCCTCATGCAGGTCAGAATCTGGGGGGACCAAGTGTGCAGAGCTGGGGCACCAGGCCCCTCCTGATGCCTGCACATTCTGCATCCCTGCCATCCTCACAAGACCTCCCCAGGATCCAGGGACAGACCTCGGCGTCCGCTCGGCCCCCAGCTCCGCTCAGCACCTCTAGCCCCAGCCCCAGCCCCAGTCTCGGCAGGGCTCTTCACGCCGACCCCGCGGTTCAGTATCTGCAGCATAAAAGCCGCCCAAGCAGGAAGGCTTGGGAGGTAGATGGGCATTCCCGGTCTGGACCAAAGGGCCTGAGCTGCAGCACTGCTGTTTCCAAGAGTCAGCGGTCCTGACGCTGAGCATCCTGGCAGCAAAGCTTAAAAAGCAATCGCTGAGAATCTCAAGTGGAAAAGATCACCGTTTGGACACAGCGCTCTGCCCTGTGCATGATGCATGATGTAACCACTGACTCAGGTGCCACCGTGCATGGAACCATCAAAACTTCACTGACCTTAAAATACATTATTTTTTAAAACTCCAGGCAGAAAATGAACAGCAGACGACAACATCTCTTTGGGGATACGGATAATTAACTTCTCGTCAGGCAGGGAAGGCTGGCCTCTGGTCTGGAAGAGCAGCCGGGGTCATTCTGGGTCGGGCCGGAGAGAGGAGCCTCGCTTCGGTCCCTGTGGTCTCGGGGAGGGACGAGGCTGTGCTAGGCGGCCTGGGGCCCCATTTTCGTGGTCACGGCGAGATGACGGGAGTTGTCTTACGAGTCACCGCAGTACCTCGACGCCTGGGCCGTCGCCAGCCACCCTGCGGAGCAGCGCAATATTAAAACATCATTGTCCGCGTGCCTCTCTGCTGGAAGGTTGCATCCGCGAAGGAACAGCATCAAAAACAATTTAGTAAATTAAAAAATTATTCAAAAAAGCATTTCTCTCTCACTGAGAAAAGGGCAGGGTGCCTCTTTTTTTCCTGGGAGGAAAAATGTTCTATAAAACCCTTTCCTTTGTAATCAGGTACATACAATAGGCATTAGTTCCAGGGAATTCAACAGAAATCAGGAAAAAAGAGATAAGAAATTTCCAACCAGCCTATGAAAGGAGGAGTTATAGACCCATAGAGCACCATTTTATTTCATTTTCCCCCCTGCCTGTGTGTGTTAGGGAATTTAATCTGGCCTTTGTCTCCCACTTCCGGGCAGTCCCCCCTAAGATGTCCAGCCTGATAGGAGTGTCTTTGCTTTCCTGGGGGCCTCTGGTCACACTGAATGGGCCAATAATGTGATGTCGGGTAGGAGACAGCCTCCCCTGGAAGGCTCAAGGTGGGGCTGGCTAGGCCAGAAGGACCAACCTCGTGATTTAGGGTGGGGGTCATGGGTATCAGTGGAGACTGAGACCAATGATGTGGGAAATCAATCATCAATCAATAATCAATTGATCGATCATCAATCATGCCTCTGTCATGGAGGCATGGGACACTGAGGCTCAGGAGAGCCTCCCTGGCTGGCAGTCGTCCACGTGTGTTATCACACGTCAGCACGGAGACGGTGAGGTGTGTTACCACACGTCAGCACGGAGACGGTGATGTGTCCCGACTCCACGGGGAGGGGACTCCGCGTTGGGCACTTTCCCGGGACTCTGCCTGGGCGTCTCCTCCCCTGGTTGATCTTGATCTGCATCCTTTCCCTGCAAGAAACTGTAATCTAGAGGATAACAGCTCTCATGAGATCTGTGAGTCCTTCCAGAGAATTAGTAACTCTGAGGGTGGTCCTGGGGAATCCCCAACTTGCAACTGAATGAGGTCTTGCGTCCTTTAACTTTGTAGTTGGTCTGAACTCTCTAGGACGTGCCCCCATGTGTGCGTGTGTGTGTGTGTATGTGTGAGTGTAAGAGAGAGGGAGAGAATGAGTATCTGTCCCCAACCCCTGCTCTGGTATAAATCTGTCTTCCAGAATACTGAAGTCAGAGATCCTGGGACTGGCAAATCCAATGGAAAAGATCATCCCCACCTTGTCACCTCTAAGCTCGTGCCAACTGCATTAGCTTGAAACTGTCCGAGATTTCCAGATGGCTCGGTCATGAAAGCCTCAATAAGGCACAAACCTGTGAGCTCCTCCCTGTGCACGAGCCAACACCCCACAAACTGAGAGATGTGTGTGGAGACCGGATAACAAAGCGGGTTCTGCTTCCCATTTTGTGCCCAGACTGAAAAGAAGGCTGGAGCAAGGCAGGAGGGGAGCCCACACCTGAGCGAGACGGGTGAGGCCACAGACGACAAGGTAGCCAACCAGCCTTGGCGAGGCACCCCCTGAGAGCAAGGTTACGTCCACGACATTAGCTCACATCTGTTAGCTGCTGGGAAGGGACCACAGGTAACCCTGGCTGTGCCACTTAAATCTGCGTACGGTGACATTTATCCAGCATTTAGCTGCCTCAAAACGCACTGACCTGAATCTATTCTGCATTCTTAGGAAGCAGCATGACGGGGATGCCAGCGTGGGGATGCGAGGAGGCAGATGCCCTTCAAGGACACGGGGATTCCTGCGGGCAGAGAAGCCAGCCACCGCGGGCAGAGGCCGGCCGTTTTGTCATTCTGCTCCTTGTGCCGGCGGATCAGGGCAGACCTCACTCAACGATGGGGGGTAGGGGCCCTTCCAGCATCCCTTAGGACCCCGGCTCACCTGCGGACTCCCGCAGGTTTTGCTTTTGTGAATTAACCACCTCCCCTATCGAGTACCTTTCTCCCTCTCTGAGCCAGCCGCCTGCCACATGGGACGGGGAAACAGACAGGGGTCCTTCGACCTTGCCTTGTTTCCAAGCAAAAGCTGCTGGTGCAAAATCTCCCTGTCCCACATCTCTGAGAGCAAAACTGCATATTCATGGCTTTCAAGTCTTTCAGGTGGTTGAAAGGTGTCTGGAAGGAAAGCTAAGCGCATTGTGATCTCCCAGGTGGGCGGGCGGGTGGGCACTCCAGCCTTGCCGTGCTTCCCGTCTGCCACATCAGCCCTCTCACTGCCTTGCTGCCCACCTCCAGAGGGCCTTCATCACCTTTCTCAACAGCGGGGGAGGAGGGCAGCACCTTGAAACGTCTCTGCAGCCCAGGTGAAACTCAGTGGATCTGGGATCTGGTGATTAGCCCCGCAAGGCCCCGGGAGGGATGGACCTAGACTCGAGGTCAATTGTTCCCAGCGCTAATTGACTCTGCATCCAACAGTGACGTCCGTGAGAACCAGCAGAGCCACCGTCATGCCCTCTCCCGGGTGGCCTTCCCCCCATGGGGGTGGCAGGGTCCTGTGATGCTTGGGCTCAGATGCAGGCAATGCCCGGAACTCAGAGCCTGAAGAGGGTATGGTCCCCACGCTCAGCCCGCGGGCCACCACACGGCCTCAGAGGGAGGAAGCACCGAGTTAACGATGCCACATTTACCGGCAAATTCACGTCTTTGGCGGCCGTCCATAACGTGTCACGGACTTTTAGCCAGAGGAGCCGAGAGGGCCATGGAAGACGCTAGCGCTTGTGAGTGAAGGCAGAAGTAAACCTGCTGCGAGAGACTAATTTACACCTTCTCTCCACGGCCTGAGCCTTGCTCCACGTTAATAGGATCACAAGCCAATTTCCACCACCTCACCCCAGCCCGGGGCCCAGGAGCTCTCAGAATAGAGCTTTTCTTCTTTGGGTCTTTCTTGCTGCCAGCCCAAAGGTCCTCATAAAATGGCATTTTCTCCATCTCGCTGGAAATTTAGCCTTTTCCAGGCTCTGCAAATCCCTGGGTTTTCATTTAAAGGACACGGATCACTGCGACGTCCCCACCAGGGGAGTAGCTTTGTCCCAACACTGCCAACCACTCGGAGCTTGTATGCCAGGATTATGTCCTGAACGTTCCATTCTGATTGGGGTTCCCTTAATACCCAAGCAGAGTGTGTTCCTTGTGTTTTCAGGGCAAACGGGGACCACGGCAGTTCCCAAAGTTCAACTGCCTGGCGCTATTTCTCCATTGGCTTCGAGTAAACATCTGTGGGTCCCCCAGATCCCAAGCCCCTCCTCTGAGGGAGCCCCCCTTCCAGCTGTCAGCCAAGTTGTGTGATATGGCTGCAATATTTCTTACGGTGCTGAAGCGCAGTACACACACAGAGCTCTATAAATGTTCGATGAATGAAACAAATGGATAATGATGACAGGTACAGCGCAGCCAGAAGGCGTCGGGAGACCATTCCTGGCTGATTCTGGTGAATTTCTACTTGTCCGATGTCAGTGGAACGTGAAGGCTTTATGAGGATTTTGCTTCTTATACATTTACATCCTGACTACTGCCCAAAACGATTCGGAGTTGCTATCAATAAAAACAGAAGCACAGTTAGATTTTTTAGAACACACACACACACACACACACACACACACACACACACACACACGATTAATTGCACATAAAAGACAGAAGCCCAGAATGGAAAGCCAAGTGAACGAGGAAAAACAAGATCAAGAAATTCTGAATGAGGCCGCCTCCAAGTCTCCTGCCAAGGAGGCAAAGAGGAGGTGGGAACAGCCGTGCGCTTGAGGAGAGCTCCCTCACACAGGTCTTTCTGCTGATCGTGAATTTGCTGAAACGTGAGCCTGTCTCATAGACCCACAGTTGGCCCCTCTTCCCAGCAGGTTGTAGGAGATTTGAAGCAGAAAATGACCTATTGTTCTCAAATGTTTTAATGTCACAGACTATTTGATTAGCCTGCAAAGCAGCCTACGGAAACTGCACTGATGTTTAACCACTGGTGAGATTCTGCGAAGGGCGGCCCTGAGCTCCCACCCACCCACAGATGTCAGCGCACAAATTCCCTCTACCTGCTTCTCCTCCACCTCGGTGTTGACACTTCACATATGTTTAAAGCCGAAGGCCAGCACCACCTCCTCCAGAAAGCCTTCCTTGACCAATCTCCTTCCACAGAGACTGTTTCCTGCTCAACACCAGTGGCCCTTTGGAACTTCTTGGCACTTTCTCTGGGTCACAGGAGCTCTGTGTGCCTCTCGTGTGCCCTACAGGGCTCTGAGCCTGCACGTCCTTGTCGACCTCTGGGTCCTGAAGACACCTGGCTCCTGCTAGGACCTTGGCAAATTTGCGTGGGATTGACTCACGAGAGGAATTCGACGGCTGCACGGCTGTAGGGTTGTGACCACCCAGCCGAGTCAGGCAGGAGAGGTGAGCTACGAAGGAAGCCTTTGCGTTCTGAGGAACACAGTTTCCTCGGAATCTTCCGTCTTCAGTTTCTCCCTATGTGTCATCACCACCATCCTTCTTTCAACCAGTGCTCCCCGAGCCCCCGCCTGCATGTCCCAGACACTTGGCTGGGTTCTGGGACAGGGTTCTGAGCAGAACACAGTGCCCGCCTTCAGGGAGCTTGCAATCCACGTGGGGGACCAACCGCCAACGAGAATCAACGTCCTGCCATCATGGGGACGCCCCTCTCTGGGCCCCTAACCCCGGAAGGGCAGGGGTTACAGCCGTTCAGGAAGAAAAAGAGAGACAAAGGGCGCCGAGGAAGCCAGAGGGATGTGCAGAGGCATGATTTTGGTTCCATGTCCTCTGCGTGCCCTCCAGGATGGATCGCGTCCCGACACGGTGGCTTGGGAGGTGTGCAGAGCGGAGAATCCAAGCACGGCTGCTCCACCAGGGCAGGACCTCCCACTGCATCAGGAGGGGCGAACTTCTGCCCAGGCAGGGGCTCCTGCCTGCTTCCTCCTGGGGAGCCTGAAAGGGGCTTGGGTCCTGGAGAGAAGAGGTGACTCCTGATCCACTTCCACTGTCCAAGGAGCCTTATCTGATTCCCCTGAGTGGGTCTGACACCCCAGGTGCTATGGCTTCTCCCCTGTGGCTCTTACCACCAGTGCAGATTGATTGATCCTCATGTGATTATTCCAGCAACGCCCATCCCCCTGTGGGGCTAAAGCACTACAAAGGCAGGACTGGCATGAGCTCACCACCACTGGGACCCCAGGCCCAGCTCAGCACGGCCATGACAGCTCAGCAGACACATGGAGGGAGCGAGTGAAGGGATGCGTTGCGGTGCTCCAGGAGAGAGGGGATAGGAGAGCCAGCTGGCTCCACGCCCTGGGGGAAGAGTACAGGATGCTAGAAAACAACTGACAGGCTGAATTTGGGGGTTTGGGGGGAACATCTGGTAATGATGCCCCCCAACATCTGGTAAAACCTGCCCCCCAACCCCGCACCAGGACATGAAATTGAAGCTGCATTGAGGTTTGTAGAATGAACTTGTCAGGCAAAATGGGTGGGGGGCTGGGGGGCAGGTTTTCCAGGCGGAGGGAATAGCGCATGCAGGGTGGGGGCTGAGAGGGGAGTGGGGAGCACAGCAGAGGGGGAGGGGAGGGGGTGGCAGGGCCAGATGAGTCCGGACGAGGGGCAGTGGTGGGCAACCTCGCAGGGCTTTCTGGGCATTCATTCGACCATCATTCATTTAGCCGCTGTGCCAGGCACCGTGCTGGGCTGTGCAGGTCGTATTAGGACTGTTGCTCTCCGTCCTAGAAGCGGTGAGGAAGTGCTGAAGAGCATTAGCAGTGGGGTGGGTCACCACTGATCAACGACCACCCTGACTGCCAGGGGCAGCACTGGCAAGAGGGGAAGGGGGACTAGGGGTGGTCGCTGATGGGACATGGGCAGTGAGCGTGCCCTGGCTGTCAAGGATGGCCCTGGGGGCCAGGCCTGAGCAGCTGGGCGGCTGGAAATACCGCTTATGTAAACTGCAGGTGGGGGAGCAGTGAGGGGGGAGCAGAGCATATCTGTGACAAGAGATCAAGAGCTCCTTTGGGACGTTAAACTCGGGATGACACTGAGATGATCCGGCCACAGTAGGACACGCTCAAGCAGTGCAGTGTGTATCTCAGTTGACATTAACCATAAACCACCATGGAGCCCAAATCTGGCTTGTGGCGATCAGCCCCTAGTTAATGAGAACTCAGAGCTCTTAAGGAGTCCAAAATAAAATCACTGAACCCAGCTTATTATGAAACCGACTTCAGTGAAAATGGGACAGCTTAGGTATTTAACACCCATATCACTTTGCTTTTTTTCTTAACAGCTGACAGTGATTGTGTTAGTTTCCCCTTCAAAAGGATTTCCTGCCAGTCCACACTTGTCTTTTCCCTTAGGTGGGTACCATGGGGAACAGCCCAGTGAAAAGCATGGGACTGGGAAGGAAGATGGATAGGATAGCCAGGTAGGTGAGCTTGTGCTGGTGTTTGCCTGTGCATGCACATGTATGCACGTGCACGTGCAGTGCGTGTGTGTGCACGTGCCCGTGTATGCGTGTGTACCCTAGGACTGCACGTGTTTTCATGCACTGCCAAAAGCAAAACCCCACGTGCATCCCTAATTACCTACGGACGCGTGTCTAGAGAAGAGAGTCTGCATAGCGCTCTGGCGGGATCCCGAAGGACCCACATTTTTTATGCACTTTAAAGAGGCATCGACTGTATTTCCAGGCTTCGAGGGAGTCATTCCGTCCGAGCAGAGACCATGAAGCCTTTGGAAGAGACGGTGAATCACGCCTCTGCCAGAGAACGCGCGGAGGGACCCTCAAGCGATACACATTTCAACCTTTATACTCTAATTTTAAAACGTAATTGACAAAACTGCCTGATTTAAATGTTCTCATCTGTTAAAAAAAAAAAAAAAAAAAAAGTAATAACAAAAGGAAACAGCACTGTCGTTTATTTGTGAAGAGCGCATGGTCCCTGCGGCCCTGATGAGAAAGAGGGTGGTTCCGGGAGGGGGGCCACCGCGGGAACGGAGGCTGGTGTCCCCCCGGCCCGAAAGGGTCCTGCGGCCCCGGCCCCGGAGCCCCGAGCACCGGGAGGGCTTCAGCCTCGTCCGTGGACCTCGGTCCTGCGGCGCCGACGCACGTGCCTGAAACGAGGTGCGGGCCAGCGCAGGGGATCCACCCGAGGGCGGCCGCCCCCGGAGCTCGCGGCGGGAGACGCCCCGTCCGTTCCCCCGCGGGCCGGGTTCGCCGTGCAGCCCCGGGCCCGGCCCTCCCAGCACTGCATCGGTGGGCAGTGCGGCCAGGGCGGGGAACGGCCTCGCGCGCCCAACTCCAGGGACTCCAGCACCGCTCCCGGGGCCCAGAAGCCAAGGCCGGTGCCCGGGAAAATCGCCTGCCGGACCGGGGCGGAAGAGACCACCGCGCAGGCCCTCCCAGCCCGCCTCCACACGCGTGGCCGGGGACTGCAACGGAGGCCCCTCACGAACATGGCCGCCGCCCCGCTTAAACGTGGCGGCCGCAGAGCCGTCAAGGGAGGAGCCCCTCATAAACATGGGCGCCGCCCCGCTTAAACATGGCGGCCGCAGAAACACCAAGGGAGATTTTCCTCGCAACACTGCCGTCCGACACGCCAGCTACGTAAAACGGCGACTTTGTTGGGTCACATGCCTAGAGACGCCAGGCTGTGATTGGCCAGCATTCTGGTGACGTCAGACGCCGCGACGCGAGCCGAGGGCGGCCGGGTCGCTGCTCTGCTGGAAAGCGTTAGGCCGGGCGTTGGGGCTTGGCGACGGGGCTGGGGGCGGCAACGCGCCGCTCACACTCATGAGGAGCCGGAAGGTGAGGGGGCGGAGGCTGGGCGGGTGCTGCGCCGGGCGCGGTGGGGGCTCCTGCCGGCAATTTTCTGGGAGCTGAGGGGGAGCCACGGGACGCCTCGGGCGGAGGTGGGGGACCTCTGCCTGGCTCTCGACACCCGGAAGGGAGCTCCCAGGTCACGCCCTTGGAAGCGGACGTCCCCCTTCCCGACCATGTCCGCGGGAAGGGGGGTCTCCCAGGCCACGCCCTTGGAAGGGCACCCCCCCCCATACCACGCCCCCGGGCTAGGGGAGCTCCGAGGCCACGCCCCTGGGAAGGGGGCGCCCAGATCAGGTCCTGGGATGGGGGGGCTCCCTCTCCGGAGCTGGTCTGGACCCCTGGTGCTCTGACGCTGCCCAGTCCGAGGTTCGCGTGCCTCTGCTGCCGGTAACCGAGCCCGGGGTCAGCCAGCCCAAGTGCGGGAACATGATGAGGAGTCCACCCCGGAGGGTGGAGAGGATGGAGGGGCGCCAGTTCCTGACACTGGTAGCCGGCGGGCGGTGTGAACCAGGGCGAGGGCCCGGGACAGGATGCGCCCCTGCCTGGGGAGGGGGCCCTCCGGGGGTTGGGAGCCGCACCTGGGGTACCTTTGACCCGAAAGTGTGTCTCCTGAAGACCCACGTGGTTGCGCTTTTCCAGTCTGACGTCTCTGCCTCTTGAGGGACTGTTTAGCGCGTCACTGACATAGTTGGGTTCACGTGTTATTTTACTTTTGGCTTTCCTCACACTTCTGTTTGGTTCTAATGTAGGGTTTTAATTTACTGATTTTTTTTCACCCTTTATTTTTTCCCCCCAGGAGTTGCTCTAGGTCTTACCGTGTACATTGTAACTTAGCAGAATCCGTTTCAGATTGAACTAGCTTAGTTCCAGAGAGATACACAAATGTTACCCCTACGTAGCTCTGTTCCCTTAACGCACTCTGTTCCCTTAACGCACTTTTCTGGTGGTGGTAAATATTTAATGTTACAAACCCGATAGTACACTGTCATGATTACTTTACCAGCCGTGGTCATTTCCTTAGCCCAGTACAGCCTTGCTGCCACGCACCTCCTTTGTGCTGTTAACGGGCATTGCTGCCTATACCGCATACGTGTACGCGACTGTCTTTTAAATCACCTAAGGGAAGGAAATAATATGCACGTAAACTGTCTTCGTGAGGACGTAATTACCTTTACTGGTGCCCTTTTTTCTGTGGATTTGAATTATCGTCTGGGGTCACCTGCTTCCAACCCAAAGAACTTCCTCTAGTATTTCTTGTAAGAGGAGTCTGCAGGAACAAGTGCTCTCAGTTTTTGTTTATCTGGAAGTGTCTATTTTGCCTTCACTTTTGAAGGATAGTTTTGCTGGATATAGTATTCTTGGTTGACAGTTTTTTTGTTTGAGAACTTTGAATCTGTTTGAATATACCCACTGTGGTCTGGCGTCCATTGTTTCTGCTAAATCAGCAGTTTATTTGTTGGGCTCCCTTGTCCTAAGCAGTCATTTTCCTCTTGCTGCTTCCAAGACTTTCCCCTTGTCTTTGACTTTCAGCACTTAAACAGTGTTGCATCTGCTTATAGATCCCTTTGCAGTTATCCTACTTGAAGTTCAGTTCTTTGAGATTGCTGGGTTTGGGGAATTCCCTGGCGGTCCAGTGGTTAGGGTTCTGTGCTTCCACTATAGGGGGCGTGGGTTCAATCCCTGGTTGGGGAACTAATCCTGCATGCCGCATGGCGCAGCCAAAAAGAAAAAAAAGAAGGAGAAACAGAGATTGCTGGTTTGTGCATTGCTGTTTTTCAATAAATTTGGGAAGTTTTCAGCCATTATTTCTTCAAATATTTTTTCTGCCCCTCTCTCTCTCCTTTTCTTGCTGGTACTCCCATTACACGTACGTTGCTGCACTTAATAGTCTCCACCATGTCTCTGGGGCACTCTTCATTCTTCTCCGTTCTTATTTCTCTCTGTTCTTCAGCTTGTGTAATCTAGCAGTCTATCTTCAAGTTCACTTATTCTTTCTTCTGCCAGTTCATATCTACTCTTGAGCACGCCCCCACCCCTGCCAGTGAATTTTTTACTTCAACTATTGTAATTTTCAACTCCTGAATTCCCATTTGGTTCTTTTTTATAATTTCTATCTTTTTATTGATAATCTCTGTTTGATCTTATGTCATCAAATCTTTCTTTGATCATGATCTCTCTTAGTTCTTGAACACGTTTATAACGGCTATTCTGAAGTCCTTTTCTGATAAATCCAGCATCTGCTCGCTCTCACAGGCAGCTTCTGTTGCTTTTATTCTCGTGTATGGGTCTGCTTTCGTGTTTCTTTGCATGTTTCATGATTTTTTGTTGAAAACCGGACATGTTAGATAATATATTGTAGCAGCTCTGGGTACTGGTCTCCCACCCCCACCCTGAGGCTTTTTACTGTTAATGTTCTTTTTATTTGTTCAGTGATGGGGTGGATTCTAGTGGAGTCTGTTTCCCTTCCCCCAGCTAAAGCTGTGAAGCTCCTCAGGGGCAGTGCTGGCTGTGCCCACAGTCACCTGGGTCTCACTGGTTTCAGGGGGGCTCTCTTCCTCTTTCTCTGACCACACCAGCTCTTTTTTTTTTTTTTTTGGCTGCATTGGGTCTTCGTTGCTGTGCGCGGGCTTTCTCTAGTTGCGGCGAGCGGGGGCTACTCTTCTTTGCGGTGCGCGGGCTTCTCATTGCAGTGGCTTCTCTTGTTGCGGAGCATGGGCTCTAGGTACGTGGGCTTCGGTAGTTGTGGCTCGCGGGCTCAGTAGTTGTGGCTCGCAGGCTCTAGAGCACAGGCTCAGTACCTGTGGCACACGGGCTTAGTTGCTCCGCGGCACGTGGGATATTCCCGGACCAGGGCTCAAACCCGTGTCCCCTGCATTGGCAGGCAGATTCTTAACCACTGCGCCACCAGGGAAGTCCCCACACCCAGCTCTTAAACTCCGCTAGTTGCCAGCTGATTGCTCAGTCGTTTCCAGCGATGACCTGGAGCATAAATTTTCTACAAAGGAATCCAGTCGCATTCTGGCTTCTTTGAAGGAGTAGTTTCTAAGATCAGTGTTTGATGTTTGTTCTGACCCCAGCAGGGCTCCTCCTGCTGTGTTTTTCCCTGGCTCTCTCCTGAAGACTATATGCCTACACTTTATCTTGATTTTTCTCCCATCTGCCTTTCATCACAGCTTCCACTGTTCTTGAGGACCCCTTAGGCATGAACTTCTCCACACTCTGTTGTAAATGAAGTCGGAAGAGATCAAGAGCCCTTTGTTTTGATGCCTGCCTCTTCTCCAGGCAGAATCTGAGCCAGGGCTCCCCAGCTGGGGACGGTGACAGGCTTCTCCCTGTGACACCCCTGCTCTCAGAGCTGAGTGCTCAGGGGAGGGAAGGGGGGCAGCAGCCTGAGATCCCCTGGACTTGCCTCTCCTGGCCTTGGAACCACTGCCTCACTAGGAGGGGCGAGGGTGATGGGGCCCCAGTCTCCTTAGTGCCCTGCCCAGGCAGGAACCTCTGTTCCACGAGTGGGGCCTCGGCAGAAGGGAGCCCCTCCTCTCAACCGTGCTTGCTGGAGACTTAGCCTCACAACAGGTGGGGTGAGGGCAGGATGAGAAATGCTGCCGTCCTGCTCCCCTGGGAAGAAAGCCCTCTGCCTGGGAGCGGGGGGAGGGTGTCCCGTGTGCTGACCTTGGCCGCTTGGAGTTGGGACACCAGAATACCTGTTTCTTCATTTCGCTCTTTGCTTATAGGACCATTTGCAAAGGTTTTAAATGGTTGTTTTTAATACTCTTCACCAGTTTCACTGGGGGAGGGTTAGTGGAGCACCTCTTGCTGTTTTGTTGATCTCTTCCAGCCCTTTTAGTCTTTAACTAGTCTGTTTGGAAGGAGGAAGTCCTCAATGATGGGGACTTTTTCATTTAGGGATTGTTTACATGGAAGCAACCAGTTTGCCTAACTGAAGAGCAACGGTTCTCCAAGTTAGAAAAAAATGTAATTGATTCTTGACATGTTGGAGCAAGGGCCTTAGAGGTCGTTTTACCCACGAGTAAACTAAAGCCAAATGCCACTGGAGTTGACTCTCGCAAATCTAGTGAGGATGGCAGGTGGCCTGCTCAGGTGCCTGTAACCACAGCTCCTGGGCCTCAGCCAGACCCTCACCGACTTTACCTCTGCAGAGGGGCCCAGAAAGCTGAGGGGTGACAAGCCCACCCATGGAGCTGTGGCACCCCGAGATTTTAAGGGCTACAGCACAAAGCATCTAGAAGCGCCCTGCTGCCGGCAGAGGGCCTGCACGGCACACAGCCCAGAGCCGGACGGCAGGCTCTCTGCTCAGTCCCTCTGCAAGCAGCCGAGGCTTCCATGCGGGTGGCTCTGGTGACCGAGCAGGGGGAGGGGCTCTGAAGCCAGACACCATCACTTCGTGTGACCTCGGCAGGGTCCTCTCCCGAGTCGACCCCATCTGCAGTGGGGTGCTGCTCCTTTTAAAGCCGCTCGGCACGAGCACAGCGCCTGTGTGTTGACACTCAGGGATGGTGGCCGCTGTCACGAGGGAGCCTGGCACGACCCGGCATCGAAATGTTTGGAGTCGGACTGTAACGGGAAGGAGAGGATAGTCCGTGGCTTTCCGGGGCGAAGAATGTCTGTTCCCGACTATGGCAGCACTAGAGCTCCAGGGAGACTGGGTGGTGGGGTGCCGTCCCCACACGAGATATTCTGTAACCTCTTAGGCTTAGTTCCTTGGGTATGACCAGCCACACTGCTGCCTGGGCTCTTTGAGCAAAGCCCAGCCCCGGGGCATCCACATCAGCAGGTCCTGCCTGGCTTGGAGTGCCTTGTTCTCGCTGTGGATCTCTTTTCTCCACTTTTGGGCATGTTGCCCCCCCATCCGGCCCCGTCCTCATCCCCCAGGTCTTGGCCACTGTGACAACGGCTGTCAAGCTTGCCCTCCGCTACGCCCTCCTCCCTATCACCCACCTCTCTTACTTTCAAGTTCTCACTTGCGCTTTAATGTATTATTTTCTAAGTGTCTGTGGTCCCCATTCTGGAACAGAGAGAGCAGTCAGTGGAGAGGCAGGTGAAATGCAAATGAAGCCCCAGTTTCGTGAATTGGTGAATTGTCGCGTCGATGCTGAGCTTAGTTTTGACAGATGCACCAGGTTGTTGGCTGCAGGCAAGCTGAGGGAGGCACGGGCAGGAACTCCCTTCCCACCTCTGCTGCTTTTCTGAAAACCTAAAATTATTCCTAAATAAAATGATTATAAGTTTCATTGTTTTAATTAATTCCTTTCTTGTCACTGGAAGACTTTCCTTCCATGTGAGATGGCGGTGGGCTGGTTTGTTAGTGCTGAGCGAGGCCTGTCCGACAGCAGCTAGAGCTCCTTTAAGCTGAGGGGATTAGGCTCCCCTGTGATTTCAAAGAGAGGGTTTGGGCGGGGGGTGGGGAGCTTTTGCTTTTTCACCTTTTATCAAGAACCTTCTGAGCAAGGATACAGGCTGCTTATTCTAAACACCTGCAGTCAACTGAACATCTATTTACTTACAAATGGAGGTTCTAAAAACATGGGAGGTAGGGACAGAGTATGCACGCTTCCCGGATCATGGAAACGGGGGATCAGCACCTTCTTTGTGCAGATGCGCACATTCAGGCCGCTGTGTCGGGAGTTCCCTGGCGGTCCAGTGGTTAGGACTCGGCGCTGTCACTGTGAGGGCCCGGGTTCAACCCCTGGTTGGGGAACTAAGATCCCACAAGCCACATGGCACAGCCAAAAGAAGAAAAAAAAAAAGCCACGGTGTCTGTCTTTCCATGGTCGATAAAAACATGGGGGTGGGAGGGGCTGTCTTCGGGGTCTCTGACCAGCCTCTGGTCTGGCCCAGCTGGCAGGTGGAGTGCGGTCGTCGGCGCGCCTCCGAGCCCGGAGCTGCTTGGCCACATCGGCCTCGGCCCAGGAAGCCCGCGTCGCCACGTCTGCCCAGACGGCATGTCAGGTGAGCCTCAGCCCCTCGGAGACAGGACTGGACTGAGTGTCCACCTTTCCACGAAACGTGTCACGTTAGAAAGCCTTGAGTGTGGCGAACAGCCCAGAGGCGAGGTCACGGCGCTGTCACCATCAGAGGAGGACCCGCCCTCGGTGCACGTGCGCCCCACCCACCGAGAGCTGTGGGCTCAGCAGCCTCTGCTGGGCAGCCTGAGCGACGCTGGCACAGGCCATGCTGCTCACCCCGAAGGGCAGGCGGGGAGGCAGGGGACCCCGTGTCTGCAGCCAGGGGCACACAGCCATGGTGACCCGGTGGTCCCGGCTTCCGGAGCTGCTCCCTTGAGCCGCAGCCCGGCGGTCTGGCTGGACTTGGTTTCGCAGCAGCAACTGGCCTGGTTTCCCTCCTGGGGCGCCACTTGTTAGAGCTGCGCCGAGTCAAGTTCACAGCCCTGTTGAGGGCCCGCTCCTGCCATGGAACAGAGAGTCCTGCCTCCTCAGAGCTCACAGCCCAGCAGAAACGAATGGAAGCTGGGTCTGGGGTCATCATTTTACATGTCAGGGCACCCCTCGGGGGACAGCGTCAGTCTGCACTCCGCCCCTTTGGCGGCAGACAATGGAAGGACCCTGTCCTATAAGTTGTGGCTCCAGCAGTGACGTCGTTTGCTGTGAGCAGGATTGCCAGCCTCTGGGGTTGAGGCTTGTTAATTATTTGCCATCTGCTTCGTGACCTTCAGCGTGTCTGGTCTTCCCTTGCATTTTCTCTCCTGACAGCCTTCCTCATCACACAAAGCCACCGACAGGCGAACGTCCAAGAAGTTCAAGTACGACAAAGGTCATCTTGTGAAGTCAGAATTCCAGAAAGCCATCCCCCAGAGTGACAGCACCGCTGCGCCCACAGCGCCCCCCGAGACCCCGGGTCAACGTGAGCCTCTGGCATCGGCCGAGGACAGGGCCAGGCTTCCGGGAAAGGAAGCCAGCGGCTCCACTCCTCAGGGGACCGCAGGACTCCCCCGGGGGCACTGTGGGGCCATGAGTGATGCCTGCCCTGCGGAGACTGAGGACAGGCCGCCCCCGCCAAGATGCGGGGCCCCCGCGGGAGGAGAGTCCGACGGTGGCTGCCCCGAGAGGGACGGGGCGGCGGCGGACCCGGAGCAGAGCCACACGCCTCCGCTGCAGATGGACAACAGCGTCCTTCTCGACGACGACAGCAACCAGCCGATGCCAGTGAGCCGCTTCTTCGGAAACGTCGAGCTCATGCAGGTAAGGCCCGCGGCCTCTCCCCTGGGCAGGCAGCCCCCAGCAGACCGCACGCCTGCTCATGTCCCCAGTTCACACGTGTGAGTGCCGCCGGTGCAGATCAAACACAGTAAGAGCTCTAACCCGGGAGGAGAGAACAAAACGGTTGCTGATGTGGGGCATCCCCTGCACGGAGCTGAGAACCGTTGCCATAGCGAGCACGGGTGTGGGCGGGCTGGCCGATGTGAGTCTGGACCCTGCTGCGGGGTGTGAAGTCGTGGCCGTGGTTTGTGGCTCCCTGGGCGGTTCCCCCGCATTTGCCGGGCTTGCTTTTGCTTTGAACCCAGAGTCTTTCCTCTCTCCCTCCATCACGCCGGTGGGGAGCACGCTCCCATGATGGGGGGGACCAGAGCCCGGAGACGGGCGCTCGTGCTGGGCAACCCGTGCCTGAGGCAGGTGTTCTCTTCCCTCCAAGGACCTCCCGCCCGCGTCGTCATCCTGCCCTTCGATGAGCAGACGCGAATTCAGGAAAATGCATTTCAGAGCCAAAGACGACGACGACGATGATGCCGACGGCGCAGACGCATAGAGGGTGAGACGCACACGCTGACCCTCGGCACGTCCGTACCGTCGACCGCTCCCCAGTGCAGCACGTTAGACGTTTGTACCAAGCCTGTCTCCAAGAGTCCACGCTTCTAATCAGAATTCAGAACTGACCCACAGAGGTCAGCAGCGCACAACGCCACGTACCCGCGGGGAGACTGGCGCACGTGAACTAAAAGACCTTTGCGTGCAAAGCTACTGTTTCTGCGGTGATGCATTTTCTCCCATCTGTACCCACGTGGTGGTGGTTCCAGCTAACTTCTCTCGTAAACGAGAGATATCTCTATAAAGGAAACTCTTCACTTAAGCTTAGCTTTGATAACGTGCAAGTTTATTTTCCATAATCAAAATTTGATCATTCTTGTGACTGATTCAATCCCAGTTCTTAAAGAACTCTCCTTTATTTCTGTATATGAAGCTCACGTTTACCTTGGACGTTCAGCAAAATCCATATGGAAAATAAATAAAATATATTTTGAAAATATTTTTAAAGAAGGCTTATGTCCCTAGAGCTGTATTCCTTTCTAAAATGCTGGACAGCCAAGTGGAGAAAACAGATCCTGTCCTGTCTTAACACGTGCGAGGCTGGCTCAGCTTTGCACCCATTAACCAGCGCCAAGAGCTGAGCGCGCAGGGCTGTGAGCTGGAAGGGACACGGCCCCTCCGCTTGTGAGGCTGTGGGATTTCTGAGATGGTAGGTGTTCGGCACATTCCTCGCCCCGTGTGGTGTAGAAACATCCAGCGACGCCGCGCTCTCCTCCGTGGTGCACTGTTACCCAGTGCAGCTGCCCTGCCGGAGCTACGCTGCCACTCCCCCTGTCTCAAGGAGCACCTGGTGACACATTCTTGCCAGTGGGCTCCGGAGAGGAATGTGGGCCTGCTTGTCCGCTGCCCCTTCCTGTCACCAGCTGCTGGCAGAGGACACCAAGGCTGGGGACTAGGAGAGCGTCCAAGAGGGAGCCTGGTCCCCGGGTGACAGGCACAGGAGGAGAGCTGCCTGCAGTTCCGGAGGGCCGTGCTGGATTTTCACGAGTGAGCAGCGGTCCTACTGTTGCTGAGCTAGCAAACACTTCTGGTTTAGTTACAACAGCCGTTAGACTTCCCTCCCCCTAAAATGTCCTGTGAACCACGGAAGTTTCTTACATAACATCATTTGGGGGCAAAATATAGTTGAAGTGCCCTGTAAGGTTTCCCACTGTCCCTGATGGACCCAAAGTGCCGCCTGGAAGCACCTGTCCCCACAGTCACTCTCTGCTTCAATGTGGTCATTGTCCCATCAGCAGCTGTGACCGTCCCCTGCTCTGAATCATTCTGTGATTTACTGGTCAACAAACTACTTTAATAACGTGATGATGTTGCTTCTGAGGCCTTTGGGCAGCATCCAGGGAGAGTAATTTACAGCCTGAGGTTCTGCAGGGATGACTGTTCATCACGGCACTCGGATTAGTGGGGTCGAGCTGCCTCAGATTTCAGGGGATTTTGTCTTTCCCCTACACTGGCTCCCGGGAGAAGCATCGACCTGAATCACAGCCCACTTGCAGGACAGATGCGTCGGCATGTTCCCTCCAAAATGTGAACTGTAAACCTCACTCCTGGATGCCTGAGCCCCGCTGGCTTGCGGTCCGCATGGAACCCGGAGAGGTTCCTCCCCAGCCACCCAGGTTGCTGAGCTAAACCGCAGGAAGCTCCCCACGTGTTCCAGGCCTTTTTCTAACTGATGACAGACAGTGTGGTGGGCCATTGTCCCGCCCACCCGCTTCCCCGGCACCAGCTGGCTCCACTAAGTTGCAGCTCTGTGGTTTCCAGTGGCAACTGGAGGCTCACGTTGAGTGCAGGGAACGCCCGGTGGAACCTGCTGGGTGTTGAAGGTGGCCAGGGTGGGCAAGTCCATGTCCCTGATGGTTACTCCCGAGAGTGAGACATTACCAAAAGAAAACACCAGGTGTCCCCGTAAAGAGGCAGCTGGGACCGTGGCGGCGCATCTGGGGAACCTGTTCTGTGCTCACACGTGCAAGGACAGCGCAAAGACAACACTTCGTGAGGCCAGCCCAGGGTGACATGAGCAAGACAGATGGAATGCAGATCAGGCCCGGGGGACAAAATAAAGTTTCAAAAAGCGTATTAAAACGCGTGTTAAAATTGCTCTAATTGGGAGTACCCCGAGGATGTGTTCTGCCAGCATCTGAAATGAACACCCGACCCACAGGCCAGGCCGTGCGACACATGCAGATTTTTAGAAACACTTTCTACGTGAATCTTCACAAAATGACCTACCGGTGCCAGAGCAGTAGGGGTGTGGGGTGCGTCCTGCGAGCATTCCTGCGACTCTGTCGACTGCCATCGACCGCTCATCCCGCTTCCTTGCGCACTTCTGTGCAGGGCACCTAGGACCGGCCTCAGGCACGACAGTTCTCAGAGCTCACAGGACTCGGGAAAGCTGTTGCACTCTTGGTCACCCCGATTAAAATTAGCAGAGGGAAAAGGTGCACGGGGCCAAGTCCAGGAGAGACCGGCACAAGCTTCCAGACGCCTCTCCCGGCAGTCGCACCGAGGCGGCATGATGTGGGCAGCAGAAGCCCTGACCAGTCGGCTCTTGGGGAGGCCTGGTGCCCGGGCAGCCCTGCGCAACCAGAGGCCGGGGGCGGGGGAAGGAAGGGGTCCTTATGACAACTCTGCTGAGTTGCCCTCCAGAAACATGTCACGAAGAGGTGGTAACAGGCCCACTCCAGCAGCAGAGAGCAGGCAGCCCTGCCCTGGACAAGCAGCCGCGGAGCTGGAGGGACGGGGTGGGGGCCGCTGGGCCTGGTCCGGCCTCCTTACTGCACAGACGGGACCCACCACGCTCCGGGGCGTCCAGCCTCTCCCACGTCCCCACTTCCCATCAGACTAGATCAGTGCCGTGAACTGAGACAGCACTTCTCAAATCCCACACAAAACTGGCACCTTCTAAAATGTGTGTATATTTCAGTGACTAAGACAGAATGATTTGGGTCAGCTTCTTAAAAGTCATTGACTCATTTTTTTCCTCATTTTCGTCATTCTCAATGAGGGCAAACTTTTTTGACGTGTCTATTTTTAAAAAATCTTTATTGCTTTTGTGATTATACAGTACATGTAAAAATTCAAGTATTACAAAATGTGACTTTAAAAAGTAAATTTAAAAAAATTATGAAATAAATGCTCATTTCAAAAACTTCAAGTATTATTATAAAATGCATGATTTAGAAAATTAGTCCTTTGTGATCCAATCACCACCCCCCACCAGCTTTCCTGCTCTTCACACGCAGTGACGGTCTCTGCATGACCAGCACATACGTGTGATACACACCCGTGTCACACTGGGCATGGCCGAGCCACCTGCCTGCCTCATGCACTTAACAGCCAGCTTCCCACTTCTCACATAAATGCCTGAAACTGTTAGAGAGTTTTGCATTATGTAGATGTGTCAGGTTGAGTCATGAAATTAATGCTATCTATCTGACCATTCTGGACCCATAAAAACAGCAATTTCCTATGGTTCAGCATAATGCCACAAGCAGCCCTACGGACATTTGGAGGGTTTCCCACTTTTTGCTGTTAGAAATAATACAGCAGTGAATATCCTTGTATTTTACCCCAAAAGGGTCACAACTCTTTCGAGCATTTAGAAGAGACCAGAGGATGGAGCACTGCATTTGCCTGGGGCGTGGAGGCCCAGTGGAGCTGAGCGCTAACACAAGTTCCCCGAAGCCCGAGTGGCCAGGCGAGAGGGGAGCCGCCTGGCTGGGGACACTGCACGCACACATGGGTGAAGCCGGAGGGAGGCCACTCCTGACCCCGGGTGTCCCGGGAGCCACCAGAATTGTCCTCTGGCAGCTGGGCTTGCAGAGGTCAGAAAACAGCTTCAGAAATGTGCTCAAACCAGAATCTGTAGGAAGATTTTTTTCAAGAGTTTTCCGGGAATATTGGAGTGGCAAAAAAAAAAAAAAAAGTAGCACCTGTTGGAAGGACGCATGTGCTGTCCGGGCTGCATCACGGGCGCTGGCGAGCAGGCCGCTTCCTCCGGGGCACCGCCGGGGCTCGGTAGATCCTGCTGGGGTCGCAGTGGAGCCTGTGGGTGGTCTTCTTGTGGCAGGCGATGTGGACTAACTTGAGGTTCTCAGAGGTGAAGAGCAGGCGGTAGAAGTACTCCCAGTCTACTTCTCTCCCCTCGGCGTCGTGGATGGCCGCGGCCAGCGTGGGGACGACCGTGCGCTTCTTTTCTATTCTGCAAAGCAAGGTTAGAGACGTCGTCTCTGCTGTCACAATCTGTCACAATCCCCCAGGCACCTGCCAGGCCTCGTTTTCTGTTAAACCACAGAGATGGTTGAATGTGGTGTCTCCTCGGCTGAGACATCCATCAAGGTTTGGCTGCTTCCAGGAGAGACAGGTGGAGACGGTTAAACTCGGCAGAGGAACTGCACTCAGGCCGTCCCAGACAGAGCAGGGCGGGCGCTGAAAGGGGCTCACCCTGTGGCCATCGAACGAGCACTGGGGACATCCCTCCACAGGCTGGCGGGGGTGCCATCGCCGCACGCGGCCACGCCCGCCGGGCCAGCCAGCCTGGCAGAGCCTGATGCCGGCCACCCGGGCTTCTCACATTTTACAGGTAGATGGGGGACTTCCCTGGTGGTCCAGTGGTCAGGACTCGGCGCTTTCACTGCCGAGGGTGCGAGTTCAATCCCTGGTCGGGGAACTAAGATCCCGCAAGCTGCGCGGCACAGCCAAATTAAAAAAATAAAATCAGTAAATAAAAGTAAGTAGTGTGTATTTTTTTAAACACTGAAAAGTACACAGAGAAAAATGAGAGCCAACCGTAGTCCCATCACACTCACTCACCAACAACTTGGCTTCCTTGGTTCACACTTTAGCTATGTGCAGACTTACCAAAAAATTACATGATACTGTACAAACGTTTTTAAATAGAATCTTACAAATAAAGCTGAAGTCACCTCCAACTACAGCCTTCGCTCTCATTTCCCGCCTTCCCTTCCCAGAGACGATCACTATTAAGGGTCTGACATTTGTCTTTCCAAATTTCATCCTGTACTTTTATATGCATATGTGTGTCCACTTAAAACAATCGTGATGTTATCTTTGTGTAAACTGCTTTCACTTATAAACAACAGTTCAAAAGACCTAAGTAACCAGCCTAGAAGCTTGTAAACTTGACAAGATGGAATTGGAAACAGCACAGCTCGGGGGCTGGCACATAGAATCCTGTGCCCCATGACACAGAAAAGGTGAGTAACGATAAATAAGTAGCTGAGAGTAAAAGAAAGAGGGCGGCTCCCCTCTGCAGACACAGAAACCAATGCTGGACCACAGGACTGAGCTACACTCCACAGCGCACTGGGGTTCCGGTCCTGATGGAGGCCCCAGGGGCCCTCAAGAGCCAGGAGGGGTGGGCCGAGATTCCCACCCCAGCCATTAGGGGAGGAACAGGTGCTGCCGGGGATCCATGGCTTTGGGAGGGGAAGGAAAAGCCTCTGCATCAATTACCAACTGCTGCATAACCAGCCCCCCAAAACCTAGCGGTTCTGTGGGTTGGCCTGGCCCAGTCACGGGGCTGCACTCTGCTGGGGGGTTGGCCAGGGGCTGGCCCTTCTCCCCGCGGGGTCTTTTATCCTCCAGGAGGCCAAGTCAGGCTCCCCGGCGTGGTGAATGTGCGAGCCCTTGCCAGGCACCCCCGGGTTCCCGTCTGCTTGATGCAGTGGGGGGACGAGGTAAGGACACCCGGCAGGTGCTGGACACAGGGCACCACTAGTGTGACCGTCCTCCAGTCACATGGAAAACCAGGACCCTCAGCCCACCTCTCACATGTCCAACTTTACGCTGCACGTGGTAGGGAACCCACGAGCAAGGAAGGCCTACTGAAAGCCCCGGGCACCTGGTGGAAACATGCAGAACCGCTCGGTGGGGACACACGGGCCATCTGCAGACACCTCCCACCGAGGACGAACTCACAGCCCAGACACACACAAAGCACAAGGAATGCACTGCAATGCACAGGAGGATGCAGCCAACTGCGGCGCCCCCAGAACCCCCAGGGGTCTTACACAGACCACTCCCTCTGCCGCCAACTGCAGAGCTCAGGGCCCCGAGACCACCCTCAGGGTCCACAGTTCGCTGAAAGGACTTGGAAGGCCCTGAGAGCCTTCACACTTACAGTTACGGTTTACAACCACGAAAGCATGCAAATTAAAATCATCCAAGGTTCGGGACACACAGGGCGGGGAGTCCAGGGCAGCTCCGGCCGTCCTCTCCCCAGGGAGTCAGGGACAGTGCTCCCAGCAGTGGTGGTGACGACACACATGGAGAATCAGCACACAGGGTCGCTCCCTGAGCCTCGGTGTCCAGAGTCTTTACTGGGGCTCCGCCATGTAGGCACAGCTGACCACCCACAGGCTGACCTCATCCCCAGCACCCCCAGAGGGCAAGGTGAAACCACGTGACCCAAACCCCCCACCTTAGTCACACTGTTAGTCTGTCCAGTGACCCCCGGCCCCAGGCAAACAGAGACACTAGCAGGCAGGACACTCCGAGGGCTCAGAGGTGACCTCCCAGGGGTCAGGGGCAAAGGCCAGACCTCTCTTTGCACACAACCATAAAATAAGTGTATTTAAAATAAAAATGAAATAAAAATAATAATGAAAGCAGACTGGCATGAAGAGGCATGTTTTTTAAAAATAACCCAAAAGCACTTGTAGAAAGGAAATATGTACTCAATGCTGAATACACAGACTGAATGGCATCAGAGCTGAAGAGAGAATGCGTGAACTGAACGTATAGGAAGTGTTATTAGTCAGCTCGGACCACCGTCACAAAATACCATAGACTGGGCGGCTTAAACAACAGAAATCAGTTTTCTCACCATTCTGGAGGCTGGGATTCTGAGACCAGAGGGCCCGCGTGGTTGGGTTCTGCTGAGAAGTGTCTTCCTGGCTCGCAGACGGCTGCCCCCTCGCTGCGTCCTCACACGGTGGAGAGCGAGCCCTCTCTTCTTATGAGACCACAGTCCTATCAGATCAGTCCCATCAGATCCCCCCTTCCAACCTCATTTACCCTTAATCACCTCCTGAAGAGCCTATCCCCAGACACAGTCACCCTGGGGTTAGGGCTTCAGCACATGAATTTGGGGGACACAGTTCAGTCCGTGGCAGGAAGTCCCCGGGAATGGGAATGTGTAAGAGCAGACGCAGCACGAGGAGGACAGAAGGAGCTGGTCCAGGTCCGTGAGGGGGGAGTCAGAGAATCAATGCTGAAGAGCTTCCCAAAATTAAAGACAGAGACGTCTTCAGAGCAGAGAATACAAGTCCCGGTCAGAATTTAAAATAGAGATCTGTACTAGATACGCATCATTTGCAAAGAGAAAGGGAAAGCCTAAAGCTGCCACAGAAAAGGCAGAGGAGACTGACGGCAGCCTTGTGAACAGACGCCAGAAGGTGAGGCGGCGTGTCTCCAAAGCACTGCGGGCCGAGGGGCCGCCGGCCTGGAGTCACGTCAGCTCAGCAAGCGCTCAGGGCCTTTCTACGAGCCCCTGACCCTCACTGTCGACAGGGAGTGAGCCTGAGTGCCATGTGATCTGTGGGTGAGCGTAAGCGAGTACCCACCCCGGGAACACGCCCACGCTTTGTGCAGGGCTCACGGTGAGCAGAGGGGGTGACACCAAGGTGACTCCACGGGGCCTGGGGGCGAGGGGGACGCGATTCTGCTTCCGATGTGCTTCACTCAGGGGCCCCACTAAGGGAACACCAGCAGACATCTATTTCCCAAACCACCGAAGGGTGGGGTGATGGGCAAGGGAAAAGGAAAACTCGGTTAAACCCACAGAAAGCACAAAGGAGACCCAAAAGGGAAGAACTGGAACGGTGACTGGGAACCCAGAAGAGAGGGCTACAGAAGTCCAAACACATTTCCTATTTATTCAGCCAACACTGGGTGAATGGCCACAGTGGCCAGACGCTGCCCCGGCAGCTGAAAGACGCTGGGGACGTGCCCACACCAGTGACCTGGCAGAGCCCGATGCCAACAGGGAGCACGGCCGTCACCACACAGGCAGAGGACGGCAGCCGTCAGCTCTGACGGGACCACCTCGGACCCCACGGGAACAAGAGCAATAACACGGCCAGTGGGACACTCACCCAAACCTGGAGACACGTCAAGGTCGACAAGAAAGGGGCGGAAAGCCGGCAGAGCAGCTTAAATCCAGCCACGCAGGTCTGAGGCCACGCGGGTCTGAGGCCACGTGGGTCTGAGGCCACTCGCACTTACGCCCCCGCCACTGAGGCTGAGAGGAGGTGTGAGCGGCCACAGCAGCGAGCGGGCACCGAGAGAGGCAGCTAGGAATCCGGCAGCAACTGAACACAAATGCCCACTTCTAACCAGTTCACGGAGCAGCGACAAAATCACGATGGAAATGACAGAATCCTTACACCTGAACAACAATAAAATTACCCAACTCACAGGCGGTAGTAAAGCTGAAGCTGATAGCCTGAAATGTACATGTTAGAAAACAGGAGAGATGCAAATTAACTAAAAAGCAAGAAGAAACCCCAAAAAGTAGAAAGAAGGGATAAAAAATAAAAGTCAAATGTATGAAGTTAAGGAAAAGGCCGAGGACGGTTTTGAAGGGAGGGAGGGAAGCGCTGGTCCCAGACAGGAAGACTTCTCACAACACCGGGTGTTGGAAGAGGTGCCCTCAGCCCTCGGGGAACAGGACCCCTGCCCCGCCGCCCAGCCCACACGCCCGGAACTCAGGCGCAGGACGTCCTCCCAGGACAGGCTGCACCCCCGTACGTGCAGCCCTCGTGGTGCGAGGGGGCCCCAGGGGTGAGAGAAGAGGGCAGGCTGCGGACTGCAGGCCACTGTAGCCACGTCCCGGAGCCCTGAGAAGTCCGCCGACTGGGACCAGGAACCTGGTCTGGGCCGCGGCGACACGGTCCAGCGGGGAGGACAGCACGTGCTGTACTGAGGGTTTGTTACTCTTTAGTGTTTAACTATTTAAACACGTGGCTTGTGGCTTCAGCCCCACCAGAGTCGGGGTGGGCCTGTGGCCACGTCTCAGGGAAACAACCAGACCAGTGTTTTCAAACCCCGGCTGCCTGCTGTCAAAACTGCATTTTAAATTAAAAGCCAGTGCGTGTATCTATGTGGACGTATGTGTATTTAGAAGAACAGCGGCAACGTAACTGGCACGTTTCAGGAGACGTGACTCAGGGCCTGGCGTGCACGCTGCTGCTTCATCCGTGTTCTCCTCCAGGCCCGCGGTTTCCCTCCTCAGACGCTGGCGGTGGCCCCTAGTGGGCCGTGAAAAGACAGGAGCAGACAGATGGCCTGGAGCCCCGAGATCATCTTGGGGTGCTCCAGGCAGGTCAGAAACAGCGCAGCCAACCAGTAGAGAAAAACTAGGATATCTTCATGATACAGGAAGGGAAGGATTTCACACAAAAAGGAAGAGATATGTCTCAGTACACTGGAATTTAAACCTGTCACGATCAAAGACATCCCAGGAGTGAAAGACAAGCCCAAACTGTAAAAACATACCTGTAACACAAAGAGCTACCAAAGAATCAGTAACCAGGACGTGTAAAGAATTCCTACAAATTAATTAGAAAACCAAAGCCCGGTAAAACATGAGCAGAGGAAGCAAGAGCCACTTCACAGAACACAAACGGCCAATAAACACACGGACATTCAACCTTCCTAGTGACCAAGCAAATGAACTGCAACAGGAGAATCTGCTTCTCGCCCATCAGACTGGGAGAACGCAAAAAGAGTACTGATACCAAGAGGTGGTGAAGCCTGGGGCGCGTGAACTCACAGCCGGTGAGGGTGTCGGTGGGACCACCCTGGAGAGCAACCCGGCAACACGCAGGACAGGAGACAGGGGACGTTAGGAGCCAGCACCCCACGCGGGCAAAACTCCACGTGTAACTTTCCAGGAGGCCCTCTGCGCGCAGGGTTCCTTCGTGTCCGCAGCTCGGTATCCGCCGAGTCAACCAACGTGGATGGAGCAGTACTGCAGTATTTCCTACTGAAAACTCCACGTATACGTGGACCCATGCAGTTCAAACCCCACGTTGTTCAGGGCTCAACAAGAAAAGCATGTCAGTTAAAATAATAAAATTTTCCATTTCTGCACTTTTTTTGAAGAATGAGCTAGTACACCCATAAAATGATCCTGCTGGCCAAGACTTGCTCATCCTGGTTGAAGCAGGAAACGCCCTACACGTCACAACGCAGAGCTCCGGCTCCCTGGGCGAGGCAGGGACCCCACACAGCTGCACCGGTGCCGCGCCGACTGGGCCCGCGGCTGCCGACCGCTGACCCCGCCCACAGGTGGGAGCTGGCGGCGGGCGGGGACGCGCGGGGTCGCACAGGTGCGGACGGGGATCTGAGCCCACCGCGCCGAGTGACACCCGCCCCGCAGCTCAGGAGCGTCCGCACCGCACGCTCCCGGCAGCCCCTTCCACGCCACACGCCCACGACGTCCGTGGGTCCGTGACGCGTGTGCCGGGCACGTGGCGCACCAGGCAGCCCGCCCGCCGCGGAGGCCGGGCAGGGCCAGGTCGCAGGCGCTCCGGGCCTGCGGTTGTGGCCTTCAGCCCCACGCACTCACACGTGGTCCAGGTTCCAGGTGCTAAAGAGGACGCGGCTCTCCCTGTTACTGTAGGGGTTGATGGAGTGTCTGGAAGCACAGTCGTCCACGTCAAAGGGACCCTGGGCCGAAAGAGAGAAGGTAAAGGCCACAAAGCCAAGGAGCGTCTCACTGCCGCTCCGCCCGCGACGGAGGCACCCCTCGGCGGGGGTCAGGCCCCGATAAACAGTCTCTGCTCAGGAGGTAAAGCATGCTGCCCTGGAACGGCACCCCGTTCCCTCATGACCCCGGGGTGATGCCCTGCGTCTGCGAAGGGGACAAGTGAGCCTATTGGCCGTTTGGGACGCCAGCTTCCCCACGCTGCTCCCATCACACGACTGCTCCCCTCCTGTCTCCTCCACGGCTTCCCAGCATTTCCCTGAGACCCTTCACAGGCTGGGCCTCGGAGACGTGTGAAAACATCTCCTCCTGCCTGAAGCCCCCAGCCCCACTCCGGCCCCCGAGGGTCCTCACAGCCGCCCCGCAGGAAGCCTACCGCCCGACTCGCTTAGAGGCCTTTGACCCAGAGCCTGCCCAGGCCGGGGTGAAGGGTCTGGTCTCTGTCCCTGCCACACTCACTGCCAGGCTCCAGTCACAGCCCCCCGGGAGGGAGAGGTCAGTTGTGTGTGAGGTGTGACGTGAAGCCAGTTGGGAAGGAGCGGCGCTTGGATGCTCAGGGCCCGTCACACTGGGAGGGGCTGCCTGGTGGGGGCAGAGGCACGGGGGCCTGTGGGAGGGAGGCCGCGCCCACCCCTGCCCACTCTGGGCCCAGCGCCAGCGGCAGGAGGGGATTTTACTGGAAGTGCGACATACAGCTTGCAAAGAGCAAGATGTGCCCTTAGCTGTCTCCACAGCTCAGAACGCTGCTTCCAGCTGATGCCACCCACCACGGTGCCAAGCTCAGCCAGAGCCCGAAATGTCACGTCCAGCCACCACCCTGAAATCCGGATGCTCCCTCATCCAGGCTTTCCCAGGGGAGCAAAACACGCATCAGCCACCCAAACGAATGCCATCCCTCCTCTCACACCAGGGTGGGGTCTCGGCTCATGAGCAGCTGTGTCCTGCCACCCGCGCCCGCCAAAGTGGTTCTCAAGCGAGGGCCCTGAACCAGCACCCCTGGGGAACATGTCACAAATGCAGGCTCTCAGGCCTCACCACAGCTGCTGGAACAGAAGCCCCGGGAGGGGCCCAGGGGCTCACGAGCCCTCCAGGGGGTTCTGACACCACTGACGTCTGGGAGCCACTGGCTGAGACCCTCCCTCACCCCACGTGAGCTGACACCCGAGGGCTGCCCCAGCTCACCAGGCCTCGGCCGGGGTGGCCCGGGGCACACGCTCGTGGCTCACCTGGCAGGAGAACCAGCCTTCAGGCGTGCAGAGCCGGCGGCTGGCCTTCGCCCCCCTGTCGAAGTAGCTGCTGTTGTAGCGGGCGGCCTGGAGCTTCTGGCACATGGCGCCCACGACCCGCAGGTACTCCTCCCGAGCCTCCATGACAACCAGGGAGGCGCCAGACGTCACCTGGAAGAGGCAGAGGCATCGCTGAACGCTGGCCGTGCGCCCAAAAACCCACCGCCGCCGGGGTCCCGGCCCACCAACGCCACAGCCCTCAGAGCCCCCGCCCCCTGGGTCCCAGCGTGGCCCTGAGGTCGGGGATCTGGCCCCCGCCCCCTGGGCTTCCAGCACAGCCCTGAGGTCGGGGGTCTGGCCCCCGCTCCCTGGGGTTCCAGCACAGCCCCGAGGTCAGGGATCTGGCCCCCGCCCCCTGGGGTCCCAGCGTGGCCGTGATGTTGGGGATCCGGCCCCCGCCCCCTGGGTCCCAGCGTGGCCCTGAGGTTGGGGATCCGGCCCCCGCCCCCTGGGCTTCCAGCACAGCCCTGAGGTCGGGGGTCTGGCCCCCGCCCCCTGGGGTCCCAGCGTGGTCCTGAGGTCGGGGATCCGGCCCCCGACCCCTGGGCTTCCAGCACAGCCCTGAGGTCGGGGGTCTGGCTCCCGCCCCCTGGGGTCCCAGCGTGGCCCTGAGGTCGGGGATCCAGCCCCCGCTCCCTGGGGTCCCAGCATGGCCCTGAGGTCGGGGGTCTGAGCTCACACCGACTGTGCCTGTCTGACCCTGGGAAATTTCTCTGGGCCCATGAGTTGGAGCTTTGGTCACAATCAGATAAGAACTCAAGCTCCAGGCATCCTGGCCGCCCTGTCTCCCAAACACTGCCCACTGCTTTGCAGCAAGAAACCCGAGAGGAAGTGTGCAGGTGAGGAGTGACCAGCGCACTGCCGCCCACTGGGGCGCAGGTGGAGACTGGCACCCACGGGCACACCCGGGCCCACACTGAGCACTGGGCAGAAGCGAGGAGACCGCCTGGCCCACTGGGAGCGACAGCAGGGCGGCAGGCGGGTCATCACCGGACAGGGGGCTGCACCCAGCAGGCGCTGGGAAGGATGCCCTGGAGACGCCCGCCAGCCAGCGCGGGGAGCGCGTCCTCGGCAACAGAAGGAGCCCGAGGGTGGCCACTTTCAGGCAGAGATGGGGGGCAGGGGGAGAGGGAGAGCTGGACCAGGCCCCAGGACCTCAGACACCCCAGTCCTGAGGTTTCCTTCTGTGTGAGGGGATCTCAACAGAGCGCGTGTGGGCAGTTCTGCAGCACCGACGTGCGGCCAGGTGCAGGCGAGGGGTGGGGGGGTGCCTGCAAAGGACGAACAAGACGCCCCACAGCTGACGTCCAGCCACGTAGCACAGGGGCAACGGCGCCCACGGGCCTCTGCGGGGAGCGCCCAGCCCAGCCCCGGGCTCCAGCGCTGGTTCTCTGAGGACCCCTGCCTACCGCTGCCCCCAAACCCACCCCCTGCCGCCTGTCCTCCCATGAAGGGTGGAAGAGAGCCGCCCAGAACCGAGCCTCGGGGCCGGTCAAGCACCCAGGTTACCCTCCAGAGAGGGGGCAACACACCCCCGAGGCACCACAGGCACCAGCCCCCGCGTGGCCTGCCCTGCTGCAGGTCATCCGTCAGCTGGGTCACCTCCCTGCTGAAAGGCAGCGGGACAGAGCGCACTGGGCCCGAGGACCCGTTTCTCCTCCAAGGTGAAGTGCGTCTCCATCGGGAGCGTTTCGGCTCTAAACCTGTATCCACCTGCTGCTCACGCCTCCCAGAGGGGAGCCCAGAGTCAGAGCCTAGACCCACCACGACTCGGAGCCCCTCCTGCTGCTTCTCGGAGGTCAGACAGCTGCGCCTCGCACAGGCGGGAAAGTCAACGGCAGGGCTGGGGACAGAAGAGCGGCTGCCCCTCCCCACCCACCGTGTGGGCGTCCATCCAAGCTAACGGCGGACAGAGACAGCTACTTGGGATGAGCTCAGGTCGAAACTGAACCGCCCGACGGATGAAGGCGTTCGAAGGTGGGTTCTACTCACAGCCCGTAAGGAGAATTCACGGAGAGTGCAGGGAGGCAAAGTCTGCAACCCCGGACCCAGCTTGAGCTCTGACAGGGGGAAGCCAGAGGTCGGCCGTGCGGGGGGCTCCCCGGGCAAGCGGCCCATCCATTGCTGGCTCACGTCCACCTGCACCCAGACTGGCCTCCACAGCAGCACCTGCCCCTGAACCTGCACCCACGCCAGCACTTACACCAGCACCTGCCCCTGAACCTGCACCCACGCCAGCGCCCACCCCAGCGCCCACGCCAGCACTTATACCGGCACCTGCACCTGAACCTGCACCCGCGCCAGCCTGTGCGCTCCTCCAACATCCACACTGGCCCTGGAGCAGAGTCCCAACAGCAGAGCCCACTTCCTAAACCCGCCTGGCACACCCGGCATCAGTGTGGACCTACCTCTCTCAGGTAGCTCCGGATCCGGCTCTCACAGCTGTATCTCAGGTAGCCAGACTTGTTCCTAAACCGGGACTCCAAACCTGCCGGAAGGAGAGACAAGACACCTGGAGCCCAGGGCCCGTGCTCTCCCAGGAGGGGCGGAAGGTGAGGGCCGTTTTGCTCGGTTCCATCTAGAAACGTTCTAATGGGGACCTACACGCTATCCCTGGATTTTGTTCGTTTGTGGAGAAGTCTGGTCCACCAGCACGGAGCGTCTCAAAGGCCACCGAGGGGCTTCTGCCTGGTGGCACCTCCGAGCCCCTTTCCCAAGAGGGCTGCAGTCGCTCAGGGCTCCCTCCGCCTGGCTTGAGAGGCCAGTCCAAAAGGTGGGAGCAGCCCAGGTGAATGGATAAAGAAGATGTGGTCCACCCAGGTGATGGAATATCCCGCAGCCTCAAAGAGGAAGGGGATCCTGGCACCTGCTTCCATGTGGATGAACCATGAAGACGCTAAATGCTGAGGGAAGTAAGCCAGATGCCCGGTCCCACTCACGCGAGGCCCCTGGAGAAGTCAGACTCACAGGCACAGGAAGAAGGCTGGGGGCCGGGGCTGGGGAGGGGTGGGGAGTGATGTTTAATGGGGGCAGAGCTTCAGCCTGGGAAGATAAAAATGTCTGAGAACAGACGGTGGTGATGCCGCCCACAACGGCAATGTATGTAATGCCAGCGAACTGCACGCCTGAAAACGGTAAAGACGGTAGATTTCACCTCATGCCTACTTGACCACAATTGAAAATTGAATAAAAATAAAACGGCCAGTCCCAGGGCTGCCTGGCCCCTGGCCCCACGCTTGGGGAGCCCCTGGGTCTGGGAACTGGCACAGATCCCATGTCCCAGCAAGCTGGCCCGGAGGAAGCCCTCCCCGCCCGCTCCCTCCAGGCCCGACTCCATGAGGCACCTTCGAACCACGGCGCGTCCTCGGCCCTGGTCTCGGCCGCGATGTTCTCGCTGACGGTGCCCAGCAGGTCGGCCAGGAGCTTCTGCCGCAGCGGGGCCCGCTCGTCCGAGAGCAGCTGCCGGGCGGCCTGGATGAGCTCTGCGTGCGGCTCCTGGAACACGCTCAGGAAGCGGCTGATGTCACTCGCGTCTGCCACCGCAGGGAACAGAGAGGCCACCAGGCCTTGGAGCACTGCCTCGGGGACACCACCTCCTCCCCCGGGACCGGCCAGACCCCTGCCCCGACAGTCACCAGCCCGAGGTTCCGGGCCTTGGGCCTGGCTGCCCGCGCCCGGCTGGTGTGAGGACAGACGGGGAGGACACGGGACGCGGTTTGGAAAACGAAAGCCACCCAAGCGAGTTGCCGCCCTTCCCCTCAGCCTTCCTTCCTCCAAGTGAAATCGCCTCATCTTGCGACCTCCCTGGAGACCTCTCACACTCCAGGTTCGTCCCTTCACTGCCCTGCTGGCTCCCGGGGCCTTTCTGCTCACGCCCGAAAGCAGCAAGCCCTCCAAGCAGGCACTCGGGACCGAGGGCTTCACAGCGTCCTACGAACAGAAGTCCAGACGCATGTGAGGAACAGGCCCCACGGTCCCGAGGGTCATTCCAGGGATGTGGGGCCACTCAGGGTCCAAACATCAATCAGCGTGATCCACCCTCAACAGGCTAACCAAGAAAAGTCACGTGATCAGAGCAACTGGCGCAGAAAGACAGAGAAAATCTTCGAGACCTAGAGCTTGGTGAAAAGGTCTCAGACTGAACACCAAAGCCATACGCGTAGAAGGATAAAAAGGGACAAGTTGGATTTCATCAAAATTAAACTTTTACTCCATGAAAGACGCGGTTAAGAGAACAAAAAGACAAGCTGCAGGGACTTCCCTGGTGGCGCAGTGGTTAAGAATCCGCCTGCCAATGCAGGGCACACGGGTTTGAGCCCTGGTCCGGGAAGATCCCACATGCCGCGGAGCAACTGGGCCCGTGCGCCACAACTACTGAGCCTGCGCTCTAGAGCCCGCCAGCCACAACTACTGAGCCCGCGTGCCGCAACTACTGAAGCCCACACACCTAGAGCCCGTGCTCCACAACAAGAGAAGCCACCGCAATGAGAAGCCCGTGCACTGCAATGAAGAGTAGCCCCCACTCGCCGCAACTAGAGAAAGCCCGCGTGCAGCAACAAAGACCCAACGCAGCCAAAAAAAATAAATAAATTTATTTTAAAAAAACACATATACTCTTTGGCTCAGCAATTCTACTCCTAGGAATCTTTCTCACAGAAATAAAAGCATAATGGTCATAAGAACATATTTATTAAAAAAAAAAAAAAAAAAGACAAGCTACAAACTGGGAGAAAATATCAGTGTCAACCACACGTCTGACAAAGACTCATCCGGAATATATCAGGAAAAATGTCACAAAACTCAACCGTAAAAAACATCCCATTAGACAACGGACAAAAGACACTTCACAGGAAGGTTTACAGATGGTAAATCAGCCCAGGAGAAGATGGTCAACACCATCCGTCGGGAGGGAAATGCAAGTCCAGACGCCATGGCACACCCACCAGAATGGCTAAAACGAAAAGAGCGACAATGCCAAGAGCTGGAGAGGCCGTTCTCGTCCCTGATGTGGAGAAAGGACGGGACCGCAGCTCTGGAAGGCAGCGTGCAGTTCCTTTCCTTTTCTAACAACTTTATTGAGACTTCATTCTCTAGAAGCACAAGGAGGAAGGACGCGTGCCACTAGGAGCGCACAGCGGACGTGTCACCTCCACTGCTGATAGCAGAGTCCCAACCGAGGGGCGAGGCCACACCTGCACTGCTCTCGGGCTTCTCCCTCTGCCCTTTCGGCAGAGGAGGTAGGACAACCTCGGTCCTCAGAGCTCCACTTCCTTCCCCAGGCACCAGAAACATCTCCTGAAACGGAAGCCCCTTTGCACAAGGGCCAGACGACCCTCCCAGGGGAAGGGCACACGCCTGGCCACCGGCCTATGGCTCCAGAGTAGCACTTGTCATCCAGCACAGACCCCCCTAAAGAACCACCTCCAAAAGCACCTGCTCCAATAAGGCAGCCCCGACAGGAGCCTAAGGACGGTGTGTCCGCAAACCCGACAGAGACCAGACACTGAGCACGGCATCAGCCACCAGCCCATCCCTTAGGAAGTTGATAAAAGAAATTTTTACATATTGAGATACAGGGACGTCGTTCTGGCTTCTACATGAGTTAACTTGAATTTGATGTTAACTAAAACAGCCTTTTTGCGGCTGATCAAACATACACTGCACATCTGCTTGAATTATTAACGAAAATGGCGCACTGACCAGAAGTAAAGAACATCCATGTTAAAAATAAAAATTAAATGCCCCTCTTCCTGGGACGCCAATGCTGGTTACTCCTTCGATCGTAAGGCTCCCTCCCAGGTGCCAAGCCCATGCTGACTCGCTGTGTACGTGCTGGTCTGGTCTTTTTTTGAAACCTCGGAGAAATGCGCCCCTGACTTGTTTAATGGTCTTTGTTCTGACAAGACATAAAACTGTGCCGAAAACCCTGCTTCTCTGGAGCAGTTTCTCAGAGTAACCTGGGAAGAGGGCTTCTGGGCTATAGTCCTCAGTCTGGCTCAAATAAAACTGTTCTATTCTTATTATTGATTGGTTATTGATTATTTTCCTCGACAAAGCCCAGCAGAACAGGACAGCCTCTCTCTCTGGCTCTGCCTTCCCCGCAAAACTGGGCAGGCCCCCACCCCCAAAGCCCTCCCTTCTGCCCTTAGGGGTTACTAGGACACTTCAAATGAATGTAAATAGAACTAAAGGAATTTCTTAAAAAGACACATAGAACAACCAGCTGGACAACTGGCCTCCTGGCCAAGAGGATGGACAAGTCTGCCATCTGATTCTGCCTCCGGGGGCTTCCTCCTTCAGAGTCCAGAGTACGGGGGACCCCTCCCTCCCGGGGCTGGCACCCCCAGGTAGACCCTCTGCACCTCCAAAGCCGCACCAGTTTCCCCACTAATCTCCAAGGTCCCCGCCACTTACAACCCTGCCAGGTCTGCCCCGCAGTGAGAAGCACGAGCTCCGAGTCGTCGGGGACACTCCAGAAGTAATCTCCAGTCAGCTCCGTGCCATCCTCGTAGAGACACAGGCTGGAGCCAGGAACGGGGAGCTGGGGAGAAGGGGGGTAGGGGAGAGCAGGGTGGGATGCTTACTTCCTGGATCTCAGGCGGCCCAGTCTTGGGGTGGCGACCTGAGGTCTTCCCATCTGCAGCCCTCACAAAGAACAAGAAGGAACTACTACGCTGTAAAGAATCCCGCTCGAGATGCAGTCTGCATGTACAGAGCACGTCCAAACAAGGGCACCTACTGTAGGTCGTTCTAAGACGTGGGAAGTCATAGAAATACATACACGGTGATAACCGCTTTGCAGGATTCACCACTCGGACCCTTCAAACCGAGCTCCTCCAGGGCACTTTAAAATCCAAGCCTGTTTCCAAAAATGACCCTTGACTGCTTGCACTAAGCCTGTAAACACATCCCCATCAACGAGGCTCATTGCCCGACAGGTGTCAGGACACATCGCCTACTGCTCGAGTTTCTCCCTGGGCACCAATTAGTTAAGGAGAACATCTTACTGGGCAGGACTCACCGCCTCTGTCCGCGGAAGTGTGATCAGCACATGGGACTCTGAACTTGCTGAGGTTTAGCCCTCTGTTGCTCGACACCGATCAGTTTTATGCATTTTCAATAGCAACTCCTCCCCTCCCCCCCCCCACCCCACACACAACCCCAGCACTGGTCTAAGCCCAGTCGAGGAAATTAATTCAATAAGGGTAAGAACAATGGCTGAAATACCTAGAATATTCGTGCCAAAGGGCTTTGAGAGGCCTTTGAGACCAACCCTTCATTTTACACCAGGGGAAGCCAGGCAGGGAACGGCCTGTGCCCTGGAGCACTTGAGCCTACCAGCACTGGAACCAGGTCCCTGGGTCTCAGGCCAGAGCTGTCCTGACCCTCACAGTCAGAAGGGGGAAGTTTCCCAGGCCTCTCTACAAACTCCCCCTGCTCTGACGGGGCCGAGGAGCCAGAGGAGGAGGTTGGGGGCCTCCTCTGCAGCAGCACAGGAAATGGGAATTCCCTGGGGCCCAGATGTCTCCCACACTCTCTGGTTTTGAGGCACAAAAGCAGCACCTCCTATTCTCCCCAAATTTCTCCCAAGCAGGTGGGCTCCTGAGCGCTGGGGCAGAGGCTTCACTCAGGCCATCTGTTGAGATGCGGCACCATGCACCAGGATCTAGAAGCCGGGAAGGACCCCAATTCCCCCGACCCCCGCCTGCAGCCCCCCGCACCCGCAGAGGCTGGGCTAAGAGGCTTCCGGCGTAGCGAGACCCGGGTTTAAACACCGGCCGTTGCTTAGTCGCTCGGTGCCTCAGTTTCCTCATCTGTGAAATGGGGGTGTTAGCGCCCGATTCACAGGGCGACAGGTGGACTCCACGACAGCCCACGTAAGGAGCCAGGATGGAGCCCGGGGTCGGGCACGTGGCCGTCGGCAGTGGTCAGGCTCAGGCTTTCCGCCCCGGGGATATGGACAGTGCCCCCTCCCAGCAACCGTCAGGACTCGGGGACGCACGGAGGCTCGGTGCAGCCTGAGCTCGGCCAGTCCTGACAGTGCAGGACGACGGGCCAACATCTTCCCAGCTCACCAAGAGTGCTCTGGGCAGGCTCGCTCGGCCACACTCGCCCCCACCCCAAAGGCCACGCGGCCCGGGGCGCCCGCAAGCAGAGGCCCCCAGCCCATCGGCCCCCAGCTCCTCGGACCGGGGAGCACCTGCAAGCGGAGGCCCCCCGCCCCCCGGACCCCGGGGCACCTGCAAGTGGAGGCACGCCTTCCGCAGCACTTCCTCGCAGCTCCTGCCCGCCACCCCAAATTTCTTCTGGTTGTGCAGGGCCCGCAGCTTGAACCTCTTGAGCTTCTGGAGCACCGCAGACATCCTCAAAGCCTCCGGGCCCGCGGGCGGCGCCTACTCGGAGGGCCGCGCCGGGGGTCCGCGCCTGGGGGGTTCCACGGAGGGGAATCAAGGCCCCGTGCCGCCCCCCGCCCCGCGAAACTACACTACCCTGAAGGCCCGGGAAGCGGCGGCATGACCCCCGCCTTGTGCGCAGGCGCCATTCCCTGAAAACTACATTACCCAGAAGGCCCAGGAAGAGGCGGGTGCGAGCCCGTCTTGTGCGCAGGCGCGACGGGGCGGGGTCGCGCACGCGCGGAGGTACGGGAGGGCCGGCCTGGTTGTCATGAGAGCGGCCGCCGCGGCCCGGGCGACAGGCGCTGGCGGCCGGGGCTGCTCCTCGGCTGCCACCACCGCTGCGGCTTGGGGGTGCCGGCCGGCCCGGGTCGGCGGAGGAGGCGCCTCCTGAGCTCCTCGGCGCTGCCGAGGGCCGGTGGAGAGCCCGGGTCGTGCGGACGTCCTGACAGGTAGACGAGCGGGCCGGGGGCGGCGGGGCCTCCGTGGGCAGCGGGGCCTCCGTGGGCGCGGCCCGCACGCTGCGTCATCGCCCCGGGCGGCCGGCGGCGCCTGCGCTTGGTCCCCGCATTTGGCGGCGGTGCGGGCTCAGCGACCCCGACTCGGTGCTGAGCTGGCTCTTCAACCTCGTCTGTTTCGGAGATTCTCAGGGGCACTTTCGAGTCTTGAGGTTGCTTGACCGAAAAACCATTTAAGTGTGTAACATTTAGGTTTTCCTAAGAAGGAAACTGGATACAAGTCTGTCTCCTAGTCTTGTAGCAAGATGTTCGGAAGTTGGTAAAGTGTTTCGATTTAACGTAGAGATTCAGTACCCCGATGCATAGTGAAAAGCAGACTTCGTAGGAGGAACCGCCGAGTTACCTTCTCCCCAGGGTCCCAGCTCGTCCCGCGGCGCGGGGGAGAGTGATCGCTGCTGGGGAAGATGCAACCGGCGCTCGTTTAGAGGCGAGGATCGCTGTGCACCGGTGCCCCGCACTCAGCAGAGCTTTGGTTCTCCCCAAAATGTTAGTGTGATTTTTATAGAGCCCAATACTAGTGTCCTTAGTGACACCCCAAGCATCTTAGGGAAGACTTGAAGGTTTACGCACAGGGGACCCCAGGGTACAAGGCGGAAGGACGTGGCCAAAAAGGAATCCTGTTCGAATTCCCAAACCGAGGCAATAGCGTTGCCTCTGCGGTTCCCAGGCACTTCTGTCTGGTTCCTAAATGCCAGGGCTGTGTTTTGGATTTATTGAGGCAGCACAGTATAGTGGACACGTCCTTTATTCGGATTTAAAGGGCCCCATTTCTAACTCTTAGGGCCATAACTGAGGGTGTTGGTCAACACCAGGCTCTGGAACCTGACCAGCTTTAGAACAAACCCGGCCTGTGTGGCTTCATAGCCGGATGACCCTGGGCCAGGCCTCTCTGTGCCTCAGTTTCCTCATCTCTACAGCTGGGGTGTCAGAGTTGTGATGAAGGTATAAACATGTATGCATATGCACACAAAAGTACGGTGTAAGGGAGTAGGTCAGTACACAGGTCAGCAAGATGAATAAACAGTATTTCAGATCTCTGGAATTTCAGGATACATGGTCACACTCAGTTGAAAATATTTCATAGGTACCTACTGTTTTCAAGGTGGGATAGAAAGTAACAGGCCCTGCTCTTAAAGATGATGGAAGGAGGGCTTCCCTGGTGGTGCCGTGGTTGAGAATCTGCCTGCCAATGCAGGGGACACGGGTTCGAGCCCTGGTCTGGGAAGATCCCACATGCCGCGGAGCAACTAGGCCCGTGAGCCACAATTACTGAGCCTGCGCGTCTGGAGCCTGTGCTCCGCAACAAGAGAGGCCGCGATAATGAGAGGCCCGCGCACCGCGATGAAGAGTGGCCCCCACTTGCCACAACTAGAGAAAGCCCTCGCACAGAAACGAAGACCCAACACAGCCATAAATAAATAAATTAACAAAATAAATAAACCCAAAGTTTAAAAAAAAAAAAAAAAAAAAACCCCAAACACTCGCCTTTCCCTTAAACTCTTCTCTCCATGCTCTACTTCCCAATTTCTGACATCGTAATTTAAAAAAAAAAAAAAAAAAAAAAAAGATGATGGAAGGACACAGGGAATCCCCAGCACAGGGATCTAACTCTGAGCTTTAGTAAGTTTGGAGGGACTTTAGAATCCATGACAGAAAGCGGGGGTTAGAACAGCAGGTTGGGCTTGAGGAGGGTTCTTCCAGTGGGGGCAGTACTCCACGTGGGGAAACCTGGCCGTGGTTTTCTAGAGAACACAGTGGGATCCAGAAGAAGTGACGTATTCAGTCAGTGTTCCAAAGGTGGGACCAGTGAGACTTGGCACTGAGGGAGAGGGGGCGGGGGAGGGGGAGGTATGGAGGCCAAGGGGTCAGTCCAGGCTGCGAGCCCGGGCACGTGGGAGGAGCCACAGGCTGGGCGAGGCCAGTCCACGTCTGGCATGGGAGCTGGCACACAGGCCAGGCTGTGCAGCTGCCGTGGGTTAAATCACACTCGTCCATTTTTTGTGCCTGCATTTTATTACTTTCTGGGTTAGTTTGGTTTTCTCTCCTGTGATGTCCTGCAGTGAGCTTTGTATAAAAAATAACTGGGATCTTTAATAGTGGTTTCTCTTTCTATTTTAAATGCTTTTGTTCGTATATCCCAAAAAACATTAGCGAGTGCCAGCCAATAATTAACTTATTGACGTGGTCCTCTGCAGGTTCTCAGTAAAAGTCAAAGGAAGATCTGGATCATGTATCAAGCATGTTAAAACAAACACATTTCATGTGGGATATGCTTGTGTGTCACCTCCTCCTGAAAAATCTCCATTAATAGTGTGTCCTACCCCAGAGAACTTTCTGGAGAAGCCTTTATCCTCTGTGTTAGTGAGGACTCTTGGTTGCATACTAACCCTTCACTCAAATTGGCCGACTGAAGAGCATCGACAGGCTTAGTCACTGGAGAGTAACCGGAAGTCCGTGAGTTGCTCGGGCTTTAAGTCCTGAGGCTCACAGGGTGTCTCTGCCACTCTCAGCACTGCTTCCCCGTGTCAGCTCCACTCCCTGCCTGGATCTCCCCGCTGGTGGCCTCCAGCAGCCCCCCCCCCACCCCCGCAGACACTATGCTATGGCCACAGCCTCCGCAGGGTCCTGGGATTGGGTGGCTTCGGTCCAGTTTGGGTCCTGTTCTCATGTCTCCATCCCTGAGCCCGTTCCTGAGGAGGGATGTGGAACTCATGGACCACCCAAGCCTGGGAAACGTGCCCCCCGGGCGGGGATCTGCGGGGTGCAGGATGGGTGTCAGCCCCACAGTTCCGGGTGTGGGGAGGACAGAACCGCCGAGGGAAGTTGGGATTGAGGTGCTGTTTTCAAAGGAGTGGGCAAAACTGGGCGTCACTACAGCCACCCTCAAAACGATGGTAGGTAACTATGAGCCAAGCCAGGTTTGCTAAAACATCATGACAAAAAAATCATTCAGCCGCTATTTACGCATTTCCCCAGAGTCAGCCACTCAGCCAGGCTCCGGGAGAACGCCTGTGTGCTGGAGGTTCTGTCCGTGGTTCTGCTCTCCCTCTGCTGGTCAGCATTTTCATTTAGAAGTGATTATGCTGTTGATTAAACTGCCCCCTTTTCCCTTATTTTTGTATAACTTATTAACACACTGGTTTATTAGTTCCTTAACCAATTTGAAAATCTTTATATTCATATCTTAGCAAAAGACCTTGTTTCTGCCATAACAAAGTAACACAAACTGGATGATGTAAAACCACAAAAATTTATCCCAGAGGTTAGAAGTCCAAAATCGAGGTGCGCTTGTGCAGGGCCGCGCCCCCTCTGAAGGCTCCTTCCGGGCCTCTTCCAGCTGCCGGTGGCTCCAAACAGTACTCGGCGTTCCTTGGCTTGTAGATGCGTTGCACCAGCTGCTTGGCCGTTGTCACTTGGCTTCTCCCTGTCTCTGTGTGTGTCCCTGTCTCTTTTCTGATAAGGACACAAGTCGTGTTGGAGCAGGGCCCATCCTATTCCAATATGGCCTCATCTTAACTTGCTTACGTCCCCACTGTTTCCAGACGAGGTCACGTCACTGGCACCAGGAGTTAGGACTCAGCATAGCTTTTGGGGGACGCAGTTCCACCCACAACGCGGGTCAGACTTTTTGGCATATATTTGGGAAAAGTCAGGGTAACTTGAATGACACCTTATGTGGTATTAGAGGCATCTTAAAAATTGTGTAATGAGAACTAGACTCTTTGAAAGTGATGGGACAGTCCTGACTAGGTTGGGAATTACTTTGTGTATTAAAAAGGCAGGAAATAACACTTTCAATGTTACGATGTACTACTGAGTCCCTTAAAGCAGTCTTTCCTGCTCTCATACACAGCCCCAGCGTGCAGAATGCCCCACAAGATTGGATTCGTAGTTGTCAGCTCATCTGGACACGAAGACGGCTTCAGTGCCCGGGAACTAATGGTCCACGCACCGACTGTCAGCGGGTGGAGGTCACCGAGGTAGGCCAGACGAGGGGCCAAAGGCGGTGGGTCCTCAAGGGCGTGGGCTGTCTCCGTCTCAGCTGCTAGTCTTATTACGCGAGGGTCGGGTTGTGCTGCAGCCTCACCCATCTAGTTACGCGCTGGACTTTTTTCCTTCTGTTTTTAAAGAAAATTTGTTGAACCTTTTTCCCTATAACATTAACCCACATTCACTTAAGAAGCGTGCAAATACGGAAGAGAGGAAGGAGAACTGCCCCTCCTCCAATTCCCTGATTGAGGGCCAGTCCCGCATTCTCTGTGCTTGGTGGTAAAGATTTTGCATCTCACTGCTTTCATGTAACACAGGACTTTAACCAAGAAAGTCTCTTTCAGATTCATCTGGAATATTTGTACACCTTTAAAAGTCTTCATTACTTGAGTGATGTAATACCAGTGAGTATTTTTCTGAAACATTTAAGTCTTTTCCTGAGAAGCCTTCTTTCTTCCCCAAAGGTGGGGCAGAGTTAGTTGTTGAGCTGCCCCAGGGCCTGATCAGGCTTCCCCGACTTAGTCAGTGTCGGCCGCCTGAGGCCGCTCACCTCCTGGTCCCGTCACCTCCTCGGGGAATCTCACTCCTCTTGACTTGTTTTCCAAGTGTGAGTAGAAGGCTTACTATTTGCTCCTATTCATGAACATGTAAATCTGTATGACATTTACATTCAGTCATATACTGTGACTTACATTTATTCAGATGATATATTTATTGCTAAAAAGTTGAATGTAAATCCCATTTAAAATTCAAATATATTTTCCTTTTGGTGTTTCTGAGGGAACCCAACAAACAAGACTCCGTTCTCAGTGAACTGAGAAATGAAACAAAAGAGTAGAGCAGATGGGGACAAATAGCCTCTTTAATACTGATGAAGCTGATATTGAACAAGGGCTTTGTCTGGGGGCAAGTAAGCATCCCAGGACTGGGCCAGCCAGGGCAGCCTCACCAGGTCCAATGGGGCTGGAGGAACACCTCCATCAGGCAGCCTCAGTCACATCCACGCTGCTCCCCAGACTCACAAATCAGTCCAGTCCTGCCTCTCCCCAAGCCCAGGGGCCTGGAGTGAGCTGGGGCCACGGTTTTATGGAAATACACTTCCATTCCCCCCACACACACACCTGCATTTCCCTTCAGCAGAGGTCCTTTCTACTAAATGCACTTATTCAGCATTTATGCATGAATTAAAGGTGCTTAAATATACAGACAGGGCCGCTTTTTTGTAATATTTATAAAAGTAATACTAATATGATTCCTTCACGTCTTGACATGGTATTTCTTCTAAGGCATGACCTATACTTGTTTTAGTAGTAAACTTTCAGACTGCTTCAAAGGAAAGGGTATATGTGCCTTGATCTCCATTCAGACTCATGCTGGGTTTGGCTCGGGATCTCCTGACTTCAACAGTGTTCTCTGAGGCCAGGCACATCATAGGAAGGCAAAGGAAAGTACCCTCAAGCCAAGTCTCCCAAAGAGAGGACAGGGTGCTCTGTTAGCCCAGGTCAAAGAGGGAGTGCTCAGGCACTGATAGATATAGCTCCAGTGGGAGGTGCTCCTGGGGGTCTCTACAAGGCTGCAAGGGAAGTTTCTCCAGTGCCTTCTGTGACCTAGGAATTCATAGAGCCTGAAATCTTCAGGGCATGAAACACACTTCTCCAAGAGAACACAGAGTTTACACCAATGATCAGAGCCTCTGCGCATGAATTTTTTATTGTCAAATAATTTTCATTCGAAAAGAAATCTAGGGAATTCCCCGGTGGTCTAGTGGTTAGCACTTAGTGCTCTCACTGCTAGGGGCCCGAGTTCCATCTCTGGTCAGGGAACTAAGATCTTGCAAAACGCACGGCATGGCCAAAAAAAGAAACAAATTTAGAGCTGTCAGTTTATCTTGAAGAGATACATACCTTTTTAGGTAATAATCAACCTTAAAAATAAAATAGCCAGTTCTTTTACCTGCAAAATGAGCTTATTCCAGAATGGCAGAGGAATTGCAATTCGGGACATGCAAACTATGGTGAAACCATAGGCAAGTCTGGGGAACAAAGGAGAGAGAGAAGCCTTACTTTACCTTGCTTTATAGAGAAAAGGAGGAAGTTGGGAGGGGCTGCTTTGAGTGAAAGTCCATTGGAGGAAAGCAAGGGTTCAGGGTGGTGACGTTGTCTCATTGGCTGGGCTGTTGCTGGACAAGGAGAAAATCTTCCTTCTCCTGCTGGGGCAGTAACGTCAGCTTCTTCTTGCCCAGGAATGAAGGAAGATACGTGCCTGAGAGCTCCCCCTTCAGGGCTCCCCTTCTCCATTTTAATTGAGGTTTCCTTTTATTAATTGTCATATTTCCCCCTTTTGAACAAGAACTTTCTCCAAAAGTATCAATGATCAAGAGTCAAGTTTTCTGCATTTAGTGGTTTTTGTCCTTCAGTGTCAGGAAGGACCCTTCCTATTTGTCACATCCAAAGTCGGAGGGAAAGTACATAGCAGTAGGAAACCATTTAATTAAGACCATGTTTGAGGAACAAGGAAGGTTAGAAGGGAAGACTGTCAAGCATTCTTGTCTAAAGTGTACATCTTGTCAAGGTTGTGCACGTTGGAGATCTCAAAGCATTGAGCCAACATCACGCTATTGCGCACATCATTTCTACAAAGGTTTGACACGTAACAGGTACAAAGGTTAAAAATAGTTATGCAAAACAAAGTTTAAAGTAACATGACAGTTCCAGATTGTATGATGGTTCTGACCCATGACCCTAGGCCTGAAGTTCGCCAGCTGAACAAATCCAAGGACCATGGAATATCAGGTGAAAATTTTTTGCAACCAGTGCACTTGCTCCCTGATTTTGTGTAATTGGATTTCTACCTCTCCCGAGACATTTATCCATGTGCAATAGATGGTATTTGCTATTGTTCCAACACCTCCTTGCTCAGCAAATAGGTAATTGGGGGCTATGCACTTATCTAAAACTACTTTAGCTAATAAGTGATCGATGTTGGGCTGCTACTCCTTCGGCTGTGGAATTGGCCAGCTCTCCTAATGTTAGGAAGAGATTTCTAATCGTGTTCATTGGCACCTACTCTGATGGGAGGAGAAGGGCAGCTCTCCCTACAGAGGCAAACCTGGGGTCATATACGCCTGCTGGAAGTTCCCATGTAAGGCAGCTAAGGAGGTTTAACACAATAGACCAATGGGAGGTTTCTGATCTGTTATGAAGAGAAAGTAGAACAGTGAATACAGCAAAAGCACACTGTTCTTTTACCCTCCAGCTGTCAAGATGATGACTTGCCCAAGCACGGGGGCCATTACCAAGGCTTCCACATATAGAAGAGTAACCAGGAGGAGCACGTAGGACCCCCTCATCAGGGGTAGCATTTATGGGCTCATTTGTCGGTATCAAGGACTTGGCGTCATTCAACCAAGACTCAAGTATGATGTTATCACATACTAAAAGTCTTCCTAAATATTTGGGTATGACAGCCAGCTTACAAAAGGTCTGACTCAAATTGGCTGCTCCAGTGTCTTCTGTATGTATATTCAAGAGAGCTTAAATTAAGCCAGGGAACAAGGGCATGTGGATTTAGTAGTCTCACCTTACACAAGGGACCTGCGGAACAGTTTAGGTACCGAGTGGCATTTGGGATTCCAGAGAAGTCACTTATAGTGTGAGTAGGGGTCACTGCTGTCATGGACAGATCAAGGTTTCTGGTGACAAATCCAACAATCAGAGAGGTTTCCCTCTTTTGCAGTAGATCAGGAAATGTGCATAAAAGCAATGTCTGTCCAAGGTAGAGAGGGAGAAAATAAGGTAAGAAGCAATAGTGAGAAAAGGGTATATGGGCCTGGTCTATCTTGGGAAAGCTGTCTCATCAGATGCTGTCTGCTTCAATTCCTGGAAATCTTTACTTTCAAGTTGCCAGTTGGTGTGCAGGTCCACTCAGGGCTTGGTGCTTTCTTTAGAGGTGACATGAATCCAGGAGTCCATTCCTTGGAGCTTAGCAGCACAAGGGTTGGTTAGCAGTACCTGATAGGGGCCTTTCCTGTGAGGTCGAAGGGAGTCCTTCTGGAGGTGTCCTTTCCAGTAGGTGAAATCTCCAGGTTGCATGGTGTGATACTTAAGGTCTTCATCTCCTGGGAGCATGTTGTGAAAACATTACTAAAGTGTGATTACTTTCAGTGGAAGCAGTAAGGCCCTTACAAAATTGAAGTATATCTCCGTTTATCAGCTGTGGATCAAAGGAGGCGGGAATCAGGTGCATTGGGCTTCCTGTGACTGTCTCAGAGGGTGAGCGTTTGTGAGTTCCCAAACGGGTGGATCTGACATTTAGAAGGGCCAACAGTGATGCTTTTGGCCAAGGTATTTGGAGGGTCTCTACAAATTTTGCCAGTTGGGTCTTAATGATGTCATTAATGCATTAGACTAGCCCTGAGGATTGAGGATGGTGAGACAGTGAAAGTGTAAAACCAGCCAGACAGCACAGACCTGTCAAAGTGTTCAACCACTGAAGTTCGGGGGGGTTCCCCAGGTAGAGATGATCTTTTCTAACAGGATCTTAGCCACAGAAGAGGCAGTAGCCTGTCTACAAGGGAAAGCTTCAGTCCAGTGAGAAAACATGCAACTCATGACTAAGACATATTTATATCCCTGAGATGGGAGCAGCTGAATAAAATCCCTTTGCCAGGTCTTGAGTGGCCCATTAGCAATTTAATGCAGTGCAGACAGGTTTTCCTGGGTTGTGTTTTGGACAGATGGGACAAGCGCGGTGGGCGCTTTTCACAGCTTTCTTCGTGTTTCTTCACCAGTATTGGTTCATGAACTCTGTCATTTTGCCAGTAGACCAGTGGCTTAAGGCATGTGCAGTGGTCAGTAGTGGGAACTTTAGAATTTCTGGTAGGACCAGATTGTTGTTTGGCCCAAACCAAGAGTTCTGTCTCTTTATCAAGCCAACAGTTATTCAATTTCCAATATTGTTTTTCCTTTTCTGGGGCCAGTTGTTGGGCATTTCTAGTCAATGTTTCCAGATTATCATCTGGGAGATATGGAGGATATCCCTTTGGACCATGACAGAGGGTTAGCCATTGGTTCCTTTGAGAGCAGCATTTTTTGGCAGAAATGTCAGCAAGATGGTTTCCTTTAGCTTACAGGGACTCGAGTCCGTTATGCCCAGGGACCTTGCTAGTAGCCAGAGCAGCTGGCAGAAGTATGGCATCTAATAAATTTTAGACATGAGAGCCATTTGAAATTTTATTCACATCAGAGGTAAGTAAACCTTGCTGTTTTGATAACGTCCCAAAGTCATGGGCTACCCCAAAGGCATACCGGCTGTGGGTATAAATGTTGGTGGTCTTGCCCTTGGCTAAAGTACAAGCCCTAGTGAGAGCATATAATTCCACCTTTTGGGCTGAAGTAGCCAAAAGTATACTGCCTTGATGACTTCAAGAGGAGTTGCGACAGCAGCCCCACACAGTGTTTACCTTTTTCATCTTTTAGATAGGAACTATTAGTAAACCATGAAAAATCTACATTGGTTAGAGGAATTTCCTGTGAACTATTGCAGGGAGTCGAAAGGTGATGTGTCAGTATTAAGCAGTCTGGAAGAGTTTTGTCAGCAGCGGGGAGAGGAACAGCAGGGCTGAGGCTATTACAGCAAGAAAGAGTTGTGTGAGGAGCAGCTAGCAAGAGGGTCTCACAGGAGTGTGATGCGAATTCCGGAGAGCTTCTACTGCACGGGGTGCAAAGACGGTTAGAGGGAATCCCATGATTACTTTTTTGGTGGCCTTAACCAAAAGAGCAGTGGCAGGAGTGGCTCTGAGACCGGGGGCTGTCCCCATGGCACAGGGTCCAGCTGTCGGCTATAGTAGCCGATTGGGTCGACGATGGTCCCTGTGTTTGGGGTGAGTAGTCCAAGGGCATTCCCTTCCTGCTCATATACAAAGGGAAAGAAAGGAAGCTCACAATTAGGATGTCTAAGGGCAGGGGCCCTTATTAAGCTTTTCTTTAAGGCTCCGAAGGTTATGTCATCCTGATCGCCCCCAAATAATAGGGTCCGGTTTGTTGTTTTTTATAAAACATGCAGGGGCTGGGCCATAAGAGAGAAATTTGGAGTCCAGTTTTGACAGTAGCCAGCTAGCCCAGAACACCTCGTAATTGGGCTGAGTTTTAGATTTGGGGAAGTTGAGGGTACCATGAAGCCTACCTGTATCTAAAGGTAGCCTCATTCTAAGATCAGGTGCCCTAAATATTGAACCTGAGTTTGAGCAAACTGCAGTTTTTCCTTGGAGACTTTATGTCCCTTTAAGGCTAAAAGGTTTTAACAGGTGAATGCTGTCCTCCTGTGAAGTTTTAGAGGAGAGGAGAGAAGCCAACCATCCATATATTGTCATAAAGTAGAGCCTGCAGAAAACTGCATTGTCCAGGTCAGCCTTTAAGCTTTGAAAAGTAAGAAGGACTTTCAGGGACTTCCCTGGCGGTCCAGAGGTTAAGACTCCTCCATGCTTCCACTGCAGGGGGCGCAGTTCAGTTCCTGGTCCGGGAACTAAGATCCCACGTGCTGCGCAGCACGGCCAAAAGAATTTTTTTTTAATAAATTTTTTAAAAAAAGAAGGACTTTCAGTAAAACCCTTAAGCATTTCTGTCCAGGTGTACTGTTCTTTCCCAAGTGAAAGCAAAGAGATACAGAGTAGCTTTATCAAGGGGAATGCTAGAGAACGCAGTGCATAGGTCAATTACAATGAGATTCTGCTTTTAGTAGGAATGGATGCTAGTCGCATGTGCGGGTTAGGAACAACAGGGTGCCAGGGATAACGGTGTCACTTATTCCGGTTTCTGGACAAACCTCCATCCTCAGCCGCTGGGTTTTCTCACGGGCAAAGCAGGGTGTTACGGGGACTAGAACAAGGGATAATGAGGCTGCGGCTTTGAAATCTTCTGTTACGGGCTTGATGCCTTGAAGGACCTCTTTATTTAATTATAAGGTACTGATTAATTCTGGGGAGAAGTTTTGAGGGATATGTTTGAATCTTAATAGGAGGAGCACTGGATTCTGGGTATTTCAGTTGGAGATTTTGCCCATAAGGAAAGTGGTAGCTGATCCATTGGTGACAAGTGACTAGTGAGTGTCCTTGAAATCACCTCTAATGCATCTGAGACAGAGCAAGTAAAAGATATCAAGGGTCATTCAGTTCCCTGCTTGGCTATTTTGATGGCTACTGTCAAATTCTAGAACTATTTCCCCCTTTCAGGAGAAAGAAATTCCAGCATGGTATTTTCCTAAGAAATCTCTGCCCAATGATTGAATAAGGATGAAGGAGCCTAAGAAGAAAACAGTGTGTGTCTCTCAGAGGGCCCAAACAAAAGGGAACGGGTTCCGAGACGGGGATCTTTGGGGGTTCGTTAAAACCCCCACTGTTTGAACTGTGTAGCACTCCAAGGCAGGGGCCTCCATTTGTTGAATTGTCTAGGGTGCAAACGAGCTGATTTACCAAATTAACCAAACCTGGAGTGGACAGAGTTTCCCATTCCATCCTGGTCCTTTTTTATTTTTTTTTTAATTTATTTATTTATATTTGGCTGCCTTGGGTCTTCATTGCTGCGCGCGGGCTTTCTCTAGTTGTGATGGGCGGGGGCTGCTCTTCCTTGTGGTGCTCGGGCTTCTCATTGCGGTGGCTTCTCTTGTTGCTGAGCACAGGCTCTAGGCACGCAGGCTTCAGTAGTTGTGACTCACGGGCTCTAGAGCGCAGGCTCAGTAGTTGTGGCGCACCGGCTTAGTTGCTCCGCGGCATGTGGGATCTTCCTGGACCAGGGCTCGAACCCATGTCCCCTGCATTGGCAGGCGGATTCTTAACCACTGCACCACCAGGGAAGCCCCCATCCTGGTCCTTTTAACTGAAAGAGAATCCCCATTCAGCCCGTTAATGAACACAGAGTTAAAGGCAACCCAAGCAGATTCAACATCCAAAAGAAGACCAGAGTTTTCTTTAAAGACAGTCTGAAGACAACTACAATGGTCTTGAACAGGTTTTATAGGTTTTTGCATGCAAAGCCTGAATTTTGTTCCAGTCATCATGCTTAGGAATACCTTTTGAAACTCTTCAGCGAAAATTTCTAGCAAGTTCTTGGATTTCCTGCTAACGGTCAGGGTTTGTTTTTCCAAATCCCTTTCAGGATTTTCCCATCAGGCAAGTTTCATCCAATGTTGGGCCTGACCTTCACCAGCAAGCATGTGGACTAATTGATATAAATCTGAGAAGCCAGGTTGATAGGTTTATAAGTGGATAAGTTCTTCAGCAAACCCATGGCGATCCTCAGTTACTTTGGGAAAATCTTTGACTATAGCTCGAAGTTCAGCTTTAGTCCAGGCAACATAAGTAACTAGAGATTTAGCATCTAGACCCCTAGAAGGCTTAGCTTTAAAAGGGCAGGACTGGGCTTCCCTGGTGGCGCAGTGGTTGAGAGTCTGCCTGCTAATGCAGGGGACGCGGGTTCGAGCCCTGGTCTGGGAGGATCCCACATGCCGCGGAGCAACTGGGCCCGTGAGCCACAGCTACTGAGCCTGCGCATCTGGAGCCTGTGCTCCGCAGCAAGAGAGGCTGCGATAGTGAAGAGGCCCGCGCACCGCGATGAAGAGTGGCCCCCGCTTGCCGCAACTGGAGAAAGCCCTCGCACAGAAACGAAGACCCAACACAGCCAAAAATAAATATAAAAATAAATAAATAAATAAGACCCGGTGCAACCAAATAAATTAATTAATTAATAAAAAAAAAAAAAAAAAAAAAAAAGGGCAGGACTTAATAAGTTCAGGGGAGGGGGAAACAGGGAGAGGTTTGGAGAAAAAGGGGAGTTCAGCAAGAGGGTTAGGAGGGGGTGGAGGGCCCAGAGGAGGTGAGGATGGGCAGAAGGGGAGGGAAGGTGGCGCAGGGGCACAAGGGGGAGGGGGGAGGGGAGAGAGGCCTCAGAAGCTATTTTGTCTTCTTTCAGTTTGTTCACCTCTGTTAGTCTAGGAATGGTATTTTGTAAAGAGGCAGTTTTAGAGTCCTGGATGTGTTTGGAAGCTCCAAGGTACCAATTAAAATAAGCATCGCATTCAGTCTGTTTAGTTTTAGAGCCGTGGCTTTCTAATTTGCTTCTGAGAGAAACAAGTTTGGAGAGGTTGAAAGTTCCCCATAATGGCCCTTGGTATTCTGAAGTATTTGGGGTTAAGTCAGTCTATTTAGTTTAAAATGTGCATGAGGAAGGACCATAGTTTTTAAACATAACACCAGCCAGGGTCCCCGAAGGAGGGTGCCCTTAGAGCATTTAGGTGACTGGGGTCCCATTTCTTAGAGCTTTTCTCAAGAGCAAAAGAAAAATCCCTAAATAGCCTGATTCCAGTGGAATTTTACCAAAATTCTAGCACACTTCCAATAGGGGGAACAAATGAGTGAGTACTCACCAAAAGGACAAAGCCTTCCCAAAAAGAAAAAAAGCAGATCCCAAATAAAGTCAGAGCACTCAACCAGGAGGGAGGTCGATCTGAGCGGAGGCTTCCTGGCCCGGAAGGAGGGGGGCTCTCACTGCGGCAGGGGAGGGGAGCGGGGCGCAGGGCACGGGCGGCTGTCACACGGGGGTCCAGGGTCCATCTCCTCCAGAACCCGCTTCTGGACACCATGCAATGTCAGCCTTAAAAATAAAATAGCCAGTTGTTTTTGCCAGCAAAATGAGCTTATTCCAGAATGGCAGAGGAATTGCAGTTCGGGACATGCAAAGTGGTGAAAGCATAGGTGGGTCTGAGGACAAAGGAGAGAGAGAAACCTTATTTTATAGAGAAAAGGGGCAGTTGGGAGGGGCTGCTTTGAACCTAAGTCCATTGGAGGAAAGCGAGGGTTTGGGGTGGTCACAGCATCTCGTTGGCTGGGCTGTTACTGGACCAGGAGAAAGTCTCCCTTCTGCTGCTGGGGCAGCCGAGTCTGCCGCTCCCTGCCCGGATGAAGGAAGTCCATGCCTTAGACCCTCCATGCAGGGCCCCCGGCTCCATTTTAGATGGATTTCTCTTCACTGATTTGCAGTGTATTGTCCCTTCTTTTAATCAGTTTGAGGGGTATTTTTGATTCATCTATAAACTCTCAATAAGCTACCTTTGAATAGCTAAATCATAGTTCACTGACCAGGGATCGAACCCAGGCCCTCAGCAGTGAAAGCGCTGAGTCGTAACCACTGGACTGCTGGGGAATTCCCATAGCCCTTTTTTTGAAGGGTTTTAAAATATACAGCTTCAAACTTTTGTCAGTCATCTTAGTTTTCCTTAAACAGTTTTGGAGGTTTGTTTTTTTTTTTTTAAATAATAAAGGATTTTTTTCCACACGAGATTACTGTGTCCTTATGTCTAGAATGATCTCACCACCAATCATAATGTCTATGCCCTGCATTTAAAAAAAGTAAATATCTGAAATGTCTAAAGCAGTGCTTGACTGAAGGGCATTCAAGGCTCGAATTGCTAAGTTCCCAGTTTCCTGGCTGCCCTCCTGCCCCCCATGCATCTCTCTTACAACCTTGGCGGTTAGAAAACCCCAGGGACCACCCCCCAGAATACGAGTCTGTTCCATCCGTAGTCACTGGCCCCGCCTTCTCAGCAGTGCTCCCCCCGTTCACCCTTTTACGTCCCTCAGTTAAACACACAAGTTTCCGGAGTCCCGTCCGTTCAGCCTGACGATCCTTCCTGTGCTCTTTCTGTCCTGCCCACTGATGGTGACCCTCCTGCTGGAGGCGTAAGGACAGGCACGGGCCACAGGATGGGTGCGGTGCCGATGCTGAAAAGCTGGGGGAGGGGGCTGTTTGGGGCGGCTTGGGGAGCGGGGTCAGGGGTGTGTGTGTCTGCATCACATCTGGTGCTTTGAGGATGCCTGCACTCAATGTCAAGTCACCAACAAGATGCGCAAGTGCAGACACAGGATGGTGTTTGCTTGGGGTTCCTCCCTGATAGGAGGTTTGCAAAGCCATGGGGCAGGTGGGATGCCTCACAGTGAGTCTAGGTAGAGAAGGGAACCTGGAACCCAGCCCAGGGCACAGTCAGGGCCGGACGGGAAGGCAGCCCGAGGCAGGAAGGGGCCCAGGAGGTCAGGACCATGAGGTGTACGTTGCACTCAGCCTCATGGAGGTCAGTGGTGGCCTGTGACCTTGGCCAAGGGGGCAGCTGAGAAACGGGATGGGAGCTGGAGATGGAGGCAGGGTCAGGGGAGGCTCCTCAGGCTTTTCTGGAGTGTGTGTGTATGTTGTGTGAGTGTGTGACCCTGTGAGTGCATGAGTGTGAGAGTGTGTGAGTGTGTGTTGTGAGTGTGTACGAGTGTGAGAGTGTGTGTGTGAGTGTGTAGGTGTGTTGTGTGTGAGTGGGTTTGTGTGAGTGTGTGTGTGTGCATGTCAGTGTGTGTGAGTGTGTGTATGAGTGTGTGTGAGTTTCAGTGTGTGTGTGTGTTCGTGTGTGTGAGTCTGTCAGTGTGTGTCAGTGTGTGTTACTGTGTGAGTGTGTGAGTTTGTGTGTGAGCGTGAGTGTGTATGAGAGTGTGTGAGTGTGTGTGAATGTGTGTGAGAGTGTGAGAGTCTGTGTGAGTGAGGGTGCATGTGCGTGTGTGTTGATGGGGTGATGGGGTCAAGAGAAGGGGCAGGCTGGCTCAGGTGCAGTTCAGCTGTGGTGGGGACGGGCACCTGCAGTGTGCTGGGGCTGCTGGAAGGAAAGGCAGGAGAGGGGCCAGGCCGGCCAGTGGCCAGGTCACCACTGCACTCGAGGAGGATCGTGACTCGTGCTGGAGGGGCCTTTCCCACTGTCGCATCCTCGGTGCTTCCTCGGCTCTAGATGCCCTCGATGCCCACTGTCGTGCGCACCCAGTGTTTGCCAGCTCGGCGCACACGCTGCCCGCTGTGGAAGCATCGTGCTGCCCCCCCCCCACCAGTCGTGATCATATACTGCAGTGTGACGTTCTCGTGCGCTGTGTCCCTTCTGGACAGAATTAGAAGCTCCAGTGTGGACAGTTGTAGGCTTCTCCAGGCGGCTGAGTGAGCGTGAGAGGCTCTCTTGAAGTATTGATCGTTGCTCACTCCACTCAGGATTCTGTAAAGCAAGGGGTTTCCTGAAGTGTTCAGGTTCTGGTGGAAAATCCTTTGACTCACTAGTACAGCCTCTTTAGATTGATGTTTTTATCTCGTGATAAACTTTGGGTTTCATTTCAAACCACTAACTAACTGCTCCAAGTATGATTCATGCTGGGGGGCTGGCAGACCCCAGCAAACCTTCACTCCGAGCTCCAGCTGCAACTGGAAGGCCAGAGGGCGGGGACAGCACCGGGGACCCTGCAGCGTCAGAACCCACAGACCTGCCACGTACGTGGAAGTGGGCTGCGAACATCCCTCAACCCTCTACGGAGATCCTGCAGATAAAACAAAAATGTGTTTTCTTTCAGATTTTGCCAGTTTCCACAAGAAATTGTTCTTCAAATGGTGGAGAGATGTCGGATAAGAAAACTACAGTTGCTCGCTCACCAGTATATGATTGCCAGTAAAATCGAGTTCTACGTTAGTGAGAGCCTGCCTGAATATTTCGCACCATATCAAGCAGAGCGGTTTCGAAGGCTTGGGTAAGAATGAAATTAAACACGTATGGTGGGGACTTTTAGCCTAATTCTACCTCAGAGCAATTAAACACTAAGGAATCGCCCTTGCCCTTGGCGCTGTCTCACGTACTTGCGTGCGGGTGGAGGTCACACCACTTCTGAACGCTGCCTGGTGCTGAGTGTGCTTACCGAGCAGTGTTCCTGTCGGTCGTATTCAGGCCACTTTTCAGCTGCAGAGCTTATCTGAAGAGAGCTATTTAGAATTTGACTGCTGGGCTTTATTCCCTAGGGTTTTTCATTCCAAACCTAACTTTCCTTGAAACCTGCGGAGCTCAGTGGGCACCGAAGGCAGCGTATTTCCACATCAGCGTGATTCCAGAGTTGTGTTTTTTTCTTTCAGCTACGTCTCTCTCTGTGACAATGAGAAGACAGGTTGCAAAGCCCGGGAACTAAAATCGGTTTATGTGGATGCAGTAGGACAGTTTCTTAAGCTGATTTTTCACCAAAACCATATCAACAAGTACAATGTGTATAATCAGGTGAGACACATGGGCCCTCCCCTTGGTGACACCCCTGCCCCGCCCCCTGCTTTGTGGCATCTCAGACTCCTCCTTTAAGGTGGTGTCTGTGGGAGAGTGCTAAGCTCCCTGGAGCTGCGCGCTCCGATTTGGAGCCACCGGCCACGTGCGGCTGTGCACGCTGGGAGCGTGGCTCGTCCACGTGCGTGGGCTGCATGTGTGACCCAGGCTCGGTTACACAAGGAGAGGGGGATGTTTTGGATACACTAGCTTTAAATATATTGGTAAAATCAAAAAATCAATTTTAAATGTTTCTTTCACTGTGTCGACTAGAAAATTTTAAATTACATATGTGGCTTGCATTATATCGGGTTGGCCAAAAAGTTTGTTGGGGTTTTTCCATAACATCTCATGGAAAATATCCAAACAGACTTTTTGGCCAGCCCAGTATTTTTGTTGGACAACACTGTTCTACATAAACCCACTAAACTCTTACGAGATAAATCCCCTGCTGGAAATCGAGAATGCGGGTTCATGATGCATGCAGTCCAGAGTCTCTCTAGCTCCCTCCGTCCCTTTCTTTTTATTTTTTTGGCATAAAGAATATAGTGGAAATCAACTGTGTCCAAAGCAGTCTTGTTAATTAGCACAAGTATTTACAGCACTCCCTGCCCCCTCCAAGAGGAATGCAAGCATTCCAACAAGTCAGAGCTTTATGCTGAGCAAGTGAGCTGAAGGAGAGTTCTGAGACAGTCATGTTGCCTGGTCTGTATTTGACAGCAGAATTCTGAGCCTTTTCCCTCCTCCACCCCATCTGTGTATTCACCAGTAACTCCTCAGTTTTCAGTTCAGCAACCGTGATTCTCAAGGAAGGGGGTACGGGAAGGCGGCTCCTCCCCGTCAAGTGAGAATCAGTGCCTTGGACAAACCAAGCTATGTTAACGTGGGTTTTCATTTCATTGTCTAATTTACCACGATCATGTAGATGTGACCCCATCGTTAACCTTGAGTGGATGGTTCAATATAAAGCTGGGTTAAAACTTCGGAGGTTTTTTAGCTATATTGTTTTAACATCCTTTAAACATTAAAATACCCTCTTGGTTCAGCATTAGAACATTAACTTCTGTAATCTATACAAGTCATTAATAATTGTGTATTAGCGTGAGATTTTACAATTGAAGCATCTTGCCGTGCATCATCCCGTTTTACGACAGCTTGGCTCAGAGTTTGTTATAACGGGGTTAAGTCATGTCAAACATTTTATGCTTAATTTCTGTTGATTAACTCTTTCTTAGGTTGCTTTGGTTGCAATAAATATCATTGGAGACCCTGCAGATTTCAGTGATGAAAGCAATATTGTAAGTTTGGGAAGTTTCATTCCTGAAGAGGGACGTTTATTTCTAACAAGAGGGGATCGTTTATTTTTGTCACAAAAGTATCATCCTAAAAATCCTCACAAAACTATCTGGTGAACAGCTAGCAGATAATTTTCAGCAGCTGTTGTATTAAACTTTACTCGAGAATTTTAGTTGTCCCTCCAGGACACTAGGATCATTGAAGCTCCCTGACTGACACCTTTATGTCAGATCATCCCTGTTTTATGTTGTTCCTTTTCTCTCTGAGATACTAAGCATAACTTTTTCCCCCAAAGACCTCTAGAGAGAAGCTGATTGATCATTATCTAGGGCACAACACAGAGGACCCAGCTCTCGAAGGAACTTGTTCTGGGTAAGAGCCCCGCCCACCCGAGGCAATACATTTCTGTAATTTTCCTTGGAATCATGAAAGTGCAAGTCAGCTCCAAAGAAAGGATCCTGGACCTGGGGGCCTCTACATTCAGTCTGGAGCCGAATAAGCCACTGATGGGATTGTCTTAAATACACTGCAGATTAAGGTCGCCGTTTTATTTAGCACATCTTCATTCACTGCCCTTCAGAGATGACTTCGTTTCTCATATGTTCTGGTATTACTAGACAGTTCCTCAAATGCATTCAGATAAAAGATCTGTCAGCCATCCTTTGGTATTTTGGTGGCACAGGCAAATTCATAGGTAAGAATCGAAGTATTAATTGACCCAGATTACCAGTTACCCCAAAGTTCATCTTATATCTGCTTTAAAACCTCATTCCTTAAGGGAGTGAGAACTGCATGTCACATCAGTTTCTGTAAGTTCCTCTCCACACTCGTCACGTGGACAGTTGTACAGACTTCGCTATCTTGCTGACTCTTTAGCAAGTCAGGCGTGGAGGGCAAGGCCAAGGGCGCGGCACTTTACACCCTCTGTCCCTAGGTGCCCCTCTGGGACAGAGTCCTTCAGCACCCTTGTCATGTGCCTGCTGTTTATTAAAGCAGGGGGACCCCTTCCACAGGCGCCCGGCCTAAAGAGAAAGGAATTCAAAACAATACCCAGGTCCCCTTTTCTGATGGCAACTTCCCAATAGCAAAAAGATAAGATGCTTAGATGTTAGTAGACGGTTGACATTTGCCCATGACCTGTGGTGTATTTCCACGCTCACACGCACGTGGCCAGAACTGCTGGCTCTTCGTTTGCATCAAACGTGGGGTCAATTCTCTGTGCGTTGCTCGGAGCCTCTGGGTGGTGCTGAGCATGGCACACTGGAGCGGAGGCCGTGCTACAGCTGCGTGTATAAACAGTCACGGTGCAGGGTGACCCGTCCCACCTACACAAGCTCCGCCTCAGCCCCCAGCCCGGGTCCCTCCCGCCTGCTGGAGTCCTCACCTTGCCAGGTGGGGCTGAGAAGCACGGGGGGAGCGCTGACGGCGGGTACGTCTCCACTTCCTTCAGCGCCGTGGAGGTGCTGCCCCCGGCTTTGCCCTTGGTGAACAGGGACCAGGGACGACTAAGCTCACTTACCGGGTTTAGTATCTCCAAGAAAAGCCCTCTGGGGAATTGTGGTTTCTGTTTAAATCAGTACTTTATCAAGTTAGCCGTGGGGGACGGTAAACTGCAGTTTCTTGTCCTGCCCCACCACCACCCCCGCCCCCCCCGCCCCCCCCCGGCCAGGGTTTTCCTGAAGGTAGAGGGAGGTCTTGAAAGGTTGTGGGCAGCGCCCAAGGCTGAGTCCACAGGCACCGCTGGGGCATCGTGGAAAGTGGGCGCTGCCGATGCCTGGGCATTGCAACATCATTTCGTCCTTCGTAGGGTTTTTATACTGTAAAGAAGTCTTGGTTTCACCTCTGGAACTTCAAGGCAGAGTGAGTTAGACTTGAGAGTGTGGTGTGTATTTAGGTAAAAAGAGTCAACGGATCTTGGAAGCACAGAAACGTGCTCTTGTTCAGTCGTCACTGAGACGAACGGAGATGCTCACAGCCGCCGTGGCCGTGTGCCCACTGCTGTGCCCGCAGCCGCCTGAATCAAGGCGTGGGGGAAGGGGGTCCCGGCTGCTTTTGAAAGGCGATGTGGTCCCCCGTCCTGTTTGAATATATTGTTAATCAACCAAACTTTTATGACAAATAATCTCTTTAATGAGATTCCCTGTTTGCAAGGACACCCAAGGCGAAGCTAACAGCAGGCGTCTTCCTGCCTCTGATGCAGCAGATTGGGAGACTCTGAACCGTGTCCCCTAACACTTCTGTCGAGTAGTTAGAACGGCGTCCTGGTTCTAAACGTCAGGCCCAGAAGAAAGCTGCTGGCCGGTTATAGAATTGGGAAGAAAGAGGGAGGCGATGCGTAATCTGAAACAGGTTATTCAGATCACATTTAGGTCATTTATTCTGGGAAGGATTTCTCTGATCTCCTGCAGGACTGGATGGTGATGTCCTACGATCAGACACTTTGAGGTATAAGCCCAGTGGTAGCAGTTCTCCATCTCTAATGCTCGTCGCCATTACTGTGGCGTGAAATGCAACCCTGGACTCAGCCTGGGCCACCAAGCCAGCCTCTGCAGGGCTGGGGCCTGGTCACGGCTGGCTTTGGTTTTGGTTTTCCCACGTCTGCAAATGATGCACGTGCTCTGTCCCGTCCCTGCGCCCAGAGCAGAGCCCTGCACGGTCTGCACTCGGAATTTCTGCCAAACGAGTGAATGAGCGCACTGAGGGCTCAGATGCCCCGAGTGCATATAATTCATGGTCAACAGCATACGCTGTGGGGTCAGCAAGACCTGCCTGCACTTGCTGTGTGACCCTGAAGCCCGTTACTGACTTCTCTGAGCCTCTGCTTTCTCAGCCGGAAATGCTCCGGAACGGGTGGGGGTGGGACCTTTCCAGACTGTCTGTGTCTTCAGCACTGAGCACGGGGCCCACTCTCCCCCTGCAGCGTCACGTAGATTGAAACTGGCTCTAAAGTACCCTTTCCTTTCCTTTAGGAAGTCTGACTATATTTCCCCACTAGATGACTTGGCCTTTGACATGTACCAGGATCCGGAAGTGGCACAGATTATCCGTAGGTTAGATGAGAGGAAGCGCGAGGCGGCCCAGAGGGAGCGCTACGACGACGCCAAGACGCTCAAGCAGGCCATTGCCGACCTGCAGAAGGTACTGCCTGCGGGGAAGGCGGCGGCTCCGTGTCTAACTGCCCTGGTTCCCGCTCAGCAAACGGCAGGCCTCTGAAGGCTGCGGGGTTAGCGTGGGTTCAGGGGCGTCAGCACAGGAAGGACAGCAAGAGCACACACCCCTGCAGAGCCCTCCTCGGGGCCGCGTGCCGCCCGCGGCCGCAGGAAACATAGGATGTTTAAACTACCGTGAGCTCGCAGGTGGCGGTGGCCCGTTCCCGCCATTCCCCGTGCCGTCCCCCTCTGCCCCCGACACGGAGCTGGTCGCCCACACTGTCCTCGAAGCGTTCCTTTAAAGCCGCCTTTGCACCTCGCGTGAGCGGGTCGGCCGTGTGCTTCAGGTCGGGGAGCGGCTGGGCCGGTACGAGGTGGAGAAGCGCTGCGCCGTGGAGAAGGAGGACTACGACCTGGCCAAGGAGAAGAAGCAGCAGATGGAGCGCTACCGCAGCCGGGTGTACGGGCAGCTGCGGCTGCACGAGCTGGTGGGCGCCGAGCTGGTGGGTGCCGGGGGCCCGCACCTGGGGCCACGAGGGAGGGCGGCCGTGTGTGTTGCAAAACGGAGGACTTTGTCAGGCTCAGGCCACAGCGGTGACAGGTAGCTGCAGCCCGCGGGCCCGTGTCCTAGGCCTGGCCTTGACGCACTCTTGCAGGAGGATTTGCAGAGGCGGAGACAGGGCAGGTCGGGTGGGAAGGCTTCCCGGCGGGCCACTGCATCTCTCCTGTTGGCAGCCCTGCCCGTGCGGTCCCCGAGAGTGCAGGGAGAGAGCACCACCCTGGCGGCTCGGGCCGGGTGGGGCGGGTCTCATGTCCAGAGCCCACGTTCCAGGCTGGGACACAGGCCCGGCACCCAGAGGGCAGTGCAGGGAGTGCAGCCTCTGGCACTCGCTGCCAGGCCCCGGGCTCCGTTCCTCCGTCCAACTCTGTGGTCTCGGACTTATTCCTTGGCCTCTTTGTGCCTCAGTTTCCCCATCCCATCCACGGGGGTGAGAACAGGGAGCCCCAGATGCGGTCGTCTGCCCGGAGCGCTTGCTCCTGGCCCAGCACGTGACCACCGCTGAGTCGGTTGCACTCGTTCAGGTGACACAAAGTGGCCCGCTTTGCAGACACGGAGTGACCAGCACAGGCCTCTCGGGTCCAGCCCGAGTGCTCCCTGCCCGCCTGTGGCCTCCCCGCCACAGCACCCCATGCACGGACGCTCACGGCCACACTGGTGTTTTGGTACAGGTGTCACTTGAGTGGTCCACACAGTAGCCATCCAGAGACAGTCGGGGGCAGTGACATGGCTATGGGACCTCGTCAGTGTGGGTTTCCCCCCTGCCTTCCCAAACTAGCGCTCCCCTGGGGGAACAAGGGGTGGGTCTGGTGGGGCAGTGACACTGGGGATTGAATGGCCTGTTTCTCCCCAGATACAGAGGCCTCTGGACTTGCCCCTCCAGCCCCTGGTCTGTTCCAGCAGCCCTTGCCACCAGCAGCCCGCGCTCACACTGCCACAGCCAGAAGAAAGGGGGACAGAAAACCAGTTTGCAGACCCTTTCCTTCAGGAGAAGCCTTCATCGCATCCCCTGGACATTTCTCCTCAGCATTGTGCGGTGGACCGGTCACCCCCCGCCGCAGACCCTCCTCCCAAGACCCATGTAGGTAACTCATGTTCACGCTGTGGGCAGTTCATTCCACATGTATGTAGTGGGGACCCGCATCATGCCGGGTGCTTTCCCAGGACAAGGGATGTATCAGGGTACAAGACAGTGACAGCCTTACCTGCGCTGCATCAAGGAGAGGGGCAGAAAAGCTGCGGCTGGAACATCAGCCAATGGCTGAGACACACTTCATCCACTGAGCCTCTGCTTTTCTCTTTGCAAAGATGTACAGACGTCTGCTTAAAGGGTGGTTTCCAGGAATAAATGAGACAGTATTCGTCAGGTTCCTACCCTGGCATGACCTTAGTAGAGCCTCGGTGCAAGTCATACACAGTTACCGTACCTGTTAGAACCTCCTGTGTGGCACGGGACAGAAAACCTGGTTCAAACTGGGGGTTATTGGCATTTATAACTGGGAATTTTAAGAGGTCACGTGGGTTCCAGGGTTGGTTTGATTCCTGTCTTGCGAGTCTGTTTTCTGTGGTTCTGAGACACCCTCTTGGAAGGCTGGGCCCGTCATGTGACCTCAGCTTCAGGTCTGTACGCTGTGCCATCTGGGGGGAGCGTGTGTCCCATTCTAAGCAGAGTCCCCGGGTTAACCCTGCTTAGATCGGCCTCAGTCACCTGCCACCTCAGGAGCAGTGACGAGGACCAGAGGGGACAAAGGTGCCGACTGGCCTCTCAGGGCCTCCCTGGAGCCCCTGCTGTGCGTGGCCACGTGGCCAGTAGACCCTGGGGAGGAAGGAAGGATGCCAGGCGGGCACAGGCAAGTGCCGATGGCAGCCAGAGGCCCAGGAAAGTTGGAAAGGCCCACAGCTGCCTCGTGCCACTGGCTCTCCCAGGGCGCGTCTGTGAGCACTGCCGTCCTCCCTCTCCCTCCAGTGATATCTTGTCTGCAACTTAATTGTTATGTTGCACACCTCAATCTAAAAGTACTCTAATTTCTCCTTTTTTAGTACCTCAACGTGTTTTGTTTTACAAGTGTGAGTACATTTTAAAAGATGAGAAACTGAATCTCACATGTGTTGTACACCCAGTTAAGACCTCAGCAAGTATTAAGTATGAATAAACGGTCCTCCTTGTCTGTTCAGTGTCACCGTGATGCCTGCCTTAGAAAGTGACTCTGGAATCGCTCTTTCTGCCCTCAGTTACCTGGAAGTCTGCGACGTGTTTACTTGTTTAATGTGTATCTGTCTCCCCCTGAGAACGAGGCCCGTCGAGGGCAGGGAGTCTGTCTTCCCATTGCTCTGCGTGGGTCACCAAGTGCAGAGCCCGGGAAATGTCTGCTGAAGCGTGCAGACAAAGGTGGCGTAAGGATCTGGAGCTTTGGCTGCCTGTGTTAGTTCAAGGCTGCTGGATACTGGATGCGTTTAAAATGAGGCTTGATAGTTATTTCTCAGAAATAAACTAATAAACTAAGAAAATGCCAAAGGTCTTGCCAGAAAAAAACTGTAATGACTTTTACTGTGGTGACCTACTGTCAGCTGAACTGAAATCACTAGTTGTAAATAGTAATCGCGGCAGAATCTACATTGCTTGTTTATTAGGTCTGTAGTAAGTTTAGAAGGGAATAAAACCCCTGATCTAATTTTTTTTCCAATTACACCCTATTGTATAAATTATTCCAGCTTGATAAGACTGATATTTAGCAAAATACCATCATTCTGACCAGGTAAGTCCCAAGCAGTGAGCCCACGGGTGTAGACGGGGGGGTCAGCACACGGGGAGGATCCTGCACCGAGCCCAGCAGCCGCCCTGTCCTCCCGCAGCTCGAGTCCCTGCCCTACGATGAGCGGCCCCTTCCCGCGACCCGCAAGCAGCCTGGGGCAGTGGCCACGGAGCCAGAGAGGAGGGACACGGACAGCGGCGAGCCTCCCAGGGCGGGCACCGCGGGCGAGCCTGAGCCTCTAACAGAGAAGGCCTTGCGCGAAGCCAGCTCCGCCGTGGACGTGCTGGGAGAGGCCTTGGTAAGAACAGAAGCTCATATAAACAGCCTGCAAACAACGGGCAGGGGCGGGCGGCTCCACAGGGCTCCCAGGCTTGCTGGTCCTGATGCTGCAACTGCCCTTTGTCCTCACTGTTCAATGGCAAAGTCTTTTGATAGTTACTCCTTATGTGAAGCAGCACAAGCATAAGCTAGAATTTCAGATTTCATGGCAAGTATCCATTTAAGCCTGGGCCTCCTTTGTGGTGTTGACAGGGCTGGGGTCCAACACCAGCTCCTGCCTGAGAGCACTGCCAGCTCCAGGGAAGAGGACAGCAGAGCAAACAAAACTTGAGCGTGTCACCAGCCTCAAAAGATTCTCGTGCTGGAACTTTTAATACGTTCCATGTTTTAACATAAACTTAAATTTTGCACGTTAGGAGGAGTATTTCTCCAAATACACGTACCTAGTGGGTGGAGATCCTGTTATTAGAAAAGCTGTGTCTTGGTTTAAAACAAACCAAGGCCGGGGGTGCAGGGTGCAGGCTGCCAGGACTGCTGGGGCTGCTGGGGAGGGGACGTGGCCAAGTGCCCACTCTGAGGGGCCGGCTCCCGCCCTCCCAGGTGGCCGGGGCCTATTCCAAGACATGGTCGCACCGGGAGGACGCGCTGCTCGCCCTGTATAAACAGCTGATGGATGCACCGGCGGCAACCCCAAAGGAAGACCTGAAGAGCACGCTGAGGGCGGCCGTATTCCTCATCAGGAGAGCCATCCGAGACATCGTGACCCCAGTGAGTCCCTGCCCGCCCCTCAGGGGCCCCCGTGTCTGCCAGAGAGCTGCCAGGATGTCCCCAGGAGGTCAGGGTAGCCCGAGAGGCAGCCTGGTCCCCAGTACTGTTGTCACCTAGCATGTGGTGTCACTAGGAATGAAGCTCTCAAGGAAGGAATGTGGTCGCTAAGGAGTCTGAGGTCTGTCCCCGTGGGCCGTGCCCTCTGGTCCCATGTGCACAGAGGCTTGGCCACCACGACTGATACATGCCTCTTTATGTTTTTGTTCTTCATGACACCTGAGGAGCTTGGGAGTTACCACTGACTTCTCCTGACCCTGAAAGGGCCTTAAGAATGAACATCCCACAATTACACTGTCATCTGCATTCACACAGGAGCTCATGCAGTTCAGCGGTAATATCAGATATTTGGCTCATGGAGAGATGTCGGGGACTTTATGACACGTGGGAGATAAGAGCCCGTGCCTTCTGTGTGCAGGGAACTGTGCTCACAGAGCAGTTTTCAGTTGGCCATTTCCAGTCCTTCCGACAGCGTGTAGTTTTCAGCGTAACGTTCATGTTTATAACTAATAGTAAATTACATGTTTTCTTTTGGTGGAATTCAGTTAGAGTGGCTCATCTGTTTTTATCACTTTTTTCTTAGGTCTTTCAGGCATCTTTGAAATTGTTGAAAATGATAATCACACAATATATTCCTAAACATAAACTGGGTAAGCTTGAAACAACTCACTGTGTGGAAAGGACCATTCCTGTTCTGCTCACAAGAACTGGAGATTCTTCTGCCCGCCTCCGTGTTATAGCTTCCAATTTTATTCAGGTATGAACTTCACCACAAAATTTGAAACCATAAATAATAAACATATAACTACAGATACTTGACTTTCTTAATACCTTACAAGATCCTGTCTACCCGAAGCCTCTTAGATAGCCTCAACCACCAGAGGGCAGATGGCAGAAGCAAGAAAAACTATAATCCTGCAGCTTGTGGAACAAAAACCACATTCACAGAAAGACAAACAAGATGAAAAGGCAGAGGGCTATATACCAGATGAAGGAACAAGATAAAACCCCGGAAAAACAACTAAATGAAGTGGAGATAGGCAACCTTCCAGAAAAAGAATTCAGAATAATGATAGTGAAGATGATCCAGGACCTCGGAAAAAGAATGGAGGCAAAGATCGAGAAGATGCAAGAAATGTTTAACAAAGACCTAGAAGAATTACAGAACAAACAAACAGAGATGACCAATACAATAACTGAAATGAAAACTACACTAGAAGGAATCAACAGCAGAATAACTGAGGCAGAAGAACGGATAAGTGACCTGGAAGACAGAATGGTGGAATTCACTGCTGCGGAACAGACTAAAGAAAAAAGAATGAAAAGAAATGAAGACAGCCTAAGAGACCTCTGGGACAACATTAAACGCAACAACATTCGCATTATAGGGGTCCCAGAAGGAGAAGAGAGAGAGAAAGGACCAGAGAAGATATTTGAAGAGATTATAGTTGAAAACCTCCCTAACATGGGAAAGGAAATAGCCACCCAAGTCCAGGAAACGCAGCGAGTCCCATACAGGATAAACCCAAGGAGAAACACCGAGACACATAGTAATCAAATTGGCAAAAATTAAAGACAAAGAAAAATTATTGAAAGCAGCAAGGGAAAAATGACAAATAACATACAAGGGAACTCCCATAAGGTTAACAGATGATTTCTCAGCAGAAACTCTACAAGCCAAAAGGGAGTGGCATGATATACTTAAAGTGATGAAAGGGAAGAACCTACAACCAAGATTACTCTACCCGGCAAGGATCTCATTCAGATTTGATGGAGAAATCAAAAGCTTTACAGACAAGCAAAAGCTAAGAGAATTCAGCCCCACCAAACCAGCTCTACAACAAATGCTAAAGGAACTTCTGTAAGTGGGAAACACAAGAGAAGAAAAAGACCTACAAAAACAAACCCAAAACAATTAAGAAAATGGTCATAGGAACACACATATCGATAATTACCTTAAACGTGAATGGATTAAATGCTCCAACCAAAAGACACAGGCTTGCTGAATGGATACAAAAACAAGACCCATGTATATGCTGTCTACAAGAGACCCACTTTAGACCTAGGGACACATACAGACTGAAAGTGAGGGGATGGAAAAAGATATTCCATGCAAATGGAAATCAAAAGAAAGCTGGAGTAGCAATACTCATATCAGACAAAATAGACTTTAAAATAAAGCATGTTACAAGAGACAAGGAAGGACACTACATAATGATCAAGGGATCAATCCAAGAAGAAGATACAACAATTATAAATATATATGCACCCAACATAGGAGCACCTCAATACATAAGGCAACTGCTAACAGCTATAAAAGAGGAAATCGACAGTAACACAATAATAGTGGGGGACTTTAACACCTCACTTACACCAATGGACAGATCATCCAAAATGAAAATAAATAAGGAAACACAAGCTTTTAATGACACAATAGACCAGATAGATTTAATTGGTATTTATAGGACATTCCATCCAAAAACAGCAGATTACACTTTCTTCTCAAGTGCGCACAGAACATTCTCCAGGATAGATCACATCTTGGGCCACAAATCAAGCCTCAGTAAATTTAAGAAAATTGAAATCATATCAAGCATCTTTTCTGACCACAACGCTATGAGATTAGAAATGAATTACAGGGAAAAAAACGTAAAAAACACAAACACATGGAGGCTAAACAATACGTGACTAAATAACCAAGAGATCACTGAAGAAATCAAAGAGGAAATCAAAAAATACCTAGAGACAAATGACAAAGAAAACACAACGATCCAAAACCTATGGGATGCAGCAAAAGCAGTTCTAAGAGGGAAGTTTATAGCTATACAAGCCTACCTAAAGAAACAAGAAAAATCTCAAGTAAACAATCTAACCTTACACCTAAAGGAACTAGAGAAAGAAGAACAAACAAAACCCAAAGTTAACAGAAGGAAAGAAATCATAAAGATCAGAGCAGAAATAAATGAAATAGAAACAAAGAAAACAGTAGCAAAGATCAATAAAACTAAAAGCTGATTCTTTGAGAAGATAAACAAAATTGATAAGCCATTAGCCAGACTCATCAAGAAAAAGAGGGAGAGGACTCAAATCAATAAAATTAGAAATGAAAAAGGAGAAGTTACAACAGACACTGCAGAAATACAAAGCATCCTAAGAGACTACTACAAGCAACTCTATGCCAATAAAATGGACAACCTGGAAGAAATGGACAAAAAAAAAAAAAAGATCCTGTCTACCCAAGAGCATCATAGATTATCCTTCGTGATTCACCGCCATATTTTCCTTATGTTCTAAACCAGGTAAATGTTGCCTTAAACATGATTAAAATGTACAGTTTGCTTTTTCTAGTGTTTTTCTTATTCAGCGTACGCTATTAATTTTTTTAATAAATAAAAATCTATGGAGAATTAAATCAGAATAGAAAAATGGGGTACAAGAAAAATGTATAATGGTCTTGATCTAAATATTTTTATTCTTTGAGTAGACATGCCTCCTGTAGCCTGGGCGCTGGGGGAAGCTAAGATAGAAGTGAGCATTTAAGAGTTTGGGGCACACCGCACTGTGCGGCTTGTGGGATCTTGGTTCCCCAACCAGGGGTCGAACCCAAGCCACCGTGGTGGGAGTGCCAAGTCCTGGCCACTGGACCACCAGGGAATTCCCAGCCCCAGGGAATATTAATCAGCATGAGCTCTCCTGGAGGTCCCTGTCTTGGCATCAAGACCCAGCTTCACCCAACAGCCTGCAGGCTCCAGTGCTGGAACATCTCAGGCCAAACAACCAGCAAGAAAGGAACACAGCCCTACCCATTAGCAGACAGGCTGCCTAAAGTCATACTAAGCTCAGAGACACCCCAAAACACACCTCTTGAAACAACCCTGCTCACCAGAGGGACAAGACCCAGCTCCACCCACCAGGGGACAGACACCAGGAGCAGGAGCAACTACCACCCTGTAGCCTGCGAAAGGAGACCACAAATACAGTAAATTAGAAAGAAGAGAAGACAGAGAAATATGCTGCAGACAAAGGAGCAAGGTAAAAACCCACAAGAACAACTAAATGAAGAGGAAATAGGCAGTCTACGTGAAAAAGAATTCAGAGTCATGGTAATAAAGATGATCCAACATCTCAGAAAAAGAATGGAGGCACGGATGGCGAAGATACAAGAAATGTTTAACAAGGACCTAGAAGAACTAAAGAACAAACAAACAGTGATGAACAACACAATAACTGAAATGGAAAATACAGTAGAAGGAATCAATAGCAGAATAACTGAGGCAGAAGAACGGATAAGTGAGCTGGAAGATAAAATGGTGGAATTAACTGCCAAGGAGCAGAATAAAGGAAAAAGAATGAAAAGAATTGAGGACACTCTCAGAGACCTCTGAGACAACATTGAACACACCAACATTCGAATTATAGGGGTCCCAGAAGAAAAAGAGAAAAAGAGGGGACTGAGAAAATATTTGAAGAGATTATAGCTGAAACCTTCCCTAACATGGGAAAGGAAATAGTCACCCAAATCCAGGAAGCGCAGAGAGTCCCATACAGGATAAACCCAAGGAGAAACATGCCACGACACATGTTAATCAAACTAACAAAAATTAAATACAAAGAAAAAATATTAAAAGCAACAAGGGAAAAGCAACAAATAACATACAAGGGAATCCCCAGAAGGTTATCAGCTGATTTTTCAGCAAAAACTCCACAGGCCAAAAGGGAATAGCAGGATATATTTAAAGTGATGAAAGGGAAAAATGTACAACCAAGAATACTTTACCCAGCAAGGCTGTCATTCAGATTTGATGGAGAAATCAAAAGCTTTTCAGACAAGCAAAAGCTAAGAGAATTTGGCACCACCAAACCAGCTTTACAACAAATGCTAAAGGAGCTTCTCTAGGTGGGGTGGGGGGGGGAATTCTTGTTTCTACAAACAAGAAAACTAAGAAATGGGAAAGCTCACTGGTAAAGGCAAACATACACTAAAAGCAAATCATCCACACACAAATATGATATCAAAACCAGCAATCGTGAGAAGAGGAGAGCACAAATGCAGGAAATGGGAATTGCACTGGAAAGTAAGAGACCAGCAACTTAAAACAACCTTGTTTATATATAGACTGCTATATCAAAACCTCATGGGAAATGCAAACCAAAAAAACTACAATAGATACACACACAAAAAAGAAAAAGCAACCTAAATACAACACTAAAGATGGTCATCAAACCACAAAAGAAGAGAACAAAAGAAGAAGGGAAGAAAAAAGATCTACAAAAACAAACCCAAAACAATTAAGAAAATGGCAATAGGAACATACATATTGATAATTACCTTAAAAATAAATGGATTAAATGCTCCAACCAAAAGACACAGACTGGCTGAATGGATACAAAAACAGGACCCATATATACACTGTCTACAAGAGACCCACTTCAGACCTAGGGACACATACAGACTGAAAGTGAGAGGACATAAAAAGATATTCCATGCAAATGGAAATCAAAAGAAAGCTGGAGTAGCAATACTCATATCAGACAAAATAGACTTTAAAATAAAGAATGTTACAAGAGACAAGGAAGGACACTACATAATGATCAAGGGATCGATCCATGAAGAAGATATAACAGTTGTAAATATTTGTGCACCGAACATAGGAGCACCTCAATACATAAGGCAAATGCTAACAGCCATAAAAGGGGAAAGCGACAGTAACACAATAATAGTAGTGGACTTTAACACCCCACTTTCACCAATGGACAGATCATCCAAAATGAAAATAAATAAGGAAACACAAGCTTTAAATGGCACATTAAACAAGATGGACTTAATTGATATTTATAGGACATTCCATCCAAAAACAACAGAATACACTTTCTTCTCAAGTGCTCGTGGAACATTCTCCAGGATAGACCATATTTTGGGTCACAAATCAAGCCTTGGTAAATTTAAGAAAATTGAAATTGTATCAAGTATCTTTTCCAACCACAACGCTATGAGACTAGATATCAGTTACAGGAAGGAAACTGTAAAAAATACAAACACATGGAGGCTAAACAATACACTACTGAATAATCAAGAGATCACTGAAGAAATCAAAGAGGAAATCAAAAAATACCTAGAGACAAATGACAATGAAAACAACAATCCAAAACCTGTGGGACACAGCAAAAGCAGTTCTAAGAGGGAAGTTTATAGCAATACAGTCTTATCTCAGGAAACAAGAAAAATATCAAATAAACAACCTAACCTTACACCTAAAGCAACTAGAGAAAGAAGGACAAAACCCAAAGTTAGTAGAAGGAAAGAAGTCCTAAAGATCAGAGCAGAAATAAATGAAATAGAGACAAAGAAAAAGATAGCAAAGATCAGTGAAACTAAAAGCTGGTTCTTTGAGAAGATAAACAAAATTGATAAACCTTTAGCCAGACTCCAAGAAAAAAAGGGAGAGGACTCAAATCAATAAAATTAGAAATAAAAAAGGAGAAGTTACAACAGACACCACAGAAATACAAAGAATCATAAAAGACTACTACAAGCAACTATACACTGATAAAATGGACAACCTAGAAGAAATGGACAAATTTTCAGAAAGGTACAACCTTCCAAGACTGAACCAGGAAGAAATAGAAAATATGAACAGACCAATCACAAGTACTGAAATTGAAACTGTGATTTTAAAACTTCTAACAGGGAATTCCCTGGTGGTCCACTGTTTAGGAGTCTGTGCTTCCACTGCAGGGGGCACAGGTTCCATCCCTGGTTGGGGAACTAACTAACTGCACATGCTGTGCAGCGTGAAAAAAACAAAAGTCCAAGACGAGATGGCTTCATAGGCTAATACTATCAAACATTTAGAGAAGAGTTAACACCTATCCTGCTGAAACTCTTCCAAAGAATTGCAGAAGGAGCACTCCCAGGCTCATTCTATGAGGCCACCATCACCCTGATCCAAAACCAGACAAAGATACTACAAAAAAAGAAAAGAAAATTACAGGCCAATATCACTGATGAATATAGACTTAAAAATCCTCAACAAAATGCTAGCAAACCAAATCCAACAACAAATTAAGAGGATCATACACCATGATCAAGTGGGATTTATCCTAAGGGTGCAGGGTTTCTTCAACATATGCAAATCAATCAATGTGATACACCACATTAACAATCTGAAGAATAAAAACCATATGACCATTTCAATAGATGCAGAGAAAGCTTTTGACAAAATTCAACACCTATTTATGATAAAAACTCTCCAGAAAGTGGGCATAGAGGGAACCTACCTCAACATAATAAAGGCCATATATGACAAACCCACAGCAAACATCATTCTCAATGGTGAAAAACTGAAAGCATTTCCTCTAAGATCAGGAACAAGACAAGGGTGTCCTCTCTCACCACTTTTATTCAACACAATTTTGGAAGTCCTAGCCATGGCAATCAGAGAAGAAAAATAAATAAAAGGAATCCAAATTGGAAAAGAAGAAGTAAAACTCTCACTGTTTGCAGATGACATGATACCATACCTAGAAAATCCTAAAGATGCTACCAGAAAACTACTAGAGCTCATCAGTGAATTTGATGAAAATGGCAGGATAACAAAATTAATACACAGAAATCTCTTGCATTCCTGTACACGAAGAATGAAAGATCAGAAAGAGAAATTCAGGAAACAATCCCATTTACCTTTGCAACAAAAAGAATAAAATACCTAGGAATAAACCTACCTAAGCAGACAAAAGACCTATATGCAGAAAACTCTAAGACACTGATGAAAGAAATCAAAGAAGACACAAGCAGATAGATATACCATGTTCTTGGATTGGAAGAATCAATTTTGTCAAAATGACTATACTACCCAAAGCAATCTACAGATTCAGTGCTATCCCTTTCAAATTACCAATGGCATTTTTCACAGATTTAGAACAAAAATTTTTACAGTTTGTATGGAAACACAAAAGACCCTGAATAGCCAAAGCAATCTTGAGAAAGGAAAATGGAGCTGGAGGAATCAGGCTCCCTGACTTCAGACTATACTACAAAGCTACAGTCGTCAAAACAGTATGGTACTGGCACAAAAACAGAAATACAGATCAGTGGGACAGGATAGAAAGTCCAGAGATAAACCCACTCACCTATGGTCACCTAATCTATGACAAAGGAGGCAAGACTATACAATGGGGAAAAGACAGTCTCTTCAGTAAGTGGTGCTGGGAAAACTGAACAGCTGCATGTAAAAGAATGAAATTGCAACACTCCCTAATGCCATACACAAAAATAAACTTAAGATGGATTAAAGACCTAAATGTAAGGCCAGACACTGTAAAACCCTTAGAGGAAAACATAGGCAGAACATTCTTTGACATAAATCACAGCAAGATCTTTTTCAATCCACCTCCTAGAGTAATGAAAATAAAAACAAAAATAAACAAATGGGACCTAATTAAACTTAAAAGCTTTTGCACAACAAAGGAAACCATAAACAAAACGAAAAGACAACCCACAGAATGGGAGTAAATATTTGCAAACAAAGCAACTGACAAGGGATTAATCTCCAAAGTATACAAACAGCTCATGCAGCTCAATATAAAAAAAAAAAAAACAACCAATTAAACAATGGGCAAGAGAGCTAAACAGACATTTCTCCAAAGAAGACATACAGGTGGCCAAACAGCACATGAAAAGTTGCTCAACATCGCTAATTATTAGAGAAATGCAAATCGAAACTACAATGAGGTATCACCTTACAGCAGTCAGAATGGCTGTCATTAAAAAGTCTACAAATAATAAATGCTGGAGAGGGTGTGGAGAAAAGGGAACCCTCTTGCACTGTTGGTGAGAATGTAAATTGGTACAGCCACTATGGAGAACAGTATGGCGGATCCTTAAAAAACTAAAAATAGAACTACCACATGACCCAGCAATCCCACTACTGGGCATATACCCTGAGAAAACCATATTTCAAAACAATACGTGCACCCCAATGTCCATTGCAGCACTATTTACAATAGCTAGGACATGGAAGCAACCTAAATGTCCATCAACAGAGGAATGGATAAAGAAGATGCGGTACATATATACAATGGAGTATTACTCAGCCATACAAAAGAACAAAATAATGCCATTTGCAGCAACATGGATGGGCCTAGAGATTATCATACTAAGTGAAGTAAGTCAGACACAGAAAGACAAATATCATATGATATTGCTTATATGTGGAATTTTTTTTAAAAAGGGTACAAATGAACTTATTTACAAAACAGAGAGTCACGGACATAGAAAACAGGAGAGCACGGGGGAAGGGATAAATTGGGAGTTTGGGATTGACATATACACACTACTATATATAAAATAGATAACTAATAAGGACCTACTGTATAGCACAGGGAACTCTTCTCAGTACTCTGTAATGACCTATATGGGAAAATAATCTAAAAAAGAGTGGATATGTATTTATATATAACTGATTCATTTTGCTGTACAGCGGAAAATAAGGCAACATTGTAAATCAGCTATACTCCAATAACAATTTTAAGAAGAAGAGTTTGGGGCACACGCTTAGACGAGCAGTGTGAGAATATGCTTTGCTCTCTTTAAATTAGTGACTCCATCTGGTCTAGGAGATCTCAAATTAAGATTCAGAAAGTCTGCGAGCTCCTTCGAATGTCACACACAGTACTGTGAGTGTGCACGGCTTTCTAGGGAAGGAACCCAAAGCTGCCATAGTTTCTCCAACATGAAGAACCACTGATCTTGTTTTGTTTAATGAACTTAAATTTTCAGAGAAAACAAGTAAGTGATACTATTTGGGGGAAATCTTTCAAAGGATGCGTTGAACATGCAGCTAATTATTTTCAAGCCACATTCACCTCTGAGACAGTGGTGGTGCTGAGTGTCCTCTGCTTGGGAGCTGTTCTCGTTCTGCACCAGCATCTGGGCAGCCGACCCTGCATCCCCGCGTCCTCAGCATCTGTGTGTCACGTGGGAGTTCACTGTTCATGCTGTTCTGAGGGGCTGTCCTTCCTCTTTCTTCTTTCCTTTGGTTCAAAGCTACTCATGGGCCCAGAGAGAGAGTTAACTGTACTGTCAAAATGAGAGGGTGTTTTGGGTAGTGTGGCCTGCAGACCTGCTAAAAACAGATGTCTTTCTATATTACAGCTCATATTTTATCAATATTTTATTGTTTCTTCGATCTTTTTCTTTAATATTTTACCATTTTTTTCTTTTTCTGCGTCTGGCTAATTAAATGATGAAATCTTAATTGCGGGAAGACTTGCTCATTTGGAGACATTGGACTGTGTGGAGGTACTTACCCTCCTTCATCTAAACCCGTCAGGGGTCTGTTCACCTGCAGTATCATGCGTGATTACATGCTTGGCTGATGTTTAATAAATACTGAAATGGTGGTTCTCGCAGCAGGACTAATTTCTTTCAGAATTTTAGAAATTAGAAAACCTTTTTCTTGAGGTTGTGAAATCCTGAGAAGAGAAACCTTAAGTTACCAATCACATTTGTTGTAAGGCTTTCATTAATCTCCAAGTGATCGTGGTTTTTATTTCTGATGCTTTTGGTTTTTGTTTTTAATCGTTATTACATCTTAAATAGAAATATGAGCTTATAGATCAGTGACTTTACTGCCATTTGTCACTGTCATTTTTTGTTTCCTATTTTTTCCTTCAGTGTTTACTTTGCGGATGGCACTAAGTTGCCCTTAGCATTTTCCAGTAAAACTTAACAAATGATGTTGGTTTTTATAGGAAATGGCCTTGTTTAAAGAAGTGAAGTCTCTCCAGCTTATCCCATCTTACCTGGTCCAGCCATTAAAAGCCAACTCCTCGGCTCACCTGGCCATGAGCCAGATGGCGCTGCTGGCCCGCCTGCTGCAGGACCTGGGCACGGAGGGCATGGGCTTCACCGTGGACAGTGTGATGCGGGTAAGTGCCCCAGGGTGGCCGCCGCAGCCTGGGCCCCGAGCTGGTGCCCGGAGCATGGCAAGCGTCTGGCCGGTGTTGGCTGCGTGCAGAGGTGGGGGGCGATTTCGGAACGTCGCCGCTTTCTCTGACACATGAGGGTGCTGGAGTCGCGCTGCCGGTTACGCCGTGGCGTCGGGGCGTGAGCCGTGGAGAGCCGTGTCCCCAGGGAAGCAAGCTCCGCAAGCAGTGACGCCGCGTCGTAGCAGGTGGCAGGTCTGTGGAAGGAGGTGCATGCTTTGTGCTCTGGACAACCCCATGAGCCCCAGAAGTGCACACTGATTGTGTCTGTTCACTTGGAGCCCCTGGACTGCCTCCTGAGTGTGGGTCAGTGTCCCCTGTCCTGCCCTGCGTCACGTGGCCACTGTCTGTCCTGCCTCCACGTCAGTTTCCTTGTTCCCCAGCACAGACCAGAAGCCGGCCCCACGTGCTTACATCCTTGTTAGGGCCACGCCCACTTCAGGATCCCAGCGTAAGCTTTGGCCCAGTAAGCTGTGCTGCCATCACAGATGCGCACTCTCCAGGGCAGTGACACAGCAGAGGCTCACTGCTGTCCCTTGTGGCCGGTGCCGTCTGTGGGGACAGAGGCCACTCTGCTCTGTGGGCACTCGGGGGCTCCGTCTCCTCCCGGTGTGATGCCACGGCTTCACACGTGACCTCCAAGGTCACTGAACGGAGGAGGGTGACTAGAGGTTGTGAGTGGAGGTGTCCACGGGCCGAGCCACTCTCAGACATTTCCATCCACTGAGGCGGCCCCATCCTCACTGCAGGGCCCGGGAGGCGTGTACAGCTGTGCCCTAAGGAAGTGGGGAAACTGGGTTGGTGAGCACGTCCCCCTGTGCTGGTCCGTCTCCATGCGGTGGGCTTGATCCAGACAGAGAGTTTAAGAAGGAGGAGAAATGAGTAGAAGTTGGAGGTGGGGGTGAGGCTTTAATTGAAGGAGCCAAGCCCCCAGGCAGCCGATGGAATGGGGCTGCAGTGCACGCTCAGACAGCTCGGCCCAGAGCTGGGCAGCGGCCAGCCAGCCTCTCGACAGGAGGGCGTCGGCTCAAAGCCGAGAGTGGATGGGGAGGTTTGAGAGGCGAGCAGGAAGTATGAGATGCTGCCCTTGACCTCTGAGCAGGGAAACCGACCAGGAAACGTCACGGGTCAGTTTACTGCGTGATGCCAAGGACCCCAGGATCGCCATGGCCCAAAGTCCAGCATGAAACCAGCTGGCACAATTCCCGAGCCCGCAGCACCTTCTGCTTCACCTGGGGACACGGAGGAGGAGGGGCCCCAGATTTGAGGGCCTGCAGGGATGCCGGGGGCGACTTGGTGATGGACTCGCGGGGCGGGCAAGACTCGCGGGAGGTGGCAGACGGGAGGGAGTGCAGACAGGTGAGCTGGAGAGGCAGGAGGTGGTCATCCCGGGGGGTGCTCACGGTCAGAACTTCTCGAGCTGGTGCGGGGGTTGGGAAGGACAAGGTCTGGGGTAAAACCTGAGTGTGTGGCAGGCGGAGACACGGGAAGTGAGGAAGCCCAGCCAGTGAGGGGCCGGCGCCCAAAGGACCAGGATGGGGCATGGGTTTACTACACGTGGGAACGTCGGGGCATTGTGTTGTGTTCCGATGACACTAAAGCGCTTAAAATGGATGGAGTGGATTGTTTGCCTACGTCAAGGTCATGCACAGATCTTGAAAAAGGAACGTTGAATAAGAAGAAATAAAGTGTCAGAATGATAAGCACAGTGAATCATTTATAATGTCAAACAAAAATCCTATGTGTACACACACACATGCACACGGCACGTACACTGTGCAGCAAGTGAAGACGTCTGGGGGGCACGTGCCCTCCGACTTCAGGACACTGATGCCTCTGGCGGGGGAGGGGCGTGGGAGGGGCCAGGGGGCCAGGGAGACTTCCAAGGTGACTTGCACCGTAGTCCTAGGGTTCTTTTTCTTAGAAAGAGCTGAAGCAAACACGGCAAAAATGATAAACGTTGGTTAATCTAGATGGTGGATGCATGAAGTTTATTATATTTCCTCTTTATGATTGAAATATTTTCTCATACTTAATATGAAGTTTCTGGGGGGATGTAACTTTTGAAATGCTATTTAATACCTGAAGTAGGAGAAAGCAAAACACTAATAATTGTACATACAACATGAGTTCAGCTGCACATGTAAAGTAAAGGAAGTGAGGAAAACTCTGTATCTTAATAGCTGGAAGTCTGTGGGCGTTGTCTTCTGTGTTTTTCAAATGTCCGTGACGTCCCTATGTTTCTTTTATGCCAGAAGAAATAAACGTGGCTATCTCTCGAGCCAGTAACAAGAGCACGCCCCGACCCTGTGCTTAGTTCGCAGTGCGGGCCCTGGAGCACCGGGAGCAGAAGGTGCGCGAGGCGGCGGTGGGGCTGGTCCTGGGCCTGTATGCGCAGCACCGGGCGCGGGTCCTGGAGCGCCTCCCTCCCGAGGAGTGCGCCGCCCGCCGGAGCGTCCTCTACAGGACGCTTTTTGAGGGATTTGCTACGATAGACGGCCGACCTACAGATGCTGAAGTTAGGGTACGTTAACTTCCCTGAAGGTATGACCTGGTCCCAGGTTTAAGAAGTGACTTGGTACGTGAGTAAACTGACACATGGTTCACGGGGCTGTGGGGACGGGAAACACAGCACACGGAGGGCACTGGTCCCTGAGCCCACATCCTGGCTCTTCCACTTTGTCTGTGCGGGGATGATGATGGCCGGGAGGACACCTGCAGTTTCTATCAACAGGAAACATTTAACACAACACTGTTAATCAACTATACCCCAATATAAAATTTAAAAAATTTTTTTAATTCAAAAAAAAAGAACCACCAGTAAACATGTATTAGACGAATCTGGTGGATTTTCTTTTAATCCTAGCTATAGTATTAGTCTTAGTGACGATTATAATACATAAGAAACATAATTTATATGCTATAACTTATCACTCAATTTCCAACACTACCCTAAGAATCAATCCTAATGGAAAATCATTTCATACCAGGCACAGAAAAGAGCGGCTACAGAAGAAGCAGAAAAACAGAAGAAAGAAGAGATTAAAGCTTTACAAGGGCAGTTGGCGGCACTGAAGGAGGTGCAGGCTGACGTCCAGGTTGGCAAGGTTCACTGTCTTTCACCATCATGCTCTCGGTCGAAATCCTGTGACCGTTTATTTCCTTACGTAGACGCACAGCTTGGTTTGCTTTTCGTGGGATTCTCCAAACGGGTATCTTTATTCTTTGTTGTTTTTTAAATTAGTTCGGGGTAAATAAAAGGGATCCTCCACTGAATCACCTGCATGCTCTTCACTCTCCCGGGGGACGAAGTGCGCTGCTGGCCCAGCCGTGCTTAGAGAGGACGCTCGGGGCTGCAGGAGCTGGCGGGGCGGGGAGGGGGTAGAGGGACAGAAGTCCTCTCCGCAGCTTCTCGCCTCCTTCAGAGGCAAAGGAGGAAAAGAAGCTTGAATATGAAGATCTGATTTCCGTGCATTAAAAAAGGAAGGTTTGGGGCAAATGCTCCCCATCAAGAAGCGCTGAGTCCTAGTGCGCAGGGGGCATCAGATGGTGTTTGGTTGTATGAAACGTGTTCCTTCTGAAGGGCCCTGCCTCCGTGATTTAAATTTGTGCCATCACTCTGGTTTTTGTGATTAAGTTCCTTAAGTTGATAGTAAAAGGGAGAGGGCCTGGGCGCATAAGGCTGGCTGTGAGGGTGGGTGGGTCTCCTGGGAAGTGCTCTGACCACCGCTTTTTAGAAAAAGAATAAGTGACTAAAAATGGCAAAAAAGAAAGAAAATACGACAAATGTATGTCGAAGTGCCTGTGAAAGAAAGTGACAGTGACGTTTCCGCTGGACGCTGGCGTGTCAGAATGCCTGTGAGAAGAGCGGGAAAGCAGCCACCGAGGAACAGAAGAGAGGAGGCGGGGGACCGGCGGGGCAGCACAGGAGCAGTGCCCGGCCTGGGGGCTGCCGAGGTCACCAGGCTGTGCGTCCCCGCAGCGTCTGTGGTGCGGGGCATGGAGGCCTGTCCTCCGGCTCCTCTTCATCCTTCAGTGTTTGTTGAGCGCCTGCACTGGACCAGCCCTGCCCTGGGCTCCAGAGATGCGGCAGGAACAAGGGCCGCTGCTCCAGGAGGAGAGACCACACGGCACGGCCGCTCGGGAGGGTGGGTGCCGGCCAGCTGTCCTTGTCCTGAGATGATCACTGAAGCTATCTCGCAGGAGGATGACAGAATCTTTTTTTCTATTTTTTATTATTGTAAAATATACATAACATGAGATTTACCATTTTAACCATTTTTAAGTGTACGGTTCTGTGCCATTGAGGACATTCACATCGTTGTGTAGCCGCCACCACCATCCAGCTCCACAACTTGTGAGAACAGCAGAATATTTTTAAATCACCTGATTGCTCACGAGTTTTAGGAAAAGATTTTTAAATTACCGATCAGTTGTCTAATCTGTTCAAAGCATAGATTAAGGTAGATTTTACAACTAAAATTTAACTTTTGGCATTGTTCATTTGTTTCCCTGCAAGATATACAAACCCATCTCTCATTAATAAGAATTGTTTTTGATGCCCAGAATCCATTTGTGTAAGTTTGCTTTCTTTAGTCGGTAGGTATATAAATCACGTGAACCCCATTTGCAAGTTTAATATCAGTCTGTCAAGTGCTTCCCCAGTCCTAAAATTTTATTCTTGTGTGTTTTTTGTATTCAGAGCTTGGGTTGGAGAGAAGTTCCTATCGTGTAAGCTTTGATTTTGTACAAACACAGTAGACAGTGTCTATGTAATGCATCACTTAATGCCGTGGATAGGGGACCGGCTCGTCCCTGTCCTCCCGTGAAACTGCAAGTCCCAGACACCCCTCCCCACCAGTGGCCAGCAGCCCAGGCCACGCGGGTCTGGCAGGCTCAGGTGGGGCAGACTGGCCAGTGCAGGGAGGAAAGCTTGGTGACAGGAGGAGCCCCCGGCAGGCCCCTGAGCAGGAGGAGGAGAGCTGGGTGGAGGGGCAGGTTCCCTCCGTGGACACACAGGGCCCCACATCTGGCCTTCCTCCGGTCAGCAGTGTGCGCCCCCGGCTGTCACCTCCCACAGTGGGGACGCCCAGCAGCCAAGACCTATGAGGCAGATGCGCGGTGCGTGAGGGTGTGGTGCCCTCTCAGGGGAAGAGGAAGCCAGAGGAGGGAGGCGGCCAGCTGACGCCGCCTGACACCGCGTGACACTGCATGGCGGGGCCCCCAGGGCAGCAGTGCCGTGGCCTGTGGAGCCTCCGGGGGTCCCTTTACAGGGGCAGTAACGGGCCGCCCTGGCCACTGTGTTGGCAGGTGCTGGGAAGGGCAGGCTCCTGGGGTGCTGAAGCAGAGCCTGCGGTGCTCACTGATGGGTCGGGGACAGGCCACACCTGGAAGGGGAGGGAGGGGTGGGAGCCGCCGGGTTCTCCAGGCTTCGTGGCCTGAATACCTGGAAGGCTGGCGGTTCTGGGCTCTGCGCCAGAGGCTGCGAGGGGCGCGTGTGAGGGGGAGCCTGTGGGCGGGGCGGGGGGAGTTTGGTCTGGTTAAGTCACATTTAAGTGACGTTAAGACCCAAGTACATGCTGGGTAGCAGAGAGGCCCAGGTGATGGCACAAACGTTTGGGTCATGAGCACAGGGATGGGTGTCCAGCCTGGGACCTGGGTGAAAGCACCGTCAGGGTCTGTACGGACAAACGGGGGGCAGGCTGAGTCCTGGAGGGGGTGGGGGGGGCGCCCTGGGAGCTGGACTAAGAAGAGCCTGGAGGAGACAGGTGAGGAGTCACGTGCCGCCGGGAGCCCATGGTGCGTCCTTCGGGCGGGCAGACACTGATGATGAGCAGACGACCCGGAGGGGGTGCAGGTGGCCTTGATGAAGAGTTGTTTCCATGGAGATGGGGGGGGCAGGAGCCCGAGGGAGGGGCTGTGGAGGGCAGGACGGAGGAGACTGCTGCCCACGATTGAGAGGGCGACTCTTTCAAACAAGTGTGTTGTTTGCGGATGGAGATTCTACCACACAGCCTAAGGTCATGCCTCCAGGATCACAGTAGACCCTGGGTAGACTCTCACTCGCGCTGCAGCCATTTGTCCCTGATCTTTCTCTTCTTCTGTTTCAGGAAAAAGAGAGTGAAGCTGCGAAGGCCAAGAATCAGGGTACGTAGAACGCACATCATGAAAGTTCTGCGTAGAAACCACTTTTATTCACGCGGCGAATGTCTGCATCTCCGACGCTTCAGGGCTGAATGCAAAGTACTACCTTTATGAACTTGTAGCTTTTAAACTGTATTTCCCATCAAACTGGTTACTAAAACTTTGAAAATAGTTTTCTACAAAAGGTTATTTAAATAGCTTTCTTTTTAATTTCTTTAGACACTCAAGGAAGGAAAGCGGCCCCACCTAATGTTCCAGAAATTCCAGATAATCACTATTTAGATAAGTGAGTAAAGTTGTCTCTAACCCACTGTAGAATAAGTAGAGGGACTAACCACATAAAGATGCTGTCAGATAAATATATTCTCCCTGGTTCATTAGGATTAGGTGAACTAATTGGCTCTTTTCAGTGATTCTGAAAGCTGGGAAGTTGCCCTCTAAACCAGGCAGCATCCGCTGTGAGTCAGGGTACCCTTTCCTCTCTTCCCCGACAGAAATGAGCAGGCTGTTCGTCAAAAGTCCCGTTACAGGCCCCAATTTTTTTTAATGTTTTATGGAAGCATAGTTGATTTACAGTGTGTTAATTTCTGCTGTACAGCAGAGTGACTCAGTTATACGTATATATGTTCTTTTTCATATTCTTTTCCATTGTGGTTTATCACAGGATATTGAATATGGTCAGGCTCAAATTTTATAGCAGCAAAATGCTTTCTCCTGTGCTGTGGCTGAGACAAATCTACAAGGAATTTAAGGGAAATGTCTTGGTCTAATCTTTTCTTGTGATTTAAAATATCCTTTCTGCTTGGTGACGCTGACAGAGTTAGAATTCTAAGGGATCTTAAGCTACTTTATCTCAAACCCCTACGTGGTAAAGACTCTTTTTTACACCCTTTGATAGAGGAGCTACCCAGCCCCTCCTGAGGCCCCTCGGTGAGGGGCAGCCATGCCTCCAGGTCAAGCTGAAGCCCACTCAGTGGGTCCAGGACGGTGGCCGCAGGCTGGGCACGGGGGGCGTCACAAAGCTCCCCGGGAGCCGGCAGAATGGGGATGGCTAAACCGGGTCTGTGCCTCATTTCTTACCTTTCTGTTTTGTTTCAGTTTATGCATTTTTTGTGGGGAGAGGAGCGACTCCTTCACAGAAGAAGGCCTGGATCTCCATTACTGGAAGCACTGCCTTATGCTGACGAGATGTGACTACTGCAAACAGGTCAGGTGCTGGCGCGGGTGGGCCAGACCCAGGCAGGTGAGCTGGACACGCCGCTCCCGAAGGCCGAATCACAAAAATGTCCCAAATCGTAGCATTTTCAGAGGAAAAGTTATGGGGAAAGTTTTGTTGGGGTTGATTTTTCTTACTTTATTATTAAAGTGTAACACATATATATAAATGTATACAAGTCATAGGTGTTACAGCTCCTGAATTATCGCAAGGTAAACAAATCCATGTAACCGCCCCCAGGCCGTGTACCCCAAGGTACCCCACCCTCCTCTCCAGGGTCGTCACTGTCCTCATTTCTGTTTCTTGCTCTGTGAGTTTTACCGAAGTGGAATCATACGCAACGTTTGGGGTTTGCTTTACAGTATTTCATTGTTTGAATGTACCGCAATTTATCGGTCCTCTCTACTGCGTCTGGGTTTGGGCTGAGACTGTTAGGAATAGCGCTGCTACAGACACCCCTGTGTAATCTTCCGCGCGTGCGGACGCACTTTTTTGGGTGCGCACCTCGTAGGATGGCTGGGTGGGCTCGCGTCCAGCTGCAGGGCCAGTGTGAGCAGCGCTCCTGGTGTCCAGGCGGGAGCCGCTCCCCGTCCTCGCCAGCCTCGCGGTTGCCACCTGCCACGCGCCCGTCACGCTCTCCTGACGATGCTGGGCTGGAGCGCTGTCCCCCGCTGGCCTCTCGCTGCCCTCTTTCGCGAAGCACTTCTAGTTTCTCGCCCATCTTGTGAATTGGGTGCCAGTCCCACTCTTGCTGACGTGTGGTCATTCTTGACACACCCGGATGTGCGTCCTTCGCCACTTGAATGTGTGGTGTCCACTCTGTGTCTGGCCTTTTCACTGGCGAGCGGGAGCTTTTCATTTTAACGTTGTCCACGCTACGGGTCCGTCTTAGGGTTAATGCTTGGGCGGCCTGTTGAAGGGTCCTCGCGCACCCCAGGTGTTCATCTTTCCTCTGTGCAGCCGGCCCTGCTTTAGACAGAGGAGGGGAACCAGAAGGGGAGTGAGCCTCTCTCCTGTCCTGGGGGCTCTCAGGCCTGCAGGGGCGGGCTGGGCGGGCCCCACCCTCTGAGCAGCTCCCCCCCACCCCCCGGCTGGCGGTGCGGACCACCCCAGCCGGCGTGGCCTGGCTCCTCTGGCAGCAAGCGAGAGTCTGCGGCGTGAAGCTCTAGGGTGTGTACAAGCCCCTCCTGGCAAAGAGGTCACAGTGGTGAAAGGGTCTCTTCTTGTGACCCGTTTCCGGGCACGTTCTTAGAAATGGCCGGGAGCCGGATTGAACCCAAGGCCACGTAGACCCCTGAGCTCTTCAGAGTACAGGTCAGGGTTAGTGTTGTGGGTGAACCGTCGCTTCCCGTCCCCGCTTAGCCGTGGCCTCTGGATGCTCCTGAGGTAGCATGGCAAGCAGGATGTGAGGCCTCCAGCCACGTGTACGCGACTGCGGAGGTAACAGGCGTGCGCCTCCCTTCCCGAGCGGCGCTGGCGGGACAGGAAGCGCGCGCTCGTGCAGGGGCCGGGCCGCGCGCGCCTCGGGGCGCTCAGCCGTGTGACGCGTCCCGGCGTGGCTTCCAGGTGGTGGAGATTTGCAGCCTGACGGAGCACCTGCTGACGGAGTGTGACAAAAAGGACGGCTTTGGGGAGTGCTACCGCTGCAGCGAGGCCGTTTTAAAGGAAGAGCTGCCCAGACACATAAAAACGAGAGAATGCAACCGTGAGTGGCCCCGCGGCCCCCGAGACCCTCGCGCCGTCCCCGGGAGGCCCGGCTAGGGGGGTCGGGGGGCAGAGCCCGCGTCCGCCGGTGCCCCTGCCCGCCCTGTTCCTCTGCGCCCCCATTCACGCCCCACAGGGGTAACTAGATCTTGTCTCATTGAAACCGTTTCAGCTGCCAAAGCGGAGAAGCTGGCGAACCGGTGTCCTCTGTGCCACGAGAACTTCCCCCCCGGAGAAGAGGTGAGGGGCTGACGCGGGGGCGACCTGGCCGCGTGGAGGGACGACGACGAGGCTGTGTCGCCGCGGAGACGGCGGGCGTCGGGCGGAGGCTGGCCCCCGGGGTGGGGTGAGGCTCTGTCTCAGGGTTCCTGAGCTCCCTGCCCGGCACGCCTGTGGCATCTCCCGGGAAGGGGGAGCGTCTCGGCTCTTTGGGACGGAAGCGTGAAGTGGTTTCACTTTTTCCAGGCTTGGCTTTCGTCTCCACGTTGGGGCCTAGACTGGCCTCCTGGCCAGATTCTGTAACGCTCTGGTCCCTTATGATGAATAAAGCCGAGCCCCGTCCAGGTTGGAAATCCTACCTCGTGTCCGGTGCCCAGCGCTCCGCCCGCCCCCAGCATGAGCCATGCGGGTGACACAGCGGGCCTAGTTGGGGGGCGCCAGGGTCTCCCACCCTCTCTTCCACGTGCCCGGTCCTCTGGTGTTGGCCCACTCGCTCTGGCTCACACGATGCCGGCGCTGTCCTGCGTGCTGAGCTCCCGTGGGGCCCAGCAGGCCCAGCCTCTCCTGCCCTGAGCCCCTCAGCCGCGGCCACCTGCGGTCCACCCACTGCGTCCACTGCGGGGTCCCTTGTCCCAGCCCTGGGGCTGTGGTGCCGACAGGATGGCTCAGACCCCGCGACGCCCTGCCGTGCCAGACGGTGGGCCCGGCCGCCCAGCTGCTCCCTCAGCGCCCCAGCCATCCGGCCATCCAGGGCTCATCCTCTCTCCCTCTCAGAAAACGCCACACATATAATAAAGACAAGCATGGGAACCGCGTGCACCCTCACGGGCCGCGTGTGGGGAAGGCACGGGGAAGGTTTAGGTCTCTTCCATCGTTGACTGGTTTTCAGAACAGCAAGTTGGGTCCCCAGCATCTTCCAGTGGTGGCTTATTTGCTTGTTGGATCTTAGCACCATCAGGAACTCACGGCTTTAAACTGCCTGCCGTGTTCAGCTGTTGGCATCTCTGTGCTTAGTGGTGCGTGGACGAGCCAATCTCTGGCCAGCAGAGCCTCTGTAGACGGGCTCCTGGCGCTGCCGGTGGCCCAGTGGACTCAGAGCCTCCTGGCCGTCGTAACAAGGTGCCCCACTGAGCCTTCCATTCCTGGTTCCCTGCAGTGGAAATGACGTTCCAGGACCCCCTCGTGTGCCTCAGATGCTCCTCGCTCCTGGTTCGGTACCATTCTGGGCCTCTTTGCGGACAGAGCCAGGGAAAACGTTGAGATAAATCCATCAAAAGTTCATGGTGACGTTCCTGATTCGGAATCTGAGCTGTAACGGTTTCTTGAACCTCTTGCGTCGCACGTCTGTGTGTCCTTCCTTCCCTCCCAAGAATGAGTGCCCACAGCCCCCAGAGATGCCCGTTGGACCGTCACAGAGTGTACGTTGCTCGGACCCACGTTCCCCGTGGGGGGCGCTCAGAGCAGCGGTGCAGGCGCTGTGGGCAGGGAGATGCTGCTGGACATCGCGCTGTCCCAGCTCTTCGTGTCCCTCCCGTGCCTCCCTCTGGAGACATGGGGCAAGCATCTCTGCTTCACGGTCGCGGGAGTTGCTCCACTTGCTTGTGTCACCAGTTGTTAACAATTCAGCCTCATTGTTTCAGTCTGTGTTCAAGTCCTAGGGGTTTTCAAAATCAAGCTCTACAATTACATGAGATACTTAGATGGTTCCAAAGTCTGTCAAATGAGACTTATTCAGGGAAGACCCGACAGAAGCTGCTGCCCTGCCCGCCATCCCTCCTCTTACAGAGCGAGGGGCTTTTCATGGTTTATCCATTTGTCTTAAATATGAACTGCTGTCAGCTGCCCACACTTCTTCTCTCTCCCTGCGTATTTTTAGAATTTAGGAGCCTTTGAGCTTTTGTTGTCGTTGTCACCTTTGCACTGTTACTGTCGTACGTGACCAGCCCCTCCTTCTGGAGACCAGTCGGCTCCTGCTCTGAGCAGCGCGACAGTGGCAGCGGCCCCCTTCCCTTCCTGCCCTCCCCCCAAGTCCCCCAGCGCCTGCCTTGCGGGGATGGCGTCTGACTCACAGGCAACTGCAAAGAGGCATCAGCACGCTTGTGCTGCTTTGCCTCTGCGTTCTCCGTGCTTTCTTAACGTCTCACCACCCGCCGAGCAGCTTAAACACCCGTTATTCTATCACAGTTTCTATGGGTCAGAAGTCCAGGCACGACCTGGCTGGGCCCTCCGCTTGCGGTCTCCCGGGGCTGCACTCGAGCTGTCAGCCGGGCTGCGCTCTCATCCGTGGCTCGGCAGGGAAAGGAGCCACTTCCTGGCCCATCGCAGGTGCTGGCAGAATTCTTTTCTTCGTCATTGTAGGACCGAGGGCCCTGCTTCCTTGCTGGCTGTCCAGCAGGGCCACCCTCAGCCCCTGCACCCTGTGCCCCTGGACCGTCGTCGCACGTTTGCGCACCCTGCGTGACAGCGGTCTTGGCGTGTCTGCTCAGCGGTGATGAGAACTGGGAGGGGCGTGAAGTGCAGGCAGCCCCTCAAGATACATGGGTGCTCCGGCGCTGCACCCAGCCCAGGGGGCTCCGAGGCGGGACGCGCACAGAGCTCAGGACCCGCTCCCGCAGCCGCGGCGCGGCGCCACCTCTAGCTCGGTCGTCTCAGCGGCCCCTCCGGTGGCCTGGTTCCCACTCCACGTGCCTCTCGTTTCAGGCGTGGAAGGCCCACCTCATGGGCCCCGCGGGCTGCACGGTGAACCTGCGCCGGACGCACGTGCTGCGCAAGGCGCCCACGCTGCTGCCAGGTAAGCATCCGCCCCGGCCTCGGCCCTGTCCCTGGGTCCCGAACAAGTAGGGCGATCGTGTCGTCGGCACCAGCTCTGGCTGAAGACCCTCCACGTGGCCCTGCTTCCCCAGGCTCCGCGGTGGCACTCACAGAGTTGACAAACCAAACCGCGGGTGTTCGCGGGCGCACCCCGGGTCTCAGTGTCCCTCCACGCCGTGGATGCCAGTGTCCAGAAACAGGAGATTCAGTAGGAGACCCATAGATGGCGCCACGACCTGACTTCTGAACCAGTTTTGGCTACTTTCTGTAGGATTTAGAATGCCTTACAGAAAAGTGTTATTTTTCATTAGAAAATTATTCTTGACCTTGGATACACAACTTTATTTGGGGGCCCTGTGATCAACAAGAACATGAGGAAATGTGTCTCGTGCTCATTCAGCGCCAGGCATGGGCAGGGGCTGCACCCCTCACGCGCGCACACACACACACACACACACACACACACACAAACACCCGTGAGTGAGGACCAGAGGTGCTGGGAGAGCCGCCCCGGCCTCCTAGCTAGGTAACCGGCCCTGGTAACATGGCTGCTGGTCTTTCATTTCGGGAGCTAACTGTTTGAAACTAAAAATTAGGTAAGCGGCTCAGTTCTTTCCTCTGAACGTGCGTCAGGCTTCTCCTCTGGCTCTTTCTTCTTCCTCTCCTGCCGTCACATGTGCATCCTCAAGGGTGGCCCACCCAGCCCCCTCTCGCATCTGCCAGCCCAGCCCGGCCACCTGTGGGCTGGGTGACCAGGAGCGTCCCAGCCCCTCGTGCTCAGATCCTCTCCGTGTCTGGCGACCCCGGGTCACTCGTACTGTCACCGCGGCTTTGCACCCTGGCTCACGTTTGTCCCCCGTGCTCTGTGTGTCTGCGTGTCCACTGCAGGTAAAGGCCCAGCCGCAACCAAATCAGGGACCTCTGGATCCAAGGTCGGAAGCAAGATCCCCACCCCCAAGGGGGGCCTGAGTAAAAGCTCCAGCAGGACGTACACAAAACGGTGACACAACCCCCCATCTGCTCCCTCGTCTCCAAAGGGACCGAGCAGCTTCCCTAACCGTGGACGTGTCACCTCAAAGCATCTCTAGACGTGGCAACCCCCGCTCCACCCCTGCTGCCCCCAGGCTCCTGGCTGTACCCGTCCTGACCGTGGCCCCTGCGTCCGGAGTGAGGCCCTGATCTCCCCGTGGCTCCAGCTCGCAGGTCTCTGCCCTCTGGGGCCCGGGGTCCACAGAAAGGGATGCTTCTGTTGAAGGAGCAGCACCGGCGGCCCATGCGGAGGGACTGGCTGAGCGCAGCACCCTCTCTCCGCAGCTGCTTGGAGTGATTTCCATAAAGTCCTTGCTCTAAACCTCTTGCATGTGGGTCTGTCTCAGCCATGGTGGAAGGTCTGCAGGGCTCGCCAGGCCGGGGGATGGGATGGGATGGGGGGACCAGTCACCCTGTGCCCCTCCTCCCCAGGGTAGGGGGGTTGTCGGCCTGCAAAGCCTGCACATCCACGGCAGCATGAAGTAAGGTCAAGGTCAAGAAGTTAAGGTCCCGGCCCGGCCCCGTCGGCTCTCACCTAGCAGATGCTCGGAGCGCAGCCCACCTGACCGCCCGCATCGGCACCCACACCAGGTGGAGTGGAGGTTAATGCTGGCGGCTCCACGTGAGGCCCTTCCTCGGGGGGCTTCAAGTTCTTTACACGCATGAAGCCCTAGAAAAATATGAGACGACATTCCCCGATGATCCTGCGCTCACCTGAGCAGGTATGTCCGTCAAAATAGCCCTTTCCTAAACCCCTGGGGCAGGCAGAGCGACTCCCACTCTGTGTAACGTTCAGAGGAGCCTCCGAGCCTCTGCTCAGCCCGTCGTCCTGTCCCGCTCGGATCCGCATGGGAATTGCAACTGTATGTTCACTTTTCTCAAACACTTTGTATGATACTTTCAACACCAAAAACCACTTAAAATGATGAAACCAAACCTCAGAATCCAGTCTCCTGACCAGCCCCCAACCAACCCTCCCGGCCCGTGGCAGTGGCTCACCTGGCTTCAGAGCCCGGTGGCTGTAGGGGAAGCCAGTGTCCGTCCAGAACGTGCTTGGAAAGGCCGCCTTCTCGTCCGCGCCTGTGGTCCCCGGGTGCCCAGCCCACTAGGGGCCGAAAGAAGATGTCCCTCCCCGCCCCATCCGGCCCCGTGCCCAGGGTACGCTTTCCTCCTGAGCATGATACAGGCAGGCTTCCAGGATGACGGCTAGAAATGCATGGGATTGATGAAATTTGTACTACACCGTTAGTGTAAGAATATTTTTAATTCCCAACCATGTAAAATAACAAAATATATATTTAAAAACTAATAGCTATTTGAGCAATGTGCTCCCTGGGTATGTTAGTGACCGTGAATTTGTACTAGTTGATCAATTTCCATTTTTGGTAGGCTAATGCTTTCTCATATGGTTGACTCAAAATACTGAGCCGGAATAAGAGTGACCAAGAGAATTACTTTCAAAAATATACTCTATAAAAAAATGTAAAAGTATGGGGGGAGAAATAACATAAAACTTTACTAGAGAGAGCAGAGTACAGATGCCAAGATAATTATAAAATGATCCTTCCTGGTTTCAAAAAGGTGTTGCCATGGTCTCTTACCCATTGCTGAAGTACAGATAAAACACTTCTTTAAACAGAACAATGAGAAAAGTTAACCAAGAAATTATTCTTTTCTCTCCAATCAAAACTTTTAAGAAATATACAGTTAATGTTTTCTATGTATTGTAACATAAAGAAGATATTTGTAAAATTACTTAATTTTTAGTGATTGACAAACAAAATTGAGTGTATTTAAAACAGATCAGTCTTGCTGGTTACAGAAGAATCATGTGTTTCTGTTCAGATGATTCCTGGCAGTGATCAGTGGCTATTAAAATCTTTACAGAGTTATATACTACTGAGGAACCAAGAATAAAGGACAAAAAACTAAAAGGGAACTATAAGCTCCCTTGGCCAATCATAAATATCTAAACTTGGAACAGTAATTAATTGAAATTTCACTCATGAATATGTTGTGGATACTTAACAATATTTATTTCTATTATTTTCGTATTTCAAAATATTCTAATTTAAAAGAATTGTATCTATAAATTTGGCATTAGAGTACAAGTGTAAATACTTTTAATGAAAATTTGCAACTTTTTAATGTTTTGACATAGTTTTCTATTTGTCTTTATTTCAGGTACCAAAATTATAAAATATCTAAGTAATATATTTTTGTTGTTGTTTGAGGGCTTAGGGGTTAATTCACCCTGAGTATATGAATATAATAAAAAGATTACTAAATGTTTTGTCACTTTTATTTTAAAATTATAATTAAAAAACAATCGGTAAGTTACATTTCCTTTCGTAAACATGCAGGTGTAGCTCAGCCCTGAAACGCCAGGGAATTGCTGATATTTGCTTAGAAAGGGGCAGCGGGTATTAAGTTGCCAGGAGAGAGTGTGGTTCCTAAAATAAGTTATTTGTGGGTTTACTCCTGAAGAAGCTAAAAGATTTTAAGCTACATATAAATTAGAGAAAGTTATTTACCAATTTTATCCCATGGAATAAAATGAGAATATTTTATAAATGCTCTAATTGTGCCCATCAGAGGTTTATACTTTATAGTCTTTTCCTGTGTTTTTTATCCCTTTTGAAAGAGGGCATTTTTACCAGCCAACAAAGCTCTTTTGCTTTTCAAATAAGTAAAAATACAGTATTTTCTCTGTTGATTTGTAGAGTGGTTTTAAGCTTTTATTACCTTTGATGGTTTTATAATTGTTTCCATTTTGAAGTTATAGTTTTTTCCTTTATATATGTATACATATATATATATACACACACACATATAAACTTAAAACTTAGCATTACAGTTTAAACAGCAAATTTACTTATCTTACTTTGGTAGGTGGGGTGTGTGCGTGAGTGTGTGCTCTGGAGAACGTGGGAGGAAAGAGCTCGCTGTCCAAAGGGAAGAGTGTGATTCCATCTGCTAGTGTCAGACACCCCGAGAGATTTCAGTGCGCTACTTTCAACTAGGTGTTCGTTCGTGCCATTGCTTATTTGCTCTTAAAAACTAGCCCAGTGCTAAACAAGAGCCTGCTGGAGCAGCGTGTGCCCCGAATCCTCGGAGCGCTGGGGTCTCCGCCCACCCTGCTGCCACCAGGGGCAGGAAAGCCCTGGGCAGGGGCTGAGCCTCTCGGATCTGGGGTCGGGGTTTGGGGCGGTGACCCCCGGAGCCGCTGCTGCAGGGCGGACGGGAGCAATTCAGTGGAGCGCCCCATGCCCCCACGTGCGTGTTCTGGAAGGGTCAGAGGACCTGCAGGGTAGCTGGTCCTACCCTCCACTGCGGGCAGGGAAACTGGCTCAGAGCCCAAGCCCTCACCACCGGAAGGCAGCGTGCCCAGATGTGAACCCTGTGCTCTGCGCCTCTATCCACCCTGCGGTGAGGGTTGCCGGGAGCAGGTTCGGGGTACTGGAATCCGCTTGTCTCTGCCTCGGTTTCCCCACCCCCCCGACACCGGAACAGAGCTGAGGGGGAGGTGCTGAGCCTGGTTCCCGGCAAAGATGCCCTCTGCGCGCCTGCGCCCAAGCACAGAGCAGGTCCGCCCGGGCAGCCTCCACCCCTTCATCTCAGGCGGGGAAGGTGATGAGCCTGCAGGGGTGGGGGGAGACGGAAGGTGTGGCGCGGCCACCTGCCCGGCTGGCCTCAAAATCTCCCCAGCTTCCTTCTGGCCTCTGAGGTCCCCAGGGGTGCCTCCCAGTTGGGGGGGAGAAGGAGCCAGCCTCAGGAGGAAGGACACCACCCCCCCTCCTCCCTCCCCCAGTCTCTGAGCTCTCAAGTGCAGGGGAGTCGTGCAGCCCCCTCCCCATCAAGAGATGTCGCAGCAGGGAAAGCGGGGAAGAGAGTGAGGTCAGACTCTGAGCAGCAGGGTGGGTGCCCTTGTGAGCAGGAGTCCTGGGGCCTAGCTCATCCCTAAAGCCCCCTTTCATGGCCCTCGTCCTGAAGGTTGAGGACTCCCCAGGAGTGATCCAGCGCCGCCTCCACACCGGTCACCTGGCCACCCCTCCTTGGTGCCTCCCGGTGTCCCGGGACCAGTCCTGGCAATGGAGGGGAGCAGTGTCCTGCTGAAGGTGGGGGTCATTGCTGGAACCACTGCTAGGGTTCTAGATGGAGATCTCTCTCCCCCCACGGGGTAAGGAGACAACGCTTGGGAATGCTGTTTACCAAATTCAGGGATCCTAAATCAAATCACCCCGGAGGCTGGGACAGTGGCCGGAGCAGCTCGGCACAGCTGGAGAAAAGACGGCGGTGGCACTGGGGTCTGGCCGCGCTGTCTGCAGTATCAACCTTGGCTGTCTTCACAGACTCACCCCGCAGGCATGTATCCCCAGACAAAAGAATCTTGAGTTTGACATATCTGTAAGCTGTGCACGTGGAATCATACCGTGTGTATCTCTGTGTGATTTGCTTTCGTCCCTCCCCATCATGACCCTGACCGTCCGTCAGTCATGCTGCTGTGTGCAGCTCAGACACGTTCTCCATGTGGTCATCCACTTGAAGAAACGTCTCACAATCTATTTATCCATTCTCCTGTTGATGGTCATTGGTTGTTTCCAGTGCTGGCTACTATAAAACTATTACTACTCTCATAGCCTGTCAAGATGATGTGTGTTAGCATGAGCTGCTGGACAGCGGCCCAGAAATCTACCACGAGAAACTAAGCAAGCAAGACAACACCAGGTCCCAGGAACCGAAAGCCACTGATATCATGCATGTATGTACAACCTTCCAAGAAATCACTGAGGAGACCCAGCAGCACGCAGAGGGCAGCGGAAGCCGGCTCAGAAGGCACAGGTGGAAGAGGTCCTAGGGGCCCATTCTCACCTCTCCCGGCCTTGCCTGGGGACAGTCACTGCCTGCCCTTCACAGATGGAATTGGTCACAACAGCAACCAAGACAAAAATCTGTCTTTCCTGTGTGGGGTCACTGGGGCTGATGGGGGTGAAGTCAGGGCAGCACAAAGGCCCTGCCAGAAATAAACATGGTACAGTCACAACGCACTTATAATGCCAGACAGCAAACGACCCACAAGTACCTCCCACACACGATGACTCCCAGAGACATGACATGGGGCGAAAGAGGCCAGACACCGAGAGCCAGCCCTGCACGTTATACACGAAGTGCAAAAACTGGCAAAACTACAATATCAGGGCACAAGGAGGGTCTGGGGGGACTGGTGATCACTGGTTTCTTGTTCTGCGTGATGGCTACATGGATGTGTTCAGTCTGGACAAAATTCACTTAGGCTATGTGCACACTTTTCTCGATGTACATCACCCTTCAATACAATGTTCAGGAATTTCAAAACAAAATAAAACTGAAAACACTGCTGGGGTGAGGAGTTCATGAAAACAGGGGCAGAGAACAGGACAGCCGACCTCAGCACTATTCCTCCCACCCTCCTCCTCCAAACAGCCCTGATTAGTGGGTCCTAACACATGGAAACGATCTGATCCCTAGCGGACTCTCAACCTTGCGTACCCAACAGAAACGCCCGGGGAGCTTGTAAAACCCCCATGCCCGTGCTGCAGCCCAGACTGTTAGGCCAGAATCTCTGGACTAGGGACGGGCATCAGTCACTTGTAACTTCCTGGTGATTCCAATGCAAAAATCACTAACCGCTAAAAGAAAAAAAAAAAAAAAAAAAAGTGCACTGTATGCTTGTTAAAAACCAGCAAGGAAGACTTAATGCAAGATTGCAGCAGGAGACAGTGAACTCAACTCTTAATACAGGGCGGCTGGGGGGTTACAGCCACAGGGCAGGGAGAGGGAGCCAGCGGATGGGAAACTACGAAGAGGAACTTGGTTAGGTTTTTGAAGGGTAGCAGACGATGCCACCCCGAAATATGACTAGGAGTTCAGATCATACCACCCCGAAATGTACCACCTCGGTACACTGACTATTCTGAGCTGTGTGCTCTTGGAAATCAGTAAACGCAGGGAGAGGTTTGTCTGAACTCCCCTTCTACCTAAACACATCCTCCCAAAGGAACTCAGTCGTCAGAGACCCCCTCCCGGGAGCGCACCGTCCAAGGAAGACGGGCTCATCCCCGGAGGGGCTAGAAGTGACAACACACCCGTTGTCACACGGTCCTTCCGCCCGTCTGTCCTCTTAGGGACTGTTCATCTCCCCTAAGAACCACTCATCTCCTCCCCCTTCCCCTTCAGACGGCATTTAGCCTGAATTCTAGGCCACCTGGGAGTCACCACGTTCCCGGGCGTCTCCCTCAGGTCCGTGAGGAGGACGCGTCCGCAGACTCGCTCTCCGGCTTTGTCTTAGGGGCTCTGCCGAGACCACAGAGCACGGCGTGTGGGGCCTTCCCCGCTGCTCCCCGACAGCCTCGCGGGCAGGAAGACTCGGCCGGAGGCCCAGCACTCATGGCCCTACGTGGGCCTGGGCGCTCCGGGCGCCCACCCACACGCCCGCGGTGAGGACCCGGACCCCGCCGGCGACGGCCTCGAGCCACACCCCACCGGGCTCCTCTATGGCCCTCACTGCGGCGCTCTAGCGTCCGCGCAGCTCTCGACGGCTCCTTCCGGCCCAGACCGGAAGTGGCGCCGCGTGCCCCGGAAGCGCCCCGGCAGGGGCTGCGGGAGTGGCGGCGTGATGGCGGCTGCGGCGGTTTCGGAGGCCTGGCCGGAGCTGGAGCTGGCGGAGCGGGAGCGGCGGCGGGAGCTGCTGCTGACCGGGCCCGGGCTGGAGCAGCGGGTGCGCGCGGCGGGCGGGCGGCTGCCGCCGCGGCTCTTCACGCTGCCGCTGCTGCACTACCTGGAGGTGAGCGGCTGCGGCAGCCTGCGCGAGCCGGGCCCCGGCCTGGCGCAGGGCCTCCCGCAGCTGCACAGCCTGGTGCTGCGGCGCAACGCGCTGGGGCCCGGCCTGAGCCCTGAGCTCGGCCCGTTGCCCGCGCTGCGCGTGCTCGACCTGTCAGGCAACGCGCTGGAGGCGCTGCCGCCGGGCCAGGGCCTAGGCCCCGCCGAGCCGCCGGGCCTTCCGCAGCTGCAGAGCCTCAACCTCAGTGGCAACCGGCTGCGCGAGCTGCCCGCCGACCTGGCGCGCTGCGCGCCGCGCCTGCAGACACTCAACCTCACCGGCAACCGCTTGGACGCCTTCCCCGCCGCGCTCTTCCGCCCCGGCGCGCTGCCGCTGCTCAGCGAACTGGCGGCCGCCGACAACTGCCTCCGGGAGCTCAGCCCCGAAATCGCCCACCTGGCCTCGCTCAAGGTCAGCGGTCAGCGGGGCGGGCGGGGCGGGCCGTGTGGTAGCCACGGACGGGGGTCTCCTCCCGGTGCCGAGCCGTCCCAACTCGGCCGGGAAGGGCCACCGCAGCGTCGGTATCTCTGGGAAGCGGGCCCACCCCCGGGTCCCCTCGCACTAGCCTGGCCTCCGTCCTCGGGTGGTCCTCTGGGCTCGCCCCACACACTCTGCTCACAACTGGGCTTTAACACGCAACACAGTGTTTCGTGATCGTGGACTAACTGGGCTTCCCGCTCAGGTCGGAAGCAGGTCAACAGCAGGGACGGGTGTCTAAATTTTTGCATCTCCAAACATTTGTGAAAGGACTGGGTGAGCCCTGTGCGTGGGGCCACCCAGGCAGGGCGTGGAGATGTGAAATGACTGGAATTTGTATAAGGCCACGCGTGTGATTTCACATGTGATAGTTCACTTGACCCCAACAACGGCTTTCCAAGGCAAGGGTGGTTATTCCTGTCTTACAGAAGGCCGGAAGGGGTTGCCAAAGTACACAGCAAATAGGTTGGGGTTTCGTCTAGGCTCTCTTGTCTAGGGACTGCTTGCTTATTTTATTCATCCGGGGACCCCAGGTCCCAACAGAATGCTCGACTCGGAACAAGGGCCCAGTAAGTCTGTTGAGGAAGAGACCAGAGGGCAGGAGTTGCCGTGACCATGGCCTAAATCCAGCCTAGAGGCTCCTGTGCTTAAAGAGGCAAGCCTCTGTTTCTTCCTCCTCATTGCCATCCTTTTATGCAGACTTTTTTTTTTTTTTGTACGGCAGGTTCTTATTATCTGTTTTATACATATTAGTGTATATATGTCAATCCCCAATCTCCCAATTCATCCCACCCCCCGCTTTCCCCCCTTGGTGTCCATAGGTTTGTTCTCTACATCTGTGTCTATTTCTGCCTTGCAAATCGGTTCATCTGTACCATTTTTCTAGCTTCCACATATATGCGTTAATATACGATATTAATTTTTCTCTTTCTGACTTAACGTCACTCTGTATGACAGTCTCTAGGTCCGTCCACATCTCTACAAATGACCCAATTTCGTTCCTTTTTATGGCTGAGTAACATTCCGTTGTATATATGTACCACATTTTCTTTATCCATTCATCTGTTGATGGGCATTTAGGTTGCTTCCATGACCAGGCTATTGTAAATAGTGCTGCAATGAACATTGGGGTACGTGTGTCTTTTTGAATTATGCTTTTCTCAGGGTACATGCCCAGTAGTGGGATTGCTGGGTTGTATGGTAGTTCTATTTTTAGTTTTTTAAGGAACCTCCATACTGTTCTCCATAGTGGCTGTACCAATTTACATTCCCACCAGCAGTGCAAGAGGGTTCCCTTTTCTCCCCACCCTTTCTACAAATCTGTTGTTTGTAGATTTTCTGATGATGCCCATTCTAACTGGTGTGAGGTGATACCTCATTGTAGTTTTGATTTGCATTTCTCTAATAATTGGTGATGTTGAGCAGCTTTTCATGTGCGTCTTGGCCATCTGTATGTCTTCTTTGGAGAAATTTAGGTCTTCTGCCCATTTTCTGATTGGGTTGTTTGTTTTTTTAATATTGAGCTGCATGAGCTGTTTATATATTTTGGAGATTAATCCTTTGTCCATTGATTTGTTTGCAAATATTTTCTCCCATTCTGAGGGTTGTCTTTTCATCTTGTTTATAGTTTCCTTTACTGTGCAAAAGCTTTTAAGTTTCATTAGGTCCCATTTGTTTGTTTTTGTTTTTATTTCCATTTCTCTAGGAGGTGGGTCAAAAAAAATCTTGCTGTGATTTATGTCAAAGAGTGTTCTTCCTATGTTTTCCTCTAAGAGTTTTATAGTGGCCGGTCTTACATTTAGGTCTTTAATACATTTTGAGTTTATTTTTGTATATGGTGTTAGGGAGTGTTCTAATTTCATTCTTTTACATGTAGCTGGCCAGTTTTCCCAGCATCATTTATTGAAGAGACTGTCTTTTCCCCGTTGTATAGTCTTGCCTCCTTTGTCATAGATTAGTTGACCATAGGTGCGTGGGTTTATCTCTGGGCTTTCTATCCTGTTCCATTGATCTGTATTTCTGTTTTTGTGCCAGTACCATACTGTATTGATTACTGTAGCTTTGTAGTATAGTCTGAAGCCAGGGAACCTGATTCCTCCAGCTCCGTTTTTTTCCCTTAAGATTCCTTTGGCTATTCTGGGTCTTATATGTCTCCATACAACTTTTAAGATTTTTTGTTCTAGTTCTGTAAAAAAAAAAAAAATGCCATTGGTAGTTTGATAGGGATTGCATTGAATCTGTAGATTGCTTTGGGTAGTATAGTCATATTCACAATATTGATTCTTCCAATCCAAGAACATGGTATATTTCACCATCTGTTTGTGTCTTCTTTGATTTCTTTCATCAGTGTCTTATAGTTTTCCGAGTACAGGTCTTTTACCTCCTTAGGTAGGTTTATTTCTGGGTGTTTTATTCTTTTTGTTGCAATGGTGAATGGGATTGTTTTCTTAATTTCTCTTTCTGATCTTTCACTGTTAGTGTATAGGAATGCAAGAGATTTCTGTGCATTAATTTTGTATTCTGCAACTTTACCAAATTCATTGATGGGCTCTAGTAGTTTTCTGGTGGCATCTTTAGGATTATCTATGTATAGTATCATGTCATCTGCAACAGTGACAGTTTTACTTCTTCTTTTCCAATTTGTATTCTTTTTATTTCTTTTTCTTCTCTGATTGCCATAGCTAGGAGTTCCAAAACTATGTTGAATAATAGTGGCGAGAGTGGACATCCTTGTCTTGTTCCTGATCTTAGAGGAAATACTTTCAGTTGTTCACCATTGAGAATGATGTTTGCTGTGGGTTTGTCATATATGGCCTTTATGATGTTCAGGTAGGTTCCCAATGCAGACTTTTTTAAAACAATAAAACGTGTGTGCAGTTTAGCAACTGACCTATTTGCAGCAGGAATTACTCTTAAGTTGTTGCCAACTCATTTTACAAATGTCTTTGTGTCAGGATGTATCTGTGTGCGTGTGTATGTGTGTGTGTTTATAGTTAAGAGAAACAGGAGGCCACCCTGCAGAGTGACACGCGCTAACTGGCATTTCCGGGAAGAAGCTGTGGGGGACGACTCCTGGGATGCTGGTCCCAGGGCTGTAGCTTCCCTTCAGGGCTGTGGTGTGACACATGATGTAACCCTTTTCTACTCCATCACCCATCTCATACGTCTCTTGGTTTCCCAGAAGGTAGATGGACCAAATGTGTAGCTTAACATAGCATCGTGTGAGTGTACAGTTTTTATATTTTTCTTCAAATCTATAATGTTTTAGCAGAATTCAAGTTCGGGTTTTGTTTTGTCTTGTTAGTGTTCGGTAGTACCTCTGGGTGCCCGCCCAGTAAAGTAGCCTTTATTGTGTCCAGAGCACCCTCATTCAGGGGAAAGAGAACGTCTCGCTTGCTCGATCCCCCCTCGGCCGGTCCATCCTGTTCCCCATTTTAGACTTCCGTCGACCTCTTTCACATGAAGAGACCTGTTTCTTGGAGAGTGTCATGTAAGAGCTGCTTGGAATCCCTTTTGGACTTAGATGTCCTTTTGGGGCCTTTTCTAAACCGATGCCTTCACGAGGAACGGCTGCTAGAGCTGGGTGAAGCAGCGTCGCTCCACACCCTGGCGCTCCGAGGACAGAGGTGTTCTCTGTCCTTCCTGTGCGCTGGGGGGACAGCGGAGTCGGACAGCCGCACTCGGAACCAGAAAGTGTGGGTTCAGCTCAGTGTCTTGTGGCGGCGCCCTGGGCTCCTGCCTGTCTCCTCTCCTCTGAGGATGACCACGGTGCCATGAAGAAAGCGCAGCGATGGCACTGGTGCGGGTCCTCTGGGGCCGCATCACCGCGCCAGGGCTGTGGCTTAACACGGCGGTCGTTTTATTTGCTCACAGTCCTCCACTGTGGGCCAGCCCAGCTGGACAGTTGCTGACTTGCCGTTGATCACTCGTGTGGCTGCGGTCAGCTGCCGTGGGCTCAGGGCCAGGCTCGGTTGGCGTGGCTGGCGTGGCTGACTCCTCTCTCCACGTCATCTTGGGACGTCTTCTGCCGCCACCGGGTAGTCCGACCTCTCACATGGCGGCTCAGGGCTCCTTAGAGCACAAGGGCAGGAGCTGCCAGGCCTTCCTGAGGTGCAGACCTGGACCTAGCAGCCCGCCACCTCCACTGCATCCTTCTGATTCATTAAGTAGAGCTCAGTCCAGAGTTGTGGGAGATGCCCCACAAGGAGGTGAATACTTGGAGGCATGGTTCTGTAGGGGCCACCAGGGTGACAGCACACAGGCCCCTGCTTGTCCCACTCACCTCCCAGTCGGGAGACAGCAAATGAGAGCTCCTTGGTGCCCACTTCCCTGGGAGCCGTGAAGGTCAGACCCTCTTCCCCACTGCAGCTGCCGGGGACGAGGAAGCTGAAGGGAGAGCTGTCCTTTCCCTCCCCACGTAACTCTGCCTGGGGAGCCGGCTTCATCACTGTCCTGACCTCGGACCCACTCAGCTGGGCTTCTCCCCACTGGGGTTCTGTTACCCATCGGGCTCAGCCGCAGGGCTGTGGTGCTCCAAGGATGCCCTCATTGTAAGTGACAGTTAGCCAGACCCATGGCACTGCCACCGGGGACTGCTGGAGGGACGGGCAGGCCAGATGTGCCCCCAGATCTATGAACTGTTCCGGGACAGCACGTTCATCAGCTGAAGGGCCACGGCACTCAGGGTTTCTCCCAGCCCTGCCAGGAGTTGTGCCCACTCATGTTGTCTGGTGTCGCTCATTTATGGGACTTCTCCCGTAATCACGTTTCACAGAGAAGTGGAACTTTGACCATGAAACCTTTGTCCAGTGATGAAAAACTGAAGTTAAAAAAAAATCATTCCATCTTTTCATTTTCTCATTTGCTGTTGGAGATGGTGGGTTCAGGTCCCCTCACCTGGAACAGGGGGGTCCTTCCACACCCCCAGGGGTAGAGTGTGTGTCTGTAGGGTCTCACAACCAGGGATTCTGGGTCCCTTCCCCGCAGCTCGGCCCAGCAGTCAAGTCACAGTCTAGGGTCAGAGGCTGGCCCTGCCTGGCCGGTGTCACTATTGTGTTACCTACAGGGGAGAGTGCCTGGGTGCCTTCTGGGCAGGCGCCTGGGGGCCCCTCCACGGGCACTCAGTTCACTTCATCTCCCTTCGGCGATTGTGGGTTTCCCGCCCCCGCCCCCTGCCCTGCGCAGTTTTACGCCATCCAGACATCACTTCAGCTGCAGGCTCTCCCTCCGGCACGCACACTCCGGCCGTGAAACCCGTGGACTCCACTCCCCATCGACCTGCGGCTCTGCGTGCCTGGCGCCGGGTGGTGTGTCCTGCTGTGGGGGCCACTTTGAACTCGTCGGTGGTCTCCCCGCCTCTGCTGGACATGGCACCCCCAGAGCCCTGTCGGCTGCCTGCCCTGCTCCCTGTTTGTCTCCCGCAGGGCCGCGGGGCAGGTCCTGGGCTGCTGTCTGTGGCACTGGCTGCTGCCACTGCCCTTTGCTCCGAAATGCCCAGTGTTTGGTGATTGTTGCCCCTGAAAGACCCGCGCCCCAGTGCCCCTGCATCTGTCCTCCGTGGAGGCCACCTCACCAGGCTGCTGGCCTGACGCTGCTCTGGTCGGGGTTGGGGGCCACCCTCCCCCACGCTTGCCGGCCCTTCCTCTGCTGCTCTTTGTGGGTCTCTTCCTCATGGAGGCACAGACCTTCCACCCGCGGCGGCTGTGTTTTCACGCTGCAGTGAGAGTTGCCAGTGGAGTTCAAGCTGTTGAGACCCCAAGCTGGGTGTGCAGGTCCAAACCTGACCTTGAAATGCCAGCCCTTGTCTGCTGTTCACAGCCTGCCGGTGGGCGGGGACCCGGTTCTTCTGGCCCAGGCCAGGCTGAGTGTGCACACAGGGATACCTGGTCTAGGTGGCCCCGGCCTGTCCTCCCGTCCAGGTGCGTTCTGACACCTGGGCGTGTCCTGGGGGAGCAGCTCCGCAGCCCTGGGCTCGGCACTGGCTGTTGCTGACGCTGCCAGTTAGCAGTGAGTGAGGAGGCCAGCGGACCCCAGGCTGGGGCGCAGGGGGCACCGCCGAGTCCTGTGCACGGGTGGGTGTGTGTGTGCGTGAGCATGGGGGGGGCAGGACATAGAGAAGCCTGGAAGGGCCACGTTTCAGCCCATCTACCCGCCTGGCCAGTCTCGCCTGAGAGCAGGGAGAGGCCTGGAGAGGCACCAAACGGTGACGTCCGGTTAACCCGCAGCCCGCGTGACCCCTGAGTGCTTGGTCCCCAGTGGTGACTGGAGACCGTGTCAGGCTCACCTTCTCTTTCTCCATTTCTGGGTCAACTGCAGGATCAAAGTCTGCTCTGCAGTTGCTCCCTCCCTCCCGAGCCCCCGGTCCTGCCGTGCGGAGGCTCCTCTGTCACCCTCTGTCGGGCACCCACACCCCTCCTCCACCCTGGTTCTTCCGGCTGAGCCGGAGTTTCCTTCATAACCGGGGTCTGTGAAGCTCCCTGAAAACCACCCTCTGTGCCAGCCACAGCAGACAGCATCTTGTGGATAGTCAGAGCCCCTGCCCCCTTCCCAGCTGGTGACAAATCCGCCACCCGCTGTGGCCCAGCTGTGGTCATTCGGGGCTGTGGTGTCCCCGTCAGGACCAGGACTCCTCGCTGGCCACGCTGGTGTGGGCGCTGCTCCCTGGGTGCGAGGAGGGGCCTGCCCGAGTGCTCCCGGATCTGCAGCCCCTTGGGAGGCCCCTGCCGCCCGTCACTGCCTCGCTGTCCAAATGCCAGTCCCCTGTGCTTACTCCCACCAAACCAGGTGATAGGGTTTCTCCCCAGGCCCCGTGTCAGGTCCAAGCGAAGCCGAGCGGGGGCCCATCCAGAGCTTCCCACGGGCCCTGGAGGAGAACGAGGAAGAAGCCCTTTACTTACAGGGCTGTGTGCCGCCTGGGCCTCCTGGGAGGGGCCCTGTCCTCCTTACCACCAGCTGAGTCCCTCCCCCGGCACAGGACCCTGCCTTCTGCCCACCACGTGAGGTGGCCACTTGGCCCATTTCCACCGCGTCAGCGACACTGATGGCAGCCTCAGTAGTAGTCATAGAAGGTTCCTTTTCACGGGCCACAGGGTTTCACCAGCCTCCTTACTGCGCAGAAGCAGTAACCCCCGCTCCCTCCTCCCACGTCCCAGCATTGACGCTGATTCGCTGTCTGTCGCACACGCAGGATAGAGAGCATCGTGCTGTGTTACTCTTGCTCTGTTCTTGCTTTTTGGCTCATTTAATTAAAGACATCTCAGCACTACTTTGTGGGGAACCTATTTCTCATGTAAAGTCCTTATGTGTTTATAACCAGACATTCCCCGCGTTCCTCGTTGTCTTTTTCCCCTCTAACCTAACCATCGATGGGAAATTCTGCCGTGGTTGTTACTACGGGCACACGTGGTCAGGCAGCACAAGCAAGACCAGCACTTCACAGAGGCGACTGGCAGTCCACTGACGCCTCCCCTCCGAGGAGCCCCGGTCACTGCATCCGTGCTGGGCGCTGGGCTGGGGGACAGGCGTGGGGCTGAGGCGGGGCAGGCGGCAGGAGGGCGGGTCCCGGCGGTCTCATGCGTCCCGGTCTCCCTCGCAGACGCTGGACCTGTCCAACAACCAGCTGAGTGAGATCCCAGCAGAGCTGGCCGACTGCCCCAAGCTCAAGGACATCAACTTCCGGGGGAACAGGCTGCGGGACAAGCGCCTGGAGAAGATGGTCAGCGGCTGCCAGACCAGGTCCATCCTGGAGTACCTGCGCGCCGGGGGCCGCGGGGGCGGCCGGGGCCGGGGCAAGGCCGAGGGCCCCGACAGGGAGGAGGCGCGGAGGAAGCGGCGGGAGCGGAGGAAGAGGGAGTGCGGCGAGGCCGAGGAGGCGTGGGTGGACGAGGCCAGCCGGCTGCTGCTGCGGGTGCTGCACGTGGCCGAGAACCCGGCCCCGCTGACGGTCACGGTGAGCCCCGGGGTCGGGGACGTGCGGCCCTTCATCGTGGGCGCCGTCGTGCGGGGCATGGACCTGCAGCCCGGGAACGCGCTCAAGCGGTTCCTCTCCTCCCAGGTGGGTGCCCGCGGCCGCGATGGGGGCGGGGAGGGCGGGCCGTGGGCGGGGCGACCCGGCCCGCGTGGGGTGGGGAGGGGACCCAGCGCAGTCAGCGTCCCTGAGTCTCTGCTGTGCGCGTGGGTTTCTGACTTCCGCAATAGGTGCCATGTTCAGTCTCGTATGAGAGAGTGTTGAAATCGTTAGCTCTTGCCGTCGTGTTCTCGGGTGACTTGTTTAGTTTTTGTGAAGTTTCAGCTAGACAGACTTAGAGTTCGTTGTTCTTCTGTGAAATCTGCCCAGCTATTAGAGCAAAAAGCACATCCTTGCACGTGGGCAACCCCGAGCGTGGCCTGCGGGGCTGAGGCCGTACGTACGGGGAGGAAGCCGAGCCGGGAGCTCAGAACTCAAAGATCAGTGTTTTGGAGGAAAAGCTTGCTGGGGTTGTTTTTAAGTCACACTTCTGTCTATTCACTCATAAATTTTAGCTCGAGATGGGTTCTTTGAAGTCTCAAGCATTGCACCGTAGAGTTAGGGCGAGAAGAAATTCTGCTGATAAGCAGATACCAGCTTTCCAGCGGAGGTTCCACGAAATAAATACTTGTCTGGGGAGGCCGCTCCGGGGGGCCTGGGGTGGCGGGGGGCTTGCCCTCCAGCCTTGGACACTGAGCTCTGCCTGCCCTTGAACTTGTGTTGCAGACAAAGCTGCACGAGGACCTTTGTGAGAAGAGGACGGCGGCCACCATCGCAACCCACGACCTCAGAGCCATCCGGGGGCCCCTGCTGTATGCCGCCCGCCCCCCGCAAGACCTCAGGGTGAGGCCACACATCCCAGTGTTTGCAGTTTGAGTGTTCCTTGTGTGTTTTTCCAAAAATACACGTGCAGGTGGTTGAGTCAGAGCATTTTGGGTAGAATCTGACCCTGTTCTGCTCCCAGCAGGAACATAAAATAAAACAGGTTGTGTTGACAGTTACTTTCAAAAGTAAACACATCAAAGGAGGTGGTGATTTGAAAGTGGTTTCCTTCACCTGCTCACTAACTTTTAACCAGAAATTGTGGTTTATATCCCAGTTGCAAACCCCCTGATCTGGGGTTGACCGCAGCGTGAGTTCTGTCAAGGCCCCACTCCTGGTCTCTCGGGTTCTGCGTGAGGCACCTCGGGCCCCAGGCGGAGGGTTCCCAAGGGACTGGCTCCGGCCGCTGGCCCCATCTCTTCCCTCGGCCTCCTTAGAGCCACAGGCGTGGAACCCCGGCTGTGCACTAGGCGGGTTTCAGATTCAGCCCCCAGGGTGACCTCTGCAGGCACAGTATATCTGCATGTGATGTGGGGGCAGCCTCTGTCCTCAGCCCAATGGACGTCCGCCTGGAGGACTGTCAGCTCTCAGAAGCCTCCCGCTGGGACCCCCAGCGACAGGCCAACGTGCGGTGTCCACCCCGTAGATCGTCCCCTTGGGGCGCCGGGAAGCCAAGGCCAAGGACCTGGTACGGCAGCTGCAGCTGGAGGCCGAGGAGCACAGGAAGCAGAAGAGGAGGCAGAACGTGTCGGGCCTGCACAGGTGGGGCCCCTTCACCAGCCTGTGCCGAGGCGGGCGCTCGCGAAGCTGCCCCAACTCGAGAGGCCGTCCAGGTTTCGTTCACTCTCCTCTCGGGTTCTTATGCGGGGGGGAAGGATCCACCGTGGCCCCGTGTCGCATGGCTTCAGAGAAGCAGGTGCCAGGAGTGCAGGCTTTGTGTTGTCTCAGAGGGGGGCCCTCGGCATGTCCACCAGGTGCCCAGGGAGAGCGCGCCATGGATAAGGGGACAGCCGGGCCTGCTGCGCTTGATCCGGGTCAGGCTCGGCTGGCTCGGGCACCGAGGAGGCCCTGCGAACACCTCCTCTGAATTGGCTCGTGTCACGTGCCCTTGACCTGACACCTCCTGTGTCCAGAGAACTGTGATTCGTCCACTCACCTTCAGGCGTGTTTCCACAGCTGTGCCTGTTACCGGTATTTCTTCCCACCCAGGTACCTTCACCTGCTGGACGGGAAGGAGCATTACCCGTGCCTCGTGGATGCAAACGGCGACGTGATTTCTTTCCCGCCCATAACAAACAGCGAGAAGACGAAGGTGGGCGGCGTCTGCCAGCATCTGGCACCTTTGAGACCGCGTCACGTGTCGCGTTCACGCGTGTGGCTGTGTGTGCTCGCTGCCGCGCGTGCCGCGCCCCGGTGTGTGTCCCCCCTCGGGAGGGCGACAGTCCGGATTTGTGTGACACCATCTTACAGGGTTTTCTGCAGATTAGACCTTGCAGTTGCTGGTCTCTGCTTGTGATACCTTGATTCTTTCCTGAAATCTTTCTGATTTCTGTTTAAGATTAAGAAAACCACTTGTGACCTGTTTCTGGAAGTGACGAGCGCCGCCAGCCTGCAGATCTGCAAGGACATTATGGACGCCCTCATCCTGGTGAGCGTCCTGCCCGCCCATCCTGCCCACCGAGGCTCTGGCCCCGCGGGACAGATGGCACGTCCGCCGCCCTTTGCCATATGGGTGACGGCAGCCTGTCTTCCCTGGGTTGCCCCTAATCTCTCGGTTAAAAAGATATTTTTCATTTGCAGAAAATGGCAGAAATCAACAAATACACTTTGGAAAATAAAGACGAAGGTTCCCTCTCCGACCACGAAGTCGATGCCATTCCTGGACAAGTCTCGGATCCCAGGGCGACTCCCGGTGCTGAACAGGCTGGGAGCGCCCCGCTGGTGGTGGAGCAGGTCCGGGTGGTGGATGAGGAGGGGCACCTGAAGGTGGTGTATCCGTCCAAGACGGACCTGGACCTCGCCGCCGCCCATGTGACCGTGCTCCGCTGACGGCCGGGCCACTGCCCCAGGCTCCCAGGGAGGCACTGCCCGCCGCACCGGCTCTGCAGGGCTTCCGTGTGGTGATATTAAATTATTCCTTCACCTCGGTAGTTTTTAAGATATGTGCATTCTTTGTTCAGTTTTCCAGTCGGTTCTGTCGTAGGGGGTGCCACGTTGACATGCACTTAAGTCATTTCACCTTTACAGCACCAAATTGACTCTGCCAGTGCTTTCTATGAAATCACTTGAATATTGGAACTAACTGCTCAAAGGGTTCTGAAATCATGTAGCCACACAGCAACTCACTGTATTCACAGGGGGAAAGGACACTATAGTTGGTGTGAATATTTAGTTCTAAGTTGAGAAGCTGAACAACATGCATTTTACTGAGCTGCACAGTTATTTTTCTACGACACAATAGCTTTTAAAGTCCTACGGTTCCAGCACTGCAGCTTAGAAATGTGGGATGTCATGGTTTCCAGTTGTTGTAAACCGTAATCTTTTTATAAAAACATTTTTTTAACGTGACCTTAGAATTGGCAAAATCATTTTTCTTACTGCTGCGGTAGGATGCTTTGGGGGTGGGAGGCAGGGCATCCGGGAGCGACGGCCCAACCCACCTGCTGCACTGGCTGGACTTGGGGAGGGCGGGGGCGTCAGTCGTCTGTAAAGCAGCACCAGGGCCGTGAGGTGTCACACCTGCGTCTGGAGGTCAGTGCGCAGGTTTCCCACTGCAAAACAGGCTTCCACGCTCAGACAGGACGGTCAGCCGTCGTCACCTTGCTCCAGGACGGGGGTAGCGGTGACTGGAGGAGGCGTGGGGCGCTCGATGCCAGGAGTCACGGAGCATGTGCCGGACGAGGGGGTCTCAGCATCTGGCATTCTAGGTGTTTCCAGCTCTGGGTCGGCAGTTCACTGACCTCACTGCTCCAGGAGCGGCCAGCACAGGAAAAACTGACCCGCCAGCTTTTTCTTGTTGAGTGACGCGTGTTCCGTGGTCTTTGACCTGCAAAGGACAGTCTGTGTTTTGTCACAACGACAGGCGGTTGGCAGGCACGTGCGAGAGCCCCCCCTGGACCCAGGCACGTAGCTGTCAGAACCAGACCCGCGTGAGGCCCAGACCCCACACGCTGGGCCTGCCGTACGGCCACGTGGGTTCCCCAGAGCCCGGCCAGCCCTCCTCGAAGGACATGGCGGGGCTGCCTTGACACCTGACCCAGCTCTCTGGTCGCTGCCAGGACTGCCCTTCGTCGGCCCTGGGGCAGCCGTGCTTAACCGCGCTGAAGTGGACACCAGGTGACGGTGTTCCCCAAACCTACCTGACATCTGTGTGCATCGGTGGCTCCGGGTTGTCACTTCATGACCCTCGGGCCATCAAGGCCGCAGATGCTGTGGCTGACATGGGTGTGGGCGTCACGGCGAAGCCCTGCTGGGAGCTCCGGGTTGGGGCCGCAGCTGAGCTGCCCTCTTGGCACCAGGCTATGGCTTCAGCGGCCGCGTGGCACCAGGTCTGGGGCCTCCTTGATGTTGGGGAAGCCGCCGGCCCTGCTGCTCTTCTCTGGTGCAGTTTGATTCCGTGTGAGGTTTGGAAACGTATTCAACTTACAGCAGAAAACCCCTTTGACGTTTCTTTTTCTTTGTCAGCCCGACCCTCTAATAAAAACATTTAGAAAGAACATCTCGGCTCCTTGCCCGTGAGTCCTTCCTGGGATTTCTGGAGGTGCGTGTTGGAAGTGTCTGTGGGGAAACTGAGGACCTGGGACCCTCTTGCCAGCAAAGAGCGAGAGGCAGTTATCTATTGTCACTCGGGCCTGGCCCAGAGAAGCTGCTGCCCTTGACCCCTGGGTCCTGGGCACCTGCTCCTGCAGCATCACCAGGTGGACCCCACCCCGGGGCTTTCCCGAAGGAGTCAAGTTCCTGGGACCCGCCTCCAGCAGACCACCCCAATCCTGAACCTCCTGTGGGAGGGGAGGCCAAGGGTCCTGTCCCGTCCTCTCCCAACCCTCCCAGGGCTGTCGGGACGCCGCCTCCACCCCGGCCACTCGGGTCCAGCTGGGGCCCCGGGGCACGTCTCTCTGAGGTGGGCCGCGTGGAGGAGCGTGCCCCTGCCTGTGGCCCCCCACCTCCGTGGGCCAGGCATCCGGTGCCAGGAGAGCCCGGGGCAGGGGTGCTGCGCATCCCCCAGGCTCTGGGCCGGTGCGCCCAGCTCTCCATGCTGAGACCTGCTGGGCCGTGGGGCACACAGGACACGGCCAGCCAGACCCAGGCCAGACCCCAGCACCGTCCACGGCCGCCCGTAAGCTTCCCCCCGACCCTGGGGAGCAGGCCTCGTGAGGACCCTGGGCGTCACCCAGCGGTGCTGGACCGAGCCGGACAGGCTCCGAGGTCACTTCCTCTCCCCCGGCTCCCGCTGCTGGCTGCCCCTGCCTTGCCCCAGGCCAGTCACATCCACCTGTCCATCGCAGGCCTGCCCCTGCCCAGGGTCTACTCGGGGAATGTGGCCCTGGAGCCAAAGAGGCCTCAGAGGGAGTGGGGGGCAGGGGCAGCGGGGGCCCCTCCCTCCTGTCCCGCGCCCTCGCCCCGCTCCTGGCCGAGGCTGCACTGGGCCTCGGGGAGGGCCAGCCCTTGCACCTCCAGCGAGGACCGCCGACCGCTGCGAGCCCCCGGAGGCCACGCAGCCGAAACATGCCAGGCCAGAGGCCCCTGCCCACCTCCCCACACCCTCCACCCCAGTGCCCATCCTGAGATGGCCAGAGGGGACTCCAACTGGGGTGCTAGGCTTAGGCCAGACAGGTGCGGGCCAGCTGGGGCCCCCTCCCTGACTGTGGCCAAGCAGGTGGGGGCAGAGTCTCTCCGGAGACAGGTGCTGAGGCGCAGAGACCAGGGCGGCTGGGACAGACCCTCCACCACTGCCCCTTAACCTGCTTCCCCCGCCCCCTGCCCCGCAGCAGGCCCTGCTGAAGCACCGCGGCTGGGAGACCCCAGCCCAGCAGCGGGCTCAGAGCCAGGGATGCAGGTGGTGCAGCCCCACCTCACGCCCGCCCGGCCCGGGCAGACTTGGAGTGGACCCGCTGTGCCCTAGGCCAGTCCCGTGGGGTCTCTGCCCTCCCTGCCAGCTCGGCCTCAGACACCCAGGTTTGCTATGAGCCCATAGGGATCCTGACTGTCCCTCATCTCCTGCCCTCAGTTCTGGGCAGTTGTGGGGTGAGGACCAATTCCCTAAGAAGGTGTTTCTGGCAAGGGGTGTGCAGGGCCTGAGGCGTGAGTTCACAGCAGGCGAGGGCCAAGCGAGCGGGAGCAGAGCCGGCGAGGCGCTGTCCATGGTCAGGAGAGGCAGGAGCAGGTCCAGCCACATGCGGGCCCCCAGGCCTGCCCCTGTGCTCCCATCTCCCGGCAGAGGGCCGGGCCAGGACTGGGCACATCCCAAGGCCCAGAGCCAGCGGGAGGCTCACAGGCCCTTTCCCAGGCCTCCCGGCCGCTGTCCAGACACCCTCCAGCTGGCCTCACATCGGGGGCCGTGAGTCACACCTCGCCGGGGAAACCCACGGGAGACACTGTCATCCGTGTTTTCATTCAGCAGACATTTAATGACGACCTCCGTGTGCAGGGTCTGGGCCTCCTGCAGGGCGCCGGTGGAGGGGCCGGGCTCCTGCAGGCCCCACTCCGTGGGGTGGACAGCCCCGGGGAACGTGTCCACCTTCCTGGAGGGAAGATGCAGTGGGGGGTCTGGGACAAAGGCTAAGGCCCCTCTCCCCACTCTACCCAGGAAATGACTCAGCCCCCGGGGAGGGTGGATGGACAGAGGGACACACATACACCCCCTCAGAGCCATCCTTTCACAACGGGAGTCAGAGGGCCAGAGAGGGCAGGGGCCTGGTCAGGGCCACACAGCTCCGCACGATGCCCACCCAGGGAGGACCCCACCCTGGGGCTGCCAGGCCTGTGCCCTCGGCCCGGGGGAGAAGGGGAGCTCTCGGGGCCCTGGACTGAGGGCCTAGCCTGGGTGTACCCTGCAGCCCCAGCTCAGGCTGGGCCCGGCCTCCCAGCCACGTGGGCCCCTGGGTGGCTGTGTGTGCCAGGCGTGCACGTGTGTGTCCTTGTGTACCCGTGTCCCTGTTTGGCTGTACGCCTGTGGGTGCCTGTGACAGCTGTGCACAGTGGTGTCCCCGTGAGCTTGAGGCCAGTATGTGTGCCCCGTGTGCCCCGTGCGCCCCTGAAGTCTGTGCGCTGGTGGGGGGAGAGTGTCTGTGTGCATGGTGAGGGGCTGTGTACACAGAGGGGAGCCTGTGTATAGAGAGGAGGGTCTGCGTACGTGGGAGGCTGCGTACGCTGAGGTCCGTGCAGACCGGCGGGTCCGTGTACACGGAGGGGTTCTCGCACACGGGGTGTCCCTCCGAGCCCATGCCCCGGGCGCATGTTCTGGGCAGCGTTCATTTGCACTTGTGCACGAAGTAGCCGGTGATGTAGCCCAGGGTGAACACGACCCAGAAGAGGGCCACTCCACCCAGCACCTTCAAGGAGATGCCCAGCTTGCCCGAGCACAGCTTCCGGGAGACCCTAGAGTGAGAACCGCAGGCACGTGAGCCCCCAGGGGGCCCCCAGTGCGGGGGGGCGGGGGGGGCGGCTGGGCTGGGGGAGGATGAGGAGCGAGCCCCGGGCAGTTGGGCTGCAGAGGAGGGCAGCCCGGGCGCTCCGGACTGGAAGACAGGAGGGAGGGGAGTGGCGGAGACACCGGGGAAGGTGTGGGGCCCAGGTCTGCCGAGACCGCCTGGGGTGGGCGCCCAGTGGGCGCAGAGCAGAGGCTGGCAGGAAGGATGGGAGGGGCCTGCGTAGGGCCAGGGGGGCCCCTCCTCCCCAGCCCCTCACCTCTTACAGCCCGAGGCCTCCTCTGCGCCGGGCCCGCTGGCCACGCTGACTTCATCCCGGCTGCTGTCCTCCCACCTACTGTACTGGATGCTGCTCTCCTGGGGCTGCATCCTGGGGGCCACGGGGCTCTGGCGGGAGGGGCAGAAGGTGGGCTGAGCCTCCCAGGACACACTGTTCCAGACCCGGTGAGGCCAGGGGCAGGGCTCCGTGTGGCACTGCTCTTGGGGTGAGGGTCTGCCTGGGGGCCGTAACGGGCCAGGTGGGCTGGCTCTTTGCCCGCATCCTCTCATCCAGCTTAGGAGGTGACCAGGATGCAGAGGGGTTAGGCCACTTGTCCAGGGTCACGTGGGAGGAGGCAAGAGGGAATTCCAACAGGGAGTCTGAAAGTCTGCCAAACCCTGCCCTCAGGAATGTGAGAGGCTGCTTTTCCACCCAGCCTGCTCCCCCAGGGGCGGGGGGTGGGGGGGGCCCTCCAGGCACAGCTGCTGCCACCCTGGAGGGCCCCTGGCTGGGGCCAGGTCACCAAGCCTGATAACTAACGGCCTTCCCTCCTCCCATTCCTGCCAGATAAGGCCCCAGAGCCGTCCCTGGAGGCTGGGCAGGAAGGGGACGGGGCAAGCGGGGCAGCCGGACTGGGGGCAGCTGGTACGGCCTGTCCAGTAGGGGGAGGAGGCCTGCCCGGCCTGCGCAGCAGCAGCAGCTGTGTCCTCTGGCCTGTCCGAGTTGCAGCCCCTCCCTCACCCACTGCTGTGCCCTGCTGGGAGTCCAGGGGCTGAGACTTTGCTCAGCTCCCGCCAGCCTGGGAAAACCTGACCTTTCATCCAGGTCATCTGGGACACAGAGGCTTAAAGTCACAGTGAGCCACTTAGCAAGAAGCCAACCCAGAAACTCAGGAAATCAGGCAGCTCTTAAACCCCCAAAATGCTTCCACGTTTGCCCTTTCCCAAATCCCAGGCCCATGGGACAAAGGAAGCGAGCTTGTCTCAGAGCCACAAAGCCTGTCCTTCCTGTGGGATCCTGTGCTCTGGGGCAGCCGTGCAGGCCGGGTCTCAGGCCTGGGGAAGGCCAAGCATTTGTTGAGTGTGGGTTCTGCTTTCCCAGGGTGTGTCCAGGAAAGGGGCTAAGGGCCAACTCTGTTAGCTACCTACCTAATGTCCACCCCCTCCCTCCTGTGGCCAGAGTCCCCATCTTGTTCCAGGCAGCAGTGTGCCAGCCCAAAGTGACAGTCATGGGCTAAGACAAGCTTAATACTCTGACCCCTGCTTTCCCATGTCACCCAGATGTGAGCAAGGTGCTGGAGTGCAGCAGGAGGTAGGAGGCTTTTGCTTTCATGAACAAAAGAACAGCCATTTCCTTCTTCCTGCCTTGAAGTGATGGCTGGAGCTGAGCAGCCACTTTGCAATCTGGATATCCTGCCACACCAGCCCAATGGTGCTGAGTCTCCAAATCCACACCAACTGCCCACACATGAGCTTCTTGATTTGAGGAGGGTCAAGCTCAATCTGTTCAAGCCTGGGACAGTGGGTTCCTGTTATTTGCAGCAGAACAAGCTCCTGACTGATGTGGATGGTGGCCCTCAAGTAGTCCTGGTTGGAGAAAGCCACCAGAAGCTGGGGAGGTGCTGGAGCTGAGCTTCTGAGGGCTTCATTCACTTGCTTGTAATGGTCTGTCCAACCCACATGCGATGGTCACACAGTGTCACAGGACCCTGGGGCTGTGCTGCCTGGCAGGGACACCTGCTAAGCCCTGAGACCCTCAGGGGTACCACCGCCTCCTGGGAGTGTGTGGGGACAGAGAGTCCTTGGCACACAGGGGCTGCATATACATTAGACCCCTTCACCCCCAATGCAGCTCCAGGGAGCCCACAGCTTACAAGGGGAGAGTCCTGGCGTTGGGGGTCGAAGCCTCTGCGATCCAGGAAGATGGTCAGAGCCCGGCCCGTGGATCTCACCTCCTCCCAGCCCGCAGTTCGGGATCTGAGGAACCTCAGATGCCTCCAACCTTAAAGAAAGACAGAAAATAAAGAAAAGGTGAAGAGGAGCGAGCGGCGCTGCCAGGGGCAGGGAAGGGAAAGGGGCGCTGGGGCGCCCCGGGCGGCCAGCAGGAGCGGCGAAGGCAGTTAGCCTCGGGGTCTGTGGGCCCGGGACAGCCTCAACCCCGCCTGCACCCCAGCAACTCCTCTCTCCCGGGCCGGCCGCTCGCAGAGGCCGCGGCCTAGCGGGTCGGGGGGCTGCCGAAACCAAGCCCACCACCTTCTTCTACTCGAGGAAACCGCACCCCGACCCCGTGTCTCACCTGGCTCGACAGTCCCTGGCCGCTCCGCGCGCCGCGGACGTGTCCCGGGCCGGAGGGGGGCGGGGCCTTGGAGGGGGTGGGGCCTAGTGGGTGGTGGGGCCTGAGCGGGGGCGGAGCAGGGCTGGGGTGGGCGGGGCGAGGCGGTGGGTGACGGGGCCCGGGGAAGGGGCCGGGCAGGTAGGTCGAGGCGGGGCCTGGGCTCGATGGGTGGGGCACAAACGGGGCGGGGCCTGGGGCCGTGGGTGGGCGGCCGCCGGACTCCGGGACCGGGGGTGGGGCCTGGTGGAGGGGTGGAGGGGCGGGGCCGTTCCCGGGGGCGTGGCAGGGGCGGAGCAAGAGGGAGGTCCCCAGGCCTTCCAGGGGGTGCGTGCTGGAGGGGCGAGGGGTAGCAAGGGACGCCGGGGCCGCAGGAGCCGCAAGGGCCGCAGAGCGCGCCTCTCTCCAGGGCCTAGACCCCTCCCCACTGTTGCAGTTTCCCCGCCGGGAACCGGGCTCGAGCGCAGAAGCGGGCTCGGTGGGGGGAGGGGGGATGGCGAGCGCGCCTGGTTAGAACCGAGGCACCGGACTGTTCTCGGGGACGGCCAGTCATCGGGGCCCCCAGCCGCCAGCCGGCCTTCCGCTCGCTCTGAGCGGCCAGAGGCCTGGGCGGGGCGGCCATGCACTGGACGCACTCAGCGAGCGGGCGCTGCGCGAAGGAGGGGCTGAAAGGATGCGTGGACAGGTGAGGGTGGAGAGCAAAGAGAAGAGGCCGAGGACTGACTAGGTTCAGCACGTGTTTGTGTGCCTGGCACAGGTCTCTGTGAACGACACTGACAAGCGTGCCTGTCCTCGCAGATCTTTCATCTCAGGAGCGATGGATGTGAACAGAAGTGCCGCAGCCCGACCCATCTTCTTCCACGGGGTCGCACCGGCAAAACAGTGCCCCAGCCGGGGAGCCCCTGCCAGGGGAACCGCCGCAGGTGTGTGCGGCAGAGAAGGACCTCTGTGGGGTCTGAACCGAATGCGGTGGACAGGAGCGCAGTCTCAGGCCTCCTACACCTGGGACCACCAGAGGGCACCCTGCTCAGCGTGGGGTCTTCCCAGGAAGGAGCCAGGGGTGCAGGCTGCTGTGCTGACCCCCAACCAGTGAGTTTTGGAATGGGGGGTGTCCGTGTAGCCCAAGCTCCCCTGCGTGTCCTAGTGAAGGAGAAGGTGAGACGGTGGCCAAAAGCAGGTGTAATTCTGAATCTGGGCGCAAGGGTGGGGCCGTGGGGGGCTGACGGAGGGGAAGAGGGGGCACACAGGGCACACCCAGGCTGGGTCCCGGCCTCTGCTGGACTGGCTGCGCCTGGGGTCCTAGTTGGGCCTACTTGGAGGTTATCTTCTTGGACTTGCTGGGCGAGGATAAGATCTCCGACTGCTGCAGGGGGGGCACTTTGACCCCCTTCTGTTTCAACTGGTTGTAGTAGTCAGTTCTCTCTGAGATGATCCACTAGAAAAGACATGCAGCAGCGTGTGTCCAGTCCTTGCAGGCTCCTGGGACGCCACCCTTCCCCCCCCCCACCCCCGAGAAGAGCCTGCTGCCTCAGTGCTGTGCTGGTGAATATTTACAGCCTGTTCTCCAGGGGAAAATAAAAAGCTCTGGTTTGTAGCATTTGTCAATTTCTGTTCTGAAAGCCCTCCCACCACGGCTGATCCAGCCACAGGAGTGAAGCCACAGAACTTGGAGCTGGGGAGAGATGCCCACCATTGGCTCCAGGTCAGCTCACCCCTGGAGTCTGCCCCAAATGCACTTCTTAGTCCTCTGGGAATTGCTGGGAGCCCAGACTCCCAGAGACCTCAGAGGCCGTCAAGTCTTAACCTCAAGTCCATTCTGTCCTGGGCGCAGGGAAGGCTGTCCCGCCCCTCCTCAGCCTCCTTCTCTCTGGCCCGTTGCTGGTTTGTGTGGGGCATTGGCAAAGGAAGGGGGTTTTCCCTGGCTACTGGGTGGTGGTGATGACTCCTCCTATCCCCCTCCCCCCCCTCCCTCCCATCCCCCATCCCTCCCATCCTCTCTCTCCTTACCTCCTCTCTCCTTCCTCCCTCTTCCCCTCCCACAAACGACAGTAACCAGGCCCCAGGCCCCAAACAACAGAGACCTCTCCCCAGGTCCCCATGCGGAGGTCCCCTCTGCCCCGAGGACTGTGGCCACCCTACAAGAGCACCATTAACTAGGGGCCCGCCCCACCTCACAGAGGAAAGGCACCAAGCCCCAGGGAAATGTGGGCCGGTGGCAGGTCATGGGTAGCTGCTGGGGTCTAGGGCTGTGCTGTCGAAGGAGGCTTGGGGCCCCGCACGGAGCACCTGTCTTTCAGGTGCTTTCCTCCCAGAGCTGTGGGCCCCGTGATGCCTGGAAGGCAGGCACGCTGTCCCGGGTACAGAGGGAAGCTCTACGGCTCAGCGCAGTCAAGTGACCGGCCCACAGCTTTGAAGCCAAGGTCCAGGAGGTGGTGACTCACTCCTGCCGCCCCAAAGCTGCACTATTTCCCCTACACCGCCCTGCCCCTCTGAGGCCTCTGTCTGTCACTGAGGAGCTGGCATGCACTAAGGCCAGGGAGAGGGTCCGTGCCAGACTCCTGGCTCAGCAGGGATTCCAGCGGAGGCCAGGCTGAGGTGCAAAGTAGCATCCTTGGAGGAGGCTGAGCTGGGCAGAGCCTGAGGATGGGCTCCTGCTGCAGGAAAATGCCCAGGACCCAGCAGTTTGGTCCCCTCCCTACCTCACTGGGTGGGTTTGCAGCAGCTGCTGCTGGGCGCTGAATGCTGAGAGCAGCTCGGGGACATTGCCACCCGTTAGGCAGACTTAGTCCCCTCTGCCTAAGCAGAGAGAAAGGACTGTTCTGAGGTCATAGTAAAAGGGTGACACCACCAGGACAAGAATGGGGGTCCCTAGCCTCCCATCCAGGCCTCTCCCCTCTGCCCCCAGCTGCAGACCCTGGAGCTCTGGCGTGGAGACGTGGCCCCAGGGACAAGGAGGCTGGGTATACCTGCAAGGCTTCCAGGATGTCATAGTCAGAGATCTCGGTGGCCAAGGACTTGAATCCTATGGTGTTGAAGGTGGCCTGGATGATCTTGTTCCTTAGTCTTTCGAGCTGTGAGCACAGGGAAAATAACCAAGCTCACCTTTAGCGGAGGAAGGCAGCACCCTCCACACCTGCCACCTGCTGAGGTTCTAGGGAAGGCAGACCTGGCCTCACTTTTCCTGGCTTTAGGAATTGGAATCAGGGTGGGAGAGGTCAGCGTGGTCGCCTTAGAGCTAGAAGGTGCCAGATCACGACCTGGACCCAGGAAGCTTAACACCAAAGTGCGAAGACTTTCTACCACACCAAGTTTTTTGTTTGTTTGTTTGTTTTTAATTGAAAAAGCAAAACCTGCATGTGGTCGAAACAAAACAAAACAAAAGCTCCAAATGACCCCCAGACCTTCCCCCCTTCCCTGAAGGAGCTTCAGCCACAGTCTCCTGCTGACCCCCAGGAGACTGTCAGTGGCGCAGAAAACGTCCTGCAGACTCCGTCAGCCCCCCTTTGGTCATTGTACTCCCTCCCTTCCTCCTTTTCTTTTTTTTTTTTAATTTATTTATTTATTTTTACAAGAGATAAATAGACTGACACCAAGCATTGTACATGGATGACCACAACAAAAGCAACAATGATTGCAATTACCAAACATGAAACACACTCATACTATGTCATAATATTGACATTCAGTCCAGTAATCCTCCACTGTAACAGCTCCTTTACTTTGCAGTGAAAATTGATTTGTATATTCTTTGCCTCTGAGTCCTTGTGGGATTTTTTTTTTTTAATTCAGACAGAAAGTCGCAAAAATTATACTCATCCTCATCAGTTCACTCAGTCCCATGTAATTAATTTTTTTTTCATCTTGATCTTTTGTTAGCACTTTTATGAGTTCATCAGTTTTTCATTAGAGTTCTGAAAATGCTTATTCATTCAGTTCAGCAGTACAGTTAACAGAAACCTGTACTTGTCAGAGTCTTTTCCATGAATTTCCTGAAGATGAAAGCCTTTTATAGGAACATATTTGCAAAAGCATCAGAGTACACCGAGAACTGTCTGTAAATGACAAAAGACTTAAAAATGACCACTGTTAAAGATTTGATGAAAGTTCATAATAATGCAGTTGACAAGAAAATTAGTTATTTCTGAGATATACATTTTAAAGTAATAACTAGGATTATTACTTACAACATTATACCATAACATATAAGATTTTTAGAAATTTCATGTAATGTCTGAAACGTTTATATTAACATATTTCCATACATATTTCCATACAAATACAAATATAAGATTTTTAGAAATTTCATGTAATGTCTGAAACATTTATATTAACATATTTCCATACATATTTCCATACACATACAAATATAAGATTTTTAGAAATTTCATGTAATGTCTGAAACATTTATATTTACATATTTCCATACAAATAACCCAATGAAAGTTTAGTATTAGTTGTTTTGTTTGTTTGTTTTTTTATACTGCAGGTTCTTATTAGGCATCAATTTTATACAAATCAGTGTATACATGTCAATCCCAATCGCCCAATTCAGCACACCACCATCCCCACCCCACCGCGGTTTTCCCTTTTGGTGTCCATACGTTTGTTCTCTACATCTGTGTTTCAACTTCTGCCCTGCAAACCGGTTCATCTGTACCATTTTTCTAGGTTCCACATACATGCATTAATACACGATATTTGTTTTTCTCTTTCTGACTTACTTCACTCTGTATGACAGTCTCTAGATCCATCCACTTCTCAACAAATGACTCAATTTCGTTCCTTTTTATGGCTGAGTAATATTCCATTGTATATATGTACCACACCTTCTTTATCCATTCGTCTGTCAATGGGCATTTAGGTTGCTTCCATGACCTGGCTATTGTAAATAGTGCTGCAATGAACATTCGGGTGCATGTGTCTTTTTGAATTACGGTTTTCTCTGGGTATATGCCCAGTAGTGGGATTGCTGGGTCATATGGTAATTCTATTTTTAGTTTTTTAAGGAACCTCCATATTGTTCTCCATAGTGGCTGTATCAATTTACATTCCCACCAACAGTGCAAGAGGGTTCCCTTTTCTCCACACCCTCTCCAGCATTTGTTGTTTGTAGATTTTCTGATGATGCCCATTCTAACAGGAGTGAGGTGATACCTCATTGTAGTTTTGATTTGCATTTCTCTAATAATTAGTGATGTTGAGCATCTTTTCATGTGCTTCGTGGCCGTCTGTATGTCTTCTTTGGAGAAATGTCTATTTAGGTCTTCTGCCCATTTTTGGATTGGGGTGTTTGTTTCTTTAATATTGAGCTGAATGAGCTGTTTATATATTTTGGAGATTAATCCTTTGTCCGTTGATTCGTTTGCAAATATTTTCTCCCATTCTGAGGGTTGTATTTTCGTCTTGTGTATGGTTTCCTTTGCTGTGCAAAAGCTTTGAAGTTTCATTAGGTCCCATTTGTTTATTTTTGTTTTTATTTCCATTACTCTAGGAGGTGGATCAAAAAAGAGCTTGCTGTGATTTATGTCAAAGAGTGTTCTTCCTATGTTTTCCTCTAAGAGTTTTATAGTGTCCAGTCTTATATTGAGGTCTCTAATCCATTCTGAGTTTATTTTTGTGTATGGTGTTAGGGAGTATTCTAATTTCATTCTTTTACATGTAGCTGTCCAGTTTTCCCAGCACCACTTATTGAAGAGACTGTCTTTTCTCCATCGTATATCTTTGCCTCCTTTGTCATAGATTAGTTGACCATAGGTGCGTGGGTTAATCTCTGGGCTTTCTATCTTGTTCCATTGATCTATGTTTCTGTTTTTGTGCCAGTACCATATTGTCTTGATTACTGTAGCTTTGTAGTATAGTCTGAAGTCAGGGAGTCTGATTCCTCCAGCTCCATTTTTTTGCCTCAAGACTGCTTTGGCTATTCGGGGTCTTTTGTGTCTCCATACAAATTTTAAGATGATTTGTTCTAGCTCCGTAAAAAATGCCATTGGTAATTTGATAGGGATTGCATTGAATCTGTAGATAGCTTTGGGTAGTATAGTATACTCATTTTCACAATGTTGATTGTTCCAATCCAAGAACATGGTATATCTCTCCATCTGTTGGTATCATCTTTAATTTCTGTCATCAGTGTCTTATAGTTTTCTGCATACAGGTCTTTTGTCTCCCTAGGTAGGTTTATTCCTAGGTATTTTATTCTTTTTGTTGCAATGGTAAATGGGAGTGTTTCCATAATTTCTCTCTCAGATTTTTCATCATTAGTGTATAGGAATGCAAGAGATTTCTGTGCATTAATTTTGTATCCTGCAACTTTACCATATTCATTAATTAGCTCTAGCAGTTTTCTGATGGCAGTTTTAGGATTCTCTATGTATAGTATCATGTCATCCGCAAACAGTGACAGTTTTACTTCCTCTTTTCCAATTTGTATTCCTTTTATTTCTTTTTCTTCTCTGATTGCCGTGGCTAGGACTTCCAGAACTATGTTGAATAATAGTGGTGAGAGTGGACATCCTTGTCTCGTTCCTGATCTTAGAGGAAATGCTTTCAGTTTTTCACCATTGAGAATGATGTTTGCTGTGGGTTTGTCATATATGGCCTTTATTATGTTGAGGTAGGTTCCCTCTATGCCCACTTTCTGGAGAGTTTTTATCAGAAATGGGTGTTGAATTTTGTCAAAAGCTTTTTCTGCATCTATTGAGATGATCATATGGTTTTTATTCTTCAATTTGTTAATATGGTGTATCACATTTATTGATTTGCGTATATTGAAGAATCCTTGCATCCCTGGGATAAATCCCACTTGATCGTGGTGTATGATCCTTTTAATGTGTTGTTGGATTCTGTTTGCTAGTATTTTGTTGAGGATTTTTGCATCTATATTCATCAGTGATATTGGTCTGTAATTTTCTTTTTTTGTAGTGTCTTTGTCTGGTTTTGGTATCAGGGTGATGGTGGCCTCATAGAATGAGTTTGGGAGTGTTCCTTCCTCTGCAATTTTTTGGAAGAGTTTGAGAAGGATAGGTGTTAGCTCTTCTCTAAATGTTTGATAGAATTCACCTGTGAAGCCATCTGGTCCTGGACTTTTGTTTGTTGGAAGATTTTTAATCACAGTTTCAATTTCATTACTTGTGATTGGTCTGTTCATATTTTCTGTTTCTTCCTTGTTCAGTCTTGGAAGGTTATACCTTTCTAAAAATTTATCCATTTCTTCCAGGTTGTCCATTTTATTGGCATAAAGTTGCTTGTAGTAGTCTCTTAGGATGCTTTGTATTTCTGCAGTGTCTGTTGTAACTTCTCCTTTTTCATTTCTGATTTTATTGATTTGAGTCCTCTCCCTCTTTTTCTTGATGAGTCTGGCTAATGGCTTATCAATTTTGTTTATCTTCTCAAAGAACCAACTTTTAGTTTTATTGATCTTTGCTATTGTTTTCTTTGTTTCTATTTCATTTATTTCTGCTGTGATCTTTATGATTTATTTCCTTCTGCTAACTTTGGGTTTTGTTTGTTCTTCTTTCTCTAGTTCCTTTAGGTGTAAGGTTAGATTGTTTACTTGAGATTTTTCTTGTTTCTTTAGGTAGACTTGTATAGCTATAAACTTCCCTCTTAGAACTGCTTTCGCTGCATCCCATAGGTTTTGGGTCGTCGTGTTTTCATTGTCATTTGTCCCTAGGTATTTTTTTATTTCCTCTTTGATTTCTTCAGTGATCTCTTGGTTATTTAGTAACGTATTGTTAAGCCTCCATGTGTTTGTCTTTTTTACGTTTTTTTCCCTGTAATTCATTTCTAATCTCATAGCATTGTGGTCAGAAAAGATGCTTGATGTGATTTCAATTTTCTTAAATTTACTGAGGCTTGATTTGTGACCCAAGATGTGATCTATCCTGGAGAATGTTCCATGCGCACTTGAGAAGAACGTGTAATCTGCTGTTTTTGGATGGAATGTCCTATAAATATCAATTAAATCTATCTGGTCTATTGTGTCATTTAAAGCTTCTGTTTCCTTATTTATTTTCATTTTGGATGATCTGTCCATTGGTGTAAGTGAGGTGTTAAAGTCCCCCACTATGATTGTGTTACTGTCAATTTCCTCTTTTATAGCTGTTAGCAGTTGCCTTATGTATTGAGGTGCCCCTATGTTGGGTGCATATATATTTATAATTGTTATATCTTCTTCTTGGATTGATCCCTTGATCATTATGTAGTGTCCTTCCTTGTCTCTTGTAACATTCTTTATTTTAAAGTCTATTTTATCTGATATGAGTATAGCTACTCCAGCTTTCTTTTGATTTCCATTTGCATGGAATATCTTTTTCCATCCCCTCACTTTCAGTCTGTATGTGTCCCTAGGTCTAAAGTGGGTCTCTTGTAGACAGCATATATACGGGTCTTGTTTTTGTATCCATTCAGCCAGTCTATGTCTTTTGGTTGGGGCATTTAATCCATTCACGTTTAAGGTAATTATCAATATGTATGTTCCTATGACCATTTTCTTAATTGTTTTAGGTTTGTTTTTGTAGGTCCTTTTCTTCTCTTGTGTTTCCCACTTAGAGAAGTTCCTTTAGCATTTGTTGTAGAGCTGGTTTGGTGGTGCTGAATTCTCTTAGCTTTTGCTTGTCTGTAAAGCTTTTGATTTCTCCATCAAATCTAAATGAGATCCTTGCCGGGTAGAGTAATCTTGGTTGTAGGTTCTTCCCTTTCATCACTTTAAGTATATCATGCCACTCCCTTCTGGCTTGCAGAGTTTCTGCTGAGAAATCAGCTGTTAACCTTATGGGAGTTCCCTTGTATGTTATTTGTCGTTTTTCCCTTGCTGCTTGCAATAATTTTTCTTTGTCTTTAATTTTTGCCACTTTGATTACTATGTGTCTCGGCGTGTTTCTCCTTGGGTTTATCCTGTATGGGACTCTCTGCGCTTCCTGGACTTGGGTGGCTATTTCCTTTCCCATGTTAGGGAAGTTTTCGACTATAATCTCTTCAAATATTTTCTCTGGTCCTTTCTCTCTCTCTTCTCCTTCTGGGACCCCTATAATGCGAATGTTGTTGTGTTTAATGTTGTCCCAGAGGTCTCTTAGGCTGTCTTCATTTCTTTTCATTCTTTTTTCTTTAGTCTGTTCCGCAGCAGTGAATTCCACCATTCTGTCTTCCAGGTCACTTATCCGTTCTTCTGCCTCAGTTATTCTGCTATTGATTCCTTCTAGTGTAGTTTTCATTTCAGTTATTGTATTGGTCATCTCTGTTTGTTTGTTCTTTAATTCTTCTAGGTCTTTGTTAATCATTTCTTGCATCTTCTCAATCTTTGCCTCCATTCTTATTCCGAGGTCCTGGATCATCTTCACTATCATTATTCTGAATTCTTTTCTGGAAGGTTGCCTATCTCCACTTCATTTAGTTGTTTTTCTGGGGTTTTTTCTTGTTCCTTCATCTGGTACATAGCCCTCTGCCTTTTCATCTTGTCTATCTTTCTGTAACTGTGGTTTTTGGTCCACAGGCTGCAGGATTGTAGTTTTTCTTGCTTCTGCTGTCTGCCCTCTGGTGGTTGAGGCTCTCTAAGAGGCTTGATGGGAGGCTCTGGTGGTGGGTAAAGCTGACTGTTGCTCCTTCCTCCTTTTCTAAATGACTGGGAGGCGCTCCATGCTGTGGACATCTGCATTAACCAGGCGTTAACCAGGCGTTAACCAGGAGTTAAGCAGAATGGACCACTGAGGCTGTCTAGTCTTTTGCTGCCATCAGCATCCTTGTGGGTGCTCAGGGCCCCAGCCCACCTCCCCAGAGGTGAGCGAATCATGCCTCCCAGTAATTTCAGAATAAACTCCTCCGATCTGCACGCCAGAAGCCCTCAGACAGTGTCCCCCAAGTCACGGTGACAAGCTCAGCCCCAGCTGCTCACCCTCAGTGTCCGGGAGCCCCCCTGATGTAGAAATGCTGAGGGAGAGCCACGCTGGAGAGATGTGGCATTGCCTAACACCATGCAAGTCGGTCCACTTTGCCTCTGGGACAGGGATGCCACAAGCCCCTGGACCTTGAGGGGGCAGGGGGCTTCCTTTCCTTCTTTCCAACATGGATTAATGCCAGCTCTGTGCCAGGCACCGTGCTAGGTACAGGGGTCATGAGGGAAATGGGGGCTCACCCTCTGTACCAGAGGTGGCTCCTGCTGGGTAAGGGGTGGTAGTCACCTGGGGCAACCATCCACGGTGCCCCACACCCGGACCTGTCTCAGGCATCACTCACCGGTCATGGCACTACTTCCTGCCGACCCCAGACTGAGCCTCAGAATCTTTCTCAACACAGCATTCTGGGCTCTACCAAACCCACTAGAAATGGAACCATCTTTACACCATCACCCATCTAGCGATTTAGCTGGGAATGCTGCTGGATGGGAAACACAGTTTTATAAAAGCTAACAGGCAAGGGGGAGGGACTCAGTGATGCTGTCAGCTGGCCAGCAGGAGGCCGGCCCCAACGGGACGGAGAACACGGCTGGTTACAGGTGGCACTCCTGGTGGGTGGGTGGGGAAAATGTTATTTCAAAAGCCTGCACGCTCGGGGCCTTTACCTTTGCTGGTTTTGGATTCTAAATCAAGTCAGATCTTCTCTGACGGGCCCCTCCTAAATCCCCCGCCCCATGCCTTTGCTCACATCTAATGGGGAGCTCAGAATGGGGACCCTGCACTTCACACCCTAGCACCACATCCACGCAGCTCTGGGACCTCAGATGGACCATTTACCCTCTCTGCTGCAGGTTCCTATCTATCAGGTGAGGACACTCGTGAAAGCCACATCCCAGCTTTGTTAACAGGGCTGAATGCCTTAAGAAATGCTCAGAGCAGCACCTGACCCACAGCAAGTGCTCTCTAAGCTGTACATGGATGGCATTATTATTACTGCTTCTCTCCCACCTCAGAGCCCTTCTCCTTCCTGGCTGGCCACCCACACCCCTGGGTCCCTTTCACAGCACAACCCAAGGGGCTCCTCCGTAGACAAAGCCCCGACACCCGGCGCCCTCCGGCTCCTACGTCTAAGGCTGCCACGCCCATTGCACCCTTGCCCCCTCCTCCACCAGCATTCTGGACACAGGGGGTAGGGGGTTGAGCCAGAGGACCCACGCACCGTCCCCGGGGTCGGGGCGGCGCTGGGCGGCGCTGGGCGGGGCCCCGGAGCAGGCCCTCAGGAGCGGGGAGCCGGCGTACCCTGGACTGGGTACTCTCCAGGGCCACGCGGACCTGCTGTTCCGCCTGCTCAATCATCTCGTTCTTGCTCTGCATCTCCTCCTGCAGCTGCTTCTGCCTCTGCAGACGGTCCTGGCTCTGGTTCACCTGGGCCTGCAGCTGGCTGACCTTGGCCTCCAACTCCGAGATGGTCTGTCCCCGCTTGACCAGTTCTTTCTCCAGCTCTGACACTTGCTGGGAGGCGGAGAGACGGAGCAGTAGTCCCACCTGCTCCCCCCTCCTTCCCCTGAAGACGGCCACCTCCCCCTGAGCTCCTCAAGTCAGCCCGGCCCCGGCCGTGGCAGGGACCCCTGCGGGTGTTTGTGCTTCCGGATTTGCTGAATGGGGTGCTGCCCAGAGGTGAGGGATCTGCCAGCTTCCTCTCCCCCCACCGTCACCATCCGGGCCTGCGGCTGCCCCCTGACCACCCCGCGGGCACCTGTCGGAGGAAGAGGTTGTCCTTCTCGATCAGTCCCATCATCTCCTCGCGCTTCTTGTCTTCCCGGAGGTTGGAGAACTGCAAGGCAGACGGGGCTTCGCTCAGGGGCTGGGGGGCGAGACACCAGACAGCCCCCTCCCTGAACTCAGTAAGATGAAAGCTCCGCGGTTGGTTTCTGCTGGACGGGGCGGGGAGGAGGGGCGACACCAAACACACTTGGAAGGCTGGCTCCAGATCCAGCAGTGGGGACAGCTGTCAGAGCCCCTGGGAATCTCAGAAATTGGTGGTTCTGGGCTGTTCTGGACGTGGAAACCAACACGACGAGGAACGTCGTTTCAGAAACCAGGAGCCGCAGACTCGTCCCTGACCGGGAGCTGCCGAGCGCCCGCCCTTTTTCCGCCTGGCAGGAGACTTGATGCCGGGGGGCCGCGGAGGGTCTCTGGCCTGGGAGATGCCAGGCTCACTTGGTGGAGACCCCCAGCTCCAGGTGCAGGATATAGGGGCTGAATGTGGAGATTGCAGCCTCTGCCCGACTTGGTCCTAAAACACCGGCAGCTGGGCCTTTACTTTCCGGGAAAGGAATTCTCCCAGTTTCCCAGATTCCAGGAGAATCTGGGCAAACCAAGAGGAGAGACCCAACAACATGACCACTGAACGAACTCTCCGCTGAAACGCCCAAGATCAGCTCTCTGCCATGAAGCACAAAATTATCACTCAAGGGCTCAGAGCTTCCAGGCAGCGCTGACCTTGGAGCAAGATTCTTGCAGGAATAACAGAAACCGAAAACAGACTTACAAAAGGAGCTTATAGGAGATAGAAATGGCACAAGAAGCCAAAACCCATAATTATCACTTACGCTCTCAGCGAGGCTAGAGACATACTGCAATCGAGAAACAAAACGAGAGTGTGCTTCCAAAAAAGCGGGGGAGGAACATTCAGAGAACGAAAGCAAGATCTTGGGAACTGTAAATGAGCAAAATTAAGGTCAGGAGGAGGGCTGTTGCCAAAGTTAAGGAAATCTCTTAAAAGTGGGACAGAAAGACAAAGCGATGAAAGGTAGGAGGGAACAGACAGGAAGGAAAAAGAGACCAGAAGGGGAAGTCCACTGGCCAATTGATGGGGATGCCAGAAGGAAGGTTCAGAGGAAACAGAATGAAATAAAAACTATATAAACAAAGAAAAATTCTAGAATTGAAGGACACAAGTTTCCAGTTGGCCATTGAGCGCCCAGGACAAATGAAAACAGACCCTTAATAAGTCCCAACTATGGAAGCTTCTGCACACGAGGGACAAAGTTGGGATCTTGCAACTTTCCAGAGGGAAACCAAGCACCACCAAAAACTATGTTGTAAGAAAGCACAAGAGTCAGGATGAGTTTGCCTTCCCACCAGGAACCCTGGAAGCTCGGACACATGAAGCAATGCCTTCACACTGCTGAGGGAAAGTGCTTGCCATACCGGAATTCTATTCCAACCAAATTCTATTAATGTGTAGAAGAAGGACATTTGCAGAATGTCCTTACGATGTCCCCCAAATTTTACCTTCACTTATCTTTCTCAAAAAACTACTGAAGGATGTGCTCCAGTAAAAATATAGGAGTAGGTCAAGAAAGAGAAAAGATGTGGATGGCAGCGGCTTTAAAATGTGGTTTATGGATCTTAATACTGTTTCACAGAACTTGTGTTTCAGTCACGTGCGTGTGCACCGGATAACTGTCTCAATGATGTAAATGCAGCGTCCACTCACTGACGTTGTGATGGAATAGAATGGGGAGGGGGAGGAGTTCCCGGGTTGGGGAGGCAAGCGAGGAAAGAGGGAAGCGTTAGATGATGCCAAGATGGAGAAACGTCTAGAATGGGCATTGTAAGCATGCAATCTCAAGATACGAAGAGCCAGCCCTCAAGAATCAGCTAGAAGAGTTGAAAGCGGTTGTCTTGGGGGATGGGCAAATGAGAAAGAGAAGGGTCGGACTCCTGTTTCGCATAAGAAGCCCGTGGAACTGTTTGGTTCCTTAAGCTACGTAGCTTTGTGCACGAAAAACTTGGATAAAAATAAAAGCTAAAAATGCTTCAGGGAATTCCCTGGCGGTCCAGTGCCTAGGACTCCACGCATGCTTTCATTGCCGAGGGCCCGGGTTCAATCCTGCAAGCCATTCAGCGTGGCCAAAAAATAAAATTAAATTTAAAAATAAAAATGCTTCAGTGCATTGGCGATCTCCCTCAGGTCACCAATGCACTGGGTTCATTGCAGTGGCGATCTCCCTAAGGTCCGTGGGGCTCTCAACCCTGGGACCCAGGGGCCAGGAGATGCTTGAGAAATGGCCAGGAGCCCAGTGGCCCAGGAGACAGAGATGACTGCTGGGGACAGAGGGCAGCGCAGAGCACGGCGGGGCAGGGTGTGAACCCCAGCTCCGCCGCTATCAGCTCCCTAGTCAAGCGCCTCCATCAGGGGGATGGGACGGACGGCAGCGGCCCCAGAGCCCCAGAGGGAGGACGCCTGTGGCGTGACGGAGGACCCCGCCACCTTGTCGGACATGGCTTGCAGCTGTTGCTTCCGGTCCCACAGCTCCTTCTGCAGCACCTCGTTCTCCGTGTTGAAGCTCTGCAGTTGCGATTCTTGGATTTCCACTTGTCGTTGTAAAGACATGATGGCTCCTGGGTGAGGCGAGAGCGAGAGGGGAGGAGAGGGGGCTGGTCACCGCGTCATCCTGAGGGCTCCAGGCTGAGACTCCAGGCTGAGGGCTGCTGGCTCCCAGCCCGGGGCTCCAGCGCTGCCGCCACGTGGTCCCAGCTGAGAGGGACACAGGGCAAAGCCGGCAGAGCTGGGCGTGTTCGCCGCTGGCCCCGCCTCATCACCCTCCAGCATCCCACCTGTTGCCAGGGAGTGTCTGGTCCTGGTGATCTCGAGCTGGAACTGGAACTCCTGGACCAGCTGCTCGTACTCCTCCAGCTGGGCTCTCAGCTCCTCCTCAAAGGCGTCGGCCACCGAGCCAGCCCTCTTCCTGCCCGTGGCCTCCTCCTCCTCCGTCTCCTTCTCCTCATCCAGCTCCATCACAACCTCCGCCTCCTCTTCCTCCCCCTCCGCGGCCACCACCATCCCCTCCTTCTCCTCCTCCTCCTCGCCTCGTTTGTCCTGCAGAGCCCCCTTCCTGCCGGCACTGGTGCTCGGCCCCTTCCTGCCGGCACTGGCGCTCGCCCCCTCATCCGCTGCCCGCTCGGCCTCCCCTTCCAGGCCCTCTTCCTCCTCGTAGCTGCCTCCTTCCAGGTCCTTGCCTCCGGCGGCCACGGCGTGCTCTCCCTGCATCCGGGGGAGGGAAGGGGATACTGGGCAGGACTGGGGGCACCCCTGTGGAAGGGGCTCGACCATTCACGGGGGCGGAGGGCACCCCCAGGGGGAGGGGCTGGGGGGTTACATCTCCAGGAGCTGCCCCATCACCCCTGCCCTGCTCCCCTCAAGCGCGGCCGAGGGTCTCGCCTGGGCGAGGACCACCGGGTCAGGACGGCAGGTGGGAGCCTGTGGCCTGGGCGTCGCGTGGGCGGCCCGCACCTGCTGCCTGTGCCCCGGCTCCTCCTCGTCTCCGGAGAAGGTTCTACGGGTGCGCAGTCTCCCCTGCAGCTTCGGCGTGGACCCCGACGGCCGCTCCTGCAAGAGGCCCGTGGGAGCCTCAGGGCTGCAACCTGCACCTTCAGCGCCCGCAGGGGCCGCGCCGCCGAGACCTGTCTTCCTGGAAGGGGGACCCACCGTCCTCCTGCCAGGGGCGCCCTGTCGGTGGGCAGGGGTCCGTAGTGTGCAGATGGCAGCCCTGGGGGGCCGTATGGTTTCTGGCTCCCCCCGCCCCGGAGCAGCCCTGGCGAGTGGCCTGGCGGTAACCAGCATGCTCGTTTGGAGGAGCTCGGGGGGTGGGGGGCGACCTCAGTTGTGCCCACAGGTCACTGCCCGCTCACGCCTGTCTGGCAGGCCCCAGGAGGCTGGGGAACAGGGGTCACAGGACGATGTTTCCAGGCCTCTCCAGACTCCTGCTGCCCCCGCCCACCAGTCCCCCACCATCGGTGCCTGGGTAGCTTTTTCCAGCGGCGGCCAGAGGGTCCGGTGATGGTCGGAAGCCTCCAGCCCCCACTTCACGCGAGGACCCAGCATAAACACTGGCTGTATCCCCAGACATGAAAGAAGTCAGCTCTCAGACTTGGCGACCGCTCCCCTGGGCCACGCAGAGCCCTACCCCGACCCGCCTCCTCCAGGGCGCCCGCCAGACCTGGGGGAGGGGAGGGCCCACCCCGACGTTACAGGCAAGGATACGGAACCCCCGCAGCTAGAACAGGTCAGGCTAATGCAAGCCACCGCCGCCCGTGGAGTGCCTGCCTCTGCTCACCCTCATGACCTCGCTCAGCAAGGTCTCCTGGCTTTTGCTCTGCAGGAAGCATTTCAGCTGCTTTCTCAAGGCCTCCCTCTCCTCCTGGAGAGCCAGGATCTCCTGGTCTTTCTTCTGAACCTGCACCTCCACCTCGGAGAGGTGCTGGACTTCCTTCCCCAGTGCAAACAGGCGCCGGTCCTGGGCAGAAACAGGGCAGCTCCGGGCGCGGTCAAGCCACTCAGACGCACCTCCAGCACCGCCGGCCCCCAGCAGAGCAGCAGCTCCGGGCCCAGGAAGAGAGGCCTGCTGCCCTGGACCCCAACCGTCCCCAGCCACCTGCTGCCTAAGGGCCACCCTTGCCCGGGGATCTCCTGGCAGCCTCCCCTCCAGGCCTGGCTCCCGGTCAGCCCCCAGGTGTGACCGAGGACACCTAACGAGCGCCACCTCCAAGGGCCACCTCCAAGGGGCTTGTCAGGGCTGTGCCCACTGCCCCTCAACCATCCACTCTCAAAATCTCCATGCCCTCCATTATTCAAAACTGAAGACAAAATAAAGGTGTTTTTGGACAAACAGTTACTGGAAGAATTTGTCGCCAGCAGAGCTGAACAACTGAGAGAAATACTAAAGGGGATTCTCCAGGCAAGAGGGAGGGGGTCAGAGGCAGAATTCTGGAAGGAAAAGATAACTAGGAGTCGTCCAAATGTCTAGGAATTAAGTGATAGGCTTCCACGGAGCCCACGAGTCCAAGAAGAAGTCACAAAGGAAGTTAGAAAATATTTTAAACTGAATGATAACAAACATGTGGACACGTCAAGACGGGCAAATAAAAAGCTGTGATTAAGGACAGATTTATAGCCTTCGAATGCATCGATTGGGGGAAACAATGGAAAATCAATGATCTAAGTATCCATCTCAAGAATTCAGAAAAAGAACTGGAAATTTAACCTAAAGAACATAGCAGGAAGAGAATTTTTAAAAATCAGGGCAAGAGTGGATGATATAGGGAGATGGGGTAAGGCGGGGAGAGGTGAACAGGGCAAATCGGCAACATTTTAACATTCGGGGAATCTGGAGGGTATATGGGAATTATTTATAGTATTAAGTTAAAATAGTCACGGAGAAATCCCATTTCTTCACCCAGGCCATGGTGATTTAAACACCATGTGTCCAAACCAGATGTGGTTCCCGGGAAGGGGACGCTCCTTTCCTCTGGAGCTGCTAACTTTACAACAGCACAACCTTGCTGCTGCAGGTGTGCTACCTACCACAGCGCAGACCAGCACGGAGGTGAGGGAAAGAGGACCCTGAGGACATGTTGTGAGCCCCTGGGGGCAGCCCAGCCTGCAGCCCTCCCCCTGGAATTCCTTTTCCTAGCAGCACTTTTACATATACCTGTGAGACTCTATCTAATTATATCCTCAGGCTAGTTTCCAAAAGTGGAATTGCTTGTTCCCATGGTATGGATGCTTTTTAAATTGTGAACTCTAAAAAATAAAGAAAACAAATGATGAAATCTATCATAAAATTAGAGGTACAGTTTCGGGAATAAAGATAAAATGAATACTCATGGGCCCACACTATCAGGGCTCATGAGTCCCCATCGTGTGCCCACCAACTACCCAGCATTTTGTGACATTTCCGTAATTGTCACTAGAGCTTCACGAGCTTAAAACAAAAACAAAAACGTTTAAAAAAAACCTTGAAGCTGATTCTAAGAGAAGACTTTTAACATGGGTAAGACTGGTGGAGAGAAAAAGAGAGAAGGCACAAGTTAACGATGTCAGGAACAAAAAAAACAGGCAATCTTCTGCAGAATCTTCTCCAGACTTCGGAAGAATAATACTAAGAGACTCTTGTGCACTGCGTTAGGCTCATAGATTTGAAAATTTACATGAAGTGGACACATTCCTAGAAAAACATAGCTTACCAAAACTGAAACGAGAGAAAAGGAAATCGGAATATCTTAAAAGGAATTGAATTTGTTATTTTAAAAACCAACCCTGTAAGAAATTGCCAGGCACAGGTGCCTTCAATGATGAATTCTTCAGAATTTAACAAAGCAATAACACCAACCTTATGCAAACTCTTCCAGAAAATAGAAAAAGAGGGAAACCTTTCCAACTTTTGTTGTTGTTGTTATGAGGCCAGAAAACTCTGACACCAAAAGCAAACAGGGAATGACAAGGTGGATAAATTACGGGCCAGTCTCTCTCATAAACATGGATGAAAAAGTGATACCACAATGAATCAACCCGTAGGTAGATCTTTGCCCATCAAGCTGATTATTACTATTTTAAAGAATATATGGATGTTGAAGGTCTTGACTCACGGGGGGAGCTGTGTAAGAGTGGGTGGCATCCAGGCGAGCCTAAACTGCCCCCCACAGGGATGAAGATGGGCAGGAGCTAGGCTTGTAAAACATCTGATTCGTAGAAGCCATGGGAGGGGGTCTGGATGTCAGTTCAGGCCATGTCTGGGACCTGCTTACACAGCCAACCAGATACTAGAACAAGAGCCCCCAGGGTCGGGCATCCTCTCGGGCAGGATGTGGAGCCGGGGCCCGAGGACCAGGATCTGTGCCCGGGCTCTGTGCTTGGCGTACCTTCTCGTGGATGACAGAGATGTACCAAGGTACCCACTTCCTTGGGTAGCTCTGCCCTAGGACCGGGTTGCTGGGGGCCGGGCTCAACACCTGGGATCCACTCTTCTTCCGAAGGTAATTGAACTCGCAGGCACTCTTACTAAAGGGAAGCCGGCAGCCTGTCAAGAGGCGGGGTGGGGGGGGGGTCGGTCAGACTCTCCCCGAGCTGAGTCGCCCCGGATCTTCCGTAACATCCCCCTTTCAGGATCCCCCCTGAAACCTGTCCCTGCCCAGCTGTGCTCCTCCATCCTTGTCCATCCCCTACACCCAGCCCAGTGTGTATGAGAAGCATCAAAGCACCCTTCAAGATTCCCAGAGCCTGGGGGTCAGGACAAGAGGGGACATCCTGACTCTGCCCTGTGCACAGGGGACACTTTTGAGGAGTTTCCTTGAATTCAGGCAAAGGAGACGTCTGGGGGTGGATTTCACCTCTGGATAAACAAAAGCGTTTGTCTGTAGGAACAGTGCATGTGGGTCCCTCTAATCAAGGAGGGATGCATCCCAGGGGCCTGTGTAAGGTACATAGGGCCAGGCAGGCGGTCCTAGGAAGGGAGTTCCATGGGGCATGATGGGGGTGGCTCTGCGGGGAGCAGGGGTCCCTGCAGGTGAAGGCAGAGGACCTCAGGGCTGGGGTGCCGAGGAGAGAACCCCATGGGTCACACGTGCCCCAATGCCCAGCAGGCCCGCCCTCACCGTCCACCTTCGTGTCCAAGCTCTCCTGACCAGAGAGCAGGTCCTCAGTCACCTTCCAGGTCTCAGAGCTGACGCACGTGTCCTCGGGCAGAGCGAGAGTCGTGGCTGAACCTGCAGGATGGTAAACGTGCCAACAGATGATGGCTAAGGCCGAGTCTTCCCAAGACCTCCAGGACAGAGACTAGTGTTTCTTTCTCTTTTAAATGTTGGGTAGGGTTCAAGGCGGTTTTCTCAGCGGATGCATAGGATTGGACTATGTGACTGAATCGAAACGCAGTTCTGGCCCCCTACCCACCACTGGTGTGTCCGCCTGAAGCTGATCAGGGGCAACTTAATCTCTGCAGTTTGGTGCATCCCCTTCCCTGGAGGACAGCCCCGTTCCCTCCTGTAACAGTGGCTCCTCCTCAGAGTGCTGGAGTGCTGGCTGCTCTCCGAGGCCCCGGCACTGAGAAAGGGAAGCTTAGAGCCTGGACGGGTGGGCGGGGCCCCGCTTTTGCCTGACCGCCGCCTGAGATCCACGGACAGGACCCCAGTTGCTGGCTGCAGGCACTCGGCCTCGATGTCACCACCACTAAGGAAAATGCCGTGTGTGGGGAAATGGGAGTAGCTTAGGTCCTGGAGCTGGAGGTCTGGGACGACACCTGGCCTGACCGATGCCACTCGGGTGACAGCTGGGCGCCTTAGCTGCCCTCTCGGAGCCTCTTATCCATATCAGAGCAACGTAGGCTTAGACGAGAGGCTTGCTAAGGCTCCTTTCAGGGCTTGGTCCCTAATGAGCTGCCTTTGGCCCTATGGACCTCTTTCCTGAAGCATCCAGAATCTTCAACCTTCTCCTCCCCTGTCCCAACCCTATTGAATCTTGGTGAGTGAGACAATAGAAAAAGCAAGAGGGCTGGGAGACCAGAAATACAGGCCTTTCCTTCCCTCCCTCCCCGCTCCCACTCTGGCCTCAGCTGAGAGCCAATTTCAGAAGCAGCAGCTGTGGCCACCACACACGTCCCCTCTGGCCACCCCCACAGGCTGCTGAGTGCCAGGACCCCGTGCGGGTCCCGGACTCCGATGGGTGGGTTGGGTGGGGGGGTGGTGCCCATGTGGGGCCCCGCTGGGCACGCTCACCATAGTGGGTCATGGACGTGGACCTGGTGCTGAACTGGGGACAGCCCGGACGTGTGAGGAACTTGCGCCGAAGCTCCTCCATTTCAGACAGGAAGCCGCTGTCCTGGGGGCTGGTGTCCTTGTTGAAATCTCTCTGAGGAGCAGGAAAATGAGACCAGCAGGAGAAGAGGGACCCGGGAAGCCCCTCTCCCATCTGCTGGTGGAGCGCCAGGGCCTGGCCGTGTGTGCCGACCACCGTGGGCTGTCTCCTCCCGGAAAGCTGGCTGCTTGATGAGGGCCGTGGGGACCCTGCTTTAGAAGTTGCAGTCGGCTGAGCCCAGAGCCAAGTCCACTTAGGAGGCCCCTGGGGAGTGGGGTGGCTCTCCAGTCTCCCCCAGCGCGTGGTACCTGCCTGAACCTTCCCGCCCGCGCTGTCTCTTCCTTATTTTCTCTCCTCCCCATTCCCTCCTTCTCAAGACTTCCCTAAGGAAGGCTCAGAGCAGACACTGCATCTTCTCTCCCTGTCTCCATCCACTCCCAGAATCCACCCACTGTAATCCATCAGCCAAGCTGATTTGGGATGCTCTTATCAGCCCACCACCCTCAAGGCCTTTCATCCAGTGGGAGAAGCAGGTCATCTCCTGATGACCTGCATGTGGCCGGGCCATCCTTTCCTCCCGAGACTCCGTACCATCTTCTTGTAGTAGCGGTTGATGGCCTGAGCTGACTTGCTGAGGGAGCGCTCTTTTTGGCGAAGTTTCCATTCTGGGGTCTGTTCGTCCCGGCTGGCCGCTTGCCGTAGGACGACCAGGCCCTTCTCTATCCAGTTGGGCACCAGACTTTTCTTCTTGGGCGTGCTGGCTCTGATCGGTAACATCAGGAACGTGGAGCAGAGGGCCAAGGTTAGCCACCTGAATGATGACGTGGACCTATCCTCCGGGTCTGGAGCAGGGTGTCGAGGGGAACACAGCCCCAGTCATGGATGTGCAGGTCCAAGCACAGGCCGGGAGAAGACCAGCTTCCCAAGCTCCACATCCTAAGGGGTCCTGGGAGCAGTCTATGACAGCACAGATGTCTCCATAGAAACAGAGAAACAGCGCCTGTCATCTGTCTTAATTTTCTGCTGGGAAGGGGAACCAGAAGCTTCTTCGCTGTACACACAGAATGTTACAAGCACAGGAGAAGTGCCCCAAGGCGTTAGCAGCCCATTCTTCTGTTTTCTTTTTTCCCCATCATTAGTATTTCACCTTATTTAACAATCTGACACTGTGTCAGTGGCTCTGATGTGAAAATTCAACCCTTTCAATTAAAGTCCACACTTTAGACGTATTTCTTAACACCTGAATACTGTATGTACTTCTTTTTTAAAAATAGAATTGGGATAGAGGAGAGAGACTTACTGTGATTTTGCTAAATTCCCACCATCTGATTCTCGGACACGCAGGTCTCAGGCTTGCAAAGGACACAAAGAAATGGTGGTGATGTTTCCCTGCATCCAGGTAGCTACTTGAAAACTTTTCTTTTTGGCCACTTCATGTTCCTCAAACTGCAGTTTGATGTCGAAAACACTCTCTTCAGTGAAAGCAGCCAGACACAAAAGACCACATAGTGTGTGATTCCATTTATCTGAAATGTCCAGAATGGGCAAATCTACAGAGACAGAACACATTGATTTCCTAGGGCAGGAGGGAGGGAGGAACGGGGAGTGACTACACGTGGGTCCCGGGGTTCCTTCTGTGGGGGGATGAAAATGTTCTGAAACTGGATAGTGGTGATGGTGGCACATCGCTGCGGATGGACTAAATGCCATTGAATTGTACATTTTAAAATGGTGATTTTTATCTCAATTTAAAATAATAGCTGTAGTTTGAGCTCATATTCTTTCAGCCCATCCTTCAGGGGGAATGGAAAACGCCAGCCCCTGCAGGCAGCATGTAGAGCTGTGTTTTTAAGCAGCCTCACTTTCTTTCAAGGGAACCAAGGTGCCTTCCCAGAGTCCAGTCCCCTCTGGGTCACCCCGTGGGTCCTCTACAGCTCTGCATGGCCTCCTCTCGCATAACCATTTGCTAGTCTGGCCCAGCTCAGAGTTTCAAGGGAAATCGGAGTATTGCTTTGAGTTGAGGTCTCCCGCCTATTTCAGTGTCACCTGCTGCGGCTTTTTCCCCATTCCACTCGAGAGATGTTTCCAGGCATGCAGTTCTCAGTTCTGCGTCACACAGAAGGTTGAAACTGCCATCTTGGTTTCCACTCCTGACTGTGGTCTTGAGTCTAAAAGGAGAGGGTCCCTCTTAGAATCAGAGGCTATGAGAGCCGGCAGGGGACCGTGTGCCATCCTGGAGGGACCTATATGAACAAATGTGTGAATGAGAGCGAAAGAGAGGCAACACTGCAAAGATTTTGGTGCCTCATATCCCATGTCACTAGAGATAAAGACAGTACAAGGGTAATCCTGCATCACAAAATAAATGGAAGAAAATCAAATATTGATCATTCCCAGATGGTTATATTAATGCTTTCTTTGGGATCTATTAAATTCTTTCCTAATTTCTTCTTCATCTGTTTTGATACCTCTGCAGTACTAGGGCCTCAAGTCTGTCTGTTGAGTGGCTCAGCCCTGGGTAAGAGGCAGCCTCCGATCCCACCCTGCTTTATTTATTGGATGTAGTGTTTTACATATAGCAATTTGGTACAGGTGATCGAGGGTCTTGGTCAGATCCTCTTTGTCTTTTTTTTCTTTTTTGCCACACCTTGCGGCTAGCGGCTAGCGGGATCTTAGTTCCCAGACCAAGGATCAAACCCGTGCCCCCTGCTGTGAAAGTGCCAAGTCCTAACCACTGGACTGGCAGGGAATTCTTCAGGTCCTCTTTGTCTTACTGATTTTTCCCCCATCATCTGCTGAGAAAGGGGTATTGAAATATTCCAACTAGGGTGTGGAACTATTTCCCCCTTCAGTTCTGTAAATTTTGCTTTATGTGTTTAAGGGATCTATTATTGGGCACATACACATTTAAGACTGTCATGTCGTCCTCATAAGTCAATTCTTTTATCTTTATGAAAGGTCTCTCTTTTATATTTTTGGCCTTAAAGTCTATTTTACTGATATTAACATAGTCACTCTTACCTTATTATGCTCCCATTGTATGGTATTTTTTTCCATACATTCATTTTCAATCTACTTGTGTCATATTTAAAGTATATCTTTTATAAATAGCATATGGTTGGGTCTTGTCTTATTATTCACTCTGATAATCTCCTTTAATTGGAGTGTTCAGCCCATTAATATTTAATGTAATTATTGATGTGGTTAGATTAGGCCTACCATTTTATTATTTGTTTTCTCTTTGCCCACATGTTTCTTGTTCTCTATCCCTCTTTCTTTATTTTATGTATTTGTTGAATATTTTATAGAATTCCATTTTAATTTATCTGCTGAACATTCAGATATACCTCTTTGCGTTATATCTTAGAAGTTGCTCTAGGTTTCACAATATACATCCTTACTTTTCACAGTTTAGTAAAGTTAATATTGTACCACTTTATGTAAAAATATAGAAATCTTGCACCCAATTGGATCCTTAACCCTCTCCCACCATATTTTAAACTATAGTTGTCATAAGTATTACATCTACTTATACTGTATGTCTCATAAGACAATGTTATAAATTTTCCTTCTAACAGTATTTCAAAGAAATTAAGAGGAGAAATAGTTTTTTGTATTTACACATATATTTCCCTTCAGCCTGAAAAACTTCATTGATCATTTCTTGTAATGCAGGTCTAGTGGAAACAAATCCTCTCAGTTTTCCTTCCTGTAGGTATATATTTATTTTGCCTTGATTCTTGAAGGATATTTTTGTGAACATAGAATTCTTGGTTGACAAGTGGCTTTTCTTTCAGCACATAAAGGTGTTCCGGATTCTGGTCCCTATAATTCCTATGAGGGTCCTGTGGTTATGCAAATCGTCATTCCCTTGTAAGTCATGTTTAATTTTTCTCTAGGTGGATTTCAAGATTTTTATTTTTATCTTTGGCTTCAATTTGACTCTGGTGTGTCTAGGCATGATTTTTTGTGTGTGTGTTCATTGTTTTGGATTTTGTTAACCTCTTAAATCTACAAATGTATGTTTTCTAACAAATTGAAAAGTTTTCAGTCATTATTTCTTTAAATAATTTTTTCAGTCCCTTTCTCTCTTCTTCTTTGGAGACTCCAATTACCCATATCTTAGCTCTTTTAACATTGCCCCACAAGTCCCTGAGGTTCTGTTCCCTTTTTTAAATCTTTTTTCTTCTTCTTCAGACTAGGTAATTTCTAATGACCTGTCTTCAACTTCACTTCCTCTTACCTCTCTCATCTTGAGTCTGCTATTAAACTCAGAGATTTTTAAATCCCAGTGATTTAAAAGATTTTTTTTTCAGTTCTAAAGTTTCCATTTGTTTTTTTCAATATTTTCTATTTATCAGCTGAGATCTCCTATTGCCTCATTCATTATGAGAGTACTTGCCTAACCAAGCATAATTATAATAGCTGCTTTAAGTCTTTGTCTCACAATTCCAATGTCAGCGTCATCTTGAGGTTGCCCTCTGTTAATTTTTTCCCTTCAGAGTGGGTCACATTTTCCTGGTAGAGTAATTTTAGATTGTATCCCAGACGTTGTGAATGTTAGGCTGTGGAGACTCTGAGTTCTGTTATATTCCTCTGAAGAGTGTTGATGGTTTCATTTTAGCGGTGACTCACATGGCTAAACTAAGACTGCAAGTCTGTCTTACCTGCAGTGGACAGCAGCTCCAACCTCAGTACAGATTGTTCTGTCTGTCCCAGGCAGGTGTAGTTTGAAGGGCAGCTAGAGGCTTGGGCAGTGTTTATACACAGGGTTTGAGGGTGCCCTCATCTGGCTCTCTTTCCTGGCATTCTTCCTTTGCTGTCCAATGGCCGTGCTTTCCCTGTCTCTTTCCCCTGGTTACTTCAGCCAGAGGGACCACAGAGGGGGACCTTCCTGTCAGATGTTTCACCACCCCACCCTACACTGCAGCTGTGCTTGTCCTCAGAGAAAAGCAACCAAAAGGCGAACTCACCCATGCCCGTCGCTTTCTCCAAATTTTTACCTCCCTCCAAAATATTTCTGTTTTTATCCTCAGGCATGCTCAGTAGTTATATTTTGCATTTTTTACTCTAGTTTGTAGTTGTTTTCTGTGGGAGGCGTAGGAGGGTCCCTCTTACAGGCGCTCATTCCCCCATTTTGAAACAGAGCCCCCTGGGTCCATTTGGGACATCTCTCCAGGGTCTCATAGATGAACCTCCAGCAAACCTACTGAAGAACGGGTCATGGTGCCCAACAGCAGGGAGGACCTGGTGGAAAGGCCCTCACCTGGTGTGCCCGCCTATGGGCCAGCATGAGCAGGTGCTATGGACTGAATGTCTATGTCCCCCTAAAATTCATATGTCAAAGTCCTGACCCCCAATATGGTGGTTTTGGGGGGCAGGGCCTTTGGGAAGTGATTAGGGTTAGATGAGATCATGAAGTGTGGGGCCCATGATGGGATTAGCGCCCTCAGAAGGAAAGGATGAGAGATCTCTTTCCAGCATACATGCTGAGGAAAGGCCATGTGAGGACACAGCGAGAAGGTGGCGTCTTTGAGCCAGAATCCAACCAACCTGGCACCCTCATCTCAGACTTCCAGCCTCCAGAACTGGGAGGAATAAATGTCTACTGATGAAGCCGCCCCGCCGGTGGTATTTTGTTATATCAGCCCGAGCAGACTAAGACAAGAGGGATCCTGGGAAAGTCACCAGAATGGCCAGAGCTGCTGAGATGGGAGAAGCAAGGGCTCCTGGCAGGAGGGAGAGCCTGTGGGTGTGATAGGAGAGTACCTCCATTTGAACCCAAGCAAAATGCAAGTAAATATTTAACACAATATAGATGGTGATGGAGACTCAGGTTTGCAGGAAGGAACTTTGTTCATCCGTTCAACATTACTGCCTATCAAATGGTCACCAAGCAAACACTGCACTAGGCCATGAATAGGACCCAACCACCCAACCTGCCATCCCAAGCTCACAGGGCTGTGGGGACCCAGGCAGAAACGGTTCATTGGATACAGTTTGGGAAGGACTAGCTGAGCTTTGTCTGAATAGTGCTTTTCAAAACCTTAAAGGAGAAAGTGCTTCCTCAAGGAAATGAGTGGCATCAAAGCATCTTCTCTTTATTTTCTTTTTTTGGACCAAATACGAGCTAAAAGATAACATTGGTGGCCAATTCTGAGTGGAGACAGATTTTTCATGTGACATCTGGGAAATAGAGTGTGTTGCCTTCATAGATGTAGAGGTAACACATCACCTGCCCAGAGCTCAGCTGGCCAGATGCTCTTCTCCGGTAGGTGGGCAGCGGGGGCGGGGCTGCCTGGTGTCCTCCTTGTCGTCCAGGCCCTCTGACCCGGCTCTCCAGTTCCTGCACAAGAAGGTCCGAGATGGCCATGCCCCGGGGAGGGTCCATCAGGTCACCGCCGTCAGCAGTCTGTACCCAGCAGCCTCTCCGGGTTTCCTGAGGACGTCAGGTTGGGGACCCACACTGGGGAGCGCCCATAGCCACGCTCCAGACGCCAGGGTTGTCTCCCCCTTGTGTTCAGGTAGGATTCTCTACAGTGTTGCCATGCATGACGTGGACATAGACGTGGATGTTGTCAGCGCATTGCCTGGAGAATGCGCTCCAGAGACCACGCTTGCCCTGGGGAGCACTTCCTGCCCTGGTGAGAGTGCGGCTTTCCTCTCAAGGTCCTCCCACCGCCATCTAGGCTGTAGCCCCAGCTGGCAACCCTGTACAGGACGCCACAGCCCCCGGCCCCCAATTTGAGGGGCAAGTACAGTGATGTGGGACATGATGCATAAAAACGGTTTCGGGGGGTCGCGGTTGAGCCAGGTGGCCTCACTGAACCCCTCAGCCGCTCCCCAGAGGCTCTGTGAAGAGGTGTCGTGCTGGAAGCAGTTCACAGCTGTGAACTTAGAGATTCGTTCTTTCAGTAAACGTTCCTCCGGCCCCGGCTGTGAGACAGGCCGTGTGCAGCCTCTGAGGGGGCACAGGCCCCTGTCCCGAGGAAAGGGCAGCCGGTGGGGCACGCAGAGGCGCTGTGGGCAGCCTGGGGAGGCCGGGGGGCGGGCCTGGGATGTTCTGAAGCAGTGATAGCGCCACTCACCCCTGAGCGGGGCCCTTCTGCTGGCCTCCTGGTGGTCACCCCAGCGACCGCAGTCAGCTGGCTGGCGGCCTGCCGGCAACGGTCTCGCAATCACGTGGGTTCTCTTCTGGGTGGTCTCAGGGCAGCCCCTCCTCGGGTCTCCCCGGCAGGGTGACCCCACTTTTGACGGCATCTCAGGGCCCCCAAGAGCACAAGAGTGGAAGCAGCCGGGCCTCTCAAGGCTTGGGCCCTGAGCTGGCACGGCACCATTTCCGTGGCATTCTGTGGGTTGCGGCAGGTCCCAGGGGAGGGGACTGCCCGAGGGTGTGAGTACCAGGAGGTGGGGACATCGGGGCCACCAGTGCAGCGGACACGCACAGTAAGAGCTGGTCAGACGTCGGAGGGAGGGCGGGAAGAAGGGCTCGATCAGGGACTGAGGCAGCGGACAGCAAGGCGCCCTGGGGGGACCGGGGTCAGCTGTGTCACCCTGAGTGGCAGGAGATGGGGCAGGGAGGGGGGCCGGAGGGGCACCTCGTGGTTGTGGTCGGGGGCCTGGTCTCTCCAGGCCTCACTGGAAACGTACGTGGTAGGTGACACCCGCGAGGCTCACCTGTGTGCGTGTTTGGGCCAGGACCGAAGGTGACGCCTGCTCCCCAGCCGGCTGGCTGACCAGGTGTGAGGGAGCCGCACGTGTGGGAGACCAGAGGCCGCCTGGGCCAGCACGTCTGGGGCTCCGGCATGGGGGGCTTGTCGTGGTGTGTCGCGCTGCTGGTTCTCAAGAAGAAGTCCTGTTCTGCTCGGCCCTGAGCTATAGCCCGTCTCTCGTCCTGTTGGAGTGAAGCGCCTGAGTCGTCTGGGCTCTCGGCCTTCATCCCCCCACCTCCATTCTCGTGCCTCTTAGTTGCCCTGCGGCGTGTGAGATCTTAGTTCCCCGACCAGGGATCAAACCCGCATCCCCCGCATTGGAAGGCGGATTCTTTACTGCTGGACCACCAGGGAAGTCCCCAAAGTTGTTTGTTTTAAATAATCATTGGCACTGTATGTATTTTAGGTACCATCCTATAGGTGTCCCTTTAGGGTTATGTGACTATACCCCGTTGCCTGAAGCGCCATAAAAAATGTTTTAGCTCTGAAGTCTGTAACATGATAGTTACTCCAAATTCCTGGCATTGGGTGAATTTCACGTGTCCTTGAAGAAAGTGGCTGGGGAGGGAGACCAGACGACCCCGGGGGAGGGGTGTGTCAAGTAGAGTCTGTGGGCCTCCCCGGCGCACCGACCCAGGAGGCCCATGACCTCTTCATGTCCCCATGTCCCCAAACAAAGAAGGAATGTCATGTACCTGGTTGGGGTCTAGGTTTTTGCCCTCACTCTGTTTAAACACACTCTGTCCAAGGAAAGAAGCTCCTGCAGTCACCAAAGAGCAGCTTGTCGGGACACTTCAGGTGGCCACAGCCTCACAGCACTCCTGGTGGAGCCGGTCAGCCATGGACCTTTGGCATGAAGCGGTCGAGGCCTGTGTGGTCAAGACAGAAGCACCATGAACCACGGCACGGTTCGAACCCGGGACCCTACCTGAGATCTGACAGCCCGTCCCCACGAACCCAATGCTGAGAGAGATGGGACCTTTGGTGACATTATCCTTTAGAGACCGAGGGTGTTTCGTTACTGGGGTAATGGGATTGCTTAGGGCATGATGTCAGAGCCAGGAGGCAGAGGTTGGCACTGCTGCTCTGTTTGGAGCCTGGGCCTAGTGAGTGAGGGACGCCCTGCTGGCAGGGTCTGCTCCGCAGGGGGCCTGGGAAGAAGGCAGGGCAGGAATTGGACCTCGTAAACTGGCCGGAGGCTGCAGCTCCCGCTCTGAGCAGCCCTTCTTCTGCGTGGTGAGCAGAGCAAGGCTGGTTCAGCATCTGAGACCATGTGCCAGGCACCCGGAGCAGGCTGCAGGTTCCCCTGGGGCCTTGGGGCAGTTGTAGCAGTCTTTAAAAACCAAACAACATTCTTGAAGCATCTGTGAGTGTGTGCACAATATATAATGCAGCACTATTCTTAGGAAATGTGATATTAAAGAATCATTTTTTAAAATTCTTGCCTGAGTATAGCCTTTCTCTTTGGGTGCCCATGGGGAGAGGCAATGATGCGGTTTCCTCCCGAGGGGCCGTGGCCTCCTCTGCCCCCTGGTGGCTGCTCGGGGGAGTGTCCCCAGAGCACAGTGCCTTGCAAAGCGCCAGATCTGCTCTGAACCCAGGTTATCTTTCAAAAATTACATGTCAGCCTATGGGAGATGTTTTTATATATTTGAACATAAGTGTGTATTTTAAAAGTACCCTACTTTAAAAAAAAAGGTTTTTTTCCAACAAAGATACTAAAATCGCCTTGTGCTGAACACGCTAGCACCACCGTGCTCGTCGCTCAGAGGGCTTGTTTCAAGTCCCTGCTGTGATGTCTGTGGCAGTCTCTTTCTCATTAAGCTTCCCGAGAGCCCTTGTTCCCGTCCAGTCCTGAGGTGCTGGCATCAGGGATGCGGATTCCTGTCACCGCAGTGGGGCGGGGGCACCTCACTGTTACATGAGGTTGACGGCTCTGGGGAAAGAGCCGAGAGGTGCGGGGAGAAGGGGGCACCCAGAGCCCCGCCCAGGAAGCTGGGGCCAGGGAGGTGGGCGGGGCTCCATCTCGCCTTGTCCCGCTAGGTTTCAGCCCCACGTCTAGAAAGACCCTGGCCTACCTCGAGGTTGAACGGGTTTTGAGCCCTCCTTTTGCTGCGACAAGTCCCCAGTCCCTTATTCACAGGTCTGACATCCAGAAACCTGAGGCCTGGAGGGACGGAAGGAGGCCCGATGCCCTGGAGCCTGAGCTGGGCTGAACCGAGCTCCTGAGTTTTGCAGAGGAACATGAACTTCAACTCGAAACAGCTGGAGGACTGTCTACAGGGACTCCCGGAAGATTCCTAAAGTCGGACCCGGCCCCTGCTCTTAGGAGGCCTGAGGTGGCCTGTCCCGTGAGCTTAGCTGGCGGTGCTCGGACAGAACCGGGTGTCGGTCCTCTCGATTCCCCGCGGGGCACACGGCTCTGAGGCGCAGGGGAGGATGGTGCCTGGGGGTGCATCACACTCACCGGAAACACGGGACAAACCCAGATGGGGCGCCCGCTGGGTGTGTGTGTTGGGGGGTGTTTGTGTCATATGTGCTCTCGTCTTTGTATCTGATTCAATCATAAGTGTCAGTCATCGGAACGTGTGCTTTATTATGTTACAAAACCAAAAATTCCCACCAAAACACAGCTAAAAAAATAACACATTTTCCCAAGATTACATTCCCAAGAGAAGGTAATAATATGGTTGGAATAGACCCATCAATACCGCTTGAAGAAGCATCGCCTTACGTTAACGACAGGGGTGGTGTTTTTTTAAACCTTAAAGTGTTAAAGTGCTTTCACCGATGAAACAGAAGCAGACGTTTGTGTCTGCAAGGCTGGCATGTCCGAGGGGACAGCGACACCGCGTTCTTGGTCCCTGCATGTTGGGGACCAGGGCCGCTGAAGAAGCCACCCAAACCTGGGCGGGGTGACGGCCCCCAGCAGCCGGGAGGAGCTGGTGGGGACCGGGAAGCTGTGCCCAGCCTGCCGGCGTCCATGAGGCCCGGCCCAGCCCTCTCCCGGCCGCTTCCCTCCTGCCTCTTCACGCTTCACAGGTTTATCTTCTCTTGATCTTTGAGTTTTGTGCAGCCCGTCTTCGCTCCTGTTGCTGTGCGTGTTCCTGCGACCACGAGGAAGTCCCCACCGGCTCAGTTCTCACGGCCGCTCCGCCGTCAGCTCCGGGAGCAAAGGCCCAGGAACCGTGGGGGCTCATCACTTGGGCCGAGGGGGCGGGAGCCTGTGCTGGGCCCTCTGGGAGGATGCGCCTCCCCTCCCGCCGGGTTGGGGGTACGCCCGCCCCGTGCCTGCACGTCGCAGCCCCCCGGACTTCAGGAGCACCCTGGGGCCCCTGCGGCCTCCCCACCAGCCGACAGGATGAGCCTGAGGGACAGCCCCGGGGGCCCCGGGGACTCAGCTGCTCCTCGGTCAGGTTCGTGGGCCCTAGGGGAGCTGGGGGAAGGGCCTGCAGCTCCCGACGGGGCATGACTTGGGGGCCCAGCGCGTGCCACTGGAGCGAGAGCCAGACACCACGGCAGCGGCTGGGGCCCTGGGGTCAGACCCAGTCCTCTGTGCTTCACTTTCCTTGTCGGAACCGCAGGAACAGTGTACTTACCCTGGGCCTTGTGAGGGTGTCAAGAGGAAACGGGAGGGCCCACCGGCCGGCCCGGCACCACCAGGGGGTGTGTCCTGGTTGCCGGGCGACTGCAGGCCCCCAGGAGCTGAGCCCCCCCCCCACCGTCAGGCGGTTGTGGTCTGTTCCCCGTGGCTCTCAGGCCTGGCTGCAGGCGGGGCCTCCTGGGTGCTGAGGACACCCCCTTCCGCCCCCAGGGGGGTCCCCAGGGAGCGCATGGTGGGGGGAGGGGGTGTTACCCTGGACGCAGGCACCTGCCTTCGCACAAATGCCTTTTTAAATAAGTAGAGCTGCTGCGCAGTGTTTACACTCGATGTCAAGGATGAAGCCCTGGTCTGGAGGCCTCCTGCCAGCCGGTCAGGGGCAGAGCTGACCCTGGGGCTCCGTCCCCTGCTGGCTGGTCTCTGAGCCACTTCGTACAGCTGACACCCCTCTCTCTGCCCAGTGCCCACCTCTGAAGAGGCTGGGAACCTAACAAGGGAACTGGAACTTGAGCACCCAGTCTTGAGAGCTCGGCTTCTGAGTGGACCTGCGTGAGGTCCGCTGCTTCCTAACTTCCCCGGGCCGGGGGTTTGGGTGGGGTGGTTATAGCAACAGGAAAACTCCCAAAGGGCGCCTAGGGCTCCATCTGCACCGCCCACTGGCCTGGGGGCCTTGGACAGGAGGGCCCAGACCGCAGGGCTAACCACAGGGACCCAGGCAGAGTGAGGGACAGAGAGATGCTACGAAAGTAGAAGGCGGCATCTCAGCGTACACATTAGTCAGGAGTCCCTTCATCCCACCCGCCTGGGACAAGGGGGGTTGCTTCATCCCCTCTCCCACCACCCTCTGTGGTCTTGTTTCCGGCCCTGAAGTTCTCCGGCTACAGCGGCTCAGAAGGCTTCTTGCAGATGGAAATGGACCCATCAGCTAGGGTGCTGACGCTGTCTCCCCCCAGCCCGCTGACTCCTTGGGGTGTCCCATAAAGGCCTGGACCCCCTCCACCTGCCTCAGTGCTGTCCCCACGAGGACAGGAGGGCCTCTCCAGCACAGAGCCGGCCTCCCAGGGAGCAGAGTGGGGCCGTGGCTGCAGGCGGTGGGTCCTGCCCTCTACGCCTGCCTCCCATCCCGCACGTGGAAGCTAGTGACCTACCCCTGCCTGGTGTGGACCCCGCCTGGTTTGCCCCTGGGCTTCCTTAGCCCATCTTGTTTACACAGGCCTGGGAAGACGGGCATCCCGCTAGGCTGACCCAACGTGAATGTTAAGAACAAAAGTTAATAAAATAAAGGCTCACCCACCATGTAGAAAAGGGCATCATTTTATCAAATATTGACACTTTCCAGTGGTCTGGGGAGCCTGCTGTCCGTGTCTATCCTAAGAGGGCCACTGGAGAGAGGGGCTGCAGCCAGCGGTGTTGACACGGGTGCTGGCTGGAGGCCGCCGACCAGAAGCTTCCTTGCCTCCCCGATTCCAGTGAAACTCTGGTTTTTGTTTGGGGCAGGAAGTGGGAGGTGGCTGCAGTGGGCTTTGCACCAGCGGTCAAGTGTGCAAGGGCAGACTGACCCTCAAAACCAGCAGAGGGACGGCCTCAGGCAGAGACGTAGTCTGGAGCCTTGACCCGAAAACAGGAGTGTTTAGGAACAAGCACCGAGCCGTGTTGCTACCCAGAGCCAGAGACATCGAAAAATACTTTTTGGCAGTCGGTCAGCAGAGCCCCCAGGAAGGCAAGGCAGGGAGGGGGAGGCCCCCCGGACCCCTGGAGGATGGGTCCTGGGCGCGCACCCTCAGCGCAGCTCCGGGAGCCCCTCCTGACGGGCATCCCCCTGCCCAAGTCCCTTTCCCGGCACAGCCCAGAGGTCCTGCCTCCCAGGGCAGTTGGTGACAAAAAGGAAGCAGACATCCGGCGCGGCTCCCGGGGCTCTCTGCCCTCTGGGTCGGTAGCACCGGGTTGCGGGGCCCCGGACGTGCCGGCCCCCCCTCAGTTGGCCTCGCTCTCCGTGAACTCCTCTTTGATGGACTGTTTGCGGGACTTGCAGTCCGGGAGGTCGAAGCCGAAGTCGGCCCACTCATCGGGCCCCGCACCCCCAGCCGGGCCCCCGCGGTTGGGGATGGTGATGGTGTGGCGCACGCGGAAGTGCACGGCCTCCATGACCCGCTGCCGCTGCAGCTCCCCCGAGCCCCCGATGGCGATGGTGGCCGCGTTGCCGCTGGAGCGGATCAGCTGCTGCGCGCCATAGTCGTGGCTCTGCTTCAGGTCCTGGAGGCCCCTCCAGATGGTCATTCGGTGCTGGTCCGGGATCTTCAGGGCCCCCAGGTCCTGCAAGAGCAGCGCACACGGCCGCCCGTCAGAGGGCTCAGCGGCAGGCACTGCCCTCTCTCCCTCCCGCCAGTGACTTCGCCTGCCCCTACACAGCCATCGTGGGACCCCCCCAGGAGGGAGGCGAGGGGCCCACACCCCAAGGGCCACCTGTCCGGGCACTGGACGGTGTGGGGGGAGCAGGCAGTGCGGGTCGAAGGAGGGGCAGTGCTGGGCCCGCCCTGTGCCTGGTGGTCTGGCCGCACTGAATTCCGCCCCAGACAGGCGGCAGGAGAGCTAAGAAGTGACGTGTGGGGACAGGGGGCGCTGAGGTCACTCCTGGGCCCTGAGCACAGTCAGAGTGACAGATGGAGCTGCCCCCTCCCCGCACACCGGGACCTGGAGGGCAGGCGGGGCCCCTCCCGAGGGCAGAGCAGATCCTCAGGCTCCTGTCGCCCGTCCCTCCCCCGCCCCGCCCAGCCAGGCAGAGCATCAGCTGGTGAGGCAGGGTTAACATGCACTGAGCTAGCCCAGTAGGGACCACCAGGGATGGGTCGAGAGGGCATTAGTGGACACACAGCAAGGCAGCCCTCTGAGCCACTGGCCCCAGCTCCCTCTGGCAAACCCGCATCTCTGCCCCGTGGCCTTGGCTGGGCACGAGCCTGGACGGGCCTCTGACCCGGAGCCGGCTGCAGAGCAGGGGCTGCGGAGGCTCCAGCCCGCTGAGCTGGAGCCCGCCTCCCCCCCCCAGGATCCGGCCGACAGCTGTGTCTCCCAGGCTCTGGCTAACAGTCATTACACTCAAGGCGACACCGGGATACAAGTGCTCGTTGCTGGGACTCTTGTTTAACCTAAAGACAAGCCCTGGCTGTGAGGTCAGGGGTCAGGATGCCAAGGGTGGGGCACTTCTACCCCGCACATTCTGGACCAGACATTCAGTTGCTGTGTGTGCACGGCAAGCAGTTTGGGCCTCAGTTTCTCCCTGTGTAAATGGCACTGAACTAGAGCAGCCCCAGGACCCTTCTGGTCTTCGCCTTCTGCACTTCTTCGTGCCTTGGAGACAGCCAGTCCCCCAAATCAAAGGCAGCTGGGCCACAGGAGACAAGACTCAAGTCCACATGAGGGGCCCGGGCGAGTCCCGTCCAGCCACATGAAGCCGGACGTCAGCACAGAGATGGGGCTGCTGGTGGGAAGGTTCCCCTAATTCTCCAGCCCTCCCTTACACGGGCAGGACAGGACACGGAGGCACTGCCCCAGCAAGGGGAGAGAGCTCCCGGCCCCGCGGACAGGGCCCTGTGCTGGCCTGGGGGTGGGCTCCCTGCACCTGCCCTGCCGGGGCCGTTACCTCTATCGTTAGGTTCTGCAGGTGGTAAATGTTCTGTAACCCCTGGGAGGTGAAATACTCGATGCAGTTTGGACACCCCAAGCCTGTTAAAAAACTGCAGAGAGAATTGGGGAAATAAAGCAGCATTAACTTCTAAGAACCTGGCTGTGCGGCCCGTCTGGGTGGGAACAGGCCGCCCCACAGGTCGCCCCTGCCCCCCGGTGGCCACGGTGTCGGGGACGCGCTCACCGGGGCACAGCCTCCAAGGAACCCCTGGCTGTTCTGCTCTCCCTCCGAGCACCTGCTGGATGCCCACTCCCGACATCCCCCTGCCCCTGTCTGTTCTCAAGACGGCAGAGCTTACAGCACAGGCTGCGAGGGGCAGCAGGCAGAGAGCGCCCCCGGGCTGGGGGCCAGGAGACCACGAGCCCCCAGGGCTGAGGTTAGTGGGTTAGCGGCAGCGGCCGGCAGCGGCCCACGTACCTGACCAGGCTGGGGTCGGCGTGGTAGGGGGGTGGCGGGGTACAGTGGGACCCCGAGACCATGGACTGGGAGCTGGGGCCGCCGTTTATCTCGCCGTTGGCCGGCAGGGCATGGCCGTGGTTGTTGAGTATCCCGGGGCCTGGGCGGGAGGCAGGTGGGACGGTCAGAGGGGGCCGGGCTGGGCGTCCCAGGCTGTGCGGGGGAGGCTCGTAATGCTTGGCCCTCCCCGAGACCGGGAGTGGACAGAGGAGACCGTCCGAGGCCGTGCCTCCTGTTCCTGGGCGGGAGCTGCTGGAGGGAGCAGCCATCGAGAACCCCGCGTGGGCCTGAGCTGGGGGTGTCTGGAGCCAGGCCCGCCCTTTGGGTCTCCCCACCACCCCGGCCACCCTGCCCGCGCCACTCACCCATGGGCCCCAGGTTGGGCCCGGCCGCCGAGCCGTGCAGGGGAGGCTGGCCCACCAGCTGGTTGACGGAGGGCAGCTTGTTGACAGCCCCGTGCGCTTTGTTCATGGGCGAGAGGACGGGCCCGTAGGACGGAGGCTGCAGGTGGCTCCTGCTCGGAAGGGACAGCTGGGGTCTGTAAGAAGCACCTCCACATATAAAGCCCCCCTGCTGCAGGGGCCTGGAGCCCCCGCCCCGTGCTGAGGTGTCAGAGCGCCCGCCTCCTCGCCCAGCCTCCCTGCCGGACGGCGGCCACACTCCGCCACAGGCCCGCTGGCAGGCAGGACCCGGGCAATGGGTGGGAGGGGGTGGGGCCCCTGGAACCGGCCCTGCTCTTGGTGGGTCGGCATCCCTCCCGCCACCGCCCCTCGCCTTCACTCGGGGGACATTTGGGCTGAGACGCCGCAGTTCAGGGAAGGCCTCCCAGGGGAGGAGACGCCAAGCGCTGCCTGGTGCTGCTGGCACCGTCCCTGCTGGGTCGCCCGGCCCCATCCTTCTCCCCCGGGCAGCTGGGCAGGACGGGGCGGCCGGGGGGCGGTAGGGGCTGCGCTCACGGCCTCTGCAGGAGCTGCTGCTGCTGCCGGTACGACTCGACCAGCTGCGGGGGCACCAGCTCCATCAACTCCAGGCTCTCCTTGACCTTCATCAGGATCTCAAAGTTCTCCCGGCCCCGCACCTGAGCACGGAGAGGTGGACCCTCTGCCCAGGTGCATGTGGGCACCGCCCAGCCCCAGCCCACCAGCACAGCGAAGCGCCTCTCCTTTCTCGGGGCTCCTCACCCCGCCGCGGGCCGGGAGTCCCCCGACCCTACTTTCCTCTCCCAGGAAGCAGGTCTGGGGGAGTCTGGTGGGTGGGTCTCCTGTCTGCACAAGCCACGCCCACCCCTTCCTACCCTTGAGACTTTGCCACACTGTCCGCCTCCCCCTTTCCAGAGCTCAGCACACTTGGGGTGTTGGGATGCGGGGGCGCTGGACAAATACGGGGCTTTTAGAACAAGGAACTCATGTTTTTTTTTTTTTGGATCTCATTCTTGAAAGACTCAAAACATGATAAGCTCACGTCATGGAGACCAGTCCTAGCAGAGCAGGTGGGGTTTTATCCGAGCTGGAATGGCCGCATCACGGCACAGGCTGTAAACTCACTTTGGTGATGTGGCTGGGGCCTGCCGGGCTGTGGGAGTGTGGGATTCCTGGCGCGTGCCCTCCCCGGTTGTGGGGAGACCTGCACTGCCCCACACGCTGTATCATTGTATCTACAGCGAGACTCCTGCGCTGGGAGCTGCGTCAGGCCAGCTCTCTCTCTCTGAGAGCTGGTTCTCCCTTCTGGGCCCTGCAGCCTGCAGAGCTCGGGGTCTCAGCTCTCAGATGTGCCAGGCTGCACCTGCCACCCTGGGGGCCCCAGGTCCCCCTCCACTCCCCGCTGCCCCAGCCTGGGGTCCGCAGACACGGCACACTCACGTGAATGTAGTAGGTTTCCTCGTCCCCGTGCCGCTTCTTCTTCACGTTGGTGCTCAGGGCAGGGATAGCAGGGGGGCTCTGTTTGAAGGCTGGCAGGGGACGGGGTGGGGCAGCTTCGTGAGCAGGCAGGGAGGAGGGGCCACGCGCAGGTTAGCCAAGCCGACCCCGCCACCCGGGGTGAGCGGACCTTCCCAAAGTGCCCCTTGTGGACAGGCCTGGAGACCAGCCGCCCACTCGGATGAGCAAATCGGGCGGCCACCCACACGGGACGGAGGGGATCGGGGGCGGCCACGCAGGCGGAGCTGGCTCTGTCCCCTGGACACTGGCTGGTGCGTTTCCCCCAAGCCCTGAGACAGGTCCAGCTGCGTCCTGGGGGTGGCCTGGCTCTGACGTTCCAGGGTGGCCCTCCACCCCCGCGCGCCCGCCCCGGCCCTGCTCACCGCGCTTGCTGGCAGCCCCGCTCTTGGCAGCGCTCTCGTTCAGGGCCTGCTGTTCGCGGAAGTGGTCTTCATCCGCTTTGCGGTCTCGGCCAGGACAGGCACAGATGCGGCCCTCGAAGGACCGGCGGCCCAGCACCTGTCCGCTGTCCAGGGGCACAGCCGGGACCGTGAGCTCTGGGGCCCACCGTCCCCACCCACCTCGCACCCCACAGGACCGGCCTTGATGGGCCGAGGGCTCAGGGCTGAGTGCCCAGCTGCTCTGGGACGCCAGGTCCCCTGCGTCCCTCCCAAGGCAGCTCCTGCCCCAGCAGCCCCTCCCAGCACGTGGCCTGCAGGGCCCCTCCCCAGACTCGCCTCCAGGGCCTGCACCGCCCCTTGCTCATGGCCTCCCTGTCTCCCCAGCAAGCCCCCCAGCAGCACGGGCCCGAGTCCCTGCCCCGATCCCTCCCCGACCCCCGCGTCCGGCAGACTCACTCCCGTGTCTCCAGGGTGATGATGATGAGGATGGGCCGCCGGTTCATGCCCCCGACACAGCTGCTGTTGCACATGAAGTTGTACAGGATGGTGGTGAACTCTGTCCCCACCTGCCACAGGAGGGGCAGGGAGAAGCTGTGCTGTCGGCACGTGGGCCCCAGTCTGCAGGGCTGGGGGCTCCTGGGCTTCCAAGCACCTGTCCCTCACATCTCTGGGTAGGCAAGGGGGTGCTGGGCCCTGTGGTCCTCTGCCGTCTATCCACCCATCCACCGTCCATCCCCCACCCACCCATCCATCCAGCCAGCCACACAGTACACTGAGTGCCATGTGCTCTGCTGGCTCTGGAACCAAGAGAGCCATGGTCTGGTTGCTCCCCTGGCACAGGCTGGGGGCTGGCCCCGGAGGCGGGGTGTGAGCAGGCACATGCACAGGCCTCTGTGGCGCAGGTGTGTGTTTTGCAAACTGTGGGCTCTTCTGGGAAGTAGGGTGCATGGCACAGCTCTGGGCAGAGGGAGAGACCAGAGCCGTCCGAGTGGGCTCCCAGCACACACACTTGTTCCAGGGAGTGTGTGGAGACAGTGAGATGTGAACCCGGGACTCTTGACCCGTGGGCATCCCAGGACCACAAAACGGGCAGTTGTCACGGTCTCTCTGGGTCAGGATGATGGCTCAGGAAACCTGGCCTTTCACAAAACTGCTGGCACATGGCAGCCGCCAGGGGGCGGGAGAGACCTGCTTTCCTGGTCCTGGAGGTGCCAGTGAGGCTCGGGGGAGGGAAGGCAGGGTGGCAACCCCTCCCCGGGCCCGCCAATGCAAGGGCTGTTCCTAGGGAACCACAGGGGGTCCTGGGGGTCCTGAGGGACCAGGTACAGTGATGGGGCCTGGAAGGAGGAGTGCCTGGAGGACTGGGTACAACTCTGGGGGGGGGGGGGGCGTGTCTCAGACCCAGGTAGAGGAAAGGTGAGGGCTCGCCGTCACCCGCCCACCCTGGGAAGCATGGCCCACAAGGCGCATTGCTGGGTCTCGGTCTCCACCTGCCATCCTGGCACCCCCATCCCACCGTCACTGGTTGGTGCCACCCCTACTTCTCTCCACCCCAGCTTTTTACCCCAGTCCGGCCCGCACATCAGCCCCAGAACCTTCTGCTGCCTTCAGGTCAAAGTCAGACCCCCAGGGTCTCTCCGCCCCTGCCCACCTCTTGCAGCAATCACCCCCAGCCTCCCCCCCACCTCTGGGCCCTGCAGCGCTGTGCCCCCAACCGCAGGTCTCTCCTCTCCCCGCGGCCCCCCAGCTCTACCCGGGCTAACTCCTCCTGACCTCAGCCCCTCCATCCCCCAGAGCCCAGGCTGGGGCGTGGGAAACGGACGGGCAGGAAGAGGGGACGCAAGGGCCGGGCTGAGGCCCAAGGGTCAGCAGGCCCACCCCCCGCTGTAAAGCCAGGGTTGTGGATGCCTAGAGAGGGCCGGAGGTGACCTCCCCCCAGCTAGGCAGTGTAGGTGGTCAGAGCCCCACCCACAGGCAAGGGAGGGATGGACATCAGGGCGAGGGAGGATCTGCACAGCTCGGGACACTTGGGAAGTGACCCGAGGGGTCTCTGCCCCGAAGCCCTGCCCCAGCCTGGCCCCCTACCTGCGGGGGCTCGTAGGGCACCATGACGCTCTGCCTGCCGGTGACAGGGTCATCCACGTACTGCGAAAGGTTGTTGCCCTCCACGCGGATGAGGTGGCTGGCGGGGGCAGACTGTCCTGCCGAGAGGGGACGCCGCTTCAGAGAGGTGCCAGCCGGGATCTGCACCCCTGTGCCGGGCGCATCGCAGCGGACTCGGGCCTCCCAGTGGGACTCAGACCCGCCGGCAGCCCTCAGGCACCCGGGGCACTTGGCCCAGCAGCCCTGCTCCCCGCTCACCTGCGGGCACCGGCACCCAAGGCCCCAGGCAGAGCTGGCAGGACACGGGACTGGGGTGGGGGGGATGCTGAGCCCCCCTGTCAGCCCCTCGCACTGGACCTGCCGCCTCCAGGAAGGAGGCCCCTGGCCAGCCCTCTCCTTCCCGGCTGGGGCGCTGGCCGCTGGGCACAGGAGGGGGTGGGGCAGGGACACTCACCTTCGTTGAAGTCCCGCCCTAGCTCGTGGTTGGGGCAGCGCTTCACGACCTCGGTCACGTGCTCCGCCTTCTTGTAGATGGGCATGGCGCGGATGACAGTGCCCGGAGGCGGTGGGGTGGACACCTTGATCTGGATGGGGCACGTCTTGGCGATTTGGCAGTAAAGCTTCTTTAGCAGAGGAGAGTACTGCAGGGGGGGGTGTGGGGACCGGGGTGAGGCTGGCTGTCCCAACTCCACACCCTCACCTGCTGTGGCTCCCGCCAGGAGTCCCGGCCACCGCATGCCTGACCCTCGGCTGAACACCTCTGGGCTTCCTTCCCTCAAAGAGCCTCTCCCCGGCACCCACCCATCAGTGTCTGGCTGGTGTGGGCTCAGTGAGAGCAGCTGCTCTGAGTGCCCCGTGCGGCCAGGCTGAGACGCTTATCCACCTGGATCTCACTGGTTGGAGAAGTAGGTACCATTAGGTCCATTTTATGGATGAGGACAGTAAAGGCCAGGACGGTGAGAAGGAGCTGCTGGAGAGCAGGGCTGGGACGGGGGCTGGGAGCCAGGTCCAGTGCGTCAAGCCTGTGAACCTTAAGCCCCCAGACTGTAGTAGTTTGAAGGGGGGAGGGTACAGCCTCATGTCTCGGGTTTTAAAAGCCTGGAGTTAGGTTTTCTGTCCTCTGTACAGAGGAAACGTGCACAGGGACTCCCTGGGCCATCCTCTGAGGGGCCAGCCCTTTGGCTTACTTCTGGCCACTGCGGGTGCGGGGCTTTGACCTTGAAGCCCCAGGACCCCCGGCCCAAGACCTTGACCCAGGGAGGATCAGATGACTCCTGGGCCACCTGAAGGGACCTCCAGGGTGAGCGCCCAGAGGTCCAGGTGGCCCACCCAAGGACCCAGGCCGGCTCTCACGAGTTCAAAGTGACCCTTGATGGAAGGGTCCCTTGGAAACACGGGTGCCCACTCGTTTCCAAGCTGGCTGTCCCCCAATGACTGGCTCCTGGGGATCCATCAGGGCTCCTCGTGGCCCCATCCCCCACGGACAGTGGGGACATGAGGGTCTCAGAGTCCCAGGACGCTTCCTGTCCCCATGCCACGCCCCTGGGCCCCCCACAAGCCCCCGGGGACTGAGTTACTCCAGCCACAGGGTCCTGGAGAGCCCCCCATTGCATCCCACTATGGTCGTCAGGGAAACTGAGGCCGGACACGGGGCTGCTGCAGACCAGAGGATGAGCAGGTCTGATCCCACCTTTGCCGAGGAAGCTGGGGCCTGACACCCTGACCCTCTGGCCAGCAAGGGACACGATGGACCCTCAGAGCCTCATACTCCCAGCAACTCCAAGTCCGGGAAAAGCAAGGGAGGCGGCGCTCAGCCTGAGCCCAGGAGCAAGGGGCCCCCGCACCTCGGAGCCCTTGGCCCTGAGCAGTGCGAGACGTCCTTCCTCTGATGAGCTGAAACCCAGCTGGAAATGCTGACCTGGGGTGGGGTCTGAGGGGGCTCGGGGACAAGCCCGAGCTGGGGTCTCCCTAGTGGTGTCCTGGGGGATTGGGACCCTGTCCAACTCCCTCAGCGATGACTTCAGGACGAGCCCCCTTAGGCCCCTATCGTGGAAGGGAATTGGATGCCCACAGGGCTTGTCGCCTCCCGGGCGCCCCATCCACCTGTGCCTGCGACCCCGCTTCGGCAGGGTGGGACATCCCCCATGGGTGTAGGTGGGCCCTCAGTGGGCTTGGGGTCACACAGCGGGGCAGTTCTGCTTCCCAGGGAGGTGACCACTGACCTCCTGGGTCCCCACCGGCATAGATGCTGCCCCTTCACTCCCCAGAGCACCAGTTTGGGAGATAAGCTGAGCGTCCTGTCCTGAGGGCCGTGCCCAGGGCAGCAGTAGCCCAGCCCAAAGCAAACACCAGTTGCCAGTTTAGTGCCCAGCTCTCTTGTCCACCATGTGCGAGGCTTCGGGACCCGTCCCTGACCCGAGACAAGTGTGCAGTTAGTTTCCAGAGGAAACTGCCTGCTGAGTGCCATGGAGGAGCTCCAGGGGCCTACTTAGGGGACTTCCTGGAAGCGGAGGGCCCCACAGGGAATGGCGGGCCTCAGCTGGACTTCAGGGACCTGAACACAAGCAGTCATGGAGGGAGAGGCTGGGACCCCGAGAGCCGTCCACTCAGCAAGCCCTTGTTGAGCGCCCAGTGTCTGCCAGGCCCTCGGCTCACTGGGGAAATGGACAGAGCCCCTCAGCCCCCAGAAGAAACCAGACTTATGGGAGGCTCACGCCTGAATGCCACGCAGCCTCACCGGGGCCTCCTGCAGCGTTGGTGGATTCCAGAGGGTGTTTCTTCCCCTGCAGGTGTCCCACCTGCCTGCGGAGGGTCCAGCGAACGAGCTGACCAGGGCTGGGAGGGGCGTGTAGAGGACCCACAGAGAGCTGGCCTGGGCTGGGGGGTGGCCAGCAAGGGGAGAAGGCGTCGGAGGCCTGGCCACTGTGTTGCGGTTCTGGCTCTGGGTTTGATAGCTGGGATGCCTTAAACCACTGGACACCTCCCCGCGTCTTGATGGCTGGCCTGTGATGTGCTGCATAAAACAGCCCTGAACCTCGCCCACTGTGGAAGCGCCCGCACATGTCCCCGTGCGTCCTCGCCTCCGGTGAGGTGGCTCCTGGCCTCTGGTGTGAGCAGGGGCAGCGGGTCCAAGTCCAAGGCTGTGGGTGGGGAGGGATGGAGCCGAACGGGCCCCCAGGGGCACCAAGGCCCTGCAGTCCCCTCTCCGATGTCGACCAACCACCGCAGGCAGCCCCAAGGAGGGAATGGAGCCAACAGGGAAGGGGCCAGGCTCCAGGCGCAGCCTTGGGAGGTGCAAAGCCGCAGCCCCCGGCCCCCTCCCCAGGCTCCGTGACTGCCGCCACGTGGCTTCAGAGCCCCCGCCCCCACCAGCGCAGCCTGTCCCTCTGGCCTGCCTGCCCCAGTCCCACTGGCCACGGCCTCCGGAGCTGTGGACGCCCCGCCCCCGGGAGGAGCTGCGGGAGCTGTCCCTGGTACCGCGGGCAGCGGCCGCCTGACCGCCCGCCCCGCCGAATGCCGAAAGCTGCAAGCCGCAAGCCGCTGGGCTGGGAGCGCAGAGGTGCCTCGGGTGCCTCACCCCGGCTGGCTGGCGACGAGCGTGGGGAGAGGAGGCTCCTCCCTCTGCGTCCCTGGCCAGGCCCCCGATGGCCTTGGGTGGGCCCACTCCCCGTAGCGGTGTCCCCAGCCCAGTGCTGCCCTCAGCTGGCTGCCCACGCCGCCCTTGGGCACACACCCGGTCAGGCCCCAGGCCCTCGGCCCGGGTTGGACCCCCGGACGCCCAGGCTGGCCCAAGTCGGGCAGCGTCGGGGGGGATGCCTGAGGTCTAACCCCACCCTGGTAGCATCAGGTGGTGACACCTGCGGCCGCTGGGCTGCAGGGCAGGAGGGAAGCCTGGGAGGGGGAAGGGGTAGGCCTGGATAGCCAAACCTGGGGTTGAGGGCAGGGTGGGACCTGGAGGGAATGAAGGAGCTCCCCCACCCCCTCCCCTAGCTCCTTCCCCTCCTCCCAGAGCTCCGGGGTCAGGCCGCCCTGGGCACGGGGCAGGCAGGAGGAGGGCTCCTGGGTCCTCATCAGTTTTGTAAAAAAGGTCACGCGGAGATGCTTCTTCTCGCCCTCCCTCCCTCCTGCCTTTCCTTCCCTCCCTCCTGCCTTTCCTTCCCTAGAACCGCTAGATGGATGTGTTTCAACAGATTCCGAGCTGATAAAATCTTATTTATCTTCGGCGGTTGACACAGAGCCGTCAGGACTTGCCTGTTCGGGGATGCGTGAGTTCCTTCGTGTTTGCAGGAAATGGTTTGCCCAGACGCTGGTGTGTGCCCATCCTGCCCCCACCCGGTTCCTCTCCTGCGATCCAACCCCCACCCCCCGCCACCCACTCCACGATAGGCCCGGCCCAGCCTGGCTGGGAGCCTCGGCCCGGCAGGGCTGGTGCAGGGGGTGGTGGGCAGAGGGTGGCGGGCGCGGCGTGGTGGCGGCTGTTAATTTCCTCGCGCCTGCTCCCCTGCAGCTGGGTGCCCGGCACGGGCAGGTCTGGGCAGAAGGAGAGTGGAGAGGTGATAATAACTTGTCTGTCATTTTCCAGGGACGTGTAGCATCTTGCAAACCGCAAATACCGTTAACCAGCTTGGGTGAATCTGTTACAACAGATTCTGGAAGACGGGGCCTGCAGTGGGGGCTTTATTATTTTTACTGATTTTTTTATGGACCACTTTTATCTGCTTTCTGTGCGAGCGCGTGTGTGTGCATGTGAGGGAGCTCACACCCACATTTCTCTCCTCTTTTGGGTTATGGACCCTTTGAGGACCTCCCCAAGGCCACAGACCCTCACTCACCCTAGAAAAGCCCTTGTGTCTTCACTCAGCGGAAAGTGGCCAGGAGCATGGGGGGCTCTGACAGGTGTCAGGGAGGTGACCGGCCTGGGGGGCTGACCATCACCCCAGCCTGCTTCAGAGCACACACGCTCAGAAGGCAGCGAGGGCCCACACACAAGGAAACCCACGGCCAGCAGCCCACCTCGGCTGCGGGCCTGGTGGTTGGAGGCTCCGGGGGCCCCCTGGCTCCAGGGTGGGGGCCACAGCCGGTGCCTGGCCAGCAGATAAAGGAGGCTGCTCCAGCCCCCCCTTTTCTGTCAAGATGCTGTGCGATGAGTCTCAGTCCCGACTCCAAAGGGCCTTGTCGATCCACTGGCCGCCCCCCCATGAACAGTGCGGGGAGGGGGTCTTGCACGCGGGGGGTCCCATTGTTATCACTCTCACTCTGGCCCCAGCCAGAAGCTCCTTCCCAGGGCGGAAGGAGCTGCCCAGAGGCCGGCCCTGCCTTTAGCTTCAGTGACACCCTCACGGGCAGGGTGAGGTGAGCCTGGGCCTCCATCTGGTCCTTGTTCCGTAACCCAGGCACAACATCTGGCCACCCCCGGACCCTGAGGAGGGGGCGAGCAGTACGTATTCTGAGCCCCTGGGACAGGCCGGGCTTGCAGGGAGCCCCAGAACTCCCGCCAGCGGCCACCCCTCCCGCTCCCAGGGCACAAAGAGCGTCGATAGCCCAAGCACCACGCTCAGCCCCAGCCAGGTCCAAACACGGTCCCTCTGCCCACAAGCTTGACTTTGCCAGCTGGGGAGCCTGCCTGTCCTGGCCTCCTTTGAAGACCAGCGTCCCTGCTGCAGGGGCCATCCCCCAGCTGGCCTCATGGAGAGAGCCCTCTGGCAAGAACCCGGCCAGCAGGGCTGGGGGCCGTGCCCGGCACGGGGCGGCGGGGGGAGGCTGCCCACCTGCCCAGCTCTGCCCAGCACCGGGAGGGCCCCCTTGACGGCCAGGGCAAGGAGGTCCCCACTACGCTCACCCCATCCCACCTGCAGCCTTCTGAGCTGGCCTGGCCTTGTGAGCACGGTGACTGCAAGGGTCAGTGGGCACCTTCCGCTCACAGGACAGTCCGGGAGCCTTGGCCTGTGGGCCCACCATTCTGGACACGGCCACTGTCCAGTGTGGGCAATTCCTTCCCCCAGCGCCCTGCAGCTCCCAGATGGCCTGGGGCTGGACCAGAGGCAGGAGGCTGGGGGGATGGCGGGAGGGGAGGCCAGGCTGTGGCCGCAGCTGTAGCAGATACTCAAGGTGGCCTCTCCGGAGGGCCGTCATGTCAGCCCCGACGGGAGCCCTGAGGATGGGCCCTCCTGTCTCTGACCTTCCTGCCATGGCAGCTGCAGGTAAGTCCCCAGTTCAGGACCACAGGTAAAGCCACGCCCTCCAGCCAGGAAGCAGTGAGGGCATCTCTTCACTAAATCAACTCCACTCCCGGCCAGCAGGAGAGGAGCCCCCGGGGACCTGCACGCCCTGGACACGTGGGGTGGTCACTTTTCAGCTTTTAGTACAGTTGGCTGCCATCGAAGTTTTCACTGGAACCTGTAAATATCCAGCGAAGCATCTGGGGCAGGGAGTGCTGGCTTCTGCACATCTGACCCCGCAGCACACGGCGGCTCCCATCACATCAGCACCACCTTGGTTCATCCTCCCCGAGGCCCTGGAGGCACTGGCTGCCCCCTCACAACACAAGAACCCACGGAGGAAGGGGCCGCCTCGCCCTGGGCAGGTCTGCGAGCCTGGGGGAGCCTGCCTGCAGGCCACTGCGTGTTTCCCCCAACGGCCTCTGACTGTCCACTTCACTGAACCCTGTGCACCTTTCATGGGGGCCTTCCTGCCCTAGAATGAGCTGCAGCACTCACAGCCCCGATCGAGGCCGGTGGAATTTCAGGGCCTGGGATCCATGAACTTGAGCTTGGCTTCCAAGGTTGGGATCTGAGAAAACCCCAAAGCAGATTTCCCCGACAACCAACCACAGGGACCCACCCTGCTTGGAAGCCAAGCTCCAACTCGCTCCCCCAGGGCCAAGGTCCAGGGCACTCAGGACCCCATGGCTGCAGCAGTGGTTCTAGGAGAAGCTGGGGCGAGAGCTCCCCTTCGGCCCTCATTTTCCCAGCTAGAGAGGGGGCTAAGGGCACTGGAGGGTGGGGCGGGAACAGGGGGCCAGGTTCAGGTGCGGGAAGAGGAGGAGGGGCGGGTCCCAGGCCCTCCTGGCCTGTAGCTACGTTTACCTCTGAGCCTGGTCAGCCCTGGAGCATTGTAATTATAAAGTGTTCTTTATAATAGAGGAATATATATAAAGGAATTTTCATCAGTCAATAAAAATCAGACTGCAAAGGCGAACTGGGCAGACTCTCCCCGCCCAGTGGCAGCTGTCACTCACTCACTGACAAACAGTAGTCGCAGGCTTGCTGGGCCCAGGTGCTCCCCGCCAGGGCAGGCCCTGGACCTCTGAGGGGTCAGCCCCCCTCACCACTGGTCCACTGGGTCCTGGGGGGGGCCCCTGGACCCACCCCTCGGAGCTGAGATAAGGCTGCTCCTTTGACGCGCTCCACAGAGGGGCACAGGCTGTGCCCCCCACAAGCTGCGTGATGAAAGCCAGGGGTCAGGCTGCCGGGGCTCAGACCCCCACTCCACCCTTTGCTGACGGGCGACCTTGAGCAGGGACCTGCCCTCCCGAGCCTCAGTTTCCTTATCCGTAAAGTGAGGAGGACACGAGAGCCTACAATTTGTACCGGGGTGCTCGGGGTGGGGGGGCTACCCACGCAGGGGCCCTGCAAGGGCACTGTCCACGCACCAACCAGACACCCTAGAATCCACGGAGCTGTGTCCAATTTGGAAACAAGCCCCAGACAAGAGAGGACTCTTGGTAGGACATCTATTGCATCATGCCCGGCCCACAGCCCCACACCTGGGAGATGGAGCCCTGTCCCTGGGGGCTCCCCTCGCCTCTCCTGCAAGAACCTCGGGGCTGGGAGTGGGGACTGCCCTGGGACCCCTCGGCGACAGGGACTCGGGGCCCCTTTCAGGGCCCCCCAGGCTGAGTTCTGTGACCTCCAGGCGCAGGGCTCCCCCGCTGCTTGAGGGGACCCCCACCTCGGGCCGCGAGCTGGGGCACTGACCCCCCAGGACTAGCCGCAGGGAGCGCCCCCCCGCGGAGCTCCGCACAGGGCAAGCGTTTGCTGCAGATTCTCCCTGAGTACTCGGAGGTTCATCTCTACAATGAACACTGCTAGGACTCTTCCCTCGGCTTCAAGTACGTATAATTGCTTCTGGTGCCAGTAAAAGGTATTAATTCCACTTATGCATTCCATAAACTTTTAGGATAACGCAATTGATACCGCGATCATGTTGGGACACCTCCACTATTATTTTCCTACTTGCAAACCTCCGAGGGGCTGGAAAGTTTTCTCCCGAATCCATTAGCGTTGACTCAGCCACCTTCTACCCAGGAATCCCTCGTAGAGCCTTTGCGTTTCCCAGGCCCCCTCCCACGTGTTCCTGGGGCAGGGGTGGGACGGGAGGGCATTCACATCACGTGGGCCAGCTCGCTCTCAGGACAGACGGATGGACACACACCCTGTCGGATGTGGGGGCAGCTGGAGGTCATCCAGGGGGCTGTGTTCAGGCTGGGGGGCTGGCTGGAGGCCCCCAGGGACAAGCTGTGCCCTCGCACCCGTGCGTACCCGCCCCGTCTCGCCTCACGGCAGCCTGCCCTGTGGGCCATCAGCAGTGTCACCCAGTCTGCCCGAGGCGCCCACAGATGCCCAGCTGGGCCAGGGCTCCGACCACACCAAGCCTGCCTGCTGACCTTGGAGCCCCTCCCCAAACTCCAGAACGTCAAGGACAGCCCCTTCCCTGGAGAGGCTCAGGCTGGGAGCAGGAAGGGGCCGGGCTGGGCTGGGCAGCCTCCGGACACCCTCACATCGGCTGTTCTTCCTCTCTGCTCCCTGGGACTCTTGTCACCAGCTGTCCCCACACTGCCAACCCACGGGGGTCCCCGGGATGGGAGTGGCCATTGGGCCCAGAGGCCAACCCCACCATGTCCCGGGGAGGGTGTGGACAGGGACCTAGGCACCTGGCACTGCCATCCCTGTCCCGGCTCCACCCGCCCACCGGCCCAAAGAACATCAGTGCCCAAGGGTGCCGGGCCTTGCTCACAGCTGTGATCTCTCACAGCATCTGTCTCTCTCCAAAGCCCAGACGGCCCCGAAAGGAACAAGCCTCAGCCAGAACGCTCACGAGCAGAGAACGCTGGCGGGGTGCTACAGAACCTCCTGTGACACAGCGACCCCGCCGGCCAAACTGCCATCTCCTCCCGCCCCTGCTCCTGGCCACTGTCTCAGGTCCCTCCTCTGGCTGCTCAGTTACCTGCTACCCACCTCCTCCTGACTCCTGTGGGAGGGGAGGGGCTGTCAGAACCCTGGGCAGCGACCAGGAGGGGCCTGCGTGCCTGTGTGTGCAAGTACACGTGTACAGTGTCTGCACGTGGGCATGTCTGCACATGTGTCTGCATGTCTGCCTGTGTGTGCATGTCTGCACATGTGTTCGTGTTTGTGCATGCATGTACGAGCGTTGCGTGCACGCATACGTGCACACACGCCTGTGAGCTGAGGGCTCCAGGCCCCCCTGCCCCCAAAGAATGCAGGCGTGAGAGCTGAAGTCAAGGGACACAGGTCAAGGCAGATGAAGCACCTGGGGCCGGGGGGACTCCCAGGAGGCCTTGGCCAAGCAGAAGCCAAAGACCCCATTAACAGCTGCGGTCGCTTGGGGGCTGGTGAGGGTGTTTTTCCTGAGCAGGAAGAGGAGAGAAGGCAGCAGTCAATTTGCAACTGAGCTTGAGAAAAATACGAATTATCTATCAGTTACCAGCCGGCTGGCGTAGGGGGGCCGCACATGGCACGGCGCGGAGGCCCGGAGGGCAAGCCCGGGCGGCAAGTCTGGGCAGCGCCCGCACAGCCAGGCCCCCAGAGCTGCAAGCAGGCAGGATGCCCGGCGGTCCCCGTCCTCACCATGAGCCGGCCGCCTGTCCCCCACCCCTCCCCGGGCACGGCAGGGAGCCTGCAGGGGTGGGCTCCGCCCCCAGAGCCGAGGTGCCACGGGTCTCATTATGGGTGTGTGTCCCACCTCCACCCCCGCACGGAGACGGGCTGGGGAGGGCGTCTGTGGGCACGAGCAGCGGCACCTTCCTCCTCAGCTCAGCTCCGCGAGCCCTCAGCGGGGGTGCAGGTGGAGGTGCCCAGGCTGGGAGGGAGGTGTCCACTGCTCGGGCACGGGGGGAAGCGGGGCTGGGGCTTGGAGACAGAGCTGATCGGACAAATGAGCCTTCCCCTGCCCCCTGGTGTGGCCGCTGGGCTGCCTCCGTCCTGGACAACAGACCACCCCACGGGGCCACTTAGGGCCCGCACAACTGTGACCAAGCCATGAGCCCCTCCAGCCCTGAGGCCACACACCTGGCAGGGGGCGGTGGAGGCAACCGGGAGGGGGCAGCTCCCGTCCCTCCCTGAGGACCAGCTCAGACCATCCCAGGCGCTCAAAGCCACTCAGATGCTACAGACCCCATCAGCATCCTCAAACAATGCAGAGGAAGGGAGCCAGGAACCCCCCAAGCTGCCTGCCAGGACTCCTACGGGACCAGCAACTCAGGCTCTGATGACAGAACGTCAGTGAAGGAGGGACCGGGACCCTCCCCCTTAGAAGAGAGAGAAAGGGCTTAGGGAGCAAGTCAGACTGTGGAACAGGAGCAGTAGTGAGCCTCCTGTCACTAGAGATGTGCAAGTGGAGGGATGCCTCGAGGGCCAGACCTCAAAGCAGGGGTGTGGGGAGCAGGACCCCACAGGCAATAAAGAAGCCCCCGCAGGTGCAGCTTTGGCTAAACGACCTTGTCCAGGAGGACCAGGCTCCATGGCAGCCCACCCCCACCCCCATCGTCCAAGGAAATAATGAAGACGCCGGCACCGACTGCGCTAAGCCCATCCCGGTTAAGCCTTATCACCTCCACCAGTGGAGCGATGGAGTGAGAATTCCCAGAGGAGGACATCTGGGCACCGACAGGAGCAGGTGCCCCTCTTGGCCCCTGGAAGCCCTGGAGTCAGTCTGAGCCTTGACTCAGCGATGGGTCAGCGGCCGGGGGAGCCCACGGCTCAAGCAAGAACCAGAGATAGCTGCAGGGGGCCGTCCAGGCTGCCTGCCGCTCTGCCCCACCTCTGGCCACCCCAGGAGTGTGGGAAAGCCACAGCCTGGCCAGCAGGGCAGTGGGGACAGTGGGAACCGGTTCTCAAAGCGTAGGACCTCAGTGTCACCAGTTCGGCACTCCCTCGGGGGCAGGAACCATCCACCCTGCATGGACTCCTTTGCTCCAGGGTCCTTTTCCAGGGGCTGGGACTGAGCACGGAGCTGCTGTTCCCAGAGGAGGTGACGTGGCCCCATGGCCAGGACCGCCAGAGCCAGGCTCACTCTCCCCTCCTGGGGGCGGGCAGCAGACCTGGAGGGTCCTTGGGGCACCCTTTCCTGCCCAGTGCCCTAGGCTCCGAGGCAAGCCGGCAGTGTATCCGGGGGTCTTGGTGCCCCTAACCCTTTGCTCTGCCCTAGCAGGGACATCAAGCAGCGCCTTCCTCTCCCAGCCGCAGTGTGGACAGTGCAGTTCAGTGGTTGGGGGCACAGCCGCAGGAGCCAGCCACCAGGTCCCCACGCCAGTGCCCCCACTTAGCGCCTGCATAACTCGAGCAGGCGACTTCCCCTCCCCGTGCCTCCTGGACCCTAACATGGGACAACAGTAGACTCTTGTCTCGTGGCTGCAGGCAGTTTCAAGGGTTTACACAACCTCAAAGAGCTTAGGGCAATAGCAAGTCACAGCTCTCGGGGAGCAGCCGTGGGTGTGTGGGATGTTATCACGTTTGGCAAAATCTCGACCATCTCGACGGGGGGGGGGGGGTCAGATTGTTCCCAAGGGCACGGTGGCAGGACCTGGGGTCCGCGGCACCGTGGCTCCATCCCTGAGCCCCTGTCTCACACCCACGCTTGGAGATGACAACCCAGAGAGGGAGTGGGCAAAGCCGAAACCCGCCGACAACAGACACCTCCGGCCAGCCCTGCGCTGCCTGGAGGAGGTGGCCTCCGTGGGCCCCGGCGCCAGCCTCAGATGGCTCCAGGTGTCCGAGCTGTGAGCCTGCCGCCCACCCAGCACAGGACTCAAGCCAGAGCCCCCACTGAGCTCAGGGATGCCGCCGGACAGTCCTCCTGAGAAGGGTCTGCCTCCGTCTTCGCCGGGGGGAGGGGCATGCCCATCTCCTCTGGGGCCCTGTGGGAGGCTGGCCCACTCTGGCCACGCGTCCGTCCGAGGGGTGGGCACGCCCAGACTGCCCGGCCCCGAGACCCGCCTCCGGCCCGACGCGCCTCCCGGCCAGGTGGGAACCCTGGGCGGACGCGGATGTGCACGGCGGCCATCCCTGGGCGCCAAGGACGCGGGCAGCCCCTCCCCACCGCGCGCCCCACAGGTGACCGCCGGAGCCGGGGCGCCACTCACCGTCCAGGTGGCCGACTTGGCTGTGCTCGACTGCTGGAAGGTCACCTCGAAGTGGTGGGGGCCGGGGTAGTCGGCGTTGGAGGGGATGGCAGGCGCGGGCGACATGGCGTCGAAGGTGGAGCTGGGCTGCGCGTAGGGCGAATGGCTGGGCACGCGAGCGGTGTGCTCCGGGGCGTAGGGGCTGCCGGCCGAGGCCGCGCGGCTGCCCAGCTGGTCCATGGTGCTGCTCAGCAAATGCAACTGGGACTGGCAGGAAGGGGAGGAGGGAAGGGGGAGACACACAGTCAGGCTGGAGAGTGGAAGCCATCCCGTCGGGAGGTGTCCTGTTACAGGAGCCTTAAAGGGCCAGCAGCTCAGTCATCCCAAATATTTCCTCGGGGGGTGGGGGGGTGGGGGGGTGGAGAGGGCCCACCCGACAGGTCACTGCTTGTGTTGGGATAAACTGACATAGTCACCTCGCCCTCCCCTCTCCATCAGCCTCCCAGTGCCTGGGATCCTGGGGCTCCGAGCACACCTGGAGGGGACCGGCCTGCGGGGGCGGCTCCCAGCCCCGACTGACACCCTGGCCGCCGGGCGCACTCCCCAGGGGCAGCACCCGGCCCAGAGAGCCACGCCTCCTGCTGTCCCACCGTTACAGCTCAAGCTGGGGAGACCCCACCCCCGGGAGCAGGGCAGAGGGCGGCCCCAGCACGCAGGGTGGGCACACCCCAGGCTCCCGTGCAGGGGCTGCCTGCCCAAGAGGCTTTGGGAGGCCAGATGTGGCCCCTCGGTCCAGCCCTGTAGGTGGTGGGACAGAGTTGGGGGCTGAAGGACGGTGGCTGAGGCCACTTGCGAAGGGCCTCTGTACGATGACAGGCTGCCTTCATCCATCCGCATCTGAATGCCCCCCCAGTTCCCCCTGCTAGCAGGTCTGCCTGGTCCACACCCTCTGCCCACCCCAGGGCACTGGCAGCCTAGCCCCCTCTGGGGCCACACACAGAAGGAACAGGAACTCTTAGCCTCATGGTGTGGGCGGGTCCCCTGGGTCACCCTCTGTGGGGTCCGGACCAGCAGCCCCTGCCCGGAGCTTAAGGGAGGCCCCAGCGAGGAAGGGAGGGGGCGGGCACCGGCCCACGCTTCAGCGTCTTGAATCCAGGGCAGAGCAGGTCTCCCCTGGAGGGCTGGCAGGGAAGACCCACCTTCCCAGTCAGGAGGCTTCCAACAGGAGGCGGTTCGGAGGGTGACACAGTAGCTGACAGGGGCCAGACCTGCTCTAACCGCAAATGTTTAAACAGCTCCTTCTCTGTGCCAGCCAGGCTCGGAGGGAGGGCGCTACTGCCCCCGATTTGCAGATGAGGAGACTGAGGCTTGGAGTGGGGATGGTAACGCCGGGGCACCATGAACTGGGGGGACTTGCATCTGGAGGGCAGAGGGCCTGGAGTCCCCCTAGCGGGGCGGGGGGGAGAGGCAGACCGGACAGCGGGAGAGGGGCCCCTTTGCTCTGCACCCCCTTCCGAGAGGCAAGCACTCTGTCCCCTCCTCCAGACTGAAAAACAAACGAGCTAATTCCTTGGATGGTGGGGAGAACCCCCGCCGTGGGGCGACCCCGGTGCTCAGCCCCCCCTGCACATCAGGAGGATTGGGCTCCATAACCCAGAGCCCCCTGCAGCTCAGCACCCCGGAGGCATACCCGTGTCCACATCACCGAGTCCCCCGGGCCCCCTCCCGACCTGGGGAGGGAAAGCCTCTCCTGAGGTCTGCCCAGCCTGGAGGAAGCTCAGCACAGGTGATGACCGAGGGGGAGGGAGGTGACGGGTGATGGATGACAGGCGGCTGATTCTTACCAAAGCCACTGCCCCCCACCCCCCCAGCCCCGTTCCTCCTGCCCCACCGTGCCTCCCAGAGGCCAGGCAGGTGCTTTCCTCGGATGCTCCAGCCCTGACGGCCAACTGCCACCCAGTGCAGATCAGCCGCCAGGCCCAACCCCATGCCCTCCCCGTTGGGGACAGCCAGACTGGGCGACGCCGTCAGGGTGTTGGCACAAGGCCCTGGCCGAAACTGCCATCTGACAGATCCCTTGGGTGGGTCTCAGGCTTTTCTATTTGGACCTCCAGGGCCATTCCCCCCACCCTGTAAACCTGGGGCCCAACACCAGTGGGATGGGGGACCCCTGCTGCGCAGACCCCACTTCCCCGCCCCACTAAGGCCATCTTCCCTGGTCGGCGGTCCCCCCAAAGGCCTTCCTAACTTCCTGTGCCTTCACCTGTAAGACGAAGGGGGCCCAGTGCCCACTGCCTTGCCTACCTTGCAGGTGGATAAACAAACTGCCGAGTCCGTGTGACGGAATGTTATTCCTCCACCATCAGAAAGAAACTACTGACGCTACAACCCAGAGGAAATGCAAAAACCCGCCACATGAAGGCGCCGACATGAAAGCTCACACGCCATACGGTTCCCGTTTACATGAAAGTCCAGGGATGGCAAACCCACAGGGACAGACGCAGATGGGGGGCGGCCAGGGCTGGGGTGGGGCTTCGGGGTGACAGCTAAGGTGCAGGGTTCCCTTCTGAGGCCATGAAAATGCTCTCAAATGGACTGTGGTGATGGGCCCATATACCTGTGAATTTTTTTAACTGGAGTATAGTTGATTTACAATGCTGTGTTAGTGTCTACTGTACAGCAAAGTGATTCAGTTATACACACACATGCATATTCTTTTTCATATTCTTTTCCGTTATGGTTTATCACTGGATATTGAATATAGTTCCCTGCGCTATATAGTAGGACTTTGTTTTTTGTCCATCCTGTAAATAATAGTTTGCATCTGCTCATCCCAAACTCCCAATCCATCCCTACCCTGCACTCCCCACCTTGGCAACTCTAAGTCTGTTCTCTGAGTCTGTTTTGTGAATATGTTTTAAAAATACTGAATTGTATACTTTAAGTCGGTGAATTGTGTGGTATGCCAATTATAACTCAATAAAAACAACTGAGGGACCCGGCCAGTCCTCACCTCTCCTGGCCCGGGCCATTGTGGGCGTGAGGGGAGCGACAGCCAACACCTCCAGAGGGCCCGGGTGGGGGCCCCACGTGCTCTCACACCCCCTTGCTCCGGGAGGGCACTGCTCTGCGTCCCCCCGGCTTACGCCTCCCCACTGGACTTCAGACCCGACAAGGACAGACCTTGTCCCATGGGTCATCAACGTACCCCCGCGCGGGCACAGGAAACGTGGCCAGTGTGAACTAAGTTGCGCTGTGGACATAAGGGCACAGACTCCAAGGACTTAGTGCCAATGAAAAGAATAGAATAAAATATCTCTGGGCTTCCCTGGTGGCGCAGTGGTTGAGAATCTGCCTGCCAATGCAGGGGACGCGGGTTCGAGCCCTGGTCTGGGAGGATCCCACATGCCGCGGAGCAACTGGGCCCGTGCGCCACAACTACTGAGCCTGCGCGTCTGGAGCCTGTGCTCCGCAACAAGAGAGGCTGCAATAGTGAGGGGCCCGCGCACCGCGATGAAGAGTGGCCCCCACTTGCCGCAACTAGAGAAAGCCCTCGCACAGAAACGAAGACCCAACACAGCCATAAATAAATAAATAAATAAAATTAAAAAAAAAAAAATCTCATTCACAATTTCATATTGATCACTTGCTGAAATGAGCAGTTTGGGAAAAGCCAAATAAATCCTTGAATTATTTTCACTGTTTCTTTTCACCATTTTTAATGTGGCTACAAGAATATGCAGTGTTACATGTGTGGCTTGCATCTCATTTCTACTGGACGGCCGGCACTGGACAGGGTCCTCAATCAGTGGCCAGTGAGGGACTCGCAACTGTAATTATTGTTATTGCTATTATTATTATTAATTATTAGCACGTCCTTTGGGGTTGTAGTGCGTTTCTCATTACAGAGTAGTTACTCAGGAGGGTTGCTGAATGAGACAGCAAGTGGGCACAGGGATGGAGGGATGGAGGGATGGATGGATGGAGGGGGGGATGGAGGGATGGAGGGGGGGATGGAGGGATGGATGGAGGGAGGGAGGAAGGGAGGGGGGAGGGAGGAATGGATGGGGAGGGGGAGGGAGGGATGGATGGAGGGAGGGAGGGAGGGAGGGGGGAGGGAGGAATGGATGGGGGAGGGGGGAGGGAGGGATGGATGGATGAATGAATGGATGGATAGATGGATGGATGATGGATGGATGGGTGGATGAATGGATGGATGGATGGAGGGAGGGGGGAGGGATGGATAGATAGATGGATGGGGCAGCAGGATGCCCCCCACCCCACCGTACAAATGCCCAGGAATGAGGACGGGATGTGAGCCTGCTTCTCCCACTTGCAGGAGGCTGAGAACCTGGTGGGTCCTGGGGGAAGGGGTCCCAGCCTGCCAACCCAACCCCCAGAGAGCTCCTTTCTCTTCTAGGTGATCAGCATGACCCCTCTGGAGGGTCTTCCCTTTCGCTCCACCAAGGGCGGCAGGGAGCCTTCCGCATCCCTAACAAGGACAGCCCATCCTGGGGTTTCATGTCTGTCCCCCAGGCTCCATCCCCAACAGGAGGGCAGCCCAGGCCAGCGGAGCAAACAGCCCCTGCCTCCCAGTTCAGGGGAAGCAACCGTGTTCAGATTTTAACTTGTCCACATTCTTTACAGATCTGAGGCGAGTGCCAGGGAATTAGTCATTGAACCAAAAGCAGCAGGGCTGATAGGATCTCCACGCCCAGCAGCCACAAAGCAAGAGGGAGCCTGGAGGCTTCCAGCGGGCTGGCCCGGCACAGGAGTCCTAATGAGATGTGGGACCGCTGCGTCCATCATCCAGCGAGGGTCCCATCTCCTCTCCTCTCGCTCCAGCCCTCCAAGGTGGCAGGCTCAGGGGCCTCCTGTGGTCTGGGGGCCTGGGAAGCCCCCCTTCTCCCCGGGAGCCTGATGACACTAGCCTTGTGCTGGGCAGATGCTGTCGGGGCAGACCGCCAGCGCTGCTCCTTCCCTCCGTCCTGCTTCCCCAGGGACACCCCTGCCCACACCCGGAGAGACAGCAGAGATGTTTGTCCCCCTGGTTTCCCTGAGGCTTTGAGCGCAGCTGGGAACCCGCAGACTAGGAAGTGTTGCATCCTCACCTTGAAAGGCCCTTCCTTCCCTACCCACAGGGAACTTTGCATTTCCTTCCCGGCCAGGCAGGGAGCTTTGCTGGGGCCACCCCCCACCCAGACCCAGCTGCTAAACAGGGGAGCCTGGACCCCAGGGGAGGCCAGCGTGGAGGCCAGTGTCGTGCCCAAGGCGGCTGCACCGAAGCCGGCAGGGGTAGGGGCTTCTCCAGAACCAGAGGCCCCCCCGAAGCTGAGACGAGACCCACTTGGCAACAGGGAGGAACTCAGGCAAAACCAGGACGCTTTTGGTTTGTCTGGCTTTCAGTAAGAACTCCCAAGAGAGTGGGCTGATTGGGGCACGCCTGGCCCGCGGCGGCCCGCATGTGCCTACACGCGCGTGCAGGGCTCCTGGGCCCGACCCAAGGAGGGCCGCAAGCGAGCGGGAGTCGGGAGCCAGCGGGTGGCCTCTCCCCAGCACCCTCGGAAGCACCAGGCCTGCCTCTGAGCCTCAGAGGCCCCTACGCCCCGTGCGCTGGGCTGGAGCTCTGGGAGGGGGTCTCGAGGCAGAGAGCACTTCCCTCTCAGATCTCAGTGCCTCCGGCGGAGCAGGACGATGCCCTGGGGGCCCCTCTCTCCAGCCCCTCCAAGACGGTCCATCCATTTGCTCCACAAACGTGTTCTGATGCTCTCTGTCAACTTAGAGCAAGATGCTGGGCCGAGGGAGGGAGGTCAGACTGCCCTCCAGGTGCGGGCCGTCTGCAAACCCACACCGTGTGCCTGGGTTTATGTCCCAGCCTCCGCAGGGCAGCCAGGCTTGCTCCTGGGGTCAGCGTCTCTCAGGCAGGAATCCAGAGTGGCCTATTTTTGCTCCGTGTCGGGCAAGGGCGCACCTTGGGGCCCTCCAGGGGGGCCATGTGCACACGTGTGCTCACACACAGGGCCCAGAACACACGCGGAGATGGGGCACGGGGCTTAGACCTCAAGTTGTGGCCACCCATCTGCAGAGGGAGGCGGTTGAATGGGGAGGGGCTGAGGGGGTCCCGCCCCCTGAATGGACATCCCACTGCCAAAGCCTCCGGAGTCCCAGGGAAAGGAGGAGGCTTCCCGAGGAGCTGCGGGGAGAGGTCCAAAGGGGGCTGCCCCGGGGTCGGGACCCCGGCCCAGTCCCCGCCCACCCCCAGCCCCGCCACCATGTCCCCAGCCCCCAGCCTCAGGGGCCTCTTGCCCAGTCACTGCAGATCTGCTGCGGGCCTTCCCGCACACAGGTTAGCCCCAGACTGGACGCTCAGAAACTCTGGGCTGAATGAACCAGACCCTGGAACTCCCAAGTAGACCCCCCGAATCACACAGGCCCACTGTACCCATTCCTGTGCTGGGTGCATGCTGCGGCAAAAGGCAGCTCCAGCCCATGGCAGTCCTTCCAGGAGACCCTCGTGGGAGTGACCACACTGCACCAGCCAGCACCCCGCCAGTGCCCAGGGGCCGGCCACCTCCCCGTGAGGGCAGGGAGGCGGCCCCCCTGCATCCTCCTCTGACCCCCACAGACTGCCGTCCCAACCAGCCTTCTCCAGGACCTGGGCTCTTCCCTCTCCACCAGGTCGACCCTTTCATTGCGAGCTGGATTTTGTGGGTTTATAAGTCTCCCATTTTATGTGATTATCTATTTAGAATTTGTAAACCATCTCAAATGATCTTGGGGGATGCACCTGGGAAATAAACCGACTTTGACAGTTTGTGTCCCATTCCCTCCTAATCTCTAGCCTCCCTGCGTCCATGACCACCTTCAGCAAGGCTCCAGGATGCTAAGATTAGACAAGGACAGTACAGACGGGCTGTGACGTGCAGTCAGGGGACCCAGCACAGATTTACATTTAGGTACCACAAGTGCTCTCCGGAGTAAAACTTATTTTTTTTAGTGAACGTGGTAACAGAAAAACTTGTCAGAAAAATTTAAAACGACTCTGGTTATGTCCCCAAAGGTTTCAGGCTGCCTCACCCAGTGGAGGGGACTCGAAGCTAGGCCAAGCGGGGGCAGCTGGGGAACGTGGAGCTCAAACACTGACTCAGGAAGCATCTGTCTGTCCCGGCCGCAAGGACACAAAGATTCGAAAGACAGGACTCGCTCGCCTTTGGGCAGTGATAAGAGCTCCCAGGAAGCCCCAGTTTCCAGCCTCCTTTCGACACTGCAGGTCCATACCACAGGGCCTTTGCTCGTGCTGGTCCCCCCACCCCCAATACTGTCTCTCCTACCTGTACCACCTCTCAAGGATCACCTCCTCCCTGAAGCCACCCAGGCTCTCTCCACCTGTTCTGGTGTTCGAGGACTTCCTCCGCTGCTTCTCTGGGTACAGTAACATGATGATGCACACCCATGTGGGTTCACATCCGTGCCCACCTTTCACCAACGGCTTCTGTGAGGGCCCAGCAGTTAATACACTAAGAAGCTGAGAATGGCGCCCGACACACGGAATGCACAGACGTGTCTGCTGTTGTTCCTACCGGCTCCCTCTCCCCCTACCTGCCCCCAGGTGGGCATGGATGGCCACGGTCCTGGGAGCTACCACATGGATGGCTATCGTGGAAACATTGGTTCTGGCTCCTTCTTTTCTAAGCCATAGGAAGGCCAGCTCACTCATTCTTCTGCATTTCTGGCAGAAATGGAGGTTTCACGCTTTTAATGTTCTTTCAAGGTGTGGTCAGAAGACCGTCACTCAGGGCACCCACCCAAGGCCCTGAGGGCCCGTCTCGGAGAGGGCCCCCTGGGAGGTTTGACCTTTTCTGGCAGCTTGGGCCCATGCCCATCCCCCCAAGTGCTACTTCAGTTCAGCAGAGAATGATCCAGTAGGTCGTAGTGCACCCTTCCCTCCACGCCCAGAAAGGATCAGGAGGGACTCAGCAAGGGACAGAAATAACAGGACAACTCGAAAGTGCAAAGGAGGCTGCCCAGCGGCGAGGGCAGGCTGGCAACCAGCGTAAACAGGGACCCAGGATGAGACACGTAATTACAGAATCCCCACCGTCCAGGGAGCAGGGTCAGGAGACAGAAACTTCTCCTCAGCACGGAAGCCCCGACCTCAGAGATGAGAGGCTCCTACTAAGCTAATTTCTCTCCATCAGAGTGTACAACCCATCCAGACACCTTCCTCCTATTCTAGCTCCTATTTCTGCATTAAGAGCCTGCTGAGTTTCCAGGACACCTGCAGCTCACACGGGCAGCTGTCCCGCAGTCCAGTTCATGGTGCCCAAAGTGTGCGCCACGGCACGACTGCAGACCTTATCAGAGCTTTGAGGACAGCCGGCGTGTGAGGCGAATCTTGGAGAGAGAAGTGGCACGGAGCGCTTGCTAACCAGGAGCTCCTGTCCCCACAGGAGCCAAGCTAGCTGGCAGTGGGGGGTGAGGGGAGAGGACCTGCCTCTGGCTCTTTAAAATGGCCTCCCTTCTGGCAGAGGGCAGGCTGGAGGGGGACAGTCTGACAAAGAGCTGTCCCTTCCCCGTCAGGCAGGGATGAAGTTCCGCCCTGTGGGACAGCGCCCTGGTCCTGCCTCCAGGGAGTGCTGGGGTCCCCGCCCATCCCAGGGCACCCAGCCACCACTGGCCTGTCCCAGCCCTGCCTTTTCCAAGTGGCCTGGCTGCATGGCTTGGCCACTGCCTACTCTGTTCTCGAGAGGAGGCCAGGAGACCTGGAGACAGTGGCCGAGCAGCAGAACGCTTGCCAGCTGGGTCCCAGGGCACCCGTGCTGCCACTGGTTTGCCCGTGGGACTGGGTTGGGGCTGAATTGCCGGATTCTAGAGAAGCCAGGAGTGTCCCTGGGGGGCACTTCCCGGGACTGCACCTGTGTCCCTGCTCCTTCCAGGAGGGGCCTGTGTGTATTTTTATTTTAATAGATGAAAGTTGGATCTTTTTTTATCCCATAAAGGGTTGGGCCTTTTTATCCCTTTCTTATGAAAGGGTTGGAGAGTTATTTTTTTGGTTTTTGCTTTTGTTTTTTTTTGGTTGCGTTGGGTCCTTGTTGCCGCGTGCGGGCTTTCTCTAGTTGCAGCAAGCAGAGGCTGCTCTTCATTGCGGTGCGAGGGCTTCTCATTGCGGTGGCTTCTCTTGTTGCAGAGCACGGGGCTCTAGGTGCGTGGGGTTCAGTAGTTGTGGCACACTGGCTCAGTAGTTGTGGCTCGCAGGCTCTAGAGCGCAGGCTCAGTAGCTGGGGTGCACGGGCTTAGTTGCTCCGCGGCATGTGGGATCTTTCCAGACCAGGGCTCGAACCCGTGTCCCCTGCATTGGCAGGCGGATTCTTAACCACTGTGCCACCAGGGAAGTCCCAGCCTGTGCGTTTTTAACAGAGGAGGGTCCTGTGAGCAGCAGCATTTAAGGTCCCACCAGACTGAAAGGAACTAAAGGATCAAGGTTTGTCTTTTTTAATTGGGGGAAGGGGGGCATCCCTTTTCCTCTGGCCGTAAGCCTCCAAAATAACTGTCCACGCCTTTGTGAAGCCACAGCAAATGCTCCACGGCCACCCTGGCTAAGCGCGTGCAGTATCTCACACCCTTGACCCTCAGCTCTTTCTAGAAGCTGAAGCAGGTCTCCCTGGCTGCTCTGTGCAGAGCCAGCAAGCTGGCGGCAGCTGGGCTGGGCTCCCCGCTAAGGCTCCTCTCACTTTGTGACCTCAGCCAGGCTCACAAGGATCAGGAAGGGGAACCTCGTGACCCCAGAAGGGGAGGCCCGGCCGCCGAGCTGGCCCTATCGGTGTCCTCCACGCCTTCCCTGAGACTCCTGACAACGGGGAGTGAGGATGTTTCCCAAGAAAACCCCAAGAAGCCCAAATGCAGCTCCAAGTAAAATCTACCCGTGACCTTCCCAGATGTGTAAGGTGGTGACCCACCAGCCTGAGGCTTCGCAGTTCCTCCGAACTCCCTCCCTCCCTCCTTCCCTCCAAAGCTTGCTGGCTCCCAGCAGACATGCCCACGCTGCCTACTCCTGCACTGTCTGTTGCGCCCCACTCCCCCTGCGGCCTCAGCACCCACCCTGCATCTAGCGCTGCACCAGGGCCTGCAGAGCGCCCTCACAGCCCTGAGGGAACAGGCTCCAGGCTGCCCCCAAGGTCAGCCTCTGGGCACCGGCATTCAAGCTGCCCGAGGCCCAGTGCAAGGCCTGGCTGTGTGGTCCAGCGGGGGACCTCTTTGCAAAAATTGGAAATCTGGTAAATACAGTAAGTCCCCTACATAACGAACGAGTTCCGTTCCAAGGGCGCGTTCGTAAGTCCAATTTGTTCGTTAAGTCCAACAAAGTTAGCCTAGGTACCCAACTAACACAATGGGCTATATAGCACTGTCCTGTAATAGGTTTATAATACTTTTCACACAAATAATACATAAAAAACAAACACAAGGGACTTCCCTGGTGGCGCAGTGGATAAAACTCCACGCTCGATCCGTGGTCAGGGAACTAGATCCCACATGCATGCCACAACTACGAGTTCACATGCCACAACTAAGGAGCTGGCGAGCCGCAACTAAGGAGCCTGCCTGCCACAACTAAGACCCGGTGCAACCAAATAAATTAATTAATTAAAAAAAATAAAAAGTTTAAAAAAAACAAACACAAAAAAATAAACATTTTTAATCTTACAGTACAGTCCCTTGAAAAGTACAGTAGTACAGTACAACAACTGGCATACAGGGGCTGGCGTCAAGTGAACAGGCAAGAAGAGCTACTAACTGGAGGAGAGAGAGGAGGTGGGAGATGGTAGAGGTGAAGGATCGCCAGCAATAGGAGAGGGAGGGCAAGCTGCAATTTCACTCACGCCTGACGCTGATGGCACAGCTTCTGGTTCCTTGCTGGATTCAATTCCATCTACCCTCTTGAAAAAACGATCCAGTGATGTCTGGGTAGTAGCTCTTTTTTTTCTCATCCTAGATGACACGGTAGCACTGGATTGCATTCTGAACGGCTGCTGCAACCTTCACGTACTGTTCTACGTTTGCATCCTGTGCCTCAAAACCTAACAGCGCCTCCTCAAATAGAGAAAATCCCCTTGCCATTTCCTGCGTCGTGAATCTCTTCGGTTCTTCAGTTACTTCTTCCTCTTGTCTCTCTTGGCGCTTCTCAACAGTACCAGCTACATCACTGCTGCTGTTACGCTTGCTTCCGGACATCCTGGGCTTGAAATAAAGATACTGTACTACTGTACTCTATTCAGTCCTGTACAGGAAAGTACACAAAAGCACAACCACTTGTAGAGGATGCACGCATGTGACAATGTACGCCAGACACATGAACTAACTTGCGTGATTGGACGCAAGAACGCACATTCACGTCTTTGAAAGTTCGCAGCTTGAAGGTTCGTATGTAAGGGGACTTGCTGTAGTGTTATCTGCGTCTTCGTCACGGGACCAGTGTGGATCCAAATAGGAGGGGGTCTGGGTGCAAAGGTCACCAGGTGGAGCCCCCTTACCCCCCGCGCTCTGCCGGGCCCTCTGCCCTGTGGCCCCTCCCCGTTCCCCTCCTGCTCAGCTGTCACCTCCTGCAGTGAGGCCCCCAGCCCATCACTCCCACTCCAGGTACAGCGCCTCCTAACCCAAGCTTCTACCCTGCGTGACCCAGTTCATCCTGTTCCCACGCTGGGGAAGGGTTAGGGTTAGGGTTAGAGTGGGGCAGACGTGTGTCTGTTTGTCACCACCGTCACCCCAGGTTTGAGGCCCTGGGGTCTGATCTCAGAGGCTCTACCTGGGGACGGTCAGCCAGGTGCCCCCTCCTCTGGCGTTCTCTGTCTGCTCTGACCCCCAGTGTCCCCGTGCTCCCCGGAGGATACCAAAACCAGACTTTCAAAAAATAGAGAATGAAACTTCCAACTCCGTGATCTTCGCTGGCAGGCGTGTCTGGGCTTGGGTGCAGCCTCGCCCAGAGGTAAGTCACTGACAGGCCGTCTGGGCTCCGGCTGGGAGATAACCCGTCCCACTCGGAGCGGGACCTCCATCCCGCTGGTATTTCCCACAGCATCTCCAGGAGTCTGTGATTAAACGGATGGAAATGCCAACAAGATTCGACTTGTGCTTGGGGGGAAAGGCTCCTTCTCCTCCTGAAAATATGCACATACGCTCTCTCCTCTCACGGGGCCTTGCCCAATCCCAGCCAGGGCCATGTGGAACTTTCCACACCTTGCGCTGGGCTGCCAGGGAGGCGTGTGTCTGCAGGACCTGCAGCCGGAGCCTCCGCCTGCAGACGGCGCTGCTGAGACAGTGAGGGCGCAGCCTGGACCCGAGAGCCTCCACAGGGTCCCGCAGCGGGTCTGGGGTCTCAGGCTGCGCCCCTGCCCGGCTCTGCGGAGCTGCCCGGGAACAGGCAGGTGACCCACGGGACGCAGAGATTTTTTTTTAACCACCAGGAAACGATCCCAGTCCATGCCCCGCCTCCCAGGGCGCTGAGAGCCTGGAAGGAAAGTGGGGAGCTTGTTGATCTGTCACAGGCCCAGCTCGAGGGGTACAGCAGGGGTATGGGCTCCCCTCTCCTCCCTGAGCACCACTGGGGGGCGGTCTGCCCTCTCACCCCCTGCCTGCACCCCCAGAGCCTGATCCACGTGTCCCCTGACATCCTTTCATCCATCCATCACTCTGTCCGTCTGTCTGTCCATCCTGCAGATGCTAAGCACGCCCCGCCGGCACCAGACACTGAGGACACCGAGGGGGCCGTCATGGGGCGGCGGCCCTCCTCAGTGGGGACGATCGTGACAAGTGCAATGGGGGCGCAGGGAGGGTGCTGCGGGATGGCACAGAGGGGAGGAGGGGGCAGCCCGCAGAACTGGGGGAGGGACCGCCTGGACTTACTCAGTGAGTCCTGAGGGCCGACCCCAGCCCCTCCCTCCAGCTCTGAAGCCAGGACCAGCTTCCCGGCAGGGGGTGCAGCTCGGCCCTTCAACACACATCTCCCGGGCACCCCCCAGGCCCTGGGAGGCAGCGGTGGGCACAGAGACGCAGCCCGTACCCTGCACCCTCCAGAGCTTAACTCCCATGAGGAGAGGACAGCAGAGAACCAGCGAGTGAGCGCGAGGGGCTTCAGAACAGGCTGGAGACAAAGGAAGAAGACAAAAGCGACCCAGTTGGGGGCGGCCAGGCCAGTGGGGCTTCTCGAGGCAGACGCCACTGGCGGCCCAGGTACTGGGGAGGTCTAGACCCAGATGTGTGAGAGGGGGAAGCCTTTGGGCCAGAGAGCCGCAGGGCCGAGGGCAGGGCACTGCTCAGAGGAGCAGAACCCTCCCTCCGGGGGCCCATGGGGGACTGAACGCAGGAGGGACCCTCTAGCTCCGGAGTCGAGCGGGAGCTGCGCGGGGCCAGCGCGATCCAGGTCAGGCTGACAGGCTCCTAATGAGCGGGATGCTGGGCGCCGCAGGAGGGGCCCAGGAACAGCTCCCAGGTGTTGGCCAAGTGAGAGAAGGACGGAAGGGTGGATTTTCCGCCAGCTGAGACGGGACAGTCACCCATGGGGGGCGGAGGGGGATGTATGTACGTGGAAGTGGGGATACCAGAGGGCTGGCGCTGCGGGGATAGACCTAGAACCTGGCGAAGGGGCAGGAGGCTGGGCCGGCGAGCCCGGCTGATGGGGTGACCCCTCTGTCCCCCTGAATCAGGCTCTGGCATCTCCTTCCGGAAAGGTCAGTCCCTCCCCCAGCCCCGAGAGCCTTGCACCCTCTCAGCACACGGTAGCTCCGTCCCCAGCGCAGGGCACCCCTGCTCCCAGTTCAGCTCTGTCCTCTCCCAGCCACGGAACGTGACTGCCTCCTGCCCAGGTCCCCAGAGGCCCGTCCCTTTTCTGTCCTCTCCGCCTCCCACCTCTCAGCATCGTGCCGCCCCCTCCCCCCAGCTTCCCAGGCCGCCCCTCTCGTCTGCTTGGTGGCGTCTCTCCCTCTGCTAAGCTCCGATCTGGGAAGCCCGGAGCTCCTCTCCCTGCGTGGGGCCCCACCCCGCCCTGACTGTGAACCCTACCTGTGCCAGACTCCCCAGTGGTCACCTCCACCCACACCCTCCAGCACGCAGGACACCTGCCCCGAAGGGTCCAAGCCGCTGCTCCAGCCAGTGCGGCCCGGGCTCCGCACCGCCCTCCCATCCGCGAGGCTCCAGAACCCTGGGCATTCCCCTCGCTCCTCTCCTGCCCTTATTCCAGAGGTCAAACAGCCTCCCTCACCTGACCACTTCCCACCACCACCCCGATGCCTCCAGTCCCCTGGGCGGCCCTTGTTGGGCTCGACCTGCTTTGCCCTCAGCCCCACCGGACATCCCCTCCCTCCCTCCCGTGGCGTCAGGAACTCCATGCTCTCCTTCCATCCCACCTCCCACCGTCCTCCGTCGGTCTGCTGCTTGCGTCTCACACACAGCACAGTCAAAGCAGAATGCTTACTTTTCACCCCAAATCCCACTTCGTCAGTTTCCCAGCTGAATAAGTGATCACTCCCTTCACCCAGTCACTTGGGTCCAAACCCCCAGCCCATCAGCAGATCCCGTCCGTCTGGAACCCCAGGGCTCTCAGCCTTGCCCTGCCCTCTCTCCCCTGCTCCCACCCGGTCCAAGGTGCCTACATCCCTCTCCATCCCGGGCCTCCAGCCGGCTCCCAGCCTTGCCCTGCCCTCCTGTGGTCTGCTCTCAGCACTGCAGCCCAGGCAGCTTCTAGAACTCACGAGGGATCACGTCCTCCTCCTGTGTGCCCTCATATGCAGTAGCAAGCACTCAGCAAATATTTCTTAAAGCACTGATTGACTTTTCCCTCCTGTCCGAGGCTGTCCCGTCCGTAGGGACGGGTGGGACCCTGCTCCAGGTTGCACGGGAGATCCAAGCGCTGTGCCTCCCGTGCTGCCCCAGCTCAGGGCACACACCTACGACGTCCCCCATGGGCTTGGCCCATGGGACGGTGGCATGGGGCCAGGCCCAGTCACCCGAGACCAAGCCTTCGATGACCCTGCAGCCCAGACGGACCTGGGCCCGTCAACAGAGGCAGGCATGGGGGAGCCAGTGCTGTCCAGCACTGCCCGTCTCATCTCCTGCGAGTCTAAACGGACACACGTGAAACAGGAGCCTGGGAGGCGGCTGGGTGGGGTCCCTGGACGCCCCCCCGAAAGAGGAGTGGACGGGGAAAGCTGGAGGGTCTGGCTGCTCTCCGCGCTCATCCCATCTGCGAAGGGGCCCATGGGGCGTGCCCTTGGCTCCCTCCTGCCCCGTGAGCTGCCCGCCTGTGTAGGTGGGAGAAGATGCTTGGACCAGCAGCAAGCCCACCCCGGCACCAGCTGAAGGACCCCAGTAAGTGGGCCACGGCAGGGGGTTGTCCAGCTCCGACCAGGGAGCTGTGGGCCGTCGGCACAGCACGGGCTACGGGGCTCAGAATGGTGGGTCCCTGGGAGCTTCCCTGGTGGTCCAGCGGTTAAGACTCTGTGCTTCCCCATGCAGGGGGCCCGGGTTCGATCCCTGGTCAGGGAACTAGATCCCACATGCCGCAACTAAAGGTCCCGGTGCAGCCAAATAAATAAGTAAATATTTTTTTAAAAAAAGAAGTAAAGAAAAAAAAGAAAGGTGGGTCCCCCAGGAGACCCAGCCGGGGGTCCTGACAGCATCCTGCAGCTCCACGCCTCCTTCCCTGCCCAGTGGGCTCCCAATAACCACAGAGGCGACCGCATGACCTCAAGTTCAACCCTATTTGTTCATACCACTTCCCCTCTGCATGCAGTGGTAAGATCACAAATACTCTCCCTCTGGGACGGAAACGGAGACACTTTCACAAATCAGTACGACCCAGCCCAGCCCACCTGGCCCGGAAGGGGCTCTGGCAGCCTCTACCTACCATCAGAGCTGCTCTAGGCACTTGTTGACCAAACGAATGAACAGGCCACAGGCATCCTGGGTCTACAGGAAGCCGGGTGATGATGGGGTTGGCCATTGCCGGTCCCCAGGGTGGGGCGGCGGCAGCAGCAGGGTGGACGCCAGCGGCCCCCTGCTGCCCACAGCTCCTGCACGAAGGCGACGCTCCAAGGCCCAGAGCCGGGGGTCCCGTGCCTCCCATCACCGACCCCTCCCCCTCCCTGAAAGGCAATGAGCTGCAGCCTCGGCTGACTTACACTGCGACACCCATTTCATTCGAGAGAAAAGATTATACCAGCGTCCTCCATGTCCGCGGGGCTTCTCAGCTGGCCGGGCAGGGACACTGGCCTCCAGGTCCCCGGGCCTCTGGCTCTGCCTTTGGTTCCGTGTGTGACTACAGACCCCCAGGCGGCAGGGAGACAGTCCCTCCCAGCTCACGCACCGTCTTCATGGAGAGTCTGGGGGTACAAGGCTGCTCCCCGGGGAGCCCCGGGCCGCCGTATGAGCCCAGTGACAGGTGCTAGTGGGTAAATGAATCAGTAACAGAATAAGTGACATAAGGGAGCCATGAGGACTCTAGCTGTGGCCCGCACGGGGCTGAACCCTTTTCCAGGGCTGGGTTTCAGATAAAAAGCTCATGCCGTGGGTGGGAGAGGCCATGGAGCTTCCAGATGTGAGTGAACGGAGCCAGTGCCTGGGTCAGCCCGTGTAGACGGGCTGTACACCCCTCACCCCTCCTGGGTCCCACACACACGGTTTCACTCTTCCCATGACCTTGCCTGGGGACACCCACTTGCAGGCACAAACACACGTACCTGTTCCAACACACAATGCGAACAGCAGCACACACACCCACTGTCACTCACACGCTCAGACACACGCACACAAACACACCTTTGGGCGCGCACAGGGCCAAGAGACCGCAGCTCTTTGTGGCTCTGCGTTCATGGCTCCTGTCCTCCGCCCGCAGAGCTTGGGGACACCTGGACTCTGTCCAACTGTCCATCCCAGCCCTCTGCCCACTGCTGGGTCTCCTGCAGGGCAGGTGGTACCCATGGCCCCCACACCATCCACCTCCCTGGCAGGAATAAGGTCCAGTGGGGAGCAGCTGAGCCCCACCTCAACCTGCTCAACTAGCAGCCTGGTGCCTGCTGGCCCCAGGGACTGGGAACACCTGGAAATGAGCCCAGGTTCCCGGGGCTCAGGCCACAGGGGCCAGGCACAAGCTGCAGTCCCTTCCTTCCCTCTGCCCGGCCCACTGCCATCGTGAGGGGCAACAGGACACCTCGAAGTCAGCTTTCTGCGAGCCCCTGACCTGCAGCTTGGCCGGCAGGAAACACTCCTGCCCCCGCAGCCAAATGAGCAGCTTCCCAGGAAAGGATGCTCTTGTCCTGGGAGCAGGTGGCGGCAGCCTAACAGGCAGCCAGAGCCCAGGGAGCAAAGACAACCCCCAGGGTACGCTGAGCTCCTGCGGCCGGGGGCAGGGCCGGGCAGGTGGGGTGGCCCACCCTGAGCCTCGGACAGCCCAAAGCCAGGGAGGGAGGGAAACCCGCACGTCTCCGGGGAGGGCCACCAGCTGACCAGACTCCCACCCACCCTCCTCCCCCTGGCTGTTGGTCCTGCCCAGTCAGTGGGCACTGGTCCCCAGAGCTTCTCCAGGATGGGCAGGCACCTGCCTCCGTGCCCAGGGCCGGCCCCAGCCCCTCGGCGCCTCCTGCCTGCCTCTGCTCACCCTGGATGGCGGCATCCCATCCGGCCAGGTGCCGAGCAGGGCGACAGACAAGAGGATGCCCTGTGAATCCTCCACCACGGCGAAAGCCCCACCAAGGCCCCCTGAGAAGGATGCACAAAGCGCACCTACCGAGGCGAAGTGCTGCACGGGGTCACTGACGTACAGCATGGTGGGCGCCCGGGGGTCTGCACACGCCGGGGAGCTGGCGTGCTGCGGGGCGAGGCATGGGGATGGGTGGCCGGGGAGCCGGGGGCAGGGGTGCAGCCGCCCGGCAGGGTGGACCCAGGCAGAGAGGCTCCGTGGCTAGGCGGGCAGAAGCACAGGACGCTCCAGAACATGTGGGCTGGCCGTGGGCACTTTGGCCCTCTCCATCTGCCTTGGTGCTGTCAACTAGCTGCATCTAACAACAAAACGAGCGGCCCACCCCTTTATTCCTCATGACTATTCATCAAAGTCCAGGGCAGGCCTCAGCTTGCCCACTGCTGGGTCGGACCGCACCAAGGCGGCTGCGCAGGGAGGGGGCGGCCGCGGTGCCGCGGGCCGCCTCCACAGTGAGGCTGCGCCTGGCTCCTTCTGAGATGCTGTCCACGGGAGGCCCTGGGGGCCACAGGCCTCCGCCCCAGAGCATCAGGGGGCCAGCCCGGGCCCTCAAGAGCTCGGGAGGCAAAGCCAGGCCACCCCGCAGGGAACAGATGGTGCCTCCGGCCCTGCGCCCAGGGTGGAGCGAATCTCACTCCTGCCTGGGGAATGCGGTGGTCCTCCGGGGCTGCCCCAAAGGGCTGAGCAGAGACGAGACGCACTTGGGGAGACTTGCTGCCTGCGGGACCCCACAGGGAGCCTGGCAACGGATTGAGCAGCTGGGTGTGGCCCATGCAGCCCAGAGCCCGCGCCCCAGACGCTGCCCGGCCTGCCGCTGGCCGTGTCCCCACTGCTGCCGAGCCCCGGAATGAGAGGGAGGTGGTCCAGAAGGAGGACCGCTGGGGCCCCGCCCATCGCAGTGCATGGACGGCACTGCCAGGGGCTCAGAGATGGGGGCCCGCCTCCCCGGCGGCTTCGTGGTGGTCACCACCACTCCCTTTCTGGAGGAACCATCCACTCTAACTTAACCGTCTTTGACACGAAGTTGGCAGAGGGGCCGGGATCATCCCTGGAAGATCAACCGGGCCCAGATCACGTGAAAGTGGATGTGAAGTTTCCAAGCCCCCAGAGCCCAGCTGCTTCCACCCCCCAAGGAGAGCTGAAAAACTCGCAAGGTGCTGAGAAGACGGCACGGAGACCCCGTCTCTCTCCCGGCCTGTTCTCGGCACATCCCAGGGAGCTGGGAGCAGTGGGGTTATGCACAGGGAGGCCAGCCCGAGGAGCCCGCGACGTGTCCAGCCCCCCAGCTCCTCTGGCTGAGGGAAAGGGGGATCCCAGGCAGGGGACGTGCAGCCAGGCGCTGCCCCCAAGGGGCTGGGCCGGGAGCCCCCGGCTCAGGCTCTGGGGGCGTTGGCGGCTGCAGCCAAAAGCACAACTCAGCACACGCGGCCTGAACCCCCGTGACTGCGTGTGGCCATGGCTGTTACTCCCAATGCACAGGTGTCCCTCACTCACAATGAGAGATCAAGGTTTGTGGGGCGGACCGATGTTCAGGAAGGGGGTCTGCAGCGGGGCCCAGGCTGCAAGTTCTGGCCAGAGGCAGCGGCCGAGAGCCTTCCTGCCCAGGATGCCCGCAGGCGGGAAGGTCAGGGCCGGGGGGTGGGGGGGGGACTGTCGGTCAGTGAGGTTCCTGTGGGTGTTGCCAGGGCTTCTCCCAAGAGGGCCGGGGGGCCTGGCAGGTGGCTGGATGGAGGGACACACAGGTAGGTAGGAGAGGAGGGGGAGGGCCTGGGGTCAAGCACAGGGCGTTGTGCAACATTGGGCAAAATTCGAGTTGATCAAAAGGGACGCTATCTGGCTGGGCCTGACCTAATCAGGGCGACTTCCTCCTGATGGCTTCAGGAGCGAACTGCCAGGCTGTGGAGGGACCACGTGGCAGGGTGCGGCGGGCGGCCTCTAGAAGCTGAGAACAGTGGCCCTGGGTCAATAGCCAGCAAGAACCTGAAACTGAACTCTGCCAACCACCAGAGCCTGGAAGAGGTCCCAGGCCTCAGACAAGACGGTAGTCCTGGCTGATACTTTGAGTACAGCCTGGTGAGACCCTGAGCAGGGGGTCCAGTGGGGACATGCAGGACTCCCGACCCACAGAAGCCATGAGATAATAAACGGCTGCTGCTTTAAGCCCCCCCGTTGGTGGTGACTTGTCACGCAGCGCAGCTGAGTAATACAGCAGGCGTGTGAGCGTGCAGGCAAAGACCTTGGGCAGAAGGCCAGGGCTCCGAGGGACCTTGGACGGCTGGCACGGCCGAAGGGCAGCCTTGGCCTTGGTCTGCACTCTGGGGCTCAGGCCTGCAGGGCACAAGGCAGGGCCCAGGAGGGGCTGGACACACGTGTGCCCAGACCGGAGGCTGCCCACAGGGAGGCGGAGTCAGGTCGGGAAGACCTCCTCTCTTGAGCCCTGCTGGAAGCACTGAAGGCACAGGCGCCACGCCCCACCCACACTGCGGGGGCACCTGCGGCCTGAGAACCAGCACGGTCCCCACAGCGTGAGCCTGGGCCAGACTGGGATTCCCAGCACGAATGAGAGCACGTTTCCAGCTCTCAAAGTGCCGGAGCTCCGGCATCTGCCCCAGAGCGTCACCCGCTTCCTGTGCATTTATCCAAAATCCTGGCCATCCGGGGACAGGGACGGGGGAGCCGGGGCCTCTGTCCCCAGGCACTCTTCCTGGCTTAGTCCTCAGCTGCCAGCGCTGCCCTCCCAAGTCATCCCACCGGGCCCTCGGCGCCTGCTCTTCTGAATTTAACTCACCGGGGCTCCACCTCACTGACCACTTCCGCAGGACTCGTGGCAGCAGGGCAGGGGGGCTATTTTCTGGCACGGCCCACCTGCGCAGGAAGGGGTGAGTCACCAGAAGGGCACCAGTGATGTGTCAGCTCCAGGTCAAACCCCTTACATCACCTCCGGACACCCACAGGCAGGTGGCTCTGTGATCTGGTGGCTGGCGGGGCTCTCTGTCCCTGAGCTCCACCCCCGCTTCCTGGGGGCAGCAGGCCCTCCCTCGGCCCACCTGACCCCTCTGGGGGCTGGCTCTGTTCCCTGACAATTCCTGCTCTAGGGAGTGTACATGCCGGACTGTGCCCTCCTTGCTCCCAGGCCTGGGGAGAAACGCCCCCTCCCCAGGCCAGGAAGGCCTGTCCTGGGTGACCGCTGGGGTCTCAAGCCCCCGAGTGGCTGCAGGTTCTAACCCTGGTGTCTGTCCCCTGCGTAGTTCACTGGGCACCTGGGGAGGGGCCGGCGGGGCTCCAGGGTGGATCAGCCCCCAGACACAGCCCCCTCTACGGCCCAGGCGCCCACAACAGCTGTCACCAGAGAAAGGCGCCAGGAGAGGCGGGAGGGATGCAGGGAGCGGGCAGGCATGGGCAGCCAGGGTGGCAGGAGGCGCTCAGACTCCGGGAGGATGGGCAGGGGAGACAGGGAAGGGATGGTCAGGGAGGAGAGCCCACCAGCCCCATCCTCAACCGAGCTCCCCTTTCCTCCATCTCCACCTTTTGTGCATCGTCACAGCTGGCCAGAGCCCTGCCCCCTTCCGTGTTTTTGGAGGCTTTTGGGATCCCAGTGCCCCCGTCAGGGATTGAACCCAGGCCCCTCGGCGGTGAAAGCGCCAAGTCCTAACCACTGGACCGGCAAGGAAGTCCCCCTGCCCCCGTTTTGTCCTGAGGGACACTGAGAATCAGAAAGCCAGGATGGCCCAAACCCCAGGCCCAGACCCAGCACGGGGTGCATATGGCCGCTGCCTGCTCGGGACCCCATGAGCACTCACCATGGGGGGCTTCATCCTGTCCATGCTCCTCCCAGACTGTGAGGGCCTCCAGGGCCAGGGGAGACCCTACAAGCTTCCCCTTGTCACGGCACCCGCCGGGGGCCCAGGAGTCACCTCCCACCTCGTGTCCTCTGGGCAGCCCTCCTTTCGAGCCCACAGGAGGCCAGGTGTTCCCCTCTCTCCTCTTGCAGGAGGTGGGGGCCTATTTTATAGGTGCTTGTCGTGGGTGAGCCGCCCGGGGTCCACAGGGACAGCTAGAACTGGAGGCCACCACACAGGGCAGGAGCTCCACCAAAGGGCCCCAAGGTGGACCTGGGGCGCCGGGTCCTTCCCTGGCACAGTGGGCTCTGGGGCTGGAAGCAGCTGCTCCCGGGCCCTCCTTGGCTCCACTGTTCTGGGTTCCAGGGGGAACAGCTCTCTTAAACTCAGCCCTGTCCCTGGTCTCACCATCACGTCTAGTGTTTGTCACGCGTTCCTACAGGTCAGGCACCATCAGTCATCCTCGCAACCCTGGCTTAGATCCTCACTGGCCCATTCTACAGACAAGAAAACTGAGGCCCAGAGGGTCAAATAACTCTCCAAGCAAAGAAGAGGCGGGGATGGGATCTGACCTCCAAGCCCCCGACGCCCTTTGCACCATCTCAGCCCTGTGGTGTGGTGGACCCTGGCTGCAGCGACCTCAGGGAGTTCAGCGTCCCCACCAAGAATCTGTGCTCTGGGACTCCTCCGAGGCCGAGGGGCCAAGTGCTCCCATAGGGGCCCTTCTCCTTCTCCTTTAACTGCCCGACTCGGCTTCCTCAGCTGCCCAGCATGGGAGGAGGGTGGTCCGAGGCCCCACAGGGCTGGCAGAGCCTCTGCTGGGACCCCACACGGCCTGTCACCCCAGCTCCCCAAATGAGGGCACCGAGGCTCAGAGACATGGGGACTCGAACCCGGGACAGACTGGTTCCTCGGGCGAGGCCCCTCCCACTCTGCCTGTTCCCACCGGCCACTGAAGCAGCGGTTAAGGGCATCCCGGGGGTCCCCAATGGTCTGTTTCCTGACAGGGCCGGGGGTGCTGCTCAGGAACCTGCAGATCCGGCAGGAAGTAATCTGCTTGGTCACCAAGGCAACCGAGCAGGGTGGAGACCCAAGGCCCCCAGACCACAGTGTGTGGCACCCCCAAAGACCAGCGTCCCCCGACGCGAGGACTGTGCCTGCCTTAGCCTCAGCCTTTTGCTGGATAAGCCCCACGACCCAGCAAGGGGGGGTGGCCCCAGAGCCTGGGGCTGGGGTACGGGCACCCATCATCTCAGAGGACCGCGGCCAGAGGGAGCGGCATGGGGGCCCGTGTGTGTGTGTGTGTGTGTGTGTGTGTGTGTGTGTGTGTGTGCGCGCGAGTGTGCGCACGCGTTTACATGGGCCCGAATCATGACTACAGGGCGGGTGGAGAGTGAGAACTTTTGACTCTGCGGCTGCTGCTTTCTTGACCTGGGGCCTGGCCTGGGGAGCACTTGACCTGTTACCAGCCTGGAGGAGGGGCTCCCCCCTCCGCGCTGAGCCCCAGGCTTTCCCTGACGAGGGACCTGCTGGTGGGTGGGGATGGAGCCACGGGGGTGGGGGTGAGGCGCTCGGGAGTCCCCACCCGCACCCCGGCATCACCAGGTCGCCCTGAGCAGCACAGCGTCCGCCGGGGCTGTGTTCTGGCCAGAAGGACAGGCCTTCTCGGCCGCCAGTCTGGACTTTAAGACAACACCACCCAGTTCAGCTCTGCGGGGCTTCCTGCCTGCACCCTGGACTCCGTGGGCCCCTGCTCCAGGCCTCTGGACGCATCAGGCAGAGGCCCTTCTGCGCGACAGCTCGGCAGTGGGCTCTGCAGCCGGCTGCCCAGCTGTCCAGCTGCGTCTCTGAGCCTCACCTTTCCCTCTGGGCTGCGCCGGGCTACATGAGGGTGAGGGCTGGGCTACACGCCAGGCCCCAGACCAGTCTCTGCTCTCACGATGTCAGGCAGGGGTCAGGATGAGGCATTCGGAGGGGGCCTGGCTCCCCCCACCTACCCCTGCCCCCAGCCAGGGCCAGCGTGGTTCTGGGCAGCCCCACCTCTGGGAACCTGCAGGACTTTTACTAAGAGGCGTGTCGCTACCTGATAGACTCGGCCCTCTTGTTGGCGGAGGTGAGAGGCCCCATCCTGGTTACCCCACAGCTGGTGAGAGGGGTGTCCTGCCCTCCCTGGCCCAGCCCAGACCTGCTCAGCATCAGGCATCCTCCCTGGAGGGGGGCGTCCCGCCCCACGGGAACCCAGAGCTGGTCCGCTCCTGACACTGGGTCGTCGGGGCCTCCTGGGCCTACTGCCCTCCAGGGGGTGAGCCGGGCAGCTGGGAGGAGGGGAGGTGGGGGCTTCTGGAACTACGGAGACAGGCCTCTTAGGAGACCGCATTCAGGGGCCCTCCCTCCCTGGAGCCTGGGGGCAGCTCCTGTCTGTCCCCAGAGTGGATGTAGGGTGAGTGTCTGACAATTTGCTTTTTGATTGTAATGTAAGTGCCTGACATAAGGCTTTGGATGGGTGAGGCACCCGCTTCAAAGACATGCACCTCGACAGCTACACAACTAGGTCAAGAGCCCAGCTGCCTCATCCCTGAAGGCTCCCTTTCAGAAAGCCCTGGGTGACCAGATAATGGACCTTGGAGTGACCCCACTTCTCCCTTTCACGGTTTAATTCCACTGTTACGTTTTAAATTCACCAGTAACGAATCAACCCCCCAAACCCTAGGCACCCCATCCTCAGCCCCAATAAAGGCAGAGCCCTGGGTCTTCTCTCCCTCTCTCTCTCTCTCTCTCTCACCCCCCACCCCACCCCGCAGTGCAGGTAGTAGGGCTCAGGTGAACACCCCAGGCATCGTAGCCCAGAGCATCACTATTGACAGGCTGAGACCCACCCAAGACAGTGGCGCCAGGACACTGATGTCTAGGAGGGGCGACCGGGACCGTGAGAGGTCAGGACCCTGGCCCCTGGGGAGATGTTGGCAGACAGGAAATGGTCCGAAGGGACAGGGCGGCACTACCTGGCCCCGTCCAGGCCCAGTGTCTGCCTCGGTTTCCTCACCTGTGAAATGGGACTGTAACAGGCAGATGTTTCTGCTCTGATGGTGTCCTGAGCAGAGGCGGGAGGCCTGGGCTGGGCAGGCAGATCCCTCAGGTCCGCTCTGAGGGGCTCCTCAGAAGCAAGGACGTCACAGGGGGCTCGCTGCCCCCCAGACCCCCACCCTCCCCGGTTGCGACTGCCCGAGCAGGTGCCTTCTCCTCGCCCCATGCGGGCCAGCGGGCCCTGGGCCAGCCCAGCATCCGAGATGGACACTGACATAGGGCGTGGGGACCCTTCCTCGTCCCCCACCCCCTTGACCCTGGCTCATTCTCACGACCGGAGCCCCCATGGTCCCCACTGTTCACCAGATGCCTTGGACGGGTGCGTGTTGGGGTGAGGGCTCCGATCTGGAAGGGGGCTTTAGGGAGATGGGGCCAGACTCTGAGCCCCCTCCCCGCCTCCAGAGTTCCCAGCTCCGTCTCCCTCCTGCACGCTGGCCCTGGCCTGGTGTGGTGCCCCGAGGCCACTGTGCTGGGCTGTGGGGGCCAGCGGCCATCCAGGGAGCCGCCATCCGGGGAGCTGCAAGCGGCAGACCCAGGTGCTTCCCTCACGCACTTAGCCAAGGTCCCACGACAAGTCCCCGTCCGAGGGAGCTGCACAGCAAGCCTGTGAGCAGGACAGAGCAGCCCCGGGTCCGGCAGAGGCTGTCCCAAGGAGGTGACCACAGGAGGCGCTGGGGACGGCAGGAGTCGCTGGGCCTCCCCGGGGCCAGGGGTCCTTATACACCCTTCTTGTGTCTCTCCTGCCCCCTACCTCCTGGCTCACCAGCGCCTGGCAGTGGGCGGCCAGGGAGAGAGACAGGAGTATGGCCACCACCCGGTTATCACAACCCTCCTCCAGCGTGGCAAGGCCTGAGACACTGCAGGGCTGGCGGCTGTCAGGGCCTCAGATGCCCCTGCATCCCCCATCCAGCCTCCCTCCTCTGGAAACAGCAGCTCAAGCTTCCTTCGGGGCGCTCTTCCCCATAAGTCAGTGCCTGTGGTGGGCAGAGCCCACAGCACTCCACTCCATCCTGACCCTGTTTCAGGGGACCCAGGCCATCAGAGGCACAGGGATGGCTCAGCGATAGGCATTCAGAGATAGGCATGCTGGACTCTGGGCAAAGAGGGGTCCTTCCCCACAGGGAGGGGGATGCTGATGGAGCCTTTACCATGAGAGGAGAAGCTGCCTAAGAACAAAGCCACCACGGGGGAAGCAGAGCAAGAGACAGAGAGGCAGCTGTTTGAACACCTGGATCCAGCCACGCCTGAATTCATTCATACACCTAGATCCAGCCATGCCTGAAAGGCTTCCTACACCTGGATCCAGCCATGACTGAAGGCCTTCCTACGCCTGGACTGACAGTTACATGAGCTGATACATTTTCCACTTTGCCATCTGAAATGTGCTGACAAACCCAGAGAGGAAGCCGTACACCTGAGAGCCTGTTTCCTGGTTCTGCAGGCTCCCAGGACAGGACAGTCCACATTTACTGCCCCCTACCCCGAGTCCTCCGCAGAGGGCAGCCCACTCACCATGACAGAAGTGGTCATGCCCTGCAGGTGGAAGACGTCCATGCTGGCCTCCGCACCACCCACCACCTCATCATTCCCCTGGCCCGACTGGGGAAGGTCAAAGTAGGTGCTGTCCGGCTCCCTAGACAGAGGAGGGAAACAGAACACGGAGCACAGCCATCAGCCCCGATGGCCCAGGCCTGGAGCTCAAGGCCAGCCCTCAGCTCCTGGGGGGGGCCTCCCTCTCCCACCTCCACGGATTCCTTCAGCCCCTTGTCTCCTCTGCTCCTTCCCTGACCCTCAGCCCCTGCGGCCTCCGGCCCCCTTACCCTACCAGCCTCTCCAGGGCTGGTGTGAGCGCCAGGGTGGCGTGGCCACACACAGGCTTTGTCCCCTGGACCCAACCCCTCTGGAGGGCTGGTCAGAGGAAGAAGCCCAGACATTGGACCCTGCGTCCCCAGGAGAAAGCCCAAGGCAGCAACTCCCCGCCCAGCCCCCGAGTCCAGCGGGCTCAGAGGAGGTACTCACAGAGAGCTCCAGAGGTGCTGGAACGTGGCCCCCTCGTCGGCGGCGGTGGGCTGGGTGGACTGCGACATCTTTCCACTCCCGGCCGAGGGCAGCTCGCTCTGCCAGGAGGAAAGGACAAGAGTGCGGGTTGGGAGGGCATCCTCTGGGCTCCGCAGCCAGCATCCTCGGGCGCAGGTGGTAGGCGGGGCCGACGATGACCCCTCGAGGACGCCCGGGCGCGCTAACCGGGCACACGCCCTTCATCCAGCCCCTCACTTCATCCTGCCCTTTCTGGGGGCGGGAACCGAGGCCTGGGCGTGGGCAGCCTGGCTTCAGACCCGGCTGGGGGCCTGGGCAGCGGGAGCTTCTCAAAGCCGCCACCCGTGAAATGGGGGTGAAAGCAGCATCCCCTCATGGGGCTGCTGCAGGGCCCCTTGGGAGCACGAATTTCAAGTCGCTACTAGATAAGTCAGAAAGAGAAAGACAAATACCATAGGAAATCACTTACATGTGGCCTCTTACGTACAAAACAGAAACAAACTCACATAGAGAACAGACTTGTGGTTGCCAAGGGGGAGGGGGGTGGGGGAGTTTAGAGTTAGCAGATACAAACTATTATATATAGAATAGATAAACAACAAGGTCCTACTGTACAGCACAGGGAATTATACTCAATATCCTGTGATAAACTGTAATGGAAAAGAATATGAAAAAGAATGCATATATGTGTATAACTGAATCACTTTGCTGTACAGCAGAAATTAACACTACTTTGTAGATCAACTATACTTCAATAGAAAATAAATTTAAAAAATAAAAATAAAAATAAATACAAAACAAAAAAATAAAGTCTCTGCTGTGCCTGGGTCATAATTACACTGGAACACACGTGGTCATTATTATTATGAACTGCATCTCTAGGTTTGGCCTGGGGGGTGGCTCAAGCCAGGTTTGGGGGCTCCCAAGGCCCCAGCAGCTGGCGACAGCTTAGATCCCGGGTGCCCCGTGTGAAGGGCATGTGCAGGGCCCACCGGAGGCTGGAGCCGAGGCCCTGGTACGAGCCTGGCTGTGCCCGATTGCTGCAGGCTGGGCAGCCTTTCACCTCTGATGTGGGATCCTTGCGTGCGGCCTGGACACAAAAGCAGTGTCAACTCCACGAGGCAGCCACCAAGGCCGAGGCCGAGAAGCTTCTCTGTCACTGGAGGGGGTCACTGCACGAGTGGCCCCCCTTCAAGGAGATGCCCAGGGCTTGGGGTGCCCCGACTCAGCGCCTGCTGGCCTTTGTCCCCACTGTCACCCCTCCTGAGGGCCTCCATGCCCACCCGAAGCAGCCACCCAGGAGGAGGTGGCGGTGACCACACCGGGCACATCTTGAACACTTGTCCTACTGTAGGGGGGAGGGGCAGGGAAACCAGAGCCCACCCTGCCCACTGCTCCCACCCAGGCCAAGGCAATGTCTCCCCTGGGCCAGCCTCCAGGCTCTTGGCAAGGGGCCACGGGAATCAGCTTGGCCACCACCTGGCAGGGCCCAAGCGGGCAGGCCTGGACCTGCCCACGGCCGTCGGGGGAGGGAGGGCGCGGCCTGCAATCTGTCACTTTGTCTGTCCCCAGGCGGTGGGCCCTGAGAGAGGCCGGTGGCCTGCTCCCGGGGCTGCCACGTGCCAGGCCACCGTCCCTGGAGCAGTGGCATGAGCTGGGAGGGGCCGGGACCGAGCAAGGATGGCTGGGACAAGGAGCTTGGAAAGTGCTGGCCACAAACCAACTCTCCAGCAGGCTCGGAGACCACTCCACCCACTCTCAGGAGACCAGGGCTCAGAGAGGTTATGTGACATGCTGAGGTCACACAGCACAGCTGTAAGTGCAGGGACAACCAAGTGGTTTTCTCAGAATTGGAAATTAACTTAGTCATGCCTCCTCCCCCCCTTCACCTCAAACCCTCAGCACACAATCCACAGGGTTTTAACAAGGGGCTGGTCAGCGCTCATTTGCATGCCTCCTGTGCTGCAGAGATCACTCCCATCCTGGGCTGAGCTATCCAAAACCCAGCAGAGCTGAGTAAGGCGTGGAGCTGGCCACGTGGTAACGCAGAACAGGGTGGACTTGGTAGGAAGCAGAACACGCCGGCCGGAGCAGGCGTGGAGCAGGCCACCGCGCCGAAGCTGGACAGAAACCCACCCTCACCCACTCTCCGTGGCTGGTCCTTTTTGGGTGAGCAGAGATTAGTCAGAGTGGCCTCTTGGTGTGGGCAGGGTGTACCAACACGAGGCTCAACTGGCCCAGGCCATTTGGTCCCACTCCCTTCATTTTGCTAATGGACCATCTAAGCCCAGAGACAGACAACGCCTTGACTAACATCACACAGCAAGTGGAAGGCAAGATCCTGTCTCTGGTCACGGCAGCACCATTCACAACAGTGGAAAGGTGGAAACGGCCCAAAGGTGCATCAACGGATGAACAAATGAACAAATCCTGGTCGGTCCACACGCTGGAATATTACGCCATCATAAAAAGGAATGATCCCTCACACCGGCTACGTCACTATGAACCTCAGAACATCATGCTGAGTGAAAAAGGCCCGTGCTATATGAGTCCATTTATGAGATGTCCGGAACAGGCGAGTCCACAGAGGCGGAGGGCAGACTGGCGGTTGCAGGGGCTGGGGGCGGCGCATGGGGGGAGACTGCTGGAGTAAGATAAGGGCGATGGTTGCACAACACCGTGAATGAGCTAAACGCCACTGGGGGGTTTGCTGTAAAGGCGTTAGCTTTATGTTATGTGAATTTCACCTCAATAAAGCTGCACGGAAGTTAAAGACAGTTTCTCCCTGAAAGCCCAGCCCCAGTTCTCAGCAGCTCCTGCTGCCCAACATCTGGGGAAGCAAGTCAGCACTGGGAATCTTCCCAAGACCCCCTCCCTTCCCTGGCTCCCACACCTCCCTCCCCCCAGAACAGCCGGGAGGGGGGACAGAGAGCCCCCACTCCGGGGGACACAACCAGCATTTTCACCCCACCCCCTGCTTCACCCCAAGCTGCCGGGGTCAGAGGCGCCTGTACCACACAGGCCGGCTCTGGCTCGGGGACAGACCTGCAGGTGCCTGGCCCTCTGGGGAAGCAGGAGTGGGGGGGCGGGGGTCCTACACCCACCCCACCAGCCCTCACCACCAGGACTGCAGACGGAGACTGCTCAGCCTTACTGATGCGAGGGGTGGTCCAGGGTCACCAAACTCCACTGCCCTCAGCAGATCCTGCTGCTTCTGCCCCAGTACATCCTCAAACCGAGGACTCCATGTCTGCTTTTAGCCAACACCCCGGGGACTCACAGTGACTCTAGGACAGACCCCCCTCCCCCACGGGGGGGGGAGAGCATCACACAGGTTCACCTCACCCACTGAGGGGGCCCCTTTGGCTGTCCACCCGGGGATGGCACCAGCCTCTGACGGTGACTTCCACGCCGGTTCTCCATCGGCAAAACGGGTCCAGAAACCTGCCCTGCCTTACTCAGAGGACCCGGGGGACTTGACCCAGGAAGCCATGCCGCGCGCATACCTCCAACTTCCCTGGAAAACTCTGAAGAGCAGGATGCACTGGGCTACGAGTGACAGAGCCGCAGACCCGGTCCCTGCAGGCGCCACGGAGCACCTGCCGCCTGGGCCGGAGCTGGGCGTGAGGAAGAGGCACGGCTGATGTCCGGCCTCAGGCTGCCCCCTACAACTGGAACCCCCCCCCCCAGAGCTCCATGGGCCCAGCCCTCTCTCCCCTAGGGCAGGGACAGTATATTCCCTTTACTCACTAGCAGCATTTCAGCCAAGGTGGCCAAGGTTTGCAGAGGTGAGAAAAAGAAAGCAATTCTAAAATCACTTCCTGCAAATTAAATCCAGTTTTCCCGACATGCACTTCAAATTTGGAAATGTGCTCACAATGGAAACTGCTTTTGCAAACGACGCGAATCATCTAAAAAATCGCGTGTATGGGGGGGAGAGACCGACTTTCGGTGACACCTCTTCAGGTGACACTAATGATGCCACAAAGTGCGCATGCACGGTGGACAGCTTTGATCTTCCATGAAGATGAAGTTGCTCTGGGAAAAAAAAAAATGCATCCTGTTGCACCGAGAGGGGTCCAGTCCTGGTCAGGGCCGGTCTCCAAGGGAGACGTGGGTGTGAGAAGGTGGGGTACGGTGCTGGTGGGGGCTGGACTCAAGGAATCCCTGAGCCCCGGCCCCCCGGGAACTGCCGAGTCAGAGGCAGCCCGAGAAGGGCAACGTGTGGCCCCTTCTCACAGCAGCTGAGCCGGGGCTCAGGCACCTCCGACCTGCCCCAGCTCCCCGTGGGCTGGGGCCACCGAAACCAGTTCACCTCAAGGAATTTCCAGCAAAAATTTGTGACCCTGGAGAGGCGGGGCAGGGGCTGTGTGGCCCAGAGCCCTCAACTCAAGCTGGAGTGGAGACACAGCTCCACACCCCACTGACTTTGGGTGGCTCGGGGACGCCCCGAGGTCTCTGAGAGCCGCCCGGGGAGGGGATGCGGCCCTACATCCTGCAGCGCACCACGGCAGAGAAGGTTCCAGCCCAGAGGTCCGGTGCCGCAGGGGAGAAGCGGGCCAGCTGCTGCCAGGGCCCCAGGCCCTCACACTGCCCTGTTGGGCAGGAACCGCCACCCCGGAGCAGGAGCTCAGAGGCCCAAGCTACCAAGGGTCCCAGCTGGGACTCGAGCCGCAGCCCAGACAGCTGGAGGCCTTGCCCCACAAGCAAGCGCAGCCCTTCTGCCCCAGGCTGGTGGGAGCTGGAGGCCCCGGGGGGCAGCAGCTGTTCCTTGGCCGGCTCTGCTCGACCCTCTGAGCTCGTCCTCCACGAATCCCGGCGAGAGCTACAGCCTGCCGTGGGCTCCTGGCCCTGTTCCCACAGGTCCCCTTCTGCCCCCTGCCCTGTCCCCACGCATCCCAGCCCGGGCGGCCTCCACGCTCAGCCTTGGTCCACCGTCCACTCCCCACCCCATCCTTGTCCTGCCAGGCCAGGCTTCCTCCAGGAAGCCACTGTCCTCCCCGACTCCAGGTCAGGATGCCCCTTGTCCTGCCCCCCGATCACCTGGCAGGTGGCAGAGCACAGAGAGCCCTTCAGCTATGTGGCCCCCACGGGCAGCCTCATTGGTCGGGCAGGATTTTGAGGCGTCTGGTTTCCCTGTCCCCTGGGCCCACCCCTGCCCACGGCCCCAAAACCAGCTCCCGTAAACTGGGGTCCTTGTGACCCTCCCAGAAGGGACACCCCATCCATAGAGGGGGGCCCCCACCCACCTGCAAGAGCCCTGGTCCAGAGTGTGGACACTTGGCCTACGTGCGGAGAAGGACAACTTGGGGCACACGCCCCTCCTCCACGGCCATCTGGATGCCAGCTCTGGGGGGGGTGTGCGGCCCCATTCAGTTTGGTGGAGAAAGACCCAAAGAACTCCACCCTGCCACCCACCCCAGAACAATCCATCTTGACTGGCCTCAGTCACATGCTGGTTATTCCGGTGGGTCTGTCCCCGGTTATTTCAGTGGTTATTTCAGTAAACGAAGGCGGATTGAAATCTGAGGGGCAGGTAAACCTACACCATCTCAGGAGGGACCCCAGGGGCCTTCCTGGGCCCCTTCCCATACCCTGTGGCCTTGTCTTGAGGGGACAGCAGAACGTCCCAGCGTCCAAAAGTCCCCCTACCTGGGCAGAGGGGTCAGGCGGCCATCACACAGGGACACAGGAGGCAGGAGGCCCTGCTGTGACATGGCGCTGTCCCCGGGCAGCGGCCCAGATGAATTCCAGCAGGACACCCGGCGCCCAGCCTCCTGGGCCCTTGGAGCTGAGGGGCCTCTGTGACCCCAGCCAACCCCGGGAACGGGAGGCCCTCACCCGGTGGGGCCGGGGCAGGAGTCCCACCTGGAATGGTGGCCAGGAGCGTGTCACCCTCAGGGAGCAAAGGGCAGTGGCCATCTTCACCTGCCCCTCCCGCCCGCGCCCAGCCACGTGGCCACGGAAGCCTGCGCAGCCTCTGTCCTCACTGGCCCTGCAGGCGGTGGGGTGGGGTTAGGACAGGACCCTCGGCCAGGGCGGCACCTGGGTCTCCTGCGGAGAGACTGGGCCTGCAGGGCCTGGGAGGAGGGCACGGCTGAGGCCTCCGTCACCCTGCGGGGGCTCCCTGCTCCCCCTCTGCCCACTCGGGGGAAGCCCAGCACTGATGGTGAGAGACAAATTTAGCCTCCCCACCCTGGGGCAGGGTGCGCTTGTGAAATATGAAAACAGCTGGAGGTGCCCGATTAAGCCGCCCTCTCTCCCTCCTGGGCTGGGGCCCGTGGGGAGGCGGGGGACGCAGAGCCTGGGAGCGGCCCCAGGAATCCCCCAGCCCCGCTGCCTCTTACCCGGCCGCCAGCCTCAGTCCCGGTCCCACAGCCAGGCCAGGGGCGGGGACGGCCTCCCTCCGGCACCTGGGCCCAGCTGGGAGCACCGTGGGGTTGCCCGGCAGTTTCTGTTTGAATCTGACGGTTGGCCTAGCACCCACGTGAGGCAGGGAGCTGGGTGGCGGCACTCTGACCACGTGGGCCTCACGTACTTCTGGGAGGAAATGGCTGACCAAATCCCCCAGGGCTGCCAGGCTCCAGGGTCACCCAGACCTTTGCTGGGAGAGGTTCTCGGCCGAGCTAAGGGTTGGGGGGACCCAGTGGCACATGCCCCCACCCCCCCCACTGCTGCGACCAGCTTCCTGGTGGAGGAACTCATGCGGCCAAACCAAACAAAGAAACGCTGGAGCACGGCTGAGCCCCACCATGTCCTAGCAGGGCAGTGCACCGCGCAGCTCATTTCACTGACCGACGTGGAAACATGCACAGAGAGGTTAGGTCACCCACCCAAGGGCACACAGCTGGTCAGAGCAGGGAGTCCAACCCGCCAGCTAGCTCTAATGTCCTTGTTCTTGACCTTGCCCTCTACCTGGCCTCTCTAGGAGGTGAGCAAAGGAGGCCCAACCCCTCCCCAGCCTGCATTCTCACCCACACGCTGCTGGGAAGTCCCTGGTCCACCCCTCCTTCTTCACCCGCACATTGAGGCCCTACCCACATCCGGCCCCGCCCCCCCGCCGCCCCCCCCCCACCGCCCTGTCCTCTGCTGACCTGCCCATGGCTTTCTTCCCATCCCGGCCTCCACCCTCAACGTGTGCAGGTCAGACCTGGACACAGGGCTCCTGTCCCTTGGTTTTCTGCTGTGCAGCTCTGCCCTGCCTGCCACACTCCCAGCCAACGCCCCTCTCCCGCTCCGTCCACGTAGCCCACCTCTGCCACTCTGCTCTGTAGCTGTGTGACCCCTGGACTGGTGTCTTGCCCATTCTGGGCCTGTTTCCTGGGAGGTGTGGAAAAAGCCAAAGCACTCAGCAGGGCGCTGATACAGGCACAGACTAGGAGCTCGAGATATGGGAGTGAGTTGCAATTGACCAGCGGTTACTGAGGATCAGGGTAGCAGTGGAGGAAGAAGAATAAACCTGCCCTGGTCCCAGGGGCAGCAGAGGGCAGAGGCCAGGCCTGTCCCTGGTTCAGTTGCAGGGACCTCCCCATTAGTGGGTTCTCGAAGACCGAGGCACCTGCAGAAGAATGAGTGGGACCCAGCACTCCATGGCAGCATAAACCCAGGGGGAAGAGACAACCCACCCGCTAGAAGCAAAATAATGCATTCCTACTTGGGCTGGTAGCTGGCACGGTGCCCCTGAGCTTGGAGATGCCGCGATCCCACCTGCGCCACAGTGTGGGGAGGCTTCCACGGCAGCACCCAGCCACCTGTTGGGGGGGGCCTGGCTGGAGGAGTGGGAGCAGAAGTGAGGGTGTCGGTGAGGGAGGTTCAGACCAGCATGGGGCACGGGAAGGGGACCCAGGAGGCGGGAAGCTGCAGGGCTGGGAGCCTCACGAGGCTGGAGAGGAAGAGACGCTTGACGGTAGGGCGGGTGTCTGAGCTTTCAGCCGTGGCGCGCTCCAAGTGAGAGCCAAGGGTGGCCAGGAGTGGACAGAGGAGTGGCTGGGCACATCCTGGACTCCTCCATCTCACTGCCCACCTCCAACCCCGCCTCCACAGGGATCTGGAATTCGGCACTCCCACCCACAAGACCACCCTAGTCCCAGATCCCCTCAGCCCCCACCCCCGCCCCCGTAAATGCAGCAGTCTCTTAGCCAAGCTCCCCGCTTCTGCCTCAGCGAATGGCCCAACAGTGGCCAGATGTAGGTGAGGTCATATGCCCCACCCCTGTACCCCTCCACCAGGTGGAAGAAGTCAACTGCACGATGACAGACTGTAGCTATGACATAAGGTGTCATAATTCTGAGAACCGGCCTCAGGGAACTCCCTGGCGGTCCAGTGGTTAAGACTCCATGATTCCACTACAGGGGGCACAGGTTCGATCCCTGTTTGGGGAGCTAAGATCCCGCATGCTGTGCAGTGTGGCCGAGACAAAAACACAAACAAACAGAACTGGCCTCAAAGAAATGGGAACGAACTGACCCTGGAACTAAAGACTAACTGTACTTAAAACAATCAGGATGACGCTGGTCAGACCACCGCATGACCAATTTCAAGATGACCGTCAGAGCTGACTGTGCTGTTTCTGCATGGAGCCCCTCCTTCCGTCTACAAAAGCTCTCACCCCCTGGTTGTCAGTTGGGGGCGGTGGGCGGGAATCAGCCCTTGGGGGATTCGGAGGACACGGAGCCCTTGCTCCGAAATAAAGCAACCTTTCCTTTCCACCAACCTGGCCTCTTTTTGGCTTTTGAGCCACGAGCAGCCGGACCCCACTTTCGGTAACACTCTCAGCCACCCGGCTGCCAGGCACTCCTGCTCTTTCCGTCTGTCTCCTCCGAGGCTCCCCTCCTCCCCTCTTGAGGGTCCCACCTCTACATGCCAGTGTGCCATGCTCTGTCCTCCAGAATCTTCTCTTCCCCGGACAAGCATCTGTGCTCCTTCAACCATGCCCTGCACGGTCATTCCCAAACCATCGGCCCCGCCTGGCCACCCTCCTCCGGACTCCTCCACATTCCTTGAAGGGAACCCTCTCAGCGGTGTCCCCACCCTGTGTAGACTCCTTGCCTCCTACCCTGGGCTCCTCACTATGGGCCCAGGATGCACTAATTTCCTGAACTCTCTACCCATCCCCACTCAGCTCCCCGCCCACGCCCCAGCCATCGGGGCTGTGATTTTTTTTCGAGAGCTCGATCTGACTCATGAATTCCGTTCCTTGCTGGCTCTGAAGTCAGCTGACCTCTGACGTGACTTCATCCAAGTTGCCACGGCATTGGTCCATCCATCCCTCACTCACTCCAGGAACATCTGTCCCAGAGAGCCACCACTGTGCCGCCTGCCTCCCTGCCTCCCAGCCTCCCACGTGCCCCCATCCCATCCCCTGGGCCTGGGGCTCTTTCCGATAACGACACCCAGCATCTACCGTGTGCTCACGCAGTGCCAGCCCCAGCCTGGAGTCCTCTGTATTCCTTGATCTCAGTCTTCAAAGTAACCCCGAGACAAAGGCACTGCTGCGCCCCACGTTCCAGATGTTCTCACAGAAGCGCGGAGAGAGGGGACCGCTTGCCCAGGGCCACTCAGCTCAGAAGCGCCAAGGCTGGATTTGAGCCCAACTCCGGTTAGGGAACACCTAACCCCTTCCCACCAGGCAGCCCCGCCCTCTGGGGGCCTCTCTCGGGGGGCAGAAAGGAGAACCAGCCTTTCCCCCCACAGTGTGAAGGGCACCCTGAGGGGTGTGGACAGGCCCAGGGTCAGCCCAAGGGTAAATGAAGGTCCACATGAGTTGTCATTTTCAGTTTCACAAGCTGACGGAGAAGGGGCACCATTGCGGCAGAGCTCAGCCAAGGACAGGCCCTGACGGCCCTTCAGGTCAGGGGGAGGCAGGAATAGCCAGGTGGGCTGGAGAGGGGACAGGATGCCCAGAGGCCTTGGCCACAGGAAGGGCGCTGGACCTGCAGCTGTGGGCCTCGGGGAGCGATGAGGGGGGTTCGGCTCCCAGAGGGATGTGGTGGGATTTGGGTGAGGAAGGTCACCCGGGGGGCACATCATGGGCTTGGCGAACTCAGAGGCTGGTGGTCAGCGAGGCAGGCCTCGGCTGGGTCCAGGTGAGGCGGTGGGGGGCATGGGCCGCAGGGATGCAAGAGGGGGCAGGAAGGAATGAGGACCCCCCTTTCCAAGCCAATCCACGTCAGGTTAATGCACTTTTGAGCTCAGCCCTCAACCAGCTGCAGACTCAGGCGCCTTCAGCCACCCACCAGCTGTGTGCACGTTCAGGCCTCCGTCTTCTCATCCGTAGAATAGGGAAGTCACAGCCACCATGCAGGGCTGACCTACACAGAAGCATCTAGCAGGATTCCCGGGGTGTCTTGAGGTGCAAAGGCGGCTCCTGTCTGACCTCTGGGGCCGTTTGGAAAGCTGCTATCGGTTGTCTGTCAGTCAAACCCTCATCCCCTTTCCACTCAAGCTCCAGAGGCTGCTTCCTGAGCCAGCCACTGGTGCCCAACCCGCTGCCAGCACCATCAACGCGCATGCACACGTGCAGGCACACACATGTGTAACACCTGCACACGCACACTCTGCCTTCATCACGGTGAACCCCCCACCCCAGCCCCTCCGCTCAAGTACGTGGCCCTGGAGGCTCCCCGGGCGTCCAGCCGTGTAGGTGGGACTGCAGTGGCCGGCGGGCAGCACAGACAGCCGTCTCCTGCTGCCCAGGTCTCATTGATGCCTGGGAGGCAGCCGGGTGAGGGCCAGGGTGGCCAGGGCGGGCTCCGGGGCCCCCGGTGGGTGAGGGAGCCGGGGAAAGCCGTTCTGGGCTGGCCCCGCGGGGCTGAGGAATGGTGGCCCCCAGCCGGGACAAGCCTGGCCATGCGGCCAGGGCAGGGCCTCTTTGGCAGGAAGTGGAGAGAGTTCCGATGGGTCCAAGGGGCGGCGGCACCAGAGTGACTTCTGTTCCACCCCCCACCCCCCACCCCCGGGCCATGCAAATTGCCCCGCACCCCCCTGGGGGCAGATGGCAGTGCCACACAGCAGTGGCTTCTCCAGCTTGCCCGAGTCCCATCAGGGGACCCACAGGCATGGCCCCCCCTCACTGGCCCGTCTGCCACCGCTGCCCCCAGGACACCCTGTTTCCAAGCGCCGGGTGGGAGCCAGTAGGGAGGGGCCTCTGCACCCCTGGGTGGCCCCAGGGAGCCCCAACTGGCGCCTGAAAGAGGAGGGCCAGCCCGAGCCAAGCCTACCTTGGCGGAGCCTGGGCCCTGGAGGGTCTGTGAGGAGGGGGACAGCCGGGAGGCCCTCGGCTCGTGGCTGGCTAGGCAGGCGGTGGCGGCAGCGTCCCGGTCGCCTAGGTGATGACTTTGGAGCCCTGGAAGCAGCGTGGCCGGCCTGGAGCCTCGGGGCAGACGGGGGCGGAGCGTGGCCAGGAGCCCTGGGGCCAGCGGCCGGCCTGTGTCCCCTGCTCCGGATGGATGCCACGCCCTCTGCACAGTGACCCAGAGGCAGCCCCGCCCAGAGGGGAGTAGAGCTGGAGGCGTGGGAGGGGAGCCACTGACTCCACTTGTGTCTGTGTGCTTTTCTTCTCCTCCTCTTTGTCGAAATTCAGAAACACACTCAGAAGTAGAGAGACTGGTGCAGTGAATCCACTGATCTGTCCCCTGGCCCCAGCATCAGTCTGTCCTCCAGCCAAAGCCAATTCTACAAATTATATCATTTCACCTGTGGTACGTCAGTAGATGCTTCAAACAGACAAGGATCCATCTATGTTGATATCAGGTCCAACCATGAAATTGCTGATATTCAGCTCTTTTTCTCCTACCAACACACACACACACACACACACACACACACAGTAAATTCAGATAATTAAACGTAATACACAGCCACAATACCACATTCTGAATTTCCAGGACCAATTTTTAACTGCTGGTCAGAAGGACTTTGAGGAGGACGCAGATTGGGGAGACTAATATACGTCATATACACTGTCCCTTCCCTCCCCCACGGTGGGCAGCAGCACAGAAAGCTCAGCCCAGCTCTGGGTGGACACGGCAAGGGGGACATTGCAGGTGGGATTAAGGACCTGGAGATGGCAGCCCCTAGGTTATCTGGGTGGGCCCAAGTGTCACCAGCAAGGGTCCTCACAAAGGCAGGCAGGACGTTGGGGAGGAGAGAAGGTGCTGGGCTGTGGCTTTGCAGAGGGAGAACGGGGCCGCGAGCCAAGGAACGTGGGTGCCTCTAGAAGCCAGAAAAGGCAAGAAACAGATTCTCCCCTGGAGCCTCCGGAAGGAAACAGCCCTGCCAGCACCCGGACTTCAGTCCATTGAGACTGATCTCAGCCATCTGGCCTCCAGAACAGTAAGTAGGAAAACAAGTCCATGGTGTTGTAAGCCACTGAGTTTGTGGCAATTTGTTACAGCAGCCGTAGGAAACTGATACAGTCTCACATAACACAAATTTGGGAAGCATCATTTGCAGTGATCTCCCCATTTCCCGGGGCCTCTGGAACGGGCATTAGGGCCACATTAAGTCCGAGGAGAAACCCCTGGGGTGTAAGACGCCTTGCAGAATAGCAGCCCTGGGTTGGACAGAAAGGCGGTGACTGAAGACACGGCCAGCACGGGAGCCAAAGTCCTCGCCCTTCCGGGACGTCACACACACACATGCAGGCGTGAGGCGTTATGACCACACAGCGAGAGTGAGTGCTGGGGGGAGGCAGGTGTTTCCTGGTTCTGGCAAAAGAGGCAGAGAAGCCAGAGGGATGCCAAGGCTCCCCCTGCCCCCACCCTGGGCTCTGCCAGGCCACCCTTAGCCAGCTGATGGCCACAGTGGGCAGGTCTTCATTGAAGCCCATTCTCAAGCTGAGAGGGATGCATCTCACCATCGTGAGCTCCTGTGGGGTGACCTCCCGGCCCACCCCTCCCCCTCCCCCACGGAGACAGGAAAGTCCTGAGTTCCGAGAGGCTGGGGCCCCACCCTCAGGACTGGGACGGGTGACAAACCCTGCTCTTCCTCAGCAGAAACAAGGATGTCAGAGACCAAAGATGGGTGGGTGACCCTTGAGTGATGGTCACAGCTGGACCTCTGGCCATCAGTTCTGGGTGGGGCATTCAACAAGGAGTTCAACCAGTATTTCGTACCCCTTCTCCCAACATGAGGCACGATTAGAAAGCTCCTCCTTGCCGTGGCCGGAACCCAGTGTCAGCCCAGGTGTGAGCCTCAGGGCAAGGCCTCTGCTCATCACCATGGAGAGGAGAGGAGAGCGCGGGAGGCTTGCAGCTATCAGCTTGTTTCACTTCCCTACTGCAGCCAGAACAGATGACCACACGGCATCTGTTTATTCTCGCACAGTTCTGTGGCTCAGGAGCCCAAACGGAGAGAGTCTTATGAGACTGAAGTCAAGGGGCTGGCAGGGTTGTCCCTTCTGGAGACTCCAGGACAACGGCTACGTCCTTGCTTCTTCAGCTTCTAGAAGCCGCCTGCACTCCTGGGCTCCGGGCCCCTCCCCCCATCTTGAATTGCATCTCTCCACCCTCTGCCTCCATCGCATCTTCTCTCTGGCTCCAGCCCTCCGGCCTCCCTCTTAGAGGGGCTTTGTGGTGTCACTGGGCCACCCAGATTCCCCAGGGTCGTCATGCCCCAGCTCCAGTCCTGGATTTAATCATGTCCCTTTTCCCGTGAAGTCAGTCACAGGTTCTGGGGATCAGGATGTGGTTGCCTTTGGGGGGCCATTCTTCTGCCTTTCATAAATGTCCTTCATTCCAAGACACATCTTGGGGGCCCGCTGTGCGGGGTTAGCTAAAACTGCTCTGTGCCTTTAAGCAGAAACCCCTGCTCCCTGCAGGGTGGCGGCTGTGTGGTTGGGGAGGGGGCAGCAGAGGGCGTTCAAGGCCGCCCCACACCCCTCCCACCTCCCTCCAGCTCTTAACGTTTCCCAGCAGCCCCTCCCCATACAAGGATAAGTTCCCAAAAATGTGTCTGAAAGTCGACAGTAGCCGGATCTCCGTGAATCCTCGCTGCCCCACCTGACACGTGACTCCCTGCGCACGGGGCACTGGAAATGGCACTCTACAAACACGACCATTTAGCCATCACGTCAACCCAGGAGAAACACTGCCATCTCCGTTTTACAGATGAGGACACTGATGCACAGAGAGGCTGAGGAACCTATCCAACGTCACACAGCACAGCCGGGCCTAAAAACCATTAGGAAATGAACATCTGACTAAACTACCCATTTCAGATGCGTCCCGCGCAACGCACTTCCCGTGTTTCCTGGGATGCGCTTGTTTTTCAGGACTGAACCACCATCGCAGACTCGGGAGACCCCAGGAGCAGTTTGACCAAACTTCTGACCCACCTGCTGTGTGTCCCGCAACCTTCTCCCCGCCGCCCATGTTAGTTTCCAAATGCTGGCAGGACGGGCTTGGAGAAGCTGGTGCCCCAAAGCTGCCCAGAGGCCCTGCCATCTCAGCTCCGGGCACAGCCCATCTTGCTCCCAGTGGTCAAGACCCGTCCCCGCCTGTGGCCGTGAACAAAGGACGCTCTGGGCCACCGCTTGCTCCCAGGGGCCCTCGGCAGGGGGAGGCTTGGGCTCCAGCAAGCCCCCTGCGTATTTGCACAGTCAGCACCCTGCTTCCCCCTTTCGCTGTCTGGCCTCTGAGGAGCAGGCATCTTGGTTTTAAGCTGATAGCACTGAGGGTCAAGGCTGTGGGCTCTTAGCCCCCAGAACAGAGCCTGGTAAACCGTGGGTGCTCAGGAATGAATGACAAGTGATGGAAGGATGGATGGATGGATGGATGAAGAGTTAAAGCCCCTGCAGAATACTGCTTCCATCTGCTCCACATCTCTTTTCTGAACTTTGAAATCCAAAAAGCTCAGAAAACCCAAAGCCTTTCCTTAGGTCTGGGGCCGACGCCACTGGGCAGACGGACACAAGGCTCTTCATGTTACTTTTCTAAAATGGAAAAAAAATTAATCTGAATTCTGAAATATCAGGGGCTCAGGGTTAATTTGGACCATAAGGTAGGGCGGCCACATCAATTCTTTATAAGCCCCAGGGCCCGGCTACACTCTGAGATGCCCAGATAAGCGTCCCTCCCTGGGACCACCGAGTGCTGAGCTGGCCACATCCTCTCCTTATGGGGAAGGTATTTTCCACTCATCGACCAAAGCCAACTTTTGACAGGTCACATGGCAAATCTGGGCTGGCTGATGCCAAAGTCGGCCATGCTCGCCGTGACTTTTGTCACTTTTTACCTCTGTGGATTTTTTTTGTCAACGAAATGCTGTTGAGTAGCACAAATTTCAAAAGGTCCAGGCAGGGCCAATCCAGTCTCTCCCACTCCGTCCGTCCCAGACCCAGTTCCCGTCCCTGGAGGCACAGCTGCCATCACTTCTAGGGAGAGTGGAGTCGTCAGGAGGAGAGAAACGGAATGGAAAGAGGTTTAATGACAGCAGAGGAAAGAAAGAGGAAGTCGGCAACCTGAGGTTCTGTTGGCCACTGAAAATGACCCTGGCCAGAGAGTCCCCAAAACTCTGAAAAGACAGCCTGCCAGGATCACAGGAGCTACCCACACTCTACTCACATGGGGTCTTTCTTACACTTTCTTTAACCTGCACGTTCCACCTCTTCCTATTATTCTCATCCTTTCAAACATCACATGGACCAGATGACGATTAGGCAGTGTTCTTGGAATTACGCTGACTTCAACCTTCCAATTGTCTCTTTGTCTATTTTTATCAGAATTCATTATTTTCACATTAATCCAGTTAGCGTCCTGTTTACCAATACCTCGTTTTTAATTTGCAGCTTCATTCTAAAGGCTCGGGGAGACTTTCACAGCCCGCGTTCTCCTCCTTCATTACCGCCAGGTAATTAGGCAAGGAGCATCCCTGATCAGAAACTAAGAAGCCAGGAGCAAGTTGCAGCTTGCCTGACTCCGAAAGAAAAAAAAGAAGATGAAGTCTCTCCTAATTACAGGGGTTTTGTTGGTTGTCATTGAGCGGGAGAAGCAGAGGAGGTGAGAGTAAAAGGAGAAGGGCCTTTAATTACAGGGCCTTGCAAATCACAGCGCAGTAAATACCTAGGGGTTCCGCCTCTGATCTGCATACTAATGACTAGCGGCCCTCCTTCTGTCCTGTGGGGAATTGTGCTAAATTTGCATTGCGCATAATGCAAATGACCGAGGACTCTAAGCTCCGGGCAGCCTGGTGCAGAGAGGGTGATTTGATTTGTTTATTTGTGTCCTGCCTGGGAAGCACAGGCTTCTAAAACGGGGAGCACAGCTTTCCTTCCTGTAGTCCCAAAGGCTCTGCAGAGACCCCTCTCCGTGGCCGACAGACACTCTTCAAGCCACCCGCCCCTACATCAACACACTGGGCCCCGGGCTGCCCTCCTGGTCCCCATACTGGCCTGTCCCCCACACATGCGGGAGCGGCCTCCGTCTGGCAAATGGGCACTGCCCAGGTGAGCCCGGAGGCCGGGAGGCTGCCAAAGAGAAGCCTTAGGGTCTTTCTCACACGTCTCAGCCCTGACGGAGAAAACAGCCCAGGAAGCCACGTCTAAAATCGCAGGAAATCAGGCAGGAGGGGTGAGAGGAATCTTCTCTGCCCACCCCGAAGGACCTATCACAACCCAGGCATCCCTGCCCCCAGGAGAAGCCACCTGCCCAATTAGCCAGAGGCCTCCCCAGATGCCCGCCCCACAGGGCCTGGCACCTCGGAGCAGCAGGTGAGCAATTAGAGCCCCCGCCCCGTCCCCACAGGCACCCAGGGCCTCAGGGAGTGACCTGCTGGCTGGCGCTGGTCGGGGACACACCACGGACAGGTCCCTCCCATGTGCAGCCACCCCGAGCAGGACCACAAAGGAGGGACCCCTGGGCACCCAGCCCAGCCCTGCCGCCCAGGGCCCTGCACCCAGGCTGATGAGAGGCAGGATGGGTGATGCCCAGGTGCTCTGTGCCTGACTGTTGGGGACAGAGAGGCTGGACCAGCCTTCTCTGGGCACCTTGTGCCTGCCCTCCGGGGCTATCAGGTGTGTTCCCACGGGCCACTCAGGGGAGCCCCGGCTTGGGCTCCTACAGCGAGGAGGCAGGTGTGTGCCCCACCGCCCTGGGTGAAGAGGCTGGGGACTTGACCAAGGCGTGGAGGAGCCAGGCCTGCCCTGGACTGCTATCTGGACGACCAGCCCAGGGCCCTGCCCGCTGTGCCCTCTGTCCTCGGTGTGCCGGGGATGGGCGGCCAGACCAACCCCTGCATCCGATTTAGTCACTTGATCCGAGCTTTTCAGCTTCACATCTGCAAGTGGCGTGAACACCCAGTTGCACGTATATCAGAGGGGGCACGTATGAATGTCTACCGTCATGGTTATAACTCGTCCTCGGACCCAAAACACGGACGGGAGAACAGAAGAGGCGGGCAGGGCTGAAGCACGGTTCTCCCTCCGGGGGCCCCGCCCCTCCGGCTCCCAGGTCCGTTCCGGGGCTCACTCTCTGGGGGACCTGATTCCAAGTCCAAGGTCCACAGCGTGTCCCAGCCACCGACCCTCTGGTGCCGCCCGAAACGTCCACTCCACGGCCCTGAGACCTGCCCTCGGGGCCCCCATCTCCTCTCTCCGAGCCTAGCAGAGCCTCCCTGCCGCTTCACCTCTCTCCTGGGTCCGGTTCCCTCCGAGGTGCCTCCCCAAAGCCCCTCCCCCCACTCCCCCACCCCCCGCAGGCTGAACTTCCCGCCCGCCCACCTCTAAGCGCTTCTCTGGTACCAATGGCCCAAAGCCGCTGTGTGTGTGTCTGTTCTCCCTCCCTACTCTGGGGGCTGTGGTGACCCACGCAGTCCCCGGGGAGAGGGGGTGCTGGGGTTTGAAGCCTGCTTTCCAGGATGCAGGGGCTGTAGATGTGTGGGGAGGGGTAGGATGGGGAAGAGCCCGTAAGCTCGGGGAGCGGCCCCTGCACCCTTGGCTGTGCCTGGAACAGACTGGGGTGTCTCTTGTGCCTCTTTGAGCAAAGAGGGACGTGGCTTAAAACAAGTTTCCCCTCCTTTTGTGTCCTGGCCCCTGGGCAGCCTGAAGGCTGAGGACCGCTTCTCAGAAGAATATTTCAGGGAGTTCCCTGGTGGCCTAGTGGGTGGCCCGGGTTCGATCCCTGGCCAGGGAACTGAGATGCCACAAGCCACGTGGCGCAGGCCAAAAAAAAAAAAAAATTACAAAGGAAACCAATTACATTGAATTATGGTTATTCTACTGGGTTGAATGGCACCCCCCTGCCAAAAGATATGTCTACCCAGAGCCTTAGAAATTAGGGCCTTTGCGGATGTATAAGATAAAGATCCCAAGATAGGACCACCCTGGATTAGCGTGGGCCCTAAATCCAATGACAAACGTCCTTATAAGAGACAGAAAAGGGAAGACACAGACACAGAGAGGAGGCCATGTGAACACGGAGGCAGGGATTGGGGTCTACAAGTCCAGGAAGCTGGGAGTGAGACGCAGACGGATTCCCCCTCAGAGCCTCCAGAGGGAACTAGCCCTGCCCACACCTGGATTTGGGGCTTCTGGACTCCAGACCCTGAGAGAGTGTTTTTTTTAATTGTTTTAAGCCCCTTAGTTCGTGGTCATCTGCTATGGCAGCCCCAGGAAACTAACACAGTTATGATGATATTTAAAAGCAAATTTGGGGGAATTCCCTGGCGGTCCAGTGGTTAGGACTCCGTGCTTTCACTGCCGAGAGCGCAGGATCAATCCCTGGTCGGGGAACTAAGATTCCACAAGCCGTGTGGCTCAGCCAAAATAAAAATAAAAATAAAATAAAAGCACATTTGTGAAATGGTGATGATGGGGCTTCAGGTGGCACGTCTGGCGACTCGTTTCAACTCAGTGACAAGCACAAACGAAATTTTGAGATGTCCGTAGCAGCTGCCACGCACACTGAAAATATCAGTGATTCCGTTGGGAAGAAGTTTTGTTCTCTTTGGTCTCTGATTTGGGGGAGCATCTCCAGGAAAAAAAGCACTTTTGAGGAGCAAATGTCTGGTCTGCAAAGGAATACCCCAGCCAGAGAGCGGACACAAAGGGTGGGGACAGATGGAAAGTTTATGCCCACTGGTGCAGACTCTCAGAGCCGGCTTCGGTGAAAGCTGTCTTTAAATTGAACCCCGACGAGCAGAGGGAGATTTTCTTGTACAGAATCAATTTTCCTCTGCGTTACACACAGAGAAACGATTGTCCACGCGTCCTATGTTCTACTTAAGAAGGCAAATTTAAAAAAGAAAAGACATTGTATGTTCTGGCTACACACAAATGGATGCTGCTAGTTCCAGATGTGTTTTCCATGTTCTAGAAATCTGGGCAGGACATGGAATCACCTGACAGCAATTTGCAGGGGTAAATTGTCACACAGTGTTCTGGGGACACAATCCCTATCGTAGTTAGGCTTTTACCATCCAGACAGAAGCACGGTCAGGGTGACAAGGGACCACTCCTCTCAGTTTCTTTTTTCCTTTTTGCTGTGTGAAGCTAAATCATCAGAAAATGACTAGTTTTAAAACATTGACTCAGCACTCCCCCAGAAACGCCCAAATTGGAAAATAAAGACGTGCCCTTCCCTTTTATGGGGGCTGGATAGAAGAAACGCACAATTGAAGAATGTTTCTGGGTTTTGTTTTTTTGTTTTTTGGGTTTTTTTGCAAACCCAAAGTTCAACCTTGTGTGATATCTTTTATACAAGTCTCTGGAGGATAAATTCCCCTTGAATTTGGTGACCGGAAACTGTCTCCCAGTTAGATGAACATGCAGCTTCCTTTCAGCCACCAACGAAATGATTTCCCTTTTGGGTGTCAGAATCTCAGGGTGAATGCCGTCCTTGGCTACAGGCAGGACCTCCGCCAGGTCCTGTCCCCAAATTCTCAGTCTCTCCTTTTCCTCGCCATCTTGGCTGTGTCGTTTGCATCCCACTTGTGGATGTGGGTAGGGCATACCCTATAAATAACTACTAAAGGAGGCATCCTTGCTGCAGTACCCCTGACAGAGGCCATCAGCCTCCACCCAAACCACAGGCAGATTCCTGCCTCACTGCCAGCCATTCCGTTCCCCCCTCCCGCTCCCAGGGGAGACCTGTTGGCTACTAGGGAACTATGCCCTCCACCTCGCCAAGGACTTCTGGTTCGCCAGTCTCTGAAGCAGCACCAACAGCCGGCACTATGGGGCCCACCTGTGGGTGCCAGGCATCATTTTAAGCACTTTAGATATGGCATCTTGGTTACTGTTCTCCCAATCCTCTGGGGCAGGGGCTATTACTGCCCTTTTTTACAAATGGGTAAACTGAGGCTTGGAGTGGTTAGGTAACTTGCTCAAGGTCCCTGACTTGTAAGTGGCTTAGAGGGGATTTGAACCCTAACAACATTCTGACCTCCACACCTACACGATTAACCACTGCACCATACTGGCCCTTCCATGGGGCTGCCCTGCGGAATTTGGAGACAGCTACCCTGTTCTCCAGAACCTTCACCAGGACTTCGAGACAGGGCTGAGCTTCCTGTGGCCATTCCTCTGGTAGCCTCCTGCTGACACCCTGGCAGCTACTGGTACCCGCCCAACTTTGTATCTTATTTTTCAAATCACGTGCATAATCCATACATTCATATGTTGCAAGTTTTTAAATACTGTCTTTTTGTTCTCAATACAATTCTTTTTTAACTTTTATTGAGTAAGTCGCAAGACGGGTGCTGGATTTTCGGTATACAATGCATTTTCCCCCAAAGCTAATTATTAAGGTTAAAACAAATAAACAGCAACAACGTCAGCAAACAAAACAAAAGAAAACCATTGAGCTAATGGCTCCCAAATGTCCAGTATTTAATAAACAGGCCACAGTATACTTGGACCAAATGACCTCTGGTCAGAGGCGAACAGCGCACTTCCCCCGCCCGTCCCCCCCCCCCCCAGCCCCTTACTGATTGACAATGGTCTACCTGTCACCCATGTATTCATGCACACACGTGCATACTTCGTGCAAATCCACTTAGGGACCAGACAAAAATACAAGCTGAGTAAGAAGGCAATAATAGCTACCCCCCCCCCGCACCCCGCAGTCCAAGGCCTAAAAGGAGGGTGAGTGCGACGCAAGGAGGACCAGGAGAGAAGGGATCCAGGAAAGAGGTGTCGTCTCTGGCCAGGCCGGCCGGCCCAGGGACCACATTCTGACCCATCCTTTCCCCAGTTGAAACAGACTCAGGAGACAGACAGGTGGGGCACCCGGGCCAACTCAGGGCCACCAAGAGATGCCGCTCTGGAACCTGGCTCCTTGGTAACCCACTCCCTGGGACCAGCTTAGGGGTCATGCCCAGTTCTCCGGGTCCAGGGGAAGACCTGGGTTTCACTCGGCCTTGTGAGGAGTGGGGCGGCTAATGCCTCCGGATCGGTAACAGCCCTCTCGGGTGCAGAGGGAGTGGGGGCCGGCAGGGAGGGGCTCGTCAGCAACAGGCGCCTGCACCCCCGAACGAGCCTCTCCCCGGGGTCGCATTCTCCACGTCCCTTTGAAGCGGAGGTGGAGAGGGGTTAACCCCAGGCAGGCCCTCCGGGAATCCCAGGGAGGCTGCTCCGGGCCCCAAAGGCCGCCGCACTGCTGGCAGGACGCCGCATCTCCTGGCCGGCTGGACTCCGACCCGGGCTCCCCGCCGCCCCACGTGCCCCGCCCCAGGAGCTGGTCGGACTCGGGGTAGCTCCCATGTCACCCTCTCTCGAGTTCGTGCACACGGTCTCCTCTCACCGACTCCCAGCTTCGGAGCCGCGAGCCCGTGCGCCGGCTGCCCTGAGCTCAGGCCCCGCCGGCGGAGCCCAACCGCGCCCAAGCCCCTCGCGCCAGGTCCCCGCGCTGCCTACCTGGTGCCGTCGGAGCCCCAGGAATCTATGCCTTAGCCGGCCCCGGCTTCGCCGCGTAACCCCTTCGGGGGCGCAGGCAGGCGCGGGCCGAGAGGCGGGTGCAGCTGGGCGGGCGCGGGCGCGGGCGCGGGCGGGGAGGCAGGGCGGGCGCGGGCCGCCGAGGCGGGTTATATGGGCGCGGGGAGGGGAGGCGCCGCGGGGAGGGGTGGCCGCGGGCGTTAGCGCCTTCCGTAGCCGGCCGGCGGGAAGGCAGCGCGGGCCGCTCAGCCGTTGGCAGGAGGAGCGCGGGGCGGCGGGGCCAGGCTGGGGCCAAGGTTGCCGCCCGGCGCTCCGCCCCCCCAGCTGGCCGCGTCCGAGTCGGGGTCCTGGGGCACGCTCCGCCCCGCCTCCTTCCCGCCGCCTTTTGGCGCGCGTCGCCCCTGTCGGCCCCGGCGGGGCCTGCCTCGGGCTGATCGCGGGCTGGGCGCCGGGGCCCTGCTGCTGCGGAGATGGGACGGCGACCCTCGACCGGCTTGGGAGCGAGGGCAAGGGCGCGCGGGAGCCGGGGTGGGGGGCAGAGATGCAGACTCCGCGTCCCGACGCCTTCCTTTCCCCGAGACATAGCATCTTCCGGGTCTCCCTCCTCCTCCCCCACCGGCGCGGGACCTCTGCGCGCCGGGCGCTGGGAATCCAAGGGGAGGGGGAAGGGCCGCGCATCGTAGGGGCGCCGCCACCCAGGTCTGCGGAGTGTCCGCACTGGCTGTGACCTGCTAGGGACAGGGGTGAAGGTCGCGACCCCAGGATCCGGGGTTAAATGTAGCCGCTTGCTTCCGGGTGGTACTAGCTGGGCTCCTTCGCCCCGGAGGGCGCGCCACCTACACCGCTCACGCAGCGGAGGTCACGGCCTCGCTTCGGCCCCGGCCCGCATTACGGATCCGCGGGGACACTCTGGACGCGACTCTCTCAGCCCCAGCCTGCTTTCTTCCTGGGCGGAGGATGTGCCCACGGCCCCCAGGGAATAATAATTCTGTACGCAAACACTCCCGGGTCGCCGCCGCCCCCCACCCCGCCCCCGGCCCCCGGGGCCGGATTCCGTTTCGCGTTGCGCAGGTACGCACGGGTGTCCACGGCGACACGTGGGTCGTGCACTGGGGATGGCTTTCTACGCGCAGAGACCGCCTCAGGCGAAGACTTCCCTCGGGCCCCGACACCTGTGGCTCCATGGTCCGGGTCCCCCGCAAGGCAGACGGGGTCTTCAGGGCTCTCACCTAGTCCTAGGGCCTCGGCTGGAGAACCCGACACACTGGCGAATTTTGAAGGCTCTAGGTGGCGGGCACGTGCTATACGCTGCCTTCTGCTGCTCAAGGGACCCGTTATCTCCCTCCGACCGATGCTCCCAGGCCAGGGGAACCCACGCGGCAATGTTGCCGTGGAACTGTGCGCAGCCCCGGACTGGTGCACGGCGTCCGCACCTCACCTGGCTCGGCTGGCTGACTGCCACACACCTTTATGCCTCACCTACTGTTTGCAAGGTGCGGGGTAAGGGGGGGGGTGCCCAAAGACGAATCACAGACAGGGTTTGATCTGGCCGGGGACAAAAAAAGGCCGGCACGGCCGAGCAGGACGCCTGCACGCATCCCATACCCGTTCGTTCTGGGAAGTCGGTGGGCTTCCGCAGGGCGAAGACGCGGGCCCGGCTCGCGGAGGTGCGAGGAGGACCCGGGCCGGGTCTCGGTTCTCAGAACGCAGGGGCGGGGTTGGGTGTCAGGGTCCGTGCGATCTTGGGGCGGCAGAGGCGCCGGCAGGGCCTGGCGGGGGTGTGGGGGGAGACTGCTGTTGGGTGAAGAGGACCCGGAGTCCCTAGTGGGCGAGGGGACAAGGCGCTCGCGGGGCAGCCAACAAGGTCGGCAGAGCCAGCGCCGACGCAGCTGCTCGCTCCCGTCCGTGCGGAGGGCGGGTGCGGCGAGGCCCCGGGTGGGGGCCCGGGTGTCCTTCTCCTCCTCGCGGGTCCGAGCGCAGGTGCGCGCGTGAGATGGACAAGCGGGTGCGCGCGATCCACGCGCTCTCCGTGCGGAGCAAGCGTCAAATTCGTTCTCTCCTGGATCAGAGCAGCTCCTGAGCCTGAAGTGAGGGCCTTGCTGCAGGCATGGTTGCCGGATTTAGCCAAAAGACAAACAAAGAAAAACGAATACTTATTCATACTCCATGTATAAAATATACGTATTATGCACTATATTATATATTCTACACACAAGCGCATGTTTATGTTTGAATACATTTACATATAAATATGTCTTTACATTAAATATAAATACATGAATATAAATAGACACACAGGACGCCAGTTAAATTTGAATTTCAGATAAGGGGGTAATTGTTTAGCATAAATACGTGCCATGTAGTATTTGGGAACATATTTATCCTAGAAAATGATTCGTTGTTTATATGAAATTCAGTTTAAGTGCAGTTTCTGCATTTTATCTGGCAACCCTAGCTGGAGGGGACCTCCCCACACCTGAGCACCGGCGGGAATCCCGGGTGGGACGAAACGCCGTGTCTCCTTTAAGGCGCGGCGGCGCGCGGGGCGCCGGGTGGCGAACTACAAGCCCCACAGTGCTGCGCGTCCGCCCGGAGCCCTGACTGGCTGCGGCGCCCGCCCTCCGTCACTTCCGGCCGCGGAGGGGCGGTTGCGGCGGGCCGGGCGGGCGGAGTTTCGTGGGCGTGGGGTACAGCGGCCGCCATGAACTTCTCCGAGGTGTTCAAGCTTTCCAGCCTGCTCTGCAAGTTCTCCCCGGACGGCAAGTACCTGGTGAGCGGCCGCGGGGCCTGGGCCGAGGGTGGGCCCTCCGCGGGGAGGCGCCTGTCCTTACCGGGAGGCGGGGACCCAGGGAGCGGAGAGCGGGGCGGCCGCTGGGCCCGGATGGAGGGAGCTCGAGGGTCTGCAGGTGTGGGCCCCGGGCAGGTGCTGCAGACAGGCGACCCTGGGAAGGGGACCTGGGAAGATGCTGCAGCCTGGGAGCCCAGGAAGCCGCCTGCTGCCTGCACCTGGGTTTCCATCTGTTAAAGGCAGGTAAAAGCAATGCTGCTTTCACAAATTTGAGGACACAGGAGATATCGGATCGTTGTTAGTTTGTCACAAAAGGCAGGTATATAGTCCTGTTGGCTGTAAACTGGTGCAGTGGTGCAGCTGCTTGTCCCCTTTCCCAGCCGTCTTCACCTGTCTCTACTACATGCCAGATGAATGATTTTGATAACTAGCATTCTATGCCCAGATAAAGAGAGTTGTCCGCACTCCTGAGATTTGAGCTGCTGATTCCATGGGTGGCAGAATGCTTCTGACATCACTGAACTGTCTTGTACATGAAAGTTAAGTTTTGAAATATACCAGCGTGACCCGTGTATATCCTCAGAATCTTAGGGTGAGGGCATGTGGTGGGTGAGGGATAATTGGCATTGGAAAGACATTAAGAAGAAAAATTATGCTTTATAAAAAGTGTACTTAGTTTCATTAATTAGTAACTCATGCTTCCTGATTCTTTTTTCAGTTCGAGCTTTGTTAACATTCCTTTCATCCTTATCTAGTTCTTTGAGGATGGATGTACATGTTTGCCTTCTTCATGGAGGTTTTATTCTAAATCACATAATATGGCATTCATCTCCAAAATACAAAATGTCTTTAGCTTAAATGGCACCCCAAAAACCTTGGTATATTCAAAATACTCCCTCATACGTTAGGGTATTCCCCCCCCCCTTTGACCATTTATGAAAATTCTAGTGAATTATAAAGAGAGAGATTATATTTTCTCATTTAATTTTGGTACTTTTTTGGTTTTTACACCAAAATAATCAGATATTTCTGATTTAAATATCGTGAGCAGTAGGCAGTAATGTTACTGGAACCATGTTCTTCAAAGCTCTATCCTAGGTGCTGGAAAAAGTAGGGCCATGTTGCCATTTTTAATATCTTGCAACAGATTTGATATGGTTTTTCCAAGTGTTGCTACAAACATTCCATTTTGTAAGGAGTTTATTTTAACTGATCACAGCTTTCAAAGCTACAATATGAAAAAATAGGCACGGGACACATAGTATTTCTAATCTGCAATCCCTCCCCCACTCTCCTTTTCCCATGCAGAACTCATGTGGCTTTTTTTTTTTTTTTTTGGCTGTGTTGGGTCTTCGTTGCCGTGTGCGGGCTTTTCTCTAGTTGCAGCGAGCGGGGGCTACTCTTCATTGCGGTGCACGGGCTTCTCATTGCAGCAGCTTCTCTTGTTGCGGAGCACGGGCTTTAGCCATGCGGGCTTCAGTAGTTGTGGCACACGGGCTTCAGTAGTTGTGGCTCGTGGTCTCTAGAGCACAGGCTCAGTATTTGTGGCACACGGGCTTAGTTGCTCTGTGGCATGTGGGATCTTCCCAGACCAGGGCTCGAACCCGTGTCCCCTGCATTGGCAGACGGATTCTTAACCACTGCACCACCAGGGAAGTCCCTCTTGTGGCTTTTTTTTAATGGAAGTTTATAAAACAAAAATCCAATAATCCAGTTTGACCTTGATAAATACAAAAATGAAGCAATTAACATTTAAAAGTCAGTTCTTGATTTTTGAACTGTGAGGTACTCTCCTATTAGCAGATACGTTTACTCAATCATAGAAATTATTTGCTTGGATTTGGATATTATTAACAAATATGGACATAAAGTAACTATTTTTAAGAAAACTGTATTAACACTTAAACTTTTCAGAGTCAGGATTAAGAATAAGTTAATGTGGGTGTGTAAGAAACCCCCCCCCCCCCAGCCCTTCTTCCTATGAGTCCCACACGACTGCCACACTCAACACTTCTGACACATCTGGTCACCAACTGTGTGGCGTTTTTTCCCCACACCAAGCAGTGCTCCGCCACGCCAGCTGGGTGTCCTACAGTTTGACTGAATTCTGACACTGTCTACCTGGAGAGAGCACCAGGTCCCACAGGTTAGGGGCTCAGTCCCACGAGACTGCTTCCTCCCCCTTCAGATGCCAATTGCAAGTCCAGGTTGTCACCTGTGCTTCTGACCAACTGGCTATAGGTCAGAGGTTCCATGATGTCCTCTTTGGGTTCCATTAATTTGCTAGAGTGACTCACAGCACTCAGAGAAACACGTTTACCAGTTTATTAAAGGATATGGTAAAGGACACAGATGAGCAGCCAGATGAGGAGATACACAGGGTGAGGTCTGGGGGGTCCTGAGTGCAGGAGCTTCTGTCCATGTGAATTTGGGGGGCGTCACCCTCCGTGTCTGGTTGTGCTCACCCCCCTGGAAGCTCTGAACCCCGTATTATTGGGATTTTACGGAGCCTTCATCACATGGGCCTGAACCATCATTAACTCCATTTTAAGCCCTTTTTGCTGAAGAGAAAGGGGGCTGGGGCTGAAAATTCGAAGCTTCTAATCTTGGCTTGGTCTTCCGGGTGACAGCCCCATCCAGGAGCCCACCCAGAGTTGCCTCTCTAGAACAAATGACGCTCCTGTCACCCAGGAAATTGTAAGGGTTTCATTCAGGAGCCCTGTGTCAGGACCTGGGGGCAGAGACCAATATGTCTTTTCTGTTCTCTCATCACAGGTGAATGAGCATTCATGAAACGTCCTTACACTTGCAGAATTTCAAACCTGTATATTGACTTTCTGTTGCTTAGGCTCCAAGTCAGACATTGAACAGAAGGGAACTGCGTTTCTGGGGTCGTTCTCACCAGCAGCCCTGAGCCTCCCTGCTCACTCCTTACAGATTGTCTGCAGGTGATAAAAGCAGAGAGGATTTGGTTGTTTGCAGATGAGCCTTTCCCGAGTGCTGTTTCCTGCTTCAGTGTTAGTCGGACAGTGAAGAAAGTAGGAAATGACTCCAGTAGAGAGTTTTAAAATAATACTTTCTCCGGGGATTTCACAGTTTGGGCACCTGGCTTGTACCTTTCAGTTTTATCTTCCGTTAACTCATCTTGTTGAGAACGGGCTGTCCACGGGATGAGCACGAGGCCATCTAGGCCGAAAGCGTGTGTGGAGGGAGCGGAGGAGGCAGCCCCTGGCTGGAGCGCCGCGCTGCCGCCCCGAGAGGACCGTCCTCCGGAGCCCACACCGCCCGCCTCTCCCCTCCCTTTCCAGGCTTCCTGCGTCCAGTACCGGTTAGTGGTCCGGGATGCGAACACCCTCCAGATCCGCCAGCTGCACACGTGCCTGGACCAGATCCAGCACATCGAGTGGTCGGCCGACTCGCTCTTCATCCTGTGTGCCCTCTACAAGCGGGGGCTGGTGCAGGTTTGCGGCCCGAGGCTCGGACACCCCCCGTACTGGAGCGTAGCCCCCGCGAAGGGCGTCGTCCTGTGCCCTGCCGGTCTGGAAGAAGAGGCAGCACAGCTCAAAGGCCGTTTTCTTTTAAAATTGTAATAGTTCGCTCATAGTTTAAGTACTTTTAAGATAAGAGGACACTTAAGTGTCCTTGATCTGTAACCAAGTTAATTCAGTAACAGGCAGTGTTCAGAGGGCAGCCCAGCAACTCGCTCGTCCTGTGTGGGAGCGCTGAGATGTGTTTTGTTGTAGACCCCAAACCTAACTAAGTGAGGTCTCAGGGACAGCGGAGGGGTGAACCCTTCGAAGCACGACAACACGCTGTCACCGAGAAGCGTGGCTTACCTCTGTGGTGCAACCCAGGCCCAGCCCTTCATGCTGGAAGGTTCCGAGGGCTCGCCCGTGTTTGCCTCCACACAGCTCTTGGCCAGTTGTCTTCAATCTACCTAGCGCACTGACTCGTCTCTCTCTTGTGACTGTAGGTGTGGTCTTTGGAGCAGCCAGAGTGGCACTGCAAAATAGACGAGGGTTCGGCAGGGCTGGTGGCTTCCTGCTGGAGCCCCGATGGGCGCCACATCCTCAACACGACGGAATTCCACGTGAGTGCGACGCCCCGAATGCCCCCTCCTCCTGAATCACTTGGTAGCGTTAGAGTGGGTGGTTTGGGGGGAAGGGTATACGTCGTAAGTGGTCAGAGCATTATAAGCCCATGAGTGTTGTTATGTAATCTTTTTGCCCAGTTTTAATGAAAAAAAAAAGATTTTTTTAAAAGAACAGCTTAAATTATATTTTTAAGGATTTAAACAGGTTCTTTTTTTTTTTTTTTTTACTTTTGGCTGTGTTGGGTCTTCGTTTCTGCGTGAGGGCTTTCTCCGGTTGTGGGAAGCAGGGGCCACTCTTCATCGCGGTGCGCGGGCCTCTCACTATCGTGGCCTCTCTTGTTGCGGGGCACAGGCTCCAGACGCGCAGGCTCAGTAGTTGTGGCTCACGGGCCTAGTTGCCCCGCGGCATGTGGGATCTTCCCAGACCAGGGCTCGAACCTGTGTCCCCTGCATCGGCAGGCAGATTCTCAACCACTGTGCCACCAGGGAAGCCCCTAAACAGGTTCTTTGATTCAACAATTGAAAATGAACTTCAGTATGAACAAATTTACATCTTCCCCTCAAGACATCTGCTCTGTGTGTTTCTAACCTCGTCATTCATTTCCTCTTCAAGCCTTGGGCTTACTTGGGACATGGGGCCCTGGGCAGGAGCTCTGAGTGCGAAGAACATTTGAAATCTGACGGTAAATCAGAGATAGCTCAGGTGGTGTGAACACATCTCGTCAGTGTGTCACATTAGGGGATCAGGGAAGGCTGGGGTGGTGTGAACACATCTCGTCATTATATTGAATTTGATGTCTGCCAGTTTAGGCCATTGGGGAGGGAGACAGCAAGTGAAGGGGGCTGGTTTCTCCGCCTTACACACGTTGACATTTTACAGGGCTGTTGGAGAGAACTTGAGCTGTTCATATAGCCTCATCTAAAAGGCTTCATGCTTATAATTCTTCGGGCCTAAATCCAGCCCCCAGACGGGCACCTGTCAGTGTGAAAGAGAAACCGTGCTCCTTGGACAAGGTTCACTGACAGGCAGCCTGTGCGCTGCCGTGAGGCCTGAGAACGGAGCACTCAGGACTGCAGGGTATCTGTGGGCCCCACCTCAGCCCGCGGGGCCCCTCGCTCTGCATTGTGCATTAAGCATGTCCTTACTTACCTTAAGGTCTTATCTGTGTGTGCGCGTGTGTGTGTGTGCAGACACCATACACTGTGGTGTGCGTTTGTCTAAAGTTCGCTTAAATGAAGTCATACTCTGTGTTCTGTTGTGGTTCTTTCTTCCCCCGCGATAGCGTTTTTGAGATTCATCCACGTCGAGGGTTTGACTGCTTCTTTCAGTCCTTGTAGGGAAAGTCATGCCACGGTTTAAGCAACCAGCCTGCTGGTGCTGGGCACTGGAGCTGTCGCGGTCCATGCTGCAGGCAGTGGATGGTGGGCGTCTGCTCAGCCCGTACCCAGGCGTTCTCTCACGGACGTTTGGGGAGGGGAGGTCGCCTGGTTGTAGGAGATGCGGTTTGATCAGGATGTTAAATGGATGCCAGTCCAGCAGAACCGCAGTGGTACTGCACTGTGGTTTGCATTTTCATTTCTCTAAGCATTGGTGACGTCGAGTTTCCATATCTTATTTTATACACACCCATGCACACACTTAATTTAAATATGTGTTTCAGGTTCACGTGGAGTTTATAATGGTGGTGTCAGGAGTGAATCCGTTTTTATCTGTTCCCAACAGGATTTGTTAAGAAGTCTGTCTTTACCACCTGTGTCGAGAACTGAATTTCTTTACACCGACGCGATCGGTTCCGGTTTTCCATTCTGTGCCATCGTCGGCCCGTTTCACTCCTGTGTTACAGGATGTTAACATGTGACAGGGCTGGGCCCTCCTCACTGCCTCTGCTCTGCCAGGTTTTCTCATGTGTTTTTGAGGCTCTGTTACTAGAACTGTTGCAAGTTTCATGGTGAATTGAGCCTTTTATTATAATAAACTGTTCTTCACGTCTCGTAGATTTTTCTGTTCTGCAGTGTGTTTTGTCAGATGTTGGCATCAAATGCCATCCTTCCTTGGTTAGGGGTTTCAGGGTATATCTTTTTCATCCTTTTACTTTCAGCCTTTCCGTATCCTTAAATTTTAGTATGTATGTTTAAATAACCTGTAGTTGGCTTAAAAAAATAAACTCAGACCGGAAAACTTTTTCTTCTATCTCAATAAAGCCCATTGGAACTATTATGCACGGCAACACTGACCCACTTTAAGCGTGTGGACCGTGAGCTGGGACACGCAGCCGCCGCCCCGGCGGGGATGGAGCGTGCTTACACCGCCCAGTGGGCACCTCCCGCCCTCCCGCCATCCTGCTGCCCGCCCCTGGCCTGCTTCCTGTCGCTCCTGGTTTACAGTTCAGATTCCACGTGAGAGGGGCCACGTGGCTCGCAGAGTTTTGTGTTTGGCTTCCATCACTCGGCCTCGTGCTCTTCTTGAAATTCGTCCGCGTCTGTGGGCATCAGTCCGGTTTCTCGGGGCTGAGTGGTGTCCCCGTGCGGATTCCCCACCCTGTGTGTGTATCACCCACTGGCCGCTGGAGCTGTCGTGAATATCCTCACACGGGCTGTCTGCGGACGCGGGTTTTTCTTTCTCTCGGGTAAAAACCTGGAGAGCGGGGTGCCGGGAGGTGTATGTTCACAGCTTAAGAAACAGCGGACTCTTTCCTGCAGTAGCCGTGCCGTGTAGCCTCCCCCATCAGTGCAGGAGGTCGTTCCATGGCCTCACTAATGCCGCTCGCCCCAGCCTCTTCTGCCAGGCAGTCTGGTGTGTGCTGGTGTCTCGTTGTGGGTTTTCTTGGTGATTTCCGTATGACTAGTGATGTTAAGCGTCTTTTGTGTGCCCATCATCCTGTAACTCTTGTCTGTTCATATCGTCTGTCCGTTTCGTTATTAGGCCGTGTGTCCTTTTGTTGAGCTGTAAGGTTCTGGTTACAAGTTCTTTGTCAGATACATGTTTAGTAAATATTCTCTCCCGGTCTCTGGCTTGCTTTTTCATTTTGTTAACGGTTTCTTTTGAAGAGCAGTCTTTCATTTTGACAGGGTCTAATGGATCAATTTTTTCTTTTATCATTTGTGCACTTTGTGTCTAAAGAAATCCCTGCCCAACCCAAGATCACAGAGTTTCTTCTGTTTTCTTTTAGAAGTTTTATGATGTTAGCTCCTAAGTTTAGATGTGTGATTTGTCTTGAATTTCTGTCCTTTCCCCACTTTGCACCTTTGTCAGAAATCAGTTGCCTGTAGGTATGTGGGTCTGTTTCTGGACTCTGTCTTGTTCCATTGATCTCTTAGTCTGTCTCTGTGCCAATACCACACGCTCCGGATCACTAAAGCTTAATAGTAGGTCTGGAAACCCAAATCAGTGTGTTTTCCAATTTTGTCCTTTTTCAAAGTCGTTTTGGCCATTCTGGGTCTTTAGTATTTCCGTATCAATTTTGGAATAAGTCAGTTTCTAAAAAAAAAAAAAAAAAAATTGTGCTAGGATTTTAAACTTGAGATTGCATTGAATCTGTAGACCAATTTGGGGATAATTGCCATCCTAACAATACTGAGTCTTTGGATCCATGAACATGGGATACTTTTCGTTTTTTTAAGTCTTTAAAATTTTTTTCTGAGCAATATTTTCATTGTACAGATCTTGTACATATTTTCCAAAAAAGTTTTAAATTTTGTTGTATCAGCTCTTGACCCTGCTTCAGCCCAGGGGAAGAGCCGAGGGTTCTCAGGCAGGTGTACGTGTGTAAACCTGGAGGGCTTCGACCTCTGAACGCAGTCCCACTTCTCCCAGGAGAGGGGAGCCGCACATCCACACTGATAAAGAGCTCGGTGCGCTGCTGTCAGCTTGCTGTGTTTCTGGAGTTAATTTTCCAAACAGTCTCTGAGTTGGAAAAGGTCATTTTAAGTATTTTTGCTTAAGTGCTGGAATTTTCCCGGTCACCGGCAGCAGCAATCAAGTAATAAAAATGTACTTATTGTTTACGTCAAGGCAACTAGAAAGTGTTGTGGAAAAGGAGATGAGCTAAGGAACTCTTTCTCCAAAGTGACTCTTCTCTGGCGAGATGAGCGTTTCAGTTCACCCTTAAGTGTGGCAACGCCTGAAAGCACAGCCCAGCCCAGAGGGGGGGTCCTGCTGAAGGGCCGACACCTTGGAAGGACCCTTGGTGGTGACGATGATGCCATGGGACCAGACCTGAAATCCCAGGTCAAGGCCCCCTGGCCTCCGCTTTCCCGCAGCAGGATGTGTGGGTGGGCACAGAAGCGGGCCTGCTCGGCCGGCCCTCAGGGAGCGCCACCTCTGACCTGTCCCCCTGCGCTCTCCCCTCCTGCGGTGCTGCCACCTTCCTCGAGCTTACGGAGGGGAAGCGGGTGTTTATCTGCCTCTTTCTTTCTCACTGGATTTGTTAAGGTTACACACAGTTGGGTTTCTTTTAACGGTTTTCGATGGGGGATGGCGGGGGATGGCGGGTAAAAATCAGGCTTAAGTGCTTTGTGTCTTTTCTGCCTTTAACAGAGAAGTGTGGATGGGGCAGGGGATGGGGGGGCTCCCAGCCAGGAGCGCCCTGGGCCTTCCCTCCTCTCCCTCGCTCACCTGGAGGACAGGTGTTCCAGGCCAGATGGCGCCGGCTGTGCATGTCCAGGTGGATTTAACACCCAGACCTGCTGGGCTGGGAAGGGTGTGCCTTTCCACCCTCCTTGGCCTCTGAGAGCAGGAGGTTTTACAGGGAACAAGCCTGTCCTCAGGGTGAGCCTCGCTCCTGGGCCGTGCCTCGTCTGCACGCCCTGGTACCTTTTCCTTAGACGGACAAGCGCTTTACCTTGAGTACAGCCCAGAGGTGCCGCCAACCCTGCAGCTTGTCTGCATCCCTTGTCTCCCCTAAATGCCGCGTGAGCTTTTCACAGAGGCAGTTCAGGACATCAGATTCTTTTCTTTCCTAAGAGACAATGTGGAGAAAATGCAGTTAATTCATTTTTTAAACCTCCTAAGCTAAAAAAGAAAAAGGGCCTAGCTTGCAGGAATCACACTGGTACAGAAACACGGGGCCCTGCGTTTTACTTCATGTGAAGTCCTACAGTTTTTAAAGCTATGCTTATTTGTTGAAAGCAGTTTTCCAGCCCGTGTTCCTTACCTCACAGCCACGCCTGGTAAACACAGCCTCGTCCGTGTCCACTGGCCTGGGGGCTGCGGGAGCTGGAGGTGGCAGGGCGCCCAGTTCCCCTCCCTGACGGCCGATGGGAAGGGTGTGGACGTGCTTTTCCGAAACAAACATTTGGAAACTCCGGTCAAGGGTGATTGTTCACGTTGAGGCTCCGAGGGAGTCTGGGGTGGCTCCGGCAGCCCTCCACGTGCCTGGGTGCAGGGGGGCCTCGCCTGCTTACAGGGCCGGGGTGACAGTGCGGAGGCTCTGGGTCCCCCCCCCCCATGACCCCGAGTGCAGCTCCCCGAGCCCAGGCGTCCATCCCTGGCGCACTCGCTGGTCCCTCACTGACACGTCTGCTTCCGGCCGTTTTGCAACAGCCCGGGCAGCTGTCGCTACCCGCGCGATGTGCCTGCAGTGGGTCCCCCAGAAATCCTCCGCAGAGGCCTCCGTGCGGGCAGTCGGGCCACTTACCGTCCCTGCCGGCCCGGGGCTGCCCGATGAGGCAGAGCCTCTCGCCCCTTCATCTGCTTCAGGAGACCGAGGAGCGTCCTGTGTGGCTTCCCTCCTAAACCTGTTTCTCTAAGTAGCATTTTTAGGTTTATTATTATGTGAAAACTGTGACTGTAGCATCCCCCCACCCTTATCCGCAGGGGATGCCTTCCAGGACCCCACGGATACCTGAAACCCCCTACAGCACTGAACCCTCTATGTGCTGCTGTTTCCTATACGGATGTGCCTGTGATAAAACTTATAAATCAGGCCGAAAAGGAGGGATGACTGCACTTTGACCTAAAACACACTTAGATTTAACTTTGTGTCACTCAGATAATATTGTCACAAAATGAAAACCAAGCACGAGGAGCATTAAGTTGAACAAACGTGGGAATTCCCTGGCAGTCCAGTGGTGGTTAGGATGCGGCGCTGTCACTGCCGTGGCCCGGGTTACATCCCTGGTCGGGGAACTAAGATCCCGCAAGCCGTGCGGCGTGGCCAAAAAAAAATTTAAATTTAACAATCGTAAAATGTGAGTTTGACACACTTCTTCAGACAGAAAACACCACAGGACTGCTGATGCGGGTACTTCTGTGGGGATCTCTTGCTTGGGTGCTGACGATCTGGTTTAAGACTTGGAATGGTCTCTCCAAAGACGCTAACTATATGCTGTTTCCTTTCTCTTTTCCCTCCCCTTGCCGCTGGCAGCTGCGGATAACCGTCTGGTCTTTGTGCACAAAGTCCGTGTCCTACATCAAATACCCTAAGGCCTGTCAGCAGGGTGAGTCGGCCAGAGGTGCTCAGAAGCCATTTCTCTGTCGCAGTTTGGGGTTTGGGGACCTTTTTACCCTGGAAAATTTCAAACACAGGCAAGAGCTGCCTCAGCCGTGTGTCAGCTCATAGCCAGTCTTTTTTCTCTATACCCGCCCCCCCCCCCGCCCCCAGATTATTTTAAAAGTACATCCCAGACCTCCTAGTGAGTCCTTCATCTGTGACTATTCCCACCTGTGTCTCCAGGGCTTCTCCTTTACGCGATGTCAGCGACTAAGCAGGGTACTGTCCTTTAGGGCGTCAAAGAAGAAGGACTTACGCGTAAACCCTTTACATCTGCTGCCGGACCGGGCGCTCGGGTCCCTCCAGTTCATGTCAGCCTTGCACCGCCACCTCACACACCAGATTCTGAACAGAATCCTCCACTGACTTAACTCTGTGAGGCCTGGAGTGGGGAAATGGCGGCTGTCACGCCTGGGCATCACCGAGGAGGGCCAGGGGCACGTGTCCTCTGTGCCGGCGGGGATTCCACCCCCGAGGGTTTAGCTGGACCCGAGAGCCAGTCGGGCGCCCCACTCTCTTGAGTCCTGAAGTTACATGACGGTCTTTCAGTTAAGAAACAGAAGGAAGCGGTACATAATTTGAATGATTTTTCCATTTTTTTTCTTGCTGTCAGCTGTTTGAACCTCACATGTGAATGGTGTGCAATTGTACACTTATTTTTTAATTTTTATAGTTTGGATATTAGTGTCTCTCCAGATGACACACACACTTCTTGGTGGAAATGACAGCTCTGTCATTTAGGTGTTCTTTTGACCCATGAGGTATGAAATGTGGCTGCAGGCTCAGTTCGCTAATACGGACCCAGAAAGTACAGTCTAGTTGCAGCCAGATTCTTACCTTGAATTGACTTCTTCCAAATTGAAATTCAAAAGTAAAAATAGGAAATGTCATGACAAGCCTGCTCTGAACCAGCTGAGTTTCCTGCAGTTAATTTTCTAAGAACACAACACTCCGTAGGGCACCGCACTTCCCGGTAATGTTCTGGGGCTCACTGGGGCTCAGGTCACTGTGTGTCTCTCGCAGGTTCTGTGCAGGTCAGAAGTCTGAGCAGGGGTGTGGAGACCCTGCCCTGTGCAGACACGCACTCCCCGCCGCGGACGCCGCGCTCTGTGTGCCACGTCCCGCTCGTCACACCTCTGCTTTCTCTTTCTCATTCTAACTTGAAAACCACTGCTGCGATCCGCTTCTCAATCCCAGGACCTTTCACTCTTCTCGGCAGGAATAACCTTTACCAGGGACGGCCGCTACCTGGCGCTGGCCGAGAGGCGGGACTGCAAAGACTACGTGAGCATCTTGGTCTGCAGCGACTGGCAGCTCCTGCGGGTGAGACGTGTCCCCACCTGGCAGCGGAGCGACCCTGGGGAGGGCAGGGAGGGGAGAAGCGCGTTGTCTGAGGTTCCAGGGCGTCTTCCGCGTGGTATGGAGCAGTGTGATTCCACATTCCCAAAGGCCGGGCGCTGCCTGTAACCACGTGGCGCGCACACCGGCAGGCGTTCGTAGCACGTGGTGAGACGGCGCGTGCTCGCGGTGTGTTCACGGTTAACAGGCCGCCAGGTTGGTGCCACCTCCCTTCCTGTTGGTTCCGTGGTATTTGCATGCGTGTGGCTGCCTCAGGCGGAGGAGTGAGCTGGAGTTTAACACTGACCACGTGCCTGTGCGGGGCAGGAGGTCACGGACACAGACGCACAGGGCCGGGCAGGACCCCCGGATGCCGTCAGACGGAGGCCTCCTTGACGGGGCAGGAGTGTCCTGGGGGGGTCTTGCCTGGGCTGGTCCTAAAGGCACAAGACTCAGCCAGGCAAGAAGGGCGTACAGGCGCGGGGCGGACGGAGGCCTGAGCCACATCGCAGCCACGTGTGCCCGGCCTGGAACCTCCCCAGCGCTCAGGCCGGACGTCACAGCAGGAGGACACGGTTGTACACGTTTCTGTCCGTGGCTAGATGAGGAAGTTAAATGCTGAATGTGTGAACACATCAGTTTTAAAATAAACGTTCGTGTATCTGTTGAAGAAAACATTTTCAATTTCATCTCTCCCCCCCGCCCGCCTCGGCAAGCACTTTGACACGGACACGCAGGACCTGGCCGGGATCGAGTGGGCCCCCAACGGCTGCGTGCTGGCCGCCTGGGACTCCTGCCTGGAGGTAGACAGCCCCCTCGGGGCCCTTTCTGCTCTAAGTGCCGTCGCCAGTATTTCTCTCACGGGCTCCGAATGCCGAGAGCCTTAACTGCCTCTTTTAGACGTCGAGCTGAGGAGCTTCTGTTGGCTCCCGGTTTCCCCTTTCCCGCAGTGTTATCACTTTGCTCCTCTAGTTATGGTCCCGTGTCCCCATTTCCCGCCGCCGTCGGGGAGGGCAGTGTCCCCGCCCCGAGTCTCACTCCCTCCTGAGTGGCTGCCTTACCCGCTCCGGGTTCAGTAACAATTTCAGTGTCTCGGCAGTACAAGATCCTGCTCTACTCCCTGGACGGCCGGCTGCTGTCTACGTTCTGTGCTTACGAGTGGTCCCTGGGCATCAAGTCCGTGGCCTGGAGCCCCAGCAGTCAGTTCCTGGCAGTCGGGAGCTACGACGGAAAGGTGGGAGGTCGTCCTCGGGGTGAAGCCCACGGCCAGTGCCCCAGCAGTGGCTCTGACCACGTGGTTTCCACCCCCTGCCACAGGTGCGGATTCTTAACCACGTGACTTGGAAAATGATCACAGAATTCGGGCATCCCGCAACCATTAATAATCCCAAAATAGTAAGTCTGGAAGCACATTTCTGTTTGAGCAATATTTGGGGAAGGGGGGTCGAAAACTGCTTTTTCACTTTCCGTTATTTATGGCGCTACAGGTACTTATATCCCCATAACCTTCTGATACTGTAACATTTCAAACGTCAGACTTGCCCAGAGGCCTTTGTTTCTTCTGCCACGTTCCCAGAGGGTCCAAAGCGGTGTCCTTCCCCTCCCCAGCCCCCACCCCCACCCCCGCGGCTCGCTCTGGGACCAGCTCCTGCTCTGCGCTGTGAACAGGGTCCCCTGCCTGCAGGTGCCAAACATCTGCTGGGCCGCCCACTGTGCTCTGGGCCAGTCGGAGAAGAGCAGGCAGACCCTTGCCCCATGGAGTCTGGGCCGGGGCTGGGAGGGCTGGTGTCTTCCCCGGGTGGGTAGGAAGGCTGCCTGCCAAGGGGTCCTGGAGCAGACACAGGGAGGAGGTGATGCAGGGTTTGGGGAGGAGCAATTCGGGCAGTAGGAACAGGCACAGGAGTGCAAAGGCCCTGAGGTGGGAACAAGCATCCATTTATTCAGCAGGCGCCGGTCTGGGTGCTGGGAGACCTTAGGGACCCGGAGAGACACCCCGCCTCGGGGGACAGCAGGGACGGGGACAGACACCCCGCCTCGGGGGGGGACAGCAGGGACGGGGGCAGACAGCCTAGTGAGTTGTCTGCTGGTGAGGAACCTAAGATGGGTGAGTGGTGAGGAGAGAAGCAGCTGTGGGGCTGCCGTACAGCCGCGAGCCGGTGGCGGTCCTGACGCCGGCAGGAACTGGAGGACCTGCTGGGGCTGCAGGAACAGGACTGGAAGGCGGCCGGGTCGGGTGGGGCTGCCCCGGGCCTCGCAGGGTTCGCTGGGGGTCCTTCCACCCCACGGCCGGTGCGGTCTGAGGTGTCGGGCTGCTCGCCCTTCCCGTCAGGCCTCCGGTGACGCACGCCGCCTCGCTCCTGGCCCGTGTGTCACCTGTCCCCACTGAAGTGCTGGCCCGCGGGTGAGACCTCGTGGAGGGTGCCCAGGAGGGCGCAGTGAGCGGGGCCACGGCTGCACATCCTGCCCGGGCCGTCTGTCTTCCAGGTGGTGTACAAGGAGGCCGAGAAGAGCCCGCCACTGGTGCTGGGCCGCCTGGCCTTCCCTCCTCCCAGAGCAGCGGCTGGGCCCCTGTCCTCCACGGAGAGCAAATGTGAGCAGCTGGGCCCGGGGTGGGGGCCTTTCTCTTCCTCCCCTTTCCTTTCCTTTTATTATGAAAAAAAAAGAGTCCTCTGGGTCCAGGGAGATTCCAGATGTTCCTTGTTTTTTCTCAAATCCTCTCCTGTGATGCCTGGTAGCCAGCGTCTCTCTTAGCTGTGAGCCAGCAGGCCGCCTGGCCACTGGCTCTGTTGACTGAATACAAGCCCTGGGAATCCTAATTTGACGGCTGGTCCTCTGAGGGCGACTTTTTAATGAACAGTGACTTCCTTGGGTGAGCAGGGCCCTCAAGGGGCTCAGGGAGATGCCGCGGCTGTGTCGGGGACCTGGGACGTTACTTGTCTGTAAAATGGCGTAATTAGGGCGTCAGAGGAGCCGCTGGGATGGCCACCAGGCCCTGCAGTGGCGACAGGCCCGTCACAGCTCCGGAAACACGGCCTCGCAGGGGAGGGCGCGAGGACAGGCCTTGTGCGCCGCGGCCAGGTTCCCCCCGAGCCCCGTTCTTGCTCCTCGCCCCGCGGGGGGTCGTGGGCAGGACCGCGGACCGCAGGCCTCGCCCCGCGGGGGGTCGTGGGCAGGACCGCGGACCGCAGGCCTCGCCCCGCGGGGGGTCGTGGGCAGGACCGCGGACCGCAGGCCTCGCCCCGCGGGGGGTCGTGGGCAGGACCGCGGACCGCAGGCCTCGCCCCGCGGGGGGTCGTGGGCAGGACCGCGGACCGCAGGCCTCGCCCCGCGGGGAGGCTCAGCGTGCTCTCTCTTTGGACGCCCAGACGAGGTCGCCTCGGTGCCGGTCTCCTTACAGACTCTGAAGCCTGCCCCCGACAGAGCCAACCCCAGGATCGGCATTGGGGCGCTGGCCTTCAGTCCTGACAGCTGCTTCCTGGCGACGAGGAGTGGTCAGTGGCCCGTGCACGTGTGTGTGCCGTCCCCTCCCCGCTCCCTCGGGGCCGGGCAGTCGAATGGCTTGAAAGGAGAGTCGGGGCGCGGGTCTCCCGCACGTGCTTCCTCCCATCCTGCTGCGGAAGCGTCTCGGGTCACTGGGCCCATCGGAGCAGCAGCCGCCCAGCCGCTGCACCTCAGGCCCTGGCCTCTGCTCCCTCTGTGTCCGTTTGGGAAAGAGCAGGGCTCAGGCCGACAGGACTCCCGTGTGCGCCAAGCAGCCTCGGGGAGGGCCCTCCCCCACCGAGGCCCCAGGCAGCATCCGTCCTCAGGCGTGAGCGGCACGGGGGCTCGAGCAGGGGAGCAAGGGGTGACCGCGGGCCTGTTCACGTCTTCCTTCCCCAGACAGCGTCCCCACCGCCGTCTGGATCTGGGACATCCAGAAGCTGAGGCTGCTCGCGGCGCTGGAGCAGCTGTCCGCCGTGCGCTGCTTCCAGTGGGACCCGCGGCAGGCCCGGCTGGCCATCTGCACGGGGGGCAGCAACGTGTACCTGTGGTCGCCGGCGGGCTGCGTGTCGGTGCAGGTGCCCGGGGAAGGTGAGCGCGAGCAGGGACGCGAGCAAACGCGGCCTCGAGCAGAAGGTGAAAGCCCTTCTCGGGAGGCACCTTCCCATAAACCTCAGGGCCGCCGGGTGTGCGCACTTGACTTGGGCCCGCGGCTTTTAGCATCCCAGGCCAGGGGGAGCCTTCCCACCCGCTGAACTCTGGGGCTCCAGCTGGGTCACCCTGCAACGCTGGCCTCTCCTGCTCTAACCTCCTGGCTTCCTCCAGGTGACTTCCAGGTGCTCTCCCTGTGCTGGCACCTGAGTGGGGACTCCCTGGCCCTCCTCAGCAAGGACCACTTCTGCCTGTGCTTCCTGGAGACGGAGCAGGGGGTCGGCACAGCCTTCGGGCAGAGGGGTGACCACACGTAGGACCCGTGCACGATCAGGCCCACGTGGCTCAAGGTGGGAGACCTCGGCTTGTGTTGGCCACGGGAAAGGAGCAGAGCTTCTTGGTGCAGGGTCTCCCACTGGGGTGGCCCGGAGGAAATGCTTTGCTTCCATTTTTCTATAGCAAAGCATTTTTGTTAATATGTATGGTATAAAACTAATTTTTGTTACTTAAAATAAATATTTGCTAATTCATAAAATGTCTCGTGCTTACTTTCTTCAAAGGTTTAGGTCACGGGAAAGTTTCCTAGGTCAGTTTTAATTTTGGGGTTCACTGTCTTAGGGAAAGTGTGCCCCAAGCAGCAGTCCCCCTCACACAAGACCCGCCCTGCTCGGGGCCTCCATTCTGTCACCGAACGCTTTGGAGCGCGGCCTGCGGGTCCCGTGGGGCCTGTTCTGGAGCAGGAGGGGAGCCCCGAGCACCCGGGGTGGGGTTGTGCCTCCAAGGGAGGCTGGAGCTGCAGGTCCTGGGGCGGCTGGGTCAAGGTCGGCTCCCCGCAGGGACCGTCCGCTCTGGCTGTCCACCTGGAACAATCCGGGTGCTTCGGGAAGGCGGCCAGGGCTGAGAAGGCTGGTGGGGGAACGAGGGTTTGTCACCCTAGGTAGAGGCTGGACAGTGCACACCGCTCCCTGGGGGCCATGAGGGGAGCGAGTGGTACAGAACCCTCACTGCGCACAGCGAGGGGCTCAAAACCAGCGCAGAGAGCAGCTCACACTCTAAGACTCTCTCACTGCACAGGACGCTTTCTTGGTGGCTGCACCTATCTTAATAACTTTAAGAAAGGAATGACACCCACAGTTTTAATGTTTTAACTCAGATTTTAAGTGTCTTTACTACAAGACCGAAAGCAAAGGCTCAGGACCCAGGCGGAGTTGTGAGGCAGCCTTTCGATGTGGACAGGCCGCCGCATCCGAATCACGGCCATGCTGACCACAGCCACGCCAGAGTCAGCAATGAGGAGGAGGAACCGGCAGGCCAGCAGTTAAATCATCAACAGACGCTCCCAGGCAGACCGCTCAGCCGTGGACGGGAACGACGACTTCCCCCGGGCTGGTGTCCAGGGGTGAGCTGCGTCAGGAGACTCTGACGGGGTTCCTTTTCAAAAGTGCATTCTTCACGAGCAAACTAAGCAATTCCCTTTTTAAATATGAATATGACAATACAAACTTAACAGAGTTGATAAAATTGTGTGCAAAGAACTTATCAATGTGACTTTCTCAGACTAATGACCTGTCTTAAAATGATTTTCTGTAAACCTTTTTGGGCCTGGGAAAGATGCCATAAGTATTATTAACACAATATAGATGAATTTTAGAAAAAGTGTGACTTTAGGCCGAACACATTATTTCCACAAAAGCCAGTGTCCGTTCAGGAGCTGACAAGGCAGACCTTCTCTTGATGAGCTCATGCCTGCTGGCTTCTTTCAAATTAGCTTTAAGAAAGTGGATTAAATCTCCAAATACAAATTTGGACACCCACTGTAAACCACCACAGGCACTGAGTCTCGGGTACCTCCCTGGATGTAGCAATCTATGTAGCTGCGGTGCTGACAGGGCTATTCCACTGGAATCACGCAACGTTTATTATTAACATGCTCCAGGGCTGGGGTGGGAGGGACCACAGGAAGCTGGATGGAGACCCCAGCGGGGGGACACGGAAACTGAGGTTCTAGGAAGCAGATACCGGCCAGGACGGTGACAGCAAGATTCATTCTGCTTTGTCTGGAGCTCACGTGACCAGATGCCCAGTATCCAGCTAAAGTATACGGTCCATCTGACTATGCTAATCGTGCCCAGACCCCTACAGGTAAGGGGCTCGGACCCTGCCAGCGGCGGTGGAGCTGGCCAGAGACCTACCGCCCCCAGGGTCCCTTCGGCCTGGCTCTCCCAGGGAAGAGACCCGCGTGCACGTGTGGCATCTAGAAGCCGATTTTGCCTCTGGTCATGGAATAGCCCAGCTTAGCCTCGTTGTTGATGAAGGACATCAGCCCCACATAGGTCTCGATGAGGAGGGGGCACTCCAAGACCAGCACGCCACCAGCCTGGCCTGGCAGAGGACTCTCCTTCTGGGCTTTTTTGACAGCTTGGATTAACAGAGCTTTGAAGCCATCCAACTGTAAAGAGAGAAGACAGGGAGCTTGATCAGATGATCCCCCGTGCGTCTGTGTCAGCCCGTCCCCACCCTGGAGAGATGCCCGCCCAGACGCATCCGGCGGCCCTTGGGCTCATCTCCGCGTCACTCTACAAGCATCACACCTCACCTCTGCGCTCACCTGTGACTGACCACAGCCAGTCCTCAAGGGCCTCGCTCTGCCGGTCGACGTGGCTTTGCCGTAGTGACCCACCTACTCCTCCCCACCACCCACCAGGCGGTGAGCAGGCCAAGGTGCACAGCTGGCAAGTGGGGGGCCTGTCACCAGTCCTGGACCCGGCTCCCACCACCCCAAGGCCTCCTCTCCTGCTGAGCACGCAGACTGCCCAGCTCTACCATGGGCGGGGGTCACCTGCCACACCCTGAAGCCCTTCTGGGCCCTTCTCCAAGACGATCGCAGCCACAGAGGACCCCATCACAGAGCTACGCTGACCAGCAGCTGCTAACTACACAGCATTATTCAGACGTAAGTTAACAAACTTTTAAAAACCAAAAGTTTACTTGGGGCTTCCTCAGTGGCGTAGTGGTTAAGAATCGCCTGCCAATGCAGGGGACACAGGTTCGAGCCCTGGTCCGGGAAGATCCCACATGCCGCGGAGCAACTAAGCCCGTGCGCCACAACTACTGAGCCTGTGCTCTAGAGCCTGCGAGCCACAACTACTGAGCCCACATGCCACAACTACTGAAGCCCACGTGCCTAGAGCCCATGCTCTGCAACAAGAGAAGCCACCACAATGAGAAGCTCGCGCACCACAGTAAAGAGTAGCCCCAGCTCGCGGCAACTAGAGAAAGCCCACGCGCACCAATACAGCCAAAAAAAGAAAAAAATAATAAATAAACGTATGGGAAAAAAAAGTTTATTTTCTCTGTTTAGCCATTGTTCAAGTGCTCAGCAGCCCCATGTGGCCACCGTACTGGGCAGCACAGGCCTGGAACATTCCCATCCCACTGGGCAGCGCTGCTATTGCTGTCTGTGTTCTTACTTGGCACAGAGAGGCCGTCTTCTCGTCCACGCCGGCCATCGGGTGCTCTATGAATGTGGTGTACGGCACATTGGTGGACCAGGGATTCCATCTGCTTATGAAGGACGGGCGGCTCTGCTTGTCCCACTGGATGCGAATCCCAAAACCTTCTCGCCTACCGAGTGGGAAGAAAGGGACCAGACCTCACACAGCAGGCCACGGCGCCCCCCGAGCACCTGCTCAGTCGTGGGTGTGAGATTAAAAAGCTGTTCCACCGGTAAAGATGAGACTGATGACATTTCACAACAGTGAAGGACCCGTGGGGTTGGACAGGAATGGCGTGTCTAATAACGACAGCTTTCAGCACTTTAAAATATGACAAACTGAAAGCACTGTCTTAGTTGTGCTAACTAAACGAGTAATATTTTTGCAAGTTTAAATCCTTTTCCCTGAGCATCTTATTGTTGGTTAAAATTTTGAGCTTATCTTAGCTTCCTGAATTCCCTACCCAAATCTCTACATCAAAACTCTAAAATATACCGTTTAATTCAACTGAGTATACTGATGTCCAGGTTTCTCATATTTCAGAAACCTCCCTAACAAATGAAGATCAGCTCTTGAAAACTGGCCATTAAACGTTTCCAAATTTAACCTTCAGTAATATCTGCAAATCAAAGCAACGCACTACCTTTTTCTTTTAAAAATTAACCACAACAGAGCTTGACATGATAGATGTAATCCTTTCTTGGCGGGAATAAAATGCTGAGTTTGGCTCTTATCTGAAGAATACCCACGTCGGGCCTATTTTAACATACCCTGAGTTCATTTTACTACAAGACTAATAACTGTCTCTTGTGCCAGAATTCCTTCTAACGCACCCTGCTGGGCACAAGTCACCTGTCTCTACACTCTGCTGCTGCTGAAACAAGACATTCACTGGAGGCTGGTTTCGGAAGGGCTGACTGGGAGGCCCTGGTGCCGGGCTCTCTGTTCAACACACTTACTTGTTGAGCGATTTCGGGGGAAACTGGAATTCTCCGTAGGAGATGGTGTCCACCGCGTTTAAGGCTACCCTGACCACCTGCTGGCACTGCAGGCTGATGAAGTCGTATTTGCAGATGAGCAGCGCCTGGTCGGTGATGAGCACCAGCCGCTCCTTTTCGTTGTTCCAGTGATCGACCCTGCGGGCGGCAGCGGTCACTTCGGCGCCCGGGGCGCACAGGTGCCCGGGCCCCTCCCCAGCGCGCACCCCCTTACTCGGTCAGCAGCCACACCCCCTGGATGTCGCCGTCCTCCACGGGCCGGACCACCACGCGGATCTCCTCCACCGCCTGCTCGATGGTGCCGGGCTGCTGGGAGCGTGCGGGGCGAGCCGGGGGCGGAAGTCACAGGTCACGCCCGCTCGCCCGCCCCGCCCACCCACGCCCTCTCCCGCCCCCGCTCCCAGCCTCACCCGGAACACGAAATACTCCTTGACGCGGGCGCGGCGCGTGGGGTCGTGGACATTGAGCGGCCACAGCGTCTGTCGCAGCGGAGTGCCAATTCCCGGCCGCCCCCCGCCGCAGCCGCCACCGACGCTGCCGCCCGGCCCGACTTCCTCGCCAGCCGCCAGCAGCGCCGTGGGGCTTGTGCCCGCCGAGTCCACCGAGTCCCGCAGCTGCAGCATCGCCGCGCCCGCCACCGAGCAACCCCGGACCGGACCCAACTCAGCCGCCACCGCCGCTACCGCCGCCGCCTACGCCGGGCCCTCGGCCCCGCCCCCGGGCCCGCTCCGCAATGAGGCCCGCCGCGATTGGCTCCGCCTCGCCAGCCCCGCCTCAGGCTCCGCCCTTCCCTCCCCCTCCGGCCCTCGCTATTGGATCGTCCCCAGCTGTCTTCCGCGATTGGTCCTGCCCGCCGCCGTTCACAATCGCTCCCGCCCTTCGCTGCGCCGGAAAAGCACGCCGCGCGCACGCCCACTTCCTATTTACACGTCCGGGAAGGGCGGGGCCCAGGCAGGTTGCCAAGGCGATGAGGAGGGCCCATGGGAGAGGGGAGTCAGGTGCCGAGCGCTCCTCCCCCGGTAAATCGGGTGCTCGCCCCACCCCCCGGGGTGCGGCAGGAGGCCGGGGACGTCCTGGATCCCCGACCTCCGGCACGACGTCCACGCCCATATATTCAGCTTCGGCTGAAGTGTAGCGGACCTCCGGGATGGGACCCCGGCTCCTGCCCAGAGTGATCGCCCCCTGGACTGGGACTCCGCCCGGCCAGGGTGACCGCCCCCTGGATGCGGAACCCTGCCAGGGGAGACCACTTCCCTGGACGCACCTCCTGCTGCCCGGTATGACCACGCCCCGGGCTAGCTCTCTCCGCAGAGTGTCAACATTGCACAGCAGGGGCAGCGCGGGCTTCGGGGACTGGAGGAGCGGCGGCCCGCGGAGCAGAGCTCTTTCCTGAGCGCCTCCGCCTTTCTGACCGCGGGTTCATGGATGGAGCGACGGAGACGGGGGCCCAGGGCTGTGCTAAATGCAGACGTGCTCCCCGCACCTAGGGAGCAGAGCTCCCAACCCTGCTCCACGGAAGGGGACACCGAGGCACGGGGCCTCGTCACTCCATCAAGGGCCGAACCAGGATTCCTTGTTGCTGCCTCTGCTCTTGTCCTCCCGGTACTAGAATTGGATCTTTTCTTGCTCTGAGTGATCTTGCCTGCAGCTAGCGGCACCCTGGGCAGCTGCAGGCCCTGCCAGGGACCTCGGCTCCCTGGTCTTGGCACCCACAGACTCCAGAGCAACCTCATCTCCATCCACCTTGACCCGTTGTCTTGGAGACCCAAGGGCTGTATCCATGACAGTTTACAAATGTCAGCACCTGTGATCCTCACCCAGTTGGTCACTTTGGCCTTCCACTGCCTCTAGTCACACCCCAGATTACTCCCCCCACCAGAAAGGCTTCTCGACTCACCCCTACTGTGTCCATCCTCCAATACTCAGTTTAGAGCCCCCTCCCCAGGAGACACTGCCATTAACTACCCTCACTGCTAGTTCTTTGCTGGTTCATATAATCGTCGGCTCCACGCGTGCCGGTCAACCTGTTCTGTGTGTGTGTGTGTGTGTGTGTGCGCTTCTGTGCCCTATTAGCTAGGCAATTTCGAGAAGCCAGCTCCTGGCGTATGATTGCGCTTTGGGGTTTATAACCCCTTTCTTAATTCTTTGAATTTCACAAGAGCCCAGAGCTGTAAATGCTCTCTTGTATACATGCTGCAGTTGCAGAAACAGGTCTGGAGAGTTCTGCCCAGGTGCTCGAGGCCGCCGGCTGGTGCGGCCATGCCGATTAGCCAAAGCCCTCCTGGCTTGTGCAGACTTGGATGCCCTCCCGGTCTGTGAACAACTGCAGGGTGGCTGGCCTTCCTTCCCAGGATGTCCCTCGAGGGAGGGCGCTGAGCTCTGCACACAGCAAGTCCTCAGCCGCCCTCTCGCCCCTCCACCTGGACCTCAGCAGCCACAGAAACAGGAGGGACAAAAGTACCACAGATACCGAAATAGCTTTGGTACTTTGCTTCCTGGAAAGACTAAGGTCTCAAAGAGGGCTGGGTGTGCAAAAAGAGGCAGCAACGTGCTTCTAGCCCCGCTGGCCTGCTGAGGCGGGGTGGGGACAGCTGCTGCCTCCCCCTGGGGACAAGGGGCCGGGTCACACCCTCTTGGGGCCCTGCCCCATGGGGAGAGGGAGCCCCCTTCTCTGGCAGCCACATCCCCTGGCTGAGTCTGCTCTGCTGGTCCCTGCGGGGTGGGCCCGAGTTGGGCCCCTGAAGGGCAGTCTGAGCCATTTGGGCTTGGGGTGCCTGCTGACCCCTCTCCTGAACCCCCTCATTATAGGGGCTCAGCGATGGCAACTGGGCGTGTGGACTCAGGGAGGGGGCTTGAATCCCGGCTCCCCTACTTCTGTCCACTGGACTTGGACACTCATGCTCTGTCTGCCTCAGTTTCCTTTTTTTACTGAGTGGGGATGATAATAGTTCCTGCTTCCCATGGCTGTCGGGAGGAGTCGGTGAGTTAAGACCTGGGACGTGCACAGCGCCCTGCCCAGCCCGGGCCACCTCAGTGTCAGTTGCTAACTGTGGTCATGCTGTTCACTGAGGCTCTGCTGAGGGCCAGGTATATTGCAAATACTGCCTGTGCTCGTGCATGGGGTGCCGTATTACCCCCTTCAACCGAAGAGAAAACAGTCCTAGAGAGCTTGTCACTTTGCGAAGGTCACACATCTACAGAGAGCGGGGGCCCTGGATTCCAGAGCCTGTGCCCCAGCGCCCACCCCCGGCCCCGTGCCAGTGGCTCCTGGGGGCAGACAGAGGAGAGCCGTCCTCCACTGGATTTGCTGGGAGCCCACGTGGTGCTCACGCATGCTCAGACGCAATGACAGCACGACTTCACAGCGACCCTGATCAGGGTCATCTCAGCGGAGATGAGAAGGGGGCCACCGTTCAGGGGGGTGAGGCTGAAGGCTGGGAGTGGGGAGGGTACAAAGGGCACAGCAGTGATGCTGGCAGGTGGCAGCGGTGTGGGGATGGAAGAGGCCTGGTCATTTTGGCAGGATGGCCAGCCCCCGAGGGCCCTGAACCCGGTACTTAACCTTCCTCCTTCTCTTTCCTCATCTGGAGGGCGGGGATGATGAAACCTGGCTCCCAGGCTGTCATGAGCCTCTGAGCAGCTCACACGTGCCGAGAGGCCCCTCGTGCCCTGTGCAGCCCTGGCTCCAGGTGCCCCGTGGGTGTCCGTGAAGTCAAGGACGGGAGTGAGGAACGGGACAAGGGCCCATGAATGGACCCGGCTCCTGGCAGAAGCTGAGGGGCTGGAACCTGGAGCCCAGGGGTCGGGGCTCGCTTAGGGCAGGAGGACCCCATCTGCTTAGGGACAGATGGCGAGAGCTGAGGACGGTTATGGACAGGTGGGGGGTGGGACGCGGATGCAGTGGGGGAGGAGGGGGCCCTGAGAGGTTCTGGGACATCTGCTTTCTTCGGGGGGGGGGTTGGGAAGATGGAGCCAGGAATTTGGGTGAAGACGCTTGGTTCAGAGTAGCAGTGATGATCAGGGAAGCTGATTAGGGCAGGTGTGGGGACCACTGGGCTGCAGGGAGACCTCAGGCAGGTTCGCAGTGGAGCCTTCCACCTGGCAGCTGGTGGGAGTGGGAGGAACCAGTAGCTAGACTGGTCAAGACTGGGGGTTTGCCGGGTAGCTGTGGTCAAAGGCAAGGGGGAAAGGGGAGGCCAAGATCCTACGAGGGAGTATTCATAGGGGTCAGGGATGTCGCCCCACTTGGGAGCTAACGGGCTGGCCCGCCGCGGTTTCAGGGATGCTGCGGAAGGCGCACGAGCCTGGGTCAGAGGCAGAGGACTGTTGTTCACAGGGGAGCAACGTCCAGAGTGTCAGCGGGTGTCTGGAGGATGCTGCCCACGGTGGCCGCATCACAAGAGGGGAACCGGGGGCCTGTGAACAAGCTTGGTGTCGCCCCTCAAGGTCGCTCTCTGACCAACGGCCCCGGGAAAGGCGGTCAGGGTCTGGTGCCTGCTCCTGGCATGCCCAGCAGGACGTGCAGGAGTGTCTCCCAGCAGGGTCAACGGGGTGGGCCCTGAGTCCAGTTTCTGGTCTGGAAGAGGCGGCAGTGGATCCGACGGGGCTGGTGACCGGGGGAAGGTCATCAAGAGGATGTGACTGCCGTTGCCCCTCGAGGCAATTAGAGTGTTGATGAAAATAATCAGTAAACAATCTAATATAGGGATCAACACAGAAAGACAAGTATCATATGATATCGCTTATATGTGGAATCTAAAAAGAATGGTACAGATGAACTTACTTAACAAAACAAAAGTAGAGTCACGGATGTATTAGAAAACAAATTTATAGTTACCAGGGGGGAAAGTCAGGGAGGGGGATAAAGTGGGAGACCGGGACTGACAAATACACACTACTATATATTAAATAGATAACTAATAAAACCTACTGTACAGCACAGGGAACTCTACTCAATGCTCTGTAATGACATATATGGGAAAAGAATCTAAAAGAGTGGATATGTGTAGATGTATAACTGATTCACTTTGCTGTACCCCTGAAACTAGCACAACATTGTAAATCAACTATACTCCAGTAAAAAAATTTTTTAAATCTAATATAGGAATAGAAAAGAGTTTTATCTGAGCCAAGCTGAGGACTGTAGCCCAGAAGCCAGCCTCTCAGGTAACTCTGAGGAACTGCTCTGGAGAAGCAGGGTTTCAGCACAGTTTTATATCTTGTCAGAACAAAGAACATCAAACACGTCAGGGATACATTCCTTCAGGGTTTCAAAAAACCAGATCAGCCTGTTCACAGCGAGTCCGGATGGTCTTGGCACCTGGGAAAGGATGCTGCCGGATGCCTGAGCCTTTAGTGGGTGTGGAGGGGGCGGGGCAGGTAAACTGCAGGTCCACAGACTCAAGAGATAACCAGGCAGAGAACTGAGCATCTGCTCGCTGACGCACGGCACTGGGTGTTGTGCTCGTTTCCTGGGGCTGCGTCCAAAGTGCCACAGACCGGGAGCCTTCAACAGCAGAAATTTGTCCTCTCACAGTCTGGAGGCCAGAAGTCCAAGGTCAAGGTGTCTGCAGGGCCGCGCTCCCCCTGAAACCTGTAGGGGAAACTCTCCTGCCTCTTCCAGCCTCTGGCGGTTGCCGGCAGTCCTGGGCATTCCTGGGCTTGTGGCCACGTCACCCCAATCCCCGCCTCTGTCTCCACGTGGCTGTCTTCTCCCTGTGACTCTGTCTCCTCTTCATGTTGGACTCAGGCCCGCCCTGCTATCCTCATCTTTTTTTTTTTTTTAATATTTATTTATTTGGTTGCACTGGGTCTTAGTTGTGGCAGGCGGGCTGCTTAGTTGTGCCACACCGGCTCCTTAGTTGTGGCATGTGAACTCTTAGTTGCGGCATGCATGTGGGATCTAGTTCCCTGACCAGGGATCGAACCTAGGCCCCCTGCATTGGGAGCATGGGGTCTTCACCACTGGACCACCAGGGAAGTCCCTGATGTCCTCACCTTAACCCAGTGACACCTGCAAAGACCCCACCTCCAAATAAGACCACGTCCACGCATATGGAATGATGGTGGTTAGGACTTGAGTGTGCCTTGGGAGGGAACACAATTTTCCCCGTGAGAGAGGGGTATACACGTGCAAACAACGAGGGGCCTCAAATGGTACTCGGCGCTGTCCACAGGCGCGCCTTGGTCGTGGGGGAGGACGGGGGCTCCTGCTGGGTCTGGCTGTGGCTTCCCCTGACCTGGGTCCGCCCTGAGTTAGCGATGCTTCTTTCTTGGGGCTTTTGAAAGGTTGTTCCCACTTCCACCGGCAGGTGGCAGACTCGTCCACACGGGGCCTTCAAACCAGAGCCCGGAGCCGGGTGGGGCGTCTGTAAGCAGGAGGTGAAGATCATCTTCCCGTCCCGTGGGGCGGGCGGAAGGCTTCAAAATCTCAGCTGGGAGGTGTGGATTCTTATTTTAGCTAAACTTCCAGATGTTGTGCTTAACGTTTTACCAAATCCATGGTTCCCATCTCTGCCATCTGCCTCTGATGGAAATGGGGGTCGGGGGGCCTCAGGGCCAGGCACAGCCCACGGGAACCGCACGGGTGGGACCTCAGAGCTGCCGGGGCTCTGGGTGCACCAGGCTGGAGGTTAAGGCAGAGCCCGGGGAATATTCCATGGGCCAGACTCACCTCGCAGAGACAGCTGCCTTCTGGGCGAGGCCTCTCCCTCCCGGAGGGAAGCAGGCTGCAGACTCAGCCGGTCCCAGGGCTGCGCCTGAGGCTGGACAGTGCTTGGTGGCTGTCCTGGCCCCAAGGACCCGTGTAAGAGCTGCCGTGTGGTGTAGTGTAGAGACTGCCCTTGATCATTGACTTTGGCGGGTCTCCTTCAACAAAGAAACACCCCTCCCAGCAGACGGGATGGGGGGCGGCTGTGGCCTTGCGGGGAAGAGGGTGGGCTTCCAAACCTCCTGGCTTTAAGGCACAAGAGCTGGATGTGGGGAGACAGGACGGACACGGTGCTCCTGCAGTTTCTAAAGGCTGAGTTGTTTCCATGGTAACTTTCATTACATCCTGCACTCGAACAGGTGGACAGTCTCGCTCTGCCCCAACCCTGCTGCCCACCTTGCTGGGCCCAGGTGCCCCGAGTGCTCTGTCCCCACCTGGTGGGAGCTGCAGCCGAGCTGTGATGGTGGGACCTGGCAGAAGGTCTGGCTGCACGGATGTGCTTCCCGGGTTCAGGGGGGTCACTGGGGGACACCAGGGTAGGATAGGGGATAGGAGATCTTGGAAAGGACATTGCCTAGGACTGGGGCATCTGTCCTGGTCCTGGTTGACCTGGCAGCGGAGGAAGGACAGGAAGGGGGACACGTATTGTCTTGTTCCTGAGAAATGCATGGACTGCACCATGGAAAATGTGTCCAGCAACAAAGTCCCGCGTCTCCCAGACTCGGCTTCCAGAGAAGCCTCTGTCTGCCCCGAGGACTGGTGCTGCTGAGACGGCTGGGCTGGGGCGGGGGGGCCCTCCGGCATCCCTAGTGCGTGGCCACCTCCTCTGTGGGCCTCTGGCATCGGCGCTGGCTTGCCCTGTAGCTGCCGTGAGAAATGACCACAGTCTGGGTGGTTAAAACAACAGAAACCTACTGTCTCACAGTCCGGAGGCCAGAAGCCTGAGATGAAGAGTGGCAGGGCTGGTCCCCTCTGTTCTGTGCTCCTCCCTCAGCTTCTCGTGGTGGCTGGCTGTGTCCTGCGTCCCTTGGCTTGTGGGTGCATCCCTCTCATCCTGTATCGGTGTGGCCACGTGGCCTCCCCTGTGTCCCCCTGTGTCTCAAATCTCCTTCTCCTTCTCTCATGAGGACACCTGTCATTGGGTTGAGGGTTAAGTCCAGGATGATTTCAGCCCAACATCCTTAGCTTAATTACAGCAGGGAAGCCCCAAACTGTCACTTTATAATGAAAATGGACAAAGATAGAGAATTCTCAGGGAATGTTTACTGCATTGGGTTACTAGAAAAGTTGTCTGAGTTAAATCCACTTATGAAAGTGTATTAAGGGACTTCCCTGGTGGCGCAGTGGTTGAGAATCTGCCTGCCAATGCAGGGGACACGGGTTCGAGCCCTGGTCTGGGAAGATCCCACATGCTGCGGAGCAGCTAGGCCCGTGAGCCACAACTACTGAGCCTGCGCGTCTGGAGCCTGTGCTCCGCAACAAGAGAGGCCACGATAGTGAGAGGCCCGCGCACCGCGATGAAGAGTGGCCCCCGCTTGCCGCAACTAGAGAAAGCCCTCACACAGAAACGAAGACCCAACACAGCCAAAAATAAATAAATAAATTAAAAAAAAAAAGTGTATTAAATGGGCTTCCCTGTGGCACAGTGGTTAGGAATCTGCCTGACAGGGCAGGGGACACGGGTTTGAGCCCTGGTCCAGGAAGAGCCCACATGCCGCGGAGCAACTAAGCCCGTGTGCCACAACAACTGAGCCCACAAGCCACAACTACTGAGCCCGTGTGCCACAACTACTGAAGCCCGCACACCTAGAGCCCCTGCTCCGCAACAAGAGAAGCCGCCGCAATGAGAAGCCCGCGCACCACAATGAAGAGTAGCCCCCGCTCGCGCAACTAGAGAAAAGCCCGCGCGCAGCAACGAAGACCCAACGCAGCCAAAAATAATAAATAAATAAAATAGATAAATTTATTTTTAAAAAGTGTATTAAACACGTGTACCGTTTGATTACTTGTTTCAAATAGAAAATCTAAGCACCCCCTCGTGGCATGTTGGTGGCCTGGGCAGCAACACACCCTGGAAGTTAAGCGGTCGGTCGGATGCTTGACGGTTCCCATGCCCTCAGGGTTCAGGCTGGGGAGGAGACGGGCAGGGGTGCCGGGGGAGCATCAGGGGGGCCGGACAGTCTGCGCGGGTGGGGCTTTGTTTGGGGAGATGACCTCTGTGCTGTGGGTTCACACATCCACACCTGAGCCTGAGCCCTCCCGAGTGTGTGGGGTGTGGTAGGTGTCCTAGGAATAGGGACGTCCAGCAGGAAGTGCCCATCCTCTTCCCACCTGCCTGCCCACCTGGCACCTGCCTTAGGACGATTCACCTGACAGCTGAACTTGGTGCCGGGTGGGTAGAGGTGGATTACGGTGGTGCCAAAAACGTTTATGCTTCAGGGGCCCTTCCAAGTTAGGGCCAGGAGGGGGATGGAATGCGCGCACAGGTCATGCATTTTTGTCAAGTTAGCAAAATAACTTCTTACATAGCTGTTCTTCAAGAGGGCCCCCGTTTTATGTTTCAGGCCCCAACAAACCTTGATTCCTCCCTGCGAGCAGCCTCCATTTTAACCCACAGGACCCATCTGAATCCTTTCCTTTTTCCCTCCAAGAAGCAGAAGAATGTTCCTAAAGAATGGGGCCCCCTCGGCCCACGTTGGGGGACCGGGCGGGAGTCCCGGAGAAGGTGGTGAACATTTTAAGCTGCTCACTCACTCATCCAGAGCACGTGTACCCAGCACCCGTTTCGTGCCAAGCGCAGCTCTGGAGGGGAAGGGGTCAGGTCTTTAAAGATGGGCAGCAGGTGGACCTCTGGGAAGCTCTCGGGGTTGGGGGGGACTTGCACCCCAGGGCAGGGCCCCGCACTCACACAGGCACTCTTGGGCTCTCTTAGGGCAGGCCCTTGGGAGACCAGGAGGAGCATGGACCAGCCCTGCTTTTGGGAGCCCAGTGGGGGGCTGAGGGGTGAGGTTGAGAGGGTGGGCACACTGGATCATGTCGGGGCATCACTGAGCAGGGGAGTCAACCTGTGTTTGGAGTTTCAGAAGATGGTGAAATCACCCTGCTGTGGACAGAATTGTGTCTCCCACCAAATTCATACGTTGACGCCCGTACCCCCAGCGTGACTGTATTTGGAGATGGACCTTTAAGGAGATGGCTAAGGTTACATGAGGTCATAAGGGTGGGGCCCTGATCCTATAGGTCTGGTGCCGTATGAGACGAGTAAGAGACACCAGTGCTGCGGTCTCTGTCCATCTCCCAGGCCCACCAGGCGAGCACACACCAGGAGGCAGCGTCTGCAGGCCAGTCAGCGTCTTGACCCTGGGCGTCCAGTCTCCAGAACGTGAAAAACCAAACGTCTGGATGTGTTGACTGGTACACCCCCGAGGGGCCATCGGACTTGCGGACCTCCGTCTGCTCTCCGCGCGTGATCCAGCGGTTTTCTTAGATTGACAGATTGAGTCAAGTTCCGCAGAGCCAGCCCGCCTTGTTCAGTTCCCGGATCTGCAGTTTACAAGGGGTGACTAGGGGTGCTGCTCCCACCCGGACCTCAGTTTCCCCATTTGTACAGCAGGGTGGCAGCAGGGCTGGCCTGACAGAGACCCCCGCCACCCCCCCGTAGGATGACGGGGGTGTGGGGTCTGGCGTCACGGAGGACTGCCTTAGCAGGGGGTGAGGGGCGCGATCTCTGGTGCCCCGCCCCTTGGTCACTCCTGTCGCACGGGACCTGGGACTTTCAGCCGGAGAGGAGCCGGGAGCGCGAACGGGCAGCCGTGGGTGGGTGGGTGGGGCGCCGGGGCTGAGGACCCAAGCGGGGGCTGGGAGCCGGGGAGGGGCAGGGCCGGGAGTGGAGTGTCTGCGCGGGGATGGGCTGTGGGCCGGGGGCCGGGCCCGGGGGCGAGCCGGAGGCGGGGCGAGGTCGGGGTGGGCGGGGTCCGGTCGGGCCGGGCTGTGGGCGGAGTCGGGGCCGGGGTCGGGGCAGGGGGCGTGGTGACGGCGGGCCGGCCTCTCCCGCGCGGGGCTCGGCGCACACTGGGCTTTCCGCGCCGGGGCGGGTGTCTGGCGGGGCTCACCCAGGCGCGCAGCACCCTGAGCTGCCCTCGAGCGCGGGCAGGAAGCTGGACCCTCGCCACCTGAGGCGACCTCACGCTCGGCGGGACCCGGCGCGGCACCTGTGGCTGCGCCCCGTGCGCCCCCCGGGCCATGGCGCACGTGGAGACGGCGGCTCCGAGCGCCCGCCTGGGCCGCCTGTGAGCCGGCGACCGGAGGAGGGACCGGCGCGGCGCGGCGGGCACGATGCCTTTCCTTCCGGAGGCGGGGGCGGCGGGGCGCGCGGTGGCCCTGGCCCTGGTGCTGCTGCTTCTCCCCGTCGTGCCAGCGGGCGCCGGCGCCCTGTTCCGCCTGCAGCCCGGCATGTGAGGAGCGGGAGCGGGAGCGGGAGGGCTGGCGGGACGTCCGGAGCCCCGGAGCCCTGAGAACACGGGGCTCTTTGCCTTAACTGGGGAGGGGGAGGTTAAAAGACAAGGGTCAGGGGTTGGGTCTGGGGGCGCTTCCGTGGCAGGACCACCCGGCCTCTCGCCTTCCCCTTCCTCCTCTGTCTTAACTCTGCATCGTGGGTTTGCAGGCTGGGTGGGACCTGCATCCCGCCGAGGTGAGGGAATCTGGGCAGGGTCTGGCCAGGGAGCTTGGAGAAGGCGGAGAGGAAGCAGCCTGTGCCCACTTCCTTCCAAAGCCTGTCTCCTGGGGCCTGGGGACTGTGCCCGACAGGGGGCTGCTTGGGCTTGGTTTATGTGTGAAACACGTGGGCTTTGGGCATGGGAGACAGGAGAAGGCATTCAGTACCAGAACGGGCAGGAAGAGAGGGTCAGGGAGCCAGCCAAGATGAATTTAATTTTGAAAGATGATTCCCCAGTGGGCTGTTTAGCGGTCTCTTTTAAACAGCAAATCGATCCTTGTGTTGGCCTCAAAGGAAAACTGGTGCGAAGTGAGCCGGTCTGGAGGAGGAGGGGTGGGGGAGAGCCTGCTGGCAGCCCCCATCCCCGCGCTCCCGCAGGGTGCTGGGCCTGGGGCCCGCAGAGCTTGGAAAGAGCAGCAGAGCTGCTGAGGGGCTGCAGAGGGGCAGCGAGGGGCCCAGGCCGGGGCTGGGGCTTCCTGTGCAGGGCTCGCCCCAAGGGCCCCGTGCACCTGGCCATACAGGAGGAAAGGACAGACTTCCAGGCAGAGCTGCAGAAGGGACAAGTCCACGCCCCCTGGGCCCTGGGTCTTGCTTTACTCCAAGAAGAAAGAGCTCCTCCTGGCCTTTTCAGAGGAACGTGGTCTGGGGCCCCGAGGCCCGCCTCTCCGTGTGACTTCTGCCCAACATCGCTCCTTGCTGTGATCCCAGTGAGTTTAGTTTGTCCAAGGGAAGCTGTGGCCTCAGGAGGGATTCTCACAGGGCATTTAGCCGCTCAGGCTGCCTGCTCCTCACACGGTTGGCTGGGGATGTCCAGAGGCCCAGGCTCCCGGGAATCCCAGGGTGCTGGTCCGGGTGGACAGCTGCTCAGCCAGTGAGGACATTGGGGATGGAGGGCTCTGCCCCTAAGAGGGGCTTCTGCCCCAGTGCGCTTGTGGGGACCACAGATCGCCCTTCCTGGCCCCTGGGAGTGAGCCTGTCCCCTGAGGTCTGCCCGCTCACCCAGGGCTCTGGGAGGCCACTAGCCAGGCTGGGGAGGGCTTTCCACCAGCCGCTGGAGGATCGCAGGAGAGGTCAGCCTTCCTGCTGCTTGCTTTCTCCAAAGCCTCCTCCCCCCCGCTTTTCAGATCCTTCAAGGCTCCTGCTCCTCCTCCTGGGGTGCCTCCCACCTGCCCTCTGGGGGCCTGTGGCCCTATTTCTCGTCCTGGGGTGTCGTCCCTCCACTTTCTGATGCCCTCCTCGTGTTGAGTTCCGTGCCGCCTGTGAGCACACCTTCCCATTCCTGTCTGTAAGCACCTGCCACCCGCCTGGACCTGTGGTGGGGCCGCAGTGGGCACTGCTGGCTGGCTGAACAAGTGGGGGGCTGCTAGCTCTAGCTGCTAGACCCCCGAAAAACCTTGTGAACGGGCCCATTCCGCAGCTTGTTCTGTGCAGAAAGGAGACGGGAGCCGGCGGACTCCTGGAGGTGCCAGAGTTGCCTCTTTGCTTCCCGCACCCCAGAGGGACAGGGGAGGGGGCCCGGAGAGCAGTGAGGGTCCCAGGAAGTCCTTTTCCTCGAAGGTCCCGTCCCCTGTGCCGCCCTTCCCTTCACGGGCAGCCCCACCCTCTCTGGCCGGCTTAAAACCTCCGTGGTGGGCCTGTGGGGAGGCAAAGGGGGAGGGTGCTTTACGGGGGCTCCCGCTGCCTGGCAGCCCCAGGGGCTCTGGGGTCCCGGCAGCTGGGACGCGGGAGTGATGTGGCTGGTCCTTTGGCTCCTGCTGGCCCACGTGTCCAGATTCCAAACCAGCCAACGCTTACTTATTTATTTATTTACCTACATCTCTGAAATGAGTCTCTGCTGCCGTGGAAGGGTGCTGGCCTTTCTCCCTGGGGCCTGGACTGACTGCTGACTGTGTGTGGGGCTGGTCAACGCAGGGCTGTGGGAGCAGCGTGTGGGCACAGGGAGCTCTGACCAACCTGAGTCTGAGGCTGCAGAGCTCGGAGGAGACATCTGCTCACAGCACGGCTTCCCCCTGGGCCGGAGTCCTCCGGGCAGCTGTGCTAGGACAATGGCCAGTGCTTTGCAATCAGTTCATTACAGTGGCCCCTCCCATCCAGAGAGGTACAGGCCCTCCAAGCTCAAGTCCCTGCTTGCAAGTAACCCTTGGACCCACTGGCCGTGAGAGTTGGAATGGCCCCCATTTGCTGAGGCTGAGGCTGAGGTTTCCTCTGGCCATTCAAAGGCCCCTGCTCACCGGTCAGGGAGTTTGAAAGCTGAACTGTACTTTCAGTGGACTGTGGGCAACTCCCAGTATCTGGGTCCTGCTTCCCCGTCTCTCCTGGGGCTGAGGCTGTGATGGATGGAGGGAAAGGGCAGGGAAGGAACACACCTACGGCCAGCTGCCTCATGCCAGGCCCTGCGTTTGCTGCTGGGCACGTGCTTGACACTGTGATCAATTGTCCATTTGTCTGGTGGGGAGACCCGGGTGTCCAAGAGTGATCTGCCTGGGTCACGGCATCCCTGGGACCCCGGGGCTGGACCTGGGCTCACCCAACCCCAGAGCCCGGAGCTTCTCCACATGCTCCCTGCACCCAGACCAGGGAAACGTGTGTTCGGAGGCCATCTGTGGGGGTAAAAACGGAGCCTGTAAAAACAGACGTGACGGAGACGCTGCTCAGCAACGCAGCCCCTTCCTGGACCAGACGGTGCGTGCAGCCAGGAGTCCCCAGCCGCGCACGGCCAGCTGCCCCGCTTCCCTGCCCTGGTGTTCCCCATCCTCACCCTGATGCCTTGTGGGCCCAGGAACCGCCCACCCTGGAGGGACGCATCTCATGCCCACCCTCACCTCCAGCTCCAGGCGAAGGCCGCCAGCCTCCAGGAGCCCCGCTCTGCCCCGGGGAGTGGGTGGCCCGACAGCTGGGATGAGTACCCCCTCCGCCCAAGCCGTGTTCACTTTGTAGCTGGGGAATTGCCTTCCCTCCCCGCAGATGGGCAGCGGGATCCAACCTCAGGAACAGAGGGGCCCGAGCAGTGACTCCTGCTGCACGTCAGGGGTCTTTTCTGTGCCCTCGTCCGACTGGCCTCTTTGTTTCCGCCTCGCCTCTCCCTCCCCCATCCCACTTCCTCCCTCCTTCCAAATGGAAAAGCCAGCTACGCCTGTGCTTCTGAGGTGCCACTGAGGTGCCGGAAACTTCCCAGAGGAGAAAATCATTCCAGCGCTTGCCCCTCCTCCCTTTAACCGTTTTCAGGGATGTGGAGAGCCAGGTGCAACCAGAGGGAAAACCTGCCATCCTGGGAGCCAGGCAGCCCTGCAGGCCTGGGGGACCAGCGTCACGCAGGTGCCCTGGGGGGGCGGGGACAGGGAGGGCAGCGGACCGGAGAGTGACCAGAGCACACGGACCGGGAAGGCTGCTGCGTGGCCTCGCCGTGGTCGTCTCGCTGGTTAGCGGAGGCCCACGTGGCTGAGGTCTGAGGGGTCCGGGAAGGAGGGGCCCTCAGAGGAGAGCACTCGCCCCCGCTCTGGGGTTTTCTGCCAGGCGCCAACTTCCCAAGCTCCGTGCGGGGCGGTTCTCCTCCTGCTGACCCAGTGGCCAGACCGGCGCCTCCCGCAGCCCCCCTGAGATGAGGGGCCCCTGTGAGCCATGGCATCCCCTCCCCAAGGCCCTGACAAGGCGTCCTGCGTGCTGAGCTGGGTCGGCATATGTACGCGAATGGTGGTGACGTCCCAGGGGATGTGGGGCCTTGTGACCCAGAGACACAGGGACTTTCTCTGAGCCAGGGATGTGCCAGATTCCAGACACGCGTGCTCTTGTGTCAGGAGCCCTTGAGGCACCTGCTGCCCCCTTTATAGATGCTGAGGCCGAGGTGCAGGGAGGGTCAGTAACCTTCCTCAGGCTGCGTAGGGGCCCCAGGCCTGAGCTGTCGGCTCCAGAGCCTGTGTTTGTAACTGTCCTCGGAATGTGTCGCCTCCATCCTCACAGGCCACCCACGGCTCGGGGGGCTATTTCAGGTTGCAGGCCAGGCCCTGCAGCCGGGAGGCTCAGAGGCCATCGGGCCTAAGCCCTCCCCTCCCTTCATCCTCTCCTCCCTGCCCCCGCGGGAAGAGAGCGGAGACTGATGTCTGCGCGCTGGGCAGAGGGGTGGGTGAGAGTTTGGAGCAGACATGATGCTTCACCTGCAGCAGTTCACCGGGGCCTGACCTCGGTTTGCAAATGGCAGTTCCTCCTGGGCCTGCCTCTCCCGGAGGCACCTACGAGGTCACCTGCCCTGGCCGGCAGGGGCCTTTTCCGTGCCGGCTCTGAACCCTCGCGACCACCCGCGAGGGCAGTGCCGTGAGTCCACACCTTCCGGGGGGCACCCGAGGCGCAGGGAGGTCCCCTGGCTTGTGTGTCTCATGCTTGTGCCCCAGCTTGGGGCGTCTCGGAAGCAGGGAGAGTCGGGGCTAGAGAACGCCAGGGTCGGAGTCAGACGGACTCAGGGTCAAGTGGTCCCTGTTCCCAGGACCTCCACTTCCCCTATTTGCGGGGCAGTGGCCTCTACGCTTTGGGGTCTTGGGAGGGTTGGAGGGATTCTCTGGGCGGCGTGGCCCATGTGAGGGGGAGGGTCAGACGTGGCCCTGTGAGCCCTTCCTTTTTCCCCGAGCATCCGCGCCCTCGAGGCCAGGCCAGTGCAGGCCTGGGGCGGGCACCAGGCTGGGTGCCCTGCCACGGGGCCTGGCCTCGGGTCTGGACGGCTGGGTACCCGAGGGTGAGCACGCAGGGGGGTTGGTGTTGGTGACAAGGGTGCTGACCGTCTTATTTGTGTCCCAGGCCCAACGTGTGTGCGGAGCGGGAGCTGACCCTGGTGGGCCGTCGCCAGCCCTGCGTGCAGGCCTTCAGCCGAACGGTGCCCGTGTGGAGGCCGGGCTGCGGGCGGCAGGCCTGGTGTGTCGGCCACAAACGCAGGTGCGTGCAGGGGTCCCCGGGTCCCACGGGGGGTGGCGGCTCACACGCAGAGCAGCGTGGGCCACTCGGGCAAAGGGGTGGCCGGGCCGTCCGGTCTCGGGGCACAGGCACCGCCCCGCCCCGCCCCGCCACGGAAGCCCCGCATCTGAGGTCAAGGCCTCTGGCACCGCCCCCGGGGTGTGGCCGCCTGGGAGGCTATTCCCAGACCATACGTCCCTGCTCAGCGGCCGCCTGGGGCCCTTGCGGGTGGGGTAGGACCCCGTGGGGAGGGGGCCTCTGAAGGGAGGGGGAGACTCTATGGGAGAGGAGGGGACCCTGCAGGGAGAGGTACTGACCACGCAAGAGGGTGAAAAGCGGGGCGCCCAGCCTGCCGAGGTCCTGGCTGGAGGCTTCTGCTGCTATCTGACCCCAAGCCTGTGTGAAACCTTTACTGCTCAAGATTTTATTTCACAGTCAAACGGGGGAGTGCCTTTGCCTACCTCTCTTCTTTTTATAGACTCGGGTTCTGGCATCTGCCTGGTGGCAAAGCTGGGTGTGTGGGGGCGTGATTAGGGGCTTCCGTCGTTGGGGAGGAGGGCCGAGGCCCCCGATGGGAGTGTGCCGTCCAGCCTCTCGGCCAGGGCTTCGGGACGTGAACCTGCTGGGCCTGCCCCGGGGAGCGGGGGTGGGCGGCGGCCTTGGTTTTAAACGTTTGCGGTACGATTCGTACACGTGCAGAACGGAGAGAGACGGGGCAGTTACGTCTCAGCGTGCTTCTCAGCTGGTGGCGGTCCGTCTCCCTGCTGGCGACCTTGGCGCTGTCTGGAGAGTTTGGGGGGTTGTGAGAGGTGGGCTGGAAGGATGGGGCAGGTGGAGGCAAGGATGGCCCTTCCACCATGAAGGTCCCGCCCCAGGGTCAGGAGGGCCGAGGCTGGGCCACGCCCGACAAGAAGGAGAAATCAACCACCATCGTTTCCCCAGAGACGTGCATCTTGCAGTCTGTCCTTCCCAGCTTCCACACTCGCGTGGATGTAGGTGGATTTGCTAAATGGGAATCAGGTCACATCAGCTGCCACCCCCCTCCCGCACCCCTCCCCCCAACTTGTGGTGAAAGGGCGCTCTTTTGGAAGCAACCAGAAGCCCTGTGGTCCCTGGGCTGGAGAGTGGGCTGGGTGGCGGTGCTGCGGAGGCCCCTGTGACTGGCTGTCAGACCGTTTCTCCAGGCCGGCCTGGGCAGGGCGGGGGGACAGCGTTTCCAAGGTGGCTGGCACCTCAGCTTCCTGGTGGGGAGTCTGGGCGCTGGGGAGGCCGTGTGCAGCCTGGGGCGGGGGTGTGTGTTCTGGGCAGTTTCCTGGGAAGGCTCGGGAGGGCCTCTGGGGTCCTGTCCTTGCACTGCCCAGTTCGGGCGTCAGGGACCCTCCCTCCTGAAACCCAGCAGGGCCGCCGCAGTTCCGCGGGAGCAGTGCGGGCCCCTGGCTCCGTGGCGGCCACCATCCCGTCCGTCTGGCTCTGGGCTGGAGCCGGGCTCCGCCTTCCTCTGCTGGGCTGTCCTCGCTCCAGGTGAGCGAGGTTGCCTCCCCGCCTCGGTGCTCACGGCCGTCAGCGTCCTGCAGCGTTTCCTGGGGTCAGTGCCAAGTGCTTGCGGGGGTACCGGCCTCATTCCCCTTCCAGAGGGCCCCCGGCCTCGTTAGCGTGTTGTGTGCCCCCCACGACGCCTGTGGCCGAGCCCACCGTTCCAGCTGTGCAAGGTTTCCCAAATGCCTCGTCCAGCTGGCCCTCCAGTGGCCGTCGAGGCTGTGGGCTCCGTCGCCGGCCCGCTCCTCTCCGTCCTTCAGTAACCCACAGAGGCTCCGGCTTCCCCGTGAAGCCCGCCCTGAGCCCCAGCCCTCCCTCCTCCTCGGCCAGACCAGCGTCCAGCCCTCCTTGGTCCGTGTCACTTCTCCTCGCCTATCAGCAGCGTGTCCGCAGAGGCCCCAGCATCCCACGTGCTCTGGGAAACACAGGGCACGCTGGTGCCTGCTGAGCCACCCTCCTGCTTCTGCCGGCACCTCCCCTCGGCCCACGCCCGCAGCCGGGGTGGGGGGGGGCGTGGATGGGGGAGGGGCCAGGCTGCATCTCAGCCGCGAGGGCGGGAGGCCGGCCCCTCCGCTCGCCCACACCCACCGGTGTCGGTGCAACAGCTGAGGGCCCTGCGGTCTGAGGAGCTGCATTTAGAGGCAGCACACTCTGTACCCCACGATTTGACCGCACCCCAACTTGCACCAGCTCAGGGTCGCCCTCCCTCCCCTGGACAGACAGGAGGCCCCTCCTCTCTGGAGCTCCCAGGGGGGGCCAGCAAGCGAGGGCTCACGGTGGACCAAACCTCGCTCTGGGGTCAGACCCTGTCTGAGCCTCTGTCCCCCGACTGCAGAGCGGGGGCACCAGGCCTGGATTGCAGCTGGGGGAGGTTTATGTAACCAGCCACGGGCCAGGCCACACACGTGGCTGCTCCGTGGCAGCCGCCGTTTCTCCTGCAGCCACGGTGACTCCCATTTCTGATTTCTGGGCTGGCGGGCCTGCTGCGTGGCCCTGGCAGGGCCACGTGGGGTGACACGGGGCTCTCTCCTGGCCCAGAGCAGGCGAGGTGATATCTGACAGACTGGACGAGGACGTCAGGCGGCTTGCTGCCCCTCTCCCCACAGCGGGCGTCTCCCCAACAAACCCGCCAGTACAGGCTGCCCCAGGGTGGGGGAGCTTGGGCCACGTGCCCCCTGGGGGGCAGGAAGGAAGGGGGGGAGGGAGAGGGTGGTCGGAGCACGGCTCCCACCAGGCCCCTCCCCCCGATCCCGCTGCGCCGGGGCCTGGGCTTTGCGGAGGCTGCATAAGGCGGAGGGATAGACACCAGCCTGGAGGCCACGTCCCCCTGTCCACCTGGCCCTGCAGGAAGCAGCTCCTGGCCGTGGCCGGAGCCCCTGTAGCTCTCCCATGTGAGGTGTCCCATGTGAGCTGCAGGGGGCAAGGGCTGGCTCTCAGGCCCAGTGGGGGCTGCAGGCCGACCCGCTGTCTCCAAGGGTCACTAACTTCAGGGGATGCTGGAGAGGGCGGCAGATGGGCCCAGTTGGCCTGTCTTCCCGGTGGCGGGGAGGAGCAGCACGTAGCCCGGGGAAAGGGTAAATATTTACGACGGAAGGGCCCAGACACCCTCTGCTCTGCCAGATATTGTCCACCACTGTGGTCGGTCTCTCTCCAGGCAACTGGTTTCATGTCCTGCCAGAGTGGCGTTGTGCAGAGTCCCCCGAGCTGCCTGTACGCAGTGACGTGCGCGCGGTCACGCTTCCGGGAAGCGCCTTGGTTGGTTGGTGGGGTCCAGGTCCCCCGGCGGCCACGGGCTTCATGCCACTCCCGAGGGCCGGGAAGAGCAAGCTGGGGGCAGGGGTGTCCATGTCTCCAGGTGTCCATGACCTGGAGACAGCAGCCCAGCCCCTCCCGCTGCTCCGGGGGCCTCCAGGGCCCTCGACCCAACTGCTGTTGGCCAGGCCCCAGGTCGCCAGTCCTACAGATGGCAGTGGGCGCGGGGGTGCTGTGCCTGGAGGGTGGGCCCCAGGTTGTCCCCTCCCCTCCTCCCGTTCCTCCACTCTCTGTCCCTCCCCCTCCCTCCTGCCCCCAACATCCCCTTGACCAGGCTTGTCACTGTAAACACAGGGACCTCACAGCCGTGGACCCCAGGGCCTGTGTATGAGTTTCCTGTTGCTGCTGTAACAAATTATGACAAACTGGGGGCTTAAAACAACAGGGATTTACGCTCTCACAGTCTGGAGGTTAGAAGTCTGAGGTCAAGGTGTGGGCAAGGGTGGTCCCTTCTGGAGGCTCGGTGGGAGGGTCTGCTCCAGGCCTGTCCGTGCTCCTGTGATGACCGGCCATCCTTGGCGCTTCTGGGCTGGTGGCGGCATCACCCCAGTCTCTGCCTCTGTGGTCGCCTGGCCTTCTCCCTCTGTCTGTGTCCACAGTTCCCTCTTCTTATGAGGACACCGGTCATTGGACTAGGGCCCACCCTAAGCCAGTTCGCTGGCCTCGTCTTAACTTGAGGACATCTGTCAAGACCCTATTTCCAAATAAGGCCACCCTCACAGGTTCCGGGTGGGCGTGGATCTGGGGGACACTGCTTGGTGTCGGGGCAAGCGGGGCAGTTAGCCGTCCGTCTTCCTGACCATCACCAGGTGGGGGTGGAGGTTGTCTGGGCGGGGGGGGTGTAAGGAGGGGGAGCCAGGGTGGCTTCCCCGGGAGGTTGGCAGGGGTGTCGGGCAGATCCTTGCGTTGTTTAACCCACTCTCTGAAGAAGCAGAAGCAGAGGTTTCCAGGAGGGACCCAGGAGCCCTGGCGTTGGGGTGCAGCTGGAGGGAGGTGGGTGGGGGGCAGGGGGTCAGTTTGATGGGGCTGAGTAGGAGCAGGGCACCCTCTACCCCCTACCCTGGCTTCTGCTCCAGGTTCATGGTTGCAGGCGAGTCCGGGGCTGGGGGAGGCAGCCCCTCGCCGACTGCTGCACCAAGACTGCCTGCCATGGGGGCTGGCGATGCCAGGAGAAGCAGGGCGGAGGCCGGGGCTGGACTGGCAGAGGTGGCCCTGAATGGCTGGGCTTACAGGGGCCTCGAGGTGCAGGTGGCCAAGGGCAATCTGTGGATTTGGGGAGGGGATAGACAGGAGGCCCTTACCCCTCTGGGTGGTGAGGCCGGTCTGTCTCTGGTACATGGGCACCACCTTCCTGCGGCCACTCCCCATGCCAGGCCCCAGGCTGTCTTGATCGGCTGCCTACTTCCAGCTCCTGGGTGGGGCTCTGCCTCCCTCTGCTCAACCTTTGTGAGGCCGTACCTCTCCCATCAGAGCAGGAACCAGCCTTGGACCCGGGCCACCCTCCTCCAGGAAGCCCTCCTGCCTGCTCCCTTCTGACCTCAGGGCCGTGTGCTCACACACTCGGGTCTTCCTGCTGCTGCCCACCGTTGCTTCACCCCCATCAGCCTGTCTCCCTGGGGCAGCCCTTGGTGGGGGAAGGGATCCCTCCTCGGGGACGCCCCAGGACAGGCCCGCCGCCTGCCTCCTTGGTGCACGGGTGGGCCAAGAGCCTGGGGCACGGTCCGCCCAGCACTGGGCACCTCGGCCCACTGGGCTCATTCCAGGAGCCACTCTTGCTCCCAGGCTGGACACTCTGAGTCTGACCCCCAGACCCTCTGTCCGTGTCCAAGCAGACTGGCTTGGCGATGAGAGCCACGTGTGCGCCACGATGCCTGTCCTGAGGCCGGCTCAGAGCCGGGACCACCCCGGGGGCAGAGAGGGAAGGGGCGGCGTGTCGCCCTGTTGCTGGTTCCAGGGTGGCTGTCCACCCCCCCCACCCCCCCGCTGCCCCCAGTGGCCCCTCGTTCACCTGGTGCAGCCTTGGGATGCAGACCTTCCGCCCACCTCTGTGCCTTGACCTGCTCGGCTATGAAATGGGGACAGTGGGAGAATCGGTCTGGGGGACTGGGTGCGGTGAGAGCCGAACGCATCGGGCAGAAGTGCCTCGAGCCCGGTCCCTCGACGGTAACGCCCCCCTTCTCCCTTCTCTCCTAGAACCGTCTATTACACGGGCTACAGGCAGGTGTACGCCATGGAGGCCCAGACCGTGTTGCGGTGCTGCCCGGGGTGGAACCAGCAGCCCGGAGACCAGGGCTGCCTCTCCCGTGAGTGCCCGCCGGCCCCGCCCAGCCCCCCTCCTGCCACAGATGCCGCAGCCTCCCGTCCAGTCTAACGGGAGTGGGCGGCGTGGGAGACCTCAGGGCTGCTCTCTCGGCCACTCTGCTCGCCAGAGGCTGCTTGCATGACATAACGAAGGAGAAGGCCCAGTGAGTCCTCCAGCCCCGACGCCGGCCGGAGCCGCGGAAGGAGAGGCTGGCGGGGGTGCCGAGCTGGAGGGTGGGGGGCCGTCTGCTGGTGCCCAAGTGCCTGGCACCGGGGAGGGGTCCGAGGGCAGACCCGGGGCCGTGGGTTGGCGCCAGTGGCCTCAGACGCCCCTGAGCTTGGTGTGGCGTCGGTGTTATGGAGCCCCTGGCCCGCCTGCCCCGCCTGCCCCGCCTGCCCCGCCTGCCCCGCCTGCCCACGCCCCGCGCTGCGGGTCCGTCCTTCCCCCTCGCCGGTGTCCTGGGCCTCAGCCTCCTCGTCTGCTGCCTCCTTCAAAGAGGGAGGTCCTGACAGATGCGCGGGGCGGTGCGGGGGCAGCCCCTGAGCACCTGCATGTGACCGCGGGCAGCCTCTGCTGCAGACACGGGGACCCGGGACCGAGAGGGGCCGGAATCGGGTTCTGATCTTAGCGGCTGCCTGTGAAGCCTCTGCTTCGTAAAAGGAACGGGCATGGCTTGGAGTCCAGCTGTAGGGTGCTGGGAAGGGCTCCCGGCCTGTGGGTGTGGGCACAGGTGGGCCAGCAGGGGGGGCTGACTGGGTGCGAGGAGGCAGTGTCCCCCCCTGGAGAGGTCGGCCCACCCAGGGGTCAGGCCTCCCCTGAGACGGCGCCGTGGCATCTGGACAGGGTGAGGCCGGGCTGCATCGTGAGGGGTGGCGGGTCGCGGTTCCCCCCGGAGCGGGTTAACCACGGGTGGGCCGTTCTGTGCCTGGGGCGGGAACTGGACTTCAGGGGTCATGTCCCCGCCTGTTCTGCGGCCCCCGGGGGCCCATAGACGGGGGCCACAGACGCCCTTTGTGAACTCCGGCGGGAAAGGGGGGAAAGTAAAGGGTGTGGTGATGTTTGTCCAGGAGAGGAAATGAGTAATTCTCCCCAGGAAGGGAGGCGGGGGAGAGGACCAGGACGCGCCACAGGAGGGACGGCGGGGGACCGGGTGGACGCCGGCCAGCGGCCCCTGGGTGGGAGCGTCCAGCTCTGACGGCGGCCTTTCTCTCTGTGGCTCTCATGTCTACAGCGATGACCTGTGGAGGAGAGGAGGTGGGGTCTAGGCCTGCGTCCCCCCGGGTTTGTGAGGGAGAGTGTGGCCTCTCGCGCCCAGGGAGGGACGTGGGTGCACCTGCGCGTGGCTGGCCTGGGGTGGGGACCCTCTGGGCTTGGCTTCCTGGGCAGGGGGAGGGGCAGGTGCAGGTCCAGGTTCGCCTGGCAGTTTTCCCACAATTATCGTCTGCTGTGCACCCCTGAACTGGGGTTTGGTGACCCTTGGGGTCACCTGTGTCTTGGAGTGACCATCCCAGGGTTGGGTGAGGGGAGCGGGAGGGCCAAGGGCCGTCCAGACCCCAGGAGGCCCACTGCGGAGACGGTCCAAGTGCTGGCTTTTCAGGAACGGAGGCAAGCATGGGGTCAGGTCCGTAGTGCCAGGGGTCACGACAGTCTCACCCGTAGCCTGGCGGGCCTGTCCTCTGGTTCCGCCTGTGCCCCTGGCCAGAATGGTCGAGCTGGCTCTGCCCTGGCCTGGCTGGCCGGCAGGACGGGGGATGCGGCCACACCGCTTGGCGGGTGGGTCCTGAACCAGCCCAGGACTGGCCTTTGGGGTTTCTCAGGCTTGGGGAGGGGTCTCGGCCGGGACCCTCTCAGGGCAGCCTGGGCCTTGCGGCTGGCTGGGGGCAGGGCTGGGGTGGTGGGGAAATGGGGGGATCTCGGCTGCTGGGTCAGGCCCTGGTGGTCCAGCTTGTCACATCAGCCAGGAGACACAGGACAGGGTCCCCACGTGTATTCTGAACTTGAGGCTTTGGCTTTCTTGGTTGTTTGTTTTTAAAAATTCATTTTTAGGGCAGGATTTATTTATTTATGTATCTGACTTTTATCTGTTTTTTGTAAAATTATTATTTTTTAAAAATTAATTAATTAATTTTTGGCTGTGTTGGGTCTTCGTTTCTGTGCAAGGGCTTTCTCTAGTTGCAGTGAGCGGGGGCCACTCTTCATCGCGGTGCGTGGGCCTCTCACTGTCGCGGCCTCTCTTGCTGCGGAGCACAGGCTCCAGACGCACAGGCTCAGTAGTTGTGGCTCACGGGCCTAGTTGCTCCGCGGCATGTGGGATCTTCCCAGACCAGGGCTCGAACCTGCGTCCCCTGCATTGGCAGGCAGACTCTCAACCACTGCACCACCAGGGAAGCCCTATCTGTTTTTTTTGAATTATCCAGGAAAAGCCGTGTGATCTGGCCTCTTGGGGCACTCACTTGTCCCCCAAGAGTCTGGGTGGCCAGCGTGTGAGGGTAGGTGGCGGTTCACACGGGGCAGGGCAAGAGCCCAGGATCCCACCCTCAGCCCCGGCTCATTGGTTCATTCATTCATGTTTTCACTCCTTCATTCGTTTGGCTTTTGCTCCGCTGCCCCCGAGCGCTGGGGATTCAGGGGAACCGGGTGGGTCAGTACCTGCGCATGGGGAGCTCAGGTCTGTCAGGAGGCCGGCTGCTGCTGGCGGACACTGAAATGACACTGATGCGTGAGGATGGGCAGACCAGCCAGCCAGCCAGATGGGCGCTGGGGTGTGAGGGGAGCCGGCTGGAGCCGAGGAAGAGGAAGCGGAGGCAGGGGAAGGAGGAAGGAGAGGTGGGCGGCCAGGGGCCCTTCCTCAGCCTCCCCACATCGTAGCTGAGCCCTTGGGGTCACTCTGCCTGTAGCCCCTCAGGGCTAGTTCCCAGCTGGGTGGAGCTGGAGCCTTCTGGAAGCCTGGCTCCAAGCCCTTTGTGCATTTCTCACCGGGGGCTCTCACAGGGGACACTGGGGGCAGGTGCAGGGTCGCATCAGGCACCTGTCTTGGGGTGGGGGTCTTGGGGTCCCAATAGGTGACGGAGCCCCCAGTCCCTGGAAAGCCCTGCCTCGGGGCGGGGGTCAGGTGTGAGTCCAGGGTGGCTGCCTTTGGTCCCCTCCCGGCTGCGTGCCAACAAGCGTCAGGCCTGCAGACGGGGTCAGGGTCCTCCGAGACCCTGAGAGCGAGCAGAGGGGCTGGTGATGAGGCAAAGGGCTCCCGCCCTCCCTCTTTCTCTCTGTCTGTTTGCCCCTTTCCTCATTTCCCCACTGCCCCCCCCTCGCCAGCCTCTCTAGCCCCTTCCCTTGTCCCCTGGTCCAGGCTCTCTGCAGCCAGGGGACCCGGAGAGGTAGGCAGGCGGGGGCAGGGCCCTGGAACGCTGACCCCTGCTGGCCCCGCCCCTCTCCACCAGCCACAGTGAAATGTCCTCCCTGGGATGTGACCTGGAAACTGGGCTGCGTGCGGGCCAGTGTCAGGCCCCCGTGGTATTTGTGCAGGAAGCTTCTAATGGTTTTGGGATTCCTCCGAGACCCACTTAGCGGCATGTGTGACCGGGAGGTGACCGAAAAGAAAAAGTGCCAGCTGGGTGGGGTGCCTGATGACCAGGGCCTTCCCCAGGACCTGTGGGTCCAGAGCACGTGTGCCCTGGGGGGCCCCTCCTGCTGTTGGGGTGCCAGGCCTCCTGCTCAGTGGCTCTCTGAATTCCACCTCTATCCCAGTCAGGTGGCAGATTTTGCCTGGACCCTCCCAATGTTTCAGCCATGGTCACCCTGGGTCCTGCCTCCCCCTTATCGAAGCAGGGACCCGAATGCACAGATGAGGTACCTGGCCTGGAGCGGCTCAACCCCCCAGACACCCTGCATGCGGAGCCTGAGATGGAACCGGTGCCGGGAAGACTGTTTGTAGCTTCATCTTGAACTCTCTCCATGTGGGCTGGGCTCAGTCCATCGGAGGAGGCCACAGGTCGGAGAAGCAGTGCCCGAGGAGGGGCCGGGGGCTGCACCAGCTCCGTGGGATGTGAAGAGAGCCCTGGGAAAGGGAAGCTCTGTGTAGAGCACGTTAAGCAGGTTCTGTTTTTGCAGCACTTCTCAGAGGCTTTGATATGCTAATGTGCGCTGCAGGCTTCTGACACAGACTGTGTAGTGTTTTCCAAACTAATTCTTTCTTTAAAAAGGAAGAAAGAAAAAGAAGCAAAAAGGCAAAACGATAAAACGGTGTCCCTAAAGCATGTACTGGGAAGTGTGTAGGTGATCCATTCGACCAGCGTCTGGGGAGGGCCGACGGGGTGCCGGGCGCTGCGCTTGGGCGTGGGAGGGGCCTGAGCAGAGGCTGGTACCTGCCCTGTTCTCATGGAAGAGAGGGGGAGAAAGGAAGGAAGGAAGGAAGGAAGGAGGGAGGGAGGAAGGAAGGAAGGAGGGAGGGAGGGAGGGAGGGAGGAAGGGAGGAAGGAAGGAAGGAAGGAAGCAAGGAAGGAAGGAAGGAAGGAAGGAAGGAAGGGACAGATTACATGCCGGTGAGTGGGGAAGCTACAGAGAAAAGTGAGGTGGGAAGGGGCTGACCGATGGGTGGTGCCGGCTTAAGTGGGGTCTGGGAGGCCTCTCTGTCCAGGGCGTTGGTGGCCTGTGTGATGTGAGTGGTGGGCCTTGCTCGTGCCCAGGGAAGAGCCCCACCGCAGAGGGAAGGGAAGGTTCCAGGCCACAGGAACAGGGAAGGGCTGAGCCGTTGTCCCCACGCCGGGAGCCCAAACCACCGGATGCAGCCCTGGATCTGCGTGCCAGTGCCTACAATCAGGGCCCCGGGGTGAGGCCTGGGCTCGGCGCCCCTGCGTCCCACTGTCGGACCGCCAGGCAGGCCTCCCTTCCCTTCCACCTCCTCTGCGGTCCTTTGGCGCTGGGCCTGGCGCTGGGCCTGGCTGTTGGGGGCCTGCGGGGAAGGAGCTGCAGGAAGGCGGCCGTGAACCCCCGGGGAGGGCCGCCCTCGGCTTTCTGGCCTCTGCCCTTCACTTTTCCTTTTCCGTTCTGGATGCAACACGGCAGCCCTGCGCCCGGCGTGGGAACTTGCAGAGCTGGCATCCTGGCTCTCCTGTCCTCGGCGTGGACGTGAATGTCCCCCGGGTTGCCGGGGGAGGACGTGTTGTCCCGGTGTGTCCCGCACACCCCAGGTCTCTCCAAACCGTGAGTCACTGGCCCGGCCCTGTGCCCAGCACACGATTACACACCCACTCACACCCAGAGGGGCTCACCACACACAGCCTCACATACACATGCGTGCACACACGTATGCCTGGATTTACTCACACGTATGTGACCTACTCACATGCGTTCACTCACACACATGTACACACATGCTCATGATTGTACATCTACATGTACACTCACATGTGCACGATCGCTCACACGTGTGCACGAGCTCCCACTCCCATGGGTGCGCAGACGCCCACACACGTGCTCTCACTGGGGCTGCGACGCGGTGGGGAGCACAGGCAATGAGACATGGAGGTGCCACCGTCACCCAGAGCCCAGAACGATCCGAGTGCCAGGCAGAGCAGGGGCCAGGTCCAGCCCTTCCAGAAGGTTCTGGGTGCACAGCGCCCACCCCCCACCGACTGCCTTCGGGAAGTGGACGTGATGGGGGCAAGGAGGGATGCTGCCCTGTCCAGATCTGCTCTCCAGGGGTTCTGCAGCCCAGGATGGGCCTGGAGGGGGCAGCGGGCTTCCGCAGTCATCAGGGTCCGTGGCCCCTCAGCCTCCCACTTCTCTGTTGACCGGACACGGTCTCCCAAAGCCGGTGTGGCTCGCCTATGCCTGGACTTGCCACCATGCAGGGGCTCTGGGAGGCGGGCCCGACTCTGGGCAGTGGGAGTCTGTCCACCTGTCTCCTGGAGCCCCCCGTGTGGTGGGTGCTGGTCTAGGCACAGGGCACCGGGCAGCCGGCCTGGAGGGTTTGGCCCTTCCTCAAGCACTTGGAGCCTGAGTGCCCAGCATGGAACTAAGGTGACTCCCTCGCTGCCGCAGGGGTCCTAGCAGGGGAGGTTGGAGTGGGGCATGTGATCCGGGCCCCTGGCCCTCGGCCAGCGCGGGGTGGAAGGCCGGCAGGAACAGGGTCAGAGGGAGAAGACAGGAGGGCTCAGCGCCTGCTCTGTCCCCTGGGCTCCCAGGGAAGTGGCCTCCCTTCCTTAGCCACTGTCAGCTTGAGCTGGGCACCCACGCCCGCCCGTGCACCGGCAGCTCTTATCAGTGACTTGGATGAGGCTTAGGAAACGAGATACGGAGGGAACCACCCCTGTGTCCCCGTGACCTTGCTGAGTCAGCCCGCCCTGCGGAGGCCTCTGGGCGGCTTGGGGGAGGTGCCTGGGGACGCAGCGGAGCACTCGCTTGCAGGCTGGCTCCCGGAAACACATTCGGTGACCTCGGTGTGTGTCCGCAGCCTGTGGGTGGGTGCGTGGCTTGGCAGGCTGGACAAAGGTGTCAGCCTGGGTCACCCTCTCCCGCCTGTGGTCACTCAGCTTTCCACTAGCCCCTTGGGGGGTGGAGAGAAGGAGCCGTGGTCTCAGCCAAGCCCAGGTCCAGGGAAGTGGTCCAGGGGCTGAACTTGCAGAAACTGAGCCTTTGGAGAGCAGTCGAGTCCCATTTCCATGGCCAGTCCGTCCTGGGAGAGCGCGGCTGCAGCCGCCATGGCCAGTGCGCTTGATCAAGGTCCGGCCAGGCACAGGTGTGTGCTGCCTTCCGCCGTGAGAGGAAGTGGCTGGCATCAGGATGCCACTGGCGATGCCTGGACATGGTGTCCTCGCTCTGGGGGCTGTGCCGCCTAATCTGCCGCCCGCACCCAGGCCCGGCCAGGAGCACCCTCGGGCCTGGGCACCCCTAAGGACCCTCCCAGCCTTTGGTTCTAGGAATGGGGCAGATGCGCCTAGCTTCGCCCCACGGCGAAGGCCTGGTCAACGTGCCCGCACCTCGGCTCCGGGTCTGTAACGTGGGGAGATCGTGGTCCCTGGACGTGGGCTGCTGGGGGGCTGTGTGAGTCTTCAGCTCCAGGAGACAGTGTGGAGGCAACACTCTGAGAGCGTGAAGGGTCCGTGAGAACATCGCGTTTGACGTGTATGAGGGAGTTTAGCCCAAATTTCCAACCGACTGATGAGTATTAGGGCTGGGACTTGAACACGGATCTACAGAACCTGAGCTGCCTTGCCCTGCGAAGGCTTCTGGGCGGCGGGAACCAGCGGGGTCTGGGGAGCGCGAGAGCATCCTGTAGCCTCGAGGACTTGGCCCCCTGGCAGCCATAGGCCTTGTGGGCACCGTGCCCCCACCCCCGGGCTTACCTCCACCTGTTCTTGCATTTCTCACACTCGTGGGCTCGAACAGTTCCTTCCAGGGCCCCTGAGGGTCCTGTGGGTTCAGTCCCAGCCAAGGGCCACGAGGGTGGGTTCCCAAACCAGCCCCCTGCTGTCCCCGTGGCATACAGTAGGCCCTCATAAAATTCATTAAAAACGTAGCTGATGTTAAGTATAAAACACGTCTGTTACTTAGCAATCTGTAAATTGTTTTCAAAGCATCCAACCTTCATTTAACACCTGTATGTGGAGTTTTCATGTTTTTCATTTCCACGCATCCCGCTGGGTCTATTTTCCTACCTGCCAACTCTTTTCTCACACACGGCCCCTCCCTTTTCTCTTCGAGGAAGACAAACGTCCTTATACGAAGCCACGGTCTGCTGCTCCTGAGCTCCATTTCCAGGTTTTGGCTGTCCTGTGACTGTCGCCTGTGGCCCTTCCTCAGCTGCGGCGGGGTCTTTTGGGGGATGCTTGTCCCTGAGGTGGCTTGAGTGACAGCGGGAGGGGTGGCTGGGTTGCCGGGGGCGTCCCTGACTCCCGCCTGGCCTGGGGGAGGGATCACACGGGGCTGGACCCACGGGTGCTCTGCAGTGATGCCCCGTCCCTGTGCCCTGGTTGCCCGTCCTGCCACGAGGCGTGTGTGCCCGGTGCCACCCCGTGCCACTGGTCTCAGGCTTCCCGCCACGGTAACCCCATCTTTCCCGCGTCCCACGAGCCTTGGGACCACTGGGAGCAACCCTTCTTGGTTTGGGGCATAGCTTTGTGCATCTTTGTTGTGAAACCTTTTCTTTTTTCCATCTAAGGATGTGCTGCCCTGTGCATCCCTCTTGGATCCTGAGTGCCTGCCTTTCCCCCCGAAGGCTTCCTGACAAATAACTCTCTCAGGTCCCGCTTGGCCTGACTTTTAATTATCTCTTTATTCATTCATTCAACAAAGTTTATGGAGCCCCTTCTAAGTGTCGGCGTGTCGGTGGCTCCAAGGAACGTGATGGTGATGGAGGCGGGGTAGTTGCCTGCCCCTAGGGAGCCCAGGCCTGGGGTGGGAGCTGAGCTGTCGCCCCTGTTAAGGGCTGGCTACACTCAAAGGTGCTGCGGTGGGAAACTGCAGGGCGCTGTGAGCGCTGATTTGGCCGGGGGCTTGGAAAGGCTTCCCGAGGAAGTGACGACTTGTCCAGGTGGACAGCCGCTGGGTGTGACGGGTGGCTGGGGGCTCTGTGCCAGGTCCATGGAAAGCCACCGAAGGGCTCTCAACCAGGCGCCCACGATCCGCTTCCTGTTGTGAAGGATCACGGTGGCTGCAGCGTAGAGAAAGGATGCGGGTGAGTGGGACCGGCTAAGAGGCGTCCGCGGGGATGCTGGTGGCGGTTTTGTCCAGCCTTGAAGCGGAGAGAAGGGTGGGCTCGAGGGGCATGGGAGGTAGAACCGACGGGCTGGCTTTGGATTGGATACGGGCCGAGTGTGAGGACGGCTCCCGGGTTTCTGGCCTGAGCCTCTCTGTGGATGTGACACCATGTACCAAGTTGGGGAAGGGGCATGGGAGCAGGCAGTGGGTTGCTACCTCCCCCTGAGCTCTGGAGCTGACCGCAGAGGTGGACGCAGGCAGGGTGCTGTCCGCGGGGACCCCCAGGCTGGGCGTGAACCTGGCGGGGCCTGCAGAGGCTCCTGGGGGGCAGAGTCCCGGGGTGGGCTCCAGCCTGGGCATCTGATTCCCCCCGGAGGAGTGGTCCGTTGTGGTGGTTTGGGGCTGAAGGCCTTCAGGATGGTGCAAACCTCTTTAAGATGTGAAAACTAAACACAGCTGGCTTCTCTTCCTCCACAAAATTGCACAAGTCAACAGGTTTCAGGCCCTCAGCAGTGGGGACACTGGTGCACAGTTGGGTTGGCCCCAGGCCCGGAGTCACCTGTGTGGGTTCCAGGGTCACCGTGCGTTTCCTCTGGGCTCCCCTGCGGCACCCGCTTTGTCCCCCAGCCCCCCACTCCCACTGCATTTCAGAAACATCCTCAGGGAGTTTTTCAGGTGTGAGCGAGTGCCAGTTGGGACCCTGGCAGGGTGGCCCGAGAGGAGGGATCCCTCCGAGGCTGGGACAGCAGCCTGGTTATGGGACAGAAGAGGAGGAAGCAGCTCCCTGCAAAGACCCCCTGTGTCTTCCCCGGCAGGGTCCTCCTGACTCTAAGTCAGAAAGCCCTGGGCCTGGCCCCTCCTCAGCGGCTGTGTGACCCCGGGCCATGTGCTGCGTGTCTCTGAGCCCTGGTTTCCTCATCGGGGCAGTGCCTGGTCCAGGGGGCTGCTTGGACCCGTGCGCCTGGCCGGCATCCCTCCCCCTGGGCTCTTCCACCATCCAGCTTCTCTCCCTGCTCCTGGCAGGAATGCTGCCAGCGATACTCAAGCTTGCTGAACCTGTGGGTCACGCCGGGCTCTGGGTTGCCTGGCAGGCGTCCAGGCCACTGTTCAGAGTGTCCACTCGCCCAGCAAGCACCCCTGAAGCCCTTGGACTCAGGGCCTGGCTGTTGGGGTCACGGGGATGGGGGCACAGCCCACCTGCCCTGGCCTTGCCCGCACTGTGTAGGTGTAGGGGTCATGGCGGGGGGCCGAGAAAATTGGTGCTGAAGCCCCCCCGGGGGCACCCAGTCCAGCGTGGGCCGGGGTCCCTGCTGTGACGGGGCTGGGACTGCACCTGCCCTTCCCATCCAGGGCCCCTGCCTCCCGGGCCGGCTGAGGCCTCCTCCACACTGTGGCCTGGAGCTGGAGGGGGCTCAGTAGCCCTAGGGCACCGCGAGGCAGTGGGTTCAGGGTACCTCGTTGGGCCCAGCTGGGGGTGGGGTGTGGGGAGAGGGTCTGGGAGCAGGGAGTCTCCTCTGGAGAAGGTGGGGAGGCCAGCCGCTCGCAGCCCTGACCCTCCCTTCCTCCCCTCCCGGGGGGCCTGGGCTATCACTGCCCCTCCTCGAGGGTGGGACCAGTCTGGTCATTTCCACCGTTGGGGTCTTGGGGGGAGGGGGCCTTGGCCAAGCTCTCAGCCCCCTTTAGCTGTGGGCTGTTCCCCTGCACCCCCTACTCTCCACCCTCCTCCCCCGGCCTCCCCCAGAAAATGCCCTGGAGCTCCTTCATGTCCCATTGAAGGGAGTGGGGTTTTTTCCCCGCCCAAGGGGGCTTCACTGAACCCAGACCCTGGGGTGGCGGTCGGGCCGTGTGTGACCCACCCGCCTGGGGTGCCCTCCCCGGGGGCGGTGCTTTCCTGTCTCTTGAGGGTCCAGGTTCTGTCCAGGCCTGAGGCCTCACCTTGTGGGGAGACTTATGGGGCGAGGCGTCTCCGGGGACCTTGTGTCCTGGCGGTGGGCTGGGGGTGCCCCCAAGCCCCTGCCCCTCCTCATGCGTCTTCTCCCTCCCTCCACAGCCCAGTGCAGCCCCGGCCTCTGCTTTAACGGCGGCCACTGCGTGCCCGACTCGGCCCACCTGTGCCACTGTCCCCGCGGCTTCCACGGTCCCCGCTGTCAGCACGGTGAGTGGCGTGGCGTCCCCTGCAGGCACCGAGGCCCTGGCGGTCTGCGCGGGCGGGCCGGGCAGAGGTGGGGGTAGGAGGTAACCCTCTCTCACGGGATGCCTCTGCACCTTGCCGTCTCCGAGCGCTCCCTGTCCGATCGCGCCCTCTGCGGGCAGGGATTGGCCGGGCTCCCTGGGCCGGCAGGGAAGCAGCACGTCCCAGGGGTCCCTGAGCTGCACCCCTGCCCCGTGTCCTTCATGTTGAAAGCTGGGGGACACCTGGGGTCCTACCCAAGGGGGCCGATTGAGTAAACGTCACACACCTGCAGACTGGAGCCTGACACACTGAGCATCCAGCCTCGGATGCTGGGGGCGCTGCGGGTGTAGATGGGCTAAAGCAGGTGCTGGTGGGGGTGGTGCAGACGAATGCCGGAAAAGCCCCCCAAAGAACCCCTGCAGACATTCCTCCTGACTTCTTGGCGTGAGGGGAAGGCGTGAGTATCCCCGGTGGTTTTCTGCTTTGTCCAGAATTTCTTTGCTGACCGTGTAGCTCGCAGGTCCTGCCGGAACAGGGCATAGAGCCACGGCCGCCATTGAAGTGAAACACTCTGGACAGTTTCCGGTGCTTTGAACTTGCTTCTGGTGAGCAGCTGGGGGCCTCTTCCAGGGGAACGCGGGGCGTACATCCTGCGACGCGCTCTTTAAGGCTCTGGACGCCCAGTAAACAACAGGAGGGAAACCAGGAAATTGTGGGGAATTGAGGCCCCCGTTTGTAGAGGGGACCCCTGCGCTCTTGCCGTTCCCTGTGCATTCACAAGTGTGCCCCCCCGAAGCGTGGCTGAAGGCAGGGGTCCTGGGGAGGGGCTGGGTCCCACAGTTCTGAGCCGGGCGCTGGTACCCAAGGGTGCTGACTGTTGTCGGAAAGGCTCTGTGCTCCCTGGGCTCTGGGCGGCCGGGGGCGGGGGCTGCTGCCCGGGCCACGGAGTGAGGACTGCTGTCACCTCCAGGTGCTGGGGGTAGGGGGTCTCTGCCCTGTGCCCTTTACTATCCAGGCTCCAAGCCTCAGCCAGGCCTCCTCGTGGATTTAGATCCCGAGCCCCTCTGTGGGCTGGACAGAGGTGACCCCACCCCACAACATCGCAGACTGGGGTCCAGGCTGGGATGCAGGGACCCAGCTGCCACGCTCCGCCTCTTCTCGGGGTCTTTCATGGTGGCCGCAGGTGGGTGTGGAGAGATGCTGGACTGTGTGGGGTCGGGGTGGGAGGGACGTCCTGGCCTCCAGCTGCCTTTGGGGATGTTGCTGGGACTGGGTTGTGGCCTGATGGGCAGGGCAGCGAGGAGGTGACTCTGCAGTGTGGCCTGTCCTTGGTCTCGTCCTCGGGAAGCAGCCGGGACCCCCGACTAGGGCCAGTCTTTCTCTAGCCCCTCCCCTTCCACCCTGCTCCCTGTGGCCACCAGCCCCCACTCTCCGCCTGGCGCTCTTTCAGGCGCCCAGCTTGGGGCATCACTGGCGGACGCTCCCTTCGTACTGAGCAGCGCCCCTCCCATGAGACCCTGACCCTCGGCCTCCTGGCACCAGAGGGTACACGGGCTGGCAGGGGCGCAGTGGGGAGGGCTAGGCACCCAGCGGGGCACTTTGCACGCAGCTGGATGGGCGCCTGGGGCAGCTGCTGGGCTTGGAGGCCCACCCTCGGTGCTGCGGGGGGGGGCGGGGCCGGGTGGGAGCCGCGATCTTGCCAGCCTCTTGGGGCCTGGGCTCCAGGCTTGGCTTTGCCTCCAGAGCAGCCCTGCTCCCCACGGTCACTGTGGGGACAGCCTCTCGGGCGGGCGCACCCGCCTGGCCCTTACCACGCTCTACCTGTGTCGCCCCCCGAATCGTCACTTCGTCCGCTTCGTGGAAGGGGAATCTAGGGTCAGGGAGGCCCGGCAGCTGCTGACTGCTCAGCAGAGCTGGGGCTGGAAGCACAGTCCGGCCCAGCGAGCACCTGGAACCTTCCGGCCGTGCCGTCTCCGGGCGTGGTGCCAGGCCTTGTTGGGGGTGGAGCACGGTTGCGATCTGCTTCGGAGGAGAGAGGGGTGGATCCCCAGGTCCCCACCCTGCCCACCTCCCAGGCAGGAGCATCTGTACTGGGGGTGGACTGGGCTTGTGACCAGTCTGTGGCCCTCCAGGGTCGGGGGCTTCCTGGAATGGCCAGTTGGGTGACAGATGTGGCCTTCAGGGAGCAGTAGACAAAGCTGGAGGGTGGCCCCTGGGCCTCCTCCTAGGGCACCGTCTCCTGGAAGAAAGGCCTGGTGTGCAGGGCTGGTGTGCAGAGCTGGCTTGCAGGGCTGGCGTGCAGGGTTGGGTGTGCAGAGCTGGCATGCAGGGCTGGCGTGCAGGGCTGGGTGTGCAGGGTTGGGTGTGCAGAGCTGGTGTGCAGGGTTGGGTGTGCAGAGCTGGCGTGCAGGGCTGGTGTGCAGGGCTGGGTGTGCAGGGCTGGTGTGCAGGGCTGGGTGTGCAGGGCTGGATGTGCAGAGTTGGGTGTGCGGGGCTGGGTGTGCAGGGCTGGGTGTGCAGGGTTGGGTGTACAGGGCTGGGTGTGCAGAGCTGGGTGTGCGGGGCTGGGTGTGCAGGGCTGGGTGTGCAGGGTTGGGTGTGCAGAGCTGGGTGTGCAGAGCTGGTGTGCAGGGTTGGGTGTGTGGGGCTGGGTGTGCAGAGCTGGTGTGCAGGGTTGGGTGTGCAGGGCTGGTGTGAGGACTGTGCCACCTGCAGAGGCCGCCCCTGTTCCCTTCCGGTCCCTCCACGCTGGGTTTGGGGCCGCCAGACCTGAGACCTGGCACAGTTGGGCATATGTAACTCACCCCCGAATTATAACTGATTCCAGTTTTGAAAATAAAAGCCATATTTTTTGTGGTTCCCCCAAATTCCGGTGCTGTCTCTCCAGGGCGGCTGTCTATCCAGGGCAGGCATCGTGTCATCCAGACGCGCCTGTGGGCCTCAGGGTAACGTGCTGGACCCCACTCCCCGCGCTGTTTGGTGGGGATAAAGTATGGGGGACGTTTGTGCAGGTCACAGGTGTCAGTGCAGGTGAGGCTCAGGGCGCCCTGGGGGGTGGTGGCGACCTTCTCTCCCCAGAGGCCTGGCCCGCTGAGGGATGTGAGGGATGATGGGGGTGGGGGGAGGATGGCCCCATGTTCCTGGGGTCCCTGCGTTCCTGGGGTTCCCGCACGCACAGCGTGCCCAAGCTCCCGTGGGGGGTAGTGCCCACGCTGCCTCTCCCTTGGGGTGACCTGGGGTTGGGATGCCCCCCAGGACCGCCGGCCTCCCTACCCTGTGGACCGGCACCTTTGGGGAGCCCCTGACCCTTGGTGGGCTCCTGCCCGGAGTGAGAGACGGCAGAGGCCTCCCCCCACCCCCCGCCCCCCCAAGATCTGCTGGGGACAAGTGCTTCTCATGGCCGGCTGCCCTTGAATCTTACAGGCAAGAAAAACGTATGCTTCAGAACATACTACGTCTTAATTTATCTTCCTTTTGTATCATAAATGGTGACACAGTGGACGCTGGTCATCTCTCGTGACCTGGTCTCTGCTGACCTCGGGGAACGAGAGCAGACTCTGAGGTCTGAGGCCGGGGTCACCTTAGGTACTTCTTGCTCCAAGAAGCTTTGGCCCTGGTTCCCTCTGGGCCTCAGTTTCCTCACCTATAAAATGGGCAGGTTGGGCCCATGTCAGGCAGTTCTGGGACTCCCGGGTACACAGAGCTCTCAGGGCGTCACTGCTGACGCCCAGGAGAGGGCCGGGTGGTCCGGAGGGCTTCCTGGAGGAGGGCCTGTGGGCTGAGGAAGGCTTGGAGAGGTGCAGGTGGGGCAGGGTGGGCTTTTCCAGGTGGGAGAAAGGTGGGGGCAGAGGAGCAGAGTGAAGGGAGGGAGTCAGTTTGGCCCAGAGGGGCTGGTGGGGGATGGACGGCAGGGAAGGTTCAGCCTGGAATCTGAGGAGACTTAGCGGCCCCCTCTGAGCTGGTTGGAATGATCTGGAACCTGTGCGGCCTGCCCCTCCAGCCCCACCCCACTCTGCGGGGAGGGAGCTCAGTGGTCCCGCCTGGAGCCTCCACGCCCAGGCCTGCCCCTTGGAAGGAGCCTCTTTCCCCACCGGAGCAGGGCGTCGGTGGGTGGGGTCCTGGGAGTGGGCAGGCAGGGCTGCGGGGCTGTGGGGGCCCCGGGCTCTGCCAGGAGGAAGCGGGAGCAGGCGGCCGCCCCTGAGGGCGTGCGGGCGGGAAGCAGGCCCCGGCGGGTCCCGCGCTCCTGGCCTTGGCTCAAGGGTGACTTTGTTTCTAAACTGGGATAATTGATTAATGGAGAGGAAGCAGGCCTCCCAGGCTGCCCTTCAGTGCTGCCCGCTGTGTCGGAGGGTGGGAATCTGACCCCTGGCCCGAGGTCCAGACACCACCGAGGGCTGCTCCTGGCTACCGGCCGCGACCAGGCTGGGACCCGGCTCTCCTCTCCCTGAGGGGTGCGCAGAGCTGCCCCGCCCCACCAGGCCTCTTCCTCCACTGTGCTCTGCTCCGCCCTGCTGCCCCTGCCCTGGCGGACAGTGTGGCCTTTGGCTTCTCCACACATGCCCGACTTAGCTGCACTAAACCCCTCCTTTGAGGACAGTTCCCGAGATCTCCAGCGAGCTCCACGCCCTGCAGGAGCTGGCACTGGTGTCTTCTGCTGCCTGGGGTGGGGGCCGTCTCTGGCCGGGGGTGGGGAGGGCCTGCTGGGTTGAATGGAGGTGGTGGGTGGCTTTGACCCTGCCCTCTGCCCTGGCCCTGCTGGCCGTGACAGTCGGCTGGGACAGGTGTGGCCTGCTGCCCTGTACCCGGTGGTCCGCGTCCCTTCAGGGCAGCGGGTCCGCAGACCGCCTGCTCCAGGACAGCCCGGGGGCTGCCCGCACACAGAATCCCAGCCCTTACAAAGCGGCCGACTCTGGGAAGGGCATTCATGTTCGCTCCGTGAATCGTTTAATTACCAGGTTTGTCCCCCAGACCCCACCACCCACAAAGGCGCCTCTGTCTTTCGAGATGACTGTGTCCTCCAGGCCTGCTCGTGCACAATGGGCTTCTCCCAGGGCTGGCCTGAGACGGGCTGGCCTTCTAATGACATAATTACAGCAGGATCCACCAAGAGGCAGACCCTCCGGGCCTGGGGGTCTGTGAGCTCGCCCCACCTGCCCCCATGCTTCCCGGCTGGGTTTTTGGTGAAGAGGCGGCTCCAGTGCCCCTGCCCACGAGGGGCCTGCTTTCTGGGCAGGATCGAGGCTGGGTCTGCGGAGAAGGACAAGGCCTCCCAGCCTCCCCTCCCCAGGGCTGCCCCAGGCTGGAGTCCCGCCCATCCTCCTGGGTGGTTTCCTGAAAGGACCCTGTGAATCTGCCCTCTGCCCTTCCCTTGCCTCGGCCCTAGTGCCCTGTCCACACCCCCGGAAGCCAGTCCAGACTCTTCTGGTGAATTGCCCTTCGCTGGGCTGCAAGGGCAGTTCTGGGCATGCCCTGGGGTGGGCTGGGTGCGTGTCCCATTATACAGATGAGACCACTGAGCCCCGGCAGTTTCTGATTTGCTGGGGTCAGTGATGTGCTCAGTGCTGGCACACGGCCTCTTGGGCCCAGCAGGGCAGGACGGGGCGCACATGGAGGCCCCACTGGGGTGGGCGAGCCTGGATGGTGTCTGGGGAATCTTTGCAGCCCACGTGCCCTGTGTGGGTCCCTGGACCGTCGCCGCCTTGGGACTGACAAGAGTTGGGGTGCGGGAGTTCCCCGGGTGTGTTGGGGCCGAGGGGCCAGTGCCCAGCCCTCTGGCTGACCTTTTCCTGGCAGCGCGCTGGGCTGGTGAAGCCAGGCACCTGCCCAGTCGCCAAGGGGCTGCGGTGCCCCATTTTCCAGGCCCTGGGCAGCTGCGGTGGGCAGCTTGGAACTTTCTATTCTGGACGCAGGAACGGCTGGGCCCAGATGGGCAGGGCAGTGCTGCTGGCCCTGAGACCCCGCTCTGCTGGGAGGCCTCTCGCCTTTCTCTGCAGGGGAGGGGAGCAGGGGAGCCCAGCCCGGTGAAGGGGGGGCTCGATAAGACAAGTGCCTGCCCCCCGAGTGCTCGCAGCCCTGCGTAGTGGGGCATCGGGGGCGGGGCACAGGGCAGCGGAGGGGGCTGGGGAGGAAGGTGCGGCATGTGCGGGTCCCTGCACGTGGGCAGCTCGGCCTGGGCACAGGGGAGAGGTCCTCACAGGCCAGCCGGGGCCCCTGCCCCCGAGAATGGCGTGTGGAAGGGAACTTGCGCACGAAGCCACCTGAGCCTGCCCTCCAGCCCCGTGTGGACACGCCGTCCTGCTCGGGCCGAAGGGGCCGCCTTCTGAGGACCCGTGGGGTGTCCGTGACCGCTGCTGACGCCACCCCCGCTGTGCCGGGCCCCCTTCTCATCACCCCAGGAGTCTGCCGCTTCCCGCACGGCGGAGTCTCCGTGGCTGGTGTTCACCTCTTACCCCAGGGCCCTGGCACCTAAATGAGTCAATAAAACGTAGCAGCTGCCGAGAGGAGCCGTGAGTCTGAATTCCTGCCTGTGGCCATCTGCACTCAGGAGCCGTTTCTAGGGCTGATCCTTCCCCTGGGCTCAGGTGGCCACGTCCCCATCCCCCAGCCCGGCAGTGCCCTGAGACTTTGTGGAGGGGGCCTGGGGCAGCGGGCCCTGATGAGCCGAGAGCCCCAGCTCTTCCTGGGCTCCTGAACGGGCATCTCGGCCCTGTGTCCACTCTGCCCGCTGTGCCTGCCGCCAGAGCTGTCGCTGTCTGGGGGCAAATCCCAGGAGAGGCCCCGATTGCCCACTTTCAGTTCCTGGGGCTGTGCTTGCCTCTCTGTCCAGGCAGGGTAATTCGTGAGGGATCTGCAAGCGAGGGACTGGCATTGGCATCCCGGAGCCTGCCCTCGGGTCCCGGCGGCTCCTGGCATCCCACAGCAGGGCCTGGCCTCTGCGCCCCGGTCGGATGGCGGCCTGGACAGCAGAACGCGCAGAGCCAGGCCAGCTGACTACGGCAGTTACCGGCGGGGGAGGAGGTGGCGGCCGGCCGAGGGTGCTGACAACCTGTGGAACTGGTCTCCAGCCGGCGCTGGCTGAGGGGGAGCTGCCACCCAGCCAGTCTCGCAGCCATCTGTTCTGCTGGGGACCAGGAGCGGCGGGGCGGGTCACCCCACCATTCAGGGTCAGGGCAAGATGGGCCTGCGGTTAGCCCTCCAGCAGCTCCCCTGGGGTCAGAGGGCTCGGGGAGGACGCCCCAAGCTGCTGCCTCTCCTGCTGTGCATCGAGGCTCCACAGGGCCGGCCTCGAGGCCAGAAGGGGGTGCAGGCCATTCCCGGAGCAGGACCGAGCCCAGGTGTCCCACGTGTTCGTGTGCATCCGTGCTCTCCCCAGGGGTTGTGGCCACCCCGACCTGGGGACCCCTTGACCCTCCCTAGGAAACCACAGTGCACGTTGGCGTGTGCAGGCCCGTGAACCCTTGGGACAGAGAAACCGGACGGTTTGGTTCCACGGGTCAGTTCGAAATGTTCTTGGGCAGCGGGCACCTCTGTGTGGAGCCCGTCCCCCTCCCCAGCCTGGGCTCAGACAGGAGGGGCGCCCTGCACTCCTCCCAGCTCCCTGGGCAGCCTGACGCTGCCTAGTGTGGCCTGGGCTCTGCGAGGGCAGACGGCTCTGCCGAGGCTGGCTGGGCCTCGGAGGGACCCTCGAGTCCACTGGGCCTTTCTGCCATCCTGGGGGACTCTGGCTCCGGTGTCCCCGGCCTTGGATCTGCCTTCCTGGAGGTCAGGGCAGCAGGTCTGGGAGCTGATGCCTCCCGAGGGCGTCTGTCACTGCGTGGGCTGAGGGGTCGGGGAGGGGGGCCCTGCTCTGGCCCATCCAGCCCCAGCCCACGCCGCTGGATCCGCCCCTCCCAAGGGCTGTCCTCCAGGCCGAGGGCAGGGCAGGCTGGGCACAGATAGGTTCAGGGCGGCTCTGGGCTGGATCCAGGACAGACCACCGCCTCCCGGGGTGGTCGAGCTGCTCTCCCACTGGGTGGGCCTCTCTGGGTGCCCCCGGGGGATAGGGCCCACGGGGGGGGTGGCAGGTTCCTGGGGACACGGTGGCACAGACAAGGTGGCCAGTACCCACATGGCACTCAGTGCCCAGCGCAGGCACCCAGCCCATGCCAGGGCCTTCCTCTCACAGCCCTGCTGGGAGGGCGGCCGGGCATCCTGGGCTCACACCGCCTGTCCCCGGGTGGAGCTGTGTGCGTGGTCTCTGCCCTCCAGAACCCCCGCGAGAGCTCCGGGACTGGGGGCTCCGGGTGCACGTGGGCTTGGGAGCGCTCACACTTTCCTGGGAAAACTCCAGCTTGACCAGCTCCCTGCCCTGCTTTGCCGATGGGGATGCTGAGGTTTCTGAGGGGCCGTCCCCCCGCCCGCCCTGCCTCTGCGGGACTGGGTGCAGGGCTGAGCCGGGCGGCCTGCTTGTTGCTTGGCTGAGCTGCTGGGGCAGCGGTGGGCACAGGGGGTGCTGCAGGCCGTGCCGGCTGCTCTGCTCACAGCCCCCCGGCCCTCTTGTCTCCTAGGAGCGCACACAGTGTTGGCTGCGTCGTCTGGATTCCCATGTGAGGGGGAAGGTGTCAGGGTTTCTGGCTCCTTCTGTGACTCGAGGCCAGAGGACACCCTACCTTGGCTCAGTCAGCCCCGGGATCTACCTGTTGGATCCACAAATGCAGAGCCGTCAGGAAGAGCCCTGAGTGCCTCGGGCCTTCAGGATAGACCCCAGCCCATCACTCTCCCCCTGCCCCGGCCTTCCTGGGTGGGCTGCGGGGTCTCTGAGAGCGGTGCATGTGTCTCAAAGGGCCAGCTGGCTTCAGGATGAGACCCGGGGCTTGGTGGTGGGGTGAGTGGTCTTGACTGTGTCCCTCTGTCCCTGTGGCCAGGGGCTGGGCGTGATGACATCCCCAGGGACTAAGAGGGCTGTCCTGGGAGGGCTGGGAAATGCTGGCCATCATGTGGCCAAGCTACTGCCGTCACGCGCAGGAGGCAGGAGGGCTCTTTCCTGGACACTGCGTCCCTCTGGGAGCCTCTAGGGACCGTGCTGGGAGGGTCCTGGGAGCCCGGCACTGTTGGAGCGCCTGGAGGTTGCCCGCCTCCCCTGACCCTGGGAGGCCGCAGACACACCTGCACTCCCGGTGGGAGTGGGCGGAGGGCAGATGGACGGCACTGGGGAGGGGGGCGGCATGGGTACCGCTCATCCTCATTTCAGAGCCTCAGCCAGATGGGGACACGGGGAGGGCAAAGGTGGGGCTGCAGCTCAGAGACCAAGTCATCCCACCCAGCTCCTGGTGGCAGGTATGGAGGGGCCCGACTCCTGCCCATTTCCAAGGCCAGGGCTCCGGGAGGGGACAGACAGTTGGGCCCCATGCCTCAGACAGCTGCCCGGCCCCACTCTTCTGAGCAAGGGCATCTCCCCAGGTGAGTGGGGACTTGGTTTCCCCGATGCTGTGGGATGCTGCTTCTGCCGGGCGGCTGCCCCAACCTGAGAACCCAGGCTCCAGGGTCAGAGACAGCTGACGGACATTGTCTGGTCCAAGCCCTTCCTTTTACAGACTGAAGTGTGGCCTAGAGAGGGGCTGCATCTGCCCAGGTCGCCTCCATGTGTGCTCTGTGAGGGCAAGCAGTCCCTGCTGGGCCCTCCTCAATGTATGGATGGATGGATGGATGGATGGGTGGATGGATGGGTGGATGGATGGATGGGTGGATGGGTGGATGGATGGATGATGGATGGATGGGTGGATGGATGGATGGGTGGATGGGTGGATGGATGGATGATGGGTGGATGGGTGGATGGGTGGATAGATGGGTGGATGATGGATGGATGGATGGATGGGTGGATGACGGATGGATGAGTGGATGATGGATGGATGGACGGATGACGGATGGATGGATGAATGGCTGGCTGGATGGATGGGTGGGTAGATGAGTGGATGGGTGGATGGCTGATGGAGGGATGGGTGGATGGGTGGGTAATTGAGTGGATGATGGATGGATGGATGGATGATGGGTGGATGGGGGGATGGGGGGATGGATGGGGGGATGGATGGGTAGATGGATGTTTGTTGAATGGATGAATGGGTGGATGGATGATGGATGGATGGGTGGATGGATGGATGAATGGGTAGATGGATGGATGGGTGGATGGATGAATGGATGAATGGGTGGATGGATGGATGGATGGGTGGATGGATGGATGGATGGGTGGATGGATGGATGGGTGGATGGATGAATGGGTAGATGGATGGGTGGGTGGATGGGTGGATGGATGGATGGATGGGTGGATGGATGGTTGGGTGGATGGATGGATGGTTGAATGGATGGATGAATGGGTAGATGGATGGATGGGTGGATGGGTGGATGGATGGATGAATGGGTAGATGGATGGATGGGTGGATGGGTGGATGGATGGATGGATGGGTGGATGAGTGGATGGGTGGGTGGATGGATGGATGGGTGGATGGATGGATGAATGGGTAGATGGATGGATGGGTGGATGGGTGGATGGATGGATGGATGGGTGGATGGATGGATGGGTGGGTGGATGAATGGATGGACGGATGGATGAATAAATGACATGGGGATCCATGGCCAGGCCCACCGCACACCTGCTGACACCCTGTTCTCTTCCTCAGGACCTGCTGGGGCAGACAGCTCCCCCAAGGGCCTGGAAGGTAGTGGAGGCCCCAAGGCGGGTGGGTGAGGTCTGACTCCGGCCAGGAACCTGCTACCCACGTGCCAGGGGCACAGGCCCAGTGGGATGGGAGGGCGGCAGCTGGCCCTGTGCACTGAGTGGTGTCCACCCAGACTTCACCCCGTGAGAGGCAGACGTCGTGCACACAGGACCGGGCTGTGTGTCCCCTGCCCTTCTCTGTGTTGGCAACTGGCCTTGGCCCCCAGCTGGCGCTGGCTTCTGAGGGTGGTCCTGGCTCTTGGAACCCCTGGAGGGGTTGGAGTCCCAGAGGCCAGCACGGAACGTGGGGCCCGGGAGCCTCCCCTCCCCAAGCGGTGGGCCCCACCCCCAGCCTCTCAGCCCGGGCCCCGCCCCCAGGGGCTCCCAGCCCTGCCTGCCCTCCCAGAGCCTCTGAGGGCTGCAGGGAGATGCCGAGAGAACAGCCACGGGGTGTGTGGGACCCCAGACCTCTCCTGGCAGGGACTCCTGCCCTCCCCTCCGGAGCGCTCAGGGCGGGGCACTGGCGCCCCCTGGTGGCAGCGAGAGACCAGCGCAGGAGCAGAGGGCTGCCTGGGATCTGTGGTCAACAGTGTGGGCGCCGCTGGGGACAGAGGGCCTGCTTCATGCATTTCCTCCTCCACTCCCTTCGCCAGCCTCACCGGGGATGTCCGATGTCACCTGTGACGGCTGCCGAGGCCTGAGGGACACAAGTGGGAAAGGGAGGGTGAGATCCCGGCGAGGGGTCGGGGGGCGTGAATGGGGAAGGGGCGGCCTATGTGCACTGCCCGCGTTCATTCACTCACTTGATCATTCATTCATCTGCCCGCGCATCACTGAACCCCATGTGTCCAGACCCCGTGCCAGGGAGTCGGCTGCCTGCCAGAAGCCTGCATCCTAGTGGGGAGATGACAGGAAGTAAAGAGAACGGTTTCAGGAGTGGTGGCCACGGGGATGGACATCGAGAGGAGGGGAGAGAAAATGATGGGGGTGGCGTGGCCTCTGAGGACCTCAGTACCTTCAGCGGACACAGTGTGAAAACCTGGGGCGGGTCCAGGTGGGGTCACGTCCGGCATGGGGAGCCCTGTGGGACAAGCCCGGGGGCCAGCGAGGCCGGCGGCCCCATCACCAAGGCTGTGGTGGGGCGCGGCTGGCGGGTTATTCAGTGACCTTGCTTATTGCACGTTTGTGGAGCGTGCACTTACGTCAGGCTGCCAAGAACTTTAAGTTGGGACTGGGGAGCAGGCTCCTGAGTGCCGAGGCTGGAAGCCAGGCAGCCGTGGTGGTTCGTGCCAGGGCCAGACTGGTGGCCGGGGTGACGCCAGGCCAGGGCAGAGAGAGCGAGCCAGCGCGGGGGGAGAGGAGGCTGACTGTGGGTCCAGGCGAGGGGAGGCTCCGAGTGAGGGAAAGAGGTGGCTCCCAGGGTCTGGTCCAGGAGATGCGGTGGGTAGCGGGGGTTCCTGAAACCAGGAAGACCAGGGCGGGAGCAGCCGGCAGGAATGTGGGGCTTCTGTTTAGGCCTCTGTGCCAGGAGGGGCAGGTGTGGCAGGGAGGTGCCCTCTGTCCTGGGGGGTGGTGGGCATCTGGGTGGGTGCCTGCATGAGGCCACAGCCGTCCCTTCTTAGAAGTGTAGGCACCACAGGGCCCGGGCCTCCGGATGCTCGGAGTGGCGGCACCAGCCTCCCTCTGGTCTGTGCCCCCATCTGTTGGAATGAGGCTGGACTTGCCAGCCTGCTCGGGCCTCTTGGATTCAAACACTGGGAGTATCAGCCTCGTTTCTCCTCCTCGGGGCTGCCTGCAGGCTGGAGGAGGGCTCTTTGCAGAAAACATAGAACTTACACTCAAATCCAGATTTCAAATGAAGTAATCATCACTGTTGAATGTTCCTTCTTTCAGCAAGCATTCTTCCAAAATTTATTTGCTGACCTTTACCGTGCGCCAGGCACAGCTGGGGGCTTGCCACGCCGTGGCTGCCGAGCCGACGTGGCCTGATCTCAGGGACTTTCAGTCCAGGGGGAGTAAGGAGTCCCACCGCCAGAGGTGTGATGGGGCCAGGAAGGGGGACGTGTAAGCTGACCTGGCCCGAGCTGGGGTGGGGCAGCTGCCCTATGGGGTGACTCTGTGCTCCTCTGTGCTTACCCAAACCCATTAGTCTGTCCGTCTGTCTGAGCCCATAGTTCTGGGATCCTGTTGGCACCGAGCGTGGGGCTCAACACCGGGGCCTGCAGGGACGCTTCTGTGGAGAGCCTTCCCGGTCAAGCCCCTGGAGCTCTTGGGGAGAGCGAGCTGCCCGCCTGAGGGTGAGGCCTGGGAGGGGCCAGCCTCGTGTCCTGGACAGGGGCAGGTCTGGCGGAGGGGCTCCCAGTAGGGCAGGTGCTTGGCTGGCCAGAGGCTTAAGAGTGTCCAGTCCCCCGGTTTCACACCAGGGTGTTGGAGCCTGGCCGAGCACTCTCACCCCAGGGTGACGGGGCTCCCACCGAGGCCCAGCCCCATGCCTGGTAGGGTTCTGAGCTCTGCTTCAGGAAATAATAGAGAAGAGCTAGTTCCCACCCCCCCTCCCCCTCCCCCTCCCAGTTCTTCCTGATCTTGGCTTAGAAACAGAGAAAGAGGCAAAGAGAGGGCATCATGCCCTGTCGTCCAGAGCAGAGGGTGGTGCCCGGTATTGAGGCCATCCATGGTCAGGATTGCACTGTGTGGGCCTCGACAGTGCATGGGATTAGAGTGACTCTGGGGGACCCCACGTGAGCTCAGGAATCAGAGTTCTTGGTACAGAGAGAGAGAGAGAGAGACGCACCACGTGCATGCACACACACGCTCTTGCACACACACACGCGCACACACAGAGGAGATGAGCTGAGAGAGTGCTTGGCTCGGCCCACACCAGCGCTCCCCGAGCCTCACCCCTGCCGCGGGGGCAGCTCAGAAGAAGAGGCGGGCGCCCGGCTGCAGGCCTGTCTCTCTGCCAAAGCGTGAAACGTCCCAGGAACTCAGCCTCGGAGTGGGGAGTGGAGACCTGGACATTTGGGGAACCAAGGAATGTTCTTGGCTCCCTTCTGGGCCTTTTGCATTTTGTCTTGTTTTCTGGGAAACAAATGGAAAAAAAAGCCCCATTCCCACATTTTTGGAGGCTGATTTGTATAAACAGACCAAACCCGATAACTTTCAGAGTAAACAGAGAAACAGTCCGAAGTCAGGCAGTGGGTCCTGGGCCGAGGGCAGAAGGTGATGGAGCCCTTCTGGTCCTGTCTGGGCCGCTCCACTTCCTTCAGCGCCTTTAATAATAACTTCATGCCAACGGCCTGCTGGGGTCCTGCTTGGGAACCTTCACGGCCCCCATCACCAACTTTGCCTGACCTCCCTTGATGCCTGCCCTTCACCCCATCCTGGGCCTCAGGGGGGGCCTGGCTGGGCTGGCAGTGGGAGTCCCCCCTTAGCCCTTGCGTCCCCTCCCTTCACTGGTTCCCCAAAGCTCCTGAAGCCTGAATCCCGTTCTTTGTGCACGGAGCCAGTGGCAGGACGTGCGGCCTCCTATTCTGAAAGCTGTCTCTCCTGCCCGGTGGGGTCTTCTCTGCGTGCCCCCTGCCTGCTTGAGGCAAGCGCTTTGTGAAAACTCACAGCGTCACCTGACCCTGGGCCACCTCTGTGCCTGGCCCTGAGGGTACTGAGGGGCTAAGAGCTGACTCCTGCCCTGCAGAGCCTCTGGGCTCCGAGAAAGTGTGGGCTGTGGTACAGGAGAGGCCTGGGGGAGGGAGAGCCCAGCAGTGGGTGACCTGAGCCCACCACCCCACCCTCGGCCTGCCCCTGTGACCTCCCGGAGGGGACCACCTGGTGACCCTGGAAATCCAGAGCGGGTGAGGCCTGTCTGACTATTTCTAGGTGACCCACTCTTGGTTTCCATGGTTGCCCTGGAAACCACAGATGGGGAGGGGGTTGACAGGGCCCAGCCTCTCTTGGCCCCGGGAAGGAATCCCCGAACCTGGAGAGCTTTCCTCTAGGAAAACCGTGTGAGCAGCTCTGTGCCCTTAAAAGCATGTTCCTAAGTGAAGGAAACCCATCTGAAAAAGCTACACGCTGTATGACTCCAACTAGTGACATGCTGGAAAAGGCAAAACTATGGAGATGGCACAAAGATGGTGGTTGCCAGGACCTGGGGGAGGGGGGGATGAGTAGGGGGAGCACAGGGGCCGTCTAGGGCAGTGAAACTCCTCCGTACGATGCTGTCGTGGTGGATACACCCACAGGACAGCGAGAGTGGTCCTCGCGTAAACCGCGGGCTTCAGTGAATAATGACGTCTCGGTACTTGTACGTTTATTGTAATAAATGTAGACACGAACGAAGGATGTTAGTAACAGAGAAGGTCATGTGTGTTGGGGAGATGGGAGTGCAAGGAACTCTCTGTACTCTCTGCTCAATTTTTCCGTAAACCTAAAACTGCTCTACGAAATAATATCTATGAATTCCAAACAAAAGATGAAACAAACCCAGCCTTCTGAGCCTTCGGGACTGGCCCTGCCTGAGCTGGTCCCGAGAGTGTCTCCCCACTCCCAGGGTTGGGTCGGCTCCTCGCTTTCTTTCTCTGCTTTATTTGGGTTATCTTGGCATATTGCTTATTGCACCTTCAGAAGCCTCTCTGTCCTTTGTCCCCTGAGGACGGGCTCCGTGGGTCCTTTCTACCTGCCTGGTCCCCTCATTCCTCGTGAGCCATTTGGTTTCTCATCGTCATCGTTACAGATGTTTGGAAGTTGATCTGAAGGGTCAAGCATCCAGGTTCCCCGTGCCATCCATGCAAAGCTTCTGAGCAAGAGGGACCCCTTCTGTGGCAAGGCCAGTTTCTGCACCAAACCAGGAGAAACCATCCCCTGGAATGCAGCGGCCTTAAAACGATGGTCAAGACTGAGGTCCCATCAGGGTGCAAGTAGCTGGGCCTGATGACCGGCCCCATCACGCTCCAAGCCTGCAGGGTTTCTTCTTCACCCGCTGGGTCCCAGGCACTGGCCTTGGACGGAGTTGCATTCATTCCAGACCTTCCAGGTGCGGCAGTCTTGGCAGAGAGGCAGAGAGAGGTCTTCTAAGGTATTCAGTTTTAGAAGGAAACGAGAAAGGAGGCCGAGGAGTCACATGTGTATTTATGAGCCAATGCCAGGGCGGCAATGTCCAGAGAGAGAGACAGAGACAGAGAGAGAGGAGAGGAGATTGCAGGAGGGCCGCCCCCCGAGGCTGAGCTGCCGCCAGGGAGGGGCACTGAACCAGGTTGTTTGCTGTTCAGGTGAGGGTGGGCAGGAAATGTGTGTCCTTCTGACAGGTCCAGACGAGAAAGCCTCGTTTTAGCCAAGACAGATGATAAATCCCAAACTTTCAGAGCCAGCAAAGCAGGGTGGTGGTGGTGGGGATGGCTGCCTTGCAGAGTATCTGTCCTGTGCAGGAGGACCCATGGGACTCCTTTAGAGGACAAACTCTCCACGAACCCAAAGACAGGGCTTGGCGCTCAGCGATTATCCTTGCAGCAGTGGGACGCACGGCCACCGCGTCTCCTGCACCTGCCCCAGCAGCACCCCTTGGAGAGACCAGTGGATTCCTTGGAGCCTGAGTAGCGTCGGCCCTGGGGACGCTGCTTCCAGGAGGCCTCCCGGGTTTTCCTTTCTGGGCTTCTCCCTTCGGGTTGCTCTCTCGGGCTCCCTCTCCCCACATCCTGGAAGTCTTCCCTCCCTCCCTGGCTGGTGGGGCCCTGCGAGCAGAGACAGTACGTCCTCACAGGGGTGCTGGACGCTGGCGGATGCTCGTTGTGGGTGTGGATGAGTGACGTGTGGGCCCCTCGTCCCTCTGGCCTGTGCTGAGCTGGGGTGGGGTATGATGGGAATTGCATTGGAATGTTCTGGCTGCCCCGGCTGGCGGACTTCTGAGCTGCAGGAGGGAGATAACCACCCAGCCAGGTGGCAGCAGGCTTACAGAGCAACTCCCCTCCCAGTGTGGGGGGGCGCCTCCCCGGGCCGGCCCAGCTGGGCGGGATGCCCTCTGGCCAAGGGCAAGTTGCAGCCCTGGAGCAGTGTGAAGAATTCTTCTCTAAAGAAGTAGTTTTCGTTCTTTCCAGTTTTAAAGGTGATACATGCCCGATGACTGTATTAGTTTTCTTTTGCTGCAGTGACAGATTGCCCAGACTTAGGGGATTAAGACACACATTTATTATCTCACTGTTCTGAGGTCACAAGTCCAACATGGGTCTCACCGGGCTCAAGTCCAGCTGGGGGCAGGGCGGGCTCGTCCTGGAGGCTCTGAGCGAGAGGCTGCCCCTGGCCTTTGCCAGCTTTAGGGGTGCCTGAGGTTCTTGGCTCGCGGCCCGTTCCTCCACGTTCAAAGCCAGCAGCGAGGTGCCTCTTATGCCCTCACCTCTCTACTCTGACTCTCTGACCCTGTGATGACACTGGACCCGCCCACATTGTCCAGGATATGCCCCTATTGCAAGGTCAGCCCATTGGCAACTGTAATTCCACTTTGCCCTGTTAGGATCTGGGGATGAGGACTTGGACATCTTTGGGGGCCCTTATTCTGTCTGCTCCAGTAACTAAGTATTGGGAAACAGAAAAAAATGATTGCAGCCCCACCACCTGCACCCAGCAGGCCGGCGGCATTCTGGAATGTTCTTGTAGCTGTGAGCATCTGCATGCTTTATGCTATTTTCCTGGGTCATTTTTGCTGGGGCCTCGTCTACTCTCCGCAGCGTCCCATTTTGGACGACAAGTCACGTGCTGCCCGCCCCGGGCCGCGTGGGTCTTGCGTGTTCCCTGAGCAGTGGGTGGGCCTCTTGGTCGTCCTCTGTGGAGCTGCAGGCTGTCCCGGTGGGGGGACGTCCCCAAGCTGCAGAGGGGGCAGCGCCGGGAGGCCTGGTGTGTGTGCTGGATGGAAGCTGCAGGCGTCTTGTCTTTACAGGAGTTTCTCCCACCCCGGCTCGCTCCCGCTCCGAGAGCGGGTAACTGCGAATTTGATTCCCTCCATCAAACAGCTTTGGACCTTCCCGTTTCCCCGGCAACCTCATAAAGCGTGTGTGACATTTTCTGCCCCAGGTTGCTCCTTGGAGGCTCTCTGGACCAGGGTGGCGGAGATCAATCTGGAAACAGGCGCTTCACACAGGGCTCCAGGTTACATGGGGGCTGACAGGCTCCACTCCCCGTCCTGGGAACTCCTGGCGGGGTCGGGGGCTGAACACTGACCCACAGGGCGGCCCACCAACATGGCCAAAATCAGTGCCCAGACCAGGGAGGCTGCCCCCTCTGTGACAGGCTGAGCCGAGCCATCTCCGCTGGCCGCGGCCCTGCTCCGGCCGGTTCCCGCGCCGCTGGGACCCTGTCGTCCTGTGCGGGAGGGTGGGCTGTGGTGGGACAGCTTTTGGAGCTGGGGGCTTGTTTCAGACCATTTGCACCTTGATGGACGTCAGAAGGATGCTGGGCAGGTCTCCACGGTAACTGTTTCCTCAGCCGGGGGCAGGGGTGGGTCTGCCTTTGGCCGTGGGCCCTGGTCCCCGCCCCACCTGGCAGACTCTTCCCTGGGAGCCAGGGAGCTGGGAGGGAATGTGGTCCGGGAGCTTCTGGGACAAGCTGAGGCGGGTCCTGGCCTGGCCGCACGGCGAGGCGGGGAGGCGCGAGGAGGGGCTTCTGCGCCGCCCTCTGGGGCCTCTGCGTTTTTGTAAGGGGCCCAGGCGGCCACGAGAGTGAGCTGGAGTCTGGCTTCGGCTGCTGTGGACCTGGGTCCTAGGCCGGGCCCGGGGGCTGTGCTGCTTTGGGCTTTCATGTCTGACTCGAATGGAATTAAGTACCGACGAGGGATCCGTCCTCTCTGAGGGGTCCCTCGGATCCCCTAGTCGTCCTTCTCTGCATGCATTCCTCTGCCCATTTTCGGGATGAGGAAACCGAGGTCTGGAGGGGTATTGCGATGGGCCGTGTTCACCCAGTGGCCAAGAGGCCGAGCCAGCCCAGACCCTAGGCTGTGCCCTCGGGACCCCAGCCCTGCTTTGGGCGCTGCCCCACCCAGCTTCTGGCTGAGGGGAGCGCAGGGTGGAGGGCACCGCTGTCCAGGCCTGGATGCGGGGGTGGGAGGCATGCGGCCACGAGGCCAGGAGCCCCGGCTCGTGGACGAGGCAAGGGGAGGCTCGCCCCTCGGGCCTCAGGACGGAGCTTGGCCATGCTGACGCTTGGTTTCAGCCCAGGGACATTGATTCTGTTCTCGTGATCCCCAGAACAAAGGAGGATACATTTCTGTTGTTTAAGCCACCAGATCTGTGATCCTTTGTCAGTGCAGCCCAGGACACTATACCAGCACCTCTGACTGTGGCCCGGACACCCTGGGGCCGCTTGCCTGACTCCAGGTGAATTTCCAGCTCCCCTGGGTCAGAGCTAAGGCCCCTCCTGCAGCTCTGCCCCCAGCCCAGCCTGCTGCGGAGCCCTCCTCCTCTGCCTGCCTGGTCTTCCCGACACCCCTGCCTTCCCAGCCTGGTCCTCGCTGGGAGCCACCTTCTCTCCCACAGGCTGATGGCAAGGGCCCAGCCCAGTCCCGGGTTTTGTCACTGCTTTGTGGCCCCCATGGCATCTGTCCCCCGAGGCTGGTTCAGAGCCCCTGCAGGGTCCTTGCCTCACTTGTCTCGGAGACCGAACCCCTGCCTACGACACGCAGTCGGTGCCTGGGAAGGGGGTCTCTGGGGTGGGGCGGGGTGCACACGCTTCGAGGCAGGCCCAGACCTGCACTGGCCGGGGTGCCGAGCAGGCGTGTCGGCCCGCAGAGCAAGCTCACTCAGGGAGCCCCACTTGTCCGGCCGCCCCCCGGGGGCACGGGGGGCGGTGGGGGGAACATTCCTGGGGAGATGGACTCTGCAGGCCAGGGAGGGGGCTCCCCGTGCCGGTGCATCTGTGCTGGCCGCAGAGATGCTCGGGGCGCCCCTCTCCCCAGGCGCTGCACCTCCTGCCCTTCAGTGGGGCCGGGAGGGTGAGGGGCTGCCCACGCTCCCCCAGGGAGTTGCCTCTCCAGGCCCCCTGCAGCTCAGGGCCCTTTGTGAAGCTGCACCCCCCGCTCCCCGCATACATCGAGCTCCTCTGTCTCTGTCTCTGGAGCCCCGCACGGCTGACTCCCGTCCAGCTGGTTTTCGTCAGCCCTCCCGGCTGAGATTTTGGGAGCAGCCCTGACCTGTCTGGGTGACACCTGGCTGCAGGAAGGGAGGATTCTTGGCCTCCTCAGCAGGCAGGGCCTTGTAAATCCTGGCTCCCGACAGGTAGCCTGAGGCCTAGGTGGGCGGACGGGGATAAGGGCTGACTGTCCGCAGAGCCAAGGCCTGGCCACGTCCCGGCCTGGTGGGCTGGGCGGCCTCCCTTTCGGTGGTCTCAGCTTCCGTTCTCGGGGTGAGACTTCCTCATCCTCACAGGTGGCGCGGGGGTCCCTCGGCCTGCCCTGTGCCCTCCCCTGGAGCCATGTGCCTTTTCTCAGCCGCTTTACACCTGGGCGACTCGGAGGCCCACCACTGGCCGTCCAGATCGGGCCGGGCTGGGCTCGGATTCCAGCCTCGTGTGTACCTCGCAGTCACCCTCAGAGCCCCACTGTCACACCCAGGCTGCTGCGGACGGGCAGGGGGGTGTGGAGACCACCTCTCTCAGGGGGGCCTTCATGTTCCCCGGGGGTCGGGAAAGCACGCTACTTACTCTGCAGCCCCTGGTGGCCGCGTCAGCTGGAAGGTCAAGGCCTCCGGCGCCCTCGCCCAGGCTGGGTGGCCGCTGGCTACTTAGGGCTTTTGTAGCCCGAGGCAGGGCCCTGTGCCGGGGCCAGAGCCATCCAGGAGCCGAGGCCCAGGCACCCGCTTCCTGCTGCACCGAATCCCTGGACATCGGCCGTGTGGGGGCCGGTCTGAGGAGCGCTTTTTAAAAATTGAGGTGGAATTCATGTGACATAAAATCGACCCCTCTGAAGCGTGCAGTTCAGTGACCTCAAGCACGTTCACAGTGTGGTATAACCACCTCCCCCACGTACTTCATCCCGAAGGAGGCCCCGGACCCGTCAGTCAGCCGCTCCCCACCCCCAGCCCCTGGCTTCCACTCATCCACTGTCTCTGTGGATTTGCCTGTTCTGGACGTTTCCTCTAAACAGAATCACACAGCATGAGGCTTCCGTGTCTGGCTTCTCACCGAGCATCGTGTTTCTGAGGTTCACCTCGCTGCCGCGCTGTGCTCCCTTCTGTGGCCGAACGCTGTCCGGCGGCAGGGCTGGACCACGTGGGCTTATACCCTTGTCTGTCGATGGACACGAGCTGTGTCCACGTGCGCTGCTGTGGCCGCGCCTGCACAGGCGTGCGTCTAAGCCCCTGTTTCGGTTCTTTCAGGCAGATGCCTGCAGTGGGCTTGCCGGGTCCTGCGGGGACTCTTGGCTTCGTCGAGGGAGGTGCTACGTTCTTCTGGCGGACGTCCCCCCCGGGGAGCGGGCTGGGGCAGCTGCCTCCCCCTCAGGGCCCTTCAGGCTGGCCTTTTGCTCTGTGTGGCGAGGGGGTGGGTGAGAAGGATGGAGGGCCAGCTCTGGGGGTCAGCGTCCACACTCCACGCGCACGCTCAGAGGCCTGGCTTGAGGCCTAGAGGCCACTCCGCCCTGCAGCCTCGCCGCAGAAGTGGGAGGAATGCACCCTGGAGGCACCCTGGAACCCCCGGAAACGCCGCCTTCCCTCGGGTTGCGGTGCTCCTGGGCTGGTTGCCCGGGAGGCCAGGGTTTCGGGGCGCCTGCCTCCTGAGTGCTTGCTGGAGCAGCGCCCTCCGTCACCGGCCAGACAGGCCCCAGCGGCAACTCCAGGCAAGGACTTGTCTCAGGGCAGGCCAGGACCTGGCCTTCGACCTCCTGACCTCGCCTGGGCTCAGGCCACCCCTGCGACAAGCTGGAGCGTTGGGCCCGTCAGGCGACCAGGCCACTGGGCTCCCGGTCACCCCCCGCCCCCCCGCCCCAGACTGGCTTCATGAGCAAGAAAGGCAGTCAGACCCCGGGTGGTTTCCTGGGCTGTGTCATTGCCCCCGTAAAATTCTGGTCCACACGTGATGGGCCAGAGCTGGAATGGGGCCCCTGAGGGCCAGCCAGCTGGGTCCCCTGCGGGTAAGGTGGGGCTGCCGGGAGTAGCCGTTGGAATTTGGCTCAGGGTATCCCGCGCTGGGGTCCCTGGTGAACTGATGGATCATTCTAGAAGCAGGAGGTTTGTGCTGCACGCCACCCTGGGCCAGGACTTCCCAGGATCTGCTCCCAGAAGCCCCCAGGTAGCCCTGGTCTCCCCACCCAGACCTGGAGCCCCAAACACCCGGCCTTGGGGCAGGAAGGAAAGGGGGATGTCTCTCTGTCTCTCCTTCCCGGGCCTGTGCAGGGAGCTCCAGGCCCCTCTGCCACTGGCCTCCCCGGGGGTTCCAGCCCAGGCCTGGCTGCTGGGCTGCGGCAGTCCCCTGTCCCCCACCCTGAGGCTGGCCGGGGAGGGGTCATTGCTGGCCCTGCCCTTGGCAGGGCTGCGCATCGTCCTGGGGTACCCACAGGGCGCACAGCTGCCCCCCAACCCTGAGCTGCCCCCAGCCTGAAAGATCTGCTGTTTACTTCGGTTTTTGAATCAGCCATACGGATTCAGAAAAGATTTAGGGAGTCCCTTCCACCCCTTCCCCAGGCACCCACGAGGCACCCGCGGGCACCTACCCTTACAGCTTCATTCCACAGCCGTGTGCGGGCTTGTTCTCTGTGCTGGAGTTACAGCAAGGAGGCGACGAGGTCAAGGCCCCGTGCCCACGAGGCTTGGGCTCTGGAGGGGCTGCGGGCACAGTGGTGCTGGTCCAGAGGTGCTATGCATGAAAAGCGCAGCCTCTAGCTGCAGCGGGTGGGGAGTTAAACAGGTGATCAATCCCCCTCCGCCCCGCCCCAGCAGGTGACTTGAACCTGATGTGCAGAATCTGGGCCCTCCCCCGAGCTCTCCTCCTGCCCAGCATGGCGGGTTCTTTACAACTGTATCCCCCACCCCGTAGCTGTGTACACAGTAGGTGGTCAGCAGAGGGGAGCCTGCTGAATCTGCCCGGCTCCTCCCTGGCCCTGGGCAGGGTCACCTCCTTCTCAGTCTGGGCTGCCACTGCCTGGGGAGGGGTCACGGGGAGGGCCAGCCCCCTGCCCGCTCTGCTTCTCTCCGGGAGGCCCCGGGTGTGATGTTTGTGCAGTGGCAACTGAGGGCATCCTGTGGCCCCCTGCCTGCCTGGCCTGGCCTGGGCCCCGGGACCCTGAGACTCATGGGGCCCAGTTTCCACGCTGAGGCTGGCACGGTCCAGCTGTGAGCAGGTACAGGTGCTGAGCAGCCCCGCGTGCAGAGACAACAAGGGGCTCAGCTCAGCCAGGGGGTGGAGGGGGCTGCCAGGGTGCTGAGCCTCGGTACCCAGCATGCAGATACCGGGGGGCAGGGGCAGTGAGGGCCAGGCAGACATGGCGCCCCCAGGATGCCATCCAGACTGCGGGTGGAGGGACGCATCAGGTGCCATTGTGAGTTCCAGGCCCTGCAGCCCCCGGTGCCCCGTCAGCCAGCAGGGCCTTTCTGCGGGCGTAGGAGTCCCTGAGGCTCCAGGCCACAGTGGCCCCCTGTCACCGGCATCCATGGGGTCAGGGCAGGGCGTGGCGCTGTGAGGCAGCTGTGAGGCTGACCCTGCCCTGGCGGTGGTGTGGGGGCCCTGGGGACCCTGCCGTGTCAGCAGCTGTGGGAGGGCACCCTCGGCCTGCGGCCCCGCTGCCTGGCCGCCTGCCCTCCCTGCTGCCTGGGGCACAGCCCAAAGATCAGGACCGGCCCTGGGGCTTCGGGGGGCTCGCACCTGGCTGCTCCCCTCTGGAGGGCTGGTGGGGAAACCCTGGGCACCCCGGCTCTGACCCCCGGGCTGGGCTGAGCACGGTCTCGCCCTGTGTAACTCTCTAGGAATTCCCAGAAAATTCCCGATGTTAACCTTGCGGGCCTGGGCCAATGGCTGCATTCCAGCACCGCCTTTCCCGTGGGACCGTGGCCTCCCCTGCAGCCTAAGCCAGGCTCGGGGTCTCCCAGGGACCCTTCCAAGGAAGCGCCAGCAGAGATGAGTGCCGAAGCCGGGGCGGGGGTCGGGGGGTGGTCTTGGCCTTGGGTGGGGCTGCAGCCCCTGTTTGTCTGGGCCGCGAGCCTCCAGGCGAGGGTGGCGCTTCCAGCAGCTGCACCCGGAGAGCTGGGCTGGCACCTGGCCATCCATGGCCTGTGGCTCACTGGGGTCTCCGCTTGGTTCCGGGTCATATTTCCCATGAGACCAGGAGAGCCGCTGCCTTTGGCCTTGAAAGGCTGGGAGGACAGAGCAGAGCCCCTCAGATCTCGTGCAGGCAGCACAGTGTGGGGCTGGGGGTGGGCAGAGGTGCCTGGTCCCCTTGTCACCCCACACCTGTGAGGTGTTCTGGGAAACGAGGCACCTGGGTCCTCCAGGCCCCGGCTGGTAGGCTCGGGTATGTGAGGCCATGATGCCACCAGCCCCAGGCGGGTGTCTGGCACTCCAGCTGGCCGCATGCCCCGTCCCAGGGGAAGCACCATGATCCTGCGCCCGCATAGGCTGAGCAGGGGCCGGGGGAGCCGTGGGTTCAGCAAGGTGGCCTCGTGGTTGGGGTCTCCTGCCCGCTCCGCCCCGCACGCCAGAGCCCAGCGTCCTGTCCAGACCTGGCTCACATGCCACACGACCCCAACAGACCAGAGGGTGGGGGGAGATCTGGGTCCGGGGGTGAGGGGTGGGGCTCTACCAGGTCTGGGGACAGCTGTGAGGGTGGCAGTGGGGACTCCTCTGGCCTCAGTGCTGGGGGAGGCCTGGTTTCCCCAGCAAACCGGCAGCTGGATGGGAACACGTGCAGAGGCTGTTCTCGGGGGGACTCGGCTCCTTGGGGAGCAGGGCCCGCTCCTGTGCCGAGCTGTACCCCCGTGGCATTCCTGCCAAACCGCACTGGAATGCCTTAGGCCGGGCTGCTGGTCCTGGGTGCGGGGAGGGCCTGGCTGGCAGCACAGCCCCCTGCTGTGGACAGGCCGATGGACCGGTTCCCGCTCTCGTGGGGCCTGTCTGGGCGGTGAGGTTGGCCCGTCTCTGCCAGGCCGTGTCATCCTGTGCCGTGGGAGTCCTGAGCTTCGCCTGGCCCCGCGCCGGGCTCACTCGTGTCTCCCCCCTCGCAGATGTGGACGAGTGTGCCACTGGCAACGGGGGCTGTGAGGGCCAGTGTCGCAACGCCCTGGGTGGCTTCTACTGCCGCTGCCCCCCCGGCCACCAGCTGCAGGGAGATGGCAAGACCTGCCAAGGTAGGTCTCTGGCCCGGCCCCCGGCCAGCCCGCTGCCACTGCCTGGCCTTGGTCTCAGCGCCCCTACCCTGGTCGATCCCTGGGGCCGCCTGCTCCCCACCCCGGGCTGCTTGAGGAGGGCCACTCGGGGTCCTGGGTGGTGATGGCCAGCTCCTCGGGGTCCTCCCTGCCCGACCTCTCCCCACACCTTTGGGGAGTCCACACGTTGTTCCTGAAACTAGCCTTGGGGGAGTCAGAGAGCCTGATGTGGGTGGAGAGCCTCTGGGGGCTGTGCAGGGAGAGGGAGGTTGCTCTGCTCGGGGAAGATGCAGCTGGCGGCGGGCGGCGGGGTCGGGGTGGGGGGGCGGCCAGCTGACTTGCGTGCAGCTGCAGGGCCCCCGTGAGGGACGGAGGGCGGGCTGTGTGGCCGGGCTGCACGGGGACACCGGGGGGCACCCTGCCCTGCCAAGGGCTGGCTGAGGTCCTCCGCTCTGGGCGTGTACCACTGCTGGCAGGCTGTCAGCTAAATCAAGAACAGACAGAGGAAAATTCCTGGAGAGGAGAGAGGGGAACAGGTTAGCGCTGAGGCCGGGAGGGGGCAGGGGAGGGGGTGCGGGGGCCCACGCCGCTCCCCCCATCTCCCCCACCCTCCTGCACCTGCGCCGCCCCTGCCTGGCCCCCAAGCCCAGGACTGGGTGGGCAGCTTGCCCTCCTGAGAGCACGGGGGCTGTGAGCCGGCGGGCATCTGCGCTCCCTCCCCAGAATAGCATCAGACAGCTGCGGCCATCTCAGAACACTGTCTCCCGCTTTGCCAGAGGCCAGCTGTGAGCCGTTGCTCAGGCTGGGGGCAGCGGCGGGGGGACAGCCACTGGACTGGGGGTCTGGGCGCCGGGGGGAGCCTGCCCTGGCCGAGATGGTCTGCGAACGGGGCTCACTTCCGGCGTGTTTTCGTCAGTGGCGAGGCTGGGGGAGGGGGCGAGCGCGGGGGAGGGGGCGAGCGCAGCGGAGAGGCGGCAGTGACCTGTGGCTCACAGCCTGGGACCTGGGGACCCTGTGCCTCTGGGGAGGGGGGCGAGCAGGAGCCAGACGACGACGTCACCCGCCCTCGTCCTGCTGTTGGCCTTGGTTTCCCCTTCCGTGAAGTGAGCCCCTGGGAAGTGGATGACAGATCTCACCCAGGCCCGCAGCCCTGCCCCAGGGCACTCCGAGTGCAGGTGCAGCTGGGGGGAGGAGTACCCCGCCCCAGACCTGTGTCCGCTCTCCTGTCGGCGCCCCCTGAAGTGGGGGTGGCTGCACTGGTGTCGGGAAGGAATCAGCGGCCTTAAACTTGCCAGGCCCAGGGCAGGCCCCCCATGCGCCTCAGGCCCCCTCACCTGCCCCCAGCCTCCCCGCCTCTGCGGGCCCCAGGGATGCCCGCACGCAAGACACGTGCTCCTGCATGGAGGTTTCCTGGCCTTCGACCCACCGGAGGTGCCCGTGGAGGGTCCCGTTCCCCACCCACGTCTGCCGCTGGCACACTGCTGCCCTCGCGGCCTCTCTGAGCCTCTTCTGCATCCGGCGTCCCTGCCGTGAGGCGTCCCCAGCCCAGTGGCCTCCAGATTGGGGCTGGGTCTCGGGTTTCCCGTTCCCTGCCCCTTCTGGTCCTCAGCCCCCAGAACCCGCGGCTGGGCAACCCAGCCCCTTGTTGGTGCCTGGGAGGCCCTGGGTCTCCCAGGTCCAGGGCTCAGGCCAGGCCCTGGGGGGGCATGCTGGGGCTGCCCCGGGGCTGGACGTCTTCTGACTTGTGCTCTGGGCTCCCAGTCCTGACCTGGGGCCCAGCGGCCAGATGCGGTCCTGGAACACAAGTCCACAACTTGGCTACAGCGGAGGGTCAGCAGGCCTGGCCCTGACGGCGTTCCTTGGGGGGCTTTGGAATCCCTTAATCCAGAGGGTCCCGAGGACAGGCACCTGTCTGTTGCCTGAAGTTGCCACCTGGCTATTGGCTGAAGGCAGGGGTACCAGCGATACGACCAGGGAGGGGGCCAGGCAGGAGGGATTGGCCTCAGACCCTGCACCCCACCGCGCCTGCCCTTTCCTCCCTCTCGGCCCCGCCCCGGCCCCGGCCCCCCGGGAGCTTGCTGACCCTGGCTCTGCGTGTTTGGGATGGCTGGGGCTCCGAGTCACCGCGTGGCCGAGAGGGCTCTGCTGAGAGCCAAGCGCCTGCTGTTTTCTCTGTCCCCCTGCCAGCCCTGCCGCCCCTGAAATCGCAGCTCCGGCGAGTGAGCGGGGCTCTGGCGGTGGCCGGCTGGCCTAGTGCAAGCAGAGCCGACAGGAAATCAAGATGTTACCACAGACAGGATGGCTCTGCCGCTCACACGTGGGGCCGCGCGCCGAGTCGCCGGTGGGGTGAGCCCAGAAACCGCTCCAGTGATAATCGACGCGATAAGACTGAGCGCTGGCACGGGGGCCTGGCCGGAGGGCGCCTTGGCCCCCGACCCGGAGAGAGTCGCCAGGCCGTGTGTCTGTCATGTTCTGGGGGGCCGTGCTGGGCAGGAGCCGTGCTCCCCTCTGCTGGGGGGGCAGGTGCCTGGGGCTGGGCACATCACGCAGGTGAGGCCGCATGCCTACTGCTGCTCCCCCGGCCGCCCCGGTAGGGCGTGGCCTCTGACAGGTGCCGGCCCTCCGCCCCAGACCCGAGGGCCGGTGGGCTCAGACCTGCGGTTTATGGAGGTGGCGGGCCCTGGGGAGAAACGTGGGCTCCGCTGTAGCGCTCCTGTCCCAGCTGCGGGGGCCCTGAGCTCCTGCCCAGGACCAGCCAGCTGTCCGTGTCAGCTGCTCCGGGGAGGCCACGCCAGGGTCTGACTCTGGTGTCCGTGAGGCCAGGATGGGCCTCAGCTCAGCGCCTTGGGCGCCCCTGCTCTTCAGCCTCTTCCTCTGCAAAGTGGTGCTTGTAATGCCCGGGCCTCTTAGGGCACCTGAGCGGACGTGGGGGAAATGCCTTGAGGCCCGTGGCCCAGCGCCCGTGGCAGGCTCCCCACTCCCCAGGCTGGCTTCAGGGGGGAGCCAGGGATGGAGAGAAGAGGGGGCCCAGCCTGAGCTGAACCCCTTCCCACCCTGGCCTCGGGCCACGTGCCCTCCTCCCCAGCCTCCTTGCCTTCTCTTGACCAAGGTCTGCAGGGATGAGCCTGGAGATCTGGGGGGACCAGGACCCCCTTCAGGCCTGGGGACGCACCCTGGCAGGTCTCCGCCCACCCCAAGGCCCTCCCAGTTCCCTCGCTCCCTCCCCCGAGTGCTGGCTAGGTGGATGCTTAGTCCATCTGTGAGGTGGGTCCAGTCCTTCCATCGGGCCGGATGGTGTGACCTGAAGACCACAGTGACACTGAAATGGGGAGGACATTTTGGTCCCGTCCTGAGGGGGAAATGAATCCTGCCGGTTGGAGAAAATCAGGGCGTCTCTGTAGGGGAGACTCGAGGCTTGGAGTGGGGCCTCCTGGGTCCAGGTCTGAGGGCCGGCCTTCCCATGCTGCTGGGGGTGGAATTATGCCTGAGGCGGTTCCACTCTTCCCACCCCTGTTGCCCGCCCCTCGCTCCAGGAGAAAACGAGGGGCCTGGAAAGCGGGGCGGGGGGTTGCTGGGCGGGGAGCAGCCTTTGTCGGGTGGGCATCCTCAGCCCAGCATGGAAACGGCTGGCTCCTGCCTGGGGGCCCGGCGTGCTCCCCCCTGACGCCCAGCTCCTCCCTGGCTGGGGGGTATCCAGGACAGAGCTGGGGTCGTTAACGGGGGTCTATGAGAAGCCCATGGGGGATCGAGGCTTTGAGACAGCGGGGGCGTCCCTGCCCCCCAGCCCCTGGGGGCCCGGCATTGACGTCTGCGTGGCCCCCGCCGTGGGACTGATCCTTCTCAAGGGTGAAAGGGGCTGCTCTAAGGCCCCTGTGCTCAGGATGGCGCAGGCCGTGCCCCCCACCCCTCCTGACTCGTGGAGGAGTTTCCCGTGGAGGTTGTCCCGTCGGCGTCCGGGTGGGAAAGCAGCCGAGCAACGTCCCGACCCGACGAGGGTTCTCTCTCACCCCCACCCGGCCCGGCTGCTGCCAGGTTCTCACCGTCCCGAGGGAGAGGCAGGAACATGGGAAGTGACGGGCCCTGATTAGGAAGCCCCTGGGGCTCCAGCCCTGGGCTGGGAGGGCCGTGGGCTGACCCGGGCCAGCTGTGTTGTCCTGTGGCCATGGGGGAGGAGGGCAAGGGGAGCTGCTAGGGACCTTCATCCTGGCGCCCTGGACGGGTGGGTCCCGTCGGCACTTCCCTCGGCCCTTCGTGGTGGGCTTTCTCTGACCCCCCTGATGTGGCAACACTTGGTCCCCGTCCCCGATGGCAAGACCCCCTAAATGGGGAGCTTCGGGAGCCTTTAGTGCCAGGAGGACTCTTGCGCTTCCCGGGTAACCCAGCTTCCCCAAGTCAGGAGAGCGGGAAGGGTGGCAGGACTCTCGTGCGGAGGTAAAGTAGGCCGCCCGGCCTGCTCCAGCCCGCACTCCGCGCCAGGCTCCGCTGCAGCTGCCCTGCATGTGCTGGGCTGCTCAGCGCTCACGCTGCCCCGTAGCCCCCGTCTTATAAAGAGGAGCGGGAGGCCCAGAGAGGTGCAGGAGTGCGTTCAGGGTCACACAGCTAGGGGGTGGCAGGGGGGAGGGATGAAGCCCAGAGCGAGGTCGTGGGCCCCCCTGGCCCCAGGCCCCACCGAGGCGAGCGCTCAGGCCCCGTCTAGGGGTCGCCTGCCAGCATTCGGGAGCTGGAGCAGGCTACTTGCTCGCTGCGCACGGCCAGCACTAGCGGTTCCCGGCACAGAGGGGGCATCCAGCAAATATCTACTGAGCGACCCGCCCTTGCAGATGCAGAGACTGAGGCCGGAGATGCGGCCTGGTGGGCTTGTCGTGCACCTGTGGGCCGTGGATCTCAGCGTGAGTGAACTTGGGCCTTCAAAGCCCTGGCCTCATTCCTGTGAGGGCTGGAATCTGGGCCTTCCCTGGGCCAGATCCTCTGGCTGGCTGTGCTCCGGACACGAGTGAGGAAGCCTGGCCCCGGGCTGCGATCCCTCCAGGCAGGATGGCACCATTTCCGACGAGGTGTCTGTGCCAGAGGCCTCCTCTGTCAGAGGTGCTGAGTTAAAAGCTTTTACTTCCCGACTCTGGCTAGTTCATCCCCCTAGTGAGCAGATTCTGGCAGGTTCATTTTTGGTTAAGGCCAAGGCAGGAAAGACAATAGCCCACAAAGTCAGCAGTGAGAGCCAGCCAGTGACGGAAGGGCAGGAGGCCTGCCCCGCGAGGGCCTGCCTGGACCGCGGCCCTGGACAGCCTCCTGGGAGGAGACCCCAGGATGTGCAGCCCGCTGGCATCTTGAGTGGCTGCCATCTGGACGCCCGTGGGGCCTGCAGGACTGGACGCAGGGCCGCCAAGGCCGGGTTCTCATTCCTGAGCCCGGACCTAGTTCAGGTGTGACCCTCGGAGGCCACAGTCCTCAGACCTGGGGCTCGGTGAGAGGAAGCAGACACATCCTAATGGTGAACGTCAACACACGGGGAACCCTGTGGCTGGGGCAGCAGCCGTGGGGAGGACGAGCCCTAGGCAGAGAAGACGGAGGGGACCCAGCAGAGGAGTCAGGCTGGATCTTGCCCCCATCCGGAGGCCCGGGCTCCTGGGCCAGGGCAACGGAGGCTCCAGGCAGCCACTTTCCTCCTGAACCACAGGGGTCCCAGCTTTGCTTCCCAGTGGTCCAGGGGCTCCAGCTGAGCGGCGGGGGCCGTTAAGGGTGACTCGGAGCTCGCCGGGGCCCGTGGCCTCAGGAAGGCAGACCCTTCCGCTGTCTGTGTGGCTCCCGAGGGTAGAAGCGGCCCCTCCTTGGCCGGGCTGGAGAGGGGCTCGCAGGCTGCCGGGGTGGGTCAGGCCCCTCGCCGCCTGCCCTGCCTCTCCGCCTGGCGGGTGAGAAAGTTCTCGTCCATCACCCCTGGTCCCCACAGGCCTCTTCCATCCTAATTGGATTCTCCTGCTGCCTGTGTCTCTTGCGGCCTCTTATCTCTGTCCCTCCCAACGGTAATGAGGCTGCACCTTCCCCACCATGCCCAGCATCTTCTCCAGCCTCCCACCCCCATCCTCTCATCCCCTCGCTGCTCCCGACCCCGATGGGCAGCTGGGCTCCTGACCCCACGGAGCCCTCAGCCAACCCCCCAGATCCCATGGTCAAATCCCATGGCGCCCCGTTCGTTGGGGTCTGGCTGGAGCAGCTCTTGGGTGGGGTGGGAGCCGCACCAGAATGCAGAGGGGAGAGTTTTGCTTCTGCCTGGAGAGGAAACAGCTGAAAAGATCCCGCGAGATGCCTGTACGATGAGACCTGTGTAAAGGCCTTGGGGGCGGCGGGGGAGCTCAGGGCGGGGACGGGGGGTCCCGTGGCTTAGAAACCGCTCCTGCACTTTGTGTGCACGGTGGCCATGTCGGAGCTCCGTCTGTGTGGCAGGTGGCCTTGAGGACTTACGGGCGCCATCAGGGCCTCAGAGGCAGGAGAGGCCACAGGAGCCTTGCCAGCTGCAGCCTGGGCACCTTGGGAGGCGGCGTGAGTGCTGTCTAGCCCCGGGTACCCAGCCGGACCTGGCTGCCGCCTCCATGACCCCAGTGTTGTGTGAACAGGTTTGGCCTTTGGGTGAGAAGAGGGCAGCAGGAGGAGTGGCCGAGGGGGCCCAGCAGGCTGTGTGGGTGGCTGGAAGTGGGCCGTCGATGTGCTGCTTCGTTCAGGCCGGCTGGGCGTCTGCTGTGGGCCAGGCCCAGGCACACGGCTTTGGCCAAACTCCTCGCCTGGCACTTACCCCTCTTGGGCCTCTCCTGCCTCTGCATCAGCAACCCTGCACCTGCCCCCAAAATCCTCCAAGTCCGTCTTCACACCATGCCCCACCCCCACCTGTCCGAAGGCCGGCTCAGGCTCACCTCCTCCAGGAAGCCTCCCCGTCACTCTGCCTTCACCATCTCCCCTCCACTGAGTACAGCACGAGCTCTGGGCTGTCCGTGTGCCCTTTCTGCGCTCACTGCTCCCAGGAAGCTCGGATGTCCCCAGGGAGAGACAGGCCTCGGGGGCCTTGCCCGTGGCGGGGGTGTGTCAGCATTCCAGGGCTCAGGCACCCCCCGGGGCTGGACCCGGCCTCACCCTGGCCTTCACACGGCCCAGGGGAGTGAGCGGAGGCAGCAGAGAGGGGCTCGTCACGCGCGCACACACATGCACACGTGTGCAGGGGGCCTCCGGTGCGGCTCCGCGTCCTCCCCGGGGGTAGCCCAGGCCTTGGGTTCCCTGGCGCAGGGCGGGGCCTGGACGCCCCCCCAGCCGTCTGGTCTCTGGAGGAGAGCATGTGTGACGGCGGCTGCTCCATCCTGGGCTCTCCGGGGGCCCGTGTGTGTGAGAGGAGGGGGGGGCCCCAGCCCGGGGCAGCTGCAGGCAGGAACGGCAGCTGGGCTCTTGGAAACAACCGTGGTTTTCATTTTCCTTCCCTCGGCTCAGGTGAGGGCCAAGGCGGGTAATGGGTTCGCTATGAGGCTGATACTGGGATGGCTCGAGACCAGGACTGGCCTCTGCTCCTGAAATAGCGCTGCGGCGGCGGCCCTGGGACAGGGTGGGAGGGACATTTGGGGGCAGTTCTCCTGGGCCTGCGTGGGGGCAGGGTGGACCCCAGGCTGAAAACTGACCTCCTGGTCTGGGCTGGGCTCTGGACGTCAAGGGTGGAAGCAGCCAGGTGGGCCGTTTGTCCCCGGGGGGCGGGGTGGGAGATGGCGAGGAGGGCTTTTGGGCTGAGAGGAAGATTGAAGAGAAGCCTGAAAGAGAGGCCTCCTTCCAGCACCTTCCTGGCCCTGCAGCTGGGGCCCGGTGGGGGCCGTCCGATCGCCGGCCGGTCCAGCTCATGGCCCCCGTGCCCCTCGCAGCCACCTGCTGGCTCCCACACTGCTTTCTCGGCCGTCAGGGTCCTCGAACCAGCCTCTGCCCCCCAGGCCTGAAGCAGTCACGTGACACCCGACTTCAGGTGGAGGCCAAGCCCAGGCCTGCAGCCCCCCCGCCCGTCCGCCTGTGAGCGGGCCCGGTCCGGCCCCAGCCCCGGGGAGTGCCTGGCACAGAGGCTGCTGCGGGTGGTCAGCAGGTGGCCAGCAACTGCTACCCCACCCGGCGTCTGTTGTGCCCGTAGACCGTCACCCTCGACACCAGGGCACGGGGGGTCACGGTGGTGGCCTCTGGGGACTTCTCTGAGAGTCACTCCTCTCTCTCTCACACCCCCGCCTGCCTTCAGAAGCCTTAGTTCCTCCTGAGAAGCTGGGACCCAGGAGTGCCCCGTCCCCCGGCCACACAGGAAGGGCCAGGGTTCCCCCCTCGGGCTGGGCAGGGCGCCCAGGCTTGGTCTCCTCCTGTCTCGCTGGAGGTCCTCCTTGTCCCACGCCTTGACCCCTAGGAACCTGGGGGGAAACATGAAGCAGCCCCCGGCCCCTGCAGGCATCTCGTGCTCCCAGGCCCAGCCAAGCTCCCCCAGCGCCCGCTCTGCATCCAGAGGCCGAGGCAGCCTGCATGGGCACCACCTCCTTCTCAGCAGACTGGCAGCATGTGGTCAGGTTCCCTGACTGTGTGGCAGGGTGAGGCGGGGCCTCGAGAGGCCTCACGGAGGGCTTCACGGAGGAAGTGTCCGTGAGCACCAAGGGACAGATACCACACGGATGGGGGAGGGGAGGAAGCTTGGTCTTGCCCTGCTTCCTGCCAGCCCCAGGAACATGGCAGTTCTGCCTCTAAAGCCCCAGGGTCACGGGCCTCTGGTGGGATGGGCCCAGCACTAAGGAGGAGCCGTGGCATTGTAGGGGGGGGGGCAGCAGGGGGCCCTCGCCCCAGCCAGGGCCCTGGCAAAGGAGCTCGGTGGCCGCCCAGCTTGGAGAGGAAAGCTGGAGCCGGCCCGGCGGGTGGAGGGTCAGCTCCTGCTGATACACAGACATTCCACTGGGCAGAGACACCCAGCCCGAGTCGCCACATCGGGAAAGCATTTCCCAAACAGCTTCCAGACCACAGCCGCGTGCCTGGAAGTGCTCGGTGGCACCGAGGAGGCTCTGTCTGAGCTGCTGGTGGCATTCTGCGCTTGGTGGCCTGCTGCCATCACGGCTGTGCCAGAGTCCCCACGCCTAGCCTAGTGGGGATGGAGGCCCAAAGCCATCTCCCCCCCACCCCCGGTCCTTAAGGGAGGTACCGCCCAAGTTCATCCATATCACGAGCTGTCTTGGGCTCTGGAGACCTGAACGTAGCCCTCAGCTGGGTGGGGAGACATCACTGTTTCTCAGAACCATGTCCTGCCCAGAGTGGGCACAGAGGTCCTCGCGGAATGAAGGGAGTGAGTGAGTGAGTGAGTGAGTGAAGGCTGAAGTGTGAAGGAGGGATGGGCCGGCAGCAGGGGGAGCACAGAGGCGGCAGAGGCTGGCTCTGGGAGTGAGCGGACTGGGGAGCTTTGCAGAGAAGGGCACCTCTGGGTTGGCCCTCGATAGATGCATAGGAGTTCACCGTTTGCAGGCGGGAAGAAGGGTGGGCATCTCGGCTGCTGTGGAAGCTGGGGCTCTGGGTGGGCCAGGCCACCCAGAGACGGGTGGAAGAGCCGGGATCTGGAGCCAGTACCTCCTAGAAACGCTTTGCCCAGGGTCCAGCTCTGATGCTGAGAGCCCTTTGGTGGCCTGGCCTGGAGGAGCCCGGCACTGGGTTCTGGCCGACAGTCCGGGGCCCCCATGGCGATGGGCAGTGGAAGAGCAGGGGAAACCCCATGGTGGACCGATGACTCAGGTACACCTCCTGCTCGGCCTCTGCCCCCCGCCACTCAGAACCCACTGGCTGCCTCCCAACAGGGAGCCACTGGGCACCTGCTGAGGCCATGTCTCCAGGAGCCTGGAGGAGGGTGCACAATGCGGACAGGGTTTAGGTCAGACCTGGCCCCCGTCGGTGGCCCCCTGTCCTGCGTGACCTTGGGCAGGTCATTTCTCCTCTGGGAAAGGACTGTACGAGAACGTCCGGGCCCCCATGTGCAAAGGACAGGGCCCAGGGCTGCCAGAGGAGGACGCCTGGCAGGTGGGTTCCCTTCTGGGCAGAAAGAGGGTTTAATTACAGGCGTGTCTGGGAGGGACACAAAGGAGAGGTGGGTGGGGCGTGCCCCTCGGGAGAGGAGGAAGGAGGTGGGAGGGGCCAGCGGCAGCCCCCTGCTGGCCAGTCGGTGCGTGAGGAAGGATGCTGAGGGTGGCCTGGGGGCACGCCCCAGGCCTCACGTAGCTCTTGACGGCTTCTAGGGCAGAAAGGTCGGTGTTTTCTTTACCCAGAATTGAGGTGGCGAAGCATCTGAGAAGCCTCCTTGTGCTTCAGGAGCTGCCCCTGGACACTCAACTGGCTTTTTTTTTTTGGCTGCGCTGCGCGACATGTGGGATCTTAGTTCCCCGACCAGGGATTGAACCCGTGCCCCCTGCAGTGGAAGCGTGGAGTCTTAACCGCTGGACTGCCAGGGAAGTCCCTCAACTGGCTTTTTTACTGGCCGATTTCCTCCTTCCTGGCCCCTGTGGACACACGGCAGGGGACATACCTGGCCCCGTTTTTCCTCCCCATGTCATGTGTATTGCACAGCTGCAGGCCCACGGGCCCCTGAGCTGGTCTCCTCCGACACCCTGCCCACTGTACAGATGAGGATACTGAGATCCAGTGGGGGCCTGGGACTTGTCTGTGTCATCCAGCTCTTCGGTGGGCTGGGACCCATGTCTGCTGCCCCCAGACCGCTCTGCTCTTCTCCAGCCCGTGCCCCCTTGCCGCGTGCTGGAGACGGGCTCTGAAGCAGCCCATCCCTGCCCCAGGAAGGCGGAGGCAGTGCATGACCCCCGTTGCCCCCCCAGCTCAGGCCAGGATGTGACTTGGAGTCCAGGTGGGTATAACAGGGTGGTGGCATCCCCGGGCTCGGACGAGAGGCCAGAGGAGTGATCCCTGGCCGGCATGTGGGTGCTAGGGTTGGGGAGGGTCGAGGGGTACCAGGGTGGCGGCTCTTGGGGGATCGGGACAGTCCTTGGGTCCCTTGACCCTTCCCGGGCCAGCCTGGCTGCACCACGGAGCGGGGTTCCAGCACACTGGCCCTGCGACACTCTGCTCTGGACATTGCCGGGGGTCCCGCTGCTCGGCCTGGGGGTGTCTGCCTGGGCGTAGGGCCTGGCAGGGGGTCCGGCATGCAGACCTGGCTGCTGACTCTTAGTGACTCCCAGTGAAGCGCTTTCCTCGCTGTCTCACAGTCCCATATAAAGCCGGTCTGTGCTGACCACCCTGCGTTACAGACTTAGGCACAGAGAGGTTCCTGGCTCCGTCGAGGCCACACAGCACTGCCCCTTACTAGCAGAGCTGGGGCTGGGCAAGGGGTTGACCTGCCTTGTCCCATAGAGAAAAAAGTGGAGCTACACACGAGAGCCATAAAAATGATTAGGGAGCTAGTTCACCTTTTCATATTCATACCGAGAAAGCAGTGTTCTACTCTCAGCCCACACCTCAAGGGGCACTTCAGGGAGGCTTTCCCCCAGGGCGGGGGCGACGTGGGAGCCCAGGCCCTGTTGCCCGGTGGTGAGGGTGATCTCTGAGTCTGTGTTTCCCTCCCGTGTCCCTCTGCACTTCCCTGAGGGACAGGGCTTGTCTCCACGCCCCCTGCCCCCTGCAGCCTGGCTGGTGGCCGCACAGGCATGCTTCTGTTAGCGTCGTTGGCAAGCGACTGAGATGCACGTTGCAGTGTAAACAGTGCTGGCCCGCGTGAAGGCACAGCTCAAACGGCCACCCAGCAGTGTGTCTACCAGGGGGATTTATGGAGGCTCCCCTGGGTGACAGTCTGGGGTCCATGGGCTGCGGTGCTGCCCAGAGGGAGGGCAGGAGAGAAGCTCACCCCGGAGGCCTGGGCAGGCCGGCAGGCAGGCCCATTTCTGCACTGCCGGGCATCTGGTGGGTGGGGGATGAGCTGGATTCTGGGCTGCAGACGGGACCCGACAAGGAGAGATGGTGCCTCTCCCGTGAGCTCGAGGTCGCCACCGTGAGCCCTGCCCACAGGTGGGCTGCGCAGAATGAAAGCTAACACTTTCCGGGGAGATGGAGGGCTGGGTTAGGCGGGGTGCCTTGGGTGAGCCATCGGGGATCAGCACAGGGCTGCCCGAGATGAGGAGCTGGGGTCCAAGCTCCCATCAGGCCTGAAGGCACAGGTCGCTCGGATGCACAGCCGCTGTGACCCCACCGAACTTGGGCAGGGCTGCTTCAGACACATCTGGGACCTCAGGCTGTGCCCCTGAGCAAAGAGGGGTCCAGGGCTCTGGTGCAGCCTGACACCTGGGGCTCAGGCCCTCCCCTATCTGCTGTAGGGGTGCAGTGGTCCCCTTGCCCAGGCTCCCTCTGGTACCGGCCCTGGTCCAGTGGAGGGCATGGCAGTGCCGGGTGCTGGACATTGGGCTTGAGGGCTGCAGGAGTCTTCAGCCCCAGGATTTCCACTATGGTTGTGTGGCCTCGAAGTGCCTCTGTGCCCCACTCCCCCCAAACTTTGCAGAGCTCAAGCCCATCAAGCTGTCTCTGCAGAGCCCCGGGCCTTGCCAGGGTGGCCTCCATCTGTGCTTTGGGTTCTTTCACGTGTTGTTGCAGGGACCCGGTCCGTGCCAGCGCCTGTGTGCATGTATGTGCTTGTGCACGTCTGTGCAGGCTTCTGTGTGTCTTGTGTGCATGTTGTGCACATGGGTCTGCCAGTGCCCGTGTCTGCGTGTCCGCGTGGGGCTGCGTGCGCTTGTGGATGGGTCAGGGTGTGTGTCCGGGTGCGTGAGTGAGTGAGCGCGTAGGAATGCGCGGGGCGGGTGGGCGGCGCGCGCGGGGGGGACCGGCGAGGCCAGTGGGGCGGGAGCGGGGCGGGGCCTGGCGGCGGCGGGGATTTGGCCTTTACCTGCGAGGGGCGGGGGGCGGAGGGAAAGCGGGGAACAGAAAGGCGAGGGGCGGGGCGCGCCGGCCCACAGCGGCTCCAGCGGCACCAGAGGCGCCCGCGGAGCGGAGCGGGGAGCAGAGAGCGGGGGGGCGCGTGCCGTCCGGAGTCGCGAGGGAGCGGACTGGCCATGGAGGCGCCCCGGGGCCGCGGTGGGCTGGCGGCGCTCTGGTGCCTCGGGCTGCTGGGGGGCCTGGCGCGCGTCGCGGGCACGCACTACCGCTACCTGTGGAGGGGCTGCTACCCGTGCCACCTGGGCCGGGCCGGTTACCCCGTGAGCGCAGCTGACCGGAGGCCAGGTGGGCGCGGCGGGCTCTGCGCGGGAGGGCGGGCGGGACCGGCTCTGATCCGAGGGCGCTGCTTTTGTTTCCTCTTTAAAGTTTGCGCCCCGGGGCGGCTGACAGCGCGGCTGGAGGGAACGGGGCTGGGACAGGGCCCCCTGTGTCCTGAGTCTTCAGACATTCCTGTCCCCTCTGTGGCCTGGCTGCGGGGGCAGCTGACAGCAGATCGGTCTCTTGACCAGAAGGAGGAGAAACATCTCCCCGCCTTTGCTGGTGGGCACAGGGGCTGCACTCCCCCATGGCACTGGCAGCTCTGGGGGTTAAGCAGGAGAGTAGGGTAGGCTCAAGAGAGAGGCCCTTGGGTTTCCCTTTCCAGTGTCCGCAGAGCCTAGACCCCTTGGGGGAGTGTGTGTGGGTGTGACAGGTGACGTTCTGTCACCTCACCCCAAGGCTTGGGAGCATGGTCAGCCCAGTGGGCTGCAGGGTCAGCTGGGAGGACCCCAGCAGCCCACGGGAAGCGGCTGCACCCCTGTCCTGGGTCCATCCTGCCTCTACCAGGATCCTACCAGTTCAGATCTGGTACCCGTGCTGGACCAGCCTCCTGCAGGGAGCTCCTATGCGTGTCCATGGGGTCCGTGGAGTTTGGAGTCTGGCAACCTCAGATGCGAGGTGGGGTGTAGTGTGCAGTGAGCCGTCACTTGGGACGCTCTGGAGGACACCCGGCTTGGGGCAAGGCTGCGTCTCCCCGTGCAGCCTGAGGCCTGGCCACCACACCTGCCGCCTGCGCCGGGGCTCTGAAGCCTCAGGACTGTACCTGGGCCACAGCCATCTGGCCAGCAGGAGCAGGCAGGTCCAGAGCGGGGCTCTTTTAAAGAAAAGCGGGGCCAGGATTGGGCTCCCCTCCAGGCCCTCACTGGCCCCTGAGTGTGGCTCTGTCCGGGGCATCTGGTCTCCTTGGAGATGTCAGTCCCGCTCAGCCGTCCTCTGGGCCGGTCTGGGCTGCTCTCTGCCAGAGGACACACAGGTCACTGAGCTGCAGGGCTGGACCATGACAGAGACCCCTGCTTCCCCTAGCTTTGTCACTCGGCCAGCGGGGGCCCAGGCCCCATCCCCACAGGGGAAGCAGTCCTCCCACTGGGTGGCTCAGGCAAAGCGACACTGTCACTCCACCACTGGTGGCACTAAATGCTGTGAAACTGTGTGACATCCAAGGGCCTGGTGCTGAATGGGGCTGGGCAGGGCTGGGCTTTGGTAGCCGGGGGCCCCCACTCTGTTCTGAGAACTGCTTGGGCTTGTGGAGGGACCAGGAGAAGGGCCCGCGGATAATGGGATGCGCTCTCCGGGGTGAGGCCCCTGCGGCATGTTTGGGGGGAAACAGGACTCCGAACTTGGTAACCACCGAGCGGCGCTTTCTGGCAGGATCCCAGGGGGCTTAGGTTTTCCTGTAAGTGTGGCTGAGATTTCAGAAGGGGCTTACTTGGGGTGGTCTCCGCAGGGACTGCATGCTCCTGGGTTCCCAGCAGCGTCTTGATGGGCTCCCCGAGGCACTGTCACCATCGCCCAGCTCAGCAGACACCACAAGTCCAGCGGGCTCCCAGGGGAACTGGCCCCGTGTCTGTGCAGTGATGTGTCCCTGCGTGCCAGTGTGTGACACAATCCTCATCAGCAGGCTGCCAAATCCCCAGTCACACATCTTAGCTGAGGGTGGCAGTGAGACCCCAGGGACTGTCCTGGTGAACCCTGGCCTGGCTGTTCCTGAAAATAGCCCTGCTCGTGGCCTGCCTGCTCCCACCGGCCAGAGCGCTGTAGCCCAGAGGTAGTCTCAAGGCTTCAGAGCCCTGGGCTTTCAGACAGTGCCCCGGTGCCGGTGGGAGCTGCACGGGGCGGAGCGTCTTTACCCCAGGCTGGGTGTCGTCCCCTGACTCTCTGGAGACAGCCTCCAAGCTCCCTTTCAGCTGGGGGTGCCCACGCCGCCTTGGGGACCAGCCCCCCTCCGTCCTGTCCGGGAGAGCCGTCCGTGTGTCCTCTGGCATGGAAAATGGCACAGACTGGCCCAGAGGATGGCTGAGCAGGGCCGATGTCTCCAAGGAGACCAGATGACCGTACGTCTTCTGCTGTAGTTTCAGAGTCCAAGGGGCCAATGCTCGGCCGGGGTCTCAGGGCAGCGGTCCCACTGCCAGGGTCACCAGGTAGAGGCAGGGCGGCATGGTGGTGAGGGCAGGCCTGCATCACGGGACCCAGAGGACTGCCGCCAGCCCCTCAGAGAGCACAGTGGCCCTCACTGCGGGCGTCAGGAGGCCAGGCTGGGCAGAGCGAACTTTTGGGAACCTGAATTTCCAGCTTGGGTGGTCTGAGCCTCCGTGACTCTGGAGAGAGTGCTGAGATAGTTATTCACTCTGTGTTCATTTCCCATGGCTGCTGGGACACATTACCCCAACCTGGTGGCTTAAAACCACCCAGGTCTGGTACCTTATAGTTCTGGAGGTCAGAAGTCTGAAAAGGGTGAACGTGAAGGTGCTGGCAGAGCTGGTCCCTCCTGGAGGCTCCGGGGAGCATCTGTTCCCTGCCTCTTCCAGCTTCTAGAGGCGCCTGCATCCCTGGCTGTGGCCCCGCCCTCCATCTTCAAAGCCAGCAGTGCAGCATCTTTTTCTTGTTTGTGGTTTTAGATACTTATTTGTTTATTATTGAAGTATAGTTGATTTACGATGTTTCAGGTGTACAGCAAAGTGATTCAGTTATACATATATATATATTATTTTTCAGATTCTTTTCCATTATAGGTTATTACAAGATAGTGAATATAGTTCCCTGTGCTATTACAGTAGGTCCTTGTTGTTTATCTGTTTTCTATATGGGAGCGGGTATCTGCTAATCCCAAACTCCTAATTTATCCCTCCCCCCCCTTGCCCCTTTGGTAACCATAAGTTTGTTTTCTGTGTCTGTGAGTCTGTTTCTGTCTTGTAACAGAACATATGGGTTCTGTTACATGTAAGTGACATATAAGTGATATCATATGGTATTTGTCTTTCTCTGACTTACTTCACTTAGTATGATAATCTCTAAGTCCATCCATGTTGCTGTAAATGGCATTATTTTATTTTTTTTATGGCTGAGTAGTATTCCATTGCATTGGGCCCTCCTTCCTTCCTGTCTCTTATTTATAAGGCCCGTGTGGTGACGTTGGACCCACCTGGATACTCCATGATAATCTCCCATCTCACCTGCAAAGTCCCTTTTGTTGTGTAAGGTTCCAGGGATTAGAACGTGGTCCTCTTTGAGGGGCCATTATTCAGCTGCCCACACCCTCAAAGAACTGAGCCTGTGCTCCTCAGGTCACAGCATGACCACAGTCACGGTCACAGGGTCAGCGGCTGTGGGTCATTGGAGGTGGCCGAGAGCAGCTCTGTTCTGCCACCACGTGGCCCGCCTTGGGAGTGGGGCCGGCAGGGTTTCGGTAACTCCGTCCTGCCTTGCTTTCTGAGTGTACGTCGTTTCTATGAAGGGGCCTCGATCTCAGAGCTGGAGGGACCCCAGCAGGAGGGCGTCTGCCCGAATGCCCTGCCCGCCCATGAGCAGGGAGGTGCAGGGGGAGGCCTCAGATCCTTCAGCCTTGAGCTGCCCCGCTGGGCCCAGATATTCAGACAGGCTGACGGCAGACCGTGGCCAGGGGGGGCCTGGCTGGGCCGCATGGCCTCCCGCCTGGCTGCTGGTCACCGTCTCTGTCACTGGCGCTGCACCTTTGGGGGAGGGGAGGGCTCCTGGGGTGCCGAGGGGCTGGCCCGTGTGATTTAGGCAGAGCCTGGGAGCACCTCTCGGGTCTAAATGTCCCGTCCTCGCAGCAGGAGGACGGTAAGCACGTGGTCACATGGGTGGGATTGTGGAGAGGGCCCAGCGGTCAGGGCCGTTGCTGGAGGGGCCCTGCCGATGGTGGCCTGCCCCTGCCCAACCCCCCACCTGCTTTCCCCGACTGTCCATCAGTTTGGTGTCTTTGTGGCCCCCAGGCTGCTGGGCTCCCCATGTGTCCTGCTCAAGGACACAGCCCCGGGGGGGGGCTCGACCCCGGCCAGGTGCCCGAGGGCTTGGGGGTGCAGTGCCTCTGCGGTCACCTGCTCTCTGAGGCCAGTGTCTGGGGTGACCAGTGAGAGCCGGTTTGAAAGCCAGCGTCCCCACTGGTGTGCCCGCTCCGCGCCTGCCTCGGGGGCCACGTCTGGGAACGACGGCCCCTCTGTCCTTCTCTCGCGGCTTTACCTGCCTGCCCGACGAGGCCGCTCGAGACACACCGCGACTCAGTCCGTCCCCCCACCCCCTCGGACGGCACACGTGGCGCCTCTTCCCCGAGGCTCGCTAAGCCCCTACTGTATGCCCAGTGCTGTGCTCTGTGCTGTCACTTTACTTTTCAAGGACCCTTGAAGGGGTCGCAGAGAGAGGGATCTGAGCTCAGAGGGGATGGGGTCTCCTTTCTGAGCCCCCTCAGATGGCCCATCCTGCCGTGCCCAGCGGGTGTGGGTCTGCCTACTGTCCCCCACATCACCCAGCTGACTCTCCCACAGGAGGGCCCTGGGTCCTGAGACCTCCGCCCATGCCCTGGGTCCCTGTGTCCCGCAAGACTCTTTGGGGCTCTGTTGAGGGCTGTTAACACTTTGCCTTCAACCTTCCTCCTGCTAATCATCCTAGTGTCGTTCCGAGGAAGCCCCCCCCAGGTCACCATCGTTCCAAGGAGGGGCTCTCTCGGTCTCATCTCCTCTCTGAGGCAGCCTCGGGGCTTGGGGGGCACTCTGGGGGTCTCCCCAGGGTGGATGTGGCTTGTGCATGGAGCAGAGGCCCTGGCCTCCTGGGCTCGTCTCGGGTCATTCCTGGAGGGCCAGGCACGTGCTCAGGGCGTGGACTGGGGTCAGGATTTCTGTCCGTGGGAAGCACAGCCCGGCAGGCAGGCCCTGGGGACCCTCCAGGAGGAGCCTGGCCGCCGTGCCGCCTTCGCTACCCTTCACAGGTGTGCTCGGATGGCTGGGGCTTTAGGACGGGAGCCTCGAAGGCGGGCGGTTTCGTGGGGACGGCGGGTGAGAGCTGGACGGTGGAGTTGCAGCAAATAGCGTGGCCCCTCGGGATTATTAAGCAGAATTAGAGGAACCTCAGCCCCGCGCAGCCCCTGGGAACAAGCCAGGTTTCCACACAGCAGCAGACCTGCCCCTGAAGTCACTAAACTTTCTCCCAGTGGAGCCACGCAGAGGGGAATCTTCCCCCCGCACTTTGAGCTGACCGTGGCCTCCCCTGCGAGGCTCGGTCAGCAGTCAGGGCCTCTGTTGCCAGGGCAGGGGTGCCCCAGATGCTCGGCTCTTAGACGCTCGGGAGCGGAGCACGTCTGTGTGTCTGTCTCCCCTTTTCCTGGTCTGGGAAGCCTACTGCCCTGTTGGCGAGGCTGGCGTCTGAGAGGTGTGGACCCGCTGAGGACCGGGCGTGGGCTTCTGTCCCCATGCCAGGGCCGCTCGGTTCTGTGCTGCCCGAGCAGCGGCCTCTTCCCTCCGTCTCTTCGTGTCTCCCGGGCAGTTGGGTCCCTCCTGACGTCAACCTCGCACACAGGTATCTGAGGCAGCCTGTTGCCTCCTGCCTTCCTGCCTGGCCTCCCCTGAGGTCCAGGGTGGTGGACGTGGGCCTGGAGGGAGGGCGGAGGGGGGAGGGGCGGCCTGAAGCGTCTTGGCATCTCTGCATTCCTGCAGAGGTGACCCAGGCCAGGCCATAGGGCCTGGTGCTTTGGGGTGCAGCCCCTGGGCCTCCACTCCTGGGAGGGTCTTTCTCACCCTCCAGCTTCCAGCTCAGCTAGTGGGGTGGCCCCCGGGCCTTTGGGCCAGCCCTATCTGCTTCCGGTCAGCGCTTTCCTGTGGCCTGAGGCACAGTGCCGTCAGAAGGGGCAGGCGGGCACAGGCCTCCTGTGCAGTGGTGGGTGGTCTCAGGTGTGAGGTGTCCTGGAAGGGGAGTGCCCGGGACCTCCACTCGGTCCTGCCCTGGGGATGTCCGCTGTGCTGGCCTCCTGAGTCGCTGGCGCAGGGACCCCAGGCTGACCACCTGCACTGGTTTCCTGGAGCTGCCGAAACAGATACCACAGACCAGGTGGCTTTAGCAACAGACATTTATCTCTCATGCTCCGGAAGCTGGAAGTCAGAGGTCAAAGTGTCGGCAGGGCCGTGCTCCCTCTGAAACCCGGGGGAGGGTCCCTCCTGCCTCGTCCAGCTCCTGGGGGCTCCTGGCTTCCTAGGCTGTGGCCGCCTCCCTCTAATCTCTGTCTCCCTGTGTGTCTCCAGGACACCTGTGTGTCCCCGAACGGGGTGGGGGGGCACCCTTCTCCAGTATGACCTCATCTCAGTCCTTAACTAATTACGTCTCAGAGACCCTGCTTGCAGATAAGGTCACACCCTGAGGCTGTGGATGGACATGAACTTGGGGGACACTGTTCAACACAGGGCACGCCCCCCATCCTGCCCTCACTCAGGCTCCCCCACACCGAGGCCGGGGCAGGGGCATCTCCTGAGTTACCAGTTTCTTCTTCTGGGCTCGTGGGCCCCCTGAGGAGCAGCTAGCCCTGCCCTGAGAGCGTTTCTGGATTTGGAGTTTGGAAAAGAGCACGTGCTCTGGGTTCAGTCTTGAAAGGCGCTAGGCTTGGCCCCCCCGACCTGAGCTTGTTGCCCGAGATCTGGCCGACCCCGCTGCTCCCCACAGCTGGCACCAGAGGGGGTGGCTCTTCCTCCCAGGGGGCCGTCAGGCGTTGGAGACAGGCCTGTCTTCTCTCCACTCTGCTCCGGCAAGCCGGTGAGGGGCTCGGCACTGTTGCAGGCAGCTTGGCCTGAGAAGGAGGGTCCCAGTTCTGGGCCCCAGCACCTGGGCAGGGGCAGTGTCCTGAGAGAGGGGGGCCAGGCTGGACTCCCCGGGGCTAGTGCAGAGCGGGAGTGAGGGGGGTGGCCTGGGTGGGTTCTGGCTGTTGACCCCCAGCCCCGTGTCCCCATGCAGATGTGGACGAGTGCCAGGTGCACAACGGCGGCTGCCAGCACAGGTGTGTGAACACGCCAGGCTCCTACCTCTGTGAGTGCAAGCCCGGCTTCCGGCTCCACGCGGACGGCAGGACCTGCCTGGGTAAGCACCCCTGCAGCCTCCTGGGCCCGGTGCCACCTCCCTGCCGGGGCTCCTGGCCTCAGCCGTCCCCTGGCCCTTCTGGGTGTGCCCAGGTCTGGGAGGGGCCCGGGACCCCTCCACTCCTGGGCTGAGAGGCCTGATGGGGCCCCGTGGGGCCTGTCTGCTCAGTGCAGCCGCCGTTACAGTGGCTCCGTCCTGCTGAGGGTGAGATGCCGAGGGACCCTTGCCACCCGTTGTGGGCCCTGGCCAGCACCACTCACGTCAGGTTGCTGGGGCCCAGGCGGTGAAAAGGCGTGTCCTGGGCCCGGTGCTCTACACGGAGGCTGGACCCTGGGACCCTGAGCCCTGTGACCTGGGCTGCACCCTCTCTGTAGCCACAGCTGAATCTGGCCACTTCCCCGGGGGACTTCCGTGATGGACAGGAGCCCCTGGGCTACCATCCCCTCCAGGGCCCTATGCAGCAGGAGTTGTGGTCGTCCGTCGGCAGGGACACAGGTCCGGCCGTGCTGCCCCAAACTGGGGAGACTGGGTGCCTGCTGGGTGGTGGGGAAGGCCCGGCCTGGGGCGGGGGCAGCATGGGGCTGCTCTTGGCCTGCAGAGTTGGGCTTCCCAGGCCCAGGTCCCCCACTCCAGTCTCGGGGAGCCTGGGCGTGGGGCTGAGGCTGGGGGGGAAGGGGTAACTGAGAAGCGGGGTGTTAGCCCTCAGTTCCTCTATTGGGCCTTTTTGCCGTGCAGGACGTGATCGATGGGGGCCCCTGCCGGCACGGGAGGCTCCAGGGAGAGAAGGGGAACGCTGGCGCCCACTGGATGGAGGGTGGAGGGTGGAGGCCGGGCGTCTGGCTGTGGGCCATCCCCCGCCCCTCTCCTGGCTGCTCTGGACACAGGTGCCACGGGCACAGGGCTCACCCTCCCTGCTGGCCGCTCTGTCTGGGAGGCCACTTGGGGGTCATTCTCTGGGGGCTGGGCCAGTGGTCACCCTCACGGGCCAGTGCTCTCTCCCCGGCTGTGGGGGGCTGCCCCTTCCTTCCACCCTGTAGGCCCCGAGCAGGCCTGGGAGGGCTCCGAGCGGCATCCCTCCTGCAGGCCCTGCTGCTATGTGGCAGGGCGGCCCGCCAGCCCTGGGGGGCCCTCCCCGGCACAGGCACTCTCATATGTCTGGGCCGCCGCTCAGGGAGCGAGGCAGCTGCCCTGTAAAGTTTCTGTGGGCTGGAAAGTGGAAACAGATGCAGGAATGTTGTGATCTTCTTCAGGACAGATGCAACAGGGTGCAGCCCAGGTCCCCAAGTGTCCTTCATTCTCCCTTCCTCTGGGGCAGGTTCTCCTTGGAGAAGGGCGTCCCTGGAGGCTGATCCAGGGTGGGCTGGGTGGTACCCACTGCCCCCTCCCCTGCTGGCTCCTTGGTGAGGGGCCTGGGCTGAGGCACCTTCCTGTCTCCCTAGACCCCCCGCCAGTTCCCCCGACGGTGGCCTTCACTGAGCTGCCGGAACGGGTAAACAGCACGCAAGGGGGGGTGCCCTTCAGGGCTCTGGGCGGGGTTACGGTGGCCTCTGAGTGTGGCCTTGAGCTGCTGGCTTCCGGAAGCCCAGGAGGGGTGCGCCCCAGCCTTGCCCTTGGCCCCCAACCCAGCCCACCCCTTCGCTACGCTGGAGCCCCTCCCTGGAGCCTTTCCTGGGAGATGCCTCTGCTCGGGGCCCCAGAAGTCTTGATTTGCGGCACTTGCTTATTTTGAAGGGTCTTTTCAAGGTCTGATGCCAGGGCCCCCGGCGTGGCCTGCACAGCCTGTCAAGAGGCTGCTGGGACCTCACTGCACTCCCCGCCTGCCACCCCCAACTCTGCACACCCAGACCGCGTGGTGTGCCCCAGGGCCCCAGGAGGTCTGCAGCTCTCTTGGGTGCTGTCGCCCACCTCCTGGTCGCTCCCGCCAGAGGGCGCACTTGAGACCCACCTTGGGCACCAGCCTCTTACCAGCGTCCCATGGCTGGAAGTGCTGGTGTTTGGCCTGGGTCTGTCACTTTCCTTTGACTGCAACTCCCAGCGGGAAATGTACACTGCATCCCCTGCACCCACGCACAGTCACGCACACTTGTTGGTGAATTCCGCATATCTGGAATTCCTGGGAGCTGACATGTGCAGGGCGGTCCCCAGGTCTCTTGGGAGGGGTGTGGGTTTGTCAGCTTGGGTCTGTTGGGGGCTGCCTTCCCTGTCGGGGCCTGGGCTTTACTGAAAAGCTTCCAGAGCAGACAGGGGTCTCCTGGTGGCTTCTTCGCAGGCAGAGCAGGAAGCGTTTGCTCTAAGGGCCCCCGGCCCTTTTCCTAATGTGCCCCTTTTGGTTGCCGAGGGACCCATCCCGGCTGCAGTGCACGTGACCTACTGGTCTGGGGTGGGTAGGGCGGCCGAGCCCCTCAGATCCCGGATGAGGGGCTACAGGTGGGGGCCCGTGGAGGGCACTGCATGGCCCCTGCCAGGCTGCTGGACTTCCTGCCTCTGGGAGGTGTGGCCTTCTCCACTTCTGCAGGACTCCCAGAGTGCAGGGCGTGGGGAGGAGCTGGTGGCCTTGTCCGTGGTTCACAGTGGCACCCTCTGAGCCCAGACTATCCTAGGGTCTCAGCAGACATTTATGGGAAGGTCAGTGTAGGAGCTGTGCCCCTCCCCAGCCCTCCCTTCCCCCACACAGGCCAGCTTGCAGGGCAGACTGAACAGCTGGAGCACAGCTGCTCTGGACCCCTACCCGGGGCCTACTGGGATCCTCTGGGCAAGGGGAGGGGTGCTGTGAGCTCTCTCGGGACTTTGCAGGCAGGCAGGGAACAGGCCCGGGCACCCCCGCCTTTAGAGCTTGGAGTGAGGATTATAGAGATGCTGGAGGGTAGGAGTAGAGAAGGTGCCCGCAGGGATGTGACAGTCCTTCCTCGGTACAGGGTGGGAAGGTCTTCTGTGCTGGGAGCTCTCAGGTTGGTGCCACATCATGGGGCCCCAGGGATCTGGGAAGTCCTTAGAGGTGGTAGTGGTTGGGGGCGGTGTTGAAACAGATAAGGGGAGCCTTGAAACACTCTTCGAAGTTGCCTCAGAGGCAGGAAGAGGACAGGAAGTGCACAGTCTTCTTGCATCCCTCCCTTGCAAAACATCTTATGGAAATAAAACACAGAAAGGTTCAATTCTTTTTTTTCTGATTTTTTTTTTGTTATTTTTGACTGCTTTGGGTCTTTGTTGCTGCGCACAGGCCCTCTCCAGCTGTGGCGTGCGGGCCCTCTCCAGCTGTGGCGAGCGGGGACCACTCCTAGTTGCAGTGCGCAGGCTTCTCATTGTGGTGGCTTCTCTTGTTGTGGAGCACGGGCTCTAGGCACATGGGCCTCAGTAGTTGTGGCTCGTGGGCTCAGTAGTTGTGGCTCGTGGGCTCTAGAGCGCAGGCTCAGTAGTTGTGGCTCACGGGCTTAGTTGCTCCACGACATGTGGGATCTTCCTGGACCAGGGCTCGAACCCGTGTCCCCTGCATTGGCAGGTGGATTCTCAACCACTGCTCCACCAGGGACGTCCCAAAGGTTCAATTCATAAAGTGGGAATTTGCAGGAAGGACTTTACCATCAGCCCCAAGGCCCCTGAGTGGCTCACGTCCCCCCCTGGCTGCCCTTGGCTAGCCTGGCCCCAAGAGAAAGAAGCGGAGGCAGCAGGCATGCTGGGGCGCTCCATCGCCAGGGTGCCCTCCTGGGTTTGCGCCCCCCCCACCCCCCGCAGGCTCTGGGGTGGGAAGGGCAGGGCCGAGCGAGGCCCTGGGCTGGGCCAGCCTGCTTCTCACCCTGGCCCCTTTCCTTCCCCAAATTGTGGGAAATGGGGCTGCCGAGAGCAGTGCTGGGCGGGTGTCTGGGAGTGACGTTTTGGCTTTTCTGCGCCATCTTGCAGAGCGCCCCAGGCAAACCCACAGAGACCTGCCCCCGGTCCTTTAACACTTGGTGCCAGGAAACCCGCCTCTTCTGGCCCAGAGTGACTCCGGCCCCGGGGTCCCTTCTGGACCCTGGCCTTGGACGTGGCTGCTTCCCCACATCCCTCGTGGTGGTGAGCAGCACGCCCGGGCCAGTCTGAGGGAGCAGGGTGTCACTGGCTCAGCGAGCAGCGGGTCCTGCGAGATGGCCCGCGCTGGCCACTTGGAAGAGGTGGGCTCTCCATCCACCTCCTCCTCCCCTCGGCCGCAGGCCTGTTGGGCCTTTTGGATGGACGCTGGGGGAAGGATTCTGCTGTCAGCATGCGCCCCCTGGTGGCCTAGCGGCCCCCGCCAGAGTGCCCCGCCGCCTGGAGCTAGGTGGGCCCTACTGGTCCACAGCACGGGGAGGGCCTCCGTGCCGCTGCCCTCCCGTGGGGTTTTGCCACAGGTGCGCCATGTGGCCTCGGGGCAGGCGCTCCCCCAGGCCTGGGTCTTCCCAGTGAGGGGACAGCGAGGGGCTGCACAGGGCCTTGCAGGCCGTTGTTCCCCGGCTCCTCGGAGGGGAGGCCGCCTGGGTCCCTGGAGGCTTTGCTGACAGCATGCGGCGTGGTGCCAAAGCCGCAGGCAGCAGAGGGGTGGAGATTGCCAGGCTTGTCTGCAAAGCTCATCCCTGCAAACCACAGATGCAGTTCTGGGAATGTTTTCCAGTCCCCTCCAGACCCGGAACAGGCTGCAGCTTCTAAAAGGGAGTGTGTCTTCCCCGCCCCCAAGGGGCCGCTGAGTCCGAATAGGGAGTGGGAAGGGCAGCCCTGCCTGAGAACCACCCTGGGAGGTCACGGCTGTGCCTGAGACCAGGCCCCCGGACGTGCAGGTTGCCAGCGCCCATGGGTGATGGGAGGGTCACACCCCAACCCGGGGAAGCCAGGGGCAGCGGCCCAGACCCCAGCTGGATGCAGAGACCCAGCGGGGAAGCGAGGGCAAAGTGGAGCCGTGGCAGACGGCCGGGCATGGGCTGGAGGTGAGTTTAGAGTCAGTGAGCTTGGCAGAACCAAGCGGGAAGCAGGATTCGAGCAGCGGCGTGGGGCGGGGGAGGTGTGGGAGGCGTGGATGACATCGGGTTGGGCGCCGGGGGCCGCAGAGCCTGGGTTCTCGCCTGCGAGTGCTTCATCCGAGGTGGGCGGGCACTGGGCACGGCAGCCGCGGGGCCTGGGTCCAGGCTGGGCCTGGGGAGCAGGGGCGGTTGGTGGGGTGCAGTCTGTGATGTTGGGACGGTGCCAGCCCCTGGCTTGTGGGCAGGGCAGGTGCATCCACGCTGCAGGTGAACCGTGTCCCCTTGCAGCGTGGAGGCCCCAGCCCGAGGGTGGGCGCGGGGGGCAGGACGCACAAGGCAGAGTAGGCAAACCGTGAGCTGCTGAGGGGGGTGGGAGCGGGCAGAGCCCAGGGGAGTTTCCCCTCCTGGCCAAGCCATGGGGGCCACCTGCTTCCTGTCCCACCGTCCTGGCCCTGTCGCCAGCAGAGGGCTTCCTACAAGGAAGGACTGCAGGTGGCTGCTGACCCCACATGGTGTGAGGCTCTTGGGACCTAGAAGCCAAGCCAGTCGAGGGCAGTAATTACAAAACCCTCGAAGCCACCCTCGAGCCTGCTCCAAAACCGCTGGCTGGGGTTGGAGGCTGGAGCAGAGGGGGCTGGTGGGCTCGGCACGCTGCCGACATACTTGTCCTCACCCAACCGGCCTGCCAGGCACAGCCCCTTGGCTGACCAGCTCGGGCAGACTGGCGTGCCGGGCACTGAGACCAGGGCCTTGCCAGCGATGCCGCCTTTGAGGTCAGCTCTCCAAGCCCCCACCTGCCACTTCCTCCATGGCATACGCACCTGTTGCTGGGCTCCAACCCTGAATCCGTGCCCAGGTCCCAGGTGCTGCCACCTGCACCTCCAGGAGTGGAGAACCGCTGGCATGGATGGAGCAGGCCCTCCACCCTGTAGGACAGTTGATTTCTAGAATGTCCAGTTTCCTGCTCAAGTAAAGGCCCCACTCCCCTTGAAGAGCTTGATGCCTCACAACTGGCTCCTGGCTAGACCAACTCCTGCTTGTCGAAGGTGGAGTTGTAGCCCAGCTCCGTTAGAACCCATGAATCCCCTGGCCTTGGCATTCGCAAACTGGGAAGTGAAGGTGCAATAGTCAGCTCAGGCTGCCGTAACAAGTACCACAGACTGGGCAGCTTCTACAACAGCAGTTTATTTTCTCACAGTTCTGGAGGCTGGCAGTTCTGGATCATGGTGCCAGCCAGTTCGGTTCCTGGTAAGAGCTTTCTTCCTGGCTTCCCTTCCTGCCATCTCCTCATATGGCCATGGGGACAGAGACAGAGACAGAGAGAGATCTTATGTCTCTTCTTACAAGGACACAAATGCTGTTTGATCAGGGCCCCACCCTGATGACTTAATTTCACCTTAATTACCCTACCCCCAAATACAGCCACATCGGTGGTTGAATTTTAGGAGTACACATATGAATTTTAGGGGGACACAAATATTAATTCCCTTCGGGGCTACGGAAACCCCTTGTCTTCCATTTTCTGATGGGCTGTCAGCTTTGCTTCAGGTCTGAGCCTGGTTCTGATTTGCAGGACCACCCGGGCCTGGGTCAGTGGTATGTGGGTTCCATGGCCAGGTCTCACAGTGACCCGAGGGGCCTGGAAGCTTCACCCCCAGCTTTGGGCACTGGTCACGCAGAGGCTGGCTCTCTCCTGAGCTGCACAGCCCGACGCCTGAGAAAAACTGCCTTGTTCAGCTTTCTGGCAATCCAGGGCACAGGATGCTCAAGGTGGTGACACGGGGCTTGGCTCCCTCGTGTGCACAGCTTGGGAGCAGGTGGAACGTTGGGACTTGTGCAGCAGAGCAGTGAGAGACGGGCTTGGGAGGGTGGGAGGCTGCATGGGGAGCCGGACCCCTCCGTAGCCCCCACCTGCCTGGGATTTCTCCCCCGGTGGGCTCCTGTGGGCCCGGAGCTGGGTTGCCCCGGGCCCGTCTTGGGGGCTCTGCCGTCTGGAAGGGCTGCTTTCCAGCCGTGCCACAGCTCTGTGGGTCGTCCTTGCTGCCGTGGTGTCTGCCCAGCCGGCTGCCCTGCCCCGGGCTCCGAGCCCCTCTCTCCGTGTGCCTGCCTGGCGCTGCCAGGAAGGGCTTCTGATTCCTATTATGAGCTCTGAGCGGGGATGCAGTTGGTGTGAACACAAACGGGGCCCCAGGAATGGGCCGGCTCAGGCCACGCTTGGAAGCCTCTCTCTGGAGTTGATGGCGGTGCCGTAAGCAGAGCTGTCTCAGGAGAGGCAGGCGGGACCTCGGGGGTCAGCACAGAGTCGGGGGTGGGTGGCTGGACAGGGGGCCCAGAGGCTGAGCGGGATGTGAGACGGTGGCGCCCTGTTTGCCTCCGTTCCACCTGGGACTCGCGTCTCTGCTGCTCCTCCCCGACACGTGGCAGGGCCAGCTGCAGCCAGGAGACAGGCCCCACCACCCCGGCTGTCCTCCGCACCCCGGCAGGGCTGGCTTGGCCCCGGAAGGGGACCCGGGCACGGGCTCCTCGCCCACTCGCCCCATGTGGGGAGCCGGCAGGATCGTGAGTGATGTGTTCTGACTTTGGGGGAACGTACTTGCTTTGAAGGAAGCTCTGCTTTTGGCAGACAGCGTGGCCCTGGCCTGCTCCGAGCCCTGAGGCCGCTCACGTGCTCTGCGTATTGTCTGGCTGCTCCTGGACCCACTGGCGTCGGTGGTGCGGGGCGTGCCACTCCTGGCCCCCAGAACCAATGACAGTAAATGGTCTCCCCAAACTCGGGCCCTGAGGCCAGCGGCGCCCTGGAGCCTGTGATGACAGCACAGGTGGCATCTGGGGGTGAAGCCCTGCCCCCCGGCGGTCGCGGTGTTTTAGTACCAGGCCTCAGGTTTGCTCTGGTCCAGGCCCGCTGGGCAGTGGCCCGCGCCTCCCCGGGGCACAGACAATAACACATTCTCGAAGCTTGGCTCCAGAGCACGGGGCCTGTCCCTCCCTGACCACGAGGTCGCTACCAGTGACTTGAAGGAGGCACCAGAGTCCAGGTGCCCTCTCTGGGTGCCCAGCCTCTCTGAGTGGCCACCCCCCCTGCCAGGCACAGCTCCAGCCCATCCACCCAGTACCTGGGCACCCACACGGCCAGCCTGACCGGCAAGAGCCTTGCCCTGTGCGGGCCTGAGCGTGAACACCTGGACCCCTGGCATCCTGGGAGCGGGATGCAGGTCCCTGGCTCTGTGGCCTTACCAAGTGCTGTCCCCACAGCTGCTGGGAGGAGCGGGGACTGTGTGAGGTCAGGTGGGGGTGAGGCCTGGCCTGGGGTGGGCAGGAGCTGCACTGATCCGTCAGGAGCTGGGGGCCAGGCCTGCAGGTCATGGTGGCCGTCCACGGAGGCCCACTCCTGCCCCTCTGGCCTGGCCTGACGACCTAGATAGTGGAATGTCAGGGTCTTTGCCAGCCCTTGCTGGCCTGCCACCTCCTCCAGGGAGCCTCCCAGCCTGCTCGGACTCTGAGCCCTGGACGCCTTGGCTCTTAGGGGACCCCGGTGTTTTGCATTCTGTGCTGGGTGGGGCTGGGCTTCCATCGGGGTGGGCGGCCTGCTCTGTGGTGCCTTCCTACACCCAGTCCTGGGGCAGCCTGGGCCAGAGGACCCAGATTCGGACCACGGCCCTGTGTATCCTGTGTGTGGGCCAAGAAGCAAAGCCAGGCCCACGAACCGGACAGGAACAGTGCCGCCCTCTCAAAGCCCCTGCTTCTGGGATGTGGACAGAAAGGAGGAGGGGCTTGGAGGGCCCGGAGTCTTCCTGCAGGAGGTGCTCTGTGCCTGCCCGGGGCCAGGCCGTCGTCCTGGGCTGACCTGGCTCCTCTCGGGTCCCCAGCCATCAACTCCTGCGCCGTGGGCAATGGCGGCTGCCAACACAACTGTATTCAGCTCACGGTGACCCAGCACCGCTGCCAGTGCCGGCCCGAGTTCCAGCTCCAGGAGGACGGCAAGCGCTGCACCCGTGAGTGTGCCACCAGCCGGCGGGAGGGGCAGGACCAGGGCTGGGACTCGCACTGGGTCCCCCGTTCTCCGCGCGCCCACAGACCTGCCCGGGAGCCCCACAGCCTGAGCCCCGCCCTGCTTGGCTGCTGGTGCTGGAGGGGGGCCTCAGGGGGAGCAGGGGCCCCCTTGGCTGCCGAGAGGCTGTGGGGCATCGCCCAGCCCCTGCGGGCACCAGGGAGGAAGCCGGTCAGGCTGTGCTCTGGGGTCACACATCTTCGGGGGGCAGGAAGCTCAGGACGGGGGTACGGGGATCCTGCATGTCCCCCAGTTCGGAGGCCCACCTTGGGCTTGGCGTGGGCATGTGGGACCCCAGCCCTGGCCCTTGGGCGGAGGGGGCTGCCCAGGCCCCGTCTGACACCTTGCCCTGGGGTCTCAGGACTGCCTGTCGTGGAAGGGGGTGGTCTGCTGATGGAGAAGGTGGAGCAGGTCCGGGAGACCCCTGAGAAATGGAAATGGGGGCTGGGGCGGGGCAGGTGCTGAGGGAGTGCTCCTGACCCTGCCCGGCCTCTTGGCTCCCGGGTCAGGAGTGTGGGTCAGGGTCTGAGGGGCCGAGGCCAGCAATGAGGGCGGAGTGGCACAGGGTCACGGGGCTGGGGGTTCCGGCAGGAGAAGAGGCACTGGGGGAGCTGGCCGTGAGCCCGCTGCCTGACCAGGGCTGGCCTGGCTGGTGCCCTGCTGTCTTCTCTGGAGTTGTTTGGGGGTGCCCGGAGCTAATCTTACCCCTAGTCCACTGCCCAGCCCGTCAGGCCAGAGCAGGAGGGGTGAGAGCTCCAGGTGGGGGCCTCATGAGAGGCCCCGGAGAAGGTACCCCGAACTGCCGGAGCCCCCCATCTCTTCCCTTTGCCTCCGTGCCTCCTGGCTGTGACCGTAGGGAGAAACCCGTGTACGGACCGGAATGGCGGCTGCATGCACACGTGCCGGGCGCTCCGGGGCCTTGCCCACTGCGAGTGCCATGCAGGATACTGGCTGGCAGCGGACCGCAAGGCCTGCGAAGGTAAGACGCCCTCCCTGCCCTTGGGCTGGTCCAGGTCAGCTGTGCGGGGCTCGCCTCCTTGCATCCCCCTGCACCGGCCTATAGGCGTGGGACGGCCCCTGTTGTCACCCTTGGATGACCTGGAATGACGCAGGTTTATCTCCGGGGCTGGGGGGCAGGGTAGGGGTGGAGGGTAGAGAGGAGGGGCCGGAACCCAAGGAGCTGCTCCCAGCGAGAGTCTCATGTCGGCAGGAAGGCAGATCTCAGGTTGCCTTGTTATTTTTATATGTTTCTCGTGTTACCTGAGTAGTACCCGCTCGTTAGGGAAACAGGAAAGGGTGAGGGAGGAGAGAGGAGGAAACATCACCGTGACCTGGGTGGCATCCCCGTGTCGGCTTCCAGGTGTCTCTACAGCTTGTTTGTTAGTGGGCACATTTAGCATCACCCCAGAGCCCGGTCGGGCGCAGCTTTCTGGAACGCGCTCCGACCTCCTGGCTGCATGGGTGTCCGCTATGCGGTGTTGGTTAGTTACCCAGTCACAGGACTCGGGTGTCCCTGCTCCTCCCTCTTACAGGCGGCTCTGGACGAGCAGCCTTGGGGAGGGGTCTGTGCGCATCCCCCGTAACTCTGAAGCGGTACGGTGTGTCCAGGGCAGGCAGCAGTCATTTTCCCAGGCATCCTGCCAGATGGCCATCAGAGAGACGGGGCCCGCAGGTGTGGAAGCTTGTGGTTCCATGTCACCACCAGGAAAGCGTTTTAGGCATCGTTGCCAATGTGACGGGCACGTCCTGGCACTCTGGATGCAGGTGGCTTCAGAGGGTGCAATGGGAGACGGGGCTGAGGGTCAGCTTCGTCCCATGGACTCTTAGGGGTGGGACCAAAGCAGTTGTCGGGGACACTGGGATTTGGGTCCTAAGGCCAGTGCCACGTGGCTGCGGGGAAGAAGCTGGTAGCCTCTCCCTGGATGTCAGCGTGTGCTTTCTCCGGCTGGCCCCCCGGAGGCTGGTGGTAAGAGGCCCCTCCTGTGCCTGGCCCTGGATGGGGGGAGGCTTGGCGAGAGCGGGACATGCACACCTCAGAGACTGCGGGCTCAGAGAGGCAGAGCCCCTCGCCTGATGCTGTTGGTGGGGCCTGAGCACAGACTTCCAGCCATGCCTTCCTCTCCCTGGGAGGGAGCTCGGCCCTGCACCTGGAGTGTGATGGCGAAAACACAGGCGCTCAGAAGGAAGGCGGGAGAGGGCCCTGGGGCCCTGGGCCCTGACCCCTCGGCAGAGACCACCCCTGGGGGCCTGGGCTCTGACCCCTCGGCAGAGACCACCCCTGGGGCCCTGGGCCCTGACCCCTCGGCAGAGACCACCCCTGGGGGCCGAGTCTCTCAGGCCAGTGGCCCAGAGCCCCCAACCCCCCCATGTCTCCCACCCAGATGTGGATGAATGTGCCACAGGCCTGGCCCAGTGTGCCCACGGCTGCGTCAACACTCACGGGTCCTTTAAGTGTGTATGCAACGCAGGCTACGAGCTGGGTGCCGATGGCCGGCAGTGCTACCGTGAGTGGACAGTGGGCGATAGCACCACGGGGCGTGGAGGTGCCTGGGGGGCAACACGGCTCCCCAGTCCCAGCCCGCCACAGCTGCTGGCTCGCTTTGGCCGAGGGGCAGAGATTCCTTGTCAATCAAGGACAGTGCTGGGCTTGGGGGCTGCGTGTGGGCCCCGGGAGGGTGGGAGGAGGACGGGAGACCCCAGGAAGACAGAGGGTTCCAGAGCCCGCCTGGCCCAGGAGCTCTGTGCTGCCTGTTTCCCAGCAGAGTGGCAGCGGCTGGGGCCGGGAGGACCATGCCGGCTCGGGGCGTCACCCCAGCCCCTGTCCCACGTCCCTGGTGGCGGGTGTCGCCGCAGGGATCGAGATGGAGATAGTGAACAGCTGCGAGGCGGACAACGGCGGCTGCTCCCACGGCTGCAGCCACAGCAGCACAGGGCCCGTCTGCACCTGCCCCCGCGGCTACGAGCTGGACGAGGACCAGAGGACGTGCATTGGTGCGAGCCACCTCCTTCCCGAGCGCCCCACCCCCGAGCCAGGGGCTTGCTGCTGCCCTGGGTCTGCGCCTGGGTTTGATGCCATGACGAGGACGCTCCCTCCCATCACCCCCAGTCCTGCCCCGGGTGGAGGCGGGAGCGGTACGAGGGGGCCTAGTGCGAGGCAGCATCGCGACCCACGCTGCCAAGCGCCCGCCTCACCTCCACCTCTGCTCAGCCACTTGGTCAAATGCCCACGTGCCGGGAGTAGCACCCGAAACACTGTGGTGTGCGAGCACCCCCTCTGCACGGGGAGCCCTGCTTCCGAGATGGCTCCCACTACCCTCCAGCCCCCAGGCTGCCCCCACAGCAGGCGGGCGGCCCCGGGGCCGTGACCTGTGTCTTGCGCATGTCTGTGTGTGCAGGACCAGGACGTGTGCGTGTGTGATTGTGTGCGAGGACATGCAACTCACATGCAGGTGTGTGCGTGGTTGTGTGCATGGGGTTGTGTGCATGGGGTTACATGAAGGTGTGTGTGGGTGCCTGCAGATGTGCATGGGTTGTGTGCAGGTGAGCATGTGGTGTGCAGCTGTCTGTGTGGTTGTGTGCAGGTGTGCGTGTGGCTGTGTGCAGGTGTGCATGTGGTTTGTGCAGCTCTGCATGTGGTGTGCAGGTGTGTGTGTGGTTGTGTGCAGGTGTGTGTGATTGCAGCTGTGCGTGTAGTTGTATGCAGGTGTGCGTGTGGTTTGTGCAGCTCTGCGTGTGGTGTGTGCAGGTGTGTATGTGGTGTATGCAGGTGTGCGTGTGGTTGTGTGCAGCTGTGCGTGTGGGTGTGTGCAGCTGTGTGTGTGTGCAGGTGTGCGTGTGGTTGTGTGCAGTGGTGCGTGTGGTGTGTGCAGGTGTGCATGTGGTGTGTGCAGTGGTGCGTATGGTGTGTGCAGGTGTGCGTGTGGTTGTGTGCAGCTGTGCGTGTGGGTGTGTGCAGCTGTGTGTGTGCAGGTGTGCGTGTGGTTGTGTTCAGTGGTGCGTGTGGTGTGTGCAGGTGTGCATGTGGTGTATGCAGGTGTGCGTGTGGTGTGTGCAGGTGTGTGGTTGTGTGCAGCTCTGCGTGTGGTGTGTGCAGTGGTGCGTGTGATGTGTGCAGGTGTGCGTGTGGTTGTGTGCAGCTGTGCGTGTGGGTGTGTGCAGCTGTGTGTGTGTGCAGGTGTGCGTGTGGTGTATGCAGGTGTGCGTGTGGTGTGTGCAGGTGTGCATGTGGTGTATGCAGGTGTGCGTGTGGTGTGTGCAGGTGTGTGGTTGTGTGCAGCTCTGCATGTGGTGTGTGCAGCTCTGCGTGTGGTGTGTGCAGGTGTGCGTGTGGTGTGTGCAGCTGTGCGTGTGGGTGTGTGCAGCTGTGTGTGTGTGCAGCTGTGCGTGTGGTTCTGTGCAGGTGTGCACACACTGGTGTGCTGTGGAAGGGTGCACATGCGGGCGGGCGCCTGGGTGCCAGCCGGGCTGTGGTGTGTGCCCCGCAGATGTCGATGACTGTGTCGATTCCCCGTGCTGCCAGCAGGTTTGCACCAATAGCCCTGGCGGCTACGAGTGCAGCTGCTATGCCGGCTACCAGCTTGGCGCCGACGGCTGCGGCTGTGAGGGTGAGCGCTAGGCAGCCGGGTTGGCTGGGGAGTGGGTGCTGGTTGAGCACCTGCCATCGGCAGGGCTGTGGGGAGCTACCCCCTCCCTCCCCCACCTGAGGTCACTGTCTTTTCCTCGGGCTGGGCCTGCACCGCTGGCTGCTCCCAGCCTGGCCTCCCTCGGGCGGTGCACCCCGTCCCTCTGACCCTGGGGACAGGAGGATGGCTGTGGCGTGCGTATCACCCAGCAGGCCCCTGTGCCGTGGGCAGGGCCGGGGCAGGAGGGGCCCCCGAGGCCCCGACCCCCGGAGGACAGGCGCCAGCGGCCCCGGATTTGCCCACAGACGTGGACGAGTGTGCCTCCGGCCGTGGCGGCTGCGAGCACCGCTGCACGAACCTGGCCGGCTCGTTCCGGTGTTCCTGCGAGGACGGCCACCTGCTGGACGAGGACCGCCGGGGCTGCAGCCGTGAGTCTCTGTGGGGCGCCATGGGGACCCCTCCTTCCTGGCTGGACGGAGCCCACTTCGGTCCTGCCTCTCGCTGTGGGACAGGCCGGGGGCAGCAGGGTTGGGGGAAGGGGCCGGACAGACAGGCGCCCCCAGGCAGGGTGTTGCTCAGGGGCCCTGGAGTCGGCTCCTGCCCCGCCCAGGTGAGAGGAGGGACATCGTTCCCGGGACTGAGGACAGCGTCCAGAGGGAAAGAGAGCTGTTCCTGTCCCCACACCCACTCCTTGCTCAGGGTCCCGAGGGCCAGCAGGGGGGCCGCGACAGCCGGGGAAGACGTGGCTTGGGTCAGGACCTCAGAGCCCGGAGTCTCCTCTGTCCTGAGAAGTAGGGTCAGGAGTGCAGCGGGCATGTCCCGGGTGGCTGGGGTGAGGAGGGGCCCCGGGGTGGGGCTCAGGCCCGGAGCTGCCTCTGGGCACCGAGGGGCAGGGAGTCCAACCCCGGGGTGGCCGGGTGGGCGGCAGGGGCTCAGGGCCCTCTGTGCTCCGCCCAGCCCTGGAGGTGCCTGAGGTGGGCCTGGACGGCCACCTGCCCCTCGTGCGGCCCCTCCCGCACGTGGCAGTGCTCCAGGACGAGCTGCCCCACCTCTTCCAAGATGACCACGTCGGGGCCGAGACGGAGGAGGAGGAGGAGTTGCGGGGCGAGCACACATTGGAGGAGAAGTTTGGTGAGAGGTGGGCCCGTCCCCAGGGCTTCGGTACCAGCGCCCCCTCGGGCCCGGCTGCCGCCCACCCTGCGGTCTTGGGTGTGAGGAAGGGCTCCCGTGAGGGCCTCGCTGGACCACGGCGCAGAGAGGCCAAGCTGCTTGGTCAGTTTGCCCAGCGCGCCCGGGGCTGAGCCTGGGATGGGGCCACTAGCTCTCTGCTTAGGGCCCTTCCCAGCCCCCCATCTGGGTCCCACGTCTCCGCTCGCCCACGTGGAGCCTTCACAGCCTGAGGACGTCCCTTGTGCCCCCTTCTCTGGCCTGCTGCTGGGCGGGGTCCAGGGCCAGGGGTCAGGCTCTGAGGCCCCTCTCCCACTGTGTCCCCCAGTCTGCCTGGACGACTCCTTTGGCCCAGATTGCAGCTTGACCTGCGCTGACTGCAGGAAGGGGGGGACCTGCCTCCCCAGCCTGCGTGGCTGTGACTGCCCCGACGGCTGGACCGGGCTCGTCTGCAATGAGGGTGAGGCTGCTGTGAGGGGCAGGGTGTGGGTGGGGCCCCTGAGCTCCGGGTGGGGCCCCTGAGCCCCAGGATCTGCGCAGCACACACAGTTTACACCTCCCCGCCGGCCCTGGGCAGGGGCTCCACAGGTCCATCCGTTCACTCGTTCACTCATTCATTCAGGGTCTCTTGGCTTCCTGCTCCGTGCCAGGCCCTGTTCTAGGCGCTGGGAGACCCCAGGGGCTAGCAGGGCCTGGTGTCTGCCCCTTACAGATGTCACGGTGGACGGGGGTCCGGCGACAAGCCAACAACTAAGACATAAAGGGGTCTGATGAAGAGCAGCGAGCGGGTGGGCCAGTCATGCCCAAGTCCCAGTGGGGAGAGGTCACCTCCCCAGGCCACGCACCAAGTTGGTAGCCAAAGCACATTTGAAAGCTGCTTTCCCAGGCTCTGTCCACTCCCTGCCCAGCGACCCCAGTAGTCTCAAGGGCCATAGTGACCATCTCTGAGGGTCTGCCAGTGACTGACTCTGAAAGTGTTGGTCGAGAAGGTGGACGTGTCAGAGTTCAGAGGGAGAGAGTGTGGCAATTGATTGGAGATGTCTGCCATGCCCATGGGCAGGGGCAGGGAGCACGAGTGCTGTCGGGTGCTGCTCTGGGAAGTTGCTTCTGAACTGGGTGGCTTGACCCCCAGGAGGGTGTCTCAGTGTCTCTGGAGGGGATTCTGGGCCCCGAGTCCTCCTGTGGGCCAGTGACCCTTGTGCTTCTCTGTGTCCCCTGCAGCTTGTCCCCCAGACACCTTCGGGAAGAACTGCAGCTTCTCCTGCAGCTGTCAGAACGGCGGGACCTGCGACCCTGTGACGGGGGCCTGCCGCTGCCCTCCGGGTGTCAGTGGAGCCCACTGTGAGGACGGTGGGTGCAACCCTCCAGGGTTGTCCTCTGGGTGGAGGGGAGGGGTGGGCACTACCTCTCAGCTCCTAGTCCCCTTCCTTCTGGGGGAAGGATGAGGCCCTTTAGTGGAAGAGGCATTGAGTTTTCTACATCTGATGATTCTCCCGGGGCCTGACTATAGCAGGTGGTGAGGACTTGTTGGAAGAATAGCACTTTTGTAACAGGATCCCCGGGAAGGTAGTGAGCTCCCTGTTCCTGGAAGCATTCAAGGAAAGCTATATGATGGCTGGGTGGGATTTGCAGAAGGGAGCACGCCTGGGCTGCGGCTGCATGGGACGACATTACCATCCTTTTTAACTTGGAAGTTGCAACATTTCTGGAGGAACTAGAGTCCACATAAGTTTCCCAGGTGCTTGATGCTTCATCTTAAAGTCTTCAGAACTTTAAGTTTCTGATTCTTTTGCTGGCGAATGTAGCTAACATATCAAGGACTTCCTGCCTTAGCAGCGGATGGCAGCAATCGGTGGACCTGTCCCCAGTGCCTGGGTGGCCCGCGGGAGCTCTGTGGGGCAGGTTTCTAAGTCCCGGGGTGGCCAGGCAGGGCTTTCCACCCCCTCCCTCTGGTCGCCTTCTCGGCTTGGTTAACGTCCCTGCCTATCTTCCCCTGCGATCTGCCATCCCTGTTCTGCTGAGGCTGAAAGCCCACTGCCTGTTGGGTGCTGTATGTGTGACGGGCCCTGAACGGACGGACCCCAGGGACTCCCGGCAGATAAAGCGTCTGCATTTTAGTGCTTCTCCTCATGACGTGGTGTGGCTTCCCGGGGACCGGGTCTCATTCGGGGTCCTGGGGGTAAAGTGTGCCCGTGCAGGTGAGCTTGAGGAGGCTCGTCCCAGTTCTCAGGGGCCCCGTACTAGTCTCCTAGACTCCAGGTGCCCCGGGCTCGTGGCTGCTTCCCCGCAGTCCGTGCCTCTGTCTCCCCGTGGCCTCCTCTTCTTGTCTCCGGCCTCCCTCTCCTTTCTCTTCTAAGGACACTGGTTGGGTGAGGCCTGCTCCGTCAGTGCAGGATGGCCCCACCTGGTGATCCTGGTGGTTAGGATGTGGACGTACCTTGGGGTCACCATCCAGCTCCCTGAGGCCCTTCAATAGGCAGGACGGGGGCAGGACAGAGCTGGAGGGGAGCGTTTTGGGAAGGAATGCCAGAGCCCTGTCCTGGCCCTGGGCCCCCTGAGCTTAGGCCCGTGTCCTTCCCTCTGTGAGGTCCAGAGGTCAGGCTAGGTGACCACCGAGGGACAGACGTCAGGACGCTGCAGGTGCCGGTCAGACGAGGAGGGTGGGCTTTCTTTGAGCGTCTCCCATGTGTGTGCTGGGGACGTGCTTGGTGTCCTGCTCTGGCCGCCATCCAGCCCACAGACCCTAGGGGCACGGGCCAGCCAGGGCAGATGGCCGCATCCATGGGGTGCACCTCGTGGCTCTTCTGCCCTCGTGATGCCCTCGCCCCCCCCGGGACCCTCCCTGTCTGGGGTGCAGTGCCCTCAGGCTGCTGGTGGCCCAGGCCTCTCCTGACTCCTGTGCTGGTCCTGGGGCCCCTTGGAGCATCTCCTCGGGCGGTGGCCATGTCCGGGTGGGCAGTCAAGAGGCTCCCCTTCCCCCAGGCTGCCCCAGAGGCTTCTACGGCAAGCACTGTGGTAAGAAGTGCCACTGTGCCAACCGGGGCCGGTGCCACCGCCTCTACGGGGCCTGCCTCTGCGACCCGGGGCTCTATGGCCGCTACTGCCACCTGGGTGAGTCCCACTGCCCGCTGGCCGCCCGTGTCCGGGGGGCGGGGCCACAGCGTGGGCCGGGCGCTTCCTGCCCGCGGTCCGGCTTGTGTTGGACTGTCACCGTTTACAGGTGAGGATGCGGGGGCTCAGCAAGTGCCCCGGCTGGGGTGTGGGGTCTGTGGGCTCAAAGCCACGTCCTCGGGACTGCACTGGCCGCCAGGGCGTCTGTCCGGGTGGGCGGTGCCAGCCCCAGCCAGGCTGGTGGGTGGGCTGAGCGTGGGCAGGGGCAGGCCTCCCTCGGAAGCTCCAGGGCACAGAGCTCCAGGACATTCCTGGCAGCAAGTCCTGAGCCCCCGGTGGGGTCACCCCTCTCTGCGTCCATAGACACCTGGGATGCGAGAGGCGGTGGGATGCTGGCGAAAAGCAAGCAGGCTTCCTCCTCGCAGCTCTTTGTAAAAGGATTGTATAGAGGGAGGCAGTGAGGATCCCGAGCGTTTCCTGGCTGGGAAGTGCCTCTCTGAGACCCTGTTTCTCATCTGTGGAATGGGCACAAACCAGCGGCTCTGCATGGGGTCCCGGACGCAGCTCGGTGGATAGGGCCGGAGACCCTGGGCTGGGGAGGGTGGGCGCTCGCAGTGGGCAGGCCCCCTCACGGTTGGTTCTGGGGTGCAGCCTGCCCACCGTGGGCCTTCGGGCCGGGCTGCTCGGACGAGTGCCAGTGTGAGCAGCGGAACACGCGCGCGTGTGACAGGAGGGACGGCAGCTGTGCCTGCAAGGCGGGCTTCGGGGGCGAGCGGTGCCAGGACGGTGAGTGCAGGGCTGTGGCGGGAGGGCCTCAGGGCCGGCGGAACCCTGCAGACCCCTCTCCCCTCTCCCCCTGCAGAGTGCCAGCCGGGCTTCTTTGGGCCAGGCTGCCGGCAGGCGTGCACCTGCCCCCCGGGGGTGGCCTGTGACCCCGTCAGCGGCCAGTGTGGGAAGCAGTGTCCTGCCGGCTACCAGGGGGAGGACTGCAGCCAAGGTGAGCGGCCAGCCCTGGTGTGCGGGTGGGGTGCAGGTTGTCTGGCCCGTGCCGGGCGCCGGGCACCGGAAGTGCTGGTCCTGGCGGCACCTTGACCTGCCATGTCCCCACCCTGGTCACGCGGCGGTGACTCAGCCACAGGTCTGCCTGTCTCTGTGCACCCGAGAGGGCAGGAACTCGTGTGTGTGTGTGTGTGTGTGTGTGTGTGTGTGTGTGTGTGTGTGTGTTTGTGTGTGTGTGTGTGTGTGTGTGTGTGTGTGTGCGTGCATGTGCACGCACGTGCGGGGCAGCCTGGAGAAGGGCCAGTGCCTCTCCAAGATCGTCCCCTCCCTCCCTCACTTGCTCACTCATTCTATCACAGAACGCACTAAGTGGGCTTTGTGCTGGAAGCTGGGCCAGGGGGCTCCTTCCTGGTGGGTCTGAGCAAGCGGGACAGAGGCAGCTGCTCCCGAGGGTGGTGGCTCGGAGCGAAGTCTGGGCCGGAGCTGCTGGCGTGGGGCGCGGGTGGTGAGCAAAGGCCCTCCATGTGGATGCCCGGGCCAGGGGGCAGCATGAGTGGGCACCAAGCACTGGTGAGGCTGGAGGCTGGGGGCCCCTCGTTTACATGGGGGAGCCCTCTCTCTGAGCAGTGGGGCTGCCGTGGCCGCTGACGGGGCGCAGGCAGGTTGGGACCTCCCTTGGCACACTGCCCTCACCTGTCAGCCGGGGGGCAGGTGGGAGCCGAGTTGGCCTGCCGTGTGACTGGTGTGACCCCGACCGGGGCAGCGTCTCGAGTCCCCCTCAGTCAGAGCTGCCCGCCCAGCTGCCCCTAAGTGGCCTGGGGGCCACCGCCCAGCCCCAGCCGAGGGGTGGGTCTCCCCTTGCACTCCGGCCTGGCCCCTCCCACTGAGTGGTGGTCCTGGAGATCCCCGGGGTGATCCCACTGAGGGCTCTCGGGTCCCCTCGGTACAGGAGGGGAGTGTGTAGGGCTCGGAACCCAGCCTGGAAACCACCCTGCCGCCCGCAAGCCTGACCTCCGCTCTGAGGGGCTCTGTGGTCCCAGGGGCCTTCAGTAGTCCCGAGCATGTGTCTCATCCATGAAACACCCCAGGAGCTGGTGGGCTCAGGCCCCATGACTCCGCCCGACTCCCCGTCCCCCCAGATGCTCACGTCCCCTGCACTCCAGCACACGGCAGGCCTGCCTGCACCTGCCCTCTTTGGCGGCCTGTGTGCTGAGACACGGAAGGGCCTTCACCCCCAGCCCTTCCCTGCTGGTTTTCTTTGTCTTTCTTTTCCTTTTTTCTTTAAAAGCCTCCAGGGCCCCAAGGATGAGCCACAGGAAATGACACACATATTTTTACAGCAATAATGGGCTCCCTGCTGCTGTTAGGTCTGGAAAGCATTAACCCCCAAACACGCGTCTGCCCCCAGTCAGTGGAGCGGGGTCTCCCCTAGGTGGCGGGACAGCTCCATCCGGCCCCGCTGGGCATCCCTGCCCGCCCCGGTCCGCACTGCGTGGGTGCCTGTGTGCGTGTGCTGTACCCCATCGCCTGCTGCGTGCGTGTGCTGCACCTGGCCACCTGGTGCGTGCCCTGCGCTGCACCTGTGGTCCAGTGGGCGGGCCTGTGCCCGTGGTGGGACGTGGGTGGATGCCCGCACGGCATGGGCCCTCACGGCGACAGTTCACCAGGGTGTGTCCTTTGTCTGGAGCCCATCTTGGGGCCCAGGGAGACCCCAGGCCTGGCGCCCCGCCCCACCCCACCCCCCCCCCGACACCTCATGCCCCTCAGGCAGGGAGCGTCCTCAATTCTCAGCCCCGCTGGGTGTTTGGATGCAGGGCGGGCTCTGATTCTTTGGTGTGGAGGGTGCCTCAGCCCGCCCTCTCCAGGTGCCGTGCTGGCCTTCCTGAGCTGGGAGCTTTCCCTCCAGCAGCACTGGGGCGGCCGCACGGTGCTGGGGCTGGCAGGGCCCTCCCTCCACCGCGTTGCCTCCCCAGCCAGGGCAGGTGTGAGGTCTGGCGCGGTGCCCTGCAAGCCCACCAGAGCAGCCACTGCAGCCCTCACGGGTGGGGCGAGGCTCCGTGGCCCCTGCATTTTTTTCCCGAAGCCCTGCTGTGGGCCCAGAGCCGCCTGGCCGCTCTCATTCCTGAACATGGGGGTGACCAGCAGGGGGTCCCCAGGGTGGACCAAAGTGGGAGGAGGGCAGAGCCAGCCCTGCCCCCCGCTCTCCAGGGTCCTGGCTGCCCGCCTCCCAAGCCCTGCTGGCCTGTGGTCTCCAGGCCGCCCCTCACCACCGCTCCCCAACGCAGGTCAGCCCAAGCAGGCCCCTCCTTGTCCTGCCCCGTGTCCCCCGTCTCCTGCCCACTCCCATGACCGCCCTCGTCACCCAGGGGACCCCGGTTGTGTCCAGCAGCGCTGCTGGGGCAGGGGGCAGGTGCCGGGGGCAGGTGCCCGGGGCAGGGTGGGGCCTCCAGGGGAGGCGGGCAGCTCCCCGTGGTGGAGGCTGAGGCCCTCCGCTCCCTCCCGCAGAGTGCCCGGCCGGGACGTTCGGCAGGAACTGCTCAGGCTCCTGCTTCTGTGAGGGGGCCCCCTGCGACCGGGTCACGGGGCAGTGCCTGTGCCCTCCTGGGAGGACCGGGGCTGACTGTGGGGCAGGTGAGTGGCAGCCATGTCCCGGGGTCTCCTAACCTCCCAGGGCTGCATGACTCCTGGCCGTGTTTGGGGAGCCCAGCCTGGATCCCATTTGGGGACCCCAGCCCCGGGCTGTGTTTGGGGAGCCCAGCCTGGATCCCATTTGGGGACCCCAGCCTCGGGCTGTGTTTGGGGAGCCCAGCCTCGATAACATTTGGGGACCCCAACTCTGGGCTGTGTTTGGGGACCCCAGCCCTGGGCTGTGTTTGGGGAGCCGTGGTCTCAGCCCTGGAGCCCTGCAGACCCCAGGCCAGTCCACAGCAACTGTGAGAGCTCACAGCAACCAGCCTTGGGTCTGGACGTGGGCGTCTGCGGCTGCCCTGTGGCCATGCCCACGGAGGGTGCACGCACTAGCAACTGTCAACCGTGGAGACAGGTTGACCAGCGGCCCCCAGCCCTCCCCGGGCCTGTGGCTTGTCCTCTAGGCACCTGTTCACTCTGGGTGCCCCCCTTTTGCCTGTTGAGCCATTCTAGGGCAGGGGCTCCCTTTCTGGGGGTGGACGCCCTGTAGCCTCCAGCCCATGAGGAGGCTGGGGTTCCCGTGACCTGTGCCTCTCCCTCCTCCGGGACAGCTCAGGTGGGAACAGAAGTTCCTGCTCCCCGATGGGCCCAGCAAGGCCCCAGGGGAGACTGACTGGCTGTGGTGGGGCTAGATTGTCCTGAGGGTCGCTGGGGGCTCGGCTGCCAGGAGATCTGCCCGGAGTGCGAGCACGGTGCCTCCTGTGAGCCTGAGACCGGAGCCTGCCTGTGCCGCCCTGGCTTCATGGGCAGCCGCTGCCAGGACAGTGAGTGCCCGCCGCCCCGACCTCGGCCCCGCCTGCGATCCCCGTGTCCCATCCCTGTGTCCCGTACCCATGTCCCCCTGCCCCCGGCCCCGAGCCCCCTGTCCCCAGCACGCTCACCCTGCCCTCCCTGCAGCTTGCCCAGCAGGCTGGTTTGGGCCCAGCTGCCAGATGCGATGCTCCTGCATCAACGACGGGCTCTGCCACCCGGTGACTGGCCGCTGCAGCTGCGCCCCGGGGTGGACCGGCCTCAGCTGCCAGAGAGGTAGGCGGCCTGATGTGCAAGCGTCCCTGCCCTGCCCTGGGGAAGCCTCCGCCCAGGCCCCGGGGAGGGCCCTGGACCCCAGCGTGGCTGTGGTCACCTGCACAGGGTGACCCGGCCCCTGTCGCAGCCTGTGACAGCGGCCACTGGGGACCCGACTGCAGCCACACCTGCAACTGCAGCGCAGGCCACGGGAGCTGCGACGCCGTCAGCGGCCTGTGTCTGTGTGAGGCCGGCTATGTGGGCCCGTGGTGCGAGCAGCGTGAGTCCCGGCCCAGCCCGCACATGCACGCACACATGCACATGCGCAGACGCACACCCGCACGCACACACACATGCACACGTGCACACACATGCACACGCACGCGTGCACATGCCCAAGTGTCGGGGACCTAGTCCTGCCCTCCTGTCCCCGGACAAACAGGGAGTCTCCTTGCCTGAGCCCACCCCCCTCCCTCCCCGGCCTGGACCAGGCTCCACCCTCCCACCTGCCTGGGCCCAGCAGAAGGCCCACCTGGAACAGCAGGGAGAGGTGGGGCAGTTGCACCCCACAGGACACCTGGCACCTGGAGGAGGGGAGGAAGATGTCTGCTAAGGACCGAGGGCCTTGCCCTGGCCGGGTTGGTGGGTCTGGGTGGGCCTGGGGCTCCCTCCTCCCCAGGGCTCGGGGCTCGGTTCCTAGCTGGGGGACGGTTGCAGAGGCCTTGGGTATGGAGGGGCTTCTCCCGCCCCACAGTCCCGGGCCCTGGCCGGGTGGTGGTGGACGCCTGGGGAGGATTGGGTCAGGCCCACCGTCCCCCCAGCTGATGGTCTGGTGTCTCAGGGTGTCCCCAGGGCTACTTCGGGCCGGGCTGTGGGCGGCAGTGCCAGTGTGAGCACGGGGCAGCCTGTGACCATGTCAGCGGGGCCTGCACCTGCCCGGCCGGCTGGAGGGGAACCTTCTGTGAGCGCGGTGAGCCAGGGTGCAGGCCGGGGTGGCCGGGCGTGTGGGTGGGGACCCATGACCCCTGGCCATCTCCCATCACCGCCCCCTGCCTGCAGCCTGCCCGGCCGGCTTCTTTGGAGTGGACTGCCACCGCGCCTGTGACTGCAGCACCGGGGTGCCCTGCGACGCCGCGAACGGCTCCTGCCTCTGCCCTGCTGGCCGCCGGGGCCCCCGCTGTGCCCAGAGTGCGTGAGGCCCCCATCAGCCCTGGGTGCTGCCCATTAGGGTTAGGGTCAGTCCTTATCTGTGGCCACCCTGACTGGTGCCCAGGCCAGAGGGAGGGGCAGATGGACCACAGCAGCCTGGGACCATCTGCTGCAGCCCCTCCCGGGGTCCGTTCCCCCGGCCCCTGACCGCCCCTCTCTCCTGCAGCTTGCCCAGCCCACACGTACGGCCACAACTGCAGCCAGGCCTGCTCCTGCTTTAATGGGGCCTCCTGTGATCCTGTCCACGGGCAGTGCCGCTGTGGCCCTGGCTGGATGGGGCCCACCTGCCTACAGGGTAAGCCCTGCCCAGGAGTCTGGGGCCAGGCAACGTGCTTGCCCTTCCCTGGGCCGTGCAAGGTCACATGGTGTGGGGCGCGAGGTGGGCATACAGCTCACTGGGAATGGAGGGCAGGGAGGGTGGGGCCCATGCCCCCGCCATGGGGCACCTGGGGAGGGGAGGAAGGCTTAGGACCACACCCTTCAGCCCTGAGCCCCCCGAGGCTGGGCAGGTGGGCCCGGGGAGCCGTGGAGCAGGTCGTCCTAGAGGCAGCCCTAGGTCCCTGTCCTTTGGGGCGGGCCTGCAGATCCAGTGGGCTGGCCCTCCGAGGGCGCAGGCCCCCGGCCTGGCTGGCGGGGATGCTGCAAGTCACTTCTCTCTCCGTCCCCGGCCTGTCCCGCGGGCCTCCACGGCGAGGACTGTCAGCACTCCTGCCTCTGCCAGAACCAGGGCACCTGTGACCCTGTCTCAGGCCACTGCACCTGCCCAGAGGGCTGGGCTGGGCTGGCCTGTGAGAAGGGTGAGCGCTGGGCGGGCGAAGGAGGAAGGAGGGACCCTGGGGGTCTGGAACCCAGGGCCAGCGCCCCAGTGTGCCTCGGTGCAGCCCCCTCCCCCTGTGGCTGCCTGGTGTTGGGGGTCAGGGTCCTGGGGTGTGGCCTGCAGTGTGACCAGCCCACTGGGCACCCCTTCCTCCCAAGGACACGGGATCCGAGGCTCTGGGTGCAGGAAGCAGGGGCGGGGCGGGGGTGTCCTGGGTCCCAGGGGCATCGCCCTGCTCCAGGGCTGGACCCTCACCGGTCTCCTCACATGTCCCCGCCTCTGCAGAGTGCCTCCCGGGGTTCTTCGGAGCCGGCTGCCAGCACGTCTGCGGGTGCCTCCACGGCGGCCTCTGTGACCGGCACACAGGCCACTGCCTCTGCCCGGCCGGCTGGACCGGGGACAAGTGCCAGAGCCGTGAGTGGAGCGGGTTAGGGCCCCCTCCAGTGTGGCCTCAGCTCACGCCAGGGTGTGGAGGCGTCCCCGGGCTGGGCAGTTGCCAGTCAGGGGGCAGGGCTGTGGGCTGAGCTCCCGGGGCCGCCCCGAGCAGGACTCAGCCACCCGCCCGCCCGCCCGCCTCTTTCCCCGCAGCCTGTCCCAAGGGCACGTTCGGGGTTCGCTGTGAGGGGCACTGTGCCTGCCGGCGAGGGGCCACCTGCCACCACGTCACCGGGGCATGCCTCTGCCCGCCGGGATTGAGGGGCTTGCGGTGTGAGAATGGTGAGCCCCCAGCTCCGCTGGTGCTCTGGGTGGGGTTGGGCCCTTCACACGGTGACCCCTCCGGGCCCACGCCCCCCTGCAGCCTGCCCGCCCGGCTGGTTTGGAGAGGCCTGTGCCCAGCGCTGCCAGTGCCCACCCGGCGTTGCCTGCCACCACGTCACCGGGGAGTGTCACTGTCCCCCAGGCTTCACTGGGCCTGGCTGTGAGCAGGGTAGGTGACCAACCTGGGCGGGCCCTGGGGCAGGGGGTGGCTCAGGCCACATGTGCCCCTGTGCTGGGCCCCAAACCTCTACCCGCAGGAGGGGCTCCGGGAGGTGACTCCCGGGAGGACGCTTGCTCCAGGCAGGGCCGGCGCCGACCCCCTGCCTCCTCACCCCAGCCTGCCCGCCCGGTGCCTTTGGGGAGAGCTGTGGGCAGAAGTGCCAGTGCCCTGGCGAGAACCAGGCCTGCCACCCTGCCTCGGGGGCCTGCGCGTGTGCCGCTGGCTACCACGGTGCTGCCCATGCCGCCCGCTGGGCCCTCGGGAAGGATGACGTGGGAGGTGGGAGGTCAGGGCCTTTGGAGCCCCCCGGCCCCTGGCAGCTGGCCCCTCCCTCTGCAGGGTGCCCGCCCGGGCGGTTCGGGCCCGGCTGTGAGCAGCTGTGTGGGTGTCTCAACGGGGGCTCCTGTGACGCGGCCACAGGGGCCTGCCACTGCCCCTCTGGGTTCCTCGGAAGCGACTGCGGCCTCGGTGAGTGGCCAGCCTGCGGGCAGGACAGCCCCTGACCACCCCCCTTCTTGGGCCCGCCCCCCGGGACCTGGCCGCAGGCTGGGCTAACCTGGGGGTTCCGTGTGACCAAAGCATCCCTGCCGGCCAGCTCTGCCTGGTCGTGTGCTGTGCCCCCGGCTCAGGCCGTGTCCACCAGGGGCCATGCAGAGGCCAGCCGGGCATCCTGCCGAGAGAAGGGCCTTTCCCTGAGCCAGGTGGGGCCTTTCCAATCATCTGGAATCCTGGCTGGGCTGGCGGGGTGGGTGGGGGCCACCATGAGTCACTCGCGGCAGCGTAGGCCGGCCCCCAGCAGAGCCAGAGGGCAGGGGGCGGGGCAGCAGGCAGCCCCGCCCCATCTGGGCAGACACGGGAGTCTCCCCAACCCGCCCCACCTCCCGGCCCATCCCGCCCCGTCCTGGGTTGACACGGCGGGAGAGAGGGGGAATCAGCCTGGAGTGGCCACCCTCCCATTTCCTCCTGGCAGCCTGTCCACACGGCCGCTTCGGCCCCCGCTGTGCCCACGTGTGCGGGTGTGGGCAGGGGGCGGCCTGTGACCCCGTGACCGGCACCTGCTCCTGCCCCCCCGGGAGGACCGGCGTCCACTGTGAGCACGGTGAGAGTCTGCTCCCCCTGCTGCCTTGGGCACTTCACGGTGTCACTCCGTCAGCCTCGGGGCGAGGGTGATGGGGTGAAGCCCTGGGGTCACTGGGGGAGAACTGGGTCCCCACCGTTAATCCCCCAAGTTCCCTGAGGATAAGAAGTGAGGGTCTAGCTTGTGTTGACAGCAACGCCCACTCGGGTCATCGGGTCATCCAGTAGCACCCCATGCCTTGCCTTGACCTGTGACCCCAAGGCCCAGACCATCAAATGACCTGTGGCCAGTGGGGGACGAACATATTCTGACCCAGAGCCCCCCCCCAGCAGGAGGGGTCAGGCGGCTGTTTCGTCTGAGCACGGAGCCAGCCTTCTGGCTGATGCCCTCTTGGGATGGGGTCCCTCTGGCCTTTCTACCGGGCCCAGTGGCCAGGGACCCCACCTAGAGGGAGGCCTGGAGCACAGCCCATGGTGGGGAGACCAGGCGGTCCCTGGGGACAGTGGTGGGGGCTCATGCTTACGGTGGCATGCATGGTCCTCAAGGCCCTGCTTGGCCTGGCCCCGCACTCTGGTGGGTCTGAGCCCCCTGCCGCCCTCTGGTCCTCATCAAGGGGCCGGTCACACTCCCCTAGGCCCGCAGGGAAGGACGGTAGCCATGGGTCAATCAGCGTGTGAACAGGGGCCACCTGGAGTGCAGGGTTGCCCAGCCTCCTCTGTGCTACCACCTCCAGGAAGACTTCCCTAACCCCCTCCCGCCAGCTGGGCAGGCACTCACAGCCCCTGGAGGGCCCTGGTCCCTTTTGTCCTGTGTTATCCTCAGCGCCGATCAGGCCCGGCATCTGCGGAGGGTAGATGAACGGGCAGGACATTGTTGGTGTTGTTTCCTGGCGCGTGTGTGCCTAGGGGTTAGGGACTGGTTCTGAGAGGCCCGGGGAGTGTTTGTTGAATGACTGTCAGACCGGGGGGGTGCGTCCCTGGGACAGAGCGCTGAGCAGTGCCCGACTCTGTCCCTAGGTTGCCCCCAGAACCGGTTTGGTGCAAACTGTGAGCACGTGTGCTCCTGCAGAAACGGGGGCCTGTGTCACGCCGCCAACGGCAGCTGCTCCTGCGGCCTGGGCTGGACGGGGCTGCACTGCGAGCTGGGTGAGGGTCCGTCTGGGACAGCCTGGGGGCCACATCGCCGCGTGAGCTGGAGGGGTGGTGCCTGCAGGGGAGTGAGGCCGTACCTGGTGTGGTGGTGGTGGGGTGGGGGGCCCTAGGCTCCCGAGGAGGCCCGTAGCTCGAGGGCGTTTGCGGGGGCCGCAGGCTGCCGTAGGGCCGGGCGAGGCTGCTGGGCCCGCGCGCATCAGGCTGGTGCCCAGGGGCCAGCACCGTGCCCCTGCTCTCCCGTGGTGGGAGGCTGACCCGCCGGGCCTCTCCCCAGCCTGCCCCGCTGGGCGCTACGGTGCTGCCTGCCACCTGCGGTGCTCCTGCCGCAACCACGGCGCCTGTGAGCCCTCGTCGGGCGCCTGCCACTGCGGCCCCGGCTTCTACGGCCAGGCCTGCGAGCACCGTGAGTCGTGGGGTCGGCCCCTGTCCCGGCGTCCGCTCCTCCGTTTTCCGTGTCACTCCCCGCGGGGGGCCCGATGAGATGAGGCCTGACCCCAGCTTTGGTGGGGCTCCCGGGGCAGAGGTCCCGGCTCAGGGCCGGGCCTGGGTGGGAGGAAGGGGGAGCTGGGCCCCTGACCCGGTCCTTGGCTCACTCTGGGCAAACTGAGTCAGGAGCTCCAACCCGGGTCTCCCTCAGCCTGTCCCCCTGGCTTCCACGGGGCTGGCTGCCGGGGGACGTGCGAGTGTCAGCACGGCGCCCCCTGCGACCCCGTCAGTGGCAGGTGTCTCTGCCCTGCCGGCTTCCGCGGCCAGTTCTGCGAGAAGGGTGAGTGCTCCGTGCGCCCACGTGCTGCATCCGGCCCCTCACCCTGGCTGCGGGACAGGTGATGCTAAGCCCGCTGCCCCCACCAGGGTGTGAGCCGGGCTCGTTTGGAGAAGGCTGCAGCCAGCAGTGTGACTGCGAGGACGGGGTGCCCTGTGACCCCGTCACCGGCCACTGCCTATGCCCCCCGGGGCTCACGGGGGCCACCTGTGACCTGGGTGAGTCTGGGGTCCCGCTTGGTGGAGGGCATGGGTGCGGGTCTCTGTCAGTGGTATCGACCGTGTTGATGGAGCCCCATCTGTGCCACGGTGTGGCCTGGGCACCGTGCCCAACCCGTCCCTCTGCAGGGGCCCCAGCACGGAGCTCCTGCTCGGGGCTGTCAAGGCCAGTCCTGCCCTCTGGCCCCCACCTGAGTCCCCGGATAGCCTCTCCCTTGGGTGTGGGCTGCTGTCCTAGAGAGAGGCCCCAGTTAGGTGGGAAGGAAACGCGCCAGCCTCCCAGACGTGCCAGGGGAGGAGGCGCCGGCCCTGGGGGCTCCACACACGTCCTCGTGGCTCTTGGCCGTCTTGCCCTGGAGGAGCATCGCTGACCGCCAGCTCCCCTTTGCCGGCCGGGGGCTGGGCGGGAAGGCGGGGCAGTGATTCTGGGCCGGTGCCTGGCGCCTGGCGCTTTCCCATGTGAGAGCTCCTGCAGGACAGGGAAGCTAAGGCCCCAGGTCCTTGCTCCCGCACATCCCCCACGGGGTGGCCCAAAGCCTGGGGTCCCGGCCCCAGGCAGACAGGAGTGGCACTCAGGCCCGTCTCTCCCGCGTCTTGTGCCCTCAGGCTGCAGCAGGGGCTTCTTCGGGCCAGGCTGTGCCTTGCGCTGCTTCTGCGGGGGTGGGGCTGACTGCGACGCTGTCAGTGGGCAGTGCCACTGCGTGGACGGCTACCTGGGGCCCACGTGCCAGCAGGGTGAGTCAGGCTCGGGGGAGCAGAGGGAGGACCCTGTGCTGGCTGGGCCAAAGGTCACCAGCCCGGCGCGGTGTCCGTGGCATCTGCAGGCCTCTGATGGGCCAAGTGTGAACCTCCAGCCCTTGGACCATGGGGCCGGACTCGGCCGTGGGCCAGCCTGACGTGCCCTGCTGACTCCAGGCCCAGACAGCGGCTGGGGTGGGCTCAAACTGCAGAGGGCGGAGCCCCCACGGGCAGGGCTGTGTGATCCAGCGTGGGTGGGCGCAGACACAGCCCACCGCCCCACCCCTGCCTCGCCCTGCGTGTGTGTGAACCAGGGCACGACGGTGCGCTGTGCACGTGTGTGCAGTAGCACAGGCGTGTGCTCCGGTCTGTGCACGCTAGCACCTGCGTGTGTCCCAGTGTGTGCGTGCCAGTGCCTGTGTGTGCTCCCATGCGCACGTGTGCTTCCCGGCATGCCTGTGCTCCAGTGCATACGTGTGCCTGTGTGCACCCACCGGCAGGGTCGGGGAAGGTGCCGTGATGGCACCGTGGCCTCTCAGCCCCCGAGGCTCTGGGGGAATGTGCTGTCAGCAGGCAGAGCTCGGGGTGCCCTGCCCCTCCGGCCAGCTGTGCCCCTCTGGTGTCCCCTGGTCACCTCCCCCAGGTCCAGCCTGCTCCTGGGAAGAGGCAGCACCAAGAGGTCGTGTCTGCCAAGGGAGACCAGAGGCTGGCTTGGGGCCTGTGCCGGGCAGGCGCTGAGATGGGGTGAAGGGGGAGCCAGGCTGTGAGCGGGGATTCCAGTCTGGGCTCCTTGGCTTGGGGACCCCAGACGTGGTCTTCACGTTGTGTGTGCATCTTCTTGAGCCTCGTCAAGGCAGCCCTGGCCCCAGACTGTGAAGCACCTTTAGGGGAGGGATGCCACCTCCCGCAGAGGGGTGGGGTGGGGCAGGTGGAGGCAGAACCTGGGGGGCTGGTGCTGGGATGAACGCTGTCCACGGCGGCACCTGGTGGTCAGGTGTGGTACTGCGCTGCATGCGTCCTGGGCGGCCTTGACCTTTAGCGAGGGTCAGGAGCTGGGGGTTCACCTGCCTGAAGCCCCGTCTGCTTGAGCAGAGCCCTGCTAGGAAGGAGGACAGGCAGGGCCTCACTGCCCCCTGTCCTGGAGTGGACCCTGCTTGGTTCTTCCCCATCCAGCCCGAAGTCCCACCTCCCGGCCTCTCTTCCGGCAGGCAGGGCTGGGGACTTTCATTTGGGGAGGGGGAGAGCCCCATCATTTGCATAGGAGTGAGGTGGGGAGAGGCCATGCAGGGTGGGAGTGGGGGTCCCTGCAGGCCTCGCTGCCCCGTTTCTGTTGCCCACCAAAGGGTGGGGCAGTAGCATGTTTGTCTGCCTTCAGGTGGGCCCTCCCAGTTCCCCGAGACCGCATCCCCAGCCCTGGGCCCAGGTAAGGGGGCCAGGGACATCCCCACATTGCCAGGAGGGTGTCATTTGGTGGCATCGCGTGTTCGTTACCAGCAGACTAAGGCCAGAGGAGGGACGAGGATTGGGCACTTGCGTGGGATCTGGGCCCCACTGGGTGGCGGGCATTCCAGAACCTGGACTTCAGAGGTGAGGCGTGGGGGGCAGCTGGGGAGCAGCGGCTGGGCTGTCTCCCCCCTCTGTCGGGCTGGAGCTGGAAGGACAGGAGGGGAGTCCTGAGCCCAGAGCTCTGAAAACTTGGAGAGCTTGCACCTGCCCCGGGGCTGACCTGCTCTTCTCCTGCCCCTTCAGTGGCTTCACAATCAGCCTCTCACCGCCCCGGCCTCAGCAGCAGCGCAGAGAAGCACTAGCTCAGGGGCAGCCCCCGCCGAGGCCTGTCTCCCAGGAGCCGCTGAGAGGACCCAGGGGGCTTGGTGACCACTGAGGAGGGACGCCGGGGGCCGGGACTCTGGCCCCGCCCTTGTCTCCGAGGCCTGGGGACAGTCGTGCAGCTGCAAGGATCGTCTGGCCACGAGGAGGGAGGCCCTGCCCGGCCGGGCTCTGCAGCACCGGGGCACCGGCGCGGGGACCACAGTGTGGAGGAGGCCCCCCGACCGGCGCCCTGGGGTGGGACTGCGGGCAGGTGTGGGTGCGGGTGCGGGCGTGAGGCCCCTGACCTCGGAGCAGGTTCTTCTGGTGCTAGGCCCTGGGACTGCTGCAGCTCAGCCTGTTTACCTGGAAACAGCTGGGCCGTATTTATGGAAAGGTATTTATGGGCAGCCAGACATGCCCACTGCACCCCTGGGCGCTGGAGGGCTGCCCGCCTCCTGCCCAGCCTGGGAAGCCCTGACTTGGGACTGCGGGGCCCTGAGGGGCCTCTGGGTGGGTGCTTCGGTACCATGTGAAACCCAGGAAGTTAAGAAAGGAGCAGCCACTTCCTCAAGGCCTGTGTGTTCACTGCTTTGTGTGGGCCCCGCGGGGTGGCCTCCTGGGCCTGCCGGCATGAATGCGCCTGACCAGAGAGGCCCGTTTGGCCCCTGTGCCCCTCTGGGGACAGGGGTGCCACACAAGCAAAGTTGGGGTCTATCCCAGTTCCCGGTGCTCTGGAGGGGCATGGTGCCCCGAGACCGAGGAAGCCCTGAGTCCTAGAGCCTGCGTGGGGGAAGCATGGCCCCGAGGGGAGGAGGGCAGGGGTGCTGTTGGGGGCAGCCTGGGCGCCCCCTTACTCCTATCCCTGCCCTATCTTCAGGGTAGAGCCAATGGGGAGGGCTGGACCCAGATTGTCACGCCGGACACTTAGGTCTGGGCTGTAGCCCCCTCTCCCCTCCCCTCCAGCACCAGCCCAGGTAGCTGATGCCTCCAAGGGCAAAGGATCTCATGGGGCAAAATAGGGTGGGTTCTAGAAAGCCCTGTCCCCTTAGACAACTAGTGAACAGCCAGTAGCAGAGGAAACCGAATTAATGGGCCACCGTGTTAAAACTCTGAGGTACATAAATATAATCCATACCCTGGAAGGGGTTGGGGATGGTGGTGGTAACGTGATGCAGGAAGAAGCAGGCCGAGAAGGACCAGCGTCAGGACTGAGCGGGAGGTGTGAGAGCTGGAGTCGGAGGGAGGGCGGCAGGAATCAGGCTGAATAATGGGTTTTCCAGCTCAGGACACTCCCTGGAGGCAGCGTGGAGGCTGAGAGAGAGAAGATACAAAGGAAAGATCGGTAGAAATGGACAAGGGAAGTGTTAACACCCGTGTGTCTGAAGTCCTAGAAGAAGAGGGTAAAAACCATTGACACAAAACAGCAAGTTCTCAGGTCCAAAGCTGGATGATCTCAGATGGAAAGCACTCAAAGTGCAAATAAAATAAAATAAAAAAGCCCTAGTCCAAAGAACTTACAGAATACTAAGTGGCAAGGAGAAATTCTACAATGCCCAGAAAAAACAAACAGGAGTCAAGAGTGACATCTGACTCCACAGCAGAAACGCTGAAAGCGAGAAGATGGTGATGTTGATTTCAAAATGTTGAAGAAAAGATGTAGAAATTTGAATCTCATGGCCTTGAATCATGTGTCCTGCTCAACTGTCACTGAGAAGCAAAGTGGGTGTTGATTCTCAGATGTCCAGGGCCTCGGTGGGCACCGCGCTAGAACCAGACGTGAAGATACACTCAGAGAAGTTTCCCAGCAAGAAGGGAAAGTGTGAGATAGTCACTGCATTTCCCATATGACCTAGTGATTAAGAGAATCAAAACAATCACAGCGGAAGCCAGGTGAGGTGGGAGCTGAGGCAGGTGGGGAAGAGAAAGACACTGATAAAAGGAAGCCAAACCCTAGTGCAGTTGGAGCTGAATAAGAAACTGTGACCTCCGCAAAAATGCTGGCAGGATGTTTAACTTTCAAGTGGGAGGGAATTTGACCTCTCCAGTGGAAGGCAGGAAGAAAGGAAACGTCAAGCAGAATAAGAAAGTAGATTAAAGCCTGATTGAAGTTGTTACAGATGATCAAACATCAGATCCCTAGACTGCATTAAACATTCTTCAACAGCATTTTATTTACAAAAGACATACCTGGAAGGACAGAAGTATAAGCGTACAAAGTAAACAGAAAGAAAGCCGGGCCGTGAGTTTTGCTATTTCAGGGTGAAAAGCATCGTATGTGACTATATATAAATATACGCACATACATGCACCAACAGTTGAGGCTCAGATTCGTAAAGCAGTGGTGGGTGTAAAAGGCGGAAACGATTAAACTGGTGATTTTAATATGCTATTTACAAACGCCAATACAAAAGCAAGACAGCAATGATAACGTTTTAATCATCTTTACACACATGCTGTGTATACCTATGCCTATATTCATTTATTTATATTCATATATATACACATCTATGTTTAAGTCTATGAACTTCACACTCAACGAATGGAGAATAACAGAACATTTAACAAACCTAAAATTCCGTCTTTGAAGAGTAATAAGAATATTCTAACAAGACTGATGATTTTTTTAAACATGAAGCAAGAAAAAAAAATACAGAAGATGGGAGGGTTAACTACAGACACAGAGAATAAGACATAAAAGAGAATATTATGAACAACTACATACCAGTAACTTTGAACACTTAGAAAAATGGGTATGTTTTGGGAAAGTATAAAATGCCAGGATCAGTGTAAGTAGAAATTAAAAACTTGAATAAACTAGTAACTTAAGTAAATGCAAATAGTAGTCACAGCTCCGCCTCCCCCTGTGTCACCAGGAATGCCTGGGACAGGTGTCGGTAAAGGGGGCTGGGCCAGACTTCTGAGACACAGGAACTTGTCTGATGTGAGATGTTCCAGAAACATTAAATAGAGGAAATGCGACTCATTTCAGGAGGCCAGTCCCAACTGGGTTCTACAACCAGGTGAGGGCAGTACGAGAAAAGAAAATTACAGACTCACAACATGTATGCAGAAAGCCTGAGTAAAATATGTCAGCTTCTCAAAACTATTTAGAAAAACCCACTTGATCCAATGGGACTTGGACCTGATTAAAATGAGAGGACAGTTTAACATCAGAAAATGTGTCCATGTGTTTGGGTGACACGAAAAATCACGATGGTCTTGCTAGAAGTAGAAACAGCATTTGATGAAGTTCAGCTCTCTTTCGGATGTAAGTTCTTGGAAAACAGGTTACAGAAAGGCGATTTCTTGGCAATGGACATGTGCTAAGGATATACTAGTTGAGCAGGGAAAATGATGATTCCAGCAAGTGGCCCAGGCCTCCTCGCCCCCAACCTGGGCTCCTGCCTCCCCTCCCCCACATTGCTGGTCTCCTCAGCCCTGATGTGACAGCCTGTATTTCTGGCTGTCCTTCCACATTAGAACTGGGGGCATGGGCTTGGCTTGCGTCATGCTGGGCCACCTGGACAGGACCTGGGTTGGGCCATGTAAACCTCGTGGGAAGAATGAACAAATTCCCTTAAGGATGGAGAATCAGATCGTCACTCACTCCTCCTGACCCCAGCAGAGCTTGGAGGACCCCAGGCTATACCATCAGGTGAGCAAAAGAAGTAAGAGGTGTTCAGACCTGCGGGGAAGGGACAAACCAGCCTGTCGCTATAGGAAAGCTGAGAGGGCCAGAGACAGATTAGCACGATTATAAGAATTTGGCAAAGTGGGCCATAAAATCATATAGTTGATAGGAAACGTATAAAACCTATAAAAATCTGTAGTTCTAAAATACCGCCAATGACCCACTAGAAAACAGAATACAAAATAAGATCCTGTTCAACGTGGCAACAAACCCCGGAAATACCGGAATTTATCTGGCGAGAAGATGGGTGAAGCCCTTCACAGTTTCAGATCTTAAGGGCCAGAAAGTGAGGATGCCGGCCCCGGCCAGCCCTCAAATGGACTTGGTTCCAGTGACGGGGTAGATGGGTGACAACTTGGGGGGAGCGGTTTGGGGTCCAATGTCAGGAATGCTGACAAATAACAGAGAGCCGGGAGGAGGTGAGTGGGGTTCACCGAAACCCAAGGGCTCGCAGGGGTGTGGGTGGAGAAGCAGGATCTGCACATCCAAACACTGGTGCACAGCGTTGCTCCCAAGGGGCAGAAATGGCGGTCCAAGGGCTCTAAGGGAGGCCTGGGGATTGGGGTCCCCCAGGCACCGTTGGGTCCCAGGGGCCTGGGGGCCTTTGGATGCAGTGTAGGCCGAGGGCTGGGCCGCAGTGCCTGTGCCAGCCACCAGGGGCGATAGAGGACAGTGGGGCGGGGTGGGCGGTGGGGGGGGGTGTCTCCCAGCAGGAGGGACCCGTCAGGGATGTTCCCTAGTGGTTGGGAGCAGCCACATGTGCAGAGAGATCCTAAAGCTCATGTTGAGTGCGGTGAGAACGAGGTCACAGGAACATACACCCTTCATATAAATTATGTCCCCCTCTCCATAGAAGGGAAACTGATTTACAAGGACATGCGGCACATGGGAGGGTGGCCTCCAGGCCCTGGGGTGATGAGCTCAACTCAGCCCCTGATGCTCCCCCCAAAGGAGGGCTGGGGGCCATCCAGCTGTGTGACCGCCCACCCCTGGCCTCGGCGCTCCCGCGAACCACACCCCTTGTGCTCCCGCCTCTCCAGGGAGGGCGGAGGGTGCCCACTGCCCCTCGGGGCTGGGCACTGAGGTGCCCAGGGCAGCTCTGGGGAAGGGGCGCTAGCCCCCGCTCCTCACTGCTCCACAGTCACATCCACCCTGGTGGCCCGAGGCGAGAGGCCCCTGTGGAAGGGCTGGGACACCACAGTGTCGTTCCCACTGGACCCCATCTGGACATAGGCTTTGCTGGAGTTGGCTGGGGTCCTAGGAAGCCTCAGTGGCCCCCTGCAAACCCGCTGACCCCACCAGTAAGCAGAGGGCCCTTGGGCCTCTATTTCCCCACTTTGTAACAGGAGGGGCCGGGCTGGATCCATTCCTGGTGTCGCCCCCTCCCCAGTGGAGCAGCTGTGACAGGGTCCTGCATGGGGCCCCCTGTTATCTGGAGGGGGGAGTGTCACTAGGCACCAACACGGAGGACGTCTGTGGTCCTGAGAGGAGCAGCTCGGCAAGAAGGCAGGTCCGAGCTCCCTCCAGCTGGGGGTGGGAGAGTCCCAACTGGCCCTGCCCTGGGAGGGGGTCATGATGATGGGGTCATGACACCAGGGCCCGCAGGGCTGGACCCCAAGCTGAGCAGAGAGGCCCCTCGGAGGGGCCCCAGCAGCCACAGGTGCTGGGGGGAGCCTGGGCTTTCCTCTCACTGCCCACAACCCACCCTTCTAGGCCCCTCCAGGCCTCACCGCAGCTGGGGCCCTGTGCTTCCCGATTCTGCTGGGAGGGTTTTTGTCCCGAGCTGGCCTGGTCTGGCCCTCCCCAGGTGGACCCAGCCACCAGCAGCCCCGTCTCCAGTGACAGCCCCTCCCCAGGGTCCTGGGATGTCCTTCCTCCAGGCTAAGCATTCTTAACCTCTGCCTCCGAGGTAGAGGGCCTGCATCCACTTTGCAGAAGGAAACTGGGCTGAGGTCACTGACCCCAGGTCACTAAAGCAAGGACGTTGCCCAGGGCTTTTCCAATCAACTGAAAATGTACCTGGCAACCGATGGGCGGTGGGCTGGCCTGCCCTCCCCGAGAGTCAGGGGTCAGTGGTGAGAAGGACTAGGCAGGCTGCAGGCAGCTGGGCTTACACACCGATGCTGCCCACCTGCTCCTGCCCAGGGCACGCGCGCACACGCACACATACACACACACCTGCACCTCACCCTGGTCACTAGCTTGCCCCACGGCAGCTCCAGGAAAAGCGCAGGAGTTGGCTCACAGGTGGGAAAATGCAGGCCCCAGGTTTCCACCTGTCCAGGAAGTAGGAGCTGGGCCTGATCTCTGCTGACCCCGCCCCCCAGGTCACGCCTCTTTCACCGAGCCTGGCCCTGCGCCACCCCCCACCCTGCAGAGCTCCCTAGCAGGATGTTCCTTCTGGCTGCCCCAGGCCATGGAGGTCACCTTGGAGGTTAAAGGGAGGAGCTGCCCCTCCCTTCTGGTGCTGAACCTGGTTCAGTGGGCGGGGCTGGGATAAGCTCCACCCCCACCCAGTCCCCTCCCCCTGGCCCAGCGCACTCCTCCACTTCCTCCTGCAGCCAGCCCCAGGGATGGAAGTGACAGAGAGCTGGCCTCCCTGAGTCACCCAATTCTGGTCAGCGGGTGGGGATCCACACCCCAACTTTCAAAGGAAGACAGGGCCCCAGCAGATCGTCAGGAGAACGCCGGGAGCCCCACCCCAAGGACAGCACTGCCTAAGCGAGAAGGGCAACGGGCATGGGTGTGGGAATTGGGAGGGCTAGCAGGGGGCTTCCCGGGGGAGCAGACCTGTTCTCCTCGCACCTGGCCCAGCAGCGCCCTGCCACCCAGGTGGCCATCACCCTCTCGTGGGAAGCAGGACCCTTCTTCCCCAGCCCAGAGGCCAGGCCAGCCTGCCTCTCCCCACCTGCGTGTCCCAGGGGATCCTCAGGGAGCAGACCAGCTGGCAGGTGAGGGATGAGAGGACACCCCAGAGGGGTTCCCACAGCCTATGCCGTGTCCCCGAGTCCTCCAGACCCACCGGCCAGGCTCAGCCTCAAGGGGCTTCACGGGGATGGCCTTGCCCATGATGCTGCAGGTGGACAGATGGGGCAGGGCCAAGGACTAACACAGGGTGACCATGAATGGGGGCCCAGCACAGGTGACCACACAGAGGGGGACCAGTCCCGCCCACAGCACGTTGGGAATTTCTCAGGGACTGGTATGGCCCTTGCTGGGGCTCACAAATGTGCAAATCCAGGTGTTAAAGAAATACTTTAATGTCTCAAGTCACAATTCCAGTGCTGGCACTGCAGGGTCACCTGCCGGCAGCTGGGCCTCCTCTGGGAACATGGGGCAGCCCTGGGTACTCAAGGCTGGGGCAGGAGGGGTGCAGGAGGGAGAGCCCTCCAGGTCATCCCTGCTCTTCTCAGGGCCAACCGCCTCGATCACACGCCCATGGCATAACTGCCCCGTGGGTGCACAGGGGGCAGGGCGGGGCAGCCAGGAGCTGGGGGAGGGCGTAGCCAGCAAGCAGGCCTGGCTGGGCTCCTCCCAGGGACGCAGCCTGGGGTCAGGGCTGGCACGGCTCCTGAGCTTGTCAGGATGCTCCCCCGAGGGCGTGTGACCTTCCTCCTTGGAAGTGTCCGGAGCCTGCGCCGCAGCCCATGCGGCCTTGGGAGGCCGGGGACCTTTCAGGCCATGGGGGCAAGCCCACTTTGCTCCCAGGGGACGGACTCCACTTGCTGGAGTGCGGACCAAAGCTGCACGGCTGCAGCCTGGCCTGGCGAGGTGCCAGCAGATGCGGCTACACGTCCGTCTCCACCCGCAGCCGCTCCATCCTGCGCATGTTGCCCTCCACGGCCACGCGGCTGGTGATGCTCCGGGCTAAGTCCTCAGGGAACCAGCCCGTCTCTCCATCCCGCAGCCTCTCGCCATAGAACCATCCTGGACCCAGACACGGGGCAGGTGAGAGCAGGGTCCTGGGCACCAGGCAGGGACCCCTGTGTCGGCTCCCCCTCGGAGCTGCTGTTCCAGAAGACGCCAGGGCCAGGCATCCCTTGGAGCAGACCCCCCTCCCCGTCTTGCTCAAGGTCACGTGGGCACCTGGTCTTCCATCAGGTGCTCGGCCCCAACACTGGACTCAGGGGCTGAGCTCACTCCAACCAGCTTGGTCTGTCCTGTGCAGGTACTTGCAGGGGCCACCCTCCCGCTTAGGATACAGAGTGACCAAGAACCCACTTTTGATCCTGCAACTAGGGTACATTTGAGATGTCCTTGAGAGAGGGTACTGATGGGAGCCCTGGAATCAGGCCCACTGTGAGTACATACAGTGCCTACTTCGGGGGTAGGGGGCACTCAGGGCAGCTGCCCATGCCAGTGTGCTCTGGACCCTTGCTGCGGCCCCCAGACTCTCACTCAGCACCAGCCTGCCCGGCCCCTCTCCCACCTGCCCCACGTGCATCCCCCAGGCCCCTTCCCCTGTGCTCACCGTCCTCTTGCTCCAGGATCAGGACCACATCTGCCTGCTGCAGTGTGATCTCGTCCACCTGCTTGGCCAGGTAGGCCTTGGTGATCTCCACCTGGAGCAGGTCTGGCGGGGAAGGCAGGCATCAGAAGCAGGACTATTCCAGGGAGGGGGTGGGCCGGGAGCCCTGCAGCCCCGAGAGGGCAGGGCTCCAGTCCCAACACACCCCCTGTGGCTTGGTCTCGGTGGGGCCCAGGGGCCCCCAGGTGTCCCAGCACACGGTCACGTGGCAGCTTCCCTCCGGCTAAAGCTGGGACCCCTCCAGAGGCTGCAGGACTTGCTGCTCCCACTTTCAGGGCCCAAACGCCCAGCACCGGCAGAGGGTGTGCCCAGCTTCTAAGGGGCCAGGCAGGGCCCGAGCGGGGTGACAGCTCTACGGGCCAGCCCACTCCAGCTCCTTGGCCTCAGTTTCCCCAGCTACTGAGCAGCAGGGAGGACGGGGCCCTGAGACAGAGCTGGGCCTGTGTGTGCAGATGAACACACGCGTACCTGGGACTGGGGCCCCTCACCTGGCAGGTCACCCTGGGGCCAGGCTGTGGGATGGACAGAGGGCTGGACGGCACCTCTCCCCTCCAGGCCACCCCCCCCATCAGGGCCGGGAAGGGGTTGTGAGCCCTGCTGGGTTCGGGGCAGGCGCTCACCTCCTTTGTTAGTGGGGCCCGGCCGCTGCCTCTCCCGGTGCGTGAGCGCTGTGATCCACCGCGCGCGGTCACTCCTGGGGGCAGAGCGCGCGTGAGCGAGGCCCGAGGCCGATCCTACCAGCTGGCGACCTCTGCTTCACACTCCCCACCCAGTGCGGCACGGTGGGAGGGTCGGGGTGTCCCTGAGCCCCCCACAGCCTTCGAGGTGGGAAGGCAGTGGGGTGAAGCCTTCCGCTGCCCGGGTGCACTTTGGTGAGCTGGCCGGGAGCTGGAGGTGTAAGTGGGCGGCCCCTCTGGTCTCCCTGACCCACTGCGCTGGGGGCCGAGGCGCAGGAAATCACAGGCTCGGGAAGGAGCGGCAGGCAGGCCGCCCCCAGGCAGGCTGACCCCGAGTCACATCTGGCCAGGGACACGGAGTCGGGCAGCGGCTGCACCCACAGGACCCAGGCTGCCCTGTTTCCCGGCGCTGGACCCCAAGCGCCCTGCCCTGTCAGTTTGCTGTTAGAAACACTCAGCCTCAGCTTCGCACCTGGAAAGGGGGCCGTGCTGGAGGTAGCGTGGAAACCCAGCCAGCACCTTTCTGTGCGCTGGTCCCCCCACCATCTGACCTCACTGCCCTGCATGACCCCCACCCTGTGCTCCAGCCCTGTGTCCTCCTGGCAGGGGCCTCCTGCCTCAGGGCCTTTGCACTGCCGTGCCTCTGCTGAAGGCCCCTCCCCAGGGCCCCCACCCGGTACTCCCTCCCCTGCCTTGTTTCTCCTTAGTCCTCTCCCCTTGGACACACAGGACAGTTCAGCCGTGCATTTTGCAGCTGGAGTGTCCCCTTCCCGGGAGTGTGAACTGCTTGAGGACTAGGCCGTCCCTGGCACAGTGCGGTGCCCGGAACCCTGGATCAGGCATCCCGTCCCCACGGAGCTCTCAGGACCGCCCCCGCGGAGCCCCCCCATCTTACGCGGAGTCGGAGGATAGCAGCATCTTCCCCTGGCGGCCCTCGCTGTTGTGCAGCAGGGTCAGCTGGAAGGCGTACGGCACGAAGGAGCTGCGGTTGCCGCCCCCCGGCAGAGCGGCCTCCGAGGGCTCCATCTTCTGCACCTGGATGTGGTCCAGCTGGGCGTAGTCCTGGACCACGAAGCTGTCCTCGCTGCAGGGAGACAGGCGGTTGGCCAGATGCTGCAGAGGTCTGTGGGCAGCCTGAGGGCCAGCCAGCCGGAAGGATGCTCCCGAGAGCCGGCCCCAGCCCACCTCCCTGGCCCCCAGGCCACGGCTGCCGCCTGCTCCCCACTGCAAGGCCATGCAGCCTGGCGACCACGGGCGGGGCCCACCTCTTCTTCTTGGTGACCACGAGGACGTCGTTGAACAGGAACAGGTAGCATGTCGGCCGGCTGGCGAGTTTTCGGAAAAGCCCGGTTTCTTCCACCACGAAGAGCTCCCCGCGCTTCAGCAGCCAGCGGGAAGCAGAGATCAGTGGGAGGGACTGGGGCAGAGCGGGGACACGGGTGAGTCCCGGGGGGGGTGGGTGGCCGGGCTGTGCAGCCACGGGGATGAGCCCTGCCTCTGTGAACGGGGTGCCCAGGCCTCCCTGGGCTGCACCGAGGAAGGGAGCGTGACTGCCCAGGCCGCAGACAAAGGGCTGTTCAGGCCGTGAACAGGAGATCAGGGGGCGGCTGCTCTGTGCCTGGCCCGGGCCCAGACCCTGTGCAGCGACCCAGGACAGGCCTGTCCTGCTTCCAGCCAGGCCCAGGGGCCCACAGGGCACCTACCGAGGGCTCCCCTCAAACCAGGGGGCGAAGGCTGCTCTGGGAAGCCTCCTGGCCCACCTCACACCAAGCAGGGGGCTCGGCTCGGCTGCTTCTACGCAGACTGCAAGGAGCCCCCTGATCTGCGGGGCCACATCTGGCATCCAGGGGCCTTTGCTGCAAACGGAGCTCCCTCCCCTTCTGCGGCCTAGAGAACGGGCCCGGCTAAGGACGTGGGTCCCGTGTCGCCATGGCCGGTGCTCAGACAGCCTACCGCCAGCGAGGCTGGCGCTCTGGCGTGTCAAGCTGGAAGGGGAGGGGCAGGCAGGGCAGGCTTGGTGGGGAGGGAGCCAGGAGGCCCTGCCCACCAGCCTCTGCTCCCCTGACACGCCCCACCGGACACCCCACCCCTCCTGGGGCTCTGAGCCCCCGCACCCCGACCTGGGCCAGCTGCTCTCCTGCCCTCATGCCCTCCAGTTTCGAGACATGGGGGTAGAGGGGTGAGAGGCCCGCTCAGGGGTCAGCCAGGCCCAGGGTTGGGTCTTTGCTCTGGTCGGGGGCGTATTTCACCCCAAACGTGACATCTGCTGCCCGGCCGAGGAGAGGCTCAAGACCCCGGCCAAGGGTGTGGGCTCAGTGGGGCCGTGGCCATCATCACCCAAACGCCTCCTCTGTGAAGCCACTCTGACTCACCCCAAGGAGCCTGCTGCCCTTGTCCGAGCCTCTGTGCCCTCCCTGCACTGCCCTCTGGCCCCGCCCACGGCACTGGTTCCCATCGGCTCCAGCCTGCCAGGCCGCCTCTGGGGGCTGGAGGTCAGCAGCTCAGCCTGATTGATGATAAGCTGAGGGCGGGCCCATAGAGCTGCCCCAGGGACCCTCTGAGTCTCCTGCCCACCCGCCGGCCCACAGAGCTCTGCTGCAGCCAGGCCAGTGGGGGGAGGGGAGAGCAGGGCAGTGGGGCGGGGCAGAGGCTGCCTCCAGGCCCGATTCTGGAGAGCAGCTCCCACTTTGCCGGACAGCCCGAGTTGCTGCTGGGGCAGCCCCAGGACAGCACAAGGATGGGCTTGTCTGTGGGATGGTGGGGGAGCCCTGTGGGCAGAGGTCTGAGCTCTGCCTGCTTGGGAGGAGCTGTAGGCTGCCTAGAGCCCCGCCCCCAGGACTGACAGACCCATCTTGGCCCCAGCGGGAAGCCTGAGCTGGCCCTGAGGTCATCCAGCCCCTGCTCCCAGCACAGCTGGCAAGGAGCCTGGGCCCAGGCTGAGCCCTGCGACGGGGCCTGCCGCTGGCTCCCACTCACACAGCCCCGGGGTCTGCCCTCTGCCCCTGCAGCTCTGGGGGTGGGGGCAGCGGCCAGAGAGAGACCCACCGCAGGCAAGGGGGCGGTGGAGCTGAGACCTGAGGCCAAGGGGCAACGCTCTCAGGTGGGAAGAGGCCTGGGGAGGTCGAGGCGGAGGCCTGGCCCCGGGCTTCACCGGCGGGGAGGGGGGTGGCACCCCCAGAGGCCTCTCTCCAGCCCGCACGCCGGGGGGCGGTGACCCCTGACCGCACACAGAGCCGGGCCTGGGGACAGGTCAGGGGCCGCTGGGGACCGCCTACCTTGACCTTACTGAAGTCCAGCTGTGTGTGCAGCGTGTACATCTGCTCCGTGCGCTCCATCTTGTGGGCCCCCTCGTTGCACTGCTTCACCAGCTACAGGGCACGCACACGAGAGCAGGTGCTGAGGGCCGGCCCACAGCCTGGCGCCAGACCCCAGCCCCGCCCCGTCCAGCCCCGCCTGGCCACCCGCGGCACCGGCCCTCACGGCTGTCCTGGTCCCTGCCCTGCCCCGGGCTCACCGACTGTGTGAGCGGCTCTCTCTCTGAGCCTCAGTTTCCCCACCTGCACAGTGAGGAGCTGGGGAGGGACCGCCTGGAAACCCTCTCTGCCCCGCTCTCAGGGTCTCTGCCGACGGGTGGGCGTGGGGACAGAGCTCGGGGCTGGGCTGGGGCTGGGCGCCGCCTCCCCTACCCTGGACCCCTCACCTTGCTGATGGCCTTGAGCGCACGGCTGGCGGCCTTGTATCTCTCGGGGTGGCCCTGAGTCTTGAGGCAGAGTGTCTGCAGGAAGAGACCAGACGTGAGAAGCCACAGGTAGCCTTCTGCACCCCGGCTCAGGGGCCTGCCTGGGGCAGGGGCTCCCCTACCAACGCCAGCCCCCAGGGGGGCACCCAGGCCCCACCCCTTCAGTCCTTGGCTGTGGTGCTCCAGCCTGGGAGGCCCCTGAAGCCTCTATTTCTCCACTTCCCAGAGGGCCCCGGAGGGTCTGATATCCTGTCTGCCTGGGATGTTGACTCACTGAGCACGGGCCACATGCTGCCTCTCAGAGCTCAGCTGGGCTCCTGCCACGTGCAGGCTCTTGTGTGCATGTGTGTGTACGTGTACCTTTCACCCCACAAGGCCCTCTGCCCCGTGAGCTGGCATCTCAGAGCACGAGCCACTCCAGGAAGCCCCTTGGAGCCCCTCTGTCCACAAAACGGGGACGGTGACAGTGCCTGGGTCACCCCAGACCCACGCCCAGGACAACCGGCCGAGGGTAGGAGGAAGCAACAGCCCTGACTGATGCTCGGCAGGGGTCTGGGCGACACCGGATCAGACTCAGGACATGAATGAACCCCGTAACCATCAAGTAAGTGAACAAAAGTCCACCAAGCGCTGGAAGAGCTCCCAGCAGAGAGAGTTCTACGGGCAGTGCTGCTGCTGAAAGTGGGCACACCGGTCACTGTGGCGATCAAAGCCGTCTTGTAAGTGTCCTCATAACCGTACATAACACAGACGGAGCGGGGGGAGAAGGTCAGGAGGGAGCAGTGCTCTGCCGCAGAGGGGCCCCGGGCCCCCTGCCTGCCCGCGGCCGCGGCCAGGCACTCACGTCCGTCAGGAGGGAGCAATGCTCTGCCTGCAGAGGGACCCCAGGCCCCCTGCCTGCCCGGGGCTGCGGCTGGGCACTCACGTCTGTCAGGAGGGAGCAATGCTCTGCCTGCAGATGGGCCCCGGGCCCCCTGCCTGCCCGCGGCCGTGGCCGGGCACTCACGTCCGTCAGGAGGGAGCAATGCTCTGCCGCAGATGGGCCCCGGGCCCCCTGCCTGCCCGGGGCCGCGGCCGGGCACTCACGTCCGTCAGGAGGGAGCAATGCTCTGCCTGCAGAGGGACCCCAGGCCCCCTGCCTGCCCGGGGCCGCGGCTGGGCACTCACGTCCGTCAGGAGGGGGCAATGCTCTGCCTGCAGAGGGACCCCGGGCCCCCTGCCTGCCCAGGGCCGCGGCCGGGCACTCACGTCCGTCAGGAGGGGCAGCCGGGTCACCCTCTGCATGGGCAGGATCAGGAAGGAGATCATGGGCAGGCCCCCGCACGCGGGCCGCTGCTCGATCTCCCTCAGGGCCTCTCGGAAGGCGGCGCTGCTGCTTCTGCGACAGAGAAAGGGGTTCTCAGCTGCGGCGGGCGGCGCGGCCAGTCCATCGAGAGAGATCGGGCGGAAGCTGCGGAAGCCGGGCCGCGAGCAGCAACGTGCCCCGCGACAAGGGGCCGGAGCCTCCCGAGGCCACCCCGCCGGCCCCGTCCCGGGCCCCGGGGCCAGCTCACGTCAGCCGCTGCAGGGCGCGCTGCTGGTAGACCTCGTTGGAGCAGTAGGAGACGTAGGGGTGGAAGTGCCGCTCGGCGTGCTCCTCCAGGATGTCGCTGATGTCCTCCACGCACACCTGAGCCTTGTGCCGCTGCTCCAGGTCTTCGAAGAACCTGTGGGGGCGCGGGTGAGGCCCCAGGGCTGCTGGCCTGCCCGCGGCCCTGCACGTGTGAGCGCGCACACGCGCACGCACACGTGCGCACACACACGCATATGCACACACACACAGCAAGGCTCCCAGATGCACCCACACCAGGGGCTGGGTGGGTCAGCTGCCAGGGCGCTCCCGGGAGAAGCCCAGGACAGATTAGCTCCTTAAACCCGAAATAACTGGGCACACGCCCATGGCTAAATCCAAGGTCACTTCCTGCTAGAGTCTTGCAGATTCTAGCCGGCATCATGGGGAGCAGACAGGTAGGACAAAAAATTTGCCACTTTGACTGGATTCCCTGGGACTTGGGTCAGAATTGCCAGGAGCCACCTGGAGCCCCGGCCCCCTCTGCCCAGTGCAAGGCAGGGGCAGGGGTTCTGCTCCTTGCAGGTGATTGGGGTCTGACACCTGATCATCTCCCATGCCTCACCCCAGTCTGCAAGGGGGCAGGTATGGGACCCACCCCCTCAGGTTAGGGAGGGGACGCTGAGGCTCAGGGCGACGCCAGAGGGTGTTATGGGGTCGCTAGGGTGCAGGGCAGTGAGGGGCTGGACCCAACAGGTGCTACCTGGACCTCGCCCTCCATGGGAGTAAACACACACACACACACACACACTTGCTGCCACACACGCATGCACATGAACACACACACACACACACACACACACACAGGCCCTGGCAGGCCTGCAGCTACACACCCGGCCCCTCCTCCACCTCCTGGCCCTGCAACCAGAGCCCTGGGCCAGGCACCAAACACCTCGGCGCGGAACACGACCTGGGGCTGCAACTCAAGGCCGCCTCCTGCCTGCTCCGTCCCGCGGGCACCTCACGCCTCGTCATTGGCCCTCTGCGCTTGCACGTCCCCAGGGCCAGCTCTTGGTGGCCGCGGGGCCCGTGAGGTTCTCGCGCTCCCTGCCCCCCGAGGGCTGCTCCGGACCGTCCATCCGCACTCGCAGACCAGGGTCACCCAGAGCCCCAGCCTTCCCACCCTCGAGAGCCTGCGCCGTCGGGTGCCGGGCCGACGGGCTGGGCCCGGGCCCGACCTCCTGCTGGCGCTCAGGACGTCCGTGATGTTGGAGAAGAGGTGGTGGTGCTCTGTCTGGGTCATGGTCGCCCGCAGCTCCGGGGACTGCAGGAACTCGGCCACCAGGATGCCGAGGCTGTGCTGGTACGAGTACTCGGACGTGAGGATCTCGAAGATGGCCTGGCGCGAGAGCAGAGCGGGTGTGGGGGCAGCCGCGCTCGCCAGGCCCTGCCCGGAGCTGCCTGCCACACAAGGGGCCTGGCCCAGGGTGCGCGGGTGACAAGTGCTCAGGCCACAGGGATATGATCGGGGGGCAGGGGGCAGGTCGGGACTCGGGCCCCCTGGACAGGACGCTGGCTGGGGCTGTCCGCACGGCCGTGGGGACGTGAGCCCGAGTCCTGGGCTTGCACTCTGGCTCGGCCACTGATGATCTGTGGCGCCGGCAAGGACTCCCACCCTCGCCCGGAAAGTGGGTAACGGTAGCCCCCCTAGCCCACACCCCGGCCAGGGCATCAGCCATCGCTGGATACCAGGAGGCAGCTAATGGGTGGGTGGGCGATGTCACCATGGCTGGGGTCCCCACGCCCCCCACCGGCGTGTCAGCAGCAGGGCCACGCCCCCAGCCCACCCCTCACCTCCTGCCTCTTGTGCTCCTCGGCGGGCAGCTTGTCCAGGATGCCCGACTCCACCACCTGAGGACGGCACGGGCTCGAGTCACGGGAAGCTCATCCTCCCACCGGACCAGAGCCAGCACGGAGCCAGAGACGTGAGGCTGTCCGGGCAGAGCCGCCCCTCGTGGGACACCTGGGACCGCCGAGCTGGCCTGTCCCTGCTCGGTCCCCTCACCCAGGTCTCTCTTCTCCATGGACACCTTCCCTCTCAGAGGGGCCCTGGGGCAGCCAAGGAAGGGCATGGGCGTCCGGAGGGAAAGGCCTCTCCAGGGGTGGGAAGGGGGCTCTGTCCCACAGAGCTGCCCCGGGCTGGGAGGTGGTGGAGAGACTCAGAACCACCCAGGAAAGCGGAGGGGCGTGCCGAGCACGGGGCCACGACGCGGGCACACCTGGGCCAGGTGAGTGCCCGGAGGTAGGGGTGACACTGTTCCAGCATGGCGCACCGCCCCGCTCTCCGCCCCCCAGGCCCCCTGGCCCCGGCTGCCCCGGCGGGAGCGTGGCTCACTCGGCCACACTATGCCCGCCGAGTGCCTGCAGAGCCTGCCGGGGGCGACCCTCTGCAGGACCAGGGCCACCTGATTCGTGCTCCCCCCCCACCGGGCTGGGCGGAGGCTGCCAGCAGCGTTTGAGCTGGGAAGGTAAATCCTACGCCTCCTCAGACCCAGAGGCTTGGCCGAGAAACCTAAGCTCAGGTGACCGGGAGCAGAACCTCTGGCAGTGTTTCTAGGATAAACTGTCCTAGATCCCACCCCCGACCCGGGAGATCGCGCACATGCACCTCCGGGCACGCAGCTGGCACCTGGCAGGTGGGAACACACGTGCACTTCCGGAACTTTTCATCTGCCTGCCCTAACCCCCGCCCCATCTTGGGCCCTCCCTGGCCGGCGGCCCCATGGCATGCAGTGTCCTGGAGCTCAGTGGGCGGTCACGGTGCCTCAGCCCCTCTCCTGCCCCACGGGATGCAAATGAGGAGGCCTGTTGTACCGCAGACAGAAGCAACGGCCAGATGCCCCTCCCTGCTGCCCACCGCGCCCACAGCCCGCACTGCAGCTCCGTCCCTCGGCTCCCAGGGGACGGAGTCAGGAGTCTGTCTGCGCCACGGCCAGCTGCGCCCTCCTGGGGTAGCGAGAGCTGCCTCCCTGGGTACCTGCTTGGAGCACCGGCGCCTCTGTCCCAGCCATGCTCCACCGAGAACCCATAGCCCTGCGGGGCAGGGACCAGCCCCCTTTTCAGACGTGGAAGGTGAGGGGGCGCCTGGCAGTGGCACGCAGCTCCGGCCGGGCCTCTCCCCTCCCCTCTGGCCTCCTCACTCGGACCCTCCTGGCACTTTCTGGGCACAGCGCCCTGGGAGGAGGTCCCCTGTGCCCCCAGCTCCCTACAGGTCAGCCTGAGCAGGGCGCTCAGGGAGGTTGGGGGATTCACCCGTGGGACGACCGTCACACACACACAGGTGACACAGGCCCCTAACCCCTCTCCCCCCCAGCGACCACCCCCACGGGGCCCCGCAGGGCAGGGCAGCTCTGAGGCACCAGGAAGATCCGCCTGCCAGCTGGGCGCAGACGGGGCGTTTCTGGGAGGCCCACCCACGGGCCCGGGAAAAGGGCCTCTCCCGCCATCCCGGCCCCACCTCTGGGAGCTGGCTCCAGGTGATCTGGGGCGGCCGGTAGCTCTTGACCACGACGTGGACATCCACCTTCTGGGTTCCTTCAGGGCTGGAGGCCTCATCGAGCAAGTCATCGTCGGACTCGTGGCTGGTGTTCAGGCCGCGCTCCTGGATCTCCTGGTAGAACCGGGGATCTGGGGACAGGGGGTGTGTGTCACCTGCAGGCCTGGGGGCTCTGAGCGGTCCTGGCCCCCCGGGAACCCACCCGCTGAGTCCTCCCAAGGAGGCCCTGAGAGCGTCAGGTAGCACAGGGCCCCCCAGAGCAGGCTCCCCTCGGGCCAGCCGGCTCCCACAGCTGAGCTGGCCGAGCCCAGGGCAGGGGTGGCGTCCCCGTGCAGAAGGTGGCACCTTCAGACCAGGGCTGAGCCAACACATCAGAGAGTGGCACGGGCCAAACTGCATGGCCTTGGGGAGGCGGACTGGGCAGGGGCCGTCCCCAGGTCGGCCGAGGGCGCTCGAGGCTGGCTCCTGAGAGCCCCCCAACGCGAGGTGAGGTGTCCCGCTCTCCGGCTCTGCAGTGGCCACGCGCTCAGCAGCCCCGCTAGGCGGGTGCATGGCTCGGGGCGGCTCTGAGGGATCCCCTCTTTGCCGCTCCTTCCCGCCCTGGCTCCGAGAGCTGGGACATCCCTGCTGCTGTCCTGGGGGACGAGGCCCGATCCTGAGGCCTCCCCACGCCTGGACCTGTGGCTGTCCACGGAGGTTGGGGCTAGCAGGGAGGGGGCCCTTTCTGGCTGGGGCCCCTTACACCCACTGGCTGCTCCATCCAGGCTGGGCGGGCACCTACCCTCCAACTCCCATGGGGTCCTGCTGGCATCCCACCCCTCGGCAGGCTGAAGGCACTGCTCCGGGCCCTGCCACGGCCCAGGTGTCACCCATGGCCCCTGAGACTTTAACACTGGGTCCCTGTGGCCTGTGTCTGCACCCCAGGCCCAGGGCCCTCTGCCTGGCCTTGGTCCCACCGGCAGGGCCTGGAGCACACAGTGTGCTTGACAAACATCTGCTGAGGGTGAGTGGGGAGGCTCTGTCTGCCCGCTGCCCCTGGGACAGCACAGAGTCCAAGGGAACTTTCTAGGCCCATCAGAGCTGCAGGGTCAGATGGGCCACCAGGCCCTCCATTCCCCGGAGGGAACCCATCCAGCACGTAGTTCTCCGTCTCCCCCAGGATGCCCAAGTGAGACCAGCCTCCCCAGGGCCCAGCCCGGCCGCAGTGCCGCCCGACGGCGCCCCTTGGCCACACTCACCGTCCTTGAAGGAGCCCTTGTGTGCGCGTTTCCGCCCCAGCGTCTTCTGTGCAGAGAGACCCAGAGACATGGGCAGTCAGCAGGGAGGAGGGGCAGCGGGCAGCAGCCCCTGCACCTGGGCCCAGAGACCAGACCCTCCACATGTGACGCCACGCCCAACACGAGGGGCCTCTGCTGGGCATGCAGAAGGTGCTTAATAAACGTCGGCTCCACGAGGGAGGCGGGGCCGCCAAGCAGAGGCCAGGGCAGGTAGGACGGGGTGGGATGGGGCTCAGAGCAGGCAGGGCAGGTGACCCAGGTCTGGGCAGGCCCAGGAGGGCTGCCGAGAGGGGATGCTCAGGAAGGTGGGCCTGGAGGGAAGCCGAGGCAGCACAGGTGTGGCTGGGAGATGGCCTAGAAGGGACACTGGGGTGGGAGCCGGGGCCGCACGAGGGCCCCACGAGTCCGGGACCTGGGGGGGCAGGAAGAGCAGAGCCTGGCGGGTTGGCGTCCAGCCCCAGCACAGGCCCGGGGTCCCAGCAACTGCTGGTGGGGCTGCAGGGGTGAATTGGGGGCAGGCAGGGCTCTCAGGGCCCCATACCCTGGTCCTTCCAGTTGCCACTAAGAGCCCGCTTCCTTGGCTGGGACGCCATTTCCCCTGACCCACAGGTGCACGGGTTCCAGGAAAGCGGGACCTGGTTTCCTGAGACAAGTTGGAGCCTGAAACTCCCCGCACTGGTCTGGAATGTGTGGTGCCCCCAGCCGCACCCGGCTGCTCTCCCTGCTGCCCGGCACCCCCCAGCGTCCCCACCCCTTCCACCTCCAGGCCCGGGCACCTGCTGTCTCCGCAGCCCCTCCTCCACCTGGTTCCCATCCTGTGTCCACGCCTCTACTTTAACCCTCTCTTTTCCAGGACCCCTGCCCACCCCCCAGGCCCTGGGCTCCTGGGGAGCCCCACCTCTGTGCTCTCTCAGCACCCTGAGCACCCCCAGCCCAGCCCATGGGGCCCCACCACCCTGGGAGCTCTCCTGGGGCCTGCTCACTGGGTGCGTGAGGCCTCAGGAAACGTTGGCTGGCTGCATGAATCAAGCATGAATGAACATCGGACCCTGCAGGCCTGGCCCTGGGTGGGCGTGGAGGTGCCGGGGTCCAGGCTCTCCGGCGTGCACGGCAGGGGCTGTGCCCTGCCTCGCAGGCCAGGGGTGTCTCTAGCCCAAGGACAGTGGCCCTCCCCGCCCTGCCCCTCTGCACGCTGGGTCACCAGCATTCTGACAGGTGGTCTGGGCTTCTCCCCAGGTCAGGGCCAGGGCTCATGGTCTGGGCAGAAGCCCGTGGCGGAGGAGGCCACCGGGACGGCACCTGTGGGCGCAGAGAGCCCTGAGCCGGCGGTCAGGCAGGGCAGGGAGGGAGAGCGTGCAGGGGAGCAGCCGACTTCCGAGCTGCCACAAGCCCTCCTGAGTCCCCGATGGGAGCCCCTCGGGCAGACAGATCCCAGGCCAGGCGATGCTGCAAAGCCATGATTGAAATCTGTCCTTCAGATGGGCTGGCTCCCCCTCGGTGCTCAGAGGGACTTGGAGAGAAGGGCTGGTTCCTCCCCGGGCTCTGCTCCCCGCTGTGGCTGAGAGCCGGGGTCCTGGGTAAAACCTTCGATCTTCCTGAGCCTCAGCTGCCTCGTCTATAAAATGGGGACATTCACACTCTGCTCACGGCCTGGCTGTAGAGCTTAACTGGAATAAACCCTCCCAGGAGCCTGCACAAGGTGGGCGGCTGCATGATGATGTGAAGGTGTGTTCGGGCCCCTTCCCTGCCCACAAGCTCCCGAGGCCCCTTGAGGCACGGCCCCCACCCCGTTGCCCAGGCGCACGAGCCCCCTACCTTATTTTTGGCCGCGGACCGAGCAGGAGGCTGGCTGGGCTCCTCGGCCAGAGCCGGGATCTTGGGGCTGAGCTGGACGGGGCCGCCCTCGCCGCCGGGGGTCCCCAGCCCCTTCATGGCCGCCCGGTAGGATTGGTTCCTCAGATTTCGTCTCAGCATCCCCCCAGGACCCGTGTCCACGTCCATGTCGTCCAGGGAGAAGCTGGGGGCCGAGAGGAGCCGGGGGTCCCGCCGGGCAGCCTCTTTGCTGAGCATGGCCGCCCCAAAGCTCTGATGGCGGGCCGGGGTCTTAGCCTTGCTGGACACAGCCAGGCTCCGGGGGATCAGCTGCTGAGTGCCCATCTTGAGGGCTGCCGGGCTCTGCGTGCTCAGGACGATGGTCCTCAGCTCCTGGGCCTCAGGGGATGGCGACGGGGGCACCGGACTGTCGGGCTGGAAGGCCGCATTGCTCCTGCTTTGCAGGGAGCCCCGGACCATCGGGAGCCCAGATGCTGGGTTTCCCTCGGTGTCGAGCTTTAGCTCCGAGTGGAAGCGGTATTCCAGGAGCTTCTCCTCCAAGGAGCTGTCCGAGTGCTGCTGGGACATGCTGAGTGGCCGCGGGGACCTGGGGGAAAGGACAGAGGTGAGGGCAGCCCTGCTGCAGCCGGAGCCTGAGGTACGGCTGCCAGGATGCGGTGCTCAAAGGCTGGCTTCGCAGCCCGGAGCTGAGCTGCTACGCCCTGTGCCTCACTTTAAAAATCTGTAAAATGGGTACAGTAATAAGCACCCAGCTTCCTGAGGATGCTGGGAAAGGTGGGGAGCTCATACATGTAGCGCTTGAACAGGGACCTGGCCGCCGAGGGGCTGTGGTGTCACCGGTGCCGAATAGAAGGTTATCTGTGAGCCTCAAGAGGAGTGGCTGAAGGTTTAGAACTTCATACGATCAAAACGTCACATGGAGAGAACTCACTCCTTTAATTCTTTCCCATTTACTTTTAATAAGAACAAGGATAGCCACCACTCTTACACTTCCTATAAATGCAGAACTTCTGAATGTTAAAATTACAAGGGCCGGGTAAGGGTGGAAGCCTTTTTCAGATGGAGAACTAAGATTCTAAGTCACCCGCCCAGGTGGCCCCGCTGGGAGGGAACCTCATCTCAGAGCTTCACCACGGCGTCCCCTGCCACTTCCCCTGCGGACCTGGGGAGGACCGCTGACGCAGGAGTTTATCCAGCAGCTCTGTGGGGGGGGGAGGGCACGCCCTGCTCTCTCCCACCTGGGCGCACGCAGCCGGAGGGGGCCAGGCCTGGGATGGTGGGCGCCACCAGGGACCCACCGTCCGTCCCTGGACCCACCCGGCGGGTTCCAGCCTGAGCGCACCTCACACACACAGCCTTGGGTCCGGGTGCTTCCCCTGGAGGTTCTGAGCTTCAGCCCAGGAATCCCTCTGACAGGAGGCCGGGAAGGCCTGGCCACATGGGGTGGCCTAAATCACGGCACAGTGGGAGCGACTGAGGGGCCCCCAGAGGCCTGGCTCTCCGCCCTGCTCTGCTGCCCCAGCTCCCAGATTCTCGGCTAAAACCATCCCAGGAAGGTGTGTGCAGCTGGGCCTCCCGGGCCGGGCCGCAGGGAGGGGCTGCCGCTGGAGCCCTGGCCACGCCCACAGCGGGAGGATGGCCCACGCATTCCTGGGACATTCTGAGTCCCCAGGCCAAGGATGGCAGCGGCCACCCCAGGCCTCCCCAGGCGTTGGCAGCCGTGGGTGGGTCCGCACCTTCCTGGGTCACCCTCCCCGTGTTAACTTGGCTGCACCGTACCCAGGCCTGGCCGAGAAATGGGTTTCTTACAGGTTTCCATCTATGCAGGCCAAGCAAATGCACCCCAGTGGGCATCCAGGAGACGTCCAGCTCCTGAGTCTTTTTTTCTAGCCACTGTGTATTTCCCATGGGGGTGGTTTACATTGTATAACACGCAGGCGGCACTTAGAGGCCCACACGGAGACTGTGGTGCCCGTGACCCCTGCCCAGCCCATCCCCTCATCCTTCCTCCTTCCTCTCCCTCCTCCCCGTCTCAGGCCCCAGGCCTGAGTCCCCTCCTCTGACCCCAGGCCCCAGACCCAGCCTGTGGCACACGTCTTCTCCCAGGAGAGGGCAAAGGCTCTTCCGGAGCCGGAAGGTGCCAGACGGAGCCTGTCAGGCCAGCCCTTGCTGGGTGTGATCTCGGTTCCAAACAAGGCAGCCGCACCCACAGGCCTGGGGCGCCACCAGCCCGGGACCCAGGCCTGAAGGAGAGGGGCACTGTGCCAGGGGCGTGGGCCACTGCCCTGCTCTTGCACGGGCTTCAGGACCCGGGCCCGGCTGGAGCCGACTCCTGGGGTTGCAGCTGTCGCAGGACCCCTGTCTTCTTCCTCCCACTGCTTAGTTGATCACAGAGCTACCTGGGCATAGGTTCAAAGGTCAAACAGCGCTGAGAGGCTTATCATCCAAGATAGGCGTCCCCTCCTCTGCACCACCCTGTCTGCCACAAACCACCACTCCTGGCTTTTCAGCTTTCCCCAAATTTCTAAACAAGGCCCCACCTGCTCTTTTGAGATCTCTTAGCTGCAAGCATCACTCACTCTCCCCTGGCTGTGTGAACGAGGCTCCGGCCCCGGCTCGGCCGTGCCCCGTGGGTGTTTGTGTTAGCCTGGCCCGCCTGGCCGCCCTCTTGTTAATAATTCTCTCTTGTTTACTGGCTGGCTTTCTTCCTGTGAATTTCCCCCCGTGCATTCCAACATCCCTGCCCTGGGCATCTGGATCCTGTGCTCCAGAGTCCAAGAATCAGTCCTCTCTCCCCAGGCACCCCCTTCCCAGCTCTCAGGGCAGGAGCTTGGGCCCCTGACCCCCACCCCGCATCCTGGTCCTCCCCTTTCCTTCCTCCCTCCCCACTGAGCTGGGGCCCACCCCCTGGCACCTTCCCAAGGCAGCGTCACGGGAGGGAGACCTCTGAAAATGTCTTCTTTATGCCTTTAGAGTTCCACTGGAGATTATTTTCTTCCAGAATGGAGAAGCCTTCTTCCCTTGCCTTCCAGCTTTCACTGCCAACGAGACATCCGACGCCAGTCTGACTTCACCTCCTTGGTCACGACAGGAGGCTCTCTTTCCCCCTGCTCCGCTTTACCACCTACGGGGACAGGCACGGCGACGGAGCCACGTTCACTCCCTGAGCCACGGGCTTGAGCATCCTTCCCACATGTTTTAGGTCCACGTGTTTTCCAGTGCTATTTCTTTGATAATTTCTCCCACCTCCGTTTGCTCTGGTCTCTTTCTGGAACAGCCTTTAGTGAGAACCCCTCGTTTCTGACCTCTTCTCTCCTTCTCCTTCATCCCTTGTTCTCCTTTGTGGGAGATTCCCACCTTTCCTCCAAACGACTGTTGTTTTCATGGTCCCACGAAGAGCTCTCTCCTGCTCTTTATGCGGAGCAGCCTGTTCTTGTTTCACGGATGCCACATCCTCTTTCAATGTCCCAGTCAGCTGTCGGCTCCTATTTAGGAGACAGGCATGTTCTGGTGGGAGACCTGTGTGCCCTGTGAGCACACACACGTGAGCACACACACGTGAGCACATGCTTCTGCCTGGCAGGCTCTTTGGGACTCCCCACGGGGTCCATGTCTGGAGGCTTCTCCTCCAGCCAACTGGCTCTAAGAGCATCTCTTTCAGCGTCCTCACCGGATGCTGGCCCTTGCCTGGTGTCCTGCAGCCAGTGCAGGGGAGGGCCGAGAGCACAGACTCAATGGCGGCCATGTTCTGTGGGCAGCAATGCCACTGAGAGAGAGACCAGACACCCTGCAGTGACCACTCGAGCCACAGAGGCAGGTCTGCTCCCCAGCAAAGGCAGCCCTGGGAAGCTCCCCCACCGATGCCCACAGCAGCGAGGGCCGCATGCTGTCCGAATGTCCCTCTGTCTCCCCGACGAGTCTGTGCGTCCTTCAGGGGCAGGGATGATTTCCTGTTTACGTCCCGGCAAACAGTTGGGCTCAATTCGCAAACTGATGTGTGAACGCTGATATCGTGGGCGCCTGCCGGGCTCTGCTCTCCCTGGAACCGTGTCTTCCTGAAGAGGCCTGGGTGTTCCATGTGGAGAAGTAGCCCACTTGGTACTTTGCTTCAGGTGAGCCGAATCCACCAGGGCAGCTCCACAGGAGCCTCTAGACCCATCTCTGCCCCCTCCTGGGTGACGCCTTGCTGTTTCTGCTCAGGGTGGGCTGGGGAGGCCCCCTACGGCTGAGCCCTGGGAACCACAGCTTCTCCCTTTGCCACTAAGCAGCCCTTCCCGGTGTCCCCAGCACATGTGCAGGGGTGGGTAAGGGACACGCGGGGCTTGGGTGGGAGGAGCAGGGGCTGGGAGTCCACAGGTGGAGGTGGGGGAGGTCTCTGGCAGCCTCAGGTGACCCGACCCAGCCTGTCTGGTCCTACGTTGCACTTGGCCCTGCCCTGGCTCTGCATTTCACACTGACCTGGCCCAGAGGGCCCCTTGCAGCCCAGCACCCCTGGAGCCCTCGTTCTTCCTGACAGATGGGCTTCCCAGGACCCCGGCAGGCTCAGTGCCGTCCCTCCTGGCCTGGGCCTGGGACTCTGGTCACAGCAGCTCTCACAGCCACCAGGACCCAAACCGCACCGAGTATGGGACCTGCCACCCCTTGGGTGACGTCACCACAACACCTCCATCCGTGGGACGTCTGTCCCTCTAGGTCCAGCTGACGGGACCCTGCCTGGTGGGGCTCGGCCTCCCTGGCACCGTGCACACGACGCCATCTTTCCTGAGACAAACTGGACCCACAATGATGGCCTTGTGCTCGGGTAATTCTGCCCGGCCAGGTTCCAGACTTGGAGTCACATGGAATTTGGGGCAGGATTTGGCTTTGTAAACCATGCAGCACGTAGCAAACAGTTCTGTCTGCAGGGTGGCCAGGGGCAGCTGGGGGCTCTCAACCAGAGCAGCTTGGCCCCCCAGGGGACACTTTGCCGTGTCCGGAGACATTCTTGGTGGTCACAGCTGGGGCTGAGCTACCAGCCTCTTGTGGGCAGAGCCCACGGACACTGCTCAATACCCTACAGGGCCCAGGACCACCCACGACAAGGAATCATCTGGAACAAATGTCTGCAGTGCTGAGGTAGAGAAACCTCGGTTCAGCTAACTGGAGATTCACCCGCCTCCCTGGGGGTCGGGAAGACCCACCTGGCCGCCCTCAGCCCCGGACACAGCCTGGCAGTGGGAGGGGCAGTGGCAGGCCTCGTGCTCCTCCCACCCTGAGCAAAAGCCTCCTGCTGTCTCCTTCCTATGACGCCTCCGGGCACCGGCAGTGCCCACCCAGACAGGCCCCCCCGTGGCTCCCACTCCCGGCTCTGAATCCAGCCGCCCCATAAACCCAGTCCCCGTGCCAGGCTTGGCTGGCACACACAGTGTTTCCCCAAAGGAGCTCCGGATAAGAAATCAGAGCCCTGACTCCGACAGGTAGCCTGGACAGGTGACGCACGGGTGTCCTCTAAACACCTTCTCTCCCCGTGTGTCTAGCCCCTCAGGGATCTTCTGGAAGGCAGGCATTTCCCTGCTCTGCTAGGTGAGGAAACCAGGGACAGAGGGAATGTGACCTGCTGAGGTCAGGCTGCCGGTCAGCGGAGAGCTGGGCAAGGAGCCAGGCCCTGTCCTGACCCAGATCACTGCCCCAGTGGGCCAGCTGGGTGAGTGGCGACTCTCACTGGAAATAAAGATGCTGGTACAGGCGGCCAGTCGCCCGAGCGCGGCAACTGCCACAGGCGAAAGAGAGGGGCAGCTGAGATCCATTCAGAAACTGAAACTAGAATTCCAGGACCCAGCCGCGGGGAGTGGCTGTGCCCACCGGGTCACACACAGACTGGCATCTCAGGAGCCCCGCTGGCAAGTCACGTCACGCCACCTCACTCTGCACCTGGTTTCCTCTCGTACAGGTGAAAAGCGTCTCCCGTGTAGGGTGAGAGACACCCCCCTGCCCCGAGCCCCTGGGGAACCAGAGCCCTTGTGGAACAGAGATGCCCCTGCCCTGCACAGATTCCTCCCCTGCAGGTGCCCAGGTAGGAGGGGGAGGGGCCTCCACCAGCTCACTCCCCCCTGCCGGGAGAGCTTCGGAAAGCCCTGGGCAGTGCCCGTGATGTGATGCTGGCTTCTGTGGCCCATGGGCATCGTCAGGGCGGTAACCAGAAGAGGATCCAGCTGCAGCTGAGTCAGCACCCTCTAACTGCTCCCATTTCACGGAGCAGGAAACTGAGGCCCAGAGGGCTTAAGTAACAGGTTACACAGAGCCGGGATTTGGACCTGGGGTCCCCGCCCTTAAGCACTAGGCAGCAGGGGTGCAGGGTAGACTGCTGGTCGGCCTGACAAGCACCCACTGAGCCGCCACACCATGAGGTGCCGACTGTTCACCTCCAGGTCGGATGCAGAGCTCCCGGACGCCCCCCCACCCCGTGCCCGCTGCTGGGCTGAGGTCCACCCAAATCTCAAAAAGGATCCTTGCTTCCCGGATGCAGAAACGGAGGGTGGGCAGCTAAGCCAGGTGTCCTGGCAGTAAGCAGGACCCACAGCTTTGGGAGCCTAGCCCCGCCCTCCTCCCTTCCCCCTCCTTCTTAGTGGGACGCACGCACACCAGGACCCCTCCCTGCCGCCGGGTCTGCCTACCAGAGTGGGGGAGGAGTTTGCTCCCAGTTTGATGTGGGGAGGGGGTCCTCATTCTTGGGGCTGCTACTCCTGGTGCCAAAGCAGGTTTGGGCACCAGATTCTCCAGAGTTGCTGGGAGGGTCGTTCCGTGCACACCCTGCCCCGCCTTTTCAAAGGTCCTGGGGCTCCCTAGGGTCTCTCAGCCCTGATGCCCCAGTGGGAGCTCTGGCTGCGAGTTCCGTCCAGGGCGAGAGAGTGTCCTCTAGGGCTCAAAGGAGGGGAGGGGGCAGGGAGCTGGGACGCCCGAAGTCCAGGGGAGGGGGTGGGGGGGGTCAGAGGTCAGGGGCTCTAGGTCCAGCCAGGCTCTGTCCCCTCCCACAGCCCCCGCTGGGCAGCCACTGCGGAGGTGGGCAGCCGCAGAGTGACGCGGCCCTCGGGGCAGGGCTTTCGGGAAAAACGAAGGGGAGGAAGGGCGCCCTCGGCCTTGCCAGCCCCCTCCCCAAGGCTCGCCTCCATCACCTCACTCACCCGTCCCTTCCCAGGCCCACCTGTCTCCCAGGCTCACCTGTTCCCCCCTCACCTGTCCCCCGGGCTTACCTGCGCCGCGGGGCGGAGGACACGGAGCTACGAGCTCGGCGGCCGACGTGGGGCCAGTCCACCTCCAGGCTCTGCAGGCCCCGCGCTCTGTCCCGGCCGCTCGGTCCCTCCCTGTCCCCGCCCCCCCACTTCCTGTGCGGCCCTGCAGGAGGCGGCAGTGATCCGGCCCCGCCAGGTGGGCGGCCAGGTGGGCAGGGCGCGCGCCAGGCGGCTCCGGCTCCGAGTGCCGGGCGGGAGGGGCCGGCGGGGCGCGCCCCAGGTACCTGGCTGCGCAGCCTGCGTCACTGTCCCCACCTGGCCAGCCGGCGCCCACGTGACCTGCAGCCGAGCTGGCTCACGCCTCCAAGTCCCGGTCGGAGTCGCCCTTCTGGGACCTCCCTCCGCCCTGCGCCCTCCACGCCCACCGCCTCGGGCCTGGCGTTGCCTGCCAGGGTGACTCCAGGGCTACCCGGCTTCACCCCGCTGTGACCCTGCATTTCTCCTTACAGGCCCGGCTCTGCTGCCCCCCTCCTCCAGGTAGCCCTCCTAGAAGCCGACCAGCCCAGCGGGGAATTGGAGGTCTGCAAGGACTCCACTGCTGCAGAAATGGCCCCACCTTCTGGATTCTTTGCAGAATGGCGGCCAGAGGGCAGCCCAGGAGCTCTTGGAGAACTCTGGCCGCCTTCAAGGTGCTTGCTTTGTTTCCATCACCCCCATTTTACAGATGAGGTTCCTGAGGCCTGGAAAGCAAGGCGCTTGCCAGCCGGCACAAAGCTGAGTCTGGACTCCAAGCCTGCCCTTTCCAGGCCTTGTTCAGGGTGGGTCCCCCCAGCTTAGGCTGCAACAGCCCCCCAGCTGGGGTTTCAGGAATCAGGCTTCCTGGCACTGCAGGAGGTGCTGGGGGCGGGGACAGGTGGGTTTCCACTCTGAGCTTGGACTGACCTGCCAGTCAGCCAGGCAGGGAACCCCCCTGCCATCCGACCTGCCCTATGTCACCCACCAGCCCAGGGTGGCAACAGTGGAGGCGGCTCTCAGCATACTCAGGGACTGCCCATGACTTCCTCCATCAAGGGCAGAGGCCTCAACTTCCCCTTGAGGCCCACACTCTGCTGTGCAGCCCCCAACTTCCGAGCATTCCCTTCTCTGCAGGGGGAGAGGGCAGCCCAAGCCAGGAGACCTGCAGCACCTCCCTGTGCGAGGAGCACCCTTCCTGCCCCACGGAGCCAGGTGATGAGCTTTGGCCCAGGAACCTGGAGCAGAAACTTCTACAGCCATTGCCTGTGCCTGCTGGGTCCCCCGGCCTTTGCTTCCTCCAGGATAGGGTCTCCAGCCCCAGAATGAGGAGGCAAGTGGAGCAGAGCCAACTGCCACTGTTGGAAGCGCCTGACACGGGGGGCGTGTTTGTTACAGCAGCACAACCTGGTGGAAGCTGGCTGATGTTGATGCCTTCATCTGGGGCCAGCCCAAGGTTCATCTCCAGCAAGCCTCCTCCTCCTTCCTGCTTTCCTCCTACTTTACGCTTAGGTATTTATTGAGCAGCTACTGTATGCTGACTACTGTGCAGGGCATCAGAGATACAGCCATGAGCAAAAGTGCCATGATCTCTGTCCTTATGGAGCTCACTGTGGGGAAAGACAGACAAATGTAAAATGACAGCCACTCGGGGTTCCAGCAAAGACACAGTGATCAGATCTGGTGGAAAGACCCCTCCGGTAGTTGAGGAGAGTGGAGGGTGGAGGGGCCAAGACAGATACCCTGACCCCCAACCCAGACCAAGGAAGCTGATATCGTGCCTCTGCTTGAATACTTCCAGGACGGGGAGCTCACTACCTATCAAGACCAATTATTACATCATCCCTGGTTATTATGTTCTTTAGTCATTCCTTTTCTTTTTTTTTTTTAATTTATTTTATTTATTTATTTTTGGCTGTGTTGGGTCTTCGTTACTGAGCGCAGGCTTTCTCTAGTTGTGGCGAGCGGGGGCTGTTCTTCATTGCACTGCACGTGCTTCTCATTGCAGTGGCTTCTCTTGCTGTGGAGCACAGGCTCTTGGCGCATGGGCTTCAGTAGTTGTGGCACATGGGCTCAGTAGTTGTGGCTCTCAGGCTCTAGAGTGCAGGCTCAGTAGTTGTGGCTCTCAGGCTCTAGAGTGCAGGCTCAGTAGTTGTGGCGCACAGGCTTAGTTGCTCCCCGGCATGTGGGATCTTCCCAGACCAGGGCTTGAACCCGTGTCCCCTGCATTGGCAGGCGGATTCTTAACCACTGCGCCACCAGGGAAGCCCAGTCATTCTTGATATGACACGGAATCCAAATCATTTGTCATCCTGGCATGTTCCCCCAAGATGCTTCAAAATGTGTGAAAATCCCCCTTAAAATGCGGGGGGAACACTCACCTCTCTTCTGGATACGATTCCTCTGTTAATACAGCCCCTTCCTGCCACAGCTCTTGTATGTTCATCCCACAGCACAGAGCCCAGGGCCCTGTATACAGCAGGTGCTCAGCAAGGGCCTGGTGACTCACTGATGTGACCTGAGATCCCAGGACTCAGCCCTGGAGGTGCTGGGTGCCAGCCCCCTCCCCACCTGTCTTCGGTCCCTTTTCCAGGAGAGTCCCGTGGCCGAATGGGCCCCCCAGTGAGATTCCATTTGAGCCCCGCGCTGGGCTGTGCATGTGGGTGAGCTTCCAGCCGGCCACGGTCCCTTTGCTGACCCCAGGTGTTGGCACAGAGGGCAGGGTGCAGGGACATGCCAGCTGGCAGGGCACAGTCTAGCCTGGGGTGCACGCCTGCCCTCTCCTGGTGCCGCCTTCACAGGGCTGATGGCCCTGTGAGCTTGCTGCTCTCTGCAGGGCAAGGGGGTGCCACGGGCTTGGGGGCCTGGCTGGGCATTTTCTTGGGTGTCGTGGTTTGAAGGGCAGTCCTGCTGGGCACACCTGTGGCCTTGCCAGTCCCTGCCCGACATCAGTGCCCCCACCCCCAAAAGTCTGCCCTTCAGCCGGGGCCTGGCTGCCTGTGAGAGGGATGGCGCCCAACAGTCTGCCAGGTGGCAGGGCCCAGGCTGGCCACAGGAAGTGCCCACCGGGGCCATCAGTCCCATCTGTGTGTGTGTTGGGTGGGTGAGGGCTAATGGCTGACCCCTGTGGGCGGAGTCCTGGGCCCTGCGGCCACCTGGGTGGACAGACTGCTTCCAGGCAGCTCCTGGGAAAGGTGGGCACCTGCTGCCCTCCAGAGGCCATAGTCGGTACTACACCCACAAGGCCCAGAAGGCAGGAGGGTGCGGCTGGGGGAGTCCTGGGGGGTCTTGGCTGGTGGGGAGACCCAGGCCCCGTGGGTTCCCGACCCCCACTCGACGCCTTCCTAGAAAACGTTCTTTCAGAACCTGGCTTGGTCACTGCAGGGTTAATCCCCACCCACCCCTCCAGCACCCTGAGTCTGGCTCTGCCCCCAAACTGGGAGGCTTTGGGGGCCATCTCTCCATCTCCAGCTGGCTCAGTGTGTGGTTGGGGACAGGTGACCCGGAGCACGTGGCTTGGCCTGTCTGGGGCTCTGTACGCTCAGCTGTGAAGTGGAGATTTGATGATGGCATGTGAAATAACCCGCAGTCCACACTCAGGGCTGGCGGCTGCAAGGAAGCAGCTCGAGAGACCGGAGTGATCTGCGTGGGGAGAGGAAGCCGGGGCTGCCCGCACGGCCCTCCTCCTCTCGCTCTCCTGACAGCAGGGGCGAGTCTGTGGAACTCTCCCACCCTGTGGCTGGGACCAAGGGCAGGGGGGCCGGGTCAGCCCAGAGCAGATGGCCCTCTGGGACGGCGCCCAGGCCCCTCCTTCCCTGCCTTGGGCCTCCAGGCCGGCTGTGGCCCTCGCTGAGAGCCGAATGGTGCTGTGAGTTACCCTTATTTGGAAATAGGGTCTTTGCAGATGTAGTTTAGACAAGATCATACCAGATTAGGCCAGGCCCTAAATCCAATAAAAAGAGGGAGATCTGGACGTACAGACAGAAGGGAGAGGGTCAGGTGTCGATGGAGACAGGTCGGAGTGATGCGTCTGCAGGCTCAGGACACAGGGGGTGCCGGCAGCCGCCAGAAATAGGAAGAGGCAGGTAGAATCCCGTCCTAGAGCCTTCAGAGAGAGCACGGCCCTGCCCACACTTTGATCTCAGACGTCCGGCCTCTAGAACTGGGAGAGGATGCATTTCTGTCATTTTAAGCCCCCGGTTCGTGGTCATTTGTTGCGGTGGCCCAGGAAGACGACCGACCCTCTCCTGCCTTGTCTTTCTTCAGGGCTCCTCTGCCTCTGATGAGCCTCCTGCTTTGCTGACTTGTTTCTGTCCTTTTCTCTGCCTGCTGGGGTGGGGGATGGAGTGCATCTGCCCGCCCTCTCCCATGTGCAGGGGTGTGTCTGTGCCTGGCCTCGCTGAGCACCGTCCAGCAGGCTGGGGGGAGGAGGCCGGGCGGCACAGCCCCGGCTTCACCTGCGTGGCCGGCCGGAGCTCACCCGCACGTCCAGGCCTCCCCACTAGCCGGGGGAGATTTTCAGCCTTGAGAACTGAAAGGTAGAGGCCTCGCGAGGGTGGCTGCCACGTGGCCCTCCCTCCCCCTCCCCCATGGGAGCCTTGGCGGGGACATCACAGTCCCATCACGGGCTGGGGGCCTTAGCTCCTAGCGCCAGGGCCCCGGGGGCGGAGCCTGCACTGACTCCACGTAAGATGTGCGTCAGCGGCGTGCCTGGCCTGCCCAGCACTCACGAAATGAGGGCCCTTCCGCCTCTGGGGTCCCTGACGGGAGAGGATGTGGACCCCTGACCCCATGGCTATCGGGATTTCCTACGAAGAAGCTGACTGTGGCTCCAGGGCTACCTATGGCCCAGGAGGTCTCGCTCTGAGTCTTCCAAGCTTTTGCTCAGCTGCTGGGGCCGCAGCCCAGAGAGGCAGTATCCTGAGGCCAGCAGCCCCCCAGGAGGCCTTTGGGTCTGACTGTTCCAGTGCCCAGGGTTGAGGACAACCCAGGCTGCCAGGGACGAGTGGGCAGTGCCCGCTGCCCGCCCTTCCCTCCTGGGGCCGCAGGGAATGTGGGGGGTGGAGGGAAGGGGCACAACAGCTCTCCTTTCTTCTCCGGCCCTGGCATCCGGCTGACCCATCACTCACTGCAGGGTCCCACGGGTGCCCGGTCCAGCCAGCGGGCAGCTGGGAAAGGTCTCGCTGACCTCGGATGGTGCAGCGGCTGTGAGTGGGCCTGAGGACAGAGGCTCCTCTGTGCCAGGGGCCTGGAGGCCCAGGCCGGGTGGGGTCCGCAGATAGGCACGGGGGTGGCTTGGGGGCCAGGGTGCTGAGCGGAGCTGGCTGTCCCTCTGGCCCATGGGGGTGGCTTTGCTGAGCAGGACGCTCAGTTCAGGGAGCACACGGTCACTCCTCTTGTGCCCCAGGTAGCAAATGGTTGTTACCTGCTATTAAGCACCTGCTGTGTGCTGGGCCCCCGCCTCACCTTCTTGAATTCTTACAGAAACTCCCTAAGGTGTCAATGTCATCATCCCCATTTAATCCAGAGGTCAAGTGTTTGTGCTTTGTCACCTGGCTCATGAGTGGCCCGGCCAAGATGAGAGCCCAGATCTGTCTAACTCCAAAGCCCAGGGCCCCTCTCATAATTAGGGACTTTTTCAGGTTTCCAAACAGGTAAAGAATTTTTTTAAATGCGTGTTATCTGCTCCAATTGAGAATTCAAAACATTATAGACATTTTGGCGTGGATACATCTCCCACCATAATCAATAGAAATCTGGACAAAACGACTAGAAGCAACCGTTTTAAGCATTGGACAACAGGTGGCTGAGAAGAGTGGGGGGAAAGGAGCCAATGAGGTGAGCCCCACGCCTGACCAGCTTTCTTCTAAAAGGCAGAACCAAGCAGAGCACAGTGGCTTCGCTGAGCTGAGGGGACAGAGATGGGGTTTGGGGAGGCCGAGGGGACTGGGACTTGTGGGCAGAGCCCTGGAGGGGAGGCACTGATGCCGAGAAGGATCTCCAGCCGAGTCTGGTCAAATGCTATGCTGTGCGTGTGTAGAGTGGGATCCGGGAAGCCAGGTAAAGAACAGCTCCTAGCATTCACATGGGCTGAGAGACGCTTGAAAGCCAACTACCAGGATGACAAGGCCTCGTGGACCCCATGGCATTGGATGGAGATCAAAGAAGGCTACTTCTTGGGTGTAGGGTAAGCTAACCTTGGGGTGAAGGCTCTTCTACACCTGACATGTCAGAGCTTTGAAACAAGACTCGCAAAGACCAGGCTGGCCTCCAAGTTGTTAACTGCCTGTTAGCACAAAACTCAAGATTCTTAACAGAAGGCCAACAAGATCTAGGGTCTCAGCAATTTTGCATTTATAGCCTCCAGCACCCAATTAAACGTTACTAGACATGTGAGGAAGCAGGACCACGTGACCAAGCAGAAAAAGCAGCCAACAGAAAGAGACCCAGAAATGACGTAGATGATGGAATTAGCAGATAAGCATTTAAAACAGATATTATGATATTTAAAATGGATAACAAACAAGGACCTACTGTATAGCACAGGGAACTCTGCTCAATATTACGTAACAGCCTAAATGGGAAAAGAATTTGAAAAAGAATAGATACATATATATGTATAACTGAATCACTTTGCTGTACACCTGAAACTATCACAACAGTGTTAATCAACTATACTCCATGTAAAATAAAAAGTTAAAAAAAACCCCAGATTTTATAACTATTCCGAGGATATAAAAGGAGCCTTGACCATAATCAAAAGAGAAAGTGTAATACTGATCAAATGACAAATCTAAAGACAAAAATATACAAGATGTGAAAATTTAAAAATGTACTGGATGGAATTAGCAGCAGATTAGACACTACAGAAGGAAAGATCAGGGAACTTGAAGACAGGACAACATATGCTATCCAAACTAAAGCACAGAGAGAAAAAAGCCTGGGAAAAATAAGCAGAGACTTGCTGATCTGTGAACTGATATCAAGAAGTCTAACTGTATGTGTAATCAGAGGCCCAAAATGGTGAGGGGGAGAACATTTGTTAATTTAAAAAGTGGCTGAAAATTTTCCCAATGGGATAAACCCTCAAGCCCACAGATCCAAGAGCCTCAATGACCTCAAAACAGCACGAATACAATGAAAACCACACCAGGACACACAACAATCAAAGGGCTAGAAACCAATAATAGAAAATCTTGAGAATAACTGCTGATCCATATCAGAAACACTGCAAGCTGAGAACACCGGGACATCTTTAAAGTGACGAAGGAAAACAAAACTGTCAGCCAAGATGTCCATTTCTAGCAAAATGTCTTTCAAGAATGAAAGTGAAATCAAGACATTTTAGGACAAAAGCTGGGAGAATTCATCACTAACAGACCTGCACTACCATAAATGTCAAAGGAAGTTTTTTGGGCCATAAGAAAATGATAAGAGATGTAAATTCAGGTCTGCACGAAGCATAGAAGCCCACTGGAAATTGTAAATATGTGGATAAATATGACAGATTTTTTTTTCTGTGTGTTTTTTTTTAAAGATTTTTTTTTGATGTGGACCATTTTTAAAACATCTTTATTGAATTTGTAACACTATTTCATCTGTTTTTTTTGTTTTGGGTCCTGAGGCATGTGGGATCTTAGCTCCCTGACCAGGGATCAAACCCACACCCCCTGCATTGGAAGGTGAAGTCTTAACCACTGGGCCGTCAGGGAAGTCCCTCTATGTGTTTTAAACAGATTCTTTTCAAGATAATAGACTTTTTAAAGCAAAAATAATGACAGTGTACTATGGAGTTTTTAACATATGTAGAAGTAAAATATAATAAAAACCCAAAAGACAGGAAGAGAGCATAGAAATATACAGTTGTAAAGTTCATATATTTTACATGAAGTGATATAGTGTCACTTGAAGATAGATACTGATAAATTGAAGATAAAGCCTAATCCAATACTTAGTAATAAAAATCTCAGCCATATAAGAATAGAAGGAACTTGCTCATCCCGGTAAAGGGCATCTGCAGCTGACATCATACCTGATGGTGAGAAACTGAGACTTTCTCCTCCATCTCTGGAACGAGGCAAATGTGTTCACTTTCACCACTGCTATTCAGTGTTGCTCCTGGCCAGAGCAATGCGGCAAGAAAAATCAATAAAAGCATACATTTTGGAAAGGAAGAAGTCTAACTGTTTCTCTCTCTGTCTCTCTGTCTCTGTCTCTGTCTCTCTGTCTCTGCCTCTGTCTCTGTCTCTGTCTCTCTGTCTCTGTCTCTGTCTCTCTGTCTCTCCCCCATCCCCCCCTCTGCCTCCCTTGCTTCCCAGAGGAAACCACTACTTTGAATTTGGTGTTTATCCAACTCATGCATGTTTTTGCTCTTTTCCGACACATGTGTGTCACCATAAATAGTCTACAGTGTGGTTCCTTGAACTTCTAAACTCTGTAAATTGCAGCAGGCAGAAGGCCTGTACTCATGGGCTCCATGCTGGATGGGTCCTGGCAGGGCTCGGGCAGCTGAGTGTTGGAGGTTGGGACCACCCCAGATGCCTGCAGCAAGGCCAGGCTGGGGGCCCCGAGCTCGCCCTGGGCTAGGCCATAGGCCCCCCTGCTCCTTCCACCCCCTGATTCCAGCCTGGACGCCATGGGGGAAGGGCTCCTCCAAGGGCAGGCTGGATGGCCTGGGCGCGGGCACAGCGGCGGTGGGGACGAGCCTCGCCAGCCTGGGCAGCAAGTGCTTGAAGGTGGTCCAGGGCCTCCAAGACTTTGAGCTTCGTCATGGACCCTTTCCGCAAGGCGGGGGTGGGCGGGACACACTGTTTTCGAAAAATCATTGAATTAAGCTATAATGTACATAAAACAAGATTGCCCCTTTAACATGTACAATTAGATGAGTTTTAAACAAATGCATAGCTGCGTAAACACGATCGCGATAGGCAACACTACATCACCCCAGGCGGCTCCTCATGCCCTTGGCAGTCAAGCCGCTGTCCCCAGCCCCAGCTCCGGGCACTCAATGGCAGCCTCCTCGTTCTCGTGCTCGGGGATCCCGGCGCCTGCAGCCTCCTGCACGGGGCCTGGTGGTGAGCGCTGGCTGCGAGTTTTGTTGGGTGCATCAGCAGTGGCTCCTTTACTGAGGAGTGGAATTCCTTCCTTGGGTGCCCCACAGATGGTTTTCGGAGACAGACTATACAGACGACGGCCAGCCAGACATGAAAGAGGACTTAGACCTCTGCCCCACGATGGACGGGAGACAGCTCAGGCAGCTAAACCAGAAGCCCCAAACCAGCCGGCCAGATCGGCCAGGGCCTGGTCAGGTCAGGCAGCTCAGTTTGGCCCCTGCTTCCAACTCAGGACCAGCCAGAGAAAGCCAGGTGTGACCCCAACTGATCCCGTGGGGCACCCCCATTATAGTCAGTGCCTGCAGATCCCCCAGGCCCTCAGCCCCCATCAGGGCACACCCGGAACACCCCCCTTTCAGCCATGAAGCTCCCTCACTCCTCTGCCCACGTTTGAGTCTCTGCAAGTGCAGGCCTGGCCACGTCAAGCTCTGAGTAAATGGCCTTGGCCTCTTTGCATGGTGGGGGGGTCTCCCTTTATTTCCACGGTTTACATGCTCACTCACCAGTGGATAACCTTCGGGTTCTGTCCAGCTCAGGCTGTGATGCATACGGCTGCTGAGAACAGGGACACACAGAGGTTTGTGTGGCGGCATGTTTTCAGTTCACTGCCTTTTAGAGGCCGCCTCCTGCTCTGGATCGACTCTAAGGCCTGGTGGGCTCAGGAGTCCGGGCGCCACAGCTGGATCCCAGGAGAGAAGAGCTGACCCCTCCCTTGGGGCTTTGGGTGGGCCCAGGCCCTCTGCGGGGCCTCAGCGGGCGCCCGGGCTTCCCCGCCTTGTAGCCGTGGAATTCCGCCCTCTCTGCCCTGGAACTCTGGAGCAGAGCCCGCTTCCCTTCCCTGCACTGGGTGTGAGTTTGGGGAGGGGGCTGCCAGGCGGTGTTGAGCACAGCACTCTTTCCCTCACGGGGGCCGCAGCCCGGGCTGTGGCTGGAAGCCGCCGCCCACCCCAGAATCCCCCTCTGAGCATCTTCTTCTCCTGGGCGCCTCTCTCTAGTCCCTTTGTCCCCCAAAAGCCAGCCTGCGTCTGGCCATTTTACCCTGAATTAGGACACTTCTCAGTTTTGGGGAGACTTTTGCTGTCCTGACACATAAGTTAAGGATTCTCAGAATAGCTTCTCTGCAAATAACTGACAGTCTCACTTGGCCCAGAATGAATCTGAAGGGGAATTCAAAAGCATCTCTTTTCCCAGAAAACAGATTTCTCATTGACACATTTTTCTCCTGTTGATTTTTTTCCCCTTGTTTCCCAAATGGAGCTTTTTCCTCGATCCTTTGTGCCAGGAGCTGGGCTTCAGGGAGACAGAGTCTGCTTGTCAGCCTGTTCTGTGTATCTCTGCTCGCTTTTCCTCTAGGGTCTCCCGACAATAGGGCTCTTATCAGACAGGCTCGTGTCCCGGGACGCTCCTCTCCCCTCAGGGGAATATGGAGAAAGGCTGCTGGGCTGAACAAAGGTGGGAGGGCTGGTGCCCTACGGCAGCCCAGCTGGGAGCTCGGGGAGGGTGTGACGGGGTGTGCTGGAGACCAGCGCTCAAGCTTTTGGAGGTGTGGCCATGCATCTGTTCTGTGATTTACATCATTTGTCCTCCGAGAACGGAAGTGTATTTCCCGAAGGTTCTCTGTGCCCGGAGCTCTGGGGCGAACCCCACATCTGAACACGGGCTTCAGATCGCAGGATGTCAGTCACACCAGGGAGGAAATCACCTTGAAATGTTTACCTGATTCCCCCAACCAATCCCTCCCTGGGAACATGTACTTACTTGACTGCGTGAAGAAAGTAAAAAGGCTCAGTGCCCAGATTTAGGTCCAGGAATCCTGTTCCAAGATCAACTGCAGTTCCTTCCCTTTGGCGCCTCCTGGCACTGCTGTTTAGGGACACAAAGCCTTTCTCCCTCCCGTTACCTCCTCAGAGTATGTTCAGACCCCTCCGGAGGCACTGGAGTTCCCAGAATCCATGTTGAGTGAGGGTCCTTACAGCAAACCATCCATCCATCCATCCATCATTTGTCCATCCATCCATCCACAATCCACCCACAAATCCATCCAACTACCCATCCACCTATCCACCCATCCATCATCCATCATCCATCCACCAACCATCCGTCCATCCATCCGTCCATCCATCCGTCCATCCATCCATCCATCATCCATCCACAAATTCATCCATCCACCCATTCATCCGTCTATCCACCATCCATCCATCTGTTCATCCATCCATCAATTCATCCATCATCCATCACACATCCATCCACACATCCATCCATCCATCCACGCATCCATCCATCCATCATCCATTCATTCCTTCATTTCTTTGTGCAAGCTGCCTTCTACTGAGTGTTTCAAGCCAGGCTTTGGGGATGCAGAAATAAATCAAGTCACTTTCCATCTTCACAGTCCCCAAATCCAGTGCATGTAAGAGTTTCTGACTCTGTGAACAGAGAGAGGCTAAGGGGCTCCTGCATGTTCTGGGAGCCTGAGATGTCATCCGTGGGGGAGACTCTGGACCCCAGGCGCTTGAAAGCCATGGAGAGAAGGGAGATGCCCCCCGATTTCTGTTTGATATGAAATCTTGTTTTCTTCCTGCCTTAAGCGTCTGGGGGAGGACCATGGGCCGTCGTGGCGTGGGTGGGTTGTTTTGTCAGAGAGGCACCTCATCGGGCCTCTTTGGGTGAGGAGGGTGCCGCCCACCTCACCTCTGTGCTCTGGGGAGGATCGGCCACTGGTGTGAGAGTCCTCGGAATTTGAGAGCCACCTCCTGTGGCTTGAGTGGGTGAGGGTGGTGTGTAAAGGGGGGATGAGGAGCTTTGGGGATGGAGAGGAGACCGGGACTGTGGGCCAGGGAAGAAGTCACCTGTGGGATTGCTCAGCAGTGAGTCAGCAGTGGAGGTCTTGCTTATGAGCAGGTGTCAGGCAAAACAAATGTCACCTACGGAAGCCCCACCTGGAGATGCTGGAAGGCCAACCACCTGCGTCGACTCTCCAGGGAAGCTGCCTTTGTCGTGATGACCTTCCACCACCCAAAACTCCCAGCCGAGGGTTTTCCAGACATGCCACCTCCGGCCTGGCACCCTCCAGGTGTGTCCACCTCCAGGCAGGGCTGCCCCTGAGCATGCCTGTGTTGGAGGAGCGCGGGGTGCGGGGAGTCTGCCAGCAGGAGGTAGCAGGCAGGAGTCCGGGAGAAGTACAGGGGCCCGGGCCGGGGTGGGGGCTATTTGTATGGGGCAGGCGAGGCTGGCCCAGAGGCTTCAGGCCTAGAGGACACCTGAGTGACACTAATTAACCTCTGTGTCACCAGAAAGTAGAGTGGAGACACCCGTGGGTGAGAGGGTTTGGGGACCCCCCCGGGTGGTCCCACAAGGCCTAATTCAGCACGGAGCATTCGCTCTTTGTAGTTTAACGATTCAAGGCCTCTCGGTCAGACCAGAATCAGGTTGGGGGGCCCCTGTGAAGAAGGTCCCCAAGAAGGAATACTCAGAAAGAGGGGTGCCCTGAGGGCTAGGTCGGCTCCCCCTGCAGCCTGGGCATTTGCTCAGCCTCTGTCCTTCTGGCGACCGCCCGTGGGGCAGGCTCAGTCCTTGTTTGGGGGCAGTGTGAGGGGGGCAGGCCCAGCTGCTGTGGAGGGCTGGCTGGAGCGGAGGTCCACTCTCAGGAGGGGCAGATTTGGGGCTGGCCTTCCACAATGGGTTCCTCCACCACCAACAGGCACTGGACAAGAGTTCATGGGGGCAGCCTCTGGGGGCAGGCACACGTGAGGGTGGGCACGCCTGGGGCAGGCACATGTGAAGGTGGGCACACCAGGAGGGTGCCATGCCTGGAGGTGGGCCCACCTGGAGGAGGACACACCTGGAGGACATACCTGGAGGTCACCCTGCCTTGAGGTAGGCACACCTGGAGACCACCACTCTCACTGCAAGGCCATCCAGGGTAGTAGTCGGTGCCCTCTCTGAGCTTGTTCTTTTCTGGAAAACGGGAACAGCAAGGGGACCTGCCCTGGCGGTGGTGTCGGGAAGATGGCACGGGGGGGTCTCCACCAGGACTGGTGGAGAACCCTGCCATGCCCCAACTCTCAAGTCCGTCGTCCCCCGCCCTCCCCAGAGGCCTCTGTTCTCCCTGAATGAAGCATGAGGGCACGGAGGCTTAGAAAAGCACACAGATTTATTGCATATCAATCTCATGTATAAATTCATTGTAGCATCGGAAAGATTACATTTGGTATACAGTCCTAGACTACAGCATCAACCTCAAAATCAGCTTCTCCTAGGCTTCATCTTAAAGACATTTCTCTACACAAGTACATTTGTCTTTATCACAAGCATCAAAATGAAATCTGCAGAATCGCTCTCTGAATGATTCCTACACTTGGTGTCTTTTTTATTTCCTTCTCCCACAGCGATTTCCGTATGAATTAAGAACTGCATCTTCCGCGTGGGCAGTTCGGGACTTCTAGTCTTGAGGATGTAGACCCTAATCACATATTCAATAAGTGCATCTACGGGATTTTCCTTTTTGTAAAAATTTCACGAACAGACACGATAATGACTGCTACACACGAGCCATGCACAGTTTACTTAGAACAGAAGCAATTTACAATCGGGGGACGTGGGACACACACCAGCCTCCTTCTCAATGGTTTTTTAAAAAAACATTATATGAAAACCAGACATTTACATTTGATTTCTTTTTCAACATTATATAGCTCTAAAAGAAAAAAAAAAAAACAGAAACCGAATCTGTAATGTAACAGTGGTGAAGGATGCATGGACCCACAGGTTTGGCGTGTCACCAGCGTACACATACAGATGCTTTCAGTGCCGTCTTCTGACACGGGGCTCAGCTTCCCTCGTCTGGAACAGAACAGAGGATGCAAAATGCACGGAAAGGAACCTTTAGGGTTACTTTGTTCACAAGTGAATTGCACATTTGGAAACTCAAGCTGCCTTTTCATTTCATCTTCTTTTATGTTTTTCCAAAAGTGGTAATATGAATCAGTGACAGAAAAGAAATAAAACAAAAACACTGGAATGGCAGGAGAAAAGGATCGCTCCTTGGAATAACGCGAGGACGTCTTAGTCACAGTATCACTCATTGCTACAGAGACACAGTTTCATGGCTTTTGAGACCCGGCTGACCTCCACCGACCAGGAGCAGCTGTATCTTCGCGTCCCCAGCCGGGAGGGGAGCGAGGTGCCCGGCTCCCTGTCCGTCCCCCTACCCCGGGCAGCAGTGCGGGGTGCTCTCGGGGGGGGGTGCTGCCCCTCGCCCCCCCCCAGGACAGCACAGTGAATACAGCTCAGTAGATTTCAGTCACTTGGGCGGGCGCGCCGGGGCCCAGGGGCTGCATACTCCAGTGCTTCGAGGCTTCGGGGCTAACACGAGGGATGTGTATTCAGGCAAGTGCTTTGTGAACTGAGGAAGCAGCCAGGACAGAGAAGGCCGAGGGCCCTCAGGGTTTCCAGGGCCAATCAGGGTCGGGACACACTGGCTGCACCCTTGGCTTTGTGCAGGAAGGCCACGCGGGCCGGGCCGGCTCTCAGGCTCACCCCATCCACTCATCCGCACCCCAGGGTCCCAGGCCGGATGCAGGAACGCACGCCCCTGGGTTCAAATCGGGGGGCTTCTGGGTCCCGCTCATGAAGGGCTGGCTGGCCAAAGCGTTGGCAGCCCTGGGATCCTTCCTACCCGATGGTCCTGGGAATGAGAGGGTGTCGGTCCACGGGGGACTGGGGTTTGAGGGGCGGAGGAGGGAAGGGTGAGGAGGCTTCCTTTCCAATTTCCATTTGGGGGTAAGTGTCCACAGTCCAAAGAGGGAAGCAGTAGAGGCTGGACCGAAGGGCCCTGGCCCCCGGCACACCTGGCCCAGTGGGACACCTAGTTCACAGCCCTGACCCTGGCCACCCGGCCACGGACACAGTGGTCAGCCAGCCAGCTGCCTGCTGCGTCTGCGCTCCGAAGCTGGGATCTCGGAATTCTCCAGCCCGGGCTCCCTGGCTCCCAGACCCCAACCCCAGAGGGTCCCCCGGCACGTGGAGGCGTCTGGGCCTGAGCAAGCGGCTGGTGCTGGAGCCCGGGGGGCAGAGAAGGACCGGAGAGGGGGCAGCTCGCTGTGGTTGGGAGCAATGCTAAGCTTCGAAACCGGGCTTCACGGACACACCAGGCATAGGAAGTAAGTGCTCTCTTTGTCCAGGGGTACAAGGGCAGACCGCCCCCCCACCCCCCAGGCCTGCCAAGTGCTCAGGCCAGAGGAGAAACTGGGCTTGCTCTAATCGTTTTCAGAGGGACAAGAAAATAGGACTTAAAATGTGCAACCGGGGTTCTTGGGGAAGGGGAAGAAAAGAAGGAAAGGGAAGAGATAATGTTTACGAAGATCGCCCGCAAAAGTCCGACCGTGACGGTCACAGAGAGGCCAGAGGTGAACGGCAGGGCCGGGCCGCAGGGAACAGACCCTCGGGTCTCCCCCAGCCCAAACGTCCTGTTCTGCACTGAGAGAGTCATATCGCAAAAAAAAGCACACACCTTATTCTTTAGCAGAAGAAATCATATAATTTGGGTTTACAGAAATGGGGAGTTGGTATCTGAGGTTGACTTTTCAAAGGGGTCCCATCTCGACGGAGGGGAAGTTGGAAATCCCTACACACCAGGCGGGTCTGGCCGAGGCGGGTCGAGGGTGCCTACGAGCAGGTGTGAGCCGTTGGGTCTGCAAATCGTCACGGGTGTGGCCGCGGCCCCGCTCCTCCACCAGTAGCTTCTCCGGCTGCCCCGGGGCGACCTTCCAGCCGGCGCCCACGTGCGAGGTGCTCTGAGCCTGTTACCTCGACTGGATCTGGGAAAGGCCAGAGCCCTTTCACGGGGACCCGCAGGTCTGTGCGCCCCCGGGGACTCCCCACCGCAGGTCTCCAGCGCGAGGCTGGACCCCCAGTGCCCAGGTGGACGATTGTCTTGGCCTGGAGTGGCCGGACAGTTGGCCACTCCGTAGCCGTTTGTATTTTCACACTTTTTTTAGGGCAACTTGGGAGATTTTTTTTTTTTTTTCCTCTTCTTCTCAGGATGCTATTCTTCTTTTTATCTTCCAAACAAGAAAAGAAATAAATAGAGCACTTGTCTTAAATGCAACTGAAACTCAAATTTAACAGAAACACATGATTGTCTGGAAAACGGGCAGCAGGATTTGTTGGGCGGGGGACGCGGGGTATTTGGCACATTCAAAACCGCCCCACTCCCTGGTTGTTGATCACACATCACACGACCTTATTACACGGTTTTGGTCCTTCTCTAGATACTTATATTAACATTATTTCTTCACAATAAGAACGTCTAATGCCAAAAATACTGTTAAGGAAGAAATAAAATAAGAAAAGAAATGAATTAGAAAAAATTACAAGTTATATACAGATTAAGGTCAATTCCATCAGGGAAAACAAACGATTACTCGAAATTGGCCCCTATGGGAATAATTTAAAGCCCATCCGAGTGGAGAAGTAGCCTGGTCCCCGGGGAGGCGCCGTCCCCACGGGGCTCTGCTGCCTTTGCTCTTTGCGGTAGGTCGCGTCTGGACGCCCTTCGTTCTGGAGCCGGGTCCCGCCCGCCAGGAGCCCACACAAAGAGCGAAGTGGCAGTCGTGTCCTGGGGTGTCAGGTGCACGTGGAGCTTGGCGGCCTGGAGCAAGGGAGCCTTGGAGTGTGGCCCCCGGTGGCCCCCGAGGAGGCCCGCTTCCTTCCCCTTGTCCGTCTGACCGGGGGTGGGTGAGGGTGAGGGCTGGAGATCCGAATGTGACCGGCAGGCCCTGCCTTCTGAAGGACGGTGGCGGGCGGGCTGGCGTGGGGCGGCCGAGGCACAGCCCTTGTGGGGAGAACATCAGGGGCCCAGCTACCGCTCCGACCGCCCCCATACAATTGGGAGTCCGGGTGGGGGCCACGGGCACGAATCACATGGCACACAATGACAGGCACATTTCCGAGTCCCAGCCTTGGGCCAGCCCAGGACACCGTATCTGATTCCCGGGCACAGTCTGCAACTGCTCGCGGGAGTCGGCCCCCCAAACTCAGTTCTGCCCGGGGGAGGGGACCCCAGAATCACCTTGGCTTTACAAATACGGTCAGAGATAGAAAATTTCTCCGCATCTACAGTATAAAGAACACCCCTAAACGCAGTGCTGGTTCCCAGGCAGGTTTGGGTTTGCAAATAAGCTGAGATTTCAAAGCAATGCAAAATTACTTTTAAAAAACAATTGGCAAGTCACTTTTTGATTTTTTTTTTTTTTTTAAAAATACTGTCTATTTTTAAAACCACATGCTTAAATAGACTCTGTCGTCAATAAGATTACCAAAAGGGTCATTCTTGTAATTTTCATTATAAAAATCATCTGGGCGATTCCCTCTTTAGAGCACACCCAGCTGTCCGTTCCCTCTCGAGACACCACGCGGGCGCCTGGGAGCGGCCCGCCGGCCTCAGCTTGGGGTTCAAATCCCGCCCTCGCCCACGGGCTTGACTCTGCGAAGCAGCCCCCCTGCGCTGCGCCTGGACACTGTGAGCTGAACCATCTCGAACGCCGTCCTCAAGACCAATTCTTAGAGCCGGTGAAACCCTACGACGGCTCCAAGGACTCCGGGTTCTGAGTTTTCGTTGGAAAAGTTAAAGTTGAACCGTGGCGGGGGGCACAGACGCTGAGGAGAGGTCAGACGCAGGTGACAGGGGGTCTCCTCGGCCCCGGGCCGCTCCGGCTCCCCGAGGCCCTGGCCTCCATCTTCCGCAGCTGGGATTTCTGTTGGGACGTCGGGGGCCTGTGGTGGCCTCGCTTGGACTCTGACCCCAGCCCTTCCTGGGGAGGTCAGAGGTGGTTGATGGGGTTGAAGGCTCCGGACTCCGGCGTGGCTCCCGCCATGTTCAGCCAAGCATCCAGAGGGCTCTGGGAGGAGGTGTGGAGAGGAGCGTCCTCGGAAAGGGACAGCATCATTGCGTACGCCTGGTGGGAGAGAGGGCGGGGCACACCCGCGACGGGCAGGTGAGCGGTGCGGCCAGGGGTCCTGCAGACCCCAGGCCGGCCCCGTCCCCTCCCGGCCTCCCACCCGCTCTGGCTGGCCTCAGCTCCAGAGGTAGATGAGGGCAGAGGCACGGGGGGCCGGCCCACAGAGGAGGAAGGCGCGGTGGGAGGAGCTCTGTCAGGCGCTTGTGCAGAGTGCCACCAAGACCCTCAGCCTCTTTGGGGCACATCCCCCCTTGCAGTCGGCTCCGTATCCCCTGGTGATCAGCACGCGTTCCCAGGCAAGCGTGCTCTTTGGGAGGGAATGGGAATGCTGGTAGTTATCGCTAAGACCCTGTCAACGAGGCTCAGGCCCTGGCTGGTGGCGCCTGTCCCCTGTGGGTGACCATGGTGGCAGCACAGAGATATTATGGGGAAACGATGTGCAGTGTTTCTGAGACGTGCCTCTGGCCTGGAGCCCGGCTTAGCCCACAGGGCGTGAGTAGACAGGACTGGGGGCCGCTCAGGGCAGGCGGGCTGGGGGGATGTCCACCCGAGGTCACGCTCCGGACAGCATTAGTAAAAAGACGAAGACAGACACGCAAACGGCTTTTGCTGAGGCTCAGGTGGGCTGCAGAGAGCTGAGTGAAACCCCGAGCCCCCCAGACTGGAGAGAAGCAGGAGGCAGGCTCCTGAGACACCTATGCTGAGGAACGAGACGTGCCCAGCCAGCCGGGTGCCCGCTGACCCCGTCACAGCTGCAGCTTGCAATCCTGACCCCCGACGGGGCAGCGTCCCTCGAGAAGACCCTGGGCTATCGTCATCCCTGCTCGGGTAGAGGCAGAGGGAGGCCAATGCAGCCACGAGGGCAGGACACCTGCTGTGGACGCCTCCCTCCAGGGACGCGAGGACGGGGACCCACGTGTCCGCGAGCATTGTGGGGGGAGCGCCCCCGTGACGGTCCCGCTTGCGCTCATCTGCCCTCAACCTCTCCCTGCCCCACCCCGCTTGTGGGCAAGGGCCGTCATTTGGGGGTCTCTCTAGCCGATGCAATGGGCACGGGAGGTGTCCCCCAGGCAGACGTGGGATGGCCACAGCGAGAGACAAGGCTGTCCCTGGTGGAGGGGCCGCGGCTGCCGCCTGCCCTGCAGCCTGGGGAAGGTGAGGGGTGGGCTCTGGCGGGTACCTACCTGGTTCTTAGCCTGCCTGTACAGGGTCTGTTTTAAAGTCTCAGAATCTAGGGTGGAATTAAGCACATCTTTAACTTCAAATGCTTCCTCAGCTGCTCTGCGGAGATCCAGCCCCTTCCCAAAAGTCGGCATCGGCTCCAAAGCCAACAGACCTCCTGGATGCTCCTCAACACACCTGCACCAACGACCGGAGAGGGGCCTGCCGTTAGCCGGTCTGGCCTCTCGCCACCTCTCTGACGCCCCACGGCTGGCTCCGTGCCTGCATGCGCGCCACGGCGTCTCCACGGGCCACATGCACGAGGAGACAGACACACGGACACACGGACACCTGGACGGAAGCCACACGGATGCAGGAGAGCGGCGGAGGGAGGGCACGGAAGGAGGTGAGCACGTGCACACACTGCAGGCAGCAGGCAGGGCGCTTGGGTCTCGGCGGTGGGGGGCAGCCGGGGACGCCTCGGTTCCCGAGAATCTGGGCGGCTCTGGAGAGGCCCGGGGCTCCTGCTCCCCGGACTCAGGGCTGGGAGGAAACGGGCCATCTCGGAAAGGCCTCCGGGATCTACGGGCTTCCCCCAGGAGGATCTTGGAATGCCGGCAGCATCCCTGGTGCCGAAAGGAGGCGGCGAGCAGTCGGGACCTGGGGGACGTGGCTGTGGTCCACCTGCTTCCAGAACTGTGGGTGCTCTGCCCCCACCCCTCACAGCCCGCTGGAGGCCAGATGTCACCGCTCCGGGTTCTTCTGCACGGCCGGACACGGCCCGTGGGTCCAGGACCAGCTCCCTCTCAGCCTTCCCCTCCCCCACTCTGCTTCCAGGCCTGGGGAAGCGTGTGTGTGTGCGTGTGTGAGTTTGGGGGGCTGGGGCCCTGACCCCCTTTCCTGGGGCCCGGCCTCCCCCTTGCCTGCACACAGAAGTCCCTGCAGTAGGAACGCCTGCTGGGAAGCAGGGTGAGCCCCGCTGGGTGGATGGCAGGTGTGGGAATGAGGCCCCCCGCAACGGTGCTTGGCCCCGCCCCCGCCCCTGCCCGGGTCCCCCGGCACGCGGGGCCCCCGGAGGGCCGGTGCCCACCTTCGGGTGTGGTCGAAGCCCACGGCCAGCGAGGCGGGCGGCACCTCCTCCTCCTCCTCCGCGTAGGCGCCCTGGGGCTCAGGGGTGGGGGACGCGGTGTCGTCCTGCGACCTCCCCGCCAGGCTGTCGTCGTCCTCCAGCTCCTCCTCCTCGTCCTCCTCCACGTCCTCCGGCTTCCCGCCGGCCAGGCCCGGGCACTGGGGGGCACCGTCCAGGTCCTGGACTTCCGGCCTGAAATGACATGGAGGGAGTCGGCCACAGACGCCCGGAGGCCAGCGGGTCTGCTCCAGCGGCTTCAGCTCCTCCGCCCTCCCTGATGGCCCCCCCGCCCCCTGCGAAGGCAGCCTGCCCGCCGCGGTCACTGAACCCTCAGAGCCGGGGTCCCGAGTGGCTCTTCCGCACCCTCGGCCTCGGCTGCCATCCTTGTGGAGGGAGTGACTCAGGCAGAGAAGGGTGACTGCCGAGGGCCGGGCAGGGGCTGGAAGGGGACCGCTCGGCGGCAGGGCTCCTGTCATGCCGGTGTGGACACTGGGCTACTCAGGGGTTCAGGGAAGGAAGCCACGGCCGGCCTGGTGGGGAAGGGGGCTCTGGGCTTGGGCACCGCACAAGGGGCGCCCTCGGGGAGGCTCCGAGCACGGGAGGTTTGCCGGCCCAGCCCTGATGGATGCCTGCTCCTCCCCGCCCGCCGTGAGGGCACGAGGACAGGGCGGCCCCTCTGCAGACGGAGCGTCTGGGATCCAGGGTCCCCGACCATGCGGACCGGGCTGTTGTCAGCGATGGAAACCCGCCAGGGGAGTCTCTCCTGCAGCCCGGACCCCACCTCATCTCCCTCGGGGTCCCTGCAGCCGGGCGAGCCTTTCCCACCCCGGGTCCTCATGACTGAAAACGGAAAACAAGCAGTGAGGGAGAGGGTGCGCATTCTCTTCAGAAAATGTCACCAGCTTTGTCTGGTTCGTCTGCAAGGCTGTGACCAGGGGCTGTGGCCACAGGTGGGCTGGGCCCGAGGCCATCTGGGCAGGTGTCCGGCACGTGGGCAGAGGGGGGTGGGGAGGGCGAGGCACAGGCTTCCTGAGCCCGAGTTCAGAGCCCCCGGTCCCCACTCCTCCTGGACCTCACACGGCCCACGGGAGTCTGTCCACTGCTGTCAGGGGACACTCGGGGTCCCGCTCGGGGCACCAAGGCGAGAGGATACGTCCCCCCCGAGTGGTCACCACCTCCAAACGCAGAGAGGGTGGGGGGCCGGGCTGGGCTGGGGGAGACCCCGATGGCCCTGCTCTCGGCTGTCCGTGTCTTCACTTCTCTTTCCACGGGGAAGTATACGGATGCTGAGAGCTGACCTGACCTCCAGGACGGGCAGGACCCCAGCACGTTTCCCTCGTCACCGGGTGCACGCCCGTCCACCGCGGTGAGGCCCCCAGAGCCAGTTCCTGCCTCCCACTCTGGGTCTTGGCAGGGTCCCCTTGGACAGGGCTTGCCATCTCGGAGCCCACGCCCTCCCAGGGATGTGAGAACAGGCCCCACGCTGAGGGCTGATGCACAGCGCAGGTGGGGAGCCCTGGGCCCCGGGGCTCAGATCAGCGCAAAGCCCTGTGTGTCAGTTTAGCAAACCTGAGCTCGCTGTGCAGGTTTATACATGAGCCTCTCTGTAGGAGCAGCAGCCTTGAGCCTTTGTCTCTGCGTCCCCAGCCCCGCCCTGCATAGAGGGTCTGCGCGTTGGTGGGAGGCCTGCATCAAGCACCAGAGCTCACTGGGTGGGTGGAGGGGCGGACACGGCAGGGACAGAGCGGGGGGTCTGGCTGGAGACGGCTTCGGACAGAGAGGACACCAGGACGAGTGTCCAGGCCTCCACACAGCTGCCTGGGGCGGGGGAGTCTCCCCGAGGCCACCGTACCAGAGCAGCACGGCTGCGGCTCAAACAGCCATCCCTCCCTGTCCTGGAGTCTAGACGTCCCAGATCCCGCTGTCACAGGGCTGCTTCTCCTCCCGGCCCCTCCCCTGGACTCCAGTGGTCTGCTGGCGACGCTTGGGACTCCTTGGCTTGTGGACACATCACCCGATCTCTGCGTCGTCCTCACACGGTACCTCCCTGTGCGTGTGTGTCCCAATCTCCCCCTCTTCTAAGAACGCCAGTCCTATCGGATATGGGCCACCCGGCTCCAGTAAGACCTTATCTTAACTAATTACAACTTAAGACCCTATTTCCAAATAAGGTCACACTCTGAGGTGCTGGAGCTTAGCATTTCAACATAGGAATTTGGGGGGGGACAGGATTCAGCCCAGGAGTTTCTGGGATTGTAGGGCCACGAAGCCTGGCAGGCCCTGAATCCTCACTGACGGTCAAGAGAAAGACGCTGGTTCTGGATGATGTTAATATTGGCCCCTAACAGGACCGCCAACATCCTAACGCTTTCCGCACATTAGCCGACAAACGTCAACCGCGACCGTGGTCTCCACTTCCGACGACGACGTGCAGGCACCTCCAGTGGCCCCCGGCTCCCGGGACGCAGCGTCAGCAGGAGGGGCCAGCCGAGGGCCTGGGTTGGCAGGGTGGCTCTGCCCTGGCCTTCTGAGGGACGTGAGGCCAGCCTCCTCTGAGCGCCACTGACCCCCGCCCGGGGGCCCTGGTTGAAGTGTTCTGCTCCGTGGGGCTAGGATGGTGCCGTCCCCTCTTCCCTCTGGGGACAACTCCTCTGTCTGCTGGCTCTCCTGGAGCGTCCTCCTCGTGGCTGCGAGCTGGGCCTGCCACCCAAGCCTGAGGTGTGGGAGCCACCCCGGCACGGCCGCCCACCCCAGGGAGGATGCCCCGGGCATGTCTTTGTCAGTTCTCATCTGGCTTTGCCCTGGGCACAAAGGGAGAGTCTTTAACAGCCAGGACGTGCCTCGTGGCCTGGCCCCTGGGTGCTCAGGTCCGTGACTTTCTCTGAAGGCGGAGATCACAGAGCTTGAACTACGGCAGCTCTCAGAGCCGTGGGGTGCTGTGTGAGCACAATTCCGCACCCCGCACGCCGGGAGCGGATGGCAGGGGCTGGGTTCCCATGAGACCATAGCATGCGCCCAGAGCCAAGGATGGACGTGGGCACTTTGCTGGCTGTAGAGCAGGCAGGGCTGCCCCCAGGAGTGAGGTCTCCACTGCCAGCCAGGGCTCTGGGATGCGCAGCCCGTGGCCAGCCTCTCCCACGTCCCCTCCTCTGAGCCCACCCAGGCGCCAGGTGAGATCACCTTCCCGGGCATAGATTCAGGACTTAGCAGAGCCAGAAACAGTCCAAGTGTCATGTCATGCCCATTTGTAGATTTGACAGGTCTTTTTGGTGCCCCTGCTCTGCCCCCAGGGGCACCAGTGATGTGGGAACAGACAGGCTCTTGGGGAGCTGGATGTCCTGGGGGACCCTCGTCACCTTGCTGGGGATGGGTGGGGAGGGACCCGGGCCCTGGGGCCACAGAGCCACAGCCCACCCACTCCTCTGGGCCTCTGCAGAATTAGGGGAGCACATCCCTGAGGACTTGTGGAGTTTGGGCATCTCTGATTCTCTGCCAGCTGAGCCCTGGGATGGGGGTTATGCAGAATATCCTCCGTATCCTTGAATTCCCAATTCTGCCATTCTTCTGCCTCTGTGTGTGTGTATTTAAAGGGGCAGCACTCTTGCTAAGAAACCTTTTGTGCCTCGGATTAAATAAGAATGTCCTGGAGTTTCAGAGGCGTGGCAGATCTTGTGGCAGGAGCCGTCGCCTGGCCCATGTTTGGCTGCACGTCTCTTAACCGTGAGGCCAAACTGTGCCATTTAGGCCTCTGTGCTGGCATTGCACTGAGTGTGTGACACACGCCATCAGGCCAGGGCGCTTGTTCTAATCACCCTCTGCAGGTGGAGAAACCGAGGCAGAGAGGGGGCTGGGACGGACACTGGCTGCAGAGCCCACGGGCCTCGCCCTCTGCGGTGGGCCTGGGGTCCCTGGTGCTGGGACGGGGGACCCTGCTGTGGGCGTGACCACACAGGTGACCATGCAGAGCCCAGACCTTCCTGGGGCCCCGGGATGGGTTTCTTACCGCTTGTCTGTTCGCGTTGTTGCTTGGTTCATCTCGCTGTTGGCAATAAAGTTTCTGATTTCTGAGAAATAGGAGTCTTCCTTCTCATCTAAAAGTGCATGGTGGTCCGACTCGGAGGCGGGGGAGGAGGTGCTGGTCCCCAGGTGGTTCGTGAGGACCCCCGAATGCTGGCTCACTGCAGTGAGGGGGGAGCATGAGAGGAGGGCGTCCCTCAGCTGAGCCCCTCCCTCCACGGCGCACCAGTGACGGGGCGGGCAGCCAAGCAGGGTGTGCATTTGGGGCGGTCTTAGGGAACCCACTTCTTAGGAAAACCCAACAGGACGAGATTCTCCTTAATGAAAGTGGTCTGAGGGGTGACTGCAGGCTTTCCCACAGAACTAGCATGTGTTCCCTTCCTGCCCCCCTCCCCCCGCCCCTCCCCCCGCCCCTCCCCCTCCCCCCCTCCCCCCGCCCCTCCCCACCGGACAGACCCCCACCTGGAGCGTGCTCGTGCTCGTGCTTCTTCAGGTGTCTGTCCAGGTTGGTCTGCTGCCCGAAGCAGCGGTTGCACAGGTGGCACTTGAAGGGCTTCTCCTTGTTGTGGATGTTCCGGACGTGCCGCTGGAGGTTGGAGGAGATGCTGAAGGACCGGTCGCAGTACTTACACCTGTAAGACACGGCGCCTCAGCGGAGCCCCCGGCCTTGAGGAGACCCCCAGGCCACTGGGAGGCGGTCCTGGCAAAGCTGCCCCTGGAAGTGGGGGCTCCCCCCCAGACCCCTCGGCGGCGGATGGTGTCGGACTGTGCCCTGAGCAGGCGGGGGAGACCCTCTGGGGCCTGTGCCCCTGGGTAGGCAGCACCGGGGCCCTCCGGGGTCTCCCCTCATCTCTCGCCCTCTCTGCTGTCAGGGTCCGCCCAGCGCAGAGGCCAGGGCCTGGTGGTCCACGGCAGAGGGCGGCGTGCCCCCAGCAGCCTCAAGGGGGCACCCGCGCACCAGGAAAGATGCTCCTGGCAGGTTTTCCTGGGAAGGAGGAGCCCAGACCCGCTGCCTGCAACCTTCCTCCCTGGCGAAGAACCGCACCCTGGCCTGGTCCCGGCCCCTCTTCGCAGGTCCCTGGGCAGACCGCATCTCCCTTGGGGCCTCAGCTGGCCAGTCCATTGACAGGGCGCGGGGGCTGCCCCAACTCTCTCGAGCATCCTTCACTGACTGCCCTGAGGTGAAGAGGGCTCCCAGCCTCACCCCGTCAGGTGGCCTCCGTCCACGGACCCCCTTCAGTGGGGGGTGCCCTCAGCCCCTCTGCAGGGGCACCCCCTGCCAGGCTGCACGGCACGCTTGGGAAATTAGAAAAAGACGCTCTTTCCTCCAGATGCTTCTGTTGTCAGAATACTGTCGTGACCCCCCAAGTTTACCAGAGCAAAGCGCTTTACTGACGGGAAGTTGCCATGAGGCACGATTGCCACGTGCAGGTCCCCATGGGTGTGGGGCCTCGTGCGGGCACAGCCTTCACGACCACCCTTGGTGGCCCCGAGGGCAGGGAAAGAGAGGGTGATTGCCAGGGGAACTGACAGCGAGGGCCTGAGCGACACCGGCCCTGAGAAGCAAGCAGAGAGAACGAGAGAGAGAGAGAGCCGGGCCGGGGCACGGAGGACCCACGGCCGCCAGCTCTGCAGACACTGCCACCTCCTCCTGGCGGCAGGAGTCCCGGCCAAGGCCGTCCACCGCTCCCGCCCGCTCTGCACGTCCAGCTGGGCCATGGCAGAGGCACTCCGGCTCAGGGGTCTCCAGTCGCACACGTGTGCGTGGGTCTCAGCGTCTTGCACACACGTGTGGCTATGTGCACGCTTGCGGGTGCGTGTGCAGTGTGTGTGCACACGTGTTGGTGGGCACGCTCGTGTGCACCTGGCCTCAGAACTCCTCCCGGGATGCTCATGCAAGTCTCAGAGGCACAGGTGCACCGAAACATCCACCCCTGTGCTCAGGTCTCTTCCTGCTTTGGAAACGAGCTTCCACGGAGCGACAAGCTGAGAGGCAAGCACGGCAGAACGCTGACTGGCCGAGCCCTTCAGGAGGCAGAGTCTACGCAGCCAGTGCAGCGGGGCATGAGCTCGGGACATTAGGTTCACCCAGAGGGCGTGGCTGGAAGGCGTGGGGACCTGTCCTGAGGACGCGGCCTGGCATTCCTACAGGGGCCAGTGGCCGTGCTCCAGCACAGCGTACTGGTCACGAGCGCTCGGTCATATGCACGGGGACGTGCCTGAGGACGCTCTGGGGCCCTGGCCTCCTATCTGGGGACGGGCTGGCGGGGACTTTCCCAGTGCCGCCCACCCAGAACCCGAGGTGCCCGCCTGACACTTGACATTCAGAGGCTGGCCCTGCCTGGGGAGTCTGGGCAACCTCAGTGTTCCCAGGGCCCCCGAGGAAGGAAGCCTGAGGCCCCCACTAGCCGCCGCCGGGGCCCAGGAGCTGAGCTTTCCCTGCTCGAAGGGGTGGCAGCTTTATGAAGCTCTGTCCTGGTAGGTTGAGAGGCTCCAAGTTACCCCCACCTCCCGTCCTGTGGGATAACCCCTGGGGAGAGGGGCCCAGCTGGAGGGAGCCCCTACGGCTCCCCTGGTGTGATTCTGGGGCTTCATTTACTCAGTTCCCGAAGCGTCCAAATTCTGCCTGAGGCCAGGCTGACGCTGGCTCCCTCCACAGCAGACGGGCTAAGAGCCGTCCGTGATCTGCACGCTAACCCCCTGGGCTCCTCCTGAGCCGCGCTCAGCCTTCTCTGCTCCTCGGTGCCAGGCCGGCCTGCTGGGCCAGCTGAGCTGCCTCCGGGCCCCTGGGCGTCCCTGGGACGTGGGGCCTCGGTCCTCCCACAGCCTCGTGACTTGGACCCACGTCCTGGCTGCCAGCACCGGGAAGGTGGCTATCTTGTCTTTCTCAGCCTGCGGTGCCAGAGCAGCTGGGCTGGGGCTCGAGCCCTCTCCCTGGCTGGGCTGAGCAGAGATACTCGGGTGTCCTCTGACCTGGCGCTCCCCTCCCAACAGCCCAGAAAGGAGGATTTTTACATCCCAGCCTGCACAGTCTCGCTCCCCCACTCTGCCCCCGGCACACCCCCGAAGTTACAGAAACCCTCCACCCCCAGTGGTGCCAGGCTCGCCTGTAGGGCAAGTGCAAGGCCAAGCTGGCCCCAGCCCGGGTCTGGGCGTTTGCCCCCTGCCTGTCCAAGAGGCTTCACACGGGCTGCGTGGTGTGCCCGCCTTGGTCTACACAGGTGCCTGCACGCTTAGCCTTCCTTCCCTGTATCTTTGGAAATTCAGGGACCCACTGCAAGCTCCACCAGCGGCCGTGCATTATCCCAGAGCAGTGGGAACCCTGAGTACGAAACAGGATTGGACGAGGAGCTCATCACAGACCTGAGACCTCCCACCCTCAACCTCTGCGGGGCTGGGAGGGGCTGGGGAGGGCAGCGACGCATTCAATTTGGTCACAGAGTCCTGAATCTGGCCCTCTCCTGGTCCTAATCTAAATAAATGGCCCAGAGAAGTACATTTGAAATTTAGAGGACTGGTGAGCCCAGGGCTGCGAGGGAGCCGGGCTCTCAGAGCAGCTGGGATTTGCGTTGTAAATAAGCTGACAAGTGGCTAGTGAAATTTATGGCCGTGCTGTATAAAATAACACTCCATCGTGCTCCAGCAGGAGTGGGAGAGCAAAGACCGGCTGGCCACGGCGGCGGGCAGGAAGGGCCTTGAGGGGACCTTGCTGTGACCGCATCTGCCGCCGCCCTGGGAAAGCCAGCCGTGGTAGAGACCCAGCACCACGTGGGGGGGGGATGTGAAATGGCCCTTGGGGGGCTGGCAGCGTCCTCCCCGGGACCCAATGGGGCCACACCAGCCATCACAGGGAGAAACGCCTTTGGTCTTTGTAAAAGCCGGGAAAGGAAAGAAAGAAGAGATTTTGAAACCCAGCCCTAACAATAAAACGAGCAAAGAAAGGACACCTATGGGCCACCCGTAGCCCCGACGGAAATGGTAACAGGACCTTGCTGGGTGCTTTGACTTAACACAGTTAGCGAGACGGGGAGCCAGGGAGGAAACGCACTGCAGATGGGGAGGTGAGCATCCTTAAAGCCGGAATCCCGGGTCCCGCCAGGAGCCCATGGCCAGTCCACGAGCGCTCGCATCCAGAGCGTGACTCGAGGCCCCCCACCCCTGGGCAGCAGCTGGGGGGACCCCTGAGCACGGCGGCTGCCAGGACAGATGAAGGAAGCGGCCCCCCTCGTTCCCAATCCAATTTTTATATCTCTCCTCCCACATCTCAATAAGCCCTCTGTGCTGGAGCTTGAAGGAATGTGTCATCAACTGCCCCTGGCCCCGCAGCTTCACCCAAAGATCTCTAAGCCAGGACACGGGCTGGGCCGGGCAGAGGTGTGACCTCCTCTCCAGCAAATGTATCAGTCACACTAAGGAGTCTGTCTTTCTCTTGCTTGCGAGGGGCCCCTGACAGCCGGGCCTGTCCTGGCACACACGCAGCGCACACACGTGGGCTCCGGGCAGGCGGCGGGCGGTTTTCATCAGACCTGGCCTGGGCCGGCAACGGGCTTCTGTGGACAGACCTGCACATTTTCCTTCTCCAATTCAAGCCCTTCCGATTCACAGAGTGAGCCCAGAAGCCTCAGTGACGTCACAAGCACAGTCCCACACCCCGAACTCCTCATCGTAGGCTGCCTTGAACCAGACGTGGTCAGGATTTGCAGCGCAAACTTTCAAAGCAATCATTGTTACCCACGTCGAAACTCACAGATCGGAAAGAGCAAAAGAAGTCTATGATAATTAAACCCTTCTATAAACACGGCCCCGACCCCCCAGGGGCTCTTACACGCAACACTGTCCAGAAGTTGGTTCCCTTACAGAAAACACACGTGGCTCCTTTTCAGGGAGGGAACCAGGCCACACCAGCCTCTGTTAAGTTGTAAGTCACTTTTTGAGGGGAACGGCGGGCTGTGTGTTGTGGGCAGGCCGAGGGCACTGAACAGACGACGTGAGCTGACGCTTACCCGGCCAGGACAGGGCATGGTGACTGTGACACTTGCAGGAGCCCCGTGTGGCCGCCCGGCCGAGGGATGGGGACATGCCCCCCATCTCCAGGGCCGGTGGGTGACTCCCTGCTCTGTGCGGCAGCCAGAGGACAGGAATCTCATGTTGCCAACTTAAAACCACACCAAACCCCTTACTGCCGATGGCTGCTGTTCACCAGACAGCCCAGGATGTCGTCCTGGCATTGGGACCAAGATTTCCCCAATTTGCCTCATGGTCACCATCCCCTGGGACTCGCAGGGTCCCCCTGGGTGGGGTCCCCAAAACGCAGGGCACTACCCTCAGCTCTCTTCCTGCCCGACAAATGCCCCAGGGACCAAGAGGAAAGGCCAGAATGGTAAACTACCATGGCCATGATCTCGGACCCCTGGCAGGTCAGGGGCGTCTCTAAGCCTGGGGCTCCAAGTCTTTGAAATGGGGTGATGCCTCCACTAGTTGTGAACACGAAATGCACTGGCTCTCACACCCCCCATGCGCTTGTGCTCACACCTCTGCAGGCAGGAGCCCAGGCACCGAGGAGCGAGGTTGGGGGCAGAGGCGGCTTCCGTCCAGGGCGGTCAGGGGGATGTAAGGAATCCCTCAGGACGCCCCAAGCTTGGGCGGGACCCGAATTTGCATGGAGCTCCTTTTCCTCTGAGACCAGCCCACCCCGCCTTAGGCGCTTGCCCTGGTCCCCTGCCCAGGGCTAGGTCAGCTATGGCTGACGGCCGTGGTGAGGTGAGCGGAGGTGGGCTGGGTGGTGGTGAGGCTGAGGCCTCCCCCGCCAGACCACCCCTGGGCCTGGCTTCTCTGCTCCAGTCGACACCCCCGCGGCAGGTGGGAGGGCTGCTCCTGGGCACCCTTCTGGGTCAGTAGATGGGAACCTGCCGGTAGCCTAACCTTTACAGCGCCCCTGGGCGCAGGATGGCTGAGGGGCCAGGAGGGAGGGGCGCAGGAAGTGAGCTGGTGCAAGCATGCTGGCTCCCACCCGCTGCCCGTCCTGCCCGCCAGGAGCCGGCACCCCCTACCGGGCGGGCTCCTACCTGTACGGCTGCTCCCCGGTGTGCGTCCTCAGGTGTCTCGTGAGGTTCGCTGATCGGGGGAAGATCTTGCCACAGTACCTGGAGTGGAGGGGCGGGGGAGGGATGCGTGAAGCAGACGCGGCGCCAGAGACGCGGGCGCCCAGGTGCTTTCCTGTACTGTTTCTCCCACACCTGGGGGCCGGTGGCCCGGCTGCACACCCTGCATTTCAGTCTCTCCTCAGCCCCGGGGCCCAGCGGAGCCTCACAGAGGAGCTGGACTTGCACCACTGAGCAGACGGCACCGGCCCACCCTGGCCCGCTCGGGGCCGTCCCCCCGCGACCCCCCCGCCGCCAAGCAGTTTCTCAGCCCCGGAGCCCAGCCTTGGCCGAGCCGGCAAGGGCCGGCCTGCACGAGCCCGTGCACCTGGGGACGGACCATCTCTCCCCAGCAGTGGGCTCCCCACCGGCCCCCAGAGCTGTGGTTAAACACTGACCGCGGCGCCTCAGCCTCCGGCCTTGCGAACTCCGACCGGCTGGCCAAGGTCGCACTTTCTTGCGCTCACGGGAGCACAGCTTGGTGGGGGGCAAGTGCATATCTTTGGGGAATGACGTCAAGGGGACAACGGGCCATCGGTTGCTACCACGCTGTACCCTGGCTGAGACTGAGAGCTTTCTCCTGGAAGTGCAGGCTCACGGGCCGGCGTTGCACCTGTGGCCGCTGTGCCGGGGCCGCCCCAGGGGCTCTCGGCGTCTCACCTGCACGTGTAGCGCTCCTTGCCCTTCCTGAGGATGGGGTCCGAGAGCGTCGGGGGCGGGGACCGGAAGTTGAAGGGGTGGGGGGGGAGGGGCTGCAGGGAGCCGCCAGATTCCGCCTTCATGGCCGCGAAGCTCTCCAGCTTCTCAGTCATGGTCTCGATGGCTGACATCTGTTGGCAGGAGAGCGGGAGAGACTGTGGGGCGCCCCCGAGCCGCCCCCTCTCTTGACGCGCGGGAACCCGCCCCCACGGGCATCTGGGGGTCCTGGATGACTGAGCACATCACGGGCCCCCAGGGCAAGGAGGTGGTCACTGGAACCCGTGGCCTCCTCCTTCTTCTTGACCACTGGGCTGGGTTCCTTCCCTTTCTGCGGCCAGCCCTGCTCTTGTCCTTGCCTGGAAGCCCCTCACAGTCCAGTGTCTAGGCTGGGGGAGCCGCCACTGAACTTCCCCAGCCAACCTGTGCTGGCTGAGACGTGGGTGATGCAGGCTGCCGACACTCGCAATTACACAGCCCTTTACTTTGAAACAAGCCAGCAGGGCCCTGCTGGCTCGACCCCCGGCCAGCACTCCTGATGGCTAGTTTGGGTTAAAGACAGAATTACATCCATTTTTTTTTTTTTTGGAGTGGTAAAAAATTGATAGCTACCTGAATCAATCTCAGGTTAAAACATGAATCACGAGCCTGAGGCACTACCAGCACCTAGTGGCAGCAGGCCGTAATTGCTGGCAAAGTGCTAAAAGGAAATTCAACAGCCTAAGGTTGGATTCCACTAACTAAATGTTCGGAATGATAACTCCAACGTGACACGGCACAGGACACGGTGACACGGGCAAGAGGGGCTGCCTCTCTGCTCCTTGCAGATGCCAAGGCGTTGCCTGGGGAGGAGAAGGGAGTCACCTCCTCCTGGCATTGGTCATTTCCAGCTGGTGGGCAGGGTTCTGATCAGAATCCCAGGCTGCCCCTCTGCCCTGAGGCCCTGGGGCTGGGGGACAGGAGAGGGGAGGGGGCTGCACAGGCCTCAGCAGCACTTCTCCCCCAGAGAGTGCCCGCTGCAAGCCAGGCCCCGTGGGAGGCTGGGCTGAGACCAGAAAAGGAAGAGCTTTCATTATGCCCCGAGCCCCTCAAGGTTTAGGCTGGGGAACAACTGACTGGTTACAATAAGACACCAGAAAGGGGTTTACAAACAGAAAATGGGGTCCATCCTAGTGGCTGTGGCCTCCCTTGACCCTGGGCTGCCGCCTGGGCCCTGGCCAGCTCCGTCCAGTTGCAGGGCTTTGGGCCTCGCCATCCTTGTGGGGCAGGCACGCTCCCCATCAGATGCACACGATGCTTCCAGCCATGGTGGTCCCACCCATCCCCACTGATGGACAGATGGACACGGCCTTGGCCCTCAGCTGCCGTCCAGCCTCTCATTAGCCCCTCCATGGCCTGGACGATGGGACCTGGGCATACAGACTGCTGTCCATCTGCTTGTGGGTCTCAGTTTTAGCCACAGCCATGGGAGGCTCGGGGACTCTTCACCACCCCAGACTCCCCAGGACCCCAGAGGTGGTGAGGGGCAGTGGGCTGGCAGGACTGCCTCACCCTGCACCCTATACACCTGCACGTCGGGCCTCAGCAATGAAAGGCCCTGGCAAGGTCCTGCCAGGCAGCTGACCAATGCAGCTTCGTGCAGTGGTGACCCCTAGACTTTGTAGAGGCCACGACTTCTCCTGTCCGAGTGATGGTCTGACCTCAGACCATTTAATCAGGTGACTTACTAGTCCTCTCTCCCGCCCCCACCCCTGGCTCTGGGCCCACGGGCAGGCAGCAGGGGTGGCAGGTGGGGGGAGCGGGCAGCAGGGACAATGGGCAGCCGGCCCCCCGCCAGGCCCCTCTTCCTCAGGCCTGGGAGGGTCCGGCCTGCCTGGCCCGCTCCGCCTGATCAGATATTCCCGGCCGAGCTCCCGCACAAACACAAACACAGGATGTGCCTGGCTGGCCTGCCGGCTTTTTCCAGCCGGTCCCGAGGAAATCAGGGGAAGTTCTTAACCAAACTCCGAGGCCCCAGCAAGACAATGGGAGGCTCTAAGTTTAGCTGTGAACCCAGGCAGGGCACAGGTTCCACAAACCGCGGGGTTTGTCCCAGGCGGGAAACTCGGAGCAGGAGAACAATGCCCGGGCCTCGAGTCTGGGTCCAGGCCTGTCCCACAGCTCAGCCCCCGGCCCCTCCGGCTGGGACAGGGGAGGCCCGTGGCTCTGGGGCGGGGGCTGGGCCCCAAGCAGTGAGGACAGGTGGGCACCGGGGCAGGGAATCAGGGGGACTCCGCCGGCCCCGCTGCTCACCCCCTCTTCTGCCACCTCTCTGCGCCCACCCCTTGGGAGGACGTGGCCAGGGGGACACAGGTGTGCCTGTAGGCTTGGTGGGGTCTGCGGCCACTGCCCAGACTTGGGGGTTCTCTTTCCCAGACCCCTGATTCTAGTCTTGACAGGCGGCCTCTCCACCCTCTGCATCCCCAGGTGAGGGTGGTCCCCCTGCCCACTGCCCCCGGGACGCCTGGCCCTCGACGCCAGTCCCTCTACTGCTGTCCTGCCCCCTGCCTCTGCCCCCCTGCACTCAGGCCCTTCTCCTGCTCTTTCCCCTGAAGGATCCCCAAGTCCCTCGTACCAGAGAGACTGCTGGCGTCCACGCCTCCCCGGCTCGCTCGTGTCTATTCTCCCTACATTCAAAATTCTTGGGTTCGCTCCATCCGAGCTGCTGCCCACCGCCCCATGCAAGTTCACTCCCCCCCTAGAGCTTGAACCACAGGTCACTGGGGCCCCTTGTGGACCGGGGCCCTTGGCTGCCTCTGAGGGACCCACAGGGTGCCCCCACAGAGGACCACCCTCCTTCCTCACCTGTCTCGGCCCTTCCCATCCTCTCCAGCCTCAAAGGGACCCGTGGGTCTGCAGGAACGGGAAGCGGAGACCCGCCTGGGGTGCGCGCCTTGGCCCGTACGGACCTTGGGGCCCCTGGCTGGGCCTTACCTGGGGGTGGAAGAGCAGTGGGGACGGCCGCAGGTACTTCTCCTTAAGGGCTCCCACCGGGTCGGTCACCTTCCGCTTCTCCACCCTGCTGGACAGCAACACAGAGGGTTACGGACCCCACCGAGCGGCCCAGCGCTGGGTGGGGAGGGGCTGTGGCCCCCGCCCCTCTGGGCGCCCACCCGTGCCCCGTCGGTCACGAGGTGGGGGGTCACCATGGCGGCCCAGCTTCCATGTCCCCTGTGGCCACGTCTCACCTGACGCTGTGGGGACGTCTGTGACCCAGCCTCACAGTTGCCTGCCCGAGCACGAGCTCCCCATCACCATGCCCAGGTCTGTAGCCTTTCGAGTCTCCCCAGCGTCTGCCCCCCTCCCCACCCCCCCAGCTGCTGGCACCCAGGCACGTGATGAACGTTTGATGCTGGAGCCAGGAACCTTCTGAAGGGCCCGCGTGCACCAGCCTCTGCCAACTGGCCTGTCAGCCCAGAGAGGGCTCCCCTGAAGCAGAATGTGGAGCACAGGGGGGCTGCCGCCTACACCCCACGTCCCTCTCCCTCCCGGCCCATGGCACGGGCGCTCTGCCCTACTGGGCGGATACACGTGAGTGACCGGTAGGTCTCTATCCTGGGGAGGCTGCAGGGCCTCCCCGCGGCAGCCAGGCAGGGTCTACCTAAAACCTCAAGACAGCTGCTGGAGGTGATAATTCTAGAACATTGCCCAAATGCCAGGACAACTGTCAGTCACAAGCTGAGGAGGTGGCCATCCCTCCTCTCCCTGACCCCTCCTCTACTCTGTCCCAAGGACGCCTCCCTCAGTTTCCCCTGGGGGGGGTGTCGAGATTTACAAAGTGGGATTTGGGGAGGCCTGCCACCTCCCCACAGGCAGCCACAGCTGCGGTGACCCGCCACCTCGCTCGCCCAGGGCCACGCTCCCATCCCTCTTAGGCTCAGCTCTGCCCCCAGGGGACTGGCTGGGGCCTTGACCGGAGCAGGACAGGGATGGCCGCAAGGGCAGGGGCACCCCGCAGAGCGCAGGTGGCCACAGGTGACCCCACCGAGACCACAAGCCGGGTCCAAGGGGAGGAGGGGGTCTCCATGTGGGAAGTTGGCTTGAGGGGCACCTTGCTTTGCAGGGCTTAGCAGAGGCCCTGTTCAAAGCTGGACTGAGTTGGCCTTTCAACAAGGCCCCCTGGGGGGGTGGCGTGGGCCGAGAGGAAGGGGTCCCACGTGGGGGATTGTTAAATGTCTTCTTCTGCCTTTTCCCGACTTCTGTGTCTAGCGGCAGCCCAGCGGGCTGCTCCCAGCGACACCCGTCAGCTGACCCCACAGACCCCAGTGGACACGTGCTCTTCCAAGGCGCGTGGCTTTTGTCACCACACCATCCCCAGCCCATCTTGCAGAGACAGCAGCACGTGGCGGTGAGAGGGGCTGGAGGGCTGGGAGGTTGCCAGCCTGGCGGTGTTAGGGTTCCTCCAACCTGGGGGAGGGAGGATTGTGGGTATATGTCCACAGTCACTGCTGGGGCGTGGCCTGTGGGGAGTTTTGCTGGAGTCACCCCAGAACCACCCAGGAGCTGAGGGGACCCTGTCCCCTAGCCCTGGGCCAGCCTGTTAACAGGCAGTGACAGTCGCCCACACCTTCACTCGGAGAGGAACCTTCCCGACACCATGAGTGTTTATCTTGACTGGGCTTGGGGGGCGATGCGGAGAAAATTTGGAGCTAATCCACTCTCAGGCATTTTGCTGGTGCCTGTGTACAAAGTTGGGGGCCAGGCAGCCCCTCCACCAGCCACTGCACTTTAAATCCTGAGGGCAAAAGCCTAGCACACGCCGGGTCTCGGAGGAGCTCGGACAGGACCCGGGTTGGGGGCGCCTGTGGCCAGTTCCCGCCTTGGGGCCAGACTGGCTGCTCCCGCAGCTTCCAGGAAAAGGCCCTAAACCAGGCCTGGAGTGGGAGGAGAGGGGCACAGAAGGGCTGGGGTCCAGGAGGAGAGCTGGGACGGGGTGCACGAGGAGGCCAGGGACTGAGCAGGAACAGTTAACCGAGAGCCTCTTGCAGGCCCGCTGGCTCCAACTCCGGAGGCCCGACTAGAAGCGTCCCTCCCTAGGTCTCCAATCCTGCCCCCATCCTCTGCACAAGGGCGGCTCCTCCCGGGGGCATCCTCCCTCAAGCCCCAGGTGTCTCCTGGCTCCCCGTGGGTCCCGGAGATTCTTATTCTAGCTGGCAGATGCTCCCTGGGCCTTTGATGGCCATGTTCACCCCAGAAACTCTATGAGCCGCTGTCAGCAAACCATCTATGGATGGCGTGTTCTTAAAGAAAGACCCAAGGGGGGCATTTTTCATGTTTCCTGTGATGACGCCAGCAGGACCTGGCAGGAAACGGGGCCGGCAGCAGACACAGGCCGGCCAGGGCCCCGGGTGAGCGTGGAGGGCGGGGACCCGAGTGGGCGCCGGAGGGCGGGGACCCGAGTCGGCGCCAGAGGGCGGAGCAGGAGGCCGGCCCATCTCCCTCGTTGGCAGCTCTGCCATCATTTCTTTCCACTGCACCTTTAGCAGAGGTGACCTCACCTGCACACCCATCCCCAGGCCCTGCGTGGCCCCTGGGGAATAGCAGGCACGCAAGCCCTCAAGGCGGCCACATGCTCCCTGAATGCCCGTGTGGACACACTTACGTGTGTCCACACGGGCCCCTCCCACACAGAGCCGTGGGCCTGTATCAGGGGCTGAGCCAACACGCCTGCCTGCCCCTCCAGGCCCCCTCCCAGGCCCGTCCACGGGCACAGCCCCCTCCTCAGGGCTCAGCCTGCCCAGCACCCCCAGGACACGTGTGCTGGGCGGTCAGACCCCTCTCACCTAACAAACCCGCCTGATCAAACCGTGCCCAGCAGCCGGGGAGGGGGATTCAACTGGCCCCTCACTGGGAAGGTATCATTGGAATGGGACACTGGTTTTTGGCAAACCTTCCAAAGCTTCCTCCTTCCTCCCTCCCCCTCCTCCCACTGGGGACCAGCAGCTCCTCCTCTGGTCTCCCCTGGGCCACCAGAAGCCCAGCTGTGGAGCAGACACAGGGAAGCAGGGATGCTGAAGCAGAGGGAAGAGCCAGGAGTGCCGTGGGCAGAGTCTGTCCAGAGAAGGTGGCCGGAGCCTCCAGCAGGCGGGTGTCTGGGGTGGAGCCTGAGGGCAGGCTGCCGGGGGTGGGGGGAGGTAAGGGCTCGAGGGAGGACGGCGGGGGTCTCACAGCGGCTGTCAGTGAAAGGGAGCCAGGGGTGCCCAGGAGACCCCACCAGGGGCCCACCCCAGGAAAGGGCCGAGCCGGGCATGGACCCCAAGTGGCACGGACACCCCAGAGCCGAGGCGCCTGCTGAAGCCGCAAAGGCAGAGGGACGAAGCCTGGGGGGGCAGGCGAGAGCGTCCCCTCCCGCCGCGGTGCCCGCCTGGCGGCCCACCTGGGTGGCGGCCCCTCTGGAGAGCGGGTGAGGGCGGGGCATGTTAATACCTGTAGATGGGGTCCATGAAGAAGGGCGACGGCCTGGCGTAGTGCAGGGATGGCTGCTGGGGCAGCTGCGCCGGGCACGCCTTGGGCAGCCCCTCGCCGGCCCCCAGCCTGCGCTCGCCGTACACGTGGTTCTTGCGGGGCTCCCGGGTCGCTCCGTTCTGGCTCGCCCGCACCCGGCTGCCGATGCTGAGGTCCAGCGGCTGCTCCTCGCCGGACGCCGGGGCCGGGGGCGCCTTGGGCGCTGGCAGGACGGGCTTGGCCTCTTTGGGTTTGGTGGTGAGGTCGAAGGGTGACTCGGCGCTGGGGCCACCGGCCTTGAGGGCGTCCCGGGGCGACTTTGGCTCGGCCTTAACCAGCAGGCTGTGCGCGAGGGCGCGGTCTGTGAAAGGGTACAGGGAGTGGGGGAAGTTGGGCAGGAACTGGAAGGGGAACACGGAGTGGTAGGGCAGCGCACCCAGCTTCTTCTCCTGCATGCCCATGAAGCCGGGCCCGAAGTACTTCTCGGCGATGGACGCGATGGCCTTGATGGAGTCGCCCGCGGCGCCCGACGCTGTCAGCAGCTGCTCCTCGGGCGGCGGGAAGAAGTGCTGGGAGTAGAAGGCGGGCACCTCGCCCACGCTGTTCGGGGCGCCGGGGGCTGCCGCGCCGCCCCCGAGCTCGGCCTTGCCTGCGGCCGCCTTGCCCTTGGCCTTGGCCTTGTCGCGATCGCTGTCCGCGTCGCTGTCCAGGTCGGAACCCGTGCCCGTGGTCGTGTCCAGGTCGGTCCCGGTTGTGGTGTTGATATCCTCGAAGTCGCTGCCGTCTGACAGGTCGCTGCCCCGGGGCTTGAGCTTGGCGGCGTACGCGTCCTCCAGGCGGCTCTCCGGCTTCTCCTCGGGCCCCGTGGCCGCCGCGGCACCCTGCCCGCTGCTGCCGATGGCGGAGACGAGGGGCAGGGCCGGGTTGCCCAGGGGGCTGGGGAGCTTGGCGTCCTGCGTGTGGTTCCGGGGGCTCTTGAGCAGCGGCATGGGAGGTAGCAGGGGCGGCCGGGGGTACAGGGACGGAGGGAAGACGCCCGGGAAGCCGGGCGTGAGCGTGGGGAAGGCGGGGGGCGCCGCCGAGAAGGGCAGGCTCCCCGGGTGCGGCCTGGAGGGGAAGTACTCGTTGAAGCCCAGGCCGGCGTGGTTGAGGCTGGGGGGTGGCTTGGCCTTGTCCATCATGGGGCTGGGGGTCAGGGGCAGGCCCGGCGCGAAGATGCCACCCGGCGTGTAATGGTTCTTGCCCTCGCAGAAGCGCCGGTGTTTGTTGAGGGAAGAGGTAGTGCTGAACATCTGCCCGCAGTCCTTGCACTTGATCTGCGTGCGGCAGTCGGCGTGCATGCGCTTGTGGCGGCACAGGTTGGAGAACTGCGTGTACGACTTGTGGCAGACCTCACCTGAAACGTCAGCAGAAGCGAAGACCGGCAGCTATGAAATGATGGAAACCCTGGGCTGCAGGGTCCCGGGGGTGGGACCGGGGCGCTCCGGCCTCGGGGACCGGAGCAGCGTGTGCTTAGGTACGTGAGCATCTGTGTGTGTGTGTGTGTGTGCGTGCGTGCGCGTGCACTCACGGGCATCTGTGTCACTGTGTGTGAGTACCTACATACGTGCTCACATGTGTATGTGTGCATGCATGTGCGTACACGTGTCCGTGGGCACATGTGTGCTTGTGTACACACGTGTCATGCACGAGTGTGCATGTTCACACACGTGTGTACGTTGTACTTCAGGTGTGTACGTCATACATGTGTGCCCGCACGCGCGTGTGCACACATACGTACAGATTGCACGTGCACCCTACCTGGGACTGGCCTCTGGTGACCGGCACGGGTTGGCGAGGACACTCCCGTGCCTTCCCTGGGGTCCCTGGGCTGGCCTGGGTAGGTCTCCAGCTGCCTCAACCTTCTCCGCTGGAGAAAGGGGCCCTGACGCTCTTTGTGCCCTCCTAGCCCCCATGAGTTTGCCATGTGGCGCCAAGGCCTTCAAAATCGTTCCCAGAAACAAAGTCGTGGCACGCCATCACGTCTGCAGCTGCACCAGCCGCCCAGAATGCCCATCCGCCCTCCCTGCCACGTCAGCCACGCTGTGCCAGCAGGGGCGAGGGAAACACCGACCCCCGGGCTACGTCTCCCACTTTGTAAAGTTTAAAATGCTCTCTCTTTCCCCCCTCTTTCTGTCCCAGGCCCTGTGACCTGCACCCAGGACAGGAAGGCCTCAGGAGGGACCGGCCCCTTGGGGCTCTTAGTCCCGGAGGCTGGGCTTTGGGAGCACGGGTCCTGGCTGTGTGAGGTCACCGTCTGGGGGTGGCCTGAAGGTGGAGATGGGAGGGGAGCCACGTGGAGAGGGCTAGTTCCACGTTTGAGAAAATGGAAACCTCTCCCAACTGGGATGGAGAGGCCGCACCAGCTCTGGTTGCCAGACGCCGGCCTCTGCTCTTAACAGGAGAGGGTGGTGGCGGCCGAGGCCAAACGCCAGGACCCAGAGGCCCTGGGGACCCAGTCTCGGCCATTTTCCCAACGGCCTGTGAGCTGAGTGCCGACCAACTGCCAGTTTTTCTTTCTGCTCTTGTTTTTCTAACCAGCAAGGGAGGAATGATCACACACATACACACACACACACACGCACGCACACACGCTGTGTGTGTCTCTCTCTGCAGGACAATTTGCTTCCTAAATGCAGCCCCAGTGGAAACAATGATTTCAGTGCGTTTCTTGCTCACCGCACACCCTCCGCTGCCTGATGTCATGTGGCTCTAGCTGGGAGCGCTGGCCCGCAGATGATCGTGTCTTTAATCACAATATCTATTTATATTAACGGCTCTGCCTTCCTGGTCGTCTGGCTTGGCGGGACGTTTTCAAGGCTGAGGGGGAAGAGCACTGCCTCATTTGATCAAATCTGCCCATTTTGGGAGGCGGCTGGTGCAGAGAGGCTGTTCCACAGATGGTCTATAAATACCCGCAGGCCTCCGCCAGCCCTAGGGGGAGAAAGGCCGCTCCCCAGCTCAGGGCACCTGGCCAGACGAGTGATACCTTGCTGTATCCCCGGCCCCCGAAGAGGCTCTGTGACACCCTCTGCCCCCCATAGCAGGCCTCTGTGGCACCTCGTTAGTGGCTGCTGCCATCCTGAGCTTGGAAACTGGCCTTGAGCAGGCTCCCACCCAAGGCAGCTCTCAGGAGGGGCCCCTGGGGCCAGTGGCCATGCCTGGGCACAGGGAGCCTGGGACCCTTGCTTCCCACCCACCCACTCACACGATAAAGGGATCCTGCAGAGATGCTGGGGCTACAGAGAGGCCTCTGGGAGACTGAGGTCCTTGGAGAGGCAGGTCCTGGCCCTGGGATGGCTGACCGCTGGCTTAGAGCCGGTGACGGGAGGTGGCTGTCTGCAGAGGCTGGGGGAGGCCCGGGCAGCCCACAGTGAACTGGACGTGGGACCCGCGCCCGGTGGATGGTGCCCCAGGCCCTGCTGGGATGCAGAGGGGCCCTGGCCAGTACTTATTCTGATCAGCAGTTTCTTCTCCTGTAGGGTACGTGCAGGGATGCACACACACACGTGCACACACATGCACATGTACACACTCACTCCTAAGAAGGTCCTTTCTAAAAAGTGCCCACAGGAGCCAGTCTGCCTGTGTGCACGGATACACCCTCGCCCCGACCCCCCACATTTGAGTTTCCAGATGCAAGACACCCCACCGGGAGGTTATGCTGCCTTGGGCTGTGTGGTCAGTGAGGCTGGGAATTGGGGCAGGTTTGGTGCCCATGATGTGTGCTGTGTGTGGGCGCCCAGGGGCCGCGCGGCGGGGGACGGAGTCTGTGCACGAGTGACCGGCCGCCGTGAGCCCTTGCTCCCCCAGTGGCCCATCTTTTCTCAGAAGCGCTGCATCGTTTGCCCTCCGCTCACTTGTTCACAGTTTCCTTTCCAGAGCTGACCCCCTTAACTGTGGGCCAGAGGATGCTCTGCCCCGGTCGAGAGGACGCACAGGCCGATCTTCACGTCTAATCTAACTTCTCACATTTGCATCTCCCTCTCATACATGGCACCTGGCCAAGTTTGGGGGTTTTCTCTTTCGTTTTACCCCCTTGGCCAAAAGCCAAGGCCCAAGGTGGGCACGGGGCACAGACGAGAGGCGGAGGGCTGCTGATAGCCGGGGGGGCCCGTCCAGGCTGCCCCGTGTCCTCCCCATCTGCACACAGAGTCCGTGCAGGCAGCGGAAACAGTGGGCTCGGACCCTTCCCGACTGCTGAGGTTCCCAGAACTTACGTTACGACTACAAGCCAACACGACTTCACAAAGCCCATCTGCACGCCCAGAAAAGCAATGACTTGTAAGCCTGTGTGCAAGTTTCCTTTCCAAGCTGGCTGAAAAGCTTAGAAACCTATGATAGATGCACTCACGTGCGCTTCCTCCCACAGGGGGACTTGCTGGGATACTCGCCCTGGAAGCGGGCTATGCACCAGTCCCACAGTCCCGGCCCCCCCCAGCCTCCACTCCCACCCAGCCCACTCCTTCCTGGCCCCTCCCAGAGGGAACGGGCCCTGCTTCCATCGAGACTCAGACGCTCTTTCCAGGGTCTGCAGGTGAAGGAGGTGGTGGGTAAGAGGAAGACGGCCCCAGTGAGGTGGCCGCCAGGCACAGCGCTCTCTCCCTTTGCTTCCTCGACCGAGGGAGCAGGTGACCCAGGCAGGCCGGGGGCTCAGTCACCTCCAGCAGGACAGCTGGAAGCTTGGGCTCAAGGCAGTGGGCAGGAGGGGGGCACAGCCTCAGCTATTCAACAAAGGCCCGCGAAGCCAGTCAGCATGGCCTCTATGGGGCAGGAGTCCAGCCCTGTACAACCCCCAAGTCGGTGAAAACACCCGGAGCCACGTCTTCAAGCTCCCAGAGTTACCCCCCGACACACACACTGACGTGCTGGAGCCCGAGAGGCCCCAGGCTGCCCAGCCTGGGGTCAGGAGCCAGGCCCCTTGAGCTGGAATCGGGCTCTGCAGCCGAACCTTGAGGGCCTGGTCATTTAACGTTTCCACGCGCTTCCTTCTCTGTCAGTTCCCTTCAGTTGGACATAGTGTGGCCCCTGCTCCGTAAGGTTTTGTAAGGATGCTGTGAGGTCATGCGTGTGAAGTGATGGCTCAGCACAACCTCGTGCGGGCAGTGAGTCAGCACGATGCTGGTGTGAATGATGAGTCAGTGCTGTGTTGGTGTGAACAGTGACTCAGCAGAATCTTGTGTGAAATGAGACTCGGCGCAATGCTAGGCAGAGAAGAACCTTCAGTATCTTCCAAACTCCGAGAACCAGGGTCATGCCCCCGCGGTGGCCCACCAGAGCCCCAGACCCAAGCCCTGTGACCTCTGACCCCCTCTCCCCAAATGCAACCCAACCTCAAGGCCTCTGTGCTCACAGCCCCCCGTCGCGAGCCCTCTCCCCAGGCACCCCCTTGGTGCACCCCCACGCCTCCTGCAGTCCTCTGCTAGGACGCCTCTCGCCCAACAGACCGTCCTGACCTCCCAGCACGTGGACAGGACAGCACCCACCTGGACACCTGGAGGGCCTCCTGACCCTGCACTCCTGCCCCCCCCCCACTTAATGTGCCTGTCACGTGTGCCGTTACGATCTGTACGGCTTAGCCTCTGCCTTCTCCACTGGCAGGTAAACTCCGTGAGGACAGGGGTCCAGTTACTTACGGCTGGCCCCTGCTGCCCGGGTCAGGGCAGGCACACAGCCCAGGCTCCCCAAAGGCTGCTGGGGGGTGAACAGCAGGACTTGGGGGGCAGCAGTGGGATTATCACACCTGCTGGGGCTCAGGGCGGCACGTGCGTGCGGGGGAGAGGAGGGGAAGTGGGGGGCGGTGGGCTGCTGGGTCCTTCCGTAGGACCCGGGTTTCCTCACCACCCACTGCCCGCCTCTGGCCACTGGAGGGGCGAGTGAGGGGGAGGAACCAAGGAGGGCAGAGCGAGGACAGGCAAATCACGGCATGAGAGGGTGCAAGGGAGCAAAGCGATGGTGAAGCGGTACCAGGAGGGCAGCCAGGCCCGGGCTTCTCGCGGCAGAGGTGTCAGCAGCTGCCACGAGTGTTTTCTGGACAAACGGGGTCCCGTGAGTGGGGAAGAGCCGGGGGGTTTCACGCCTTGGCCTGACCCCCAAACTCCCACACCTCAGGGCTGGAAGCCCGGGCTGGGGGGCCACTCACATATGAAAGGTTTGACGGTGCTGTGGATGTGTTTGTGCTGCTTGAGGCCCGAGGATGTGGCGAACGTCTTCCCGCAGTCGGGGCAGGCGTGGGCCCGGGCGCCCACGTGCTGGGAGCGGATGTGCCGCTGCAGGTTGCTGGGGTCCGTGAACACCTGGGGACACAGACACCGTCGAGTTACTCCCCACCTGTTGCTCCACTGCGGGCCTGGGTCTGGCCACGGCATGGGGGTCTCCCTGGCTGCTCTGCCCCTGCACTGAGCCTGGCCCGGCGGGTCTCTGCTGCAGCGGTGACCCCCTGCATGGCTTTCGGCGAGCCGTCAGGCCTCCCTTGACTGTTTCTTCAACAGTAATTCTCGCGAGAACTGTGACCCTGAGGATGCTGGAGACGGGAGCTCAGAAGCGTTCTTCAGCTCCAGCACTTTGACCCATGACAGCCTGTCCTGCCACGCTGGCAGGGACCCTGAGAGGACCCAGGTCTGGCCCCGGGCCCTCCCCGGCTGTGCTGCCCGGCCCACTTCCTCTCTTCCCCGCACGACTCGGGGGCCCGTCACCTGCATCTCGACAGTGGGGGCGGGGCCGGGCTCGCGACCACGTTACACGTTACCTTCACACAGTTTTCACATTCGAAGCGCTTGCCACTGTCGTGGGACATCTGGTGGCGGATGAGGTTGGACTTCCAGTTGAAGGCCTTGGGACACTGGTCACACTTGTACTCTCGCTCCTCTGTGTGGATGACCATGTGCTGCTCCAAGCTGCGCACAGTGGACGGGGGTCACTGCGGGTCCCCCAGCCGCCCGCTGCCCGGGAGGGAGGGGCCTCAGCCCAGCACGGCCTGTTCCCGGCAGCCCCTTGGAGCCCCTGCCACTGCCTCCTGCTCAGAGAGCAGAGTGAGGTCTGGCAGCCGGTCTGTCCATCTCCCCCCCTGGACAGGGCAAGGGGATGGACGGGAAGGCATGGCCTTCCCACGTGGGATGGGGGGGAAGCCAGTGCATGGACAGAGCTCGGGCCCTCACCCAAGACCACACCCCAGGCACCCAGCGGCAGGCGGGGTCCCAGCTCAAAACAACTTTCAACTTGACGCTAACCTTGGGCCTAAGAAAAACGGGGTCTGGAAACTTCCAACACTGCCACGAGCCCCAGAGTGGGGACGAGGCCCAGGAGACCCAAGGCCTCCCCCTCTGAGTGACCTGGGGTTGCTCGCTGGCCAAGCCAGACTGAGAGGCTGCCCGCCACGCACACACCATGGAGGTCAGCGGGGAGTGAGGGCAGGGGGTCTCCAAAGGAGATGCGGTAGGCGGGGCGGGCACAGCTGCTGGGGAGGGGCTGCTGCACTTGGACGAACCAGCAGCTTGGAGCCCCCTCCTCTCGGGGGACATCCTGCTTCTCCTCCTGTCCCAGGTATGACCGTTAATCTTCATGAGCAAGGCAGCAATACATCATGGCCCGTTAATTACGGGGCCCAGCCATCCATTTAGATCAGAAACGCTTGGTTCTCGAGCACCCGGCAGATTGTAGCTTTTCCCCTGTTGTTAATTGTGATTTATGTGTTTATGTAAAGAAAACACGGACCCTCTTGAGCGGCGCTTACCGCCAAGGGCCTCAGTCGGGATTTGCCCAAACTCTTATTTTCTCAGTCATCCGTTCAGGGTGGAGGGTTTCCCGTCCCCAGGGGGCCGTGATGGGATTGGCATTCAATTCTCCGCAATCCCACAGCCAGTTAGTGACCTGATGGGGTTTTACTCTGACTTTGCAGGGCTGCCCTGGAGGATATTCTCAGAGGCAGAGGAGGGGCGCACATCGGGAAGGTCTTCACTGGACTGCCCGGCCTGCTTCTCCCCCCATGGGTCCCAGGGGCCCCTGCTCCCAGGGGCTGGGGAGGCCACATCCGGCCATCACACAGCTGGCCTGGCATCTGTGCCCACGCCTGTGAAGTCTCCACGGGGGCCCCCATGGGGAGCAGAGGCTGGAGCCTGGGGTGGGGGGTGAGGGGACCCCCGGGTGGCCCCTTCCTGCTCCTGCCCACTGTCTGAGAAGCGTGCCCAAGGGCCAGGCACTCCAGGAAGCCCCTGGGCGGCATCCCCCAGCCTGGTCCTGGACATCACGGAAGTGGCCCTGGGGCCTGACCCCTGCACGTCTGGGCGCCTGGCCTGTGTTCCTGACTTCCTCCAAGTCTGTCTCCGCAACTCGGCCCTGACCCCAGGATGGTGGGGCCACTGGTGGCTCGACCTGGTGACTTGCGGCTCCTTTGTGGATGGGGGGCTCTGACCAGGGGCCTGGCCTTTACGGTCAGAACAGTGACCACCGGTGGCCTCCAGCCGCCAGCCGGCGGGCCTGCTCTGTCCCCAGGGGCGGATGCGCAGGCCAGGGTACCTGCCCCTGAGGTGTGTCTCCACCTGTCCTTGGAGCTTTGGGCCTGTCAGCCTGGGAAGGCCTGAGGGGTCAGGGGTGACCTCTGCCCTCCTCAGGGCTTCCTCTGGGCCCCCAGGGCCAGCGGACCCTGCTGTCCTTGACTGGCTCCTGGCGGCGGGGCGGGCGGGGCGGGGCGGGGGCGGCACCTGTACTTGGTGGGGAACATCCGCTCGCAGTCTTTGCACTCGTGGGCCTGCCCGTCGCTGCCCCCGCCGCCCAGGCCCTCGGGCTTGAGCTCGTCGGCCAGGCCCTCGTAGAGCACGGCCCCCACCGAGCTGCACGCGTACTTCTTGTGGCGCCGCAGGTCCAGCTTGGACGGGAAGAGTTCGTCACACGCGTCGCAGCGGAACGTGGGGTCCTCTGCGAGGGAGAGAGGGCGGGCGGTGGGCAGGCGGCCCTGGGCCTGCCCCAGGCCCACCCCAGGCCCGGGGCTGCAGGGGGTGCCTCCCTCGCCGGCTGTGCCCCCTCCCGCATCCTCCCCGCCCTCCTCCTGGACCTGCGAGAGGCTGCCCCGGGGGACACAGAGGCGGCAGGGACCCGCGTCTGCCCCACAAGAAACACCGAGAAGCGCTGGGCCCCTCCCCGCGCCTCGGGAGCAGAGAAGGAAGCCTGGCCAAGCGCTTTGTGTATGAATCAGAAGAAAGACGGCACGGCTCCAATGCGTATCATAAACGATTGTCGTCAAGGTCAAACAAATAAAAGGGAGGCGGCGATTACGAAGTTTACGAGGCAGCATCCTGAGGACCCTGCCAAGCCAAACAGTTCGGAGCGTGAGTCCCCGGGGAAGGGCCTCCGGGCCCATCCCCAGCCCCTGGCTGTCCCGACGCAGCTTTTCCCTGGAGCAGGGGTCCCCCTCCCCGCCGAGGACCGCCTCGTGCTCCCCGCAGGTCTGAACAGAGAACCTGCACGAAGAGCTCCAGCACAAATGACTCGAAAGGTGTGCTGGTGAGTGGCTGTGTGAACGCACGTGTGCTCCTCGTGCACGGGTGTGCAGCTGTGTGTGTGTGCACGGGTGTGCACGTGGGTGAATATCTGAGCACGTCTGCCTCCTTATCAGGGCACCTTCGCATGGATGTGCAGGCATTTTTGTGCATCTGCACTCGTGTTTGTGCTGGTGTCATATGTATTCCTGTGCACGTGTGCATGTGTTTCTGTCTGCCGCCACAGGTGTGAAAATGTGCGTGCCTGTATAGCTGCACACTTGCATGCAGGTGCACGCAAGCGTGCCTGAGTGGGCACATCTGCCTTTGCGCACGTTTGTGTGTTCCTGTGTGTGATTCCTTGGCACACGTGAATGGATATGTCTCTGTGCACGCATGTGTGTTATGTGTGCACATGCACATGCATATTAAGTATACAAATTCATTTGCATGATTGACCATGTGTTAAGTGTGTTGGCTGTGCATGTGTATACGTGACGGCATGCACATTTGTGTGTGAATATGCATTTGTGTGCCTTTGCGTGTCTGTAAATGTGTGTGCAATTGTGTGTGTGAATATGTGTGCGTGGGTTTGTGTGTGAATGTTATGTGATTGTACTTGTGCGCATGAGTTAGTGTGTTTGTGTGAACGTGGGTGGGTATGTGTGCATTTTTGCGCGGGGGTGAGTGTGTGTGTGTGTGTGTTTGTGTGTGTGTGCATGTGAACAAGGACCTCTGGGCCTGGCAGTGAGCAGAGCCTTAACCTTGGGCTGGATGCTGACTGAAAGGGCCTGACCCTAAGGGGTGCAGAAGCCAGGGAGGTGGGGGAGATGGGGGCAGGCAGAAGGGGTGGTGCCCCCTCCTCGTGGCAGAAGGGCCACCATCAACATCTCAAGACAGGGGGTAGCTCTGCAACCTGGGCCTGTGGGCTGGGGGGAGGACGGGGGGATGGGAGGACTCCTCGAGACTGGAAGCTTCCCTGAGCCTGAGGGTGAAGGTATTGCTCCCAGCGTCTGGCCACACCCGGTGCCCCCACTAGTGGGCACCCAGAGCCCCCAACGCCCAAGGGGGACACTCCTGTGGGATCCGTCTCTGAGATGCCCCCGGGCCTTCGATGACACCCTCGGACACACACAGAGGCAGCTGTCACCTTCCCTGGGTGACAGGGGAGAGCTGCGGGGATGAGAGGAGCCCGGGGGACGCGTGTGTGTGGGGCAGGCCAGGCGGGCCCAGTGCTGGTCAGACACAGCCGAGTCCCAGCGTCCTGGCCTGCTCGCCGGCATGAGGCTGCTGTCAGGAAAGTGCCTGAGCAAGAAGGGGAAAAAACAGCTCGTGCTCAGAGTCTGGGGAATCCAGTGACAACCCCCAGCCCTGCCCTGGCTGCGGGGACCTGAGCTTAACTCGGGGCTTAGAAGGCTCTGCCCCCACCCAGTATCCCAGAAAGGCCACCCCTGGACCTGCCCCTGACACGTGCTGAGCCACAGAACAGACTGGAAGGAGGCAAGAGGGCCAGCTGGTCCTCAGCAACCACAGAAGCCCAGGATGGAGGGCGGCCGCGCCAGTGATCCTTGAGCCAGCGTTTGCGAACCCAAGGCCAGCAGGACCCTGGCGTCCCCGCCAGCGGGCAGCACCACTGGGCAGAAGCAATACGAGGTGGTGGGCTAAGTCAGAGAAGATTCTAAAATGAAGCCCACTGAGGCCCTGGGCCGGTCCTCGGGTGCTGGGGCGGAACCCCAAACACAGCCCTGGGAGGGGGCAGGTGGGCAAGGAGGACACACATCACAAACTAGTCACCTGGCAGGTCTGCAAGACGCTGCCTCTAAAACAGGAGGGGGCCTGAACGCTGCTTTCAGGGAAATGGCCACTGTGACGTGGAGGCGGGGACCCTCCACGTGGCAGGCTCCGTCCCGGGAACTTTATACGGTGTTCCCTCCCCCGAGCCCCGCATCAGTCCGCATGCTTTGTCACCGGTAAACGGAGGCTGCCTGGGGAGGCTGCCTGGCTCCCCGGGGCACCCAGAGGGGAGGTGGCAGAGCTGTGTACGTGGAGCCGTCGCTCTGCTGGGTGCCCGGGGCAGGCGGTTGAGTCCCAGCTTCCCGCTGAGGGTATAAGAAAGGCACCCCGTGTGGCGTGCGTGTGGGCACGCACTGTCACCCACCCGCCCCCGCAGGCCTTTCCTGTCCTTAGAAACATGGATTCCTTTCCACTGGGTCTGAGGACCAAGAGTACCATTTTAGAACAGAACCGGATGCATAGACCCCACAAAACTGCTCTTGTGGGCTTGTTCGGACTTCCTGGGCCGGAATGAGGCTGAGGGGGGCCCCTCCCACCAGCATCAAGATGAAGTTAGAAATGCCAGTTTGTATCTTACTCTTTCTGGACCCACCTAAGAACAGTCACCAACGTTGAAATTTGAAAACAAAGACAAGAAGAAGGGCCAGCCCCACCCATCCATAGCACTGACCAACTTATTTTTCCAGTTTGGATCTGGAATTTGGATTTACAATGAAAACTCAGCCTGTTTCTCACTCTGAAGGCATTTGAGGGCATCCTGGAGGCAGTGGAACCAACCGTGGAGGGCACCCTCTCCTCCATGCCCCCATCCCACCACCGACCCAAGTGTGTTCCTGTCGAAGGACAGAGCCGAGGACAGGACACGTCCAAGTCTCGCCCACCTGTGCCATGGTGTGGAAAGGTGTCCCAACGACTTCCATGCAGGTAAAGTTGACACTGAATACACACCCAGGGCAAGCTGGACGGGGCAAGAAGGATGTGCCCAGCACATGTGGTTTTCACTTTCCCAGCACAAGCAACTCCATTTTAAAGAAATACTAGAGTATGTTACACTCTGGTTACATTATGTTTATTGTGTTGTATTGCTATATTATATTATATTATTTTATATTATTTTATGCCTATCTCATGCTTTATACACAATACACTGCATCCTCTTGATATTTTTTGGAGAGGGGGAAAAGTTAATAAATTTGAGCCTTTCTCAAAAGAAAGGCATATTTGAAAGGAAATGATTTTCTTTATTTTCTCCCAAGAGCAAGAAGTTCCCCTGAAAGAGAAATCTTTCCCCTCTCCATTGAAAGAGTAAAAACAAAATAAAAAGTCCCTAGAACTAAAGAATCTAAAAGTGGCTTCCCTCTGCTCTGAATCACTTGTAGGTAAATGGGAACTGAATTTCTTTACAAAGCTGCAGCTTTGAAAGAGCATTGCCAGTCCCAGGTCTGCAGGACTGGTGCTGTTTCCCCCAGCGAACTGGCAAAGCAGCCCCCGCCCCCATTTCTTCCATGATACCTGGACGTTGTCCTGGCAGAGCCCCTGCCCCCAACAAGAGCACGCAGAATTGTGATTCAGAACTGAAGTCTCTTCATCTAAATCTGGGGAGGCCGTGGACCGGGGCTGAAGCTCTATCTTCCACCGAAACCAAACTAAACCAAGGCCATGGCGGCCTGATGTTTTGTTTGTCAAGTCTCAGCCTCACGTCTATCTGAAGTTCTATCAGCAACTTTTCAAGGCAAAGCAGGAATGTAACAGAAAAATACATCAGTGCCTAATGGCTTCAGGGAACCCAGGGGGACACAATTATGTGGCATCTACATGCTAATCTACCAGACTGGAGGCTCAAAAGCCCTCAAGAGTGCACTCCAAATTCCTGCCGTGATAAGGGGCCGCTGCATTTAGCTGGGGCTGGGATAAAAGATTTTTTATGATAATTATCTTAGTGAGGAACATTTTTACATTCTCTTTCTGTGTGATTCAGAGTTAACTGGGTGCGGGGGGGTCGGGGGGGGTACTGTTGAGAGGTGAAGGAGTGATCTTGACAGCAAAGGGTATGGAAAGTCAAATATTTGATGTTGGACTATTATGTGTGGAAAGCAATTAGCCCACAAACGTTTGATAAATTATTAGGAAAATGTAGACCCAGGTTATTTAAGATCGGGTGTTGGAAGGGGGACAGGAATCAAGGTTTCTAAAACCTTTTGGAAGAAAGACATGTCATCATACAAACGAAACCCCAACACCGAGTGCGCTCCTTGGGTTAGGCGGATTTATCTCTCGGCGTTCTCGTGCATTATCTAATATTCACAGGTCTTTTCAACAATTATTTTAAGTAAACTGAGACCATCCCCCTGCTACCCAGAGCTCAGCCGTTCTTTTCTCGGTGGCCTAATTAAAACCGAAGTCTAGAGGAGAGCATGCGTAGGGCCGTCTTGCAGAATTGTCCTTCTGTGGAGATAGCCTTTGGAACAACTCACAGGCACAAAGTGCTGCCCCACAAAGGTGGGCCACGCTCGGGGACCAAAAAGGTCACTCTGCTTCCTGCTAATTCCAACGCCCAGCTCCCTGGTCTAGCCAACCACACCCCCGGGCCATGACATTGGAGCAGTTCCTTAGAGAAACTTGCAGTTAGGGGCATTAATCATTAACCCTTGGAGTGTTTGGAGGGGAGGGGAAGAAAAACAGGAAGGGAAAGACCAACCTCCCCCCTTTCTCTAGCAGGAATGGAATCATGAGCTCCGGAGATGGCCAGAAGGAGAGGCTGCCTTTCTGCTCATTTGTGGGGTCTCATTCAAAGAAGAGACACGGTCTGCTCAGCAGCTGCACTTAGGGAGTTAACGGACCAGCTGGTCCTCCGCTGCCAACGCAGCTTCCTCCAACCGGACTTTTCCTCTGTGGCTTAAGAACTATTCCAGAATCCCAAGGCTTAACAATGTGGATGAAGGAAAAGAAATCTGGATTTCAGAAATCCAAGCTTATACGAGACTGTGATTTTCTCAAGCATCCTCTGAGATGTGCCTGAGCATGGACGAATAAGGAAGGGAAGTATGTCTACTGGACAAATGCCGAGTGACCAACCGAGAGGAAAGGACATTTAGGACGCTTACCGCAGTCCTGCTGAAAGAGCTCAGTGGCCACCGTACCACCGCGGAGCCCACCGAAGCCCTAAATTTTCCCTCTCTCCAAATAAATTTTCCCTTAACCTGTCTCTGGGACTTTTTGCTTTTAACTGCAGATGGGCGTTACTTTCAAAGACACTTATGGCATCAGTGCCCTCTCTTAAACGAGACCGAAACTTTCCCCTGGCACAGACTCTGGAGGCAAAGGTTTCCAAGCTGCAAAATGGTTTTGTTTGTTTTTAAGTCATGTAGAGAACAGGCAATGTTGCTGCTGCTAATACTAATTATACAGTTTTTAAAAATCCCCTCGGACTCCACCGCTACAAAGCTGTAAAGCGGCTCGACACCCGTTCACACGTACTGTCTGAAGTCGTCTCGAATTCAGGGTGTGGCCCACGTAACCCAAGGACGGAGAAAGCAAAGCGCTTAGGTTGAGAAGTTGTTAGGAAGAGGCTGGTTCTCTCATTTGGGGTCCGGGTGGTGGGCCTTGGGCAGCAGCTGGGGGACCCCCGGCCCCTGTCATGTGGCCCGAAGTGATGGGAGCTCCAGCCTCTGCTCCTGCAGGTGGGGGCTTACCATCCAGGCTGGGGGGCACCATCCCCAGGGAGTAGGAGCCTTCTTTCACGTGGACCAGCAGCTCTTCTCCTGGCTCAATGTCCTTAATGACTTTATAATAAATCTGTGAAGGAGAAACCAGAGAGAAGGGGTCAGCTTTGTCCGCCTTGCTGCTTGAAAAGCCACATCGCACACACCCAGCCCACGTGCCACTGACACTGCTCACTGGGGAGGCTGGCCCGCTGGGCACTTGACCTGCCTTCTAATTGCTGCTAAGAGGTTCCCCTTTGGAACTCCACAGAATACACTCAGAAGGGCTAGAGTCTATTTTTAACTTGTTTGATCCAGATTTTGGATATTGACAAAAGGGGTGCAAAAGGAAATAGGTGAGGATTAGCCCCAAAGTTCCCAAGCAGGGCGGGTCCTAGAGGGAAATATTAGGGAAAGTGCATCTTTCCATCAGGAGTGGAGCCTGGGTGGATTCGCAGGTTCCTTTTGTCAGTATGTATGTAAGACACCCTTTGCTGTCTGGGGGCGGGGTGGGGTCTTCAGGGGGGTCGAGAGTGAATCTGGATGTTTATGAAAGTGACTACGAACGCAGACGGAGGCCCGATCAGCGGGTGTGAGTCTCAGGTGAGTGTGGACGCCACCTGTGCCTGCCGCAAGCTCGGTGCCAGCAGCCGTTGGCGGTCTGCGATGGGGGACACCTCTGAAAACAGAGATGGGTCGGGTGGGGCTCAGGGTAGAGTCTGCAGCCTGGAGCAAGCTCTGAGGGACGTCCCATCTCAGTAGCAGCCCCGCACCTTGCCAAGGTGTCTCCTGAAAAAACATCGTCTGCATGGGAGGTGGCAGCCACTATCTGGACAATTCCAGCAACTCAGAAGGGCAGCATGACAGGGGCCATCGGGGATGGAGCCCAGGGACCAGGCTCCAACAGCTTGGGGGGCTTTGGGAGAGGACGGCGCCTTCCTTGCCTTTGCCAGACCCTACCTGGGAGCCCCTTCCCTCCCTGGAGACCAGGGACACAACTCCTCTGGGTGGGGGCACCCACTCCTCACGTGAGCGGGGCTGACACCAGGAACCCTGCATCTTAAATGTCAGGCAGCAGGGTGCATTTCTCTCAGGCCAGTCCACTGCCTGGCATGCTGGCACGTGGTGTTCGGGTCTTTCTTCAGATAACAGTAACCAAGGACCTTCCAGGAGCCCGAAAGCTCGGCCACAGGACTGGCTGGTGGGGGCCAGAGAAGGACCCGAGACGAAGTCCCTCTGCCCTGGGAGACCTGGGGGCTGAGGCTTCTCCAGGCCATTTCCATCCGAGGTCCTCCAGCGCCACCCTCCCCATGGAGGACCTGGCGGTTAGGTGTCAGGCCGGGCTTCCCAGAAGCAGCTGGCCTGGCTGTGGCCCCAGGGACTGAGCTGGGCACCGGCCTGCCGGTCTCCCTCCCCCCGCCCCCGGGTCCCGCCCTGGGGAAACATCTGGAAGGCTGAGCTTCCTCATCTCTGGTGGGGCCCCTTTCCCCCTTTCCCCCTCTCCCCAGGCCAAGTCCAGCTTGGACGCCCTCACAAACTGCCAGTCTCGACTAACTGCAGAATGACACCAATGTGCTCTCAAAGGGACAGCAGAGCCACACTGCGTCCCCAAACGCCCAGCCGAACACTTGGACTGCGGAACTGCACCCAGTAGAAGAATATGCACATGCGCAGATGGCTTATCAATGTGCAGAGCTCCTTTCCCTGTACTCGTTAGTAATTTCATTTGGCAACTATTCCCTGGCACGTCGCTAAAATAATGATGAGATTTTGAAAATGGAGACTAGAAACTGTACCATATTACCTTCTGTAATTAAATCAATTGTTATTAAGCTCCCAGTTTTGTATGATTTTATCTAAAAATTACACAGTGGCTGAATCATTGTTTTAAAAAATCAGACTCGAGTCACTGTATTTTAACATCGGATCCAGAGTGAATCCCACGCTTCAACAAAGCTCGGAGGAGCCCCTGAGCCATCCCGGGGAGGTGAGTCAGAGCTTATTAATACGCAGGAACAATCGCACTTTCATCCCGGCGGCGCTGAGTGAGCGCATCCAGCAAGCGCAGGTTTAATGCGCCCGCGGGCCGCTGAGTTCCTGCGCGCAGGCTGGGGCGGCCCGGCAGCGCGGTGGCTTCTCGAGGGTCCCCGTTAGAGGGCAATGTGGACCCGCCCGCAGCATCTTTCCCGGCCGCGCCCCCGCCCAGCCCGCGAGGGCCAGGGACGCGCGAGACCGGCGGCGCTCTCAGACCCGTTCCCGGCTCTGCGGCGGCCGCATCCTCTCGCGGCCGGGATGCTGGGCTCCTGCGCCAGCCGGGCTTCCGGGGCTGGTGCAGCCCGCCTCCCTCCTCCGCCTCCCCCTCCGACCCCCTCTGTGGGCCACCCAGCCTTCCAGGACCCCCACCCCACCTCTCCGAGGGCCCTCGGACCTCCAGAACCCCGCCCACCGCTTACTGGGAGGCTGCCCGGGTCCCCTCCCCCACACGCCTCCCAGCTCCGAGGGCTGCACGACCTCCTGCCCCCCTCCTCCCACGCCCCACCCCGCTCCGACCCCCTCGGAGGCTGCCTGGCCTCGGGGGGAACCGACCCTCCCCAGTCGCCGCCGGAGGGTCTAGCGCGCTGGCCGTGGGATGCAGTTTCTTGCGCAGCGGGCACCCCCTCCCCGGCCTGGGACCCTCGGGGCAGCCCCCCGGGCGCCTAGCAGGGGCCGCCTCGACTTTGAGCCGCAGTCGTAATTAATCGCTATTAGTGCTGATCGCAGAGCCTGGGGCGGGGCTGGGGGCGGTGGGCGTCCCCGACCTGCCTCCACCTTGAGGATGGGGCGGGGTGGCAAACCGGAGACCACTCGAACTTTCCCAAGCTCAGCCGGTCCCACTTTGCCAAGGGCGCCGGGGTGCGCGGGCCGCCCTGGGCCACACAAAGGCCGCCGGCGCTTTTACGACCTGTTCCCAGTGGCACCAAGGCCTTATCAGCCAGACGCGCAGAGAAAGACCCGGTTCCTGGTCTGCGGGGTCGGGGTCGGGCGACTTCCCGGGACAAAGGCCGGGCTTAGGTGGGACTGAGGCCTGGGCGGTCTCCTGGCTTATAGGGCACAATTACAAATTGCGCATTTACTGTACCGGCCGGCCCCTTCCGTTCGAGGCCTGTAATAAATTATTATTGCAGCCCCTTAAACATTCCTAAAGTCGGTTTATAACCTGCCTTTCATTGTGTGCCCCTCCGTGGGTCATATTCAGACCCCAGGGCCAAGTGGGCATCACGGACGGGCTGAGTCCTAAGGCTCTGCACAAGAGGGAAGACAGAAGCCTGTTCTCCAGGGAAGAAGGAGCCCTGGCCTCGGATGCCCTTTCGTTCCCAGGCTCAGCGCAGACCTGCCTTTGTCGGCATCTGAGTACCCCGGCCTGTCTCTAAACAGCATCCCTGACACTGTTTAAACTCGCCTCAGTCCTTGGACTGTGTGGCAAGGCAGAGCTGGAATTTTCTCTCTGGTTTCAGGATCTGAGGGCGGGGGCGTCGGGGGGGGGGCGGAACCCACAGCAACAGCTGAGTTTACTAGCGCCAATAAATGTCTGCTCTAAACGGCTTTAAAAAATAACAATGCCAAACAGACCTGATCCCAAGTTAAGTCCGTGTTCAGCATTTCAGTTCTCTTTGGAACAGCGAGACCTGATTGAACACGGGCGGGCGACACCAGCAAGGGGGCCTCCGGATTCTAACTGTATTTAGCCTGACCTGGCCTAGTTTCTTCCCCTTTTACCATCTCTAGACACAAAGAGACGGCTCCTTGTAGGTGAACGGAGCTGGGAAAAATAAGTGGCCACGTTCTCAACCAAAGACGGAGAAACTGCCTGAGAAAAGTTGGGTTTCGTATGGGCACATTCAGTGAGACCCAGCCTTTTAAGAAAATGAACATCATTTTCTTTTCCCCCAGCAACATTCTTTAAGACAAAGAAATATTTCAAATTGATGATGGCTGACACTTTGGGATATTTTCTCCTTAGAACTCCTTAAGTTTGTTTTTGTTTTTAATACCAAGTCAGTTTCACAAGGATAGATACTATTTTCAAACATGAAGAGGTACGTTCCACAATTTTTATTCCTCCTTAATCTTAGAATTTTAAAATTTAAATAGGTGAAAAACTCCAGCCAACCTACACTGGGTAGAAATGACTAGATTGCAGACTTCCAGCCTGTAGGTTGAATTCAGGCCAAAGCCGTGCTCTCGCCTCCCTGGAGCAAACGGTTTTCTTAAAAAACATGAAAGTGATAAGTGAACTGGACCACGTTCCCCGCCCCCCCGCCCCCCGGCCCCTTTGACCAGTTTGAGAAATTTTAAAGGCGCATTTGAGTAAAATAGGTGAAATCTCTTTCACAGTGCTTATCTTAAAAAAAAAAAAATTAAACATCTCTCCATCCTAGATTTCGGAATTCACTTGTGCTTGAATTTGTGAAGGCTTTCGGTGTGGTGCACAAGGGGCTTTTCACGAAAGAGAAGCACACAGCGAGGGGAATTTGCATTGCTCTAAGATCTTGCTGAAAAGCAAATTCGCCCGGTGGCCAGTCTGCCTTGGAGAGAGGAGGCTGGCCTGAGGGTTACCCCTGGGCATTTTTGGTCTCTCAGGATCCCCAAAGTGGTGAGGTGGGTCCTAGCGCTGCCTCATTGCTTCAAGACCTTTGGAAGTGTCACCATGTTTCTTCATTACTTGCTGTCCCCAAACGTGGACCATCTCTCTCTGGGAAAGTTGCGGACACTGGAGTCCTGAGGCTGGTGGAGGGGTTGAGCTTAAAAAACAGCCCAGGTGATGCTTCAGGATGAAGCAGGGAAGCAAGCGTTTGGAGCTGCCGAGGGTCTGGGCAGGTCTTTATTTCCCTTTGCCTTCACTGTGGGAACATTTCCCTGGCTCTTTCAGAGCAGGGTAGGAGCAAGGGGACGGCCAGCCACTCTGGGTTCGTTCGGCACCACCCGCAGGCTCCAGGGACTAGCAGACAATTCTTTCCTTAGGCCGAGAGAGGGGAGAAAGCTTGTCATCTTTGGGATTTGCCACTTTCCTCTCTTCCCAAGTGTGGCTGAAGCAGTTTGTGCCTAAATCTTTACTTTTTGCTGTTACATATTCTGTCACCTTCCCAGCAGTTCAACATTAAAAAACATCTCTCTATATATCTCTTCTTAGTTGTACAGTTTGTACCTGGATGTTACAATTATATTTATCTATGAATTATTATATTTATATATAATATAAAAATATATAGTATACAGTTTGTACCTAGATTTTTTTTTTTTTTTAACTTTTGCGTTTATTTATTTATTTATTTATGGCTGTGTTCGGTCTTCGTTTCTGTGTGAGGGCTTTCTCTAGTTGCGGCAAGCGGGGGCCACTCCTCATCGCGGTGCGCGGGCCTCTCACTATCGCGGCCTCTCTTGTTGCGGAGCACAGGCTCCAGACGCGCAGGCTCAGTAATTGTGGCTCACGGGCTTAGTTGCTCCGCGGCATGTGGGATCCTCCCAGACCAGGGCTCGAACCCGTGTTCCCTGCACTGGCAGGCAGATTCTCAACCACTGCGCCACCAGGGAAGCCCTAGATTTTTTTTTTTTTTAATGTATATATGTATATAGTATAAATTATTGGTCACAGTTAAATTGTCTTCATCATTCTTAAGTGCCTTCTTCTAATAAAGTATCCCACTTAATTAAGAAGAAAAAAATATAAATTCTGGTAAATGATGATAGCCAGTATCATGAATTGATACCTTGCTCTTTGCCCCAAAGGGGGTCAGTTTGCTCCAAAGAGTAAAATGCAACAGCTTTCTGACTCAAAACAAATTTGCTGTATTTTTCAAGTCTTTTGTAAATTGGTTAAGAAGCGCTAAAATGAATTCCCCATCCTTCTCATTTTCAAACAGAACATTGTATCTAATTGTTTGGAAGCTACCATTTAAACCGGCCCATCCACTTAACGATTTTTAATTTAAAGAAACTGTGGAGGGAGTGATGGGCTGTCCGGCAACAGGGCAGAGCAGGGCGGTGGACGTTGCCTGCCTGTCGTTTAAAATCCTAGCCCTGGCAGATCGCTCGCCCTGACAGGGGGATAGGCGGTGGGGGAGGGGAGGTGGTTCACACGGGAGCAGAGGAAATGAAAGCAAAAGAAAACGCCTTGAGCTTTGGCCTGGGAACACCAGGCTCTCATCAGAAACAAGTGTTGGCTCTCAAAGACAGGGTGCTGCGCGGTTATCCATTGGCTCATCTGCTAATGAAATTCCTTTGTTTAACACGCTCCGCGAAGGAGATTAGCCTTTGTCTGCTTCCACTTTGGGGAGACTCGGCCCCTCTGCTCAGGCTGAGCCCCTCACTGGCCCTCGGAAGGTGCTGGCGGTGGTGGGTTTTCCTCCTGCCCGGCCAGCCCCGGCAGTGGGGGTGCAGCGCGGGCCCCGCAGCCCCTTCGAGGTGTGCTGGGGGCTCCGACCCCCAAGTCGCGCTCCCCAACACATGCGCGTGTGACCCCAGCATCACGTGGTACCATCTTCAGCCCCACCGGCCACCGACATCCTTGCCCTGCTGAGGCAACATGGCAACAGGAGAGGGAGTTGGGCCGCGCGCTGGCCTCTTCCTGCCTTTGCTTCCTCGGGTGGGCACTTTATTTCCAAGCTCTTGTTTTCTTTCTTACCATTAAAACAAATCCAAGAACAGACCCTGTCTGTGTCTTCTGAAACATCTCAGACCAACTTGTTTGCTCATAAAGGTGAGAGGAAGAACCACCAGGGGTGATCTGAGGGTCTCGCGTTTTCCAAAAAGAAAAGTGGGAGTTGGAGGATGCTGGGGGAACGGTCGAGCCTCCCAAGGTGAACTGAAGCTCCCGCGGGCTCCTTGCCTTCTCTTCCTGCTAAGCTGGGAAAGTAAATCAAAGCACCCCAGGCTCTACAGCTATGGTCTGACCACCCCCCAAAAGTCCCAGAGGATGACATGTTCCGCCACAGCTGTCTGCTGTGCATGTTTTGGTCCTAGCACCTGGGCCGCCCTAAAGCTCGTGTGGCCTCAGGACCGACTGTGGGTTCTATGCAGTGGCAAACCACAAGTCACCTTTAGGTGATGCGCTGGGTGCAGGGGGACATTCATGGCCCCCCTGGCCTTTGCTGCCTGGGGCTTACCCCTCCAGAGCTGCACAGAGGAGGGCTGACGCCGGTGCTGAAGCTGGTGCCCAAGGAGCAGGAGTGACGGGCCAGTCACCTCTCCCCGAGGTCCGCTGGGGCAGGGACCGCTTAGAGCCACAGGGCTCCAAGAAGGGCACAGATGAGGATCTGGGGGAGGGGCCCTGAGCACGGTCCTGCAGTCCCACGGCTGGGCAGGGGGCACGTGCTCAGTGGCCTGAGTGGCTCCGGGGAGAACGAGGCCCGGCCGGATGGAAGGAGGCCGTCCTGGGGGGCTGCACTGCCTGGTGCCTGGGGTCCCCGAGCGCCCACGATGCAGCTGGAGGGCTGCCAGCCGCTCAGAACCTCACGGGGCATAGGGGTTATGTCTGTCCCCACGGCCTGTCTGGCCACTGGCAAAGGCCGTGCTGGGCTGAGGGGGATGAGACCCCCTGATCTCAGCTCGCCGCCCCACGTGGGTCTCTCCGGAGGACTCGGGACCATCCAGGAGGCCCGTCCAGAGCTGCCTCAAATCCTCTGGCCGCTGTGGCTTCTGGAACGTTCTCTCTAAGACACCCTCTCCTGCCTGGTCTCCTTTGTCCTCTGGACATTGGGGCTCAGGTCATGGTCACGAACTTCAAGTCAGTGCTCTTCTGACGGAAGTCACTTCTCTACAGAATACCATCTGGAAACACACTGTTTCCAGAAGCCGTTCTTATGGATCTGAGATCTTCAGCCCGGTTCCTTCCCTGTGTCTGTGCTGTGTTGGGAGGAGGTGGTGTGTATGTGTGTCTGTCTGTGTGTGTGTGTGGTGGGGAGCGGAGAGAGAGAAAGGGAAATTGTTCACTTAAGTGTGTTTGTGTGTTTGTATGAGTGTGTGTCGTCGGCGAGGCGGGGGAGGGGGAGTTCCCTAAGTGCCAGGAAATCCGGGGGGAAACTCTTGGGATTATGGAAATCTGAGAAACCCCATTAATATCGTGTAATGTTTCCTTCTCAAAGAGAGGCCTGTCTTCAAAAATCTTTGTTTTATTATTAATATTTCAGGGACGTTTTTATTCCAGCTCTACGCAGGGTCAAGCCGGTCGCTTTGCAGCAAGCTGAGTTGCCAACGGTCGGGACTGGGGGACGGAAGGAAAGACTTTCTGCTGGGCTGCGTGGCCATCCCGAGAGAGAGCACGTCAGGTTCTGAGAGATTGTCTACAAAATGGTTCGAAATCTAGCATACCCCCTTCAAAAAGGTATTTCTAAAATTCACTTCACTCAAACCAACAAATACTAAGAATCTATGTGTATTTCAGAGCAGTTTTCCTATTATTATTAGAGTTTAAAATTGTGTTATTTCTCAAAGGAAAATATATCCCACAAATTGCCCATCTTCCTTTGAGATCTGAGATGCGGCCGCCTCCTCACACCTGTTGGCTCCTGCTTCCCTGGGTGTTTGGAAGCCACTGCCATGCCGTTAAGTTTGGAGATGGGGACATTGGCGGGAATCTCGGTTGCCCGGTACCAGCAGGAATCACCCGCCATGGTCCCAGGAGGCAGGGCAGAGGGTCCTCTCTCCCTCGGAGGATGGAGGGTTTGAAAGGCCCTGGGTGGAGAAATTTTACTGCTTTTCATCTTTTTAAAATAATTTTTTTATAGATTTATTTATTTTTATTTATTTTTGTCTGTGTTGGGTCTTCGTTGCTGCATGTGGGCTTTCTGTAGTTACGGTGAGCGGGGCTACTCTTCATTGCGGTGGCTTCTCTCGTTGCGGAGCAGGGTCTCTAGGCACGCAGGCTTCAGTAGTTGTGGCATGTAGGCTCAGTAGTTGTGGCTCGCAGGCTGTAGAGTGCAGGCTCAGTAGTTGTGGCACACGGGCTTAGTTGCTCCACGGCATGTGGGATCATCCCGGACCAGGGCTCGAACCCGTGATCCCTGCATTAGCAGGCGGATTCTTAACCACTGTGCCATCAGGGAAGTCCCCAGGCCATTTCATTTTTGCTTTTGCTTAAATATGCACCGAAGTCCTCTCCGAGCCTGTGAACTAAGACGGGGATAATAAATCCCCCATTTTTAGGCTATTAGAAACATCCAGCAGGCAAGGATGACATTTTGATGTTACATTGGGTTTAAGTATTCGAGCCAGGTGTGGTTCCGAATGTAGGACGGAGCTTGGTAAGCACTGGGGGATAAAAGGGGGGTTAAATGAAAGGGAACCCATGAGTTTAGGGTATTCCTGTCCACTGGTCCTGAAGAAGGAAAGAGTTTGCTGCAAAGTAGTTAATTCCATTTGGACCCTGCGTGGAGCTGAAATAAAGGCTAACCTGAAATATTAATTATAAAACAAAGATGTCGGAAGACAGGCTTCTCTTTGAGAAGATGCTATGGCTGCATTTTCTGCATTTTCAAAAGCTTGCCACATAAAGGCACCTACCAAACATTTCTTTTTTAAATAAAAAATCTGGATCCTTCATTATTTTATGCTGCATCTCACAAAAGTGCAGTCCTGGCTCCGGCCTCCTGGTATTTTTTTTCACTGCCCCTCGGCTCCCAGACACACGACCAAGGACACATGTTCTTTGCAAAGACAGCCAACGGAAGGACCATCTTCCCATGTGCCTTAACCCTAATTCTCCTTCACTCACATTTCACATTCGTCTGAAAGGGTCTTTTCTTTTTAATTTTTATGATTATTCTTTTCCTTTATTTCCTCAATATATTTTGCAATTAAAAAAACCCTTTTTTTCAAAATGTTGGGTTCTCAGTGGAAGCTGTAGACCTCTCAGTAGCAGAGGTGGATTTGAGCATCACCAGATGATGTCCAGTGGAGGGAGGGCTGCTCGGTCCAGGCTGAGCCCCACGGCCGGGGACGGGGCTGAGCAGGTGAGGGCGAGGTGCTCGGCAGCTCACGCGGGTCCCAGGGCCTCCTGGGTGTGTGCTCTCTGCATTTCTTTATGCAAAACTGTCTCTCTAAAGTCAAGAGCCTCAAACGGCTTTTAGAGGTTTGCGCTGGCGACTCGAAGCTGCACCCTCTGTTATGTGGTCTCCACAAACCTTTTTTAAAGCAATGGAATCCTTTTTGCAGATGAAATCTCACGAGTAACCCCGAGACAGAGGCGAAAGCAAACTCCTCTGATGGAAGCGGCTGGGCCCCCAGGCATCTCGAGGAAGCCGTGCCCTGGGGACCCAGTGAAAGCGTGGCCTGAGGGGCCTGGCTCTGAGCAGAGTCTCTGGGGGCCACTTGCAAAGTTGTAATTAAAGACATTAAAGGACTAAGGCTCCTTTGTGGTGGAAACTCCGCGTGGCATCTTCTGTCCTGATTGGTTCCCGATACTGGACGCCTGCAGCCCTGGGCCGGCACGGACATGGAGTGGTGAGAAGGGTCCAGTGTGTCGAGAGGGGTCTTCGGCCTCTTGGGGGCTGGCAGCAGAAGCCAAAGCATCCCTTGGCCCTGGTAGGGCCTGGGCTGAAGTCAGGACCACACAGCTCAGGAAAAATATCAGTTGGCTCCCAGCAGGGCCAGGATTTTGTGCCAAAACAGGGCTAGTCACCTCCGCAGGCTGGCTGGGCTTCCACAGCTATTCTTGGGGACTCTGGGCAACTGGGGCCTCACCTCAGCCTTCCAGACGGCCAGTGCGGACCCTTCCGGGCAGCTTGGATAAACAGCCATTTAGACACGATTCTCACGACCAAGGACACATGTTCTTTGCAAAGACAGACAGAAGGACCATGTCTTTGCAAAGACAGACAACGGAAGGACCCCAAGGAGAGGGGTCCGGTTCTCCACTTCTCTCACGGGGGTGGCGTTTGTCGGAATGTGGACCCTGAAGTTTCAGACCCTGCCCGCTCCCGGCCATGTTTCTTCCCCTAAGCCATCATCTTTTGGCTCTCGAGCCCCGTCAGCCCCGGAGCAAAGGCTCTGATGGAGCATTCGGGGGTGTCGCTGAGTTCCTGGAAACTCAGCACTGGCCAAGTGTCAGGTAGCCCCCCCGCTGCAGGACGGGCTTGGTAGAGATGTGTCTAACCCCTCACCTGGCGGCCCCACTCCCATCCATCCTGGCGCCAGGGCCCCAGGGACAAGGCTCTGTGCGAGCCCCGGACCTACCTGCTCGTTGATCTGACACATGGTGAGGTTCTGGTGGTCACAGGAGCATGCCACGCGGACGTACTTGAGCCAGCTGCCGGCCCCGGCCTGATTAGCGTCCACGCAGAACTTCCCGCTGCCCAGGTCTTCGGAGATCTGCCCGGCAAGAAAGAAAACCAAGAAAGGTCAGAGGCATCCTGTGCGCTAGAGCCGACACACTCTATGTTCGCCCAGCAAGAGAGTCCGCCGTTTGGGTGCAGAGTAGGAAGGCAGGCCGGCCTCTGGGCATTGGCCGACCCTCCGGGCATCAGCCAGGCCCTCAGCCCGCCAAGCCCACCGACACCCAGGAGCCTCCAGGAGGGAGCCCGACGCAGAGGTAGGAGGACCGTCCTGTCTGTTCTCACCGAGCAGATCGCTGCCCTGGCACAGCCATAAAAGTGCCACCGGCGTTGTGAAAACTCCCCAGCAAGCGGCCCCACGTGTGAGAAAGCAGAGGCCGCTGTGTCCGAGAGCACGGCCCTCTGCTGAGCGCACTGGGCTGGGCTGGGGGTGAGCGGTCTCGAAGGTGAAGCTGTGGTCGGGGTGTGGCTGCGTGCGAATCTCGAGGCGTGTGCACCTGTGCGTGTGCGTGTGCCAGCGTGCACGCTCACAGCAGCGTGCACGTCGCCCTGCAAGAAGGAAAATCATTCGGTTTTCTTAAAAGTGGAAGTTTCCATCTGACGCTGGGTGTTTGCAGACGCCCAGCCGGCAGAGGCCCCACGGGCCCGACTGGCATCAGGTCCTTTGCTGCCGCTCTTGTTTTCTGAACGCCCTCCTGGCAGGCAGAGGCCGGGAGCGTCTCCGGCGTGCGCACCTCTGAGCAGGTCGTTTCCCAGAAGACCGACCTGACTGCTGTCCCTGCCAAGGTGGACGCTGCGGCAGAGTCCCTCCCACCTGCTTTGATCAGTGCCCGCTCAGGGGCCCGGATCCAGAGCCCTGGAGGCCAGTGGCATCGTGGGCAAGCTCCTGGGCAGCTGAGCTGGGAGGCTGGGGGGGGAGGGGGGAGGGGCTGAGGCCACCACCACATTGAGGACTGGAAGTAGGTGTCCAGGTGGGCAGGGGTGTCCAGGTGGGCAGGAGTGTCCAGGTGGACAGGGGTATCTAGGTGGGTACGGGTATCTAGGTGGGCAGGAGTGTCCAGGTGGGCAGGGGTATCTAGGTGGGCAGGGGTGTCCAGGTGGGCAGGGGTATCTAGGTAGGCAGGGATATCTAGGTGGGCAGGGGTATCTAGGTGGGCAGGGGTGATGGGAACAGGGCGTCAGAAGGACTCAGTGAAGTCAGGGCAGGGGGTAGTGACATGTCTTAGCACAAACAGAGGAGGCCGACCCCAGGCGCATGGCCCTTATTCCCCTGGGGGTTCGCCCCAGTGCCGCCTGATGAACAGGTAAGGACCCGAGAAGGGAGGCAGGCTGCCCCTGAGGCCTGGAGGAGCCCACTTCTGGCCAGAGAACCAGGATGCTTTGTAAACAGCTCCGGTGCCTCCCAAACGTCCATGGACACTTTCTAAATGGCCGAGGGTCCTGCCTGGCCCGGGAGTCAGGGAGGTTTCGGGAAGCGGCCGCCTTGCTGTGGGAGGGCCTAGAACCCACCTCTAGTCCTCCTGCGCATCCAAGCCCCACGGACCCCCGGAGCCCGCGGCAGCCCCTCCTGCCATGCCGAGGCTCTGAGTGGCTGCTGAGCTGACCTGGAAGGGGCTGTGAGCCCAGAGGCCTCCCTTGTGACGATTCTCCATTCTGGGGACTTCAACCAAATGGCCCTAATTCTGAAAGAGCGCCTGGGACAGTGTGGCCACAGGGAGGCTGCCCGGCCCAGCCTCTGGTCCTTGGCTGCCGGGGGTGAAGGGACACGGCCGCTCTGGGCCCCATCGGGAGGCCACTGTGGGCTTGTGGGGGGCAGGCCACACGGGAGAGGCCCCTCTCCTGATGCTAACGCCTCTCACGGGCCCCTCCTCTTACCTCCCACCCCCAGTGCAGGAAACCCGCAAGAAAGAGCCACCAAGCAAAGCTGTGGGTAGTGGCACCGTCACTCGGCGAGGCACCCGGCCGCCTGGCTCCATCACAGGGAGGAAGAGGGGCTGGCTGGCCAAGACCCAGGGACCCCTCCACCCCCCCAACCCTGGGCCTCCCACCCAGCATCTTCACAGGTGGGTGTCGGCGGGCGGCTGGCAGTCTCTCTGTCTCTGTCTCTTTGCCTGTGTCTCTCGGTCTCCTCCCCCCGCCCATGGTCCAGTCTGGACTAGCAGAGACTGTCAGTGATGCTGTGAGCCGTGACAACCAGCGCAGGGGGAGCCCCCGCGTCTCCCATCCCCCCAGAGAGCGCGCTTGACCCTGCGGTTCTCAAAGGACGTGTGGGGTTGGGACAGAAAAGCCCGGGAGGCCGGATGCAGGCACGGCCCGTTGCCTCAGTTCCAGTAGATTCTGCGACACTGCAGGGCGGCTGGAAGACCCCAGGCTCATCCCCCAGCCCCACACCCGAGCCCTGCCTGACCTAGGAGCAAATCCACACTTCTGCCGGCACACCTGCGGGCACATGCACAGCCCCCCCATGGCAGCACTGCCTCGCGCAGAGTAACTTCTGCATGGCCCGGCCCTCCCTCCTGAACGTCCCCTCTCGGCCCTCTGGGAACAGGCCTCTCTCTCCTCCACGTGATGGCCCTGCAGGTATTTGGACACGGCCCTCATTCGGCAGACAGCTCCAGGCCTCTCAAGTGCGTCTGAACGTGGACACGGCCGATGGCTAACCTGCACGGACACTGCTCTGGGGCCTCCGGCCTGTGTCCGTCCTTCTCGGGGTGCAGGGCCCAGAGTTCAGAGGCAAAAAATCCTCCAGGGCCCCCCTGCCCAGCTCCAGGGGATGTCTTCCCTCTCCGGTGAGCAGCCCCTTCCGGGAAACGTCCCTCCTCCTCAACCCGGAGGACCTGGTCCCCCAGCCCCGACCATCTGGACCATCACAAGGGTGGCAGCTACTTCCTGAAGGTCCCTAAAGGTCCGGGGCCCCTTCTCCCTCGTGGGCACCCTGGCTGGCTCTCTGGGGTGACAGAGGAGGCCTTGGTTAATACCTTCCACCCAAAGAGCCTAAAACTCTCCCTCTGACAGGTAGCAGGGAAGGGCTGACGTTTCCTCCAGGGAAGGCACAAGAAGCCCTGGTCCTGGGGCCCTGAACCAGCGAAGCGGGGCCAGGTTGGGCAGTGGGGGCCTCAGCCCGATGCCAGGACCACGTCTCTCTCCCGTCTTTGTGTGGAGAGTCCAGCCCTGTGGGGCACACCTGGGCACACCTGGGTGATGGAGCCGGGGCAGGGGGCAGGGGCAGGCACGCAGGCAGGAGCCTGGCCTGGAAGCTGCTGCTTTTCTGCTTCAGATCAGACCAGGAGTGGCCCTGGGCCTGGGCCTCGGGCCCGGTGGACAGGTGCCGTAGGCTTGGCTTCTTGTTTGCGGCGTGCATGGGCCGTGCCGTCTCTGGTTCCAGAAGGGGAGAAATGGGCCGCGACGTTTGTCTCTCTCTGGCCTCCTTTCCTTCTGTCTCGGGCCGTCTCTCCAGGGTCTCCGCCGTGGCCAAGCGGGGCCTCTGGGCTGCTCACACCATGAGCCGTGTGGGCTCAGGTCTCTCTTGGTACCAGCACTGCCCCTTCTTCGTCACTGCGGACCTCCCAGGCAGGGGCTGTTATTGCGCATTTTCAGGACACTAGATGGAGGCTCCAGGAGCAGGGCCGGGCCCAGCCCAGGCCCCCCACACACTGCCTGAGCCGGATCGAGGACCAGAGAGAGGGTCTCCGTGCCCACAGGACTCGGCACGCCCTGGGATCCAGAAAGCAGGCCGGGGCCGTCACAGGTCCCCCCTCCCGCCTCTCTCGGAATGAGACTTTCCAGGGCCCATAAGGACGGGTCATGTCACTCTCTGCCCAGCTCAGCAGGGCCTGAGGCCTGGTTTGGTCTGTGCTCAGAGCCGCGCCCCAGGAGGCCAATACAGGTAGAAGTGGACGGAGCAGAAGAGGGTGACTGCAGAGCCCCTACCCCAGGCTGCGAGCTTGGTTCCGCTCCTGCACAAGGCATGAACCAGGGAGGGTGTGACGGAAGGAAGGAGGTGGCCCGGTTGCCCCCTAACCAATCTCCTAGGGCAACGTTAGCAGGCAGTGGCCTGGAGGCTGCCATGGCCTTGGGGCTGGGTCTCTCTGCAGATCTGAGGTCCGGCCCCTCTGCCTGATTGCATACAAAGCCTGGCTCTGGGCAGTTTGGGGCTGAGCCTTGGGGGTCCCGGAACCTCCAAAGGAAGCTGCCCTCCTGCCCGCTCTCCCCTACTTGGCCTTCCAGGCCTCTGCACCCCTCGTCCCCCCACCAGCTTCCCCAGCTCATAAATCATCCCCACCAGAAAGGCCGAGTTATGAAGCAAAGGCATGGAAAAACTCTCTTCACCTTGACAATTTTTTTTGCACATCATTTGGGGTTTCCTGCACCTCGAATTTGTGGGCTCACTGCTGGGCTGCTCTCTCACGTTTAATGGGCAAGGCCAGCCTCTGGCCATGGGGGTGTGCGTGCCGGCGGGAATGCCAACGCCTCTGTCGTCAGCTGCCTGATGGGTTCCAAGCAGGCGGGAAGGAACGGGCCTGGGAGTCCGGTCCCTCGGCCCCGCGTCCTGCCTCTGCAGCTCGGCTCCATGGAGGCCTGGGCCCGGCGTCCGCTTCCAGCTCGGGGAGGACCCGCGGGGCAGGTCTCATCCTTCTCGCCCTGACCCCTTCTTTAAGCTGATCCAGAGCCACGGGCTCAGCCACCAAGCTGTGTGGGGCTGTCCTACCCACATGCACCCGCATGTGCGTAACACAGACACACACACACACACACACACGCACACCAAGATTTATGGCGTCCACGAGTAGCTGAAACAGAAAGTCCATTCTTGTGATGGAAGGAGGTGGGGGAGAGGCTTTCTGGAAACACCTCTGCTGGGTGCAGATGCGGAGCCTGGATGAGCTCGTAAATCCTCTGTCCTGACTCTCATTATGGGGCTCTGTGGTGACATGAGCAAGCACCAAGGAGAAATGTGGCCGGTGGGAAGGGGTCGCACGGCTGCCCAGCAGACAGGAGTCCTGGCAGGAGGGTCATGGGGCCCCACCTGCTCAGGCTGAGAGGAAGGCTGGGGGTGGGGGAGGGATGAGGGGGGGAGGGAGGGAGGGGGAGGGGAGGGAAGGGAAGGGGGAGGGAGGGGGAGGGAGGGGGAGGGGGAGGGGAGGGAGGGGGAGGGGGAGGGGAGGGAGGGGGAGGGAGGGAGGAAGGGGGCTGCTTCGAGGAGGAACTCATGGAAGCTGTTCCTCCAAGATGGAGGCCAGTCTGTCTCCGAAGCTCGCGGCGGGGGGTGGGTAGAGAGAGCCAGTGTCCACGGGGCTTGTGCCCAAAGGAGCCGCGTGGGGTTCCTAGGACACCCTTGCTGACCGTGATCTCCGTGGGACAGTTCCAGGACATTGTGGGGGGATAAGGGCCGGGGTCCCTCGGTCTCAGGGACCCGAGAGCACAGCCCAGGATGGGGATTCTGCAGAGGAAGCTGGGTGCCCGACAGGCTTGCTGATGGTGCAGCAAGGCCATGGCCCCACGCCCCTGCCTGGGGGAATCCACTCATGTTAGCGATGGGCAGAATCTCTCAGCTTAGAGCCAGACCCCAGAAACCACACTCTATGTGTTCGGGGGCCACAGATGCCTTCAAAGGTCAGACCAGAAATCACTTACACACCCAAGTGCTATATAAACACCCCCGGGGTTCTCAGACCCTCTCCCCTCAAAATCCAGACACCCAGGTGCCCCGGCGCTCCCTGGGGTTCACAGACCATCTCCCACAAAACACCCAGATATTCGATGCTGCTATGTTCCCGCGGTGCACGGCCCTGGGGGCCCAGCCTGGAGCCCAGGAAGCAGAGCTCACTGCCGCTGGACTTTCCTCTTCCCTCCCCACCTCCTTCTTCGGCCCCTCCTCCCCTTCCATCGGATTCTGATTTTACTTCTCCCTTTTTCTTCTTTTCCTCCTCAGGCCAGGGGCTGCACCTGAGGGGCCAACTCTCCCAGCAGCGTCTGTGCAGTTTGCAGAAAACCGGAGGGTGAGACGGCGGCAAAGCGGAGACGTTTGGTCTGCTCCGTGCATCGCCTGGGCTGGAGCAGGACTTAACATGCCTGAGCTCGCCAACAGCACCCAGGGGACAAGAAGAGAGGCTTCGGTGAACGCGGGGCTGTGTGGGCTATTCCGAGGGTCCCTGGCCCTTGGTGTGGCCTGAGCACAGCCCTGCTCCTGGCCCGAGTCGGGTGTTTGGGGGCTCGGCTTCCTCCCAGCCTGTCCCGTCCATCACGGCAAGTTTGCAGGCTGTCTCATCGGCCGTGGGCCATAGCCCTGACCCATCAGAAATCAACGGGCAAATTGGTGATTGAAACTAGTGCCCTTAAGTCTGCAGGGAAGTAAATGAATGAGAAACTTGCTCAGACACAGAAACCCCTCAGGGTGATTGGCAACCAGAGGGGTCTGCTGAAACCTCAGGCCCAGCAGCTGAGATGTCCCTATAGGCAGCCTGTGGGGTGGGTGAGAAGCCTTGCAAAGGGATGAGCGCCCCGTCACTGTGGGGATTCAAGGACCATCCCTCCAGGGTGCTCCAAAGGGAGACCGGACCTCTGACCATAGTTGCCTTTCCAGCCCTGACATTACAAATTCCGAATCTGACAACGTGGGGATTTTCTGGGCTCCAGCCTCAGTTTCCCCTTTGGAACTAGAAAGCCTCTTTCCTGCTTTCCAGCTGCGTGGAGGCCTGTGGCTCCTTGCAGGGAGAGCACGCTGTAAGGAACACTTGGTTTGCTCCTGGTAGCTCCTTGAAGACATCCCGAACAGAGCCCCACTCCCACAGCTCTGCCGGGTTCAAGGGCACGTGTGCTGCGGGGACATATCTGTGGCCACGCATGGCTGTGGGCATCTGCTGCTTCCCTGGCTGTCTGCACCTGCCCATCTGCTCTTCAGAAATGTGCCAGGTTGGGGGTGGGCTGTGCCCACTACAGGATGAAGAGGGTGCTGGCCAGAAGCAGGGCCTCTTCCTGGGTCTGCTGGGTGGGTAAGAAGCCCAGACTCCTGGCCAGTCGGGAATCTTCCGTGGGCTGCCCGGGGCCCCCGAGAGACAAACCAGCCCTGGCGGTGAGTAGGAGAAGGCCCCCAGCAAACAGGCTCCATCCCGTGCCTCCTCCTTCAAGAATCCCTCTGCCCTCAATGTTCAGAGCAGCACTGCTTACAATACCCAGGATGTGGAAGCAACCTGAGTGCCCATCGACGGAGGAATGGATAAAGAAGATGTGGCACGTATGCACAATGGAATACTACTCGGCCATAAAGAGGAATGAAATAATGCCATTTGCAGCGACACGGATGGACATAGACATTGTCATACTGAGTGAAGTAAGTCGGACAGAGAAAGACAAATATCGTATGATATCGCTTCCATGTGGAATCTGAAAAAATGGTACAAATGAACCTATTTACAAAACAGAAATAGAGTCACAGATGTAGAAAGCAAACTTATGGTTACCAGGGGGGGAAAGGCGGGGGGAGGGATAAATTGGGAAATTGGGATTGACATATACACATGACTATATATAAAATAGATAACTAATAAGGACCTATTGTATAGCACAGGGAACTCTACTCAATCCTCTGTAATAACCTGCATGGGAATAGAATCTAAAAAAGAGTGGATACGTGTATATGTATAACTGACTCACTTTGCTGTATAGGAGAAACTAACACAACATTGTAAATCAAGTATACTCCAATAAAAATTAATTTAAAAAAAAGAATCCCTCTGCCCACCGGTGTGTGGGGCTCTGGCATCATAGTCCGGAGGTTCTTGGGGTGTCCCCAAAGAGAAAGCCCCTGGTCCCTGCAGAGAGCCTGGGCCCAGCCTCAGCCCCCAGCAGGAGGGGGCCCTCTCGCAGACCCAAGCTAGCGGCTGAGCCAGGGGCTGCTGGGCGGAAGTCCCTGGCCCCTCTCTCAGTGGGGTGGTGGGCAGCTTTGGCCACCCACAGAGGGCACTTTTGCCCGTAGTCTCCGTCTTCAGCATAATGCTGGTAGCAGATGGTGGTACAAGACTTCTGTGGCCTTTCTGGGGCATTTCTCACAAGCACTGAGATGGGATTTCAGTTGCTGTGTGGACACCAGGGTCAAAGCAAGAATTTCAGGCTGAGCCTGGACCTGCCAAGGAGGGCAAACAACTGCGGACCCCAGACCTGGTCCCAGATCCCTGGCCCCCGTTTTACTTAACCTTGAGGAGATGGCTGGTGTCGCCAGGGCAGCTCCCTGCCAGATGGGTTCTTGCAGAAGTTTCTGTCCCCAAGTAATACAGGTGCACACCATGCCCCTCTCTGTCCCCGTGCCCTGGCACTGCAGTGGGGGACCCACGAGTGTCTTATGGAGGTCCCCGTGCAACCATACAGCAGGGGCTCCCAGCAAACACCAGCACAGACGGCCCAGCCTTGCCCAGCTCCAGCCTCAAAGGGGTTCTGCTTCTTGCGGGGTGAAAATGTCCACATCTGGTCCAGCCAGCAACAGCTGGGCCTGGGGGCTGACCAGAGAGTTTGATACTCAGGGAAGGGCAGAATCATGAGAAGCCATCCACGTGCCAACCCCCGGGATGGTCTGGACAGGTAAAGGCTGTTGGTACAGAGAAGCCTCCCCAAATCCTGGCCCGGCTTGTAAAGTTCCCCCCAGCTAGCAAGTTCCTGGCCTCACTGCAGGCTGCAGGCCTGCCCTGCTCCCTGGGCTGCCATGGTTAAATCGTTAACAACCCAAACACATTTTCAAACCCTGATCTGATTTGAATTTGGGTCCGGAGCAGAAGTCTCTGAGCCTCAAGTCTGCACATAAATGCAGATTCAGCTGTGACATTCTGAAGTGACACACTTGTGTTTGTTTCTTGATCATAAAAAAGATTGGAAAAAAAAAAAGCCCAAACACCCCAAACCAAAGGTTTGTGGCAGCATCCTTGCGAGGGCCGAGGCGGGAGCCCAGGGGCTGCCCACAGGAAGCGGTTTCTCTGTCGTTGAGTTAATGCGAGGCCCCCGGGAGGTGTCACATTCATAACCTTTTTCTGGCCACATTGATGGTGACAAACTGCAGAGCTTGTGACGGGGCACCCCCCTGCCCCGCCCCCTAGCAGGTGCAGGAGGAATTCCCACAATGGCTTGGCTGCTGTAAATTGAGGGGTGGGGGTTTCCAAAAAGAGCAAGCATGCTCCCTGAGGCTGGGGGTAGGGGGCTGCCTGCACCTCTCTTTGCCGGACAGAAGCCCCAAGCGTGGGAGCCAAACGCCAGGCTGAGGAGGCCACCAAGGATGCCCTGGGCCTCCTCACCCACCTCTCTGCCCCTTGGCTGGGATTCTGCTCCCTCCAGCCCACGACCTCAGCCCAGGGCCTTGCTACCCTCAGACCCTCTCAGACGACCCCGTCACCGTGGACAACAGCCAACGCAGGCTGCACTAGGAGTGACGTCCAGACGCAGCCCTCAGAGAAGCAGACACATTTGGGTGGAGGAAGGCTCCGTCTTCCCCCTGCCTTCCTCTTAGACATCCTCTTGTTCTCTGGAGGGCAGTGGTGTGCAGAGCCTGCCCCGGGGCTCTTTCCACCCCACCCTTGGTCAGGAGGAGGCAACTACAGGCCGCTGACGTTGCCCTCGCTGCTGGCCGCTGCTGAGTCTCATTACCGGGTCCCTAGATGTCCCCCTCCCTGACGGGGAGCCTCTGTTGTAGCCACATTTGTAGATGAGGAAACTGAGCACAGAGGAGTGAAGTAACTGGGCTAATGTTGCACAGCTGGAAAGGAGCAGATCAGCTGGACACTGTGCACTGGCTGCCTGTCTTGCCCCTTTTATGACCTGTGGGGACCACGTATCCTGGCCGGTCCTCCCCTTCTCACTGTTCTTCCTGAGGATGGTGGCCAAGAGCAACTGAAGCTTCCCTAGAGCCTCACCAAGGACAAGTGTTCACGCAGGGCTCACTGAACAAGTCCATGGAAGGATGGATGGTGGATGGATGAGTGGATGGCTGGATGGATGGATAAGTGGATGGATAGATGGATGGATGGGTGGATGGATAGATGGATGGGTGGATGGATGGATGGATGAGTGGATGGTAGGATGGATGGATGGTTGGATGATTGGATGGATGGGTGGATGGATGGATGGATGGATGGATGGATGGATGGATGGATGGGTGGATGGATGAGTGGATGGATGGATGGATAGATGGATGGATGGATGGATGGATGGATGGATGGATGGATGGATGGATGCATGGATGAGTGGATGGATGGATGGATGGATGGATGGATGGATGGATGGATGGATGGATAGATGGATGGATGGATAGATGGATGGGTGAATGGATGAGTGGATGGATGAATGGATGGTTGGATGGATGGATAAGTGGATGATGGATGGATAGATGGATGGGTGGATGGATGGATGGATGAGTGGATGGTAGGATGGATGGATGGTTGGATGATTGGATGGATAGATTGATGGATGGATAGATGGATGGATGGATGAATGGATGAGTGGATGGATGAATGGATGGCTGGATGAAAGGATGGGTTGATGGATGAGTGGATGAATGAATGGATGGTTGGTTGGATGGATGGATAGATGGATGAGGCACAGAATCCCCCCAACATGCCCAGACACTTCTGGCTTTCTCCAACTCCCATGGTGAGATATAAGGATACATTCTACCAAGAGTTGTAAAGGTGGCAGAACACAGAGACACCTCCCCCAAGAGGACTGCCCTGATCCCACACATTGGGGTGGGACCCTCTGAGGGGCTCTCACTGCCCCTGCCCCATCACAGTAAGGACGATGGTAGACCGTGGCTGTCCTGTCCACATAATTTCCTTCTCTTCCCCTGCATGATGAGGACTTCGAAGCTTTCATCTGGCCGATTCCCATGGCCAGGCTACAGTGGGTGCTCAATAAATGTTTGGGCAACAAATAATGAGTAGGTGCCTCAAGACAACGGATAACTTCCCCCAATATTCCATAGGCCTTTGCCCAAGGGTGTTTCTTTCCTCACGTCCCCTTGTCGCATTCTGGACCCTTTTCCTTCTCATTCTTCCGTGGATTCTGCTGAAGGACATACAAACCCTCCGTTTAGTTGCTCTCCCTCTCTGGAAATCAGAGCTGCAATTTTTCCTGGATCCAGTGTTACAGTGTTTCTCTCCTGTGCACAGTGCCGCAGTGTACTTTTCCCCGAAGTCATTGTGGCAACATCCTCTTTCCAGGACAGAGGCCAGGCTGGCTTGTCCATCTCAGCACCCCGTGGGACCTGGCACACAGTAGGTGCTCGTAGAAGGTCTGGCGGTGGCCAGGACGCATCCAGCAGGGTTATATTTAGTGCCTCCCCTGCCACTGACTCAGTCCCTCTGGGCCCATCCTTCTTCCTTCTCTGGGGGACATGTCAGTCTGGAGAAGCTCCATGACTCATCGCCTCTGTATCAGGCCTCATGTTTTGAAATCAGCTCCTGCAAATAGCTCCAATCTCAATGGGACGAATCTAAGCCCCATCACGAGCATTGCTCATTGCTCTGTGATGGACAAAAATGGCCACGGGAAGAGCTCCTGGTGCGGACGGCGTCTGAATGCCTGGCTAGAGGCCAGCTCTGGTTTCCTCCCCCCAGCGCCCAGGTGCCACATGTGAGAGTGCTGGCCGGGGCCTGGGCCTTGGTTTTGGCTTTACAGAGAGAGGAGGCGTGTTTCCCCCTGAACAGTTGGTTGTAATCGCTCCGCTTCCTAGGATTCAGCCGTCATCTAGTGGCTGAGTGGGGAGGGGTCCCGGGGTCCTGGAACTGTAACCCAGTGGGCTCATCCTTTCTCTTGCCCTCAACCCTCCCAGCACACTGGACGTGGAGTGTTAAGGGTCGGGGGTTTTGATGTCATTTTTCTGGATCCCGTGGTCTCCTTCTGGATCCCTCCATTCTCGGGAGCTGTCATCCTGGCCAGAGGTCATCGAGTTGCTCACTGATGGACCTTGAGCCTCACGCCAGGCCTGCCCTTGGATGTAAGCTCAGCCTGAGCTGTTGTCCTGGGAACCCAAAGCCGGCTTCCTTCCCAAGCTGTGGGCATGTTGGGTCAGACCAGCAAGTTTGGAAATGATTCATAGGCAGAGGTGAGGCAAAGTCAGTCTTGAATGACAAATGGAACCAATTAAATTCAATCGCTCTCCTTCTCTCCCCGCGTTCCAGCCAGTTCCTACAGCCAGTCACCTTTGACGAAATATATTAAAGGAATTAAGAGTATGTCCCCCACAATGATATTACCTGGACCCCTTTCAAGTCCACACCAGTCAAGTGCAAACATCTATTCAAGCCCAGGAAATAGAATTGAAACGGTTTATTAAAAATCTAATCACCAGCATTTATATGACACAAATGGTTCTGAACGGCACCCACCAACCCCACAGCCTCTTCAGGGGCAGCACAATGCAGTCGATTACCCAGAATTTAAATGGGGGTGTTTAAGAGCCTTGGAACATTTTAATCGGGAGCTTTCTTTGTGGATTCTGCTATTGTATTTTTCTCTTTGGAAAAAGGCAGAGGATGGGAGGACACATTTTCTTTCCTCCTTTGAGCGAGCTGCATATGACTTATTCTGGCAGATCTGTTTCTATTGATGTTGTCAGAACGTGAATAAAACCCATGGGAAAAGGGAACACCCCGCTTTGCTTAATTAAAGCAGAGTGGCTGGCCCGGCTGCTGTCCTGAGTCGGGACACCTCCCAGGTGACCGGATTGGAGCTCTCTCAAGATGAGAGGCTGCTTGCGTGCAGAGACGGTTCCCTTCTTCCCCAGGGTGGAGGCGGCTGGGGCCTCTGTCTCTGGGGGAGGGGTGGTTGGTCGTCTCCTTTGCATCTTGGCTTCCTGGATCTCTGGCTCCCGCACAGACGGTCAGAACAGCTGTGGGTACAGAAGGGTTTCCTCCGAAGCCTTCCTAGCCAGCCGCGGGCACCCAGAGCTTGATCACAGAGTGTCCAGGGGCCGAGACCCCCCAGACTTCCTCCAGATGGACGTGCTGCAGACCTGGTCTTTGGTGTGACTTCTGATCTGGGAACTATGTCCTGGAGACTCTTTGCCAGAGCTGCCCCACGTGGTGACTGGCCTCCAGCCCCACACGGCAAGGTTTGGGGCCGCTCTGGGCAGGCAGCCGGTCCTCAGCGATCCCTGGGAGGTTAAGAATGCTCACCGAGCTGGTGGTTTCCCTAAGTGGCACACGGCTCTTCCCCTCTGTCAGGGCCTGGGCTCTTTTCTAGAAGGTTCCCTGCCTCTGTGAGGAGATTCAGCCCTTAGGGATGTCAGATGGAAAATGTCCCTCAACCCCCTTTTCCTTCACCTCTCACTCTCTAAACATACATTCCTTTACTTTTATTTTAAATTCTTTTTGTTTAGTCTTCCTCTCCAAATGATGACTATTTTAAAATTATCTTTTAAGGAAAAATAATCACTTTGATTCTTTCCCAAGTGTTTTTTTTTGAAGACAAGGGTGGTTTTTTTCCTATTTAATGCCTAATTTAATTTAAAAAAAAGTAATGAAAAATATAACAGAATCAAAACATTTAAAATAAGTACACTCACTTCCTACTCCACTAATTCTTTGTCATATCAACTATGAATTACGAAAAATAAGTTCGTAAATGTAATTACTTTAAAATGCGTGACTACTTCCACTTTTGTCAATATTTTACATTTATGTATATATTCTATGGTGGAAATTCTCTCTGAAGACACTATCTCCTTAAAATCTTGAGGACCACCTTAGAGGCACTGTCAATAGCTGACATATAAAGTTGGAGTACAGGCCTTTGGAACTTGGCATCTCGCTGGTACAGTACAAGGACCAAGGTGTATCTGAAAATGAATCTCCAGCTGGGTGGGCCCCATGCTATAGCATCATGGTGATTTCCTTTAGACTCATATTTACAGAGGGGCCTGATTCTTGGGGAAGTCCAGAGCGGCTGCCCTGCATAACAGCCTGAGGGGGCTGAGAGGGCATCAGATGCGTTTCTTATGCATTGCCTTTGTGACTGAGAACTCTGGGGCTGATCCTGGCAGGGCTGGGTGGCAGGTCCTGCTTGGGGTCTTGGGCTGTGACCCCTTGGACGCCATCTCTGGGAAAGGCACACCCTGCCAGGTCCGGCCCTCTGCCAGCTGCACCTTGGGGAGGGCAGGGCAGGAGGCGGTGGCACGTGGAGATGCGGCCTCAGGGTGACTGGTTGCTTTGCCGGGTCCACTGTTGCTGCGGCCCCAAGGCACGCGGGTGTGACCCCTCACAGAGGCAGCTCTGTGTCCCACGCCCAGGACCGGGTCCCTGCACGACGGCTGGGGAGAAAATCCACCACGCGAGGGTTTTCTGCAGAGGCTGGGGGCGAAATTTCTGGATTCACATGGAGCTCAGACGCTAGGCTGTTTTCGCGACCAGCTCCCTCGCAGACAGTAACGGCTTCATTTCGGGGGTGGGGGTGTGTCCCTCCCGCTTTGCCGAGGCCCCTCTCACTTGAGGTCGGCTCCTCCTCCTCCAGCGACTTGAATAGGACGAGCTTTTTTCCTTTTCGTGTGTTTGGGTGGAAGAGGATCAAATTAGGTTTGATCTTCATCTCGCGCGGCTTCTGGAGGGCCGTCCGTTCACGGGAACCTCGGAGAGTAAGCAGTCTCTTTGGAGAGCCCGTACGTGGCGACATGGCCCCAAGACCAGGGCGCCGCAGGGCTGCGTGTGAGTTTCTGGGCAACGGACACGTGGGCGCAGCTCTCAGGGAGGTGCTGGGCTGGCGGCCCCGTCAGGTCCCTGCGTGTCCCAAAAAGCCACGTGGCTGTTGGTGAGCCGGGCTGGTGGTCAGCCGAAAAGGAGCTTCTCCCATGTCCCCACCCTCCCGGCAACAGCTCGCATTCTCTGCTGGTGGAGACCCGCCCAAATCACGCCCCGCCGTGCAATGCAAACGCACAACCTCCTGCCACTGGAAAAGGAGAGGCGACCCCCCTCCCCACGACAGCTAGATCCCCAAGCCGCAGGGACCCCTCTGCTCATCGAAGGGCAAACACCAGAGATGCCTGCTCCTTCTTAAACGGGTCAACATCCGAAAACAAAGCAGAGCAAAATAAAACATGCCGGTGCCACCCCTCACTCCCCTCCCCCTTGCCACAAAGTTCCCTTTGTGCCCCGGGAGGCTGGGTTGGACCCGACTGGGTGTTCGAAGACACACTTACAGCCTGATATTATGCAACAGGATGGTAACCCCACATTCTAATAAAAAAATAAACTAAATAATAATAAACATTTGACCTAGAGTAAAGATCTTTCACGAGACGCCCTAATCACTTTTCTGCTCCGACCTCAGTTTTTTCTGGACCAGCTCCAGGGAGCCCGGGGTGGTGCGACAGCCTTTTTCTTGGAGGGAACAAAAGGTCTTTTTTAGTCCTAAGGGCTGTCAAGTTTATCCAAATATTCTCAGCTTACTACTAGCCCCTTTCTGAATTGATATTTCCAATAAAAGGACACTTTGTATCTTTAAGCCACTCGGCCCGCCGAGCGAGGATGCCGAGGGCAGGGAAGCCCGCTGCACAGCCCCTTCGGCCACTTCCTCGGAGACAGGCGGGAAAAAGGCGGCCCCAGTGTGATGGGGTGGGAGTGGGCCGAGCGCAGGGGTCCAGGCTGTGTGCCGACGGATGGAGAAGACAGAACCCACAGAGGGTCCCCCCTGCACCTCACCCCGAGCCAAGGCATGGCCACGGCCCTGCGTCCTCCGGCATCTGTTCCCGTTTTGGCCAGGCCCGTCTAGTCTGTGATCAGCTGCCAAGCATGTTAAGTCGTGAGCATGCCCGGTGATGGAGGGAGAGTTCGTTTCAGCCAGGCCGAGCTGTGCTGTGCCAGGCCTGTGTTCCTGGCAGTCGGCTCTCCAGCCTCACTGGAGCCCACCTTTTATGACAGGCAAGGGCTGTTCTTAACACTGACCAGCTCCACCCCATCTGCCAGACCGCCTTCCACTAGCCAGCCCCGGGGCCCGGTCCTGCGTGTGCGTGTGCATTCGACTGCGTGTGTACAGAGGATGTGTGCATGTGTGTGCATTCGAGTGCGTGTGTACGGCGCATGTGCATTCCATTGCACGTGTGCAGTGCATGTGTATGTGTGCACGCGTGTGCACACGAGTGCACGTGTGAGCATGTGAGTGCGTGTACACAGTGCATGTGTGTGCCTTCCATTGTGTGTGTGTGTACGGTGCATGTGTACGTGTGCACGTGTGTGCATTCTATTGCATGTGTACGGTGCATGTGTGCGTGCGCATGCGTGTGCACGTGAGTGCACGTGTGAGCATGTGAGTGCGTGTGCACAGTGCACGTGTGCACCCCCACACGTGCGCTCACCCTTCAGAGCGGCCTCCGCAGCCCCACAAAGGGCACTTCCTTCCCTCCCAGCCTCCTCCAAACGGCTCTGATTAGCGTTAATGATAATTCTCATTAATCACCTTTGGCTGCTGCAGATGGAAGCAAGGCTGAGGCGAGGTGACAGGAGCCACTTAGGCGGTATTTACGACTTGCGAGCACAGCGGCAGCACCGGGCCCTGACACCTCTGGCCCGCGGCTGACATCAGGGCTGACATTTGGGGCTGCCGGCTGCCCGGCACAGGGCCTCAGTGTTTCTTCTTTGTGCCCAACATCAGGGATGCCGCCAGCCCCAGGCCCCTCCTCCTGCACAGTTCCTTCAGGGCCGATGGCGGAGGGAGGGGGCCTTTGGGGAGTGGGCAGCCTGCCCCCGGGCCGAGGAGGAAGAAACAGGAGGGGCACGCGTATCTGCCAGAAGCCCCCTCCTTCCTTCCCGAGGATAGCCGCCCCCCTTCCTCTCCCTGACCCCGGGGGATGGGCAACTGCTCTGGTTTGCGCTCCCTTGGACCCCGGCACAGACTCCCCCGTGCAGGGGTGGGACTGTGTCTGCCCCACTTGGGACCCTCGACAGCACACAGTAGGCGCTTGGGGGCTGAGCGCACAGTGGGAGGGGCTACATTGCCCTCCCAGGAACCTCACCAGAGCCCGCACCCCACACCCTGGAGTTGCCAGCCCATGCCCTCAGTCATTGCCGAGCCCGGGGGACCTTGCAGCTCAAATCACTCATTCCCAGACAGACCACAGAGAACCCTCCCTCCTGTGACTCAGGGTTGCCTCCAGGGGACCCCCTCCTCGCACAGCCCCGTCCACCGCGTCCCCCCCACTGAGATGCACCCGGTTTATTCTGGGGACCCCTGCATGTTTCCTGTTATCTCCCTTTTATGTCCACTCGCAGCCCTGCCCCGGGGGTGCTCCTGCGGGGTCAGACGGCAGTGGCACAGGTGTGGCAAGACGGTGCTGGTAAAGGATCGGGCCGCCCTAAAGCACTCCACTTCCCTCAGAAGCAATAAAAGTGTCTTTCTCGGGGCTCTGGGGGCAGGGGGATCGGCCCCACTTGTCAGCTTCTGGTCCCCCGGCTGGACCATGATAATTAAAACTGTGCTCCGGCTCTGGTTTCTATAAGGCCCACCTGTCCCCCTGGGCAGCTGGGGGAGGGGGGGAATAATTGCCCGGGCAGCAAATAACTATGTTGCCATCAGCGGGGTTTAATTTTGCCCTGGCACCAGGGGGCCACATGCAGGGGCACAGGGTCATTACTAGGCTGTTGCTGGGGGAAGGGGCGGGCAGCAGTGGCCCCAGGCGGTGACATTTTGGACGTAGACATTTTCGTTAAGGTCTGGGTTGAAATGGAAAAGGAGCCGTTGCCGGGACCCCTCCAGAAAGTGCTGGATGGTGGGTGTGGTTGGCGGATGGGCAGCTCTGACCCACTGTGCTAACCTGGGTCCTTCAAATCGCCAGACCCGTCCGTGTTCCTGTTACAAGGTCCAGCTGAGCTCTGCGAAAGCTGCTCTGCAGGGCTATTGGGGTCCGCTTAATGACAAACCAGGAACCCCCGAAGAGCCATTAAACCGCCTCCACCCCAGACCTCACACCGGGAGGAAAATCTTCTAAAGCCTATGAACTCCCACGCCACGGAGAGAACAGGGTGGGTTTGACCGCTGTGCCCTTCCAGAAGCCCACCTGAAGCTCTCGGAGAGCTGAACCCATATAGCAGCCTGGTGGGAGCGGACGGCTAGGAGAGCATCACTTAGACCGTCACCTGGGAGCTTCTATGCCCACGGCCACGTGCAGCGTAAGCCATGCCCCGAACCCAGGGAGAAGATAAAGGAATTCATTCACATTTCCAAAGACCTCCGGGGCTGATTCCAGTGCACGGTGCTGACTCGGGTCCTTCTGGTCCCTAACCAGCAGCATCTGCTTTCCGTGGAGTGGTTTTTACTGGGGGTGGGGACGGCATGGACCTGGGTTTTGTTTTGTTGCGGGGTTTTTCCCTCCTTCTCCTCCTCTTCCTCCCCCTCCCCTTCCTCCTTCCCTGCTTCTCGTCCTTTCTCTTCCTCAGGATTTTGGTCCCAACATGGAGCTTCGTGAAGGTCTCCTCGGGGAGACCGAGAAGCAGGGTCTGCAATCACTTCCTGCCACGTGCAGGCCGGCGTGGGAGCTTGTTGGAAGGTGGCCTTTTGCGGGGGGCTAGGGGAGCTTCTTATGGATTTTTTTCTTATGAAATCCAGGGTGGGTCACACTCTCAGGAATGAAGACATCTGTGAATGACACTCAGGCTCCCTGGGAAAATCCAATTGCTTCACCGAGGGGCAAAGCAGCCTCGTGTGAGGCCTGGGGTGGGTTTTGAAGCCACGGCTGCCTGGCCTCGCCTGGATTCCTCGGCTCTGAGATTTCCTGGACTGTCAACCCAGTGATTCCTTCCACAGTGGGAGGAATTCCCCAGAAATGAGGCCTCCCCTCGGATGTTTAATTAAGGACGATGTGGCATGTCCATTTCACGTAGGTGGTTAAACTACTTGTCAAAGGAGAACAAGAGTGGACAAACTGCAATTAATCGGACACGAGCCCATTGCCCACGGGCTGGGCAGCCCCTCTAACACGGACGGTGCAGCCTCGCACCTCGGGGTGGGCGGGAGGTCTGAGGCACCTGCCTTGGGCGCCTGACCTGCGAAGCTCAGGGGTCCCTGTCTTCCCTTGAGGGAGCAGTCACGAGGGGGCCCTTCACTGGTCCCTGAATAATGTGGCTACAAGTTTTGGGATCTTCAAGGGCCTGCTTTCCAGAGAGCTCTGAAGACACACAGTCCTGTTCCTTAGAAAGATCTCTGTATGTTTATATCTATCTAACCATGTACCTACCCACCTACCTATCTATCTATACTTTAAATCAGGTTCTCGACGCCCTTTGCAACCCAAGGCGAGGCTGTGTTCGTGGCCCCATTTCCGTAAGTGACCGGGGGCTGGTCTTCTGGTGACCGTCCAGCCCCCGCCCTATGTCCCTGCCTCCCTGCCAGCCCCCATCTCCTCCCCTCCAGGGAGGCCCCTGCCCACCTGCACAGCCACGCCTCCTGCTGAATTCCTTCCCTCTTGCGGCAGGACCCACGACTTGCACTGATGCACACCTGCGTCCTCTTCCTGGTTCTCAGGGGAAGGACTCCCGGGGCGCCCCGTGCACAGGGTAGGCGAGCCCTATCTCACCACATCCCCTCTGGGGCACGGCATTTTCTGACAAGATTGAGGTCAGCACTATAGACGCCCAGAGAGGGACTGAGGCCTTTGCTAGGAGAAGGCGGCCAAGCTCGCCAGAGCCAAAGTGAGGCCACTCCAGACCCTCGGACAGAAGTCCACCCGGAGGTGGGACTGAGTCCAGAGGGGGCACCTTCCTTCACCTTTCCATCGGTGTCCCGGGGCTCGCTGGCCACCATTTGGGCCCATTTCTCAAAGTCCAGGACACACCCGCCTTGTTCCCGCCTCCGAGGAAGTTGGGGTTTGGCAGGTGTTTTGCCCGGATGAACGTCAGGGTGGCACCCGGTGAGATTTGGACGCCCCATAGACCAGTGTGTGGCTATGCTCCACGAACCAATCTCTCTCTCTCTCTCAGCATTTTTCTTTCCTTAACCAAACAATGATTTTCCTGGGCGACACACAACCTGGGCGGGGTTGTTCTGTGTGCTTGAAGCAGGGGCTCCCAACTGCCCGCAACATGGGAGAAGTTCTGGGTAGCCAGAGACCCCGTCTCGGTCCACTCACCCTGGTCTCCCGCTCCCTTGGGGCGATGGATGCGGGTGAGGCGTGTGGGCTGAGGTGGGCCCCTGCGGCGTGAAGCAGATTGTGCTTCAAAGGCAGGGGCTTCTGAATGGGCTTCCGTGGCCCTGTCCACCCACCGGGTCAGAGCTGAAATGTGGGACGAGGGACGCTCTCTTCAAACTGTCCGCACTTGAAAAAGGCTTTTCACGCGGCTCAGCGGCACACGGTTCTGCAGACACTGCCCTGACTGTTGTCAGCATCTTGGCTCAATCGTCCAGAAGTGGCTGGTGGAGAAAAGGAAAGTGCCCAGAAGCCCCGGCCCGCAGCCCTTTCCCTCCTCCCTGCAGGGGGACAGTGCCAGCATGTCTAGCACCGCTTGCGGGAATTTCCAGGGATGTTCCACTTTGGAAAAACGGAGCAGTTTGGTCCACAGGGGAACTGGGAGGTGCGGGGTGCTGGGGCCATCTCCTCTTGTCACCCTGGGGCAGTCTCTCCTCCCATCGCAGCCCCTGCCCTGGCGGCCCCGTCGGACGCAGCGTGGCCCCGCTGAGCTCTTCCTCCTTCCCTTCCCACAGAACCCGGCGAGGATGCCCGAGCGGCGTCTCCTGCAGACAGCCAAATCTCCAGAGGTCAAAGTGGGCGCATGGCCGTGGGTGCCCTCTCCAGCCCCTCATCCCGGAGCCCACGCTCAGGGCAGACCTGCCTCTGCGGGGGTTGATTCTCAGTCCAGGGCCCCAAAGGCCAGGGCGATGGGGGTCACTGCGACCCAGGTGAATGCCCCGCACTCGGCCGTTCTTGGCCTCCGCTTCCCATCAGGGACCTGTGCCCGCTAGAGAGGGGCCTGCCCGCCACAGGGCACGACGACCTGGTCCCAGAACAAAGAGTAGCTCAGGGTCTGGAAGGATCGGCTGCTTCCAGAGGTGACCGGCCACCCTTGCCTGCAAGTCCTATCCACCACGCTTGGGCAGCAGTGGAAACATCCCCCTGGACTCACGTCCCCGGTCCACCCACATCTGGTCATCATTACAACGCAGTGTCCTGGACGACGAGATGAAAGGTGCGTTTGATGCAAATATGTGACAATGAGGGACAGGGGACCGTGGCCCTGCCAACAGGAATGCATGGCGTTAACTACATTCGCCTGTTGCTTCTCGCTGGCCGTGGAGCCACCGAAGGGGCCCCGCTGCACCCGGCGGGCTGGCAGCCTTCTCGACTGAGTCATCTGCGTCCTCAGGGGCTGCCTGGCTGCACGTGGTCACGGCCCCTACGAAAGCACACGCTCACGGCCTCAGTTTTCTGAGAGACCTTCCACATTCCACATCCAAGGTCCCTGTCCGATGCCAGCTTCTAAATAAACACACCTTCTTGCAAGGGTGGTGCTTCGAACGGGGGCTTGTTTCCAGGCTTCTGGCTGTCGCTGTTCCCTTCGGTTACACGGAGGACACGGTTTCTTTTTTGTTCTCCTCTGGGGGAAAAACGTTAAGATTGCCAACAATTTTCTAAAGACCCTTTAAAGGAAGACCCGGGGAGATAGAGCTGTGAAAGTTGGTGAGGGTAAACCATGATGACAGGTGGAGTCGCGGGTGAAATTCGAGCCCCAGAGTAACTGCAAGGAGAGATTCCTTGCAGATGGCGCGGACAGCCCTGCATCAGGGAGGTGGTGGTGGCACCCCCGACAGGGCCACGGGAGGCTCGCTGTTGGTGCCTCTTCCGGGGACCCTGTCTCCAGCCCTGAGACCCTCAGGGGACGGAGGGGAGACCCTCATGGCCTTGAGATACACGTGGTCAGGGTGGCCGTGTTTGTGAACTTTAACCCCTGGGATAAAGGAGTCCTCCTTCCCAGGACACCGGCCTCTGCTGCGCGAGGGTTTGACTTGTGGCCCCGATTCTCTGAACTTAGAAAATGATTCTGAGTTCAAAAAATGTATGCATAATTAAAGACTCCAGCGGGCAAACGGAGGCTGCATACATAGCTGAAAGACGACCCTGATGACAGTATTCGCTGCGATTGTGGTAACGTTTTTGCACTGAGAGTTCACGGGGCGCTGGCCCTTGTTCAAGTCTCCACGATCCTCTATTCTAGCACCAAGGGATGTCCATTCCCCTCCAAATGGTCTGAGCTGGGAGTGAGCCCACCTCCTCGCTTGTCACGAATCATCACGCACGGAGACTGTGCAGAGTCTCGGAATATGGTGGAAATCAGACCTAATGTCCATTCGTTGGGTCCTATTACCTTTGGAACTACTTGCACAGGCGCGGTGGTGTTTGTTTCTGGGCGCCCCATCTGGTCTGCAGCCCCTTGGAGACCATTACCCTTGTTGTCACACTTTTAAAGATGTTCGAGGGCTTTCAGCAAAGGTTGGGGGCGGCGAGAGGGGGGGTCACTCCCTGCCTCTTCCCAGGGCTCCGCCCTCATGCCCGCAGCTCTCTGAGGCCACAGCCGGGCATCTGGAGGTCAGCAGCTGGCTATTTCCTATGGCCGCCAAGGTCTTCTGCCTTTGAGCCCCTGGCTGCCACCCTGCCCAGGCTGAGCCTGTGAGAGGCGGGACCCGGAGTTTTACAGTGACTTTTACCTTCGTTCAGAGACGTGGGACAAACTGCCCTCCAAGGTGGAAAGTGGCCTGCTGCACTGTGTTCCTGTCGTCCACACTGACCCGGGCAAGGGGCCCCATCCCTGTCCTGGCCCTGGGGACAGACTTGTGCATGAGGGCGGGTCATGGGGACCGTGGGTACTACTGTCACCTCTTCCTTCAAGTGAAACAGCTTCTGTATACGCGGATTCCGGCATCATCCGAAGAGCACAGCGAGATTTACCCACCCCGCGCCTTTTTGCAGCAGCGTTAATACATGTTAACGGTTTTGTTCCGTTAGGATCACAGCCTCAGCAGGTTTCTCCACCTCACCACTGTGGACGCTGGGGTCCCATCACCCTCTGCTGGGGGTGGGGTGCATCCAGGGCCCTGCTGGTGTTGAGCAGCATGCCTGGGCTCTACGCACCAGCTCCCAGCGGTGACAGGCAGAAATGCCTCCAGATACTGTCGATGTCCCCTGGGAGGCAGAGTGGCCCGCGGTGGAGGCCCACGGGTGGGAGGCACAGCTGCTGAGGAGTGGCCCGCGGTGGAGGCCCACGGGTGGGAGGCACAGCTGCTGAGGAGTGGCCCGCGGTGGAGGACCACGGGTGGGAGGCACAGCTGCTGAGGCGGGAGCACCTATCTGCCATCGCTGTCAGGCTTCCGGGAGCGTGCGGCTGGGTCGGCAGAGAAGCGGCATAATCATCAGAATGGGTCTGGGTGAGATACCCCCGTGAAAGGCACCTGCACCTCTCCTAAGGGCACCGGTCCAGGGCCCGTGGGGAAAACTGCTTCCTGGATCCAGAGAAGGGAGAAGGCGGTCTGGGCGGGGCCTGGGGCTCTAGAAAACTCTGCAGGTGAGCCGTGTGGAGGGGATCCGCCCAGGCACCTGGTGGCTTTTCTCAGTCCTGCCACACTGCCTGCATCAGGTTGCCCATGGCTGATGCCTGGGGCCCAGGATGGGGAGAAGGCTGCGGAAGCTTCTCCAGCTCAGCCTGGGCTGGTGTCTTAGGAAGAGATGGCCCTCCATCCGGTGTGTGCAGTGCCGAGTGTCCTTGGAAGGAAGTGTCTTATCCATTCAGAAAGCGCAGGTCCCAGACGGAGAGACAACGCCGCCTCTCTGCTGGGCCATGGGCTGAGTGGGATCCCGGGGATGGTTGGGCACAGGATCTGCCCGCCAGGTGTCTGGCCTTCCTCCTGGGCCTAGGCTGTTTCTGGAGCACAAGCCACTCCTCTGTGCCCAGTGCCCAGCTAAGGATGGTGGCGGATCTCGCTGGGTGGGGTGAGGGTCCCCTGGTGTCCCCACGCTGGGTCTGTGTGGGCAAGCGGCAGCCAAGACGCAGGCTCTGTATCTGGGCCAGGCGCTGGCCGGCGTGTCTGCTCCAAGTCTGGAGGGGTGAAAGTGGAGCCGCCCCACCTGTTTGGAGACCCAGCATCCCAGCCTCCTGGGCCCAGGGTCGTGGCACCTACTCAGTTCCCTGAGCAGCCCTGCAGCGTGGGGACTTTCTCCGCGTCGGGTGGCCCAGCTTCCAGGACTCTGCCTCCGAACCTGGGCATCAGGGAGAGTGGCCGACTCTGTCCGGCCATTGGGGCAGCGCCCCCCGGAGCTCCCGGCTCCACCCCCTCCAGCTGCCCGATCTGCCCACGTGACTCCACTTTCCTTGCCATCGGCGAGCTCGTCTGTAAAATGGGTATAAGGGCAGTGCCTCCCTCGGGGGCTAATCTAAGCCTTAGCCAAGAGCACAGATGGCACCTGGACATAGCCAGTGTTCGGAGGGCTGGCTCTGCTGCGGCTGTTTCTATTTCTAAACGCTCTGCAAGCGGTCAAGGGGCAGGGGCAGGGGACATCGTCCTCTGGATTTCTCTCCGCAGTGTTGCCCTGCTGGAGACTGAGGACTTCAGACCCCTCCTCCCCCTCCCGGCTCCTCGGAGGGGCTGGGGCTGAGCCCCGCCGCAGGCCTCCCTGCGGCTGATCAGACGGCGGCCGCACATGCTAAAGTGCACAGCCACTCGCGTCTGCCCAGAGCTGCTCCCCTGGCGGGGGCTCCTTGCCGTCAGCTTCTTGGCTCAGAGATGACGGCTCGGCGGAGAGGGGCTGCGGGGCTTTGGAACAATTCCACAAATACCAGACACGCTGGGCCTGCTCAGGGCCGGTGCGACTATCCATCTGCCCGCGGCATGCTGATGTGGGCAAGGAGATTATTTGCTTAAGATTAGGGAAGTTTTGCTAATGCCACCATGGGAGTCATGGGAAGAGCATACGACCCTGTTTCCAGAAGAGCGTGGAGGGGTCTTGGGCCCTGAAAATTGCACTTGATTCAAGGTGTAGGTGGCAGCTGTCACTTTGTCACCGGCAGGCCAGTTGTTCTCGTCGGAAGGTGCCCGGAGGAGCTGGTACTCTGTGTCTCTGGCCACGTTACTCTCTGATCTCGTGGCCGGGGTGATGGGGGAGGGGAGAATCTGGGATCGCGGGCGCCCTGGTTTCCAGAGACGGCTCGTGGCCTGGAGTTTGGGAGGCCGGCCTGGGCACCCTGTCCAGCTCTGTCCGCGGGGCCAGTGGCTAAGCCTCCTCCTGCTCCAGGCTCCCCTCTGCGTGATCCGAGAGGCGCTGAGGGTCCACAGGAGAGTGAATGCCACCCTTATTTTATCACCGTGGCCGCATCCTCCCTAATCAGGGTCCCTCCCAGCCACCCCTTCAAGCAAGTGCTGCCGCCGGAAAAGCCTCTGGAACCTATTTCCTGCGAGGAAAGAGCAAGAGCCGTGACGCCCTCTCTCCCGGGCCTCGTGTATCCCAGCCACTGGGAGCAGAGTCTCTGTGTGGCCTGTGGGGTGCAGAGGGGGCAGCTTGGGGCTCCGGGCACCGGCAGGGCTCCAGCACCCAGACCCTGGGGCACTCGCGGCCTCACGCACACCCCGGGGAGGCGCAGCTGGATGGGGCAGTTGAGCCCTCGTTTGCTGGGCACGGAAATGAGACCAAGCTGCTCCCACCCAGCTGAAGGGATGGAAGTGAAGGTGTGGGGTGGTGGAGCTCTGTTTATGATTGGAGGACTGCGGGCGAGACCAGGGGCAGAGCTGGCTGAAGCGAGGCGGTGGGTTCAGAGGAGAGCCCGCGTGCTGTCTCCCCCCATGGTTCAGCCCTGTCGCTCTGGGCCCACCCCTGCTGGTCTCCCACCCGCACCCCCTCCAACCTCAGCCCCCCTCCCCGCCTCAGGACCGCTGACCCCAGAGCTCTGCGTGCCCCTCCCACACTGGCAGGTCTGGGTGTTCTGAGGCCCTCGCTCCAATCCCCCACAACCAGTCCCCCAGCTGGTCCCACTGCAGTGCGACCTTTGCTCCTGGTGATGCTCCCAGCAAAGCCACCTCCTCTCTGTCCTGCCTGTCTGGGGCTGGGCATCAGAGGCCCTCGTGCCCTTCTCCCTCTGGTCATGCTTCCTCAGGCTGTGGGATGCCCGCTCTGGCCAGCCCAGACCCGGCCGTGCAGACCTTCCTCTCGCCTTGGCACACGTGGTGCTTGCCTCCTGGGGCCCCGTCCGCACTTCGGACACGTGGCCTTGGCCATCGAGAGGTCCCCATGCTGCCCAGCCCGTCTGGGAATCAGACACGCGACCTCTTGCCTTCTCTATCCTCAACAGTCCTTGAGGGCAGGTGTGTCAGGATCTCAGAGGTCCTGGTCCCAGCAAGCACTGTGACAGGCAAAGTTTCTTTTTCCTTAGAGACCCTCCCGTGTCCTGTAATTCGGAATACCTGGTCACCTGACTTTGGATTAATTCTTAGCCATTTACAGTGTCGACCGGAACAGTCTCTGGAGACAAGCACCTCAACTAGGAACCAGCTCCATGAGCGTGGAGAGCCCCTGAGAGCCTGGAAGTCACTGCGCTCCACATCTCTTGGGACCCGGTGGCCAGGCCAGGGGGCTGAGCAGCTCAGGCCTCAACTGCGTGTGGTCGCCAGGCCTCTGTGGCCTCTGGAAAGGCCACTGGGCTTACAGGGCTGCCCTCGGCTGCTCTGGGCAGTGCTGCTGGCTCAGCTGGGAGCCGGGACAACGTGTGGGGAGGGGTCCGCGGGTCGGGGCAGCACAGAAAGATGCGGACCCTGGAGGCTGGAGGCCTGGCCTCAGTGGCCACCAGCTCAGCTGCTCTCTGCGTGTCTGGCCGTCCCCAGACCCCCAGCAGCCTGAGCTTTGGTCATCTACGTCTCCGCAGAGCTCATGGGAGGCCACGAGGATGAACTGAGGAGGGAGGGTGAGCAGCTTTGTGACTAGAGCGTTCCGCCCACGCGGTCCAGGTCACCGTGGATTAGGACCTTGGCCTGTGGTCGCCTCAACACTTGCATGGAGTGTAAGTGGCTGACCAGTGAAAACATCCTTGAAGACGGCGTTTTGGGGCAACCCCCAGGACAAAGGCAGGAGGCCGCCGGACGGCCTCACGATAGGCACCCCTGGGCCAGGTGCACGTCCAAGGTGTGACCGGAGGTGCCCCGGGCCTGCCCCTCCTGCTGTGCGGGCGCCCTGGACGCCGCTGTGCGAGCGAGTGGAGCCCGTGCACTAAATGGATCACAACAGATTACCCACCACCGTAAACTTCTAGCACACCCCACTCAGCGGCATGTCACACGTGCTTAACTTTTACAACAACCTCCAGGAGGAAGAGTGATGGCTGGGGAGCAGAGGAAGGCGGGCGGGTCCCAGCCTGGGGCTGAGGGGGGCTGGCTGGGGGCCAGTGTGCGAGCTCTCGGGGTGCACGGTGTCTGTCTCTCCCGCCTCGCTCTGGTTCCTCCTCGGGGGCTGCCCGGGTACAGCCCTGAGCCCGGCCCCGCACAGCCCCACGGAGCCCCTGGCCACTCCTGGGGATAAGCCTGCAGGCCGAGCGCCCCAAAGCCCGCCCTCTGCCCGCACTCAGGTCCCGCCGCGGACGCTGCCGTCCCCTCCCCTCCTTTCCATCCCTCTGCACAGGACGCGGAACTTTTATGTCTACCAACTGCGGCCCGACCTCCACCCTGAGCTGTCCATTGTTCATTAAACTGGGCAGAGGCCCTGGTGGGGACCCTGAAATTGGGGGGTGGGGAGTGGGGACGGGGGCTAATGTCTGTTTTCAATATGCGGCCAATCACGGCCTCTTTTCTTCTGTTTAGTATAATTTTATACTGGGTGGATGTATTTAGGGCCTGAACGGCTTGACAGTGAAGATTAATACCGTGCATTAGGAGATTCCAGAGCAAGTATTCGGGAGCTGGCTGAGCAGCTCCGTTCTCATCAGATGGCCGAGCCCGCAGGCTATTAAAAGCAGCAGGAGACCTTGAGGCTTAATCACAGAGGCTGGGCCCGTGGAGGGAGAAGAAAGGGAAAGGAAAAGAGAACAAATGAAATGATAGAAGGCGAGGGAGGAAATGCTACTGGAATCCCGTCCCCCCCACGCGCAGCCAGCGGGCAGGGGGGCGGGGGGAGGCAGTGAAGGGGAGAGGACTCAGGAGGGCATTTAGGGGGAGAAAAACAATTAAAAACTGCAGCCACCGCCAGAGACCACAACTCTGTGATGGGAAGTCTGCAAGGGGCGGGCGGCGCTGGGCTAGGGGAGACAGAAATAAATCAGCCCCGAGCCCGTGGGGGGAGAGGGCACCGGAGGAGGTGGGCCCTCCACTCGCCGGGTCCCCCCCTCCAGAGGATGGCCACGTGCACATTCCCTCCCAAGAGCGTCCCCTTTGGATGTGAAGCGCGGGGTCATCCTGCTCTCGGGATCCAGGGCAGGGCTGACGTTGGCACATCTGGGCCACCCTTGGGCATCAGTTCCTCCCGCCCCCAGGAGGCTGGAGACCAGGTCACAGCACCGTCGGGGCCCCCTGCTCAGGGAGAGTGTGTGCCTGAGTCCCCACCAGGGACCAGAGCCCCACACGGTGGGCTGGGGGGTGGCAGGGAGCAAGGTCCAAGCAAGGTGCTACGGTGCAAAGTGGGACACGGCGTGGCCTGGCGATGGGAGAGCTGTGGTCTGGAGACAGCAGCCAGGGCTGAGGAACCCTCACGCGCCTCCCGTCTGGGAAGAAACCCTTCCTGATTGGAAAAGGTGAAGTTCCAGGCAGAGGGAGGCTTGGTTTTGTCTGAAAATGAAGCTCGCAGGACCATTTTCAGAGCTCCTCTGTTTGGCGGGGGAGGAAAGAATCAGCTTGGAGCCCGAGGAGCTCCACCTAGCAGGGACCTGCTCCCCTCGCTGACATGGGGGGTTGATGGGTCCAGACCCTCCAGGGCCAGTGCGGGAAAAGATGAATAAAAGACAGTAACAGTCCTCTGAATTTTTACATCAAAAATACGGGTCACCGGCCTATCTGAGGTCGGAGGTCAGGGTGCTCCCTGGGGACTGTGTGCTGGCCGGCGGCGGGGGCGGGAAGGCGGGGAACCAGAAGCCCTGGACCTTGCCAAGCCCTGTGGGCCTGCACAGCCCTGGGCACCCGGCTTCAGGATGGGGGCGGGGAGGTGCCCTGGGATCCCAAGTGGCCCCCGCACACAGTTTTCTCCCTAAACCCAGCCCAGGTGAATGTGCTTTCCGGGCCAAATCTCCAGGTGGGCCTTCAGACTACCTGTCCTGGGCGGGGTCTCTTCCACCTGAAAGGCCGGGGACGGGGGCACTCGTGCCAATCCCTTTTGTGGGTTCCCTCTGCCTGCCCATTGCCTGGTGGGCTAGGATGTGTCTGGCATGCAAGCAGCTGCCGGTCAGGGCCGGCGTGGACCCTGGGGGGCACAGACGATTCTGCTCGGACGCCCCCAAGCCAGTGGACACGCCCCTCCCCCCCATGACGCCACATCTACCCAGAGAAGGACGACCGCCCCAGAGCTCAGGGCCCGTCGATCCGTCTGGTCTGGGAGACCTGCCACGCCAGCTCCACGGTCCCCAGAGGGCAGCCTACACCCCACCAGGGGGAGGGGGCCGTGCAAACGTGCAATGGCACAGACAGTCCCGCTCCCTGCTGGCTATTTTTGGAAATGGTTTTCCGATTTGTTTTTCTCCCAGGCTTCAGAATAAAAAGAGCTGAAGTGGAGCCCTGACACCTCCTTCAGAGCTGGCCCTACAAGGACTGGGGCCGTGGGACCCGGAAGGGCCAGGACTGGCCGAGCACCACCCACCTGGGTACAAAATGCGTGTGAGGCCCAGAAAGAGGAAAACACCAGACGCTACATCGGGAAGACGCCTCACGCGCAGAGTTCTTGCCAGGAGGGAGTAGCGGGCCCGGGCTGCCTGACTCTGCTTTCGTGTTGGAGAGGCCCCCGGACCCCCAGGCCCCCGGACCCCCAGGCCCACGGACCCCCAGGCCTACGACATGGGCTCTGCCCGAGGGCGCTCACTGGTGCAGCCATCCCGAGGCCCTGGACGAAGCCCAGCTGTGCCTGAGACCCACCAGGGCGGGGCTGGCTCCCTCCGCGTCCTCTGCCCATTCATTCTCCTGACGGAAGCCCACTCCATCCACAGCCCAGCGTGAGGGGCCCCGGAGCAGCCTGGGCTGCTGGCGTCCTGGGCCACGCCAGACCCTTGGCGCTTTACCTTTGCACAGACACACACCTCGTCTGGGCCGGAGCTGTACACTCAAATGCTCACCGAGCCTGGACCCTGGCCGCAGCCTCTGGCTGCACAGACGAGGAAATGGAGATGGAAGAGGGGGTGGGGGTCAATCCAAGGGCACCCAGCTCCAGAGTGGCGGAGCCTGGCACCCTCGTCCTCTTCCCTGGAGGACGAGCATCTCAGGGTGGGGGCAGGCCCCTACCTTCTGTTCTCCCTTGGCGCTCGGCGCTCGGCACATGGGGCTCAGGGCCGGGCCAGGCAGAGAGCGAGCCCTGGGCTGGACTGAGCCGAGCTAAATGTTCATGGCAGACCCAGAGCCAGGCCACTGGGGCCGCCGGGCTTTGGGCCCCTCACTCCCCACGCCCATGATAGCACCTGGCAGCGCCCGGGCCCCACGAGCGTTCTGAAGAGCAGAGAGCCCCCCCAGGACAGATCCCGATGGCACGTCGAAGACCCCCCGAGACAGGGGAGCTACCCTTGACCTGGGAGGCTGGAGAAGGCACAGCCTGACCCCTGACAGCTGCCCTTCCCCAGCAGCAAGCCGGCTGGGGGTTCCCCTTGGCTCTGCTGGGACAGGGGCGCCCTCTACGTTCAGGATGACTGGCTGACACGAGTGGGTGCTGGGCACCGACGGGCGGCGACAGACGGCTTGCTTCCCGCGGCTGCCACTTGCTGGGGCCTGACCTCCAGGTTATCAGGGGCCGCAGCCTGGGCGATGACCTCATTAAGCGCGGTGGCCACGTCAGCACCTTTCTGAAGCCTCTTTTATCACTCACAGCGTGCCGGGGCGGCCCCGTCGGCACCTCCTCCCTGACACGGCTCTATCTTATCTCCCTCGGGCGAGGGACCCTCGCTGGGAGCCAGCGAGCAGGTCTGGGAATGCCACGTCCAGACAGCCCGGCCATTGGCCCCCTTACACAGGCGGGGGGCAGGGCAGCGCCTGTGGAGTGCGGGTTTCTGGCCAACAGAATTGTGCAGAAACGCATTGACTTCTGGCCCCTGAAATTCAATAATCATTACGGCGATTATGCGTGCGAAGCCCCAGGCTTTTCCTCCGCAGTTTTGCACACGGTGCCGGCCCCCGTCGCTGCGCGGCTCACCTGGGCCCAGGCCCGCTGCAGAGGAGGGTGACCGTCCCTGGGCCCAGGCCCGCTGCAGAGGAGGGTGACCGTCACCTGGGCCCAGGCCCGCTGCAGAGGAGGGTGACCGTCACCTGGGCCCAGGCCCGCTGCAGAGGAGGGTGACCGTCACCTGGGCCCAGGCCCGCTGCAGAGGAGGGTGACCGTCCCTGGGCCCAGGCCCGCTGCAGAGGAGGGTGACCGTCACCTGGGCCCAGGCCCGCTGCAGAGGAGGGTGACCGTCACCTGGGCCCAGGCCCGCTGCAGAGGAGGGTGACCGTCACCTGGGCCCAGGCCCGCTGCAGAGGAGGGTGACCGTCCCTGGGCCCAGGCCCGCTGCAGAGGAGGGTGACCGTCACCTGGGCCCAGGCCCGCTGCAGAGGAGGGTGACCGTCACCTGGGCCCAGGCCCGCTGCAGAGGAGGGTGACCGTCCCTGGGAAGAGCCCAGCGGCTGGTGTCAGGAGTCCCGCCTGGGGCTCGGGGGCACCCAGCGTTCAAGGTCACCTCTCAGGAGGGCCTTCTTGAGTTCCAGGAGGAGGGCTTGCAGAGCTGGCTTGTGTGCCCCCGCCGCCCCCTCCGCCCTGCCCTCCGCACACACTAGGGCTGCCTCTGCGAGGGCAGCCGTGCCACAGCTCTGATGAAGGGGCTCTTTGTCCCCTGCCCTTGGCCCGAGAGTGGAGGCATGGCGCTGAGGGCCGCCCCTCCTGCCGGCCTCTCTTCACTTTCCTTTTGCTTCTCCCGGGGCCTCCATTCGAATACTAAAAAGGGGCCCAACCGGGCAGCGAACGTTTGCCCCAGAAAGCGCAGGCCTGGGCCCGTGTTGATGGAGGGCGCTGGGGGCCGGGCGGCAGGGGGAGCCCGAGCAAGTGGGTGGCTCCCCGCGCAGCCAAAACCAGCCCAGAAACGCCTGGGGGCCCCTCAGTGCTCCACTCGCACCCACTCCGTGTGGGAGCTGGGAGGGGGGCTTTCCTCCACCCAGCAGTCCTGCAAGAGCCCTGAGCAGCCTAAACTGCAGCTCGGTTCCAGTCTAGGTGGGGTGAGCCACTGAGATACTCAGCCCAGGGTCCAGATCCTCAGGGGAACCCAGGGCCTGGCCCAGAGGACCCTGCGGCCTCAGGGGATGGGCCCAGGAGAGGCTGCGGTGCAGGACGGGGTGCTGCCCTCCCTGCAGGGGGCCCGCGGGGCCAGTGCTGGACCACAGAAAGTGTTGGGGCGCTCGGGGTGGGGGCCAGGCCCAGGTGTGGGTTGGGGCAGGCTGCAGCTTGCTCGCACGGGGGCCCTGCTTCTCTGCCCGGGACTTGCCTGTCCACAGTGGGGACACCCGGTGTCTGAGAGGCACCAACTGCCCATGGAACGGTCAGTGACCCTTCCCCGTGACTCAGGCTCAGCAGCCGAGCCCCTGCCTGAACGCTGCCCAGCACAGGGATGCTCTGCCTTCCCGCTGCCCCACCCCAGCTGGCCCCTGGCTGCGTTCACTCCACAGGCACTAGATGAGTACCCACCGTAGGCAGGGCTCGGCCCAGGGTGCAGAAGGGGGAGGAGCGGACCTCCCAGAAGCAGGGGGACGGCACTCACCAGTGGGACTTCGGTCACGTCCCCAGAACCAGGTCCAGACGTGCACAGCCTCTAAGGGTCTCTCCCTCCTCGGCCTTGTTTCCCACCTGGAATACGGGCCAAGGTCCCTTCCAGCATCTGGGCTCACTCCTGGCTGCCTGGTGCCTCCCTGCACGCGCCCTTGGGGTGGAACCACATGTAAGACGATAATTCTAGGGCCAGTGGCATGGGAGCTGTCCCCAGCCCCTCCTGCTTTTCCAGGGCCATCGTCTTGGGCTCCCTCCATGCTCCCGGGATGAGATTTGGACACTGGATCTTTTGAGGTCCTCGAGGAGATCACAGGGAGGCTGTGAGACGTCTCCCCAGGCCCCCCAGAGCCCAGGCCTCCCGGCCAGCGCTGAGCACTTTGGGAGGATCCGGCTGCAGCCCAAAGCCCTGAGACAGATGCCACGGGCATCTCAGATGAAAACACGGATGCTCCGGGAGAGGGTGGCAGAGCCACACAGAGGCGGCTGGCAGGACTTGAGCCGATCCAACCGACCCATCCAACGTTCTGGCTGTCCAGCCTCTCCCCACACGTGTGTGCGGCGCTGGCTGGACACCAGGGTCGGGCGTGTGTCTGAACCACCCACCCACACCTCAAAGCAGAGGGGGTGCTGTGCGCAGGCACCAGAAGAGACCCCTGGCTCGGTGCAGCTGGGGCAAGAGAGGACACTGGACACCGTTTCGAACGTGCTTGGAGGACAGAGGGAGTGGACCTGCTGGCCATCGAGACGGATCCCGGGGAGGAGGTGATTTCTGCACAGCTGCCGGGAGACCGGCGTGGGGGGAGCTGAGAGAAAGGAGACCCCAGGACAGAATGGTGGTGGAGAGGGTCATGCAGGACCCTCAGGTGTCCTCAGAGGAGCACAGGCTCCCGAAGGAGAATGATAGGGAAGCCAGCTGGGGGCGCGTGGGGGGAACAGCAGCCCCTCCTGAATATCTGACTGCAATGCAGATGGTTGCCACCTTCAGTCGGGCAGGCCCCAGCGTCCCGCCCGAGACCCGGGACTCTCCTCGGCCCCCTTTGCCACGAAAGCCACATCAGCCGTCCGAGTCTCATCCGCTGGAAAAGCCGACGCCCCCCCCGCGCACTTCACACAGAACTCGAAGCACAGACACCTCTGCTGACGTGCTGGGGGAGGGCACCGCCCCTCACCGCCGTGGGGCAGAGCCAAAGGGAGAAACAAAAAAGGAAACCTGATAAACAGTTTCCATATCCAACATTTTCCACATTCAATTATTTTTAAATTAAATAATCTCTCCCTAGGAGAAAAAGGAAAGTTCCCGTTACACTCAGCCCTGCCAGGCCTCACAAAGCCCACATTGTGGGGCCCTGGTGGAGAATGAGTCCCCTTGGAGCCCGCCCCTCAATGCCCCCTTTCATATTCACGCTCACAGGCAGCCCCTCATACTGCCCCTGCACGGTGGAGACCCTGGACCACAGCCACACGGCCTCTGTGGGGCTCTTGTCAGCTCCCGGGAGCCCGGGGGGGGGACACCGAGCAGCTCTGGGTGGAGCGAAAAAGCCGCCAAGAAAAACCAAGCTACAGGAGGCAGCACGGAGAGGTGGCCGGGACAGGGGGTCCCGCTGTACCCGAGTGACTCATTCAGAACCAACAGCTGGAAGGGCAGGGGTTTTGCAAGCAGCCCATTGGCATTCATGGCCCGAGTGCTCTTGCTACCAGTTGGGTGTCCTTAGGTGAGGTACTTAACCAGTTTGAGCCTCACCATTGCCAGCTGTAAAATGGGAAGGATGTGTCCCCGGGCTGTGGCGAGGATAACGGAACAAGGGCACCGGGACATGCATGCGGGGGCCCTGGAGGCTCCGGTTTCAGGGACGGCAGAGTAGCTTGTGTTAGACCCACCCTCCTGCAGACACAAATATACACTGTGCACAAAATAGTAAAAAAAAAAAAAGATTCGAAGGCATTCGAGATGGAGTAAAAGCCTTGAAAGAAGTCCGCAATTAACTGCCTTTTCCCTTGAGGCCCCCACCCAGTCCACTTGGCACAGGGCAGCTAGAACTCCAGCAGAAAGCTTCAGTCTTATTGAATTTGGGTGTCAGAAGTTGGGGTTGGCGGCTGCCAGAGCAGCTGGACATCAAGAGAGGAATTCCTAGAGAGGACCCAGCCATAGACAGGTGGTCCTCAGTGTGCGTCTAACCCTCCAAAGCTTGGGCTCCCCCATGCATTGCCCATGCGTGGGGCAGACTACGAGAAGCACAGGGAAAAGCAACAGTTGGAAGGCCAAGAGGGCTGAGTAAAGACTTTGGCTGCTGCCCACCACAGCAGGGGAGGGAGAATCAGGAATTTGGGTCCCATCAACTTGGAGTGTCTTGGTGAACACTTCTGATTTTCCATTAAAATTCTGGGAGGGCTATACTTTAAGAGTAAAGCCTGCATCCTGAAACTAAGAGCAAACTTGAAACAGACACACCCTAACCAAGTGTTAGTCAAGCTTCTGCAAAATGAGCTCAAGGTGAGCAGCTGGTAACTGAAAGCGCTCTTAGAACAAAAACCAACACTCTTTGGAGAAAGATCACAGAATCTAAAGTTTCTACAATGTATCATCCACAATACCCAAGTCAATAAAAATTTTAAAATTACTAAGTGTACAAAGAAATAGGAAAATGTGACCCTTAATCAAGGGAAAAATTAGTCAAGACAAACCATCTCTGATATGACCCAGATGTTGGAATTAGCAGACAAGAATTTCAAAGCTGCTATTGTATGTCCAAAGACTTAAAGGAAAATATGACCAGAAGGAATGAATAGATAGGAAATGCCAAATGGAAACTGTATAAAGAACCAAATAGAAATTCTAGAACTAACAAGTCCCTGGATGGGCTTTTGATAGTAAGTTGGAGATGGCAGAAGAAAAGGTAAGTGAACTTAAAGACAGATCCATAAAAATTATCTAATCTAAATAAAAAGAAAAAAATTGAAACAAAATGAACAGAGCCACAGTCACCTGTGGGACAATATTTGGTATATGTGTAACAGGTCCCAGAAGGAGAGAGGAGATGAGATGGAGCAGGAAAATAACAAAAGAAAAGCCTGAAAAAGCACTAAATGCACAGAAATTTAAAACATCCACTAATCGAACAACTCAGCTAAGGAAATAAAAAGGCAAGCCAAACACTGGGAGAAAATATTTGCAATACATATAAATAACTAAGGAATTGTATCCAGAATATATAAAGATCTCCTAAAAACTAATCAATAAAAAGACAAAAAATCCAGTAAAAAAGTGGACAAAAGACTTGACAAACATTTCGCAAAAGCAGTGACACCCAAGGCTAATAGGTGCATGACATGAAAATATGCTCAAATATCCTTAGTCATCAGGGAGATGCCTCCTGAAACCACAGTGAAATGCTTCTTCATACCTGCTAAAATGGTTAAAATTTAAAAGATTGACAACACTAAACATCAGTGAGAATTGGAGCTACTGGAACACTCCACCATCACTGGAGGGAAAGCAAAATAGTTCATCACTTTGGAAAACGGCTTGGCAATGTCTTACACATTTAGTCATACATTTACCCTATGACCCAACAATTTTTACTCCTGGGTAACTTACACAAGAGAAATGAAAACTTAGGCCCACAAAATGGTTTGTACATGAATGTTCATAGCAACTGTACTCATAACAGCCCAAATCTGGAGACGACCCAGAATGCCCATCCACAGGAGAATGGATACACCTGTGATCTATCCATACCATGGGATACTATTCTGTGATAACAGAGAATGAACTTCTGACAAATGCAACAACATGGATGAATTTCAAACACTATTACGTTGAGCAGAAGAAGCTACCCAAGAGTACAGACTGTGTCAGCCTCCTTTTATGAAGTTCAAAGACATTTAAAGCTAGTCTAAGGTGAGAGAAATCAGAAGGGTGGTTGTCCGTCTGCCCTTGGGGAGTACTGACAGGGAGGGGCTAAGAGTGATGGTAATACACGCTACCTCAGTCCTGGTGGTGGGTACATCAAAGTCATCCAAGTGTACACTTGTGACTCGGGCAGTGTATCATCGTACACCCCACACGCGGGGGCTGTGAGGCTGGGCCACCCGGGTTTGAGTCTCGGCTCTGCCACGGGCTCCATGGGAGACCGCGCGAGTCTTAGACCCTCTGAGGGCCTCAGGTCTCCAATCAGCAAAATGGGGACAGAGTCAGCAATGAGGATTGTGTTACAGTTGAATGAGATACTCAGGTCAACCCCTAGAACAGAGTTGGCGCCGAAGAAAAAGCGCTTGTTAGCGCTTGCTGCTTTTTGTATAGGGTGGGCTGGAGGCCCATTTAGCACTTAGAGAGTTTTCAGCGTGTTCAGGAGCCGTGGACGCTTCACCCCGCAAGCTGCTTTCAGGAGGGGGAAGGGGATTCTCTTCGGAAACACTCGTGAACTCCCCAAGGACGAAGACGGTGTGCACTGTGGATGCCAAGGGTATCTCTGGGGTTGGGGGGGAGGGTGTCAGGGACCTGGGGAGCCATGCTGACCAGGGCGGCCCTCAGAGCCCCCTGCGTGTGCTGCTCTGGCGGGCTCTTCCCTGCTGAGCGCAGAGGCCGCAAAACATCAGAGTACTTTTGGCTGGAAGTGGGGCTCACTCTGGTTTTGAATTGTGATGTTTCCGATCTTTAAGTTAAGAACATGTGTGTGTTTTCTGACATCCTGGCTCCCCCATTTTCGTCTGCTCCTCCTGGTGGGCCGCACTGGCCAGGCCAGCCTGACACACTGATGGGGACTTTTGGGCTCCCCGGCTTCCCCGGTGACTCTCCCCTAGAGGCCGCCTCCAGGGCCACACGTGCCTCCCTGGTTGGACTGGACGCTCCCCGAGTCTCCAGCCCCTGCTGGGCTTGCGGGGGATCAGTGAGCTCCCGTCGCTGCCTCCGTGGCTGCCACACAACCAAGCCTTTGCTCCTGATGGCTGGTTCAGGCCTCCCAACGTCCTCATGCCACCTGGAGGCTCGTCTCCTTACAGCAAAGGGGAGGCGAGGCTCAGATGGGGCCACTTGGTTCATGAGAACGTGAGATTAGACGTGACCTGCTCCCCAGCCTGGGGCCTCCGGCCCCGCCCTGCCCGGCCTGGCGTGAGGGTGGCCTGACGGGGTCTCAGCGGGCGCGGGCTGGGTGCTTTCGTGCTGCGGCTGCACGTCCCCGGGGCTGGGCCCTGCTCCTCTGCCCATCCGGAGGGCACAGGGGCACCGTCCTTCGGCCGCTGTGCCCTTCTGCTCTCAGTCTCTTCGGTCCCTTTGGCTGTTAATTCCATAAAGAGGCCATTGTTCATCTAAATGGTCTTTACAGAAGCACGTCCCCGGCGAGTGGAAACATTTAGTTAATAATTTAACACTGTGCTGTCTGCTGAATTTTCAGGCCCCCAAATAAGATCGATGGAGCTAACAATCGGCTTATTGAGTTTGCCGGTCGTTTCCTGAAGACACAGGCCAGCGTAGAGGGATGGTCACAGGGAGGGGAGTCGGGGAGCACCGTGCAGGGAAAAAAACGTAGATGGTATTGATGCAAGTTGTCAAAAATAATTGTTTTATTTTCCCTGGGAATGTTCCAGATACCCCCGGACGCACTGATCCGTGACGCTGGCTCCCGAGAAGCAGGAGGTTGGTGTTTGTCGGCATTTTGCTGCCCCTCCCGAGACGTTCATCACATAAATGATCGTTATGTTACCATCCATCTCCGAACTGTTTCAGGAGGGGGTGAAGGGAAGGAGAGGTAGTGACCCGCACCCCCTTCTGTTGGCCTTTCAGGGTGTTTCCGGGGGGCAGGCTTGGGGGGCTTGCCTCAGAGGGTTGGGGTGTCCGAGTCTGTCGGGAGTTTGGGGGAGGCTCTGGGACACATGGAGCCGGGCAGCCTCGTGGGCATGTCCTCAGGTCTCCAATCTCTGGAGACATGGGAGACCGTGAGGCTCGGGCAGCGTGGGCAAGACCCCAGTAAGAGCACAGCTGCCACAGCTCTGCCCAGGACCTGAGGGAGGCCCCAGCCCAGAACCCCCGCAGCCTTTTACTAGAAGAAAAGGGGGATCACGCTCTGTCCATGAGGACCCTGGATGGCAGATTGCAGAGCATCTCCATGGAGCACAGCTGTCTGCCCTGGGGACCGTCCGGCAGCCCCGGAGAGCGAGGGATGCTTAGGGAGCATAGGGTCCCCAGTCCAGAGCCTGCCTAGCAGTTTTTCCAGCTCCAGCCTGCTGCCCAGAAGAACCACATCTTCCCACAGAACGAACGGGGGAGACTGTCTGTCCCCAGGACCCAGCCCCCTGGCTGGGAGGTTTCCTTCTTCTGGGAGTGGACGGCTCTCGGTTGCTTCCGGCAGTAGGGGCAACACGCTGGGCAGGCAAGGGGGCGCTCAGCCCCATCTCACACATTTCTTTGGAGGGCGGGGGCAGAAAGCATCAACTGAGCCTGATGAGGTTGTCACCTTCACTGTCACTTCAGGAGGCAGTGGGGTCTCGTGAGAGCAAGGTGATGGTCTCTCTGAAGCCCCACCACCACCTGTCTGGCCTGCTTGCCCGTATCCCTTTGCCAGAACAAAACCTTATGGTCCTCTAAGTCCCAGCCCAAGCAGCACCTCTTCCAGGGACCCCTCGAGGCTCTGCCAGGTGGAGGTGGACACTCTCTCCACCGTGCTGAGCCCTTTCTAGGGTCCTGCGGACCACCTAGGATGGTCATCACTTGTCCATCCATCTGTCCATTCATGTTTCCACGGCACCGATGCACCAAGGCCTGCTGTGTCTCCCTCCAGGCAGGAGCCAGGGATGCAAAGATGGGTGGGACACCTCCTGTCCCTGGGAAGGCTGTTTCCACTGGGGGCAGTGTCCCACAGAACACGGCTCGACTATCAGCGGCTGGAGGAGAGCACGGCCAGGAAACTGTGCTCCGGGAGCAGAAAGGTCAGGGGACACCTCTGAGTGCCTGGACAGGTGGGGCCTGGGGAGGGCAGAGAGGGGCAAACAGCTCAGAAGCCACCTGTTAGCAGCCTTCAAGCTGCAAGTCTCCCCAGAGAGAGAAGGGCTCCAAGGCTAATGGTCACCCTCAGAATTGGGGTCTTCCCCCTCTCTGGTGTTTGGGGGAGCTTGGCACAGTCCCAGAAGAGGGGCAGAAATGGTTCAGTGGCTGCCGTCGGATGGGGCTCCACTGCCGCTAGTACTGTGGACTCCGTCGACCCTCGCTGGCTCCAGACGCACCCCCCAGCTCCCAGCTGGTGTGTGTATGCATGTTTACATGCATGTGCCTGTATGTGCATGCATATGTGTACATGTGTGTATGTGCCTGTAGGCCTGTGTGTATGAATATGTGTGCCTCTGTGCATGTATGTGTATGTTCATGTATGTGCATTGTGCTTGTGGGGCTGTGTGAATGTGCACACGTGTGTGTACACACACATATGTCTTATGTGTGCAGGTGTGTATGTGTGCCTGCATGTGTCTGTGCATGCACGTGTCACGTGTCTACAAGGCTCTGTGCACGCACTCCTGCATGTGAGCATGTGTGTGCACATGTATCTGGTGTGTGCACGTGGGCATGTGTGTGTGTTTTGTCTCTTCCCCTCCTCCTTCCTTTCCAGCACCAAAGCTCAGGGTCTCAGGCTCTAGATCCCCGGGTGAGAGGGGGTGGAAATGCAAATCAGTGAGAAACTCTACCTCCTGGGCCACCTGGCATCCCCAGGCAGAGGGCAAATGGAAAAGTGTCCCAAATCATCGGCTGGAACCCAGAGGGCTGTGTGGTGTGTGTCCACAACGTCCACTGCCCCGGCCCAGCAGCGCCCAGGTCCTCGGCCCCAGAGTGGACATGTAGCCATCCTCTGGCCTCTCCACTGGGAGGGCCTCCAGCTAAGAGGTCCCTGCCCTCAGAATCAAGGACCCTGCGGGGGACGTCTGGGGAACCCAGCTTGGTCTGGAGGTTTGCTCTGCCCCCAAGACTGCAGCTTCAGAAATCAAAGTCCTAAGAACTCAAATGAGGACTGTTCTCCTGAAAAGAAGGGAGGCTGCGGGCTCAGAGAGGCAGCAACCGGATGCTTTCAGCGCAGGCGGCACTGGGAGCACTCAGGACGTGGGGGGAAGCACGTGCCTGCTCCCAGGCAGTCCCCGCCTCTCCTTCCTTCCGAATTAGACTTCCCAGCGGGTGTGCACATGTGCACGCATACCCACACACGTGGACGCACATACGTATGTGGGTACACACACACACACCCCACATGTGCACACAGGCACACAGATGCACACGTTCACAGATGCACACCCCCTGCCCAAGCACACGTGCCCTCGTGTACGTGCCTGTATACACATGTACACACACATGAACACCCCCCCACCCCCATGATCCAGGTGTGTCTGGAAGCCCCCATGCAGCAGTTTAGCCTGGTGTCGGACCCTCCGTCCTCCTTTTCCTGCCACCGTCCTCCAGAGCACAGCTGGTGTGTAACTGGTTTAGTAACACTTGGGGGTACCTGTGTTTAGACCTGTCATAGCTTCCTCTGCCCGCTGCCCTACGGGATCAGGGAATCAGGAATTCCACGAGGGAGATTCACAAGGATGTAGGTCCTGACGGCCAGAATGAGATCGGTGCTGGCCCGGCTCACCAGGACCAGACCCAGCCTCCGCCACCCCGAGCACTCGGTGGCCTGGCCCGCACGGCCCCTGTGAGCCTGTGAACCTGGCAGGGGCTGCAGGGGCACCTGGGGCAGCGCGGGCAGGCAGGGCCCGACACGGGCCACGCTGGCGCTTTCTACCAGGACGTGGCACGGAACACGGAATAATGGTGGATTTTGAAAGGAGATGTTTTACTTTGGAAAGTTTATTTGCAGATTTATGTCCGAGGGCGTGTTTTTTTTAAACCTTAGCCAGAGGTTAGATTTCAGATGTCCTCTGACTTCTCAGCTTCTTTGAAGTCCTGTTTATTTGTTTGGATTGGCCAGCCAGCAGCTCAAGCACACAAACCCTGCTTGGTTTAAGGCCTCGTTACGTGCGCTTTCGGACACGCGCCGCGCTGGTTGTGACTGGGTGAAGATCGCGCCCTCGACGGATGGCTTTCCCGCGTCCCCTGAGGTTTCACGTCGTCCCTCACTCTCAATAACATTCTTTCATCCACTTTCCAAAGCGGAAGCTCTGAGAACGGGCTGCCTGGGAAGCGAGCTTCCTCCTGTGGGACCGGCCCCGTGCAGGCATGCGCCTGCCACCTGCCTTTGCAGAAAGATGCTCGGTCCCCAAAACGCAGCCTCCGCTCCAGCCTCTGCACGAGGCGCTGGGGTCTTCGTGCACCGTGGCTCCTGGTCAGGGCTGCAGCTTGGCGTGAGCCCGCGGACCTCTCCAGGGAAACACCCGGCCCCGCTCCTCCGGCCTGTGCTCATGTCACGGTGGGGCCGGCTCTCCGGCCCTGAGTGCACAGGGCAACTTTCTGCTGTTGGCGGCCACACTGTTTTCCGGGGCTGGGGACGGAAGCTGTGAGCAGAGGGCACGGGTCTCGGCTGCCCTCGTCTGTGGAATGGGTCTGGGTAGAGTTCGCTGGGAGTGAGGAGCTGGCAGCCCACCTCCCTGTGATCCCTCCGGGATTATCGCCCACGGCAGAGCGTGCAGTGGGCTGTGGAGACCTTGGGTGAAGCTGGAAGTGCCCAAGGTGGTGGTGGGCAGGGGGTGGGGGCACTGAGTCCAGGCGGCTCTCAGCCATCTCCTCCCATGCTGGAGCCTCGTGGCCTCAGCTTCGTGGGCCTGGTGGACTTGGTGGGCCCGTCCTGTGTCCGTCCTTCTTTCCCAAGCACAGGAGCTGACAGAGGCTCCAGCAAGCAGAAGGGGTGAGGTCGGACGGGCTAATATTTGATGGTGAACCTGGGAACCTCAGAGACACCGTGGTGACCAGAACTGGAGGGCCTGGCCTGGCCACCTGGACTTCGGGAATGACCTGAGTGATGTCTAAGTGCCCTTCAGAGAAGGGGAGGGCCGGCTTTTAGGCTGACCCGCTGCCCTTGGCATCCCCCTTGGGCTCCGTGGCCTTGTGATGGGAACCCCTGGGCCCGGGGCTGGGACCTGGGACTGGGGCTCTTCATGGGGGAACTTCCGGGCCTTGAGATGCTCCCTGTGTCTGCTGTTGTCACTGTGACCTGAGCTTCACGTCGTGTCGGGCGTGGAACCACAGAGACTCCCATCCTCACGTGTAGGATTGCTCTGTGAACCTGTGTCCATCCATTCAAGGGTCGAGGAAGCAGACACTCGCGATTGCAGGCAGCCTAGTCACACAGCTTGTAAACAAAATGCGCACCAAGTCATTTAGACTCTGCGCCTGGGACCTGGACAGCGATGGCTTCTGGCAGAGAGAAGATTCCAGAAGATTCCTTTGGAGGAAGGCACTCCAGGGGCAGGTCTCTCATCCTTAATCTTGTGGCTCAGGTCTGAGCCCCCCATTCCCATAATCCCAAAGTGAGCTGGGGAAGCAGGAAGCGCTCCAGAGTCTGTGTTCTGGGGTGCAGCGGTACAGATGAAGCCCTGGGACCCATCCTTCTCCATCCGGGCTGCTGCACCTGGTCCTGTGAGCCTTCCTCTGGGGAGACCAGCCCCTCCGCTGCACACAGGGTCCTGGGCCTCCCAAGTCAGACCCCTACGCTGCCTTGGGGGGACCTTGCTGCTCCTGCCTCATTTGCTCTGGCCCCCACCCCAAGGGTCTACCAGCATCCCCGGAAGGACAGGCACTCAGCTCCTCAGGACACCTTAGCCCCCCTGCCCACCACCCCTGCTGCCAGCCTGCTTACACTTTGTCACTATAAGACTACAGATCTTCCTTGATTATGATGGGGTTATGGCCTGATAAACCCATCACAAGTTGAAAATATCCTAAGTCAAAAATGCGTGTAGTTCACCTAACCTACCAAACATCCCAGCTTAGCCTCACTTACCTTAACCGTGCTCAGAATACTCACGCTAGCCTACAGTTGGGCAAAATCATCTTACACAAAGCCTATTTTATAATAGTGTTGAATATCTCTTGCACTTTACTGGATGTAGTACTGACAGCGAAAAACAGCGTGGTTGTCTGGGTATAGAATGGTCATAATTGTATCCATTGTTACCCTCGTGATCTCAGGGCTGACTAGGAGCTTTGGCACTGCCTAGCATCACAAGAGAGTATATATCCCCCATTGCTACCAGGGAAAAGATCACAATTCAAAATTCAAAGTACGGTTTCTACTGAATGCACATCACTTCCGCACCATCAGAGAGTCAAAAAATGGGAAGTCGAACCATCACAAGCAGGGGACCATCTGTAGTAGGTAGATCATAAGACCCAGCAATTCCATCTCCAGACACACACCCTAGAGAACTGAAAACAGGTATTCAAACCGCAACTCGAACACAGATGTTCACAGCAGCACTGTTCACAGTAACCAGAGGCAGAAAGCCCCACGTCTAGCAAATGAACAGATAATCCAGATGTGATCTATCACACAATGGAATATTATTCAGCCATGAAAAGGAATGCGTTCCTGACACACGCTGCAACCAAAATGAGCCTCAAAAACACTGTGCTGAGAGAAAGTAAGCCAGACACAAAAGGCGGCATAATGTGTGATTCCATTCACAGGAAATACCTAGAAGAGGGAAATCCATAGACGGGAAGTAGATTCGTGGTTGCCAGGGGCTGGGCAGTGGGGAGGGGAAGTAACTCTAGCGGGTACGGGGTTTCCTTTTGGGGGGATGAAATATTCTGGAATTAGAGGCATATCACACCACTGGACCCTCCCAGGCTGGGGTGTGAGTAGCCCGGGGGCCCCGGGAGCCTGTTTTCCTCCCGGGGTGGGGAGGCACCCTCCCCGCCATCCAAGGTGGAGGCAGGAGGCTGCGAGGCCCCAAGAGGAAGGACAGGGCTCCAGCTCGGCTCGGCTCACGGGAGCGAGGGCTGGCCTTGCTGCACCCAGCAGCCCGCCCCCCTCTGTGGGTTCCCCCTGCAGCCCCGCCAGCAGACGCGCCATGATTGCTTGTCTAACCGGAGCTCCGCCTGTAACTACAGGGCCGCCTAATTGAAATGTATGAGAAACAATTAAGAGTAATTGGAATCAATTAATAGATGATTTTCTTGGGAACTAGTACACAATGTGAGGCAGAATCTAATTACAATTTCCAAGTGCACACATCTCCCCAATCGGGAGCTAGCGTGTTCCGTCGGTGAGCGGGAGAGGCCACCTCAGCGTGAGGACCGCTGAGCCGGCGGGTGGGGGGGCAGCCAAGGCTGGACAGAGGCGGGCGGCCCCTCCCGAGCAGGTGGGTCTCCAGCCTGCCCACTGTCCAGGGGGTGCCCGCCCAGCCCCGTGGCCAGGCTTTATTTTTCAGGGATGTGGTTGAGCCACTGCCCGGGCGGGGAGGCCACCCTCCCTCATCCTCTGAGACATGGGGACATCCGTGTCAAGCGAAGAAAGACCCCAGGCCTGGAGTCCCAGAGCCCCTCTGAAGGGGAGCTGGGGTGACAGCTCGCTGCTGTTCCACGGAGCTGGGAGACGGCTAATGAGGGGCCAATTAGCCCAGAACAGAGCCTCCGGGAGCCCAGGACAGGGGACCCAGGGGTAACGCACCTCAGCCGGTGCCAGAGCCTCTGCCCAGCGTGCCGGGCAACAGAGAAAGGCCGTCCCTGCCCGTTCCCACCAAGGGGTGTCCGGGCACCACCATCCCGCTCGGCAGCTAATTAGGGGATTTGGACAAATGTGTTTTTCCTTCAGGATCTGGCTTACTTCTTAAAGAAGAGGCCCAGAGAAGCCCTTCCCCCACCTCCCTCCCCAATTTTTGTCATCTTTTCAGCCGTCTCTGAGCCTGGACACAAAGCCTGGAGTATTCGTTCGTTCCTTCCTTCCTTCCTTCATTCATTCAACAAAGGTGTCTGCGCACCTCTGGGCGGGGGCTCCAGTGTGGGGGATTCCGCCGACCGGCCGTGTCCTCTGAGGAAGTACTAATCAACAGACGGGGGATAAAGGGGGTTGACAGGACCCCCGCAAGCTCCTTACCCTGGGTGGTGGGGAGAAGCAGCCCCATCAGGCCGGCCTGGGGGCTGCTTGGTTCACAGGGCTGAAGCCCACCCAGGCGGGGGTGGAGGCCAGGGCGGGAGAGAGCCCGTCCCTGGGGAAAGTCTCTTCCTCCTCCTCCTCCAGGCTGGAGCCCGGGTAGGCGGTGGGCGGCGGCGCCTGTCAGCGAGGGTTCAGCGTCCTCCTTATCAGATGGAACCGGGCGCTGCCTGCCACTCCTCCCCCCAGCGCTATTCTCCCGCATTCAGGCCCACTTCCTGTGAGCTGAAAGCCAAGCTCTGGGCACAAAGGGCTGGCTCTTATCTCCTCACCCCCTGACCCCAGGTGGGCACACGAGGCGGCTCTAATTTCTGCCCAGAGCCGCAGGTGACAAAGTCTCTGGAGTGGGGTGCGGGGGGAGTGTTCTCAGCTGCCCCCTCTTCAGCCCACCAGCAAAGGAGGTGCTCTGTTCTGGCCAAAGATCTGTGGGCCTGGCGAGGTCCCACTCTTCCTCACGGTCGTGGCCGAATGCGGGTTGGAAAAGAATTTCCAGACACAAGGCAGAACGTAAAGGAGACAGAATTTATTAGAGGGAAGGGTCGCTGCACCACACTCACGTGCTTCTCAAACAACCCCACCTCCCCCTGCCGTAATCCTCCTGGTGGCTGGTTTTCTCTGATTGGACCCTTGTGCCCCACGCAGCCAACTGACACTCTATCTGCTCTGCTGTGGAAGGCGGGAAGAGTGCGTGCTGGGGAGGGGGCTTTGACTGGGGGTTTGGGGCTGGGGGCTGGCTGGGGACAAGGCCGAGTCTGAGACCCCAGGACCAGGACAGCGACCGCCAAGAGGGTGGGTAGAGACAAAGAAAGCGCCACACTTTTTATCGTTAAAGGGGATCGGGGCTGGAGGGGCTGCTTGGAAGCAAGAGGCCAGTGAAAGTCAGGGATGAGAAGAGGCAGGGCCAGGCGAGGGTCAGGCTGGGCGTCTGCAAGGTGGAATGCATGCCCTCTGCTCAAGGTCACCACCGCTGGCATTCAGGATACTGAGCTCTGCAGTTCTGGCCAGGCAAGGGTTAAGCACTGCAGTGTGACTTGACAAGTCCAAGGTGAAGTGGGTGGCCAGAGTCTCAAAGGCATCCTTAACCCCTCTTGGCTGAGAATTCTAGCTGTTGTTCTCCGGATAGACCCTCCCATGTCACTTGTCTGGGGAACCAGAGATGCTGGCAGCCAGGCGGGCCCATGCTCTTAAAGGGACAGTGAGCCCTAAACCTTCCTACGGAGGGAACTTTTGTGGTTCCCCCAACTCAGCGCCTGGTGCGTTGCTTCTCAGCTGGGGGAACTCCACTCAGCCCAGTGCAGAGCCCAAGGATTGCCTGCTGGGTGGGTGCAGGGTGGGAGCAGGAAGAATGGCTGTCATTACGGGGGGCGGGGGGCAGGGGACTTGGGGCGCTTCACCACGAGGAGCCTCTCCAGGGTCCCACACAGACCAGTGCTTCCCCGAGGATGCTTGTTTTCCTGCAGCCAGAACAACTCCCAGCCCACTGGGCTGGCAGTGGATTGGGTGAGGGCCCGCCTGGGCTGGTGAGCCTCTGTCCTCCCTGGGGGCCTCCCAGAGACGGGAGGGCTCTGCTGGCTGGTGGCCACCGGCCCTGGAGCCTCCCCAGCCTCTTTGGGTCTTAGTAGCATCTGGCAAACAGGGCTCCTGCCAGGGCCCCCTCCTGGTGAGCCCCTTCCTTGCTCTGGCTTTCCTTTTTGAGGTCAGGATAATTCTAGACAGGCTGTTCAGTGCCTCAGCGACACCAAGTCCCAAGGGTCAAGGGTGAGACCTCTGCTTCCTGCCAGGCCCTGTGAAGGTGCAGCCTTGACAAGGCAGCAAGGTCCCTGCCCTCCCAGCCCACCATCCAGGGCATCATTGACCCCAATCTCCGCAAACTAGATGCCCAAAGCCAACCAGGGAGATGCAGTGGAGGGGCAGGGGCAAGGTGGGCTGGTGGGTCAGAGAGGTTGTGCTCTGATGCTCAGCCCTTTAGATGAAGAAGCAGGAGGAAAGCCCCCGCCCTCAGACCCTCATCGCATCTGCTTCCCACTCCAGAGCCCTGAGCCCAGGACGACCCCATCGCCGAGAACGTGGCTCCCCTGCCTTACACACAGACCCCCAAGCTCCCGCCTCCCTTAAGGTACAGCTGGGGTCCAGCCCCAAAGCCACCTGCTCCCCCACCCCGCCCCCGCACACGGCCCCCAGGAATGAAAACACTGGGCTCCAGAACGGGCCCCTGGGTGAGGACGAACGGGGGAGCGGTCTCCCAGGCTGTGCCATGTGGGCTCCTTAGAGCCTGAGGCTGCAGCCACGCCCACAGTGCACCCCGGTCCCCTCCAGGCAGACCAGCCGCATCCAATCTGGGGTCCCCCCTTGCATCGGCTCCGCCCAAGCCTGCACCCACATGTGGCTTGAAGGAGATGCGTTTAGGTTCCTTGGTGGACAGCTAGGGACGAGGGGAGCCAGCTGATGGGGGTGGGGTGCACGCTCTTCCTCGTTTTCCCACTAGAAAATGGGCACAGGGAGCAGGCGCTGGAGAACGGGGGGCTGGGGGCTCAGTCCGCAAGTGCCCGTGAGCCCGCCTGGCTGCAGAGCCAGCCCACGGGTTCCGGGGCCTCTGGAGTCCTCACCAGGCTCCGACGCCTGAGCCTGGTTCCAGGGTCTGGTAAAGCCCACTCCCAGTAGGAAAGCGTCTCTGCCTGGGACCCTCTTTGTCCCCGAGGAGGGGCTGTACAGTCTGGGTGGGGGCCTTGTGACATGGGCGCCCACCGTGTCCCGTTGGCACCAGGCAGGACCCCAGGGCTGCCGCCCTTTGAAGCGGGAGGGTGTCTGCATGTTTCCTACCAGCTTTGCAAGAACCCTGCTGCCGGGCGAGTGACGAAACCTCCAGGCTGGCCGTCAGCCCCCCAGGGAAGGCAGGGTTGAGACAGGGGCTTCGGGGATTTTGTCCCCCTTCCCCTACCGTGACACTTGGCACCGTATGGGACAGTTTTGGTTGTCACTGTCATCTGGTGGGCAGAGGCCAGGGGTGCTGCCAACACCCGACCCTGCAAAGGACAGCCCCCCAGGACAGATGATCTGAGCCCAATGTCAACGGTTTCCAGGTTGAGAAACCCTGACAAGGAAGCAGAGTCTCATAGCAGCTACGGGGGTGGGGGTGAGCTGGGGGCTTTCTTGGAGTTTCTCCGGGACCGGCCAGGTCATTGTCTAGCCCACACAGATAACCAGCCCCCCAAGGCTGGAGATGTGGACCCAGAGGCAGCCCCCAGGCTCTCCTGTAGGGGTCCCATTTCTAGAGCCCCTGTTCCTGTTTCCTAGGAGTCCCCAGGAACCCCCAGAGGTTTCCAGCTTGTTTTCTCCCATGAAATGTCTTTTCTGCTCAGTGGACTAGGGGACCCTGTGCCCTGGGCACCCTGGGTCTCACCCCCACCCCTGCCATCGTTGAAATGGGGAGAACGGACCATCTGCTGGGACCTGGGCTGTGAGAGGCTGCCTGGAAAGGTCTGTCGAGAAGCAGGGTTCCCTCTTGAAGCTTGGAGACCCCCACGTGGGGCTGCCCTGACCCTCTCACTGTCCTTCCCTCTGGGGCAAGTGGGCGATGGTGCCCAGGCAGTGCATCTGGGGACCTCGGCGCCACCCCCAGCACCCCCGCCCCGTGTGTCCTCCTTGCCACCGTGACGTGGCTTCTCAAACGCAGCCAGGCTCCAGGCCCCAGATGTCTGCGAGTGGCAGCCGTGTGCAGCCGCGAGAGCCGGCACGAGGTATCAGTAACCAGATCAGCGGCGGGGTCAGATAACTTATTGTCGGGATAAACAGAATTCCTGCCGGGCCCGCCGCGATTCTCCGTCCCATGTGTGGATGTGGGGACGGGGCGGTGGGGGTGGAAAGATGACTCCAGGTGTGCGATTCTGGGGGTGGGGTGAGGGGACCGAGGGGACGGATGTCCGAGGAGACAGGGGGGCACACAGGTGGCTGGGGCCCAGGCAGAGGCTGGAGGCCGGAATCCCAGGTTGTCCTTGGGAACGACCTCCCTGACCTGGATTTGGGTTATTTTACCCCTGAAATCTCAGGAGGTTCTGGGAGGTGGCTTTTAGGGGACTCTGCTGAGTGACAATTCAGAAAGAAAAAGAAGGAGGATAGAGACAAAAAGGATTTCAAATTCCCAATGTCAGCTTTGCAGAGCCTCCCAGGGCCTGCCTGCAGCGCCCTCAGGCCGTGTCTTCCCTCTGGACTCAGGGGCGTCTGGTCCTGGTCATCCCAGGCTCCCATCCCCGTCCTAGTGGCCCTCTCCTGCCAGGGTGGGTGTCTGCAGAGGCCCACAGCAGCCTGGGCGGCCAGAGAGCAATCTTCTCGGAGACTAAGGAGGCACTAGGCCCAGAGAGGCCGAGTGTGTCCTGGTGGGAGCAGGAGACCCCCTTCTCTGTCCCCATCCCGGAGCCCAAGCGGCCTCCGCTGCAGTCTGGCGCTCAGGGAGGCCGGCGGGAGGTGTGGGAGCAGAGTACGCTGGGAGAGACAGCCGTCAAGGGCCTGTGTGGTGTGTGATGGGACAGGCGGCCTCGTCCCCTTCCTCTGCCCTGGGCTCTGGCTCCCAGGCAGTGCAGAGACCTTCTTTCTGCTCGTCCGATGAGCTCTCAGGGGGCTGCACTCGTGTTTGGAGATGGGGTGATGACGGAGCCTGGGGGCTGCACCCGGGGAGGGATGCCCGCCCTGGCCGTTAGCCATGGTCAACGGGCCTCCGGGCAGGGCCGAGATTCCAGGGCCAACCCGGGTGCACCCCCCCCACCCGAGAGCTGACCGTGGTCCCTGCAGTGGGTTCAACAGTGTCCCCCTAAAACCCACATCGCCCCAGAACCTCAGAATATGCCTCATTTGGAAACAGTGTCCTTTCTTCCGGGGGCACAGTAGGGGCCTCCACCTCCACGCAGGGACACTGCCCTCCACCCCCAAGGGGCTTCCCTGCTTCTGTCCCCCAGGGAGAGTGCTGACCCAGTAGGACTGGGCCGGCGCTTCAGCTGTGCCTGCTGGGTGGCCTGAGCCTGTCCCGAGAGCCAGGGGCCACCACGGCCGCTATCCTCTTAGTTGCCTCGTCCTGCTCTGAGCTCCGGGCTGGGGGATTGGCCCCTCCCAGAGCCGGGGCTCCCCTCTGTGTGTGTGCGGGAGTGTTCGGAGGCCAGGGTCTGGGGAGGGGCGTAAAGTGGCCCCCCCCTGGGTGGCCGAGGGCTTTGCCCAGACCTCTGGAGCATCCGTCCCTGGGGGCACTTTCCCAGGGACTGGGGTCCAGGCCCAGGGGACAGCTGACTGCCAGGCCTGGACTTGGTGTCACGCCGGGTGAAGTCACATGTGGCCCCAGGATCCCTCCCCGGGTTGAGAATAGAGGGTGTGGGAGTGAGGACAGATTCAAGGGGACAAGCCCCGTGGATTCAGACCCACCTACTCCCGGTGCCAAGTCCGAGGGCCCCGCTAGGGCCTCAGTGCTTGGGAGGGGTCTGCCTGCCCAGCTGAGAGGCCATGCCTGGGAGGGACACGACGGCCTGGGGGCGACTGTCTGGCTTCTGGCCTGGGTGATGAGGTCCTTTTTGTCTTTCCCCAGGGAATGAATGAAGGAAGGAATGAATGACCTGCCAGGTTTGTGTCTCACCACCACCCTGCTGCCGCTCCACGCAGCAGCAATGGTGGGGCGTGCGTGGGGAGATCGGAGGTCATAGTAAGAGGGTGGGAAGGTGACCGTGAGGGTCCAGGATGGTGACAGGGGGTGGGAGGAAGTGGCAGGGGTGACCTCAGAGAGGCGACAGCGAGCAGGTCGGTGTTGGGGCAGCCCTGCAAAGCAAGTCCCCTTCCTTGGGGTTCTGAGATTCCCCCAGGCCCCGCTGGGGAAGTCCTGCCCTGTACCCACTTTGTAGAGTGGCGGGGGGGGGCCTCCGTGACCTGTCCTGTTGGCACGGGGTCCCCACCAGGCCTTGCTTCTCTGGCCGAGTGTCTAGGCGTGGCCACCCCTTCGGGCTTCTGACTCGAGGGTCATCCTTCAGCTACAGACCTTCTGCCTTCCCCAAGATAAGGCGGGGCGGGGGATGGAGAGCCCCCCCCCCTGCCCACCCCCCCCCCCCGCAACCCGCAGCAGGCCCTTTCCTTTCCATTTCCTGAGAAGAGAAGAGGCTGGTCCCGGAGTCCCTCGCCCAGCCCTGCCTGCGGCCCCAGCCATCAGGAGCTGTCTAAGCTGAAAAGGCTCTTTGACATCATTACATAAGCCGTCACATTGTTACCGGCCACGCCAGAAGTTGTAAATACTCGCGGAAAAAGCCCTCTTTGTTGACGAAGTTCTGGGATGTGGGGCCTTGCAGTTTTTACTGCTTTGGATTAAGGGCAATCAGGCCTGATAGAAAGTGCGTGGCCCGGGCACCTCTGCGCCCCTGATGGGGCTTTTTATGACCGCACGATCGGTTTCCAACCCCGGCAGCGGGGGCCCAGGGATTCCCTGTCCCAGGGCTCACAGGCTCCCCCGGTAGCTGGTGGCAGGTGGGGCCACCCCTGGTCCATACGAGCTTCCTTCTCCCTGGGCCCCTGGGGGATCCCAAGACAGAAGCCCGCAGCAGCAAGGAGATGCTTTCCCAGGAGGTGGGCAGGTACAGCTCCCATTCACTCGCAGCCCAGGTTACACCCCAGCTCCGGCTGTGTGTGCGGCTTGGAGGTCAGAAGCCCGGAGACACCCTGCCCAGCTCGCCTGAACTTTCTGATTTTCCCCGAGTTCTTCCAAGTCCAGGTGGCCCAGCTTTCAAAGTTGCCTTGGGGATGGCAGGTGTCTTGTCATCCCCAACCTCATGATTTCCCGCAGCCGATACCAGTGAGGGACAGGGCTGCTGGTGAGTGCTGATATCTATATCACACTTCTTGGGCTTCCCTGGTGGTGCAGTGGTTGAGAGTCTGCCTGCCAATGCAGGGGACACGGGTTCGAGCCCTGGTCTGGGGAGATCCCACATGCCACGGAGCGACTGGGCCCGTGAGCCACAATTGCTGAGCCTGCGCGTCTGGAGCCTGTGCTCCGCAACAAGAGAGGCCACGATAGTGAGAGGCCCGCGCACCGCGATGAAGAGTGGCCCCCGCTTGCCACAACTAGAGAAAGCCCTCGCACAGAGACGAAGACCCAACACAGCCATAAATAAATAAATAAATAAAAATTAAACTTTAAAAAGAATATCACCAAACATTCCGAGAAGCAACTGGCCCTGAATCTGATCAGGGACCACTTCTAATCTCTTTAAAAAAAAAAAAAAACAACAACAAAAAAAAAAAAACAAAACTTCTTAACCTCTGGAATATTTATCTCTTCATGCCTACAAATTACTATATATATATATATATGTATATATATATATGTATATATATATATATATACATATATATATATATATATGACACCAGACACCTCACGGAATCCCAAGCTTGAAAAGATGACAGTAGCGTCTCATTTCCCACCAAAGGCACACAGCGCTCTAGCAAGAAGCTCACGGACGACCGTGGACCGGCCCCCGTACGATGCCGGGGTGCCCCAAAGCCAACACACGAGCCCCTGCCCGGGAGCCCGACAGCGGGTCACAGTCAAGTTTCCCACAAGGCGGGGGCTACCCAGCCCCCCACACGCCAGCCCTGCCCTCGGCACCCACGGGCCCGCTCAATCCCACCGCCCCTTGGAACATGGTTTGTTTCTCAGCATCGTTGGAAACGCAGGAGAGCCACTGCTAGGTAACTGCACCACAGCCAGAAAGGAGAAAGTCCAGAACACAAGCAGCCCCCACTTTAAAAAATACAGTGGAATTTTCTTTTGTTTCTCCCCAGGTCCTCAGCAGGGGGGAGGTTCTGAATGAAGAAAGCAGATGAGCAGACACGGTGCCAGGGAACTGACGTCTGGGTAACAAGACCTGTGCCCATCCAAGAAGGCCACCGGGGAAGGGGCACTGTCCCGGGACCTGGCCTGTGGGGCTGGAGGCCGCGGGCCGCCAGCCTGTGACATCTGGGCCCGCCCAGGTCTGTACAGCAGGAAGGAGCCCAGAAATCAGCAAGGGCCTTGGGGTGTGGCATGGTGCCCTCCCCACCCCCGCCCCACCTCTGAGGTGGGACCCGCCCACAGGCCGCAGGGGCTGGAGCCCGGTAGGCCCAGGAGTCTCAGTTGTTTTTAAATTCTGTTTTTACAAGGTGCGTGAGATTTATAGGCTCTTGAAGGGAAGAAGGTGATGTAACGTGAGTCAATCAACAGACCGTTTATCCCGGGCCGGTTTCCTCTGTCTCTGAGCTCTGGAGACGCCCTGTGAGCACGTGATCTTCACAGAGGCCCACACACCGCACACGCCCACACATGTACCGCTCACTCCTGCTTCACACCCACAGCCAGGGTCCCTGGCACATGCTCCCGCCCCAGCTCACGCACGTGCAGGCGCAGACACACACGGAGTCCCCCGAAGCCTGGTGCAGGCTTCACGGAGGATGCTTCCACACGCTTCCACACGCTTCTGCCCTCACACACCCCCTCCCCTGATTGCCCGCATTCTCCTCCTTTGTGAAACCCCAAGGTGCCCCTGTAGTGTCTGACTTCGTCCCCTTGGAGCAGAGACGCGGGGCCCCCTGGGGAATGATGTACATTGTTACTCTGCGGGGCCCTGCCTAGCTGGGGGGGGGGGGTGGATGCCACATGCAGGGGGGCAGCCGGCTCCGTCCCCTCTGAACTCTGACTCTCCCTGGGGCCTGGCTGGTAGCTAGAAGCTCTTCCTGTCACAGCCAGGGCTGGGCTGGGCTGGGCAGGGTCCCTGAGTCACCTGGGCTTGGGCAGAAACCTTTGGAGGGATGGATGGAGATCAAAGCACTGGGTCTTATCTCAGCAGGACCTTGTGCAGAGCTGGGGAGCGTGGCTGCCGCGGGGTCGGTGCTCACATGTGAGGTTCCCTCTGGATGGCAGGTCCGCACCGTCGATGCCCGCCTCTGCCCCATTCACGGTCAGATGCAGACTTTGTGTCCTGAGGTGACAACAGCAGTGACCTGGGCCGCCTGGGAAACGAGCCTGTTCCCCGAGAACTCAGGTGCCCAGCAGCCCGCAGGCCCCACACCCTCCCGGGAGGCAGCCCCAGCTTGATGCTCACCTCGCACACACGTGTGTGACCACACGCACAGCCCCATGTACCTTTGGGTTGGCCCATGCAAAGGCCACTGCCTCATACTCAAAGTCCCAGGGACCTGTAGGGTCTGGTCCCTCACAGGCAGCAATGTATTTTCCTGTCTTGGCCCAATTTAGGTTTCTTTTAACTTGGCACACTTGTGCGTTTTATTAAGGCACTGCAGTGCAGCTAACTGACAGTAGAGGGGGTGAGCGTACACTTTGCATTGCTCTGCATCCAGGAAGAAGGAAGTAGGTCTCTCAAGAGATGGTACCTGGCTGTCGTGGCAGTGAGCGCTAAGCACCTTCCTCTAAGGGCAGTCTGGCTACTCCCTCCCTTCCTAGTCACCTGTCACGCGTGGCCAGCGTGTTGCTGACTGACTGGGGCGCTCAGCTGTGCTGTCCATAGGCCAGAAGGCCCATCAGTCTAACCCAGCTGGTCCTGCCTTGCTTTCCTGCAAGTGTGGGCAGGAGATGCCAAAGCTCAGTGGAGAAGCCATGGAAAGTCATAGGAGGAAAAGGTCCCTTCTCAGGGACAATGGCTTCTAGTGCCACGTGGGTGAGCTGGGGTGGCACTGAGGAAAGACTCCCCCCCCAGAGCGGCAGCAGGCTCTGCCCCCACTTTGGGGAAGCCAGTATTACACCTCGGCCTCAGTTTCCCCTACTGCCATTGACGCTGGAGGTCAGACAGGTGCTCAGAGCCCTCCCTACCCTCCTCCCATCCCTGGAGTCAAGGGCCAGCCAGCAAGACGCCCGTTCCCCCCTACCCTGGGGGGCTTCTCCCCCGCTTGCCCCACAGTCTCCCTCGGCCTGGTCCTTCCCCGTCAGCTCGGCTGGGGCCAGGAGGTCAGTCAGCCACCCCTGCCCCCGAGGCCAACACTCCCAGGCTGGGCTGTCTGGAGCAAATGCCCACGCTCGTCAGGAGAAAACAGTGGCTGTCTCTGACTCGCCTTCAGAGGTCGAGGCTTCCTGCCGGCTCTTGCACGGGGAGGAGGACCCCTGTGGGTCCTTCAGGAGGACCTGAGGGGGCCACACAGCCCAGCCTCCGCCCAGCTGTCCTCCCGCTGGGCCTGGGACCAGCTAGACCCCCGACGGCTGCGGTCCTCGTGTTCACCGGACACCACCCTCCCTGGGTCCTGAAGGAACAATCTCCCCCCAGCTGCCCCGACAGACATCAAAGCGGGACTCACGGGTCGGAATTCCCGGTGTCACTTCAAATGTCACGGCATGTTTGTAGCCATTTACGGCATTAAAAATGTAAATGAATTAATTATAGAGCTCGGGGCCCTTATTTTTCATTCACAGCTGCATTTTTCTAAGGAGAGTGGGGAGAGTGCTGGCAGCCACTGCAACTCTGTTGGCGTTTTGATTACTTTTTATTGTTACAAATCTTTCAATAAGCGGGGGAAAAACACCCTCTATTGCTTTTTGGCATGCCTGACATATCCAGATGATGCTCGGAATTTATAAATTTACTTTGTTACTTGCAATTTGGAAACGTGGTTATTGAGATTCCCCATCCTTCAGGGGAGTTCAAGGCCATGAGCGCTTGTCTGGCAAGGATGGAACTAAGAACCCCGAATTGGAAAAGAAATGATACACATGGCCCTCCCCCCATACACACCACACACACACACACACCACACATACACACACATGCACGTGTGCACATACATACACATACACACATGTTGTCTTGACACTTTCTTCCCCACATTTTCTGGTTTAAACTGCAGAAGAATAAGAAGAAAAGTGACATGGAAAAAAGTGAATTTGAGCCAGATAATTTTCTTAAAACACACACACACACACAACACCCCAAATCCTCAAGAATAGGAACAAGTTTGCGCAAGCTGTGGGTGAATAGCCCGATAAGACGAAGTAGAAAAGAGCTCGAAAGACGTTCTTACTGCAGTTATTAGAAGTCTTATACGTGTCTTCCCTTGTAATTGAATTTCACCGCATAATTTAAGAAAAGCCACACACAAAAAAACTCGTAGTAAAAAACTGGGGTATAATTTTCTTCAATCAACTCTGGCTCATGACTGCAATTACCCCAACCCTTTGCGAGCCTTGCTGAGATGCTCCGGGGACGGGCCTTGGAGCCGCCGTGGGTGGTGTCCTTTCATGTGCCTCTCAAACCGTTCTTTATTGTAAGGTTTCAAATTAGCGCTAGCAGCAATGAGCAAATTTGATAATTCGATCTCAAATTAGTTAATGTAATGTGCCAGTAACCACTAACTAGTGTATTACAAAGAGGAAAATGTATCTTTTTGGAGTTGGGATATAAAGTTAACCAGCCTGTCATTTTGCCTTTGGAAACTTTTTTGGGTCTTTATTAAAAGGAAATAATCCTATAAACAATGTGCATCCCTCTCGGCACTGGTGGAGGAGCGGGGGAGGGTGTGTGTGGGCAGGCTCTGGGCCGCGACACTCACCGCACCAGGCCTGCCCTCAAAGGGCTTCCCCAGTGAGCCGGGTCTGGAGGTCAAGGCCATCAGAGGTCCTGGGGAGGAGCTGAGAGGCAGGAGGGACCCACCTCCACGGCAGCTCCACTGCAGGAAGTCAGGTCCTGAAGGGAAATTGCGGTCAGGACCAAAGCAGGATGCTGCGGGGAGCCCAGGGACACCTAGCCCTGGAGCCTTCCCGTGTCCCACACCTTAATCCCAGGACCCCATCTACCCAGGCCTGCACCCAGCCCAGGAATGGAGCCAGCACCAAGAAAAGGGCGCCCTTGGTGAGCGTGGCCCTGGTTGTCCATCCTGGTCAGCTGGGATCCCCCCCGGGGTCAGTGAGGGTCTGGCTAGGAATATCCTCCTCCTCATCTCATCCCTGTCGCTCCCAGGTCGGGGCCTGCAGCATCACAGGAGCAGGCAGCCTAGGGGCAAACACCCTTTGCAAGTGGCCAGAGAGATAGTCTACCCAACGGTCACACTGTCAAACCAGACGGGATCACGAGGGCACGCTTATCCAGTGCGTCAGGTGCTTTCTGTGCACCAGGCTGTGGAGAGCCTCTTCTCTGTGTCTGGGTTATTATATATGTCACTGCTTCCTGCTACACCGCATCCCTGCTTCCTGCGACACTGCGCCCTTGCTTCCTGCTATACTGTGTCCCTGTTTTCTGCTATACTGTATCCCTGCTTCCTGGCTACACTGTATCCCTCCTTCCTACACACTGCATCCCTGCTTCCTGCTACACTGTATCCCTGTTTTCTGCTATACTGTATCCCCGTTTCTGCTACACTATCAGCTCCCTTCCTCTTCCCAGTTCCCACTCTCTCCTGGTTTCCTCCCAGAACTTGGTGTATATCGTTGATATTTAATAAGCACCTATTCTTCCCTGGAAGCTGGATTGATGTGAGTTGAGACATGAGGGATCCGAGCTCTTTCAGGCTGGACCTGATCCCTGCCTTGGGAAACGCAGGTTTCTTTGGAATGAGAGGCTAGCTGCCCCCTCAACCCCCACGGCATGGGGTAAGCCCAGTAAGTAAAGTGGGAAAGAAGGGCTGGAAAGACTTTCGAAAGCTCCACCATGGCCCTGAACTTGCTACTTTAATCAGACCTGAAAGGTCCCTCCCGCCCCCACCCGCCCTCAGTCAGTGACAGACGACTCCGGCCTGAAACGGTTTAAAAAGGAACAGGAGACGCTCTTTATCTGTGTGGCCTGAGCCCACGTACTCCAGGAGAGCCCCAGCCCCTGTCCGGCTGAAAGCCACGGCTTGTTCTCTCATCTGATGGATGAAAGGAATTTGGAAGCCTGATACTGTCCCTGGAGATGTCATTCAAATCCTCAGATACCTTCTCCAGGCCGGGCCACCACCACCAGCCTACGCATCCCTTCCCCTGCCCCCCCAAGCATCCTGGACCCTCACCTCTGAGCCGGGCTCTAATCAATAGAAACTAGAATGACGGGGGCGCGGGGGGGAGGGAGGTGTCTCCGATTGGTAGCCAGGAAAGTAAAAACATGATTAGGAATGAAGTCGCTGGGGATGCTCTAAATTGGGGCTCTTTGAAACCAGCCTGGGCAGATCAGCTTTCCTTCATGGGGGGATTTCTTGTCAGTTCTCATGTAAAGGAAAAGGATGAAAAATGCAAAAGACAAAGCTTGTGGCCCCTCCTCTCCAGGCTGCATGGGGGACAGCGGCAATGTTCTCTTGGCTCATTAAAAAAGTACAACAAAGAACAACAACTGCTAAGTGTTTCCTCTTAAAAAGAACAAAGAGAAAGCCACAGGTCTTAATGGTTCTCACTGATGGCTTATAAATGTGCCCATGTCCTTCAGCTAGAAGCTCTTCCTTGCCAGTCCTCCTTGGTTTTATTCCAAACTCCCCTTCCACCGCAATCCGCCCCCCCCCAATAATAATTCAAACAAACTTTAAAATCTATAGATGCAGCATTCCAGAGTGATGGATTTGCCCCTCTTCCTGAAATTCAAATATAAATCCCCCAGCCTTCTGCAAAGTAACCATGGCAGCTTGATTTATTTGGGCTGCTGCAGAGTTGCCCTGTAGACTTTCAAAAACTTGGAAAGGCAAAGAATGCAGGGAGAGGGAGAGGGAGGGAGGGAGAGGGGAGAGAGAGAGAGAGGGAGAGAGAGGCGCTACAGTGAGGTCCCTGCCTGCCCTGCTGGAGCTGCCATCCCGCCTGAGAGCAGGGGAGGGAGGGGGGAGGGAGGCGGGAGGGAGGGGGAGGGAGGGGATTTTGTTCAGAGCAATCCCATGCACTCAGTCAATCCGTCTTTCCCCGGATATCGCTAATCTGCACATTTCTCTTCTTGTGTGATGTTACCATCGCTTTATCACAAATGGGCTATGAAGACATTTGGAGCAGCTACTGTTGTGATCTATCCAAGATGAATAGGGGCGAAGGCTGAAATAAACTCCCCGTTTCCTGTCCCATCTGTCTGCCAGACTGCGGCTGCAGGTCAGGGCCATCCTCCCTCCAGGCTGGTAATTGCAAAAAAACGAAACAACTGAACCCAAACCAGAAGATCAAAGAGCTCAGGAGGAGAGGAGGAGGGGGCACTCTGCTGAGAACACGCTGGCTCCGGGGACGAAGGCGATTAGGGGAAACAACAACACGAACCCCAACCTTCCTTCATGAACAAAGCCAGGGACAGAAGGCGAGCGGGCAGCTGGAGTTTGCTCCTGCGACGGAGCAGGATAACCGGGCAGGGGCGGGGGGCAGACGCTCGCTCCATCCTCATCCTCGCCACCCCTGACCCCCAGGCCCTCGGTCATCTGGTCATCAGATCAGCCACACGTGCAAGTAAACCCTTCAGCCTCCGTGGAGAGACGTGATCTCCCCTCCCTCCGCCCCACCCCACCTCTGCCGCCTTCTCTCCAGGGCCAGTTTTAAAACCATCTTGGGCACACCACCCATGCCCAGACACACTGTCCTCCTGTCCCCAAACATCCCTCCCCTCCCACCACCTAGGACGTTCTGGTCACCGTGCCCACCACTTCCCTGGCCACCCCGGGACCCAGGTTTTCTGTCCTTAGATTTAAGCGACGGTGGGGTGGCCAGGACTGTTTTGTGGCCCCCAGCCCCCGTGTGGAGGGAGGGTGTGTTCCTGCCAGAGGGTCACGTGCCCCTGAAAACTGTGGTTGCTGGACCTTGTTTCTGGGGTCCCACACTTGGTGACTCATTAATAACATTTGATATTCAAGTGGACGAAACTCCGCAACCAACCAACATTTCCCCACCACCACGGGCAATAAATCGTAGCTGGGAGTGCTAACAGCGCTCACATTTACTCCTATTAATTCTTCCTGTTTCTGAATGCTGGGTCAGGTCCAGATTCGCTGCATTACAAGCTTTCCTGCTGGAGAAGCGAGGCCTCTAGGCTGCGTTCCAGTTATAACTGGCAGCTAATACCTTCACACATTCGCAAATCCCAGACCCGCCGGGGCAGGAGGGAGCTCGGGGTTTGCTGGGGGTCAGCAGATTGCCGTGCTCGCAGCCCCTGGGAGGCGATTCCAGCCCTCGAGGGGGCGGGCAGAGTGGGCCTCATGCAGCCTCGAGCCAGGGTGAGGGGCTTTGCCAGTGCAGCAGGCCCAAATAAATGATTTCTAATTTTGGGAAAAAAGTTTCCATTCCCATTTTCATTTTTCTTTCCACTTCCTTCCTCTCACCTGGATTCTGGGAGGGGGTGGAGGGACCAGCTGGGCAGAGGGCAGTGCGCTCTGATCCACTGAAATGCTCCTGCTTTCCTGACCTACCCGGAGCGATTTAAAATGTCACAGGTAACCAGGCTCTTGCCTCACAAGGGTCTCTTGTAAATTCAGCGCCGAGCGCTTGGATGCTATGCTTCCCCTTCTGACTCAGGGCTTCAGTGATGATGAATTGTTACGGAGAATGTGGTCCAGCTCCGGCGGCTCCGTGGGCAGAGTGGGTCTCCCTGAGTGTTTCGGAGGCAGCTAGCAGTTAAATTCCTTTCCAACGACTGCTCCCGCCTTAGGGTCTAACCCCTCGTGGGCAGAAAGCCAAGGATGAGGCAGCGGAAACCACACCCCCTCCACTGTCAGCTCATTCGGAAAGGCAGCCACGGCGCTGGAGCAGAGGGCAAAGGTCTGCTGGGTCCCTCAGCAGACACAGCGTGGCCCCTTCACAGGAAGACGCGGGCCTCCCAAAAGCCCTATGGTTGACAAACGCACGCAATGCCTGTAGGCTGCAGGCCCGAGGTACATGTGCGCGTGGGTGCCCACGCGTGGGTGCCTGTGTGTTTTGCAAAGCGTTTCTCCCCGGATGTCAGGATCACACGTGTTCAAAATCCAGGCGCACTGTTCAGAAGTTATTTCTGGAAAAATGTTGAATCTCATAGCAGCAATAAAAAGAAAATACTGCCTCAGCCAACATAAATGTCTATTTGGAACATGCTTGAAAAGCATTGGAATATTTGTGTAAGTTTGAAATTCCAGCCTTCGGAGGGGAGCAGCTTGGCCGTCAGTGGGCTTCGAGGAGGAGGATGGAGGGTCCGTTTCCGAAAGCCCCGTACTGAGCTTGTCCATTTGGTGGCCTGGACCTGCTGGCTCTGGGCTCCTGGATGGGCTCACGGTGCTTTCCACCGAGGGAATGACGCCGACGCGGGACACGACTAAGGCGGGGAGGTGGAGCTTCAGGCACCATTAGCGAGGGCAGGGTCCAGCCTCTGGGACCGGCCTCAGAGGAGGATGGGACAGTGGCCTCTTGCCCTCGGGGTCCTGTGGCCCCGCAGCCCAGCGTCTGTCCTACTGCTCACCATGCTACCTAATCAGCCACACACCTGCCAATCCCCACCCTGACGGCTTCCTCGCTGGGGCCCCGCACTGACCCCTCGTCTGGCACCGGGCGGGCATGGGAATAAGCGGAGAAGAGCCCAATGGGGGCAAGGATGCTGGTGGCACTGCTGCTGTCTGCTGAGGGCCTGAGATGGGCCAGGCTGAGCACAGGCCCTTTTGCACATGATCTCATTCAGCCCCAGTAGAACCAGGGGTCCTGAGAGTGGTCCCAATTCACACAAGGGGAGACAGAAGTCAAGATCAGAGCCCAAGGCATCTCTCCAGGGACAGGCAAGCTACCAGCCTCCTAGGCCTGGACATTGCTGGCCAGGAGCTGACCTGTGAATCTGGGGAGGGGCCTGCAGAACAGACACTGGTGGCTTGGGCAGCCTCTCTGGACCCAGGGGCAAGGGTGGCTCTGTATGGGGGCATGTTGGAAAGATAGTGAACCCAACTTCCCTGATGGGAGGTGGGACAGAACCTGGGATGAGAGACCAGCATCAGGGCTGCCTTTCGGGTCAGGCAGACCTGGGCTCCCACTCTCGCCCTTCCTGGCTGTGCCACCTGGGGGAGCTTCTGGACCTCTCTGTGCCTCAGTTTACCCATGCGTTAGAAGGTCAGTTGAGTGTTAAATGAAGACAAATCTGCCATGCTTGGCCCAGCCTTGACCTGTAAGTGGTCCTTGCCGATTCCTTGTCTCTCTCCCACTGCACCTCTGACTTCCCTGGGACCTGCCCACTGGGCCTGGGGATCTCAGCCCAGAAGGTTCCCTGGAGCCAGGATCGTGCCTTGGAGCCATGGGCACGAGCGAGGTGGACACCATCAGAGGGGCAGGCTTCCAGGCAATTTGGGGAAGAAATAAAGAATCTCTCTCTCTCTCGGCCTGGCTCCTCCTGTTTGTTTCCAAAAGTGAAAGAAAGCAAGAGAGAAAATGTAGACATACCGCGCCTACTTTTTGGGAAAAACAACAAAGATGCGTCCCTGGGGGGAGTGGCGCTAACACTGCAGGACTGTTGCAGGAGGTCTGGTTCTCATTAGCGGGAATGACTGCCCAGTCCCTGCACAGTTTGTGGCGCCTGCAGTGCGGGTTAACCCTTCCCGCCTCGCCCCCCTCCGCCACGCGGGCATGGTGGGCATCTCAGGCTGGGGGAGGGGGTCTCGGGCCAGGTGCAGCCGAGGACCCTGCTGCCAATGACAGCTCACACTGGAGCGTGCACACGCACGTGCACACGTGTGCACACACACGCACATGCATGCATGCACACACTGGGGCGCGTCTCCCTAGGGCTAGCTCACCTGAGGTTCTGCAGAGAGTCGCCAAAGTACTTGAAGGGCAGGAGGGAGCGGGAGAGAGGAAGGGAAAGATCAAGGGTGGCGATGAGGGGGCCGAGGGAGTCTGGGTGGGGTCACACCATGTCCCCTCGGGTGAGAAGGGCTTGCTGGCTGGGCTTGTAGAGCAGGGGCAGCCATGGACGTTGGGGACCGAGCGACCCAACTGATCGTGGCTCTGTCCCCGGGGAGCCTGGGCCTCACGACCGGGCTTGGCCAGGACCCCTTGGCATCCCAGAGGCCCCTGGGGCTGTGAGGTCAGGGGCGGCCGGAGCTGCGAGGAGGAGGAGGGCGGGTGCTAGGACTCCACCAGGCTGCCGTCACCCCGCTTAGCCAGGGAGAGGGCGTGTGGCAGTATGGCGGGGCGCTGGGGTCTTCCTGGGGGGACGGGCGGGGGTACCTGGCTCACTGTGGGCTCCTGCCTTTGGGTTCACCTCTGAGCAGCCTTCACCTGTATTATCTCAGTCAAGCTGTCCCAGGACCACTATGGAGGGATCGTTCTTGGTGATGCTCCCTTTACAGATGAGGGTGTGACCGTCTCATGTCCTCAGCTGGGCAGGGGCCGGGGCAGAGCCCCAGCCTGCGGCCCTGCTGCCTGAGTGTCCAGGCGCTGAGCTGTGCTGTAAAGTCTCAAACCAACAAGGACCTGCATGTGTGACAGTATCCTGGCTTCCTGTTTTAAAATGTGCCTTCCAAGTGGAAAATGATTAAAATACAGTAACATCCACTTGATGCACACACGTGCACACACACTCAGTGAGATCGGGGTCTGGGGGTCCTCTCACTGGGGGTCAGGCTTGCTCCACCCCCACCCCTGCGTGGATCCCGTGGTCGGCGGGGGAAAGGCTGCTCTCGGTCTTTCCTTGGAATGTGTGGTCTGAAGGTGGTGCTGGGTGAGCCTTGCAGTTGCTCTGAGGGGCCCGTGGGAGAAGCGCCCACACTGGGCGCCCTCGGCCCCTACGGTGGTGGTCGCTGAGGGGGACAGTGTGCATCCAGAGCCGTCGGCTTCAGCCCGGTGGGGCCTCAGGCTCGAGAGTCACAGCAAGCTCACTTAAGGCACTCGGTCCCCGAGGGATATGGGAAGGGAATGATGATGATGATGATGCTGGTGATGATGATGCTGGTGATGCTGGTGATGCTGGTGATGATGGTGATGATGATGATGATGATGATGGCGATGATGGTGATGCTGCTGATGGTGATGGTGATGATGGTGATGATGGTGATGGTGATGATGGTGATGATGATGATGGTGATGATGGTGATGATGATGGTGATGATGGTGATGGTGATGATGATGGTGATGATGGCGATGATGATGATGGCGATGATGGTGATGGTGATGATGGTGATGATGATGATGGCGATGATGATGATGGCGATGATGATGATGGCGATGATGATGATGGTGATGATGGTGATGGTGATGATGGTGATGATGATGATGGTGATGATGGTGATGATGATGGTGATGATGATGAAAATAATAATGATAATAGTTTTGGCCTCCATTTATTAGGCATCTTCTCCATGCTGAGTGCTGCTGCTGTCTTTTTACTTTCAGCCCTCATTGCTTCCCTAAGATATTTTCTAAGATGTGACGTACATCCACAGAGAAGTCAAAAAAAATTGCCCAAGGCCACAGACCTGGGACAGTGGGTGACCCTGAGAAGCCATGAAAGTGCTCCCCATGTCTGGGGACACTGTGGCCAGACCACGCCCCGCCCTGAGTTGGGAGGGGAGGAGCCAGGCTTGGGTCTCGCACCCAGAGCAGAACCGCACATCAGCGCAGCAGGGGACGTTTCTGATGATCGGCATCAGGGCTCTTCCCGTGACCCTCCCACCGTCATTGCTCCAAGGAAGCAGGGGGCAGACGCCCAGTGGACAAAAGAGGGTACACCCGGGAGAGTTCCTGTCACAGGAAGGGAAGTAAAAGGCTTTCAGAAAGGGAACCAGGTGCTGGGCGGGGGTGCGGGGAAGGGCAGAAGCCAGGTTTCCTCAGGTTCTCCCCATCCTTGGGGTGAAAATCTGGGGTGGGGACAAGTAGGGGCCTGGAGATTGCACAGATAGGATGTGGGGAATCGAGGTGGGGTGGGGGCATTGCTTGGTATTTCCCAAGGAGGAGCCATGGAAAATTAAACCCGCAGAGAATGTCCAGGCCACCTGGCACTAGCCCCTCCTGGACCCAGAGGGGGGCCAACCCCACATTATCTCCGCACTGCGTTCTCTAGTGGGTCCCGCCATCCCCCCGCAGCATCACTGTGTATCGTGCTGCACACGGCATCCCAGGTGCACTCTTACCACCATTCGTAAGAGAGGAAACCGAGTCACGGGGACGTTACGTCACCTGCCACCATCACGCAGCCAGGAGGCAGCAAAGCCAGAAGACAAGCCAGCGGTCTGGCTGGAGCTCAGATCTGCAGCCTGCCCCTCAATGGGAGGCATCCGGGCCTGAGTTCGCTTCTTCCTCAGGGCAGGGAGAGGATACAGCAAACCCCCACCCTGAGCTGGGGGCTTAGCAGTTATGCGCGAGCTGCTCTCTAAGAAAACGAGGCAGCAGGAACCACAGCGCAAACTCGAGAAGGGGCCGCGGTGATTCGTGCCCAGAATTGAGTCCCTCCCCTGGGATGGGGAGGAGTGGAAAATCCACCCCCCACCTCACCCCAGCATATACTGCACTCCCACTTATGATCTCCTGGTGGGGAGCAGGGCCCTGCAGGCCACCACTGGGGCCTGATCTACAGATGCCACCCATCCATGTGGTGTCCCACGTCCTGGTTTGCAGGAGGCTGAGGGGTCTCCTGGGACGTGGGACTTTCAGTGCTAAAACCGGGGCAGTCCTGCGCAGACAGGATGGTTGATTGCCTACCGAGGTCACGCAGCAGCGTGCCGTCAGAACCGCAGCGCTGGGCAGGAGGAGGAAAGACACTGCGGGGCTGGGGACGGGGCGGACTGCCCAGCACTCAGTGGGGGGCGCACAGGGCCACACGACGTGGTCCCCAGGACCGGAGAGGGACGGGGATCAGGGAAGCGAAGCTGGAGCCCCGGGACTGCTCGGGACCGTGTCTGAGGTCGAGAGGTGCTCTCCTCTCCCTTCCCGGGGTGGGGGGGTGGTATTTGCAGGTGACCCCCCTCGGAGAAGGTCACCCCACAGAACACAGAGCAAGATACTTGTATAAGGCCGAGCGATGGCAACACAAGACGGCACCCCACGAACTGTACCTTTTAATTGGTGTATTGTTTGGTATGTGAGTTGTATCTCAATAAAGCCATTTTAAAAATGCAGTTTTTGCACAGGGCAATCATTTTTCTGTGGAATCTTTAAAACTTCTCTGAAACATCCTACACCCGTGTGCAGTGGATTTTCACAGAGACGACCTCCATCTGTGACATGCCTCTGTCTCCGCGTGGCCGCGTCCAGGTGTAAAGAAAGTCCAGCCTTTCAGAACCATCAGGGCCTGAGGAGTCTGAGGCTTTCCAGGTAAGAGAGGGTGTGTCCCTTTCAACCTCTCAGCTCTTTTATATGGAAGATTTCTAAAGCAGGTGCCCTGTTCCTGGCCTTCTTATATAAGACAGCATGCGTCGTGTGGCTGTCGTTATACCTTGGATGTGATGCTGAGCTGACCCGCTCCAAGTGCACCCCTGCGGTCCTAGGATGGAAGATGGCTGCAGTCTGACCACCGGGGCGAGCGCTTCCCTTCCACTTCTGATTGGCTGGAGGCGCAGACCTCTGGAAACCAAGCCGCCTGGAAGTGTGGGAATCTGTTCTGAGCGGGCCCCTCCTGCAGCAAAGGAGCGCCATGGCAGGGACACCTCTGCCCCGAGACTTGGACGCTTTTCAGAGTCTGCAGTGACCTGGGCCTCACTCAGCGTCCAGCACGTGGACTTGAAGAGAATGGAAAGGGAATCTCCCCAAGCTTAACCCAGTGCCCAGCACAGGTGGGAGAGCTGCAAAGGGCTCTGTCCATGCGTGAATAAATAAACGACTGGGAAAGATGGAAAACAGGCTGGCAACTGCATCTTCTTACCCAGAAGGGTTTTCTTCTCCGTCTTGGAACCCAGCCCTACTCTAAGAGGTGAGGTCACCGCTGCTTGGCTTCTGCAGGGATGAGGCACCTGTGTGACATGGGGCTGCACAGTTCGAGAGGGCACCCCTCCCCGTCTCCAGCCATGCGTCCTGCCCTCGCAGTGGGCTCCGGTGCCTGACGTCATGCTGCTTTGCTGCCGTGACAATCGGCCACACCAAAGGCTTGTATTGCTTGACGAACTTCAGCCAAAGTCAGGCGCTACATGTAAGAGGCCACGACCAAGGGAGCAAATAGATAGAAAGAAGGAACTGAAGATCCACTTCCACCTAAGTATATGCCACTGACCAGGCCCTGGACCCTTAAAACCGGACCCCAGCCGGCGGCACCGAGAGGGCAAGGCGCTCGTTCTCCCCGCGGCACCCAGCCCATCTTCGGCCAGCCGTGGGCCCAGCTCTCCTGGGGTCTCGCCGTGCGTGCGCCCTGCACGCGGTTTCCTGCAGCCCCTCGGCTGGAATTGGGCTGTTTCAGTGTCTGTGGGAAGCTCTTCTGGGTGGGCTCTTTGTGAGTATTAATGGAAATATTCTTGCACAAAAGGACCAAAATGCTTAACTGCTGCCTGGAAGGCGGGCAGCCTTCCGCATCCAAAACCCTTTCCAGCTCAGAGTATCTCAGATGTGCGTTTATTTACCATCCATCCTGGACAAGCCTTTCTCAATAGGGTCCATTCTGGGGGGCCGGAGTGCAGAGGTCCAGAGGGTCCCTGTGCTCTGAGGCCACCCTGCCTTATCTAGAGGATTCAGGGCCTTGCTGGACAGCTGGAGGAGGGTGGGGGTACAGGAGGGTTTGTCCGGCTCCATCAGACCAGCTCCCGGGGCGGCTGTGTCCTTTGTGTTGTCCTGAAGGCACACAGAAGCCCACCTGGGGTTCGGCAAGGACCGGGCTCCGTGTCGTCCGCCTCGCTTGGAGAGCCAGGCCAGGGCAATGGCTCTGCAGCTCGAAGGTGAAATGCAAGGCTTTGTTTGCACAAAATGAGTGGGCATTTCTATTGGTGTCAACAGAGTAAGGCCTGACAAGAGAAAGTTCCATGGGAAACGGCCTTCCTCCCTTCCTGCTCGTTCAGAGGCAACGTTGCTCACACAGGTGTGCCACCTCCACCCAAGTCCTCGGCTGGGCTCCTGCCGCACTGCCCCCAAACATCTAAGAGTTGGCCTCCTGCACTCCCTAGTGCTTCATCTCAAAGAGCAGCACACACGGGATACACGTCACACCCGTGGGGATACTACCATCAAAGACGGTGACACCGAGCGTCAGTGAGCGTGTGGGGACACAGCACCCGGTGCACCGTCTTCGGGAAGGTAATACGTGATGCCGCTGTGGAAAACAGATGATGGTTCCTCAAAAACTTAAACATCAAGTCCCCATATGACCCAGCGAGTCCGCTCGTCAGTATACGCCCAAGAGAAATGAAAACACAGGTCCACACAAAAATGTGTGCATGCACGTCCAAGGCAGCACCATTCACAATCACCCAAAAGTGGAAACAACCCAAATGTCCATCGACGGTGAGATGGATAAACAAAATGTGGCCTGTCCCTACCGTGGGACATTATTCTACCGTAACCAGAATGAAGTCCTGACACATACACACTACAGCGTAGACGGACTCAAAACATTACACTCAGGGAAAGAAGCTGGTCACAAAAAAGTCACATACTGTAGGATCCCATTTATCTGAATGTCCCAAACAGGCAAACCCATAGAGACAGAAAGTGGATTAGTGGTTTCCAGGGGCTGGGGAGAGGGGGGATGGGCATTGACTGCTAAGGGGTATGGAACCTCTTTTGGGGGTGATGAAAATTTGCTAAGATTAGATGGTGGTGATGGTTCCACCACTCTATTCTCAATATACTAAAAACCACCAAATTGTGCCATTCAAAAGGGCTAAGTTTATGGTATGTGAGTTATATTTCAATAAAACTGATCTATACACGTCGTAAGCTGATCTATACACACATATACATGTTTACATTTACACAGCTGATTCTCATTATTCACAGATTCCGTATTTGCAGATTCGTCTACTTGCTAAAATGCATCTGCGAACCCAGACCGACCATCGCGGGGCTTCCTGTCACCCTGAATGTGCGCAGAGGGGAGGACACGCGGGTTCTGTGTCACGCACGGTCCCGGCTGCGGCTGAGTGAGAGACGCTCTGCCTTCTTGTTTTGGCTCAGACTGTTATCAAGCTTCCTTTTCGCAGCCTATTTAGTGTCATGTGTTTGGCATTTTGTGGGTTTTGCTGGTGATTCTCTGTGTAAAATGACCCCAGCCTGGAGCCGAAGCGTGTCTAGCGTTTCTGAGCACAAGAAGGCAGAGCGATGCGCCTGACAGAGGAAATGTGTGCTGGGTAAGCTTCCTCAGGCGTGAGTGACAGCGCTGCCGGCCGTGAGTGCAAAGTGAGTCAATGCTATATATTAAATTCCGGTCTTTAAACAGAAACACGTAAAGCAAGTTATGTGTTGATTGGCTGATGAAAAGGTAGTGACCAGAGCTGGCAGGAACCCAGCCGCCAAAGTTCGCTAGGAACACTGGGTCAGCGTTCTCAAAGACAGTGCTGATGGCACTTTGTAGAACTTTACACGGATAAAGAAAGTCGGCTGTGTATACATGGGTGCCACCTGCGTTCTCCTTTACCGGGAGGGCTCCCCAAATCTGACCTGAGCTATACCTGTGTGCACCCCACGGCCAAGCACGTGCTGAATGCCCACCCTTGGGAGGGCCCTGAGCCGGAGGAGTCTGATGGCAGCTGGAATAATCAGTCTTGAGGACACGCAGGTGGCCAGCTAATAAGGCCACCGGGAAACATGGGGCATGCGTGGTTCAGGTGTGACATGAACGTCGGGAGGGAGTGCCCTGAACGCTGGGCCAGTGTGGGACGTGGCTTTGCTTGGCGGAAGTAATAACCCACCGGACAGTCTGGTGGAACCCATTCTCTGGCTGGGCGCCTGTGTGTCTTTGCTTATTGGCAAACGTGCCTGTCCTGACCTGCGTTAACTTTGCAAGCCTCGGGCAGAGTCGCAGCTGAGGCTTGAAGAAACCCTTGTTGCAGGGCGCCGTGTCCTGCCATGCCATTGGGCTACGCACTGGTCACCAAGATGCTGTCCTTTGAAAATACAAAGTCCACGGAGGGCTTGATAATCAAAGGGCCGCTGAAAGTGACCGAAGCCAAACTTCCCTCTCTCTCTAGAGCACGTAACCCCAACCATGAAAGCATTTTTTTTTTTTTTTTCATGTGCCCATTCATCGGCAGGTATTCCTTGAACCCTGTGAGGGTTCAGGCTCTGGGGTCAGCGCTGTAGCCTTGGCCCCGAGAAAGCTGCTCTGTGGAAGGGGGCTGGGAACAGGGAGAAGCAGTTAGTTGTAGGGATAAGGGCAGAAAGCAAACAGAGGCACCAGGAAGAGAATGACAGTAGAAACCGGAAGACACGCTGAGGACCAGGCATAGACCTCGGCAGAGTCGGACGTGAGGGACAGAACCTCACCCAGTGATCCGCGTACCCCAGGTATAGGGCACCCCACGGGCACCAGGGAATGGGTCACTGCCGGAAGAGGAGAGGTGTTCGCGGAACTAGGAGGGGATGAGGGGTCCGCGGCGTGAGTACCCACAGGTGCTACGGCCCCAGCAGCAGAGTCAGCGCCTCGCTGGGGGTGGCGGGGGTCAGGGCAGGAGTTTCGGGAGGACAGCGTGGGGCCCTTCATCCCAGGCGGCCCCAGCTAGACTGGAAGTGGAACCAGCCCGTCCTACGTGTGGTGTGAGGGTTCCGTCGGGTACAGACACCTTGAAGCTGCAGGAAAGGCTTGCAGGAAAGTGAAAGGCGAAAGGATGACTTTTTGCCCAAACGTGGCCACAGCGGCATGAGAGTGCCCCTCCTCGGTGTCCCTGGCAGCTCCAGAACCGGCATATCTGTAAGACCCCTTCAGTTCTACACAAGCCCCCAGAGCTGGGCCCCGAGGTCCAGGCAGGAGCCCCGGACCTCCGTGAACAGAAGGGCTGGAAGAGCAAGAGTTTCCCAGGGGAAGCCATCTCTCCCAGAGGAGCCCTCTCACTGCCTCTCCAGCTCACACGGAAAGAGCTGCCCTGTGTGAATGCGGGCACTGAGGACAGGGGTGCCACGTGGCCAGGCCACTGCCAAAACCATTTGTCGACAGCCTATGATGTATTAGGAAACAAAGGCCCGTCATCCAGAGCTGCCCCGTCCAATGGGCTCACCATTTACATTGAAGACAATAAAGTGAAATCAGATGAAAACTTCAGAGCCTCAGCTGTACCGGCCACATTCTGCGACTCAGGGGCCACATGTGGTTCGTGGCTACCATCTTGGCCAGCGAGGTTCTAGACCACGTCCATCATCATATACAGTCCCCTTGCTCGAAGCCCCTGCCGCTGGGGTTACGCCTTCGAGGAGAAAGGACAGTGGATGCTCTGAGCCACGTGAGCGGGACACAAGGGAGAGAGGGACGTAGGGCTCGGGCACGAGGGGACGTGCCTCCTGCAGCTCAGGGGCTGGTCAGCAGCTCATGTGAACCCCCTTAAAGGACAGAAGATGCTCGATCACTTTACACTCACCCCCAAGCCTTGGAAGATGACCGGCTCCCCGAATCCTGCCCCACCTGCTGCTTTCCTCTCTTGGCTCCTCAGACCCCTGTAGGCCCCCTGGTGTGGGCTGGTGACATGGGAGCTGCTGGTGGACTTTGGATGCCGCTGAGCCGTGGTTCCCTCCTGGAGTGCTGGACCCTGGACTGGCTTCCGTCCTTGTCTCACCTCCTGGTCCACGTCGTCCTTTCCCTTCCTGCCTGGGCAGCCTGCCTCTGACGCCTTCTGTTCCCCGGCTGCCTGTCAGGGGTCCTAAGGGCAGGAGCCTGGCTCTGGTTTGATGCCGAGAGCCTTGGCCCCCGCTCTGATCCTTCCTGCCTGGCTGCCCTCACGCCACCCCCAGCCCTCAGAATCCCCCCCGCAACACACACACGGATAGGGCTCCCTGGGTCCAGGACACGGCCCCAGGCACTGGGACGGGCCGCGAGGAGGAGAGGGACACAGTCCCATAGAGCCTGGCGCCCACGAAGGCAGGGTGGGGGCTCCGTAAGGGCGAGGCCACCCCCTGGAGCACCGCCGCTGGGCAGGGAGTGGGTGACCCAGGTTGCTCAGAGTTCAAGGGCAGTTGTGCCCCTCAGTCCCACCTCCGCCCCACACACTGCTCTTCCCCTTCCGTCCGCTTAAAACGGTGCTTGAGCGGTATGTGAGAAGATTCTTCTTAAAAAAACACTGACCCTCCTTCCCAAGCGCTATCGTCTAATGCTCTGGCCCTTCTCCCCCTCAGGCCGCCTGTCGGCCTGCGGTCCCCGCACCCGGCCACCGTGAGCACGCAGCCCGCCCGCCTCTGCCCTCAGTCACCCTTTACGCATTCCTCTCACCCCTGCCTCCACCACAGGTTCCTCGGGGGCAAGGCCATGGCTTGAACGAGTCACCCCGTTTGCAAGGGCCACACTGGGCAGCGGGGGGCCACCCCCTTGGCTCCTCCGAGGTCCCTCTCGGACCATCAGAACCTGGGGCCCATCTGCGCGGGGCCCGATGGCATCTCAGTGGGGGCATCAGGCCGGAGCCTTGAGACCACCGGAGCTAGTCAGCTGGGCTGAGCGCTGTCCCCCGCCGACGCCGCAGGCCCGTGTTGACAAAGAACTGGAGGGAATGAGGCCAGGGGCTAGGATTCGCGCAGCCCGTTGTTCGGTATGGTTTGAAGAAGGCCCCCCATGCTTCCGGGGAGACCCCGAGCTCAGCATCACAGTGGGGCTGCCCGAGTCCCTCCTCACTCCCCACCCTCCGCTGCCCCCAGACGCGCTCCTGCCGCCCGGCCTTCCTGTGGGCCGAGGGTCACGCTCCAGTTACCCCAGGTCCCTGCAACCACTGTCGCCCTTGGGAGAGACAGGAACTTCTCCATCGAGGAGGGTGAGTTACTCTCCCCTGGGGCTGAATGAGTGGTGCCTTCAGCCTACAGAATTTTGGAAGAATTCGGAGAAAAAAGAGCCCAACGCCCAGAAACCCAGACTAAACAAAGCCTCCAGTGGGCGAGCTGCGGTGCCGGCCTGGGAGCCGCCGCGTGGAGGCTGGGGCCGCTGGGTTCCAGGCGGGGCGGTGCCCCGGCCCCAGAGGTGAGGGTGAAGGGGCCCTTTGTTCCTCGGGCACACGTGCAGGGCTACCTCTAATGAGAGTGGGAGCTGCACACCTGCATCAAAGGATGCCCCCTTCCCCTCCCCCACGGTGACCACGCTCCCGGGGGTCTGAGCAGGGGGCACTGGGGGTCAGCGAGGGTCCCAGATTCGAGCGTGCTCTCCATGAGCCCCTCACGGGAAGTCAGAGGCACCGGTGATGCGAGGAGCCCGAGGGGAGCTTGCCACCCTTTCTGGTCCCTGTGATGCCCTCCTCCCTGCTCTCAGAGCAGCTGCCCTCGTGGGGAGAGGGGAGCAGAGGCCAGAAGGCATCAGGCCCTCTTGCCCGCTGTCCCACGTTCATCCTGGGTACTATCTTAGAGGTGTCTTACCCACAGCTGTCAGGCCTGTCCTTCTACACTGGGGCCCAGGCCTCCCGCATCAGTGGCTCCATAGAGGCAATGACAGCGGACACAGGGCTTCCGGTGGGGTCGGCCAGAGCTGGGGTCCCTAGAGAGGCAGCTTCCTAAAGGCCAGTCCCCGCCCCACGGGCAAGAAAGTGCCTCAGATAAGCCCAGCAACACCACTGAGGTCAGAGCAGGAGGGCTGGGCACTGACCCCATGGGCTTAATTGGCTGTTTGGGGACAACCCAGAGGCCTCTGGGGGCCCTGTCCATCGTGATCCTGCAGGCAAGCTGGGAGGGAAAGCCCTGGGTTGTAGGGTGGAGACCTCTGGGCGTCTTCTGAACCTGCCGAAGGCGGAGCAGAGATGGAGATGGAGAGAAGGCCCAGTCTGCCACCTGCTTCCTCCACATGGAAGCAGCCCCTCAGGGGCCTCGTGGACAAGGCCTGGGGGCGTACAGCCCTCTCCATCCTGGGACACCCCACATCACAGTGCCTCTGAGCCAGGGTCTGCCCCGAAACGGAAGCTCTTTCCACCTGCAGTGCTTCACCTGTTTACCTGGATCTCGTCACCTGCTGCCTCCCTCAGGTGGGCACACAGGTGGGGTGCCTGGGCCCGAGGGAAGCAGGGAAATGGTCCAGCCATGGCTCTTGTAGGGAAGCCAGAAGCCCACACCCTATCACAGGAGCACGCGTACACGTGCGCGCACACACACACACACACACACGCGCACACTTTCTGAGCACCTGCTTGGAGCTGTGGGTGGTGCCCTTCAGAGACTCCAGCACCTGCAGGGCCAACGTTAACCGGGAGATGATGCGAAACCCACTAGAGACGAGCAACGGCCGTACTAACTCCTCACCGCCCAGTGACCGCGGAGCGCCCCGCACAGACGGCGCGCAGGATTCTTCCATAAATCCTGTTCAACAAGCTCTTCACAATGAAACACCCTACTATTAGCCCAGACAACCACTTACTCAAAACAAATACTAGTCATGAGCTGAGCGCAAACGCGGTCCCCAATGATCACCGGTTCCTGGCCTGGGCACTTCAATCTCTCTATTTATGAAACAATAATGGAATTCTATTTAACGGCATGGCGCCCGGGTTCGCCGCCTCTGATGAGTTTGCATTCCAACTTTGCCCCTGGCGATCAGCTCCTTCCTATTACCGCCTCGTCCTGCTTCACAGATGGATGAATCACCGCTCAGATAGCAATACAACCTTTACCCACGTATTATTATCAAAACCAGGGTCCATGGCGATTTTCAAAGGTTTCATTCCGACACAGCGGATGGGCTGGGGATGGAGATGCAAATGCGGCCCTGATTACCATACCCCTGTCCCCAGAAGCTGGCGGTGTGACTCTGGGCTTCTGGGCAGCGAGGGAGCCACCCGGGACACCTGGCTTTCTGGAGTGCTTGGCTGAGGCCTCTCCCTCCCTGGATGGGACCCTTCCCTCCCCCTCCAGTGAATGTTGGAAGGTGCCAGTGGTTCATCCAAATGCCTCTGGGCCCTGGCCCCATGTCAGGCATTAGGGTGGGATAGGGGGTCGATGGGATCTGGTCCCCATCTTCGTGGGGTCACCGGTTCTTGTGAAAACCCAGGCATTAGATCATCCCCTGTGCTGGTAATTAACTGCAGAAAGACAAAGTCCAAGTTCATGAGACAGAGCTGAACGCTTCCATTTGGGACAATTTAAGCGAGGTGGGCTGGAACCCTCCACGCCTCCCTTGTAGCGCTCACCACCCCTTCAGCGACCTGGTCCGCTGGGCAGCCTGAAGATACTCAGTGTGCTGGTGGAGCATGTCAGCCGGGGCTGCATCTTTGCCTCTGCACAGATGCCCGGACACCTGTCTCTGGGGGTCGCCCCGGCCCCGCGGGAAGCCTGGCAGCCTTGTTCCCGCCTCATCTTTCTTTTAGGGGAGCAGGCAGCTTGTTTCCCTTTCCTTTCTCTCTCAACTCCACCCCCCGCCCCCTTCTTATCTCCCACCAGACCGCGCGGTCAAGGGTGAAGGTTACGTGTGTGCTACTCGCCAAGAGAGCTCTTTTCAACACTCGGGGAAGCAGATAGCAGTGCAGCCCGGGCGGACTCAACTTGCTCAAGTGCTGTTTATCTTTTCGTGCCCTCTGCTTCCCGCGGGTGGAGACTCTGCAGGCCGGGGTGGAGGATCAAAGGCTCCCCGGATGTAGCTGGACGCGGCTTTGATTCACAGGGGCTAAAAATGCACGGGTTTAGAAAGGCCAGTCACCCCCATCACCTCCTCGCCTGCTCAGTCTGGCTCTGCGGGGCAATAATGTGGGTGTTGATTAACAGGCCTAAAGCCCGGCCACAAGATTCCTTCTGGCACTGCCCTTGGACAGAACAACTCCGCATGTTTTCCCCTCAATAAATCTATCATGTGTGGAAGGTCATTAGCACGACCTTGAAAGGCAAGTGTCCCGCCAAGACCTCTTCAGCCCAAAGACTCTGGTCTCCAAACCGGCCTTTCTGGAATGATCATGTGCCTTCTCGCTGGGCTCCCGCTGCCGTGTCCAGCTTTGGGCCTCCCAGGATCCCCTGTGCCGGCCAAGGAGGGGGATATGGGCCCAGGAGGAGCACCAGGGGCGTCCCGGCTGGGTGCCCGGCAGCGGGAGGTCTCTGTTACCTTCCCACAGGGAAGAACCTGGGAGAGCAGGGGTTGGAACTGGGCTTGTTCTCTGTATCCCACCCGCGGGGTCTCATCCTGGAATCTGGATCACCCGCAGGGCTGATTCACAGCACCAGCTGCACCCCGGGCCCCCCTCAGCGGGTCTGGGCTGGACCCCGAGAACCTGCCTTTCTAACAAGGTCTCAGGTGATGCTGAGAGCTACAGGCTCCATGTACCACACGTGTGGCACTTATTTGGAACTTATTTAAAACGGGCACTGATTCAATAGATCGGCAGTAGGTGGCTGGGGAGGTCCTGTCCCATGCTGTCCGGTGGTCAGTTTGCATGAGGAAATGGGGCACCAAGGGAAAGCCTGTGACCCACGGGCTGGGATAAGCACAAAAGCGCACGATATCGACTGGACATCCCCCGGGGGCCTGAAGCCATCCTTTTACCTCCTTTAACCTGCACAGGTTCCCCAGGTGTAGATGAAGAAACTGACGCTCAGGGAAGTGGGGCCCCCGAGGGGTCAGCAGTGGGCTGGCGCCGCGTCCGGGTGAGCGTGACTCAGGGCCTCTCCAGGGCCCCGTGTGGCATTTGGTTGGCCCTTCCATGGGGACCCCTGACTACTAGGGCTATTTCCACCCAGGCCGTCCTCCACTCTGGGACGCTGTGTTATCACTGCCCCAAAAGGAGGCTGCGTGGGTCGCGTCGTGCTGCAGACCTGCTTCCTCCACGCCTGCCTTGCGACACCCCGCGAGGTCCCCGCGCTTGCCGAGTGTCCCTCCTGCCCGTCTCCGCGTGGCTGGGGATGGGGACGGCCTCTCCCAGGCCCTGGAGTCAAGAGGCCAGGCTGCTCCTGTCACACCGTGGGACAGTTAATAAGGCCCCTGATGAAGGATGGGGACCCGTTTCTGCACCACTAATTTCCGTAACTATCGCTCTTTGAAAGACAGCTTGGGGCCTGGGCGCTCTCGGCCCTTCCAGACAGAGCTGTATTATGTGGCCAAGTTCAGGTTTCGTATCCCGTTTCAGGGGTCTAATGGGGCTGCCTCGGAGAACGTTGCAACGTGTTGCGATGCACGGCCGCCGCCTTGAGTTTCTTCCTCTGCTGAGCGTCCCCCTGGAGCCCAGTTCTCTCCTGGGCGGTGGGGATGGCGCTCCCTCCCGGGCACGGAGCCGACTCGGGCCAGCGTTCGGGGAAAGCTGCGGGATCACCCCAGACGGGTCCCCACCGCCGGAGGGGCTGCCAGACTGGCTGGGTCCAGGCCCGGAACGGTGTGACGGGCACGAGGGACGGAGGGACGGGCACGAGGGACGGAGGGACGGAGGGACGGGCAGCGTCACCTTTGGGATAACGGGTTCCGGCCGTCAGTGTTTCATCCTGGCCCCGTGGGAGCCGAGCATGTCCCAGCTCTCTGTGCCTTGGTTTCCTCATCCGAGAAATGGGGATGCCCATCGTGAGGAAGAAAGGGGTGACACATATGTGCAGGGGCCTCAGGGTCTGCAGGGCTGGCAGGCATGCTCTTCTATTAATCGTTCCCATTTTCTACTCCCAGATGCCAGGACCCTGCACTCTCGGGGACCCTGCCCAGGAGTTGCAGGGGTGACACTCAGGAGCCCAGTGTCCTGGTCAGTGTCGTCAGGATGCTGACTGTCGGCTCCGGGGACAGGCCTCCCTCACACCCAGCCCAGCGCCGCGTGGATGGGGCGGGGTGGGTTCCAGAAGTACTGGACACAGAGATGGCCTGGGGGCCAGGGGCCAGGCGTCAGGGCCGGGTCCTGTGAGCTTGTGAACAAGCGTCTGCTAGGCACCTGCACGGCGGGAGCACGGGTTTTGGCCACTTCACCTGCCGCGTGGGATCTGTCCCATCCTCCAGACTCCTACAGCCGGGCCTGGGGCTGACTGTCCAGGCTGGGTCTCCTCGGGGTCTGTCTGCCTGCAGCAGCCTTGTCGTCGCTGCTGGGTCCCCAGATTGTGGGGGCTTGTAGACCTGCAGGTTCCCCACTGACCCCCCTCCCCCCACACACAAAGTGTGTAGGACGCAGTGTGTCTGGTGCATGCCCCTGTGTCCTGAGACCACACGTCCAGTAGGCTGGCTCCTCCCCACCTGTGGTCCCCAGTTCTTCTCCCAGGGGTGATGGAGTCCAGGCCGAGGGACAGCTCAGTGCCCTGCCACAAGGCCCTGAAAAGAGGTGGCCCCAGGGGTAGTGTGCCAGCTCTCCCCCGTCAGGCCCTCCCCACTTTGGAATTGCAAAATACCAAATCTGCTGGGCAGTGGCCAAAAGCAGGAAGAGAACACCTGTCTCCCCCCTGTGGCATCGGCTGAGAAGGGGCGTCCTGGACCCTGCCCGCCAGCCCGGCCCCTGCCCCTTTCCTACAACACGGGCCCCGGGCAGGGAGACGGGGAAGGCTGACCGGGCTCCTGAAGGGGGAGGCTCCCAACGGGCCAGGACTTGGGGGGTCTCTCATCCACACGCGGAGACTCAATCACTAAACGCCCTGCAGCACCAGCTGCAGGAGCCCAAGGGGACCCAGAGACGGTAGGTAGGCGGCTCAGTCCCACGTCACTATGGCCACTGCTGAGCTGCAGAGGCGGCACCTGCTCCGGGCCCTGGCTGGGCTCAGCCCCAACCCCGGTGCTTGAGGCTGTGACCTGGACTTCCCAGGGAGGACCCTGGGTTCAGAAAGCAGACGGGGAGCGGGGGGCACTTTCCTGGCGGTCCAGTGGTTAAGACTCTGTGCTTCCACTGCAGGGGGCGAGGGTTCCATCCTTATCCGGGGAACTAAGATCCCACATGCTGCACGGAGCGGCCAAAGAAAAAAAACAGAGAAAAGTGTTGGTCAGAAAGCAGACAGGGGACCCCCGAGGTGGGCTTTCCCTGCTAACAGGGGGAGCAGGGTCTGGAGGACGCCTTCTCCTGGAAGCCAGTACGGAGGTGAAGAGCAGAAAAAGGAGTAGAAAGGGGGTCCGAGCTGCCCCTCAGCCCCGCCCCAGCGCGGGAGGTCCTGGGGACCTGCTGGAAGCTGACCCCGGCTCTCTGCTCACGGCACTGGACTGGGGGCCTGCGGGTCACAGGTCAGTCCTGGACAGCCAATCCCCCGAAATGCCAGAAAGTTCACCATGTTCTTCCTGAGGTGAGGACCGGCTGGTTCCCCAGGGATTCAGGCCATCGTGGCCCAGAGTGGACACTAGGGACCTTCCAGGCAGCCTGCTGGCCGTGAAGGCTTTGCCTCTCTGCCCGTGTGGCTCCGTACAGCCCTGGGCAGACGGCTTTGAGCTCTAGCCCTTTCCGCTTGCTAGCAGGCCAGCCGGCAGCCCTTTGTTTCCCTCTCCGGAGCGGGGCCTCACAAGAGCGAACATCCAGCACACAAGACGGCGCCAACACGGAAGCGGATCAGACAGCATCCCTGGCATCGTCGCCGGCACAGGAGGAACTGGGGGTGTGGAGGTGTGCGCACACGCTGGAGATCCCCAGGCCCTGCGGCAGACGCAATGCCCAGAACCCTCCGACGGGAGCCCGGGGGGCCCAGAGGGTCGGCCGGCACAGAGCAGGCGAGGATGCCCACCAAGAGGAAGGAGGGGAGCAGCAGGGGCTGCTGGGAAACTGGCACCCCTCTCTGGAATGTTCCGGAAGGCTCATGTGTCACCAACCCCGGTCTCTCTTCCGTAGGGGGACGCCACTGCCGGGCCTGCGGGTGGGGTGGGGTGAGGTCGGGCCATCGCGGGGTGGACAGCAGATCCTGCCCCTGAACCCGCACACACTGCCCGCTTTATCAACACGTGCTTTTCATTACTCACAGGACGGAGGGTATTTTGGTGTCTGTACCCACTTGATTCAATTACGGGGACCACGGTGAGGGATATTCCCTGCAGGGGACCTGGCGAACGCTCCAGTGCCCGCGGACGGGGAGGGGGGCCGGCAGCAGGGGAGGCGTGGGGAGAACGCTGACTCCGTTCCTTCCGAACTCCTGTAATTGACTTTTTAAAAAATGACATTAGCATTTAAATGGTCCCATCGTTACGAGGGTGAAGGTTCACTGGAATATGATCAATTTATTGAGCTCTTCAAATGTTCTGTGATATTTATTTTCGGATGTGTCACGCCGCAGGGCCTTTCCACCCGCTCTTTGATGAGGCTCCGAGTCCGCACAGAGAGGCTGCCAAGTCCGCCTGCAGGGGGTCTGAGCTCCTCCCGCCGAGGTGTGCCTGCCTTGCACCCCTCCCCGTGTCTGGGGGGCACCATGCTCTAGCGGTCAGCTGCCCGGCCCACCTCCCCTGCCCCACTGCCCACGCGCCAGCTGCCCTGGGAGCACCGAGGAGGGAGGTCGGGTGCCCCCGGGCTTGGGGCCGTGACACACCAGATGCGGACATGGGGTGGGCGGAGGACAGAGCCCTGTCCTACCCTGGGGGCTAGAGCCCTGCCCGAGCCCGGGGCCGCTGCTGGAGCCGAGATTTCTGCCCAGAGCTTTGTGAGTGGGGATCAGACACCAGCTGCAGGAGGGTCGCTTTGTGGCCTGGGAATGTTTTGCCAGAATTACAGGGATCAGGTGAAAATGTAAAATGACCTAAAGGAGAGCCCGCGGAACAATGGGACGCAGGCAGGAGGGCAGAGCAGCTTTCCCAGAGACACCTGGACAGGTCATCAGAACGTCCAGGTGGCCAGCTGGAGGGGAGAGGCGCTTGCCCTCTGTGGGGTTGGGGCCAGGGGAACAGGTGCCCTGAGCCAGACTTGGCTGGATGGCTGCAGTTCACACACCCACATCCTGGGCTCCCCAAGCTGTCCTGGGGGCCCTGAAAAACCTCCCCAGGACATGCTCTGGGCTGGCCAGAGCTTGGGGGGAACCAGAGCGCCAGCTGGCCTCCCTCCCACGCCGTCCAAGGTACCCTCCGCTCCCGAGGCTCCGAGCTCTGCATGTAAGGACTGCGCTGGCTGGAGGAACCTGCCAGCATCCGCCTCCCAAAGCCCAGGGTGTCTCTGCAGGAGCACATCGCTCTGGGGCTCATGGCAGGGAAGGGGCCACGTGCCACCCGGGCACACTGGGCTTCCTTCAGAGGCTGCAGACTGCACTGCATATGCCAAGTCCGCTTTGGTCCTTTCCTCGCTTTGCCCTTGGCCCTGGGCAGGACACTGCATCTCCGTGGCTCACGTGTGATCTCTGAAGTTCTCTAGATAAAAGGTCCTTTCAAGGAGCTGAGTAGAAGCCCAGCTGCCGGCATGGAATCCTCCCGCCCTGGCCCAAGGCGGACCATCAGTGTCCCATCATAAGGCCACGAACTTGGTCTAAAGACCATGGTCTGTGTCAAGACTGCGTCCCCATTCTCCCAGGGTGAGGGTCTCTCTGGGGAACCCAAGCTGTCCCAACTGCTTGACACCAGAAGAGGACAGGGACCCACATGCCAACAGACACAGCACCTGACAACAATCCCAGCAGCCTCTCCAGGGCTCCGGGGGGTCGGCTGGGGTGGGTGGGTGGGATCTACTCTCTGGGCTGGGTTACACGCCCCCATCGCCGAGGCTGTGTCCGTCCTCCGCAAATTGATTCCCAAGCGTGTGACTCGTAAGATCTCAGCCGACAGCATTGATCCCACGTGCCTTGGCAATGCTTCCAGGGCTGTTACAAATCTAAACAGTTTGAGTTGTGTGGAACCCGATTTTGTCAGCCCAGGGCCCCGTGCTGGTGTGGCCCGGAGGTTAGCGGGACCGGAGCAGTTTGGAAACGAGGTTCAGGCTGCTCAGAGGCTCCCACGGATGCAGAGCTTGTCTGACAAGGTCTTGACATCCCTGGAACCTGGAAGGCCTCCCACGGTCTCTCCAGAACCCAATCCAATATTTCAGGAGAGCGTCGTTGTCACGAGCACAGGTTGGTCCGTGACTGCGTAGCTCCCCTCCCCTCCCCGGCCCCCAGCCAATCTGCACCTTCCATGCTGTCCTGCCGCTGGGGGACCTTGGTGCCCCCCACCCTCGGGAGGAGCCTTCGCTGTGAATCCCGCCCTGGCAAACAGCCCTCCACCTCCGGAGCCCTCAGGGCCCCTGTGCTGCCCACACGGCTCGTCTGCCCAGTGAGGCCCACGTGTGGGGCTGGCATCCACTTGTCCAGCCAGGAAAACCAGACCGACGCTCCAGGTCATAACCGTCCCTGCAGTGAGTCACTAGAACGATAAACAAATTGCTTCGGAGGAAAAAAAATATCATCCGTTTGCCTCCAGGTGGAAAACTGACATTTTAGAAACCAAAAAAAAAAAAAACCCCAAAACCCTCCATAAAGCGTCTAAAGATGCTTATTGAATATGATGTCTGAACACACAAAGGCAGTTTCGAACCTGGAGAGGAAACGTTGTCTCCCCAAGCTGGACAGGAAAGCCTTATGGGCTGTTTGTTCTGTCCCTGCTCTGCTACTGTGCCACCACGGAAGAGCCTGAGGGCCCCAGCCCCACAAAATGCTGCGCCGAGAGACGTGAGGGTAAGCCCGCTCTGGGAGGCGTGCCCCCATCTCTGCCGCTTCCAGAGCTTTCTGAAGCGCTTTTGCTCTAGACAGGATTCCAGGCCACTGGGAAACCAGTTCATCATTTTGGCCGTATCTTCAATTGCTTTTCTACGAAAACTGACTTAACAGAAGGTCCATATGCCTCTCCCTCCTTCCCCTCCCCAGGTAAACACAATCATTTAAAAGCTCTGAAAAACACTCATGCTGCAAGAACCACACGGTTTATATTAAAAGTCAGATGGGAGCTGGAAAAGCTTGACTCTTTATTTTAAAGGTTCCCCAAAGGCAGATCACGTCTGGGGAAGCCGGGGCATTTGATGCTGGTTTGCAAAGGCTTTCGGGGCTGCCGGGCTTTGGAGACAAGACGTCCCCCAAGCCGGCGATAGAGGGCGCCTTCACCCCAGCGGCTGGCAGCCTGGTAGCAGCCCCGGCCCCTGCGGGCCTGGGCCCGGGCTGCAAGAGGACCACCCCTCGGGTCCCCCCAGGCCGCCTGCTGCCTGCCACACGGAGCAACTGGGTCCCACCTGCCGGGCCCTGCGAGCTTGGGGTCTTGAGATGCTCCTGCACCCCCAGGCAGGGAGCTGGGTTCTCACCCGAGTGTCACCCCTCAGAACTTGAGTTGTGTGCCCCCTGCCCTGGCACCTCCCTGGCGGGGAAGTCCCCCTGTGGCGGCATCTCGGGGCTAATGGGCACCCACGCCCGGACCACTGGGCCAGATTCCCCCAAAAATACGGTGTAGGGAAGGACAGAGGGAAGCCCACGCGTGCTGATAAGGTTCTCCCCTCCACCTGGTCCCCCAGGGCTTCACCTTTTCTCTAGCAGAGAATGTTACAAAGACCTGGGCTATGCTCACTGAGAGATGACCCAATATCAAGGGGAATGCAGGAGAAAATAAAGGGAAATCGCCGCCACAAGCTGCCCTGATAGGACCTCGACCCTAACCCGGGCCTTGGGGGAAAGATGCCCCCATCTCGGCGTACCCCGGCCCCTCCCATGCTTCAGACAAATAAAATGTGGCCTGGGGGGACACCAGGGGCGGTCAGTTCACCTGGGGAGGGAATGAATCCAGGTTTACCAAGAATTACACACGCAGCAACTCAAGCCGTAATAACCAAGCTTTCAATCGGCAGACTTCCCAGCCCCACGTGGACACAGGCCGCTGGCTTTCTCTGCAGGTGTTTTCCAGACACAAGACCGGGCTCCAGGGGGACCTCGGTGACCTTTACTCCTAAGACCCTCCCCCATCTCGTAGGAGGCGACCTTCCTCCTCGAGGGTGGACAGCCTGCCGTGGTTGCTGGGAGGGGCAGGGCCGAGGGAGGGGCCTCCCGAAACAGAGGCCCTGGCAGAGCCGGCCCCGCCGACAAGGCATCCCAGGGTCCAGGGTCCCCCAGACTACCAGGGGTGCCAGTCACCAGCCTGAGCGCCAGAGCTGGGGGCCAGGTCTCTGGGTCAAGGAGCTGGGAGCCTCTGCCTGGCTCACAGACAGCACCCCCCAGCCTGCGTCCCCAGGGGAAGTGCCAGAGCCTGGCACTTACCGACCTCTCCATGGAAATGTCTGCGTGCCAAAGCCAGCCCCAAACACATTCCTCATCTAGAACATTCTGAGAATACACGGAGCAGCCTGTTTATAGGTAGGAGAGGAGAGCCAAGTTGGATACTAGTTTCAGATGCTTTCCGTTTGCAAGTCCAAAGGGGCTTCCTTGGTAAAAGAGAGAGTGGGTGGTTCCACGCCAGGGGCTGGGCCTGGCACCTGGGCAAATGTGGGGTTGATGAATGCACGTGAGGAAGTGATGGTTAGAAAATGGGGCCCTCTGCTGAAGGCCACCTCCGAGGACCTCTGGCCGCACAGAAGGCCTAAAAGATGCGTAAACCCCCTGGGAGGTTCAGGCCTGCATCTCAAGGGACCTTCGGAGCCCCTGAAAATGTTCTGCCACAGAACTTGCACCAGCATCACGTTCCCAGGGTACCCAACCTGCTCCTGGCCCTGTGAATTCATTCAGAAAGTATCCACTGCACACCTACTATGTTCGGGCTGGGCTCTGGGGGCCTGGAACTAGCAGTGACAGAAAAAGATTCTGCCGTCAGAGCCACGTCTGAATCACCAGGCTCTCGGGGGACCCTGCACATGCCACGGCTCTGGGTTCGTGGCTGACTTGGCCGCAGTCTGAGACACGTCGTCTATACCGGCAGGTCCCACAGGCGTGTCCTCAGGTGGAGACGGAGGGGAACCAGCAGGACAGAACGGCAAAATTCACAGTTAAAGAGAACACCTGGGTACCTGGCAGCACCGTTCTGGTGACCGGATGCCAAACATGCCCGATTCTGCATCCAGTGCCCCGGGCTGTACATCAGCCTCACTGTACCTCCTCGGCCGCCCGGGAGGCTGATGGCATTGTCCCCGCTTCACAGACGCGTGACTTAGACTTGGAGAGTTTGGGGACTTGCCCAGTGTAGAGCTGCTAGCATGGGAAGAGCTGGGAAGGTGTGTGGCAGTGTCCCCCGCCCCCCCACCTCCCGGCCAGAGCCAGCCTCCCTGCTCTGCTCCTGGAATTTCGGAAGGAACCACCTCGGTGACTTCAATTGCACCTCAAAATCCTCCCCTTTGTTTCCAAGTGATTCATCCAAATTCTGCCTGAGTCCCTGAGAGATTTTCCTTCCCTCCCGGCGTGCCGAGGGAACCCGGCCCTGGTTCCTCCTGGACTTCTGGTTCTAAGAGTGAGCAGGTGACCCCAGGGAAGGCCGTCCACCCTGCTTCCTACTCGCCCCAGGAACTGGTCCTGCCCAAGCTTCCTTGTTCTTAGTATTGATTTTTTTTCAAAGCTAAACGCTTGCTTCAGACCTCAGCAAAGGTTTTAGTTGGCGCCAGTGAGTACAGAAGGAACAGCCCTTGGTGGGAGTTGGGGAGCGGCTGCACCTGCACCCCATCACGTCAAGACAGAGGGGGTGATGGGAGCCCTGAGGTCCTAACGTGGATGCTCCCAGATGTGGGGCTGGACACTGGGGGGCCGCGGGGAGGGGTGGAGACTGAGAGAAAACCACTTCCTCTGCGCGCAAGAGATGAGACTGCCACAGAGCCCTTCCCACCCTCCCAGGTCCACCTGCCCAGGTGAGACGGCGGTCCCTGAGTGATAAGTGACATCCTCTGAGAAGGTCATCGGTCTAGCTGGCTGTCCAGTGATGCTACACCATCACCCCCGACAGCCATTGCAGAACCTAAAATGCAAGAGCACTAAAGCCATAGGGCAATATCCCATGGCAATACCCCAGGGTAAGTGGAAGAGGCGAAGGTCTGAGGTTGATCTCGGCTGTGAGTATGCAGACTTGATAAGTACGTGTGTACACGCCTGCACCGCCCTTGGCCACACATGCACACGCAAACACCTGTGCGCACAGGTAGGCACGCACCTGACCATGGACACACATTCAGCTACTGCCGGCGGCCGCTCACTGGCTTAGTGCTGACAGTGAAATTGAGTTTCTCTTCCTAGGGCTTGGGTGTTTGTCTTTATAGATTAGCAGAGGAATCATGGGTAGTTTTGATTTTCTTATTTAAACGATCTTTGTGTTTTTCCCCTGCTTGCTTCACAAAGCATATATGTTATTATCATGATTGGGAGATAAGTCAATACTCCTTTTAAGAGATTCGGGATTCCACAAGGTTTTGTCCTAACGGGGCTCATGCTTTCCCGGTGACGTAATGGAGAAAACATCCAACCCCCTCGGTGGTGGGCGCCTGGTGGTTCTGCGCTGGCTGGCCGTCTGGGTGACACTGCTCAGGGGACGTGCTAGGCACGGGCTGGCTTCCCTGGCACCTCCCCTGGTGGTCCCCAGCCTGACCTTAGCTCCAGGCCACGGATGGGCCTTTGGGCGGGCTTCCCTCTGTGGGAGCCTGGGCAGAGGACGGGGCAGAGCCCCCTGTGTCCTGCCCTCCCTCCTTGTTCCTGTCCCCCTCTCTCTGCCCATCCCTTCACTCTGCCCTCCCGGGCCTCCTGCAGGACCCACCTCCCCAGCTGCCCCATTTCCTCAGCCGGAAGGGCCCAGCCGGCAGACTTCAGGCCTCTTTCTCAGAAGTCCTTACTTTCCACTGTCTTTTCTCTCCGCTGGCCATAGACAGAGCTCCGGCCAGGGCAGGTCAGAAGAAAGCCAGCCCAGGGCAGGGGTTCAGGTGCGGGAGCCGCTCCTCCGGGCCTGCCTGCACCGTCACTGGGGCGGGCGGCCGAGACCCGTCCAGCTCGGGCCCTCTGAACGCCCTGCCCTTCACCTCTCTCTATAAGGGTCTGACACCAGGGCATTTACCCCCATTCCAGCTGTGCCCTGGGCCTGGCATCAGGCTGCGCTAATCCCTGCTCCGGTCACCTTGCACCTGCCGGACAGAGGGCCCTGCCCTGCCGCTTGGACCCAGGTCGAGACACCGCCGGCCCTTCTGGGCGGACAAGCAGGGCTGTGGGGCCGCGGTGACCGCAGGCCCTTGGGCAGGAAGGTTCCCACCACAGCCTCCCCATCCCCACGCTTCAGGGGCCCAGAGCCGCTCTGGTGGCCACGCGTGCAGCTTCCACACCTGCTTTCTTTGCAAAGACAGCACAGAGGGAATGCACAGCCCGGCCCTGACAGCAGCGAGAGGCTGAGGAAGACACACAGAAAGCACACTGTATGCCCAGGTCTCCCCAAGACCAGCTGCAGCGCTGACAGCTGGGGCGGGAAATACAGGGGCGGGGCTGGAGAGCCTGTGGGGGGCTTTGAACAGTTCCCGCCCGGGGGCTTTGGGGAGCCTGGCCATCGGGAGATGGGGGTGCCTGGGTGGTTTGTGCTGTGGGTTTCTCCCTCCCCTCCTAGATCTCTGTTTTTAGACCAGCAGAGGTTTTCTGAATTGAGATGCATCTCCTGAAACACACCATTGGTCAACTGATTGATGCATTTGGAAAAGCTCCCGGGGGTCAGTATTCTACGGGTCGCTGAGGATGCAGACCTCAAGGGTAGGCCTTGCACTGAGATGCCCCCGGCAACATCCAGCCACAGCTCCACAGCCGGTGGTCCATCCACGGCTGCTGGGCGTCCTGGCTCACTGTGGTCACCGACGGGACCCCCAGGCTGTGGGCAGGTGTCTCGTGCCAGCACAGGGACGTCCCCGATGCGTCAAGCTTGCCGACCATTGTGCTCTGTGCGGTGCACGGCGGGGGCTTCCAAACGCCACCAGGGTTGCAGTGGTCAATTAAGTGCTGCTGCGGGGACGTCCTGTTTCGACATGAAATCACACTGGCCACCCGCGCTCTGCAGGCTGCTGCTGGGGTCCGACCTGCAGCAGGTCTTTATTTCGTCCCCCGTATGGCATCCAAACAGCAGGGGGCTTGCGGTGCTTGTCCTAAGAGGCAGCACCAGGCCATCCCTGGGAAAGGCCATCACGCTGGGAGGTGGTCCACGGGAGGGAGTAGGGTGTTGGGGGAGAGGCCTGGAAAGATTTTCTCTGCCACGGCAGGGAACGGGTCGAGGACCAGGCAAGGACCATGAGGACGGAGAGGCCGGCTATGCCGGGGCCTCGGGGCCCCTGGCTGGTGGGGGGGCGGGGGGCCGTGGTGACCAAGAGGAGCTCTCGATGTGAGCTAGGAAGCCCCCAGACACGGTTCCTGAGGTCCCCGGAGTCTGCATCCCCAAACGGCTGCTCTGGCCTCTCTCCTTTTTGGGTTACAGGACTCCCTGGCCTGACGGCAGCATCGGTTCACGTACAGCTCCCAGAGCATGGGGTTCACGATCTTAGGAGGGCGAGCGCCTGTGTGCCTGAGTGTGTGCACATGCGTGTGTGGAGGGACTCACCCCCCAGCTCCGGGGGTCTCCCGATATGCCCAGGCCCCAGTGTTGGAGACATTTGCACCCACCCCGTCCCTAGGCCAGCCAGAGGCGTCCCTTCACTGTGCTCCTTTGTCTCTGCAGACACGTCCAGGGAACAACATGCCTAGGAGAAGCCTGAGGGGGTGCTCTGCGGAGGGGGCGGGACCTGTGCAGGGCCCCCGGGGGTCCGTGCCGCTGATCTGCCCTCTGGTCTCCCAGCCGCCCTCCCAGGTGTGCAGGGCAGATGCCAGTGGCAGCTGGCCCAGGGCAGCCGACCCCGGGGATGGGGCACTGTCCCAACGTTCCGGCGGGTCCGATGGAAGGCAGACACATCCGTCTGGCCCACGCCACCCCGGCTGTGGGCCAGCCCCTCCTGAAGCCTGGTTCCTGTCTGTCTGCCGGCCGTCGTGTGCAGTGACCACAGGCAGCAGGTGACGAATGGCCGATGTCAAGGCCTGTCATGCCAACGGGGCCCGGAGGAAATGCGAGAGGCTCTCAGAATGGCTTTATGACCAACCTGTGGCCGCCGAGATGATCAATCACGTTGATCGGGGCAGGCAAACACGGGAGACGAGAGGCAGATGGCGGCCTGGAGGCCGGGGGTCAGTGCTGGGCGGGCAAGGGGCGGCCTGGGGAGGATGGCGTGTTGAATGCTGAACTTGAAGGCTGTGCAGGCCCCGTTGCCTCACGCTCGCTCCTTCCGTGACCAGGCTGGCCTCGGGGCCCTGGCAGGCGGCCCCGGGGGTGGAAAATGCCAGATCAGCACGGCGGAGGGATAGTTAGGGCGTGGGGGGCGGTTCCCTCCCCAGGGAGGAATCAGAACGCGGGGTGTTTCTCCGCGATGGCCTTGTTCACAGACCTGGAGCTGGCGGTGGAGACCAGGGCGGGGGGCCAAGCCACTGACCCCCCGGAGGAGGCCCTGCTGCTTCTCTGGGACCCAAGTCCTGAGCTACCTGAAGGCTGGGGGGCGGAGACAGCCCGGGGATAGACATCGCAGGAGTCGGGGCAGCTGGCCTTCCTGCCAAGGTGAGTCAGGGTTGCTGCCTCGTGTCTGCTTTGCACGGCCGGCTGTGCAAGGCCAGCTCCCTGCGCAGGGCCAGCTGCTGAGTTTCCAGATCCTAGCAGTTGCCCCCTTCCTGGACGGGTCCCCGAGAGCCCTGTGCAGGCGGGCGCTCCCTCCACCGAAGCGTGGTTTCTGGGCCGTCACGGGGGTGGCTGCTCTGGGCCCGGGGCTCCCATCGTGGGCGAGTGCGGAGAGCCCCTGGCTAGGAGCTTGAGGCCCGAGGCGGGTGGGAACGGGGGCCGCCACTCTCGCTGTCCAGGCCAGGATGAATCAGACCTTTCTTGGGGAAGTGCCTCCCGCTCAAGGACATTTTAGTCAGACATAATTGCTAGGAAAAATAAACCTGCCTTAACAGAAAACAGCTTTCCAGTTGTTTTTTTCCTCCTTGAAGCCTTTCAACTCCAGGTTTTGGCAAGTCCTGGCTGTGGGTAATTGTCAACACCGTGCAGTGTCCAGAGACCAAAACCAGGGGAACGGAAATGGCACCCGCAGCTGAGAGGGACCCGGGATGCGGCTCCGCAGGCACGCGTGTGCTCACGTGTGGGCACACACGCTCGCCGAGCACGCTGACCGCAGGCGAAGGGGAACTCTGTCTTGGCCACAGAGCAGGTGGCTCGGTGCGCCTTGGAGGCTCTGGTCCCGAGCAGCGAAGCTGGCGGGCCTCCCTGGGAGTGTCCGGAAGGGCCGCTATGGTGCGCAGGGCTCCCCCGGTTTGGGGTGGCTTCCTGGCTCTGCCTCCCTGTTCTCACGTCCCCCCCCCCGCCAGTGAAGGTCACCCAGAGTACGGGAGGAGCCCCAGCCGCATCCTTCCTCAAGGAAACTGGATGGAGCCCCCGAGGGACTTGGAAAGCGGGCAGGGCTGGTCCAGCCTTTGGTCCACAGCTGCGTCCCAAACTGTCCCCCCAAAAAGCCCTCCCAGTGGCAGGACGGGGTGATGGGGCCGTCGTCAGGAGCAGACAAGCCTACCGCTGGCACATGTGATGACCGCCGGTCTGTAACTGCCCCCCTGGACGGGCCCAGCTGGACCCTCCTCCTCCCTCCGTCTCTGTCATTCTTTAGGGGGCCTGCCAAAGGGGCACGGGGGCGATGGGGGGCCAGGAACAGGCAGCTGTGAGGAGGGGTGCGGGCCGGGGGCGGGGGGCCCGGGGGACAGGACGCCCATCACTTTGTCATCACTGACGTCCCTTGTTCATTTCCAGGAACTTGTTACAGGCGCCGTCAAGCCCACGGCTGACAGCCCGATGTTACTCACGTGGCTGGGTTCTGGAAAACGCAGGCTCATTTGCCAGGCAAAATTAATGAGAAGAGAAAGACTTTAACGAGATAATAATCTATGACTTCCACTGGGCCAGTCTCCCCGTGCGTCGAGGAGCATTTCATGTGAAACAATGCTGCACCCAAGGAAGCTGAGACGGGGCGCTGCTGGGTGGGTGGGCCCTCCCTGGCCCCCGGCCGGGATGTGCGGATCCCCGCACCAGAACACCCATTGCTAAATCTCAAGCCCAAAGGAGCAAATGCACAGCGTTTGTGTAAGTCCTGCACCCGAGCCCCGACCCAGGCCCAAGGCCCCTTCTCTTTCCTCCCTGCCCCCCAAAAACACAAAGGAGAAGAATGGAATGGAAAAGCCAGCAATGCAGCAGCAAAATAAACCTTTCCTAATGGCTACCAAACTTGCTGAGTGTCAGTTAGTTACTCTGTGCAGAGTCTGTAATAATCACGCAGCTCGGAGACAAGGCTGCTCTCTGGCAGGAGCCCCTGTGACAGGGCCTGGAAGGCAGGTGTTACTGTAATTAGCTATTGTTTGACTATGAAAAGTCAGGGCTGATTAAAGCCACTAAGCACAAGTGCACTATTTTGTTTCAAAGAATATTATGAACTGCACGCTGGGGCCCTTTCAGAGAGGGCCTCCCTTCCGCAGCCGGCAGTAATCAAACACGAAATCTGCATAAACCTTCAGGGTTTAATTCAAGCAGAGACCTTTCATTAGAAATATGTTACTTTATGAAATCTGGTCGCCAGCAAGGGGAGAAAAATGTGACTTCTTAAGAAGAGTGAATGGCACCTCTTTAGTGATTAACCCGAGATTAATGGAGGTCCCCACTGCTCGGCCTAAGTCCATTTTATTGCTAATTCATTTAGGTACCATTTCAGATATGCTTGACGAGAGTTACCTGCCAGGGCGACAGGTTTTGGCAAGCAAGGATAGCCATTACGGTCAAATCCCAAATACACTTTTTATTAAAGACGCTTTGAAAAGTGTCTTGTATTAGTCTCTTTTTTTCCCTTTCTTTTTGGGGGACTTTCTATTTAATGTACTCAATTAGTTAAAAATTCGGATCCTAATTCGTTAATCAGAGATGGATGTGACTGCTTCACTTTTAGCGGCTCCTTCCTTCCTTCCTTCCTTCCTCCCTCCCTCCCTCACTCCCTCCCTTCCTTCCTTCCTTCCCCAGCGCTGAGTCCATGGCGAGGGCGTTGCACTTGGGATACACACCACCACACATGTGCACACGCTCAGGCACACCCACCCATGTGCGCGTGAGTATACGGGGCACACGCACAGTCTGTCCACCCACACTCACGGACAAATGCCCCCCCATCCACACATGCACACACGTGCCCACACTTACCCACCACCCACACACATGCACACACACGTGCATGCACACACTCACACTTGAACACAGGGGGATCAGAGGGCTCTCAGGGCATCCTGGGTAGGATCACAGTAGAGGTGGAAGGGGGTGCCCCCACTCACCACTTCTGCCCCCAAAGCCCCCTCCCATGGCAGAGCATCCATTGTTCTTCTGGCCACTGGGACACCCGGGAGGCAGCCCCCACCCCTCTGTGAGTCCCTTTCTCCTGGTTCAGAAGAAACAAGGGATCAGATGGGTGTGAACAGGGTTAGGACCTGCTAAGCCATGCTGCCCCGCCCCCCACGTCCTGCCCTTGGACTCCTTTCTGCTTCTGGGGAGGGCGCTTTGCCCTGTCTTTCCATTCCAAAGGCATCCCCTCCCATGCAGGCCCTGGCTGTCCCTCTGGCAGCAGCGGACCCGGGCTACCTGCCCAGGCTCAGGCGATGGCCCGGCCTCTCCCTCCACCAAGGCACAATCTGACTCAAGGGACATCCCTGCCCTACTCCCAGGGGTTGGGGAGGGGGAGTCACAGCCTCAAGAAAGAGGGTGAATCAGTGTACCCGGGCTTCTCTCCTGCTCTAATCTCTTCCCCAGATTTGATTGGAGTCTTGGTTTATATCAAAAGGGAATTGAATAATACAGCAAAGAACATGGAACCACGGAAAACACTGCTGTCGACAATTGTTGACATTTTATCCTGTTTGCCTGGAGTCTTTCTTTTCCGTGGAAGAGACAGAGCTCCCCATGTAAGGGGGCGTCCTACTTTGGCTGGGACTCTTGGAGACCCGAGGGTTTGCCCAGTTCACGTGTCACCACGCCGTCCCTGGAGCTGGTCCCAGGGACCAACTAGGGTCTCCACACTCCGGGCCCCAGGCTGCTGGGGGAGTGGCCACAGGTTCATCACAGTGGTCCCCGCTTCCACATCCATCACCAGCACGTGGCTGCCTGACGTGGCGCCGGGGCCCTGCTGCCCCTCCCGTCACTCTGCCCCTCCCTGTGTCCCAGACGGGCGGCCTTCGCATATTCTGTTCCCCTCGAGAACACCCTTCCTGATGGTCTCTACTCCACCCTTTAGGTCCTGCCCAAGCCGTCCCCACCTGGAAGCTTCCGCAGCACTGCCCACACCTCCCTTCAAACGGCCTGGCTGCCCTTCTGCCCCCAGCACCGTGAACTCTGGCTCCGTCCACTAATTTAGGTGAACCCAGACCGAGGGCAGGGCCACATAGGCCACGCGGGTGCACAGAGACGTGGTCAGTGGACAAGCAGATGGATGGATGGATGCAAGGAGACCCCGCCCCACCTTGGACCCGATCCAGAGGCTGGGGCCACAAAGCTCATCCCAGGAACGCTGTGGGCCTCGCCTCCCAGCGCTGAGGGCACCCTGTGGACAGTAGGTCTGTCTCACACCATGTGTGGGGTCCCCTGGGTTGGCGGCGGGGGTCACTCTGTCCCTGCAGATCCAGTGAGGGGGACAAGGCATGGAGAAGGGACCCCCGACTCTCTCAGAGGAAAGGCAGGTCCTGGCCATGCCATCATGGCCTCGTGTTTGTGGGGCACTGGCTGTGTGCCCTGCTCAGTCCTCAGTGCAAGGCCAGGAGGGTGACGTGACACGACCCATGACCACAGTCCCCACTATTTGGCCGGCGAGACACCTGAGGCTTGAGGTGCCCACCCCCCTCCCAGGGCCCAGGCCTGGTCCCACTGTCCCTTCACGGGCACAGCTCACATGGCCACTGCCCCAGAGGGCATGGGGATGGGGCCATTCCTCACCCTTGGGGCTGGGGGCACAGGGCAGGGAGGAGGCCGTGGCCTTGCCCACCTGGTCCAGGCCTGGAACACTGGTCCCACACCCATGTTAAGGCAGCAGCCCCGGAGCCGGCTTAGTGCCTCCCAGAAACCCGGCATCACATCAAGAGCTTTTGAATCGCCCTCAACTAATGCACAACTAAGGACATGCAGCCGATACACCAGTTATTCTAAAATCCACACCTGTGTCCCAGGGGAAACATGACGATCGGTGGGCCACGGGGGGTTGAGCCCCCAGAGCTGGTGTGTCCTGAGCCCCTTCCAGGATCCCAGCCTTCCGCCAGCTCCCTGGGGGCCAGACCCCGCGTGGAAGGAGCAGCAGGTCCCAGGGGAGATCAACAGCTCGGGCTGCATGACGCCGGCTATGCACGCGCTCAGGGGAGAGCCCAGCACCTCGCCTGCTGAGGTTTTTATTCCTGAGTCCTGAGAACTGCCAACTGAAAATGCATCCAGCCCCTGATCAGAGACGGGGGTTGGGGGGACCCGAGATGCACAGGCTCCAGTTGCAGATACGAGCTGACGACGCGCTCCAGGGCCACGAAAACAGTCCCTGTAGAACCTGCCCTGAAGGAAACTGTGAGCCAGATACCCCAGGGCTGGAGCACTTCCTGGGCGCCGGCCGTCTCTGGAAGCTTCCAGAATCTGCCATCCTCCTGCAGCCCACAAGGGCACTGGGTCCCACCCTGACCAGCCCTGGTCAGACAGATGCCCCCGAAAGAGCAAACAGGCAAGCGGGGGCGCCTGAGTGGGAACTTGGTCTCCTTACAGGGGTCTCGGCTGTCACGTGGCGGGTTGGGGGGGGCGCGTCGAGGAGGTGATTGCCCAGCCCCTCCCACCTGCAGGTCAGGGAGTTGAGGGTGGGGTGTGTGTGGAGGGGGCAGAGAAGAGAAGGAGACGCCGTATGTCCGAAGGCAGGGACGGGCAGACCCAGGCCAAGGTGAAGCCAGGGTCACTTGGCCTCTGAAGCAGGCGCACCCTTTCCCTGCCACCCAGGCCCACCTCCAGCTGACCGTGACGGACGGCCTGGCCTCGCCCCGGAACCGGAGCTGAGAGACACGGCCCAGGTTCCGTGCAGTCCCAGAGGTTGGCTCCACCTGCTGGCCTCCGTCTCCGGCCGGTTCATTGGGTGGTAAGTTGATTTACGGCCACAGGCAGCTCTGAGGCCAAGGCTTCCTGGCAGCAGGGGCTGAGCCTGGCCCTGTCCCCGGCCGGCTGCAGGACCTGGGTGACCACAGCCTCTCGCTGGGCGGAGCTCCCAAGGGCTACCGTCTTGTTGTCATTCTTGGGTTTGGTTGGCAGTGACTTGCGAGTGAATTCTTGACCCCAAACTTTTGCCGTTTGCTGTTCTCCGAGGCCAGTCAACCATCAGGGAGTCCCCGCCTGCTGGCACCTCTAGGGTCCGTGACGACTACAGAAGAGCCCTCCCACCGGCGGGTAAGATGTGGGGGGCGTCCTCCATAATTTGGGGGGATGCTTTCGGCTCCTTCCTCTCAGATATCTGGCACAGGGGGATTGGGCTTTTGATTCTGACCTTGAGACTTCCAGGACCCCAGATGGGCCTGGCTGCCCAGCCACTGCCCTTAAAAATTAGAAGGACTTCCCCTGCACTGGCGGGGCTGATGGGGCACGTAGCAAGGCCACACTTCCCCGGGCCTGTCCACCAAGGCTCTCCACCACTGCCAGCTGCTCCGCTCCCCTGAGCCCGAAACCCGTACCTGTGTGTCTCTGTTCTCCCCCCCAAAAAAGCGAGAAACATGCCCAAGACCCCCATCTCTAAGACCCCCGTCTCCGAAGTGTCTAGCAGGGTCTGGTGGGCCTGCTTGCCAGGAAAGGCTCCTAGTGGGTGGGAGCCTTCAGTGGGTCACGGGGCCTCTGCACCTCACAGGGCGGGTCTCCAGCCCCAGGGCCTTTGCACGTCTGGACGAGGTCCATGTAGTCAGTGGTTTTCCCCAGCAGGAGGCAATACCACCCCCAGCCAGCCCCTCAGCCAGCCTCGGAACCAGGGTGAGGCTGGAGATGAAAGCAGAGCAGCTGGGATTGGATGGGGAAGGCGAACGTCTCCCCTCCCCCAAGGCACTGGGGGGCCTGGGGGCTGGGGTCCCGGACCAGGTCATCACTGACAGCCCTACAGCTTCCATATTCTAGGAAGATTAGACTCTCCTAGTGGCCCCAGTGAACTCTTGGGCTGGGCTGGGAGGCGGAAGGCCCACCTTGGAGGACCCTCTAGTGCCCATACCCTTTCCCCACCCTCTTCATCCTCACTTGGGAAGGTGAGCGCTGTGGAGGCTGTGGTTTCTGCTGAGGACCATGGATTTTTCTTTACGAAGGGACAGGCTTTCTCTGACCTACCCCAGGTAGTTGGGGCCTTGGGGTCGCCCACCGGCCAGGGCTGCCCACCACAAGCTGTAAGTCTCCAGTGGGGCTCCCTCACCCTCAGAGCCCGCCCTGCACAGCCGGGTGTCCTGTCCTCTGATACCCCATCTCACGGTTCTCTTTTAAATGCACGTGTTAATTATCTTGCCACTGCTGTAATTTCTCCCTGTAGTCCATTAATTAAGGGGTCACGATCTGAGAGCATATTTACCCAATAAGCTTTCTTTTTTAATTATCCTAATTGCTTGGAGACTGACAAAGACTCTCCTCTTCCCCTCTGCTGGTGGATTAGCGAGTGACAAACACACATGCACACGCGCACCCCACCTGACGCTTGCCGAGGGGCTGGGCCTGCATCCACAGTGGGGTCAGGGGCTCTGGGTGGCCCTGTTCAAGCCCCAGGGCTGCTGGGAACATGGGACCGTGGGGCTGGCGGGCTCGCACCCAAGGCCTGCTCACCACGTGCTCACACACGTGTACGAATGGGAGCCACGGCTGGTCGCTGTCAGAGGGCCTGGGACCCAGGCTAGCAGGGGTATGGGCGCCTGCTGGCCGTGTCCTAGGGTCAGGGTTGGTCAGCTTGTTCTCGTGGACGTTGTCTGTAAGCTGTAGGCAAACCCGGCCCTGATCTAAGCAGGACCCGAAAAGACAGCTTGGCCTCCTTGTAGGACTCGCTTAGAACCAGTGTCAACGTCCTTCATCCTATGCGTGGGGTTCCCTGTGGGCCAGGCCAGGCCTCGCCTCACTGATGGAAGGGCTGGTACCCAGCTCTGCCCCCTCCTCACTGATGGAGGGGCTGGTACCTGCTCTACCCCATCTGCAGAAGGGGGAACAGGAGCTCTGGTCACCCAGGGGTCCGTGGGTCGGCCCGTCAGCCACTCTGCGGAGCCCATTCTCATTCTCAGAGCAGCTCTGGGTCAAAAGAATGTGGACACCGGAATGTAAAATGGGGCAGCCACTGGGGATACAGTCTTGCGGTTCCCCCCAGAGTTACCCAGAGTCACCACAGGATCCAGCAGGTCCAGTCCAGCTATTTACCCAAGAGAATGGAAATCAGGGGCTCAAACCCTGGACCCTGGAGCAAGCACATTCACTGCAGCCCTAGTCACAACGGCAAAGATGGGGCACCTCAGATGCCCACCCACGGACGAACGGGTAAAGATGTGGTGGTCCATCCACGCAGTGGAATCTTCTCAGCCACAAAAAGGAACGAAGGACCGACACAGGCTACGACGCGGGTGAACCTCGGAAACACGATGCTGCGTGAAAACCTTCAGACGCAAGGGCCACGACTGGGACTCCATTTATACGAAGGGTCCGGAACAGGCAAACCACAGACGGAGACAGAGGTGGGCTGGTGCCGGGGGAGTGGGGGTGGGGGACGGGGTCCCCTCGAGGCTAAAGTGAGTGCCTGGAACTAGGTAGGGGTGGTGCCTACACAGCCTCACAAATGTACTAAGTGCCACAAAATTGTTCACTTTAAAGAACGGATTTGTATGTTTTGTGAATTTCACTTCAACAGAAAAGAAGAAGAGAGAAGAGGAGATGGCAGCCCCCCGCCCCCCACTCTTTCACTTCTTTCACAGGGGGCTGTCCAGCTCCCGGGGCAATGGTGGATCTGCGTCTGCCGAGGTGAGCGCAGGAACCCAGGGCAGAGGGGGTCCGTTCACTTGTTCCGCGGCGGATACGGTGGAGGGGTGTGCGGTGCTGGCGTCCTTTCCGGGCATCCGGCTGTGCCGGGCAAGCCCGCCCATTCCTTGCAAGTTTACGTCTCTTTAATAAAGATTAAGATGTCAGAGGGCCAGCCTTGCACAAAATCCACTTTTATTAACTTCTCATTACCAGCTGAAGGGTGAAGCCCATTTCTGAGCCTCTGAAGCAGCAAGAAGAAAATAGTTATTAAATGTGCGTTTAGGACGACCGGAGCTTACTGCCATTCTTGCTGACTCAGCGCGTGCGCCCGTGCCTCCCCGGCTGGGCTCCAGTTGACGGGGACCTGGTGAAAAAGTGACCTCACGGCCTGACCTGGGCTGGAGCCACTGGGCTCGGGATGCAGAGGGAGGAGGCCGGAGCTTGGCTGGCCAAGCTGGGTGGGCTCACATGAGGGGATCACAGAGATGAGGGGCCTGGGGCCCTGACTGGAAACGGGTCCTGGGGGTCTCAGTGGGCACTGAGTTCGTGGTGCGCTGTGCTGGCTGGACCTCGAGTCCCTCCAGCTGGGCCTGCTGTCATCTCCCCATTAACCACCCGCAGTTGCCATCCTTGCCTCTCGGGACGAACCCCACCGTCCACCTTCTCCAGGCGGCCCCTGGGCAAGGCTGTCACAGAGCCGCTGTCATGCCTGTCATTTCAGGGCCCCCAGACCAGGAAGCTGGTCCTGTTGACTTCACCCCCCTCTCCAAGGCGACTCAGCACCCCTTTCCCAGGACCTCAGGTGGGTCCCCTGAACCACAGGTCCCTGGCATCCCAGCTCAGGGGACAATGCTCTTGTCCAGGCTGTTGGTCACACTGTCCCTAGACCAGAGTCAGTTTGGTTCCATCTTCCTGTCACCCTCAGCACCAGGGTTCTCCCCCACTCTCCTCCCCCTGCGCTCAGAGCTCCAGAGCCACCCAGCTCCCTCCCAGCCCATCCGGGTTCCCACTTCCCGGATGGCCGCCCAAGCCCCAGGCTCCCCTGTACTCAGATGTCCTCTGGGATGTTCCTGGCGCATCTCAGGCGTAAGGTGCACCAAGTACCAAGCTAACATCCCCACCTCCACCTGCCCCACCGCTTGCCCAGGCTCCCCTTGCAAACGGCACCCCCCAGCTCCCCCCGCAGGTGCCCCACCGCTTGCCCAGGCTCCCCCTGCAAACGGCACCCCTCAGCTACCCCCGCAGGTGCCCCACTGCTTGCCCAGGCTCCCCCTGCAAACGGCACCCCCCAGCTACACCCGCAGGTGCCTTGGCCTCCTCGTGTCCATATACTAATGCTTCTCCCTCAAAAATACCCCAAATACATCACTTTTGTCACCTCCCTGGTCCCTCCCATGCCCAGCCATCCGCAACCTGGAATCCCTACAGCCCCCTCCCCTCAGAGCATGCCTTGACTCACCAGTGCCCGGGACGCCCAGCCTGGTCTGTGGTACTTTTGTTAAAACATCCCGAGCAGAATGAGACGGACGGGAGAGGGCTCCACGGGCAGGGGCCTGACAGTCACAGCTGCGGGCTCAGAGCCCAGCTCTAGCCCCGTGCGCAGTATGTCCTCAAGAAACACGTGCAGCGGGAACAGCTGAGGGGCCATGTGCTAGATGGCCACTTGGGAGCTTTGGGCAAAGTCTCACCACCGTGTGCCCGGAACCCTGGTCTGCAGAGCGGGCTTACCCGTCCTGTGGGTGAAGCTGTGTGCTGGGGACAGTGCTGGGGACAATGCCGGGGACAGTGCCGGCGCAGAGGAGGCTCTGCCAGATTGGTCCCCTGATCCAGTGAATGAACGGGCGGATGTTGACTTGAGGTCCCACCAGGCTCTGCCATCTGACCGTCGGTTGCTCTTTCAAAGGATGTTGAAGACTCCTCCGCGTTTCTTACTTAAACTATTTAAGGAGCTGTTTCCCTCAATATCAGTCTTGCCCAGGCAGGCTCTCTGCGGAGCGAAGCAAGAGGTTTGCCAGGGAAACGGCTGCTGCACCCAGAGGGACCTCGAGCCGTGTTTACAGGGAGCCGTGGCGGGACACAAGGTGGGGACCCACTGTTGTTGGTGCTCTGGCTGGGTTTTGGGGGGGTTCCATTGGCGGGAGCCAGGTGAGGCGGTGCCGGCCCTCAGGCCCAGGGGACAAAGGCCCAGTGGCCAGCAGCGGCCTTGCTCTAAGCCTGTAGCGGGGCGGCGGGAGCAGCTTTCCCACCACCTGACAGGTGGTCCCGTCTGGCCTGGACGCCCCGCAGGAGAGCAGCGTTCCCTACATATTTGGGATTGTCCCCGAATTCCGGCCTGGGCCTCATTTTCCCACACCTGCGGTAAGGCTGCAGCAAAGCCTGGTGAGAGGGGAGACCGGGCCTCGGGGCAATGGGAGTGTCACGCTGGTCACGGTCAACCAACCATGTTCTCAGAATGGCCTTCCATCCCTGGGCCTTCGACGCAACTGAAACCCAGGCAGAAGCAGCTCCGGGGCTGGCGACACACCCGGGGCAGTGCGGGGGACACACCTGGGGGCCGAGCGCGGCCAGGCTCCGAGGGGACGGTTGAGCGTGTGCTGACAGCACTGGAGTGGAGGCCGGGCCCGGAGGAGCCGCTGGGTGGGCAGGGCCCCTGGCCTGGCAGCGTTCCCGCCACAGACAGAGCCTCCCGCCCGTGGGCAGGCAGGCTCCGCTGGGACAGCGGTCCTTTTCAAGGAGGGCAGACAGCTTCAAGCCCTTTCCACACCTGGCAGCAACTCGGAGGGTGCGGACAGACCCTGAGCTGCCGTGCACTGAGGACCGAGCGCAGCGTGCACTCCTGTTGTCTGCCGTTATTATTATTATTACTGCTGTCATCGTGATGGCTTCAGGGCTTCCCTGCAAAGAGCCCTCGTGAAGGCTGGGGGCTTGTCTCTGTGGGTTCCCTGCAGGCTCTCCTCTTCCTCATGACCCCTTGTCAGGGAGGCCAGCCCTCCGACATTATCATCCAGTTTTGGGGACAGGGAGGCCGGGGTCAGCCGTGAGGGAGTAGAGGCAGGTGGGGGCAATGGGGAGGCTCTGACGCAGACTTTCGGGTCTGCGTCACCTCTGTGGCCCCGTCAGGGCCTTGCAAGACAGGCTCCTTCTGGCTCTGCCTCGATGGGCTCCATCAATCCACAAACGGGTGCTGAACCCCTACCCCGGGCTCCCATGTGCTGACAGAGGCAGTCCTGGGTCTTCAGGGTCCAGGGACCGCCACCCCCCCCGCCCCCCGCCCCAGGTCAGCCATGCACACTGATGGTGCAAACAGACCCTTGTCTGTCGAGGAGGGGCACATCATATTGCTAAGAGCACAGAGCCAGATGACCTGAGCTCAGACCCCGGCTCTAACCTCACAGCTGTGTGACACTGCACAGGTTACTGACCCTCTCTGGGCCTCGTTTCCTCGTCTGCAGAACGGGTTCTAGTTGATCTCGAGTGTTGGTCCCACAGCCAGCCTTTTGTAGCAGGTGTAAGTGCCCGAGCTCACTTAGTTCCCTTTTTCCCCAGAAAACAACCTGCACAGAGCCTTCGGTTCAGCTTTGGGCAGCAGGGTGGGTGGCTTGGAAAGGAAAGGGGACAGAGGGGTGGACAGCACCGTCCCTTGCCGTCCCGCCGCCTCGTGGCCCAGAACGGCAGCATGACATGCTCCCTTTGACCAAGAAGCCAAGTAGGCCGCGGCCCAGGCCCACCGTCAGCTGAGCAAACCCGCCCCACGGGGACACTTCTGAGTTGGGGCCAGGGTGGCTGTGAAGGAAACGCCAGCTCTCCCAGACTGCCTCAACCACCAGGCCAGCCAGACCGTCACAGCTCCAGCCGCAGTGTGTCTGTCACCTGCAGAGGCAGGCAGGTCACCTGGGAATCTGGCTCCAGGACAGCCCCGGGCAGGTCCCCCCCAACCCCGAGGGCCCGGCTGGGTGCTGAGTGTGGGTGGGCGGGCACTGTCCTGTGCCCCGTCCCCGCCCAGCAGGCACTCAATACCCGGCGCTCCAGGCCCTGTTTACCAGAGGGGGTGAGAGGGCCTTTCGCTGCTGTGTAAATAGACTTTCCAAAGGCCTCTGCTTTCTCACCCGTCCAGCTTTCCAAAGGCACATTATGAATTGGTGGGCTTATCAGAAGGGCCGTCTGGCAGTTAAAAGATGTTTCCACGCATTGTGAGGCTGCATGGAAACCGAGTCATGTCAGCCCCAAGGACAAAGGAACTCAAGTGTTTGAGACGCAAAAATATTTTGACCCGACTACATCATTTTTCAAAGGAAGAAAGTAATTCGCAGCTCACAATTCACTTGCTATCTCACAGGAAGTCCTGTATTTCTTATTAACTCCCCAAGGCCTGCTTCTCTGGGTGAGAGGTCACCTCGGAGGGCCAGCGTGTGAGGGGCATTTACGAGTTTTCTTTCCGTCGCTTCCTGTTGTTTTTTTCTTCTAGGGCTGCCTCCTGTTTGCGAGGGACGAGCCACCACGCTGCTCCGAGCCTTATCTCCAGGGTTTTCCCAGACCAGGCACTGGAGCTGGGCACAGAATGTCTGCCCTGCGTTGCCAGGTCGGAAACCAAGGCCCCGAGAGGTTAAGTGACTTGTCTCAGGTCACGCCCATGATGGTGGAGCCAGTACAGGAGGTCCTGTGGTCTGGTTCCCTTTGTGGACATCTTCTCCTGGCTCTTTGGTTCCCTCGTGGAAGGATGGTGTCTGGTGGGACCTCAAGGGTTCATCACCATCATTGGTATCATTATCAACATCACCATCATCACCACCATCATCATCATTACCAACATCTCCATCACCATGGTCACCATCCCCACCATCATTGTCATTATCAACATCACCATCGCCATCATCGTCATGATCAACATCACCATCGTCACCACCATCAACATCATGATCACCATCATCACCACCATCATCATCATTACCAACATCTCCATCACCATGGTCACCATCCTCACCATCATCGTCATTATCAACATCACCATCGCCATCATCGTCATTATCAACGTCACCATCATCACCACCATCAACATCATGATCACCATCATCATCCTCACCATCCTCACCTTCATCATCCTCACCATCTCCTTGGTCTCACTCTGAGCCCTAAGCTTGTGCCATGTGCTATTTTAAGTGTGCTTTGCACACAGTAACTCATGTAATCACTAAACACAACTTCGGGGCAGGAACTATTATCATCCCCATTTTACAGGAGAGGAAATTGAGGTCCTGAGAAGATAACGAAGTCCTCTGACAGTCTTTTGCCTTCCAAGAGGTCCTTGCCACCACCAAATCCCCCCAGCCCCCAGAAAGTGCCATGGACAGCCCTTTGTGTGGGCTGCAGGAGCAGCTCGGGGCAGGCTGAGCAAAGTCCTCACTGCCTCTGAAGCTGTGTTTGGGGGCCTGGCCCCCAGAAGCACAGGAATCGGGGCAGTTCAGGAAGTGCTCCCCGTGGCAGTGCAGGGCACTCGATTGGGCTCCCAAGGCAAAGGCTGTACCCCGGCCCCCGAGCGCGAGGAGGCAGAAAGGGGGCCAGGAGACACAAAGCTCCCCTCCCACCACGTCCTGGGGGCTCCCAAGGCGGCAAATGATGTGTCGTGTTGGGAAACCACGGGCCCAGAGAGGGGTGAGGGCTTTGAGGAGTATTACAGTGACACTTGGGGGTCAAAAGGTGATTATGAAAGGAGAATCACGGGTGTTTAATAAGGAAGCTGGGGTGAGGGACACACGCATAGCATCTGCTGTGCTAAGGGGAAGGAAGTCAGGACACGGCAGCACAACAAGTGAAACCAACCAGGAGAGGCGGCGGGAGCTAGCCCAGGCGGAGCTCCTGCCCTTGGTGCCTGGTTCTGGGGACACACGCTTTCCCATCAGACACGAGGGATGGCCCAGAGGGTGAGCGGTGGGCTGTCCTGCATGATGCTTCGCTGGGTACCCCCGGGCTTTCAGTGGGAGCAAGTGTGCCGCCTACTGTCTGCATGGCCTTGGCGGGGATTTGCCTGTCTGAACCCCAGGAAGATGAGCAGCTTCCTCACAGGGTTGCCATGAGGGCCCCGCACTCTCCAGATGTGACCGAAGCTCGTCACCTCTGCCAGGTTCGGGGACGCTGCAGTAAGCACGCAGATGTGGCCTCTGTCTCCCCGGGTCCTGGCCCCAACGTGGCCTGACTTTGCTCACAGGAGACACAGTCGCTGTGCCCCGGGCAGAGGCCTGTCCTCCTCGCCTGCTGAGAACCTGGCATTAAGCCCCGTCCTGGGACCTGCCGGTCAGTGCCCACCCACACCCTCCTCCTGGGTGAGCTTCGCAAGACACAGCCCTCCCCTGGGGCCGGTTCTACCTCTCAGGGGCCGCATGTGGGCGACATGGGATGAAGATGTCCACTGGCCTCCAGTGTGCCCACTGGTCCAGACCTTTCTGAGGGCTAATTTGATGTTTTTCTCTACCTTGCCAGTTCCCTTTTATTGTACCTCTGCATTTCTCGTCCAAAACAGAAATACAAAGGGAGGAAATCTATTCAAAATTCCTCCTCCTCATTTTATTTTTGTAGCTCTCCAGGGTGCCCATGCTTCAGATTCCCTTCCGATAATTATCTGCCCTTTCGGGGCCTTGGTAACCCAGAGCCTCGGGTTTGAGTGGCAAGAAGCAAGCGCTGGCCTGGCCGCGGCACACAGGACATCCTCGGTGACACTGAGACCTGCAAGCTTGGCCCGTCCCCTTGGCACCCAGCGCGAGTCTGGAGAAGCAGATTTTTATTATTCATTTTTGTCTTTGAATACCTCTCTTTACTCTCAACTGATCTATGATGAACAGCACGTCAGACTCTTTTTATGCGATAATTTTCCATCCCCGGCAACACACACATTTCTGTGGCTAATACTCTGAATCTTGGCCATTGCTCAGAAATAACAGAGGCAAGGTTCCAACAGAAAATAATAAGTCTTGCCTTTTATGACTTAATTTATCAACACTATACTGGAGAAACATCTTGTTAACTGGGTAAGAAGAAACCGTTCGCCAATACGGTCCCGGCTGATGGGAGTGGCGTCAGATGGAAATGATGCATCCCGTCAGCAAACGGAGAGCCAGTGCTGAAGGAGGGATCATTCAAAGAAGGAAATGTTAAGTGAGAACATGATACCCTCACGCCAAATCTGTTAGATTAAGAATCCCGCTCCTTCTGGCGCAAATCAATTTGTTATCCTCACAGTTTCCCCCTTTCTATGATAGAGAACTCACAGGAGAATTGCCCAGAAATAGGACTCCTTAGAATCATCAACCTACAGGGATGGGGCCAAGGCCATGTGACAAGATGGGGTCGTTTCTACCCAAAATGCACAGAGCAAACAGCACAAGAAGCTCTTGGAAGCTTGCCCACCACTAGGAGGAGTGTCTGAGCTGGGACATTGCAGCTGGGCATCACCAGGGGACCAGGGGCACCAAGAACAAAGGCTGTGGCAAACCATCTGCGCAGGTGACGGGTCTCAGAACATGAGCCGTGAGGGCAGAGACCTGGTGGAACTCAGCCTGGTGTCTCCAGCACCTGGGACGGCGTCCTGCACACAGTAGGCGCTTGGTAAGTATTTGTTGAAGGGGTGAGTGAGTGAGTGAATGAATGAAGGGTGTTTTGAGACGATGCAGAACCAGACAAAGCACCGGGAATTCCCTAAACGAATCAGTCAGGGTGAGTGAGGTTATGCCCCAATAACAGAGAGTCTCCAAGATGCAGAGGCCTGACAAAAGCTGCATTTCTGCTGCATGCCTGGCGAATTCACAGGGTGGCTGTGATTAATCACCTCAGGGTCTATCTTTCTGGCTACAGTTTCCGAGGGCACAGAGCGCTGGAGGGTGTCATGCTAGCCACTGGCCACTGAGCTAGAAGTGACCTGCATCTCTCACAGCCATTGGCCTGACAGCTCATCCAACCGCAGGGCAGGCAGAAGGTCCATCCTACCTCGGTCCCAGAAGGCACAGTCAGACATGTGGGCAAACAGCACTGAGGGAGCCCACACGAAGGCCCGGGGGGGGAACCCTGGACCACAAGGAGTTTATAATCTAACGAACGGGAATGCTCCCTGTGGACTGACCATGGTCACCTCGGCGTTAAGTCCTTTGCCACTTAGAGTGTTGCTATAGGACAGGAACTGTAAAAGCACTTTATGCGACTTAACATATTTAGTAACTAAAATACCCCATATAGATATTAATTTTAAAAAATCACGCATTATATCACCGCAAAGAATGACAGTACTTTTGTATACTTCCTTCCAGCCTTTTCATATTACGTATGTCCTTAAATGTGAGTATATATTTTATGTAAGATGTGGGTGTGTGTATAATATGCCACTTTCTGAAAATCCTTTTTTTAAAGAAGTAATAGCCCTCATTTTTTTAGAGCAGTTTTGGGTTTATAGGAAAATGAGTGGAAAGTATAGAGAGTTCCCATGTACCCCCCCACCCCGTCTCCCCCTCCAACAGCTTCCCCTGTTATTATCATCTTGTATTAGTGTGGCCACTTGTTACAGTTGATGAGTCAATAGTGATACATCATCATTAAAGCCCCTGATTGACACTAGGGTTCACTCTTGGTGTTGTGTATTCACAGGTCTGGATAAATATATGATAACATGTATCCACCAGTACAGTATCTTACAGGGTAGTTTCTCTGCCCTAAAAATCCCCTGCGCTCCCACATTCACCACCACCCCCCCAACCCCTGGCAACCACGACCTTTTTACTGTCTCCATAGTTTTGCCTTTTCCAGAATTTCATAGAGTTGGAATCATAGAAAGTGTAGCCTTTTCAGACTGGCTTCTTTCACTTAATAATACGTATTTAAAGTTCCTCCATGTCTTTCTGTGGCCTAAGGGCAATGATGATTATGTGTGTCACCTCCCCCTCCTCTCCTGCCGTCACCACCAGAACAACACTCCCCATGTACCTCGCTGGATGAGGAAGAAACTGGACCCAACTATCAGCTTGGAACCAAGCCCAGCCCAGCCCAGCCTAGATCAGCCAACTTGCACACAGGTGAAGATCAATGAGTGTTGTTTTAAGTGTTAAGGGTTTGGGGTGGTTTGTCACACAGCGTCATTGTGTAATAGCTGACTGATACACCAACTTCAATTACTCCAGCCCAACCCCCTCTTGCTTTTCTCTGAGTTCAATCGTATTTATTGTTCAATCGTATTTACCCCAATTCTTGAAGGGTCTGGAGGGCAATACATGGTACAACATGAGACTTAGGAACACTTGCTTTGGAGTCTTGTGGCTGGCCCTGGAAAATTCCTGGCCTCCCACTGAATTGTGTGGCCCCAGGCAACTGACAAACTGTCTGTTCCTTAATTTTCTATGCAGTAAAGTGGGAATAATAGTGCCTGGGGGTGATTGGGGGTAAATGAGCCGATGTGTATAAAGAGCCTGGCAGGCTTCCTGTAATGACAACAGTGACCATGACAGCGGTAAGAACAGCAGCAGCGCCCGGCTCCCAGGGCTTGTGTTCAGGAGGGGAGAGCCTCGTTGGGGGCAAGAGAGGCCCAATTCCACTTCCCCACAAGCCCACCCACCCGTCTGCTGTCCTTCCTCCCCAACACCCACTCCGCCTGCCTCCCACGCATCAGCACGAGGCACGGTCAGCCTGCAGCAACATGAGCCCAGAAGCTGCCTTGGGAGCTGGGGCAGAGGCTGGGGGCTCAGGGCCAGGCGCTGACAGGCCCCACGGGACCCTACCGCCACGCACCTACCTGTGCTACACACACCTGTGCCTCACACACCTGTTGTACACACATGCAGGGAGCCACCCCGCATCTCAGGGAAGTCGTGAGCAGAGGTGAGCTGAGAGGCGGGTGGACCTTCCGCGTCCCCGAGCCCCGGGCAGGTGCCTGTCGGGACAGCAGCCAGCTTCTCAGGCGGGCTGGGGAGGACACAGCCTTTCCCAAGAGTTTCCACCTGCCAGCCAGGCCTCGGAGACCCCCAGACGCTGGGAGGATGAGGCCCTCCCCGCTCTAGCTCAGGCCTGGGCCGAGAGAAGCAGTGGAAGGTTCTGTACCCCACTCTCGGGACTGGAGGCCACCCAGGGCCCTGCCTGGAGACCACGTGCCCATGGCCCCCCGAGACCTTCATGGGTGACCATCAGAGGCACAAGGGGACCTCAGGAAGCCGGCTCTCTCTGGAGGCCTGGATGTCCCGCCTGCACCCTGAGAGAGAAGTGACACACAGCTCGAGGTGACCGGCCGTGGGAGGGGCCCGGAGGGTCCACAGCACCCGCCCGCTGCCACCCTTTACCCCGGAGAGGGACGGGCCACCTTGACACCGTGTGTGTGTAAAACCAGAAGTCAGCCTTACACTCAGAACGATAATAATCGCACTGATGACCCGACGGCAGGTTTTGTAGAGCAAAGGTGAGCCCTGTGGTTTTCCCTGTGCCACAGGCAGAGGACGCGCCCACAAGCCAGCAATGCCTGCCGAGGACGCTTGTGTCTACTTTCAAAGCACAAGACGCTGAGCAGGCCTCAAGCTGATATATTTTTCTCTCCTAATAGTGCGGCACAATTTAATTAACTCACCATTGCGCCCACCTGAAGGTGACAGAGTTTATTGACACCACCATCTGGCTCCTATAAAGCCGGTAATGTAGACAGTAAATCCTCTTCATTACCCGCTGCCGGCGGAGGCCACCTCTCCCCGCCACCTTCCCCAGCGCCGTCCTGCGAGGGCCGCCTGGACACCCCAAGGTGCTGGCGCGGTTTCCAGGAGAGCGAGGCAGGCACCACGCCTGCCTGTAACCTCTGACCCGCTGCAGGTGGTATAGGGCCTGGCCCCCTGGTGCCCTGGCCAGGGCCACGTGGGCCCCCTTGTCCCACACCAGTAACAATAACAGTAACAGTGGCCACAGGCCCCAAGGTACATTCAGCTGGCCTGGCGACCAGAGCTGTGCTCAATTTATCGCTATCCTCCTGATGCCTAGGCCACGCAGGGCGCTGGATTATCATTTCCCCATTCGCAGGGGAGGAAACAGAAATGCAGAAGTTCAAGTTCAGCGCCTAGAGCCACACCATCCAGGGCAGAGCCAGGTTCAGAGGGCCAGGGGTGGGCTGGGCAGAGGCGATGGACCCAGCATGGCCTCCCGACCCGGGTCTCCAGTAAGAAGGAGAGGGTCCTTTGTCTACTTTTCGGGTAATGTACATTTTCAAGTTCTGAATCTGTCCCTTGAAATCAGTGATGTTTTGTCTGCCCTCGCTTGAGGTTTGGGCAGAAAGTGTCCGCAGGGTGGGGGAAGGGCCTGACCACAGAGATGTCACCTGCTCCCCATGCGCCCTGCCAGGAGCTGCTGCTGGACCCCAAGGAGGGGGGTCCCGCTGGCCGGGCTCTGGCCCCCTCACACCCACCTCCCTCCTGCAGGACCTCCACCCCAAGCTGCAGCTCAGAAGCCTTTTCAGAAGGTTTCACAAGGGATGCTTCAGTATGAGAAAGAAAACCCAGTTCATTGCTTTCTCAGCAGCAAAAACAGAGGGAATATTCACCTCTCATTCCTCCCACCCCCCAGGCGAGGTTCTCAGCGTTGGGTGGGTCCGTCTGAACAACGTGCCCCCCTCTGCCCGCTCTTAGTCCCTGCCCCACCCCGTCCAGCTAAGACGAGGCCTTCCTCAGACACGCAGGTCTGCAGCAGGTAATAAATTACTGCGGAGGAAATTAATTACCTGCATCTCTCCCCAGCTTAATCTGATGGTTTAGGCTGACTTCAGGGGCCCTTAGGTTGGGCTGGGGGAGGTAAACTCAGCTCAGTTGCTGGGGGAACAAAATGCAAATCCAGCCTGGAGCTGCCTGCGACTCGCCCTCGCCACCCTACTGCTGTTGGCCCATTAATCACCCTTATCTGCCTGGGAGGGGGCCACAGCGCCACGGCCCCCCAGAGGGCAAGTTCAGGTGCTGCGAGGTGGCGAGAGGGCAGAGTCCACCCGGGGCGGCTGAGGTGGAGGCGGCCAGGGCTTCCAGGCTGCGGCCCCTCCCTCAGGCTGGATTTTCTGCCGGCACCCGAGCCACCAGGGTCACGCCTAAGGGCCTCTTCAGATAAGCGTCTACAGTTGTGAAAAAATGAGGCCTCTGGGAGGGGCAGGGGGAGGGGCAAGAGCTAGACGCGGGGCTGGTCCCCAGCGGCTGAGGGTCCCCAAGGCCACCAGCCCAGAGCTGCTGCGGGAAGGGGACTGGCGGAGGTGGGGCTTTCCGACTTTCTGCGTCTTGGCCCCATTACACTTCTCCACTCGGCAGCCTTTGATTCAGCAAAATCAAGGATGCAAACTTCTTAGGAGTACTTAGTTTCCATGGCAACCGAAGCTGACCTCAACATTATTGTTCTCAAGAGGGGACTGACTTTACTATATGTTCATTCACTGAATTAATGGACTCCTGGTTCTTTTATCAGCAACCCCGAACAAAGGAAAGGGAAGCATGTCTCCGAAGGGCTTTCAGCCACTGTCCAGCCTTTGTCCGGGGCTTACCGGAACGAAGCAAGTCTATCCAGCCCGAGATTATCAAAATCAACTTGGAGCTGTCTCCGTGGCAGCTAAGCACACTTTGATTTCATAAAGACATAACCGATCCCACATGCAAATTATTAATTGTGAGCCCAGGCCTCTTAGGGCTTGGGACTCTGCTGTGATTTTTTTCAGGAATCAAGCGCATTGTAGGTAAACTGCAATTGAATTATAGCACCTGGGTGGCTCCTGAGCGCTGCTGGCTGGGGGTAAAGAGGAAAAGAAAAGGATTTCTAAAACTAACCTCGCTGGCACAGGCAAAGCATAACAGGGACAATCAAGCCTGTTCTGGTCCCAGTGAGACCGGCTGACCGCGACGCGTGCTCACCGGCCCTAGTGCTGGGGCCTTGGGGCTGGAGCATCTCCCCGTCTCTTGTTCCAGCCACAATCCTTCCTTCCCCACCATCCTTCCTCACCCTCCAGCCACCTGGAAAATACCTCTGCTTCCTCCAGGGGAAGAACAATGCAAGGGAAATAAACCACATGAAGCGACACTGATCGCAAATGCCTGGGTCCCTTGCGTGCTGGACTTGGCCCGAAACCCCCAAGGCACAGCCTGGTCGAAGCCTCTCCGAGACCTGGGGTGTGTGACCTTCTCAACTAATTGCTGCACAAAAGACACTTAGCAGCTGCCTGTGCATCTCCACTCCCACCTTCCAGGGTTTCCTGGCTCCCGGTCGGTCATCCTTTATTAGCCTTCAGGTCCCTGGGGAAGCAGCCGGGAGTCCCGGGGCGCCCATTACCAGAGGCGTTTCCCCCGGGCCAGGCTATAGAAAACATGCACGTATAACAGCCCAGTGGGATAGGCCGAGGTCCTCACATCCAAATAATCATTTCACGAATTATCATAATTATCAATCAATCACCCTATTTGGACAGTGCCAGGTTGGGCTATCGGATGACTTTTATGATCTGTAGCATTTTGTACGGAATAACAGAGAGAGATTTATGGACCTATCATGGTCCCTCTCCAGCAGTAGGGCTTTATTAGCTCTGTTTATTTTTGACTCTCCTTCAAAGCCTCGGGCTCCCCACCCCTGGCCCGGAGCGCTGGCTGGGGTGGCCACAATCTGGGATGCTTCTGAAGACACACCTTTCCCAGTCTGGTCCCAGCCCCACTGATGTGAATTCCTGATTCATTCATTTATTTTGGAGGGGCGGAGGCAGCGTGGGCAGAGAAGTGGGGGGGAGAGAAGAAAAAAGAAAAAGAAAAAAAGAAAAAGGTCACTTCCCTCTTCATTTTCTCCCAGTTGTACTGTATTAACACGTCCTTCCTTTTCAAGACGGTCAAAGAAAACAAGATAAAGCGAGACAATGGGACGGCTGTTGGGGGCCTGGTGTTTCGCCCTTTCATATCACAAGAGAGATTGAATCAAAATTCTTCTAGCTGATACCATCTCCCCGGGTGGACCACACTCTTGTTAACGGATAATTTCAAGCCCTCCAGAAAGTCAAAGAATAAATTTAAGCCTTTTGCCAAATGTCTATCCTATTGGATTTTGATAAGACGGCCATTGAGTCTTAATAATGTCTTCCATCCATTTTCAGCGGGCCCTTAACACGGCTCTTTATTCGTCCCCAAAGCCTCTTCGCCCGGCCTTTTTATTACAGGCTCTGGCGGGCTCTCCAGGGAGCCAGGCGACCCGAGTGATGGATGGACAACTCGCTAGATTATCTCCCGCAGATGTTTGCTCTCCAGGAGCCCCGGGCTTTCCCTCTAAGTAAACAGACTAAAGAGAGTCGGAGGCAGCGAGCAGTCCCAGAGGTCCCGGCCAGAGGCTAGAAAAGGCGACCAGCCCGACCTGCGGCCAAAGTGATTTTTAGGCGGAAGTGCGTGCGCAGCCCAAGCGCACACCTGGGTGAGCGACGGGCAGCCAGGGCACCAGCACGGAGCACGAAAGCTCCGGGCCGCGCTGCGCACGTGGAGATGGGGCGCCGGCAGCAGGATGCAGGAATGCAGAGACGTGGGTCGGGGGGGTGAGGTGGGGAGGGGGGGTGGAGGGGGTGGGTGGGAGGGATGAAGACGGATGAGTGGCACTGCAGGGGGACCCAGGGGAGACTGGGGGACAGAGGGACGTAGGAGGCCAGGACCACTGGGGGTGGGGATGGAGGGGACCGGAAGGAGGGGCGCAGGAGAGTTGGGGGGAGGGGGATGGAGGGTTCTCAGGGGCGGGGCCAAGCCCCGTGCAGGCTCACAGGCTGTGGTCGCTGTCACTCCAACGCGAGCCCCGCCCTGTGCCTGTGCCCTAGACCCTGGGTTCGAATCCCGCCTCCACTGCAGACGTAGGGGCCGCTAGCCTCGCTGGGCCTGGATTCTGTCCCCTGTAAACTCTTGACAGGTGGATTCCACAGACCCTTCAGCAACGTGGCTCTTTAATACTGAGAATTCATAACCACCGCTTCCTACAAAACATCACTGTTTCTGCATCTCTTGTGTCAAGCCACTGATTGAATTAATTAGCCTTAGTTACATTTCACCCACGCACGCCAATGAAGAGCAGGAAGTGGGACTCGGTTAATCCTGAAGATGGAAGAAGCGGCGCTCAGAGGTGTCAGCTGACCAACCCACGGCTGCACAGCCTCCAGCGCAGCCCCAGTGTCTCTTAAGGCCCCCAGACGTGCGTGTCTTTGGAGGGGGAGAGCCCTGTTTAGCCAGACTTGAAAATCCTAAACCACAGGACTGATAAATGGCTCTACGTCCCATTACCAAGGAATTCGCTAAATTAGTCCTTACAAAGCACACTGAGGCATGTGTGGTCCTCTTAGGTAATAAGCATATATGTATCTCCACGGCTGTAAGGGACACACCTGTTGGTAACCTGCACCTTCTATTTGGGAAGAAGGTCAAGGGAACGCTGCGCTGACAGTCCTCCGGCCCCGCAGCGGGACCCCGGCTGCCTTTGCACCTGAGTCTCTCTCAGCCCCTCCCTCCCTCCCTGGGAAGTGACCAGATGGCTCCGGACACCAGGCTTAGTTTTCGATCATCCACCAATGTGACCTGGGTCCCTGGCCAGACGGCACCTGCACCCACCCCGTGAGTAGCTCTTGGAAGGACGTCTGGACCACGGTAGCCAAGGCCCGACAGCCCCGCCGTTTGTAAAAGGAAAGGCCAATCAGGAGACGGCCCTGACCCAGGGAACAGAGGATGGGCCAGTTCAAAGGCATCCTTTGCCTCTCCACGAGCTTAACATAGACCCGGCCTTTCGACCTTCTGCCATGCACCTTGTCCCCAGGCTGGACAACTGACTGCCCGTCCCACCTCTAACCTCCAGCCTGGTGGGTGTCAGCCTGTCAGCCGCTTCTTTGTGGAAAAGATGGCTGTTTCACGTTCTCTCTGGAAGTTAAGAGACGAGCTGACTGCAGTCCCTGCTCGTGGGAAGTGGAAAAACCACAATTCTCTGAAATGTGGGAAAGCTGCTTCAGCTGCCCTCGCCACCTTATCCTTTAAGAAAATATGAGTTCATTCCCGGAGGCACGAAGGGGGAAGGGTTGCTGTTGGGATTTACTTCGGAGCCATCAGATGCGCTTCAAGGAAGAGAGGCCTCAGGCCCCCGGGCAGCGGGACAGGGAGAGGACACCTTGTCCCAGCTCTGCTCAGACAAAAGGGTCCCCCCGGGGCCAGACACAGACCACGGTTATGGAGACAAACGAGGCCAGAAGGTCACCGTTGCCAGAGGTCACCCCTTCACGAGGTCACCGCAGGGTCAGACAACGTCCCCCATTGCACAGTTTTCTCCAAAATCAATGTCTCCGGGGTTGACCCTGGCGAGAAGGGCAGGCCCCCATCCCTTACAGATTGGCCCCCCCAGACGGCAGGTCCCCCCAGACGGCGGGTCCCCCCAGACGGTGGGTCCACCCAGAGGCCTCAGCTCTAAGCAGCCAGCCAGACACAGGGAGAAAGTTACAAAGTTTGGCAGAACCAGCAAATTGCTTTCTTTTCACTTGCAGACCCAAAAAGGAATTTTCATGATGACGGGAATGCACGCTCAAGCGGTGGCGTTGGACCCTCCCAGAAGAGGTGACAGCACCCCGTGAGCACAGCTCCGTGATTCTGACATTAAGAAAACAGCCCTTGATAGGAGCTGGGTAGCCCCTGGCTGACTCATCGCCCCGGCCGCCCATGCTGTGCTTCCTGACGCGGTCGGGGTACCAGGAGAAGACGGACTCTCTCTGCTTCGTCTGGGTGGCGCTTTGAAGCCAAGATGCCAGGAGAGAGAAGGCTATAGTAATCCTACTGGAAACCCCAAATACCGCATCAGCTACCGTGTGTGTGTGTGTGTGTGTGTGCGTGCGCACACGTGTGTGCATTTGTGTGTATGTGTGTGCACGTGTGTCTCTGTGTGTGCACATGTGTGTCTGTGTGTGTATATGTATGCGCATGTGTATGGATGGCCCGAATTTTATGGATGTTGAACTCCATCTGATGAACGGCTTCTGGGTTTTGGAGGTGATTTCTGCATCCCTCTGCTGTCTGTCTAACATGCAGCGTGCACACGCAGGACGTGCCTGCCTGTGGGTGCCTGCTTTCCTCTGGGGGCGTGTGTATTCTTCTGGGCCTAGTTCACTCTCTGAACCTTTTGGAACTAACGTTTGTCAACCGGCTGTTACCCATCACCAGGGGACGATGCCCACGTTGACACTTGCTTTCGCTTGATGGTTTGCTTATTCAATGCCGCGCCTGAGCCCTCTTTGGAGGCTGAGTACTGCAAAAGGCTTTGTTGAATCTGCAGCCAATTGTGTGTTTTTTCTCTCTATATTCTTTTCACGTGAGTATCCAGTGGAGATAGCTAAATAAACACAACCTGCATTTATTTAATTTCCACACGTCAGCCTGGCCTGAAGCATTCCCCCAGGTACGGGGCTTGCCTCGGTTCTCCGGAACTAGGATGGTTCCGTGAAGTGAGCCCCTACTGCTACACAGTGAAAACAAGCATCCGTCCTAATCACTTGGGAATCAGCATTCTGCGCACACGCTTGACCGCAGATAACCTCGTACTCGGTGTACGCCGGACGGGAGGGGAGAAGGCGCAGACCAGCTCTCCTACCTTTTGGATGCAGCCCTCCTGGGACGACACCTCTGCGTCCGTCAGCATTTGCTGCAAAACAATTTGGAAAGGGGTTGTTAGTTTCCAACAAAATGCAGTCCTCAAGCTACAGCGGGTTATACATCGTGCGAGCAGAGCAAGCGTGCTCTGAAATAATACGGGTAAGGCGGGTGGCTTCTTCAAGGTGAGAAGGAGAACCGGGATCCTCTGTTCTGACAGTGTCTCCCCGTTTGTTGCACAGGGATTTGTTGGGATGGAGCCGCCCTGTGGAGCTCAGCCTGGTCCTGTAGTGACTGGGAACAGACCCACACGGAGGGGCCTTACTGCCCGCCGCACGTATGAGTAGGAACAGTCCAATGTGGGCACCGAGATGCTTGAAATGTGTAACAGGTTCCCTCCTTGTTTCCTGGGGTGAGCTCCTGCCCCAGCAGCGGGCGGTGGCAGCACCAGGAAGTCCTCCCCCCGCCCATGGGACACAGGCTTGGGACAGCGAGGAGAGAAAGTGCCAGCCGTTCTGGGTCTTTCTTCCATTCGACAGCTTTGGCTTGGAGCTTTCCTTGGCTCGGCTCTGAAGAGCTGTAGCATTTTGCCTGGCTGGCATCTCCTCTTAACCACCAAGTTCCACTCCAGCGGGGTGGCATTTCAGCGACGGGTCCCAGAGCGCTTTCTAAGCTAAGCAAACCGACAAATTAGCTGTATCCATGGGATTTTCCCTTCTGGATCGCAAGTACCCTGCACAGACACGTACAGAAATTTGTAATGTCATTTCCATAAGAATAGAAACCAAGATGGAAACTAATATTTGGAAAATAATAAGAGAAATGGGGTCAAATCCAGGGGTTTTATTTCCCCTCCCCTTAAAATGACACTATTGCCTTTTCAAATGACAAGCGTGGAAGAGCGTGCCCGCTGGTGCCCACGCAGGCCAGGTCAGAGGACCAAGATGCTGCGTTCCAAAATGCTGGCGGATTTGCCCAGGCTCAGCTGTAATAACAATAAGTCATATTTTTAAATGTTGAGAATTCTAACCAATTGGGGATTTTATGTTTCTTTTAATAGATTCTGAAATTGTGGTTTGGAATGCAACTAGGAGTGAAAACAGAGAATGAGACAGAAGAGGAGGACACGGAGACACCGGGGAGGTCTCCTCAGGAGAGCCAGCTAGAGATCAGGTCACTAGCTGCTCTGTCCCCGCTGGCCCGGGCTGGACAGGCCCCGGGGGAGACCTGGGGGCTGAGCTTTGCCAGCAGACGGGCTTGTGTAGTTTCCCTCTTGTCTGTCTGCTTTTCACTCCCGAAGCCAGAGCCTAGAGGGCTGGCTGGAGGCTCGGTCAACGCCGGGACAGGAGGAGGGAGAGGCTGACTGCTTGGGTCCCAGGAAAGCCTTGGTGTCCAGGAAGGGACCGTGCTCCCCTGGGAGGGAGATGGCCCACTCTCCGGCCGCAGGCTGCCCGGGCCTGCACCTGGACCGGAGACCTTTGTCAGCATCACGCAGAACTGGGGGTCCGAGCGCTGGCCCCGAGTCCTGTGATTCACCAACATGCCCCTTACGAAGGGGCGGCTTGAAGCAGAGGGAGAAAAAAATGTGTATTAATTTTTCCAAGCCGCACAGCCTCCAGGGCCCGGGACAAAACCACGGAAGGGGCGCACCCGTCCGAACGACTCCCCTCCCTGGGTCCTGTCCCCTCATGAAGGACAAAGGAGGCCCGAACCCAACGCCCGCCACCGAGGATCTGGAGCCTCACGACCCAGCGATGCCACTTCTCGTCACCCTGCTGCCGTGACTCTTCCCAGAGGAGGGGCCTCAGGGACCCTCCGCGAGCATGCTGACCACCAGGCGACTGTCCTGAGGAAGGTGACAAGCTGGCCTTCTCCGCCGGGCCCAGCTCATCACACGCCCGTGCGGGCCGTGCACCTGGTTACGGGCCAGGCTCACCATTGCTGTGGGGGCACCTGGAGAAGCCACCCTTGGGAGACCAGAGAGCCTTCAGGGCTGTACCTGCCCACGGCCTGCAGGCCTGTGCTGGCGGCAAAGCCCTGGTTGTGGGTAGAGAGGCAGACGTTCAAACCGCACCTTCCTTGAAGGTCAGGACGCCAGAACAACACACCAAGCACAGCACAGAAGCGGGCGGGGCCGGGTAGGACCAGGCAGAGGAAGGTCTCTCCAATGCTCCTCGGAGCCTGCCCCTTGGCTCCCCTTGGACAGGCCTGGGGTGTGGGCAGTTGAGCTGCAGGACCACAGGTGAGCAGAATGGAGCCCCACCCAATCCAGTGATGCAGAGAGAGCTGGGGTCATTAAGCCCAACCTGGCCGACAGCCCCGCCCAGAGGAAGCCTAACCCTCTGCCAATGACTCTGAAGAAAGAAGCCTCCTCCTGACGGGGAGTGGGTTCCAGGACCGCCCCGTTCCGGCAGCTTCTCCATGCCCACCCCCATGTAACGGCCCCTCCTTGGTAGGTGTGCCCGCCATAACCTCTGCTTTCACCCACTGCTGACTTCGGGTGCAAACCCACCCCACGCACCCCTCCTGGAGCCTCTGCTCCGGCCTTCTCCCCGCCAAGGCCGCCGCTTTGCTGAAAAACCTCTTTATTTTGCTCGTTGAGCCCTCGGCACACGCGCCGCTGGCTGGACGGCTGCTGGCAGCGGCGGGCTCTGCTCTCAAGCCCGTCTCCGCACCGGCAGAAGTATTAGGTGTGTTTTGATTCAGCAGTTTAGCCAAAAAAGTGAGGTTTGACCTGGAGCATTTGCTTCTCTCGTGGGTCTCGGTGCCAGGATTGAGCTAAGTGGGGTTGCTCAAAGCATCTTTTTTGACTCTTAAAATAAATAGCCTCTGTTCTCCAAAACGTCAGCCCAGAGGAGACACACACACAGACATCCATATGCTCACAGCTCCGGAGCTCTGGTGTGTCCCCCGAGGGGGCTAGGCTTTCTGCTTGGTGTCACAAACGGATCCCAGAAGGCTTCTCTCCCTTCAAAATAGTCTGTTATTAAAGGATCTGAAAACATACCTACAGGAGGAAACCCAGACAGAGCCCCGACCTCATGGCTTCCAAACCCAGAGAGAAGTGAATGAATTCCCCACCCACTGCCCAAGTCTGGCCTGTGGTCCAAGAGGTCACCAAACGCTCTCGTTTACCGACCTCTTCCTCTTGGCCTTGGAGCCCAGGCCTCTCTCTAACCTGTTTCTCTCTGTCCACTGCTGAAGTCGCCTTTTCCACCCCAAGAGGTAGGTGTGTCTGCGTCTAGAAGTGGCTACAAGCTGATTCCAAGGTCCCTCCCCTTGAATAAGCCTCCGCGGGCCGGGCCAGGGCCGTCTGCGCAGGTCACTGCTCAGGACTGACCCAGGAGACAGGGCTGGGGTTAGGGTTTGACAGAGGACCCCCTCGCATGCCGTCCTGGCTCTGTCTCACTCTGCTGCCCTCCGGGAAACTGGGGGACACAGTCTGAGCAGGCAGGTCAAGATGGAGGCTGGTGTCGCCTCCCCAGCCCCGTGGTCAGCTGCTTTGGACCCTGCATCACCTGCCCTCTGAGGAGGGTTTCAGGCCCAACGAAGCAGTGCCCTCAAATGCACCCAACGCGCTGCCGCTCAGAGCTCATCAAATCCCCCTGTTGCGAGCTCATCTTAATTCCTGCAAAGAACGCCCAAGGCCTCACGTGTGCGTCCTCCCTTCCTGGGGAGAGAGGCTTTTTAAAGAACAATTCTCATGCTGACTTTTCTGTCCAAATCAAAGTCCTACCACGACCGCCACTTTCCCTGGTAGAAACGCCGCAGTGACCGGTGATGGGCACAGCAGCAGTGTGGTGACAGGAGGACAGCGGGGGTGGCGGATCCTCCGTCCTTCTCGCGGCTGCCCCATCTGGGTGAGAGCTATCGTCATACCGGCTTTACAGGTAGGAGCTGGAGGCTCAGGAGTTGCAGCGACAGGGCAAAGGTCAAAGAGCTGCTGGGTGCGGGAGGCTGCGTCCAAGCCCCGGCCTCCTGATTCTGGAGGGACGGGGGCCGCTGGGTGGTGTGTCCGGTGGAAAGGAGCCACACGCCGCCGACCCTTCCAACTGGGACTCGCACCTGAACCCCGGCCAGACCATCCCCCCGCCAGGCCGGCCGTGTGGCCTGGGTGGGGTCCCGCTGGCAGCGCCCCCAGGAGCCGTCAGGGTGGTTAGTCCCTGGCCAGCCCGCTCTGGCTCCCGAGCAAAGGCTCCAACGGTGTTGACACAAACTCTTGAGCTCTCAACTGGGAGTGGGTCACATTTATTTATTTTTTGCATTAAAAAAAAAAAAAAAAAAACTCAGCTTAGCCGTGTTTGAGCTACAGAAATGATTTTTTTGAAAGGCGCCTTGGACACTGTTTTTCACTTTTATGCCTAAACAGATACTTCTCAGTTCTTTCAAGTGAGATCTTACCCAATGAATGGAGACTCTCTCTTTACTCCTAAGAAAAATATTTACACAGTCAAGTATGGCACGAAAAAGGACCCAGGCTCCTTCAGAGGGCCCGGCCGAAACGCATCTAGGTCTCCGCATGCAGTTTACATTCCCAGCCCGGCATCTCTGCCCTCCCCTCCCCTCCCCTCCCCAAAGGCATTTCCCAAGCCTCCCGCTTGGGACCCTGAAGTCGGGGTGCTGGGAGCGGCCCCTCCCGGGGGTGGGACAGGGGAAACCAGCCCTGCTTGAGTGACAGCCAGGTCCCACGTTCCCTACTTTTTCTGTTGGCCAACAAAAAACCTGGGCCCCCTGCAAGGGCTTCATCTAGACTCACCCCAATTCTCCCAGATCTCCCCCCAGACCTCCACCCCGGAGTGGGGGCCTCTATGTCTCTTGGCCTCTGTGGAGTGTTTCGGGGCCTCACTAGCACGAGCTAACGAGGGGCGGACGGCTTTTCCTGGCCCACACTTCCCTGCATGGCCCCAGCGCTCTGGCCATGGTTTGCCCGCTGTCAGATGTGCTGAGGACACTCTGCTGGCAGCTCCCGGCCGTGGGCACGCGCCCCTCTGCTGGACACCCTGCCCGACCCGGGGCTGTCGGGTGCCCATACCTCCCCTCCTGCAGGACAGACGACTGAGTGAGTGAACGAATCACGCCCTCTGAGTCCCCCAGGTTTATGGTCTAGTCTGTCCTAGGTCCCCTTCACAGCCTCCTTCCAGAAGCACCCATTGGGCACCTTTGGTCTGCCCTGCCCCACGGAAGGTGCCTTGGAGACATTTCAAGAAATCCTGAAACCGCGTTGATTCCAGTGTCAGCTACCTTTGGGGAAGAGGCAACGGCTGAAGCCCACCCGCCTCTCCAACAATACCGACGTGAGCAGGGAGCCCCTCGGAAGGGAGGGGCAGAGGTGGGCAGATGAGCTGGCCCAGAGGACGGCAAGGGGCCGCCAGGTTCAGAGAGGCCCAGAGGGCCCCGCTGCCTTGGGCGTCCGCAAGTGCCAGGCGGGGTTTCAATTTGCCTCTGAGGGTGAATATGGATGCCGGCGCTGGCCAGGAGGATGGTTGGGGGCCGGGGGCGGGGGGAGCAGGGGGGGAAGGAGGGTCTGCAGGAAGGGGGCAGGGAAGGGCGGCCTCGTGTAAGCCCTGGAGGCTAAGTGGCGGCAGTCCTTGGGTCTTCCCTGCTCACCCGCCTGTTGCCACGCCACGGTGGGCTCCGGGCAGGGGGGGTGCCCAGAGCTCAGGCCGCTGGGCCCCGGTTCCCCACCATCAGCTGGGGGACCTGTCAGAGGCCGCCCGAAGGGACACCAGCAAGATAGCAGGGAACAGAGGGCCGGCCGGGCCAGGCGCCACGGTGGGCTCACGTTAGGCATTAGAACTGAGAACAAGCCTCTGAGGGAGAGCTGCCGTTACCCTCTTTACAGATGAGAAAGGAGCTCAGAGAGGTAGAGTAACCTTCCCACACGTGCACAGTTGGCGAGGGTGGACACAGACGTCCACCCACAGGGATGGAGAGTATGGGGCCCGTGGGGCAGGGGCACCGACAGAGGGCCGGGCTGTGCAGCCCCTTTGCCAAGGAAAGACTGAAGGCAGCCCAGGTGTGGACCTGCCTGGTCCCTGACCCCTGGTCACCAGGCATCTGGTAGAGCAGGGTTCCCGCTGCAGCCGTTTTGCCGATGAAGAGCCCAAAGGAATAAGGGCAGTGCCAGCAGCCCCAGGGTCCCCAGCTTCCTTCCAACCCACAGACCACCTTCTTAGCAGCTCAGCACCTGAGCCGACCTCACCACGAACACTCCCCCGGCAGACGGCAAGTCCCTGGCCTTCCACTCGGAATCACAGGCCCCTCAGAGCCATCTGGATGGGGGTCCCGCCTGTGTCTCCCGCCAGCTCCTGGCCTGGGCAGCAGCCCACCCAGGCCCCCAGGGCTGTGACACATGGCCCCCTTGACCTGCCACCACTGTGACCTTAACTTGTCCCCTGTGCCTGATGCCATGGGGACATGGGTGCACTTGGGGCAGGGCTTGGGCTGACCACCTTCCCTGGGGGCGGCAGTTGTTCTGGGGGGGAGAGGGTGTTTGCAAGGACTCCTGCTCCCCCAGGACTGCCCCCCAAAGCTATCCCTTTCAAGAGAGAAGAGAGTGCAGGTCCCCCCCCAGCTCAGGACACCCAACCTCTGGCCAAGCCCTTCCAACAAGGCTCTGACTTCTCCCCCAGACCAAATATAGGCGCCTCACACGCTGGGCAGCTTGGGTCTCAGAGCCCCACCCCACAGACACTGCTCAGCCCTTTCTGTCACCACTTTCTGAATGGGGTGGCTTGGGTCCAACCCTGACCCGGCCTAGGAGCCCCCGCCCTCTTGTCCTGGCCCCAGCAGGAGCTCGTTCCCAGAGCTGCTACCTGGGGGCTCGTGTCCAGCTGCGCTCTGGACACAGAGAACAGACTGGTGGGCCGGGCCATGAGGGAGCTCGGGTTGGGGCGCTGACTAGGCAGGCGCCGGCAGGAGGAGGCCGCTGGGTCCACGCTTGTGTCAGCAGCCGTGGCACGGGCTCCAGAATCCCCCTCTGCCAGGCAGTGAGCCGAGGCCTGAGCCCAGGGCGGCTCCGTGGGCCCTTGTCCTGAGGAGGTGCGCATTCTGGGTCCCACCTGGCCTCAGGGGACAGCTTCTTCCTGCTGCTTCCAGAAGATGGATGTCCCCAAAGGAAGTGCACGTAAATCCTAAGAGCTGGGTGACGTGTGGCACATCCAATCAATGGCTCGTGACAGCCATAACTTTCAGCCTTCGGGAACCACTGGTGCGTCCAGGGGCCTCGCGACAGCCAGCTCCAGGAGCTGGACACGCACCCCCCAGAAGCTAGGAGAAGCAAATAGCTGTTTGTTCCTGGAGCTGGTGCCAGAGCTTCCTCCTGAGGGTCTGGGTTCAAGAGGAGAAAGCCAAGAGCTGGAAGGAGCGTGTGGACTCGGGAGGCCTCAGACCCTGCAGGAGAGTCCCAGCTTTTCTAGAACGTTCTTTCATATTCCAAAAGCCCAGTGTCCCTGTGCGGCTGACCCTTCTGTGGCCCCAGAACATTGCTCATCCATCGCGAGTGTCAGGCGCGTGCAGGACTGGCTTCCCATGGCTTCCCTGCTGTGCTCAATCCCATTTGCTTAAACCAACACCGGGCTCTGCCCATCGCAAACCAGAGGTGGCCCTGCCCGCTCGCGTCTGAAAATACGTCCTTCTGGGACCACTGCGGGCCATGCATGACTGGCTTCCGGACCTTCCGATAGCGCTGTACTCCAGCCTCGCCCGGACACCTGGATGACAGCCCAACTGGAGAAGCCGCCTTGGGGACCCTGCAGCCCGGGTGACTTTGCACCTTGGCGTCTCCCAAGGGGGAAAATAAATCACAGGTCAATGATCAGTTCTACGTGCACATTTGTCTTTTATTCTCAACCCTTTTTAGTTATAGAAATAACCTGCACATTGACAGAACCATATTAATGCACTTCCACTTGACCCTGCTTATCGATAACTTGTTTGTTAGATGATCCTTAATAATCATAAGTGAAGAAAAAGGGGTCATGGATCTCCAGCAGTGGCTGCTTGACAGACGCAAGTTTGAAAGTCCCGAGACCCAAGGCTGGGATGCGGATGGGGCTGGGCTGATGCTGAAATGTGACGACCCTCTCCCACCCCGCCCTGCCCACCGTGAATCCCCCGGGATTTGGGCTCTTCTTGGGCTGTGAATTCCCACCCCTCCTACTGGGGCATGGGGTCACCTTTAATATCGTGAAGGTGGGCGGGTCAGAGGTGATCACTCCACATTTCAGCACAGAGTTGAATTTCAACTCCCGTAACAACGTCAGGCAGTGCTTTCCAGGGACACAGAAGTGACACAATGTGAAAAGGCAGCCACCAGTGGTCCCTGTGTGCCCATGGGGGCAGTGACCTGGGGGACAGAAGGCCTTTCCCCATCAGATTCTGGCTTGTCCAATCCTCACCCTTTAATTATTCCACGTATTCACTCTGCAAATACTTGAGGACCCTCTCACTTTGGGGATTGCAAACTTCCAAGCCGGAAGTACATTGTTTTGAATCCCGATTATAATACTGTAGCAATGACAGTAATAACAGCCCAACTGTCAGCCCTGCGGGAGGCACAATAATCTCTAATAATCCCCATTTGCCCGCTGAGCTCAGAGAGGTTGAGTTCCTCACCCAGCGTCACACAGCTGGGAAGAGGCCGAGCTGGGATTCCAACCAGGCCGCACTCGAGCCATTAGGTTGTGCGGCCTCCACAGATCTGGCTCCATCTGGGGAGCGGGTCGGGGGTGGGCAGTGAGGAGGAGGGAGGGAAGGATGAGAAAGGGAGCTGGGCTTTCTCTCTCACAAAGGATGTTTCCCATCTGGGGGGAGGAGCCAGCTCTGCAGAGCCCGAGTGCCTGGGCTTTGGTCACAGCTGCCGTGCTAACTCGAGACCACCGTGCGTGGGGTCGGTAGGAGGTGGGGAGCCGCCCAGCAAGAGCGCACACTTTCCTAATGGGGCCCAATTACAGCAACAGCTGTGTGGAGGAATTCCGCACTGATCCGCTGTGAAAAGTGGGCAGCCTTTGGAATCTTAGAGCATCCATGCAACTGCCCTGCAGCCAGGAGCCCCCGGGGCCCGGGTCTGCTCTCTGGGGGGCGGGTTGAACCAGCAGAGCTGGGCCAGCCCACCCACTCCCACTCCGCCTCGAATTTCCAAGCACACCCCAGGCCGCCCCCACCCCGCTTCTGCATTTCCAGCTCAGGGTCAGGCACGTTGAAGATCAGGGAACTCGGGAGGACTTCCCAGACTTGCGAGCGCCTGTGGCTCAGGCCGCCCGCCCTGGGGACGCCTGTCGGGGCTTCCTGGCTGGCATGGGGTGTCCGCTGGACCCTCCTTCCTCAGGTGCCTTGGCAGGGCGGGAGGGGGCACAGGGCAGCACAGAGAACCCCGGCCCAGAGTCGGCTCTTCCGCCCTCCGTACCCGTGTGCCCCTGCTAACCTGCCTTGAATTGCTCGTCTGAGAAAAGGGGGGCACATGCGTCGGAGGCTGGCACTGTCCACGGCACCCCTTCCTGGGGCGGGCAAAGGGGAGTAGCCTACAGTAAGGGTGCTCAGAAGCCACAGTAGGGAGGACGAGGGCTACCTTGGCCTCTGGCAGGGTCGGCAGGGCAAATCTAGCCTGTGGCCTGTGTCCATGTGGCCTGTGAGCTACGAGGGCCGTTCCATGTTTAAAGAGTTGTGAAAATAAAGAATATGCAACAGGGATCACTTGTGGCACAAAAAGCCTGCCATGCTTACTGTCTGGTTCTCTGCAGAAGCAGCACGTGCCCCCCATCTCCCCGGCCCAGGGCAGACACCGTCACCAGAGGATGGAGGTGGGAGGTCCCGTGTCCTTGGAAATGCGGGCACGATGCTTCCTGAATGCTCTGTGAGCACGGAGGATGGGGTGGGCAGAGACGGCTCCCCTGTCCCAGGGCAGCTTTGCTCAGTGGCCAAGAGACGGGGCAGCCAGCAAGCCGGGTTCCCAGAACACCTGATCCCGCGAACAGCTGCCGCGCCCGCCCGGCCCCCACCCAGAGCGCATTCTCAGCTGCAGCCTCCTGCCGGGAAGAGATGGTGTGAAATTGGAAGCAGTTTGAAACCACTCCGTCCCTTGTCTTTCTTTCCTTTCCTGTTTGTTTTCCAACAAGAAGTGCTCAAAGTTGTCATGAAGGAAATCTCCAAACACCCATTGGGATGTCCACCTCGAGCCCCTCAACATCCCGGTGAGACCCCTCAGATGGGGAGACCCTTCCCAGGGGGCAGGTCTGGTGGCCGAGGGGCCCTGGGGGACTCGGAGTGTGAGGGTGGGGGACACATCCTCATGACACTGGGGGACCTGGGCGCCCTCGCCAACGCCTTCTGAAGAGCCCCTTGGCTCATCAGGAATGGGCCGCAGGTTGTCATGGAGGCCGTCTGGCTCTCGAGACCTCAGCTAGGGAGCTTGGTGCCCGAAACTGTCCTCTGCCGAGTCCACTTTAGCACGACGCTGGAGGGACCCAAGGATGTGCCTGTGTCACCTCGGGCCACAGTGACACCCCCAGAAGTGCAGAGAATGACACACAGACACCAAAAGCACCTGCTGACCGTCCTGACTTCTGCACAGAGCGTGATTTTACACGGCATCCCCTCTTTCTAACGAGTCGCCAGTGTGCGAGAGGTCACGTCAGTGCAGCGAGCACAAGTCACTGCCCTCCGGCCCCCGCCCGAGGTCTGAGATCTGAGGTCTGGATCCCACGGCTCTCCTGAGAGCCGGCGTCCAGCAGCCAAAAACCTCGGGACACGTGCCCAGCCCTGCTGCCTGCCTTCCTCTTTGTAGTCCTGAAAGCAAAGCAAGAGCTTCTTCAGTCCTTCTCTGGTTTTCCTGCAACGGCCAGAGGTACGAATGGGCAGCTGGAACCCCGTCCACAGACCCCGGAGGGGCGGCGTGGGAACAGGCTCCCATCAGACCTGTAGCAGGAGTGGCTGCGGGCTCGGGCCATGGGGTGGGGAGGTGGGGTGACACTCTGGCGCTCGCTGCCATGCCTGTCACTTTAACATGACAAGGTCACCCTCTGCCTGCGGGATGGACTCAGAAAACCGACCCCCATTAGTGCCGGAGGTAGAGTGGGCACAGGGGCGTGTGTGTCCCCAGGGCCGTCTGCAGGGGAGTCGGGAGGGCGCCTGGGGGCCCCGCGGGCTGTGAGCCTCTCCGGTCCTGCCCCACAGCTCTGAGCTGGTCTGCGGGCCGTCGGCGCTGCCAGGGAAGACTGTGCATGCAGCCCGTGCCTGGGACAACACGGCCTCAGGGAAACACTGACCGCGTTCGCAGAAATATTCTTGGGGCCAGACGGATTTTTAAAACTCTATTCTTGGAGCTGGGAGATTTTGTTCGGCAGCATAACTGATTTGCTTTTTCCAAAGACTGAGAAGAGAGCTGAGGTCTGCCGGGCTGCGAACCACACAAGGTCTGTGCAAGCACTGCCCGTGGGGGGGCGGGGGGGGGGCAGCGTGTCCCACACCTGGAGAGAGACAGGCAGAGATGGGGGAGATAAAGAGTCAGAGACAGAGAGAGACAGAAGGAGAGAGAGAGGTGGAGGGGACAGAGACAGAGAAAGATGGGGGAGAGACACAGTGCAAGCAGCCCCCGGAGACCCCGCCTGGCAGGGGCCCAGGAGAACCAGGGTAAGCTGAGGGGGGAGGGCACGGGGATGGAGACTGGGGTCCCACCGGCAGAGCTCAGCAGGCCTGCACCGTGGGGGTGGATGGCTCCCGGACAAAGACAACCTGAGCTCATCAGAGACAAGCATCACACCCGCACGTGTGCACAGCCTCAGCGGGGCTTGTGGTTTGACCGCTGGGCCAGCCTCCACCTCTCAGCACTTGGGGCGAAGAGCGAGATGGGCCCCCGTGTTGGGTGCCTCATTGACCCTCCTGGATGGCCCCGCCCCGGCCCCCGGTCCCTGTCCGGCTGGGCAAGCCCTGAATCCTCACACCCTCCATCTTTGGTTGTTTGGTTTGGTCTAACGGTCTCAATTACGGCACAATCGTGAACTGGAAAGACGGATTCCTCTGAGTGGATGCTGACGGGCTCTGCAGAGTCACCCAGCAGATGGAAGCAGACTTCTGGGCTGTTTTCCTCCCCCAGTTCCACACCCGAAGCAAACACATCTGCGTGCCCTGGTCGGTTCGCTTTCCCTCCCTAGACACCCTGTGCTTCTCCAGGTTTCTGCGCCTGGGAGAGGCCCTCGGACTTGGACAGATCCCCCCCTCAGGACTCTTTAGAAGAGGGACAGCCCTGCGGATGGAATCGGTGATGCCAGCTGACGGGGACCGCCTCGTGGCAGGTGATTTGTTCTTGTCTGGTTTTCCTCTATCAGAAAAAAGGTTTACTTGTATGAAACGATAAAACTTGGGATACAGCAAGGGGGCCCCATCTCAAAACAGAGGACCGGAGAAGTAATGAACTTGACCCCTGGGTGCCTGTGTGTGTGTGGGCCAGGACGGCGTGCCAGCCCCAAAGCCGACCGCAGACCAGCACCTGCCCCCACAGCCCCGGGGCGGGCAGCCCGCTGGAGGAAACTCTCCACAGCCAGCAAGGGAATCTGGCCTCTGCGTCTCACCCAGTCAGGTCCCAGAGCTGGGCCCTGAGTCCCCGATCCTGGGGTCCGATTTTGGGCCCACGGGTCCTGATTTCCTTCTGGCGCTGGCCATGAGTGGGCACGGCAGAGCTGGCCACGGCCATGTCCCTGCTCTCTGGGCTGTCTGCGCTCTGAGCCCCTCCACTCAGCAGCTCATGCCTGAGAGACACCACAATCTTTTTACCCAATTTTCCAGCTGAGTTGACTGAGGCCTGTGAAGGTCAAGGAGCTTGCCCGGGGTCACTGAGTAACACGGCTAAGCCTCTGGCCTCAGGACAAGGGTGCAGGACTCTGGTTCCTGTTCCTGATCGCTTCACCGAAGCCTCTTTCATAAATAATAGAAATAACAGGGCTTCGTTTTTCGCCGGAGGATGAACTCCCCAAACCACCACCAGGGCTGTGGTCAGCACGCGCTGCCAAGCCCTCGCGGGGTTCGAGGGGGCGCGAACAGCAGGCATTAGTCGGTCCCAGCCGTCCAAAGGCCTGGAAAGAGAGTCTGACGCGCGCTACACGCAACAGGGGCTGATGAGTCATAACTGACAGTTATTAGCCTATCATTAGACGTATGAATTGCCTCTTTCATACCACATGCCTATCCTTCAAGTGCTTTATTAACTAACGTTAACCAACCCAATTAGCAAAAGACACTGTATTTGTGTAATTAGTAACTTGAGGCTTTATCCTGTCTTGCTCTTAAAGAGAAAAGGCATTGGATGCTGATTAGCTTACACTGTACAATTAGAGAAGAGGTTGGGGCTCAGCCGGAACGTTCTGATCCCTGGGGTCCCGTTAAGGTACCCGGCCCTCCAAAGACCCGCGGGGGTTTATGCTTGTGGTGTTTAAGCGTCTCCAATTGCTTCCTCTCGCATCCAAGCTCCTCCCTGCTGTTGGCATGGCCTTCAACATGAGGAAGGGGAAATATTTATTTTTATTATAAACGTAGAGGCCCAAGCAGTGAGGAACCTTGTTATTAAACCCTCCAAGCCCAGTTCTGCAGAAAAGCTCAAAATCCAACTTTGAGTATTGATTGCAAGGTTTTTTTTCTAATCGGATGCCAAGAGGAGCTCAGTGGGGAAAGATGTGTCGGGGCCGGCCCTGGAGGGCAGCTCCTATGTTTGCGTCTCTGAGCGAACAGTCCGGTTTCAGAGGGGCCAGATGTTCTAGCTAAGAGCTGCAGGCTGCAGGCTGCGTGCGTGCACGCCACACAGAACTTGAGAACCGGCTTCTCATCCCGTCTGAGTGATCGGGCTGCAGGGGGTTCACCAAGAGGGCCCCGTGTTGGAAGTGACCATGGTGCACGGGCCAGGGGCCCTTCTGCACTCCCCATGGGAGCCCCAGACTCCATTTTTTTCATTTATTTTAAGATATATTTTTTTGATGGAAACCATTTTTATAGTCTTTATTGAATTTGTTAACAATATTGCTTCTGTTTTATGTTTTGGTTCTTTGGCCGCGAGGCATGTGGGGTCTCAGGTCCCCGACCAGGGATCGAACCCACACCCCCTGTGTTGGAAGGCGAAGTCTTAACCACTGGACCGCCAGGGAAGTCCCCTCAAACCTTAGTAGTTTGTGAACCTGCAGAGCAAGCTCTGTGGCTCTGAGTAACTGCCCCACTAGCTCTTCTTTTATTTGTATTTATTTACTAGGCGCGCCGGAAAACTCACAACCGGGGGTTGCTCGTACCATCTTCCCGCTGACCACCCTCGAGTTCTGGACGGGAAGGAAGATGGCCTCTGCCTTCCTTCCCAGCACCTGAGCCACCTGAACGAGGGAGCTGGTGTTTCACCAAAGCAGCCTTGAACCTGCCCAGCTGCCCGGCACCGCCCACACCCCCAGGCCGAGCCATCCTGAACATAGCCGCGTGAGTGATCCAGGCTAGCTGTCCCCTCACCCCTGGAGCATAGAGAAAGGCAAACCTCCCGCACCGAATTCCATTTGTTCGACAGAGGCGACAGTCACCTTGCAGGGCCTGGCGGTGCCTGCGGCCCGGTGGCCGCCCACACGTCTGGCTGCCCCAGGAGCTCTGTCCCGGGATCCGACACTTCTGGGGGCGGAGCTGGATTTCCTGCTTGCAACCCAGATGCTCGGGCAGGGGCAGCGAGCAGACCTCCCTGACTTCATTCCAGGGCCCGTTTTAGAGGGACGGAGCCTTTTTTCAACTCCGTCAAGTAGGATTCTCAGGCTTTTTTTTTCCCCATTACTTCTCAAATGAAGTTCAAACGCTTTAAGTCTGAAAGGCTCATCTCTTTTCTGGTCATCCTTGCTTTTATTCTCTGCTGCCTGTTCTCATGCACTTGCACACACACGCGCACACGCACACAGACACACACGGACTATCTGCCCATCACAGGCAGGTGGGCACGAGTCCGCCGGGCGCTCACGGAAGGCAGGACAGACGAGGAGACCTGGGTGCAAACACTGCAGAAACCTCTTCAAAATATTTGGGTTTGTCAAAATCCCAAACCGCTGTTGCCAGGCAGTTTTCCCGCTAGTGTTTGAGCCCTCGGGTATTTTAAAGGAAATGAAATCCGTGTGTTTCTGATTTATTTATACTTAACTCATCAAAATGCTGTTTTAAAGGACTATTTTGTGTCCAAAATGCCCTTATGCCTTTTTTCCCTTCCAAACGAAAAGCCATGTTTTGCCAAGTGTATATGACCTTAAATGCTAACATATTCAAGGCTCTTTCGAAAATCAAGCTCGTGAAGTCCAAACAGACCTGAACCGGCACCGACGCCCACTGCCCCCAGAAACCCAGCACCGGATGGGCAGGCGACGCCCTTTGCCCCCCCTGCTTTTAGCTCTGTGACTCTGCCCCAAGCAGGGGGTCCACCTGCCCCCACCATTGGAGCCCCCTGGTGCTGTGTCCGGTGGGAAATGAGCAAATTTCCCAGAGACGAGAATCCCCAGTTCTGGGGTTTTACAGGCCCTCCCAGAGCTCTAGCTGGCCCAGCTCAAGGTCACCTTGAGTGCGGCCCCTGCTTGCCCCGAGGACAAGGGGGCAAATGCTCCTCCCGGGAGAGGCGGGGGCTCCCTGGTCCTGTGGACCCCCAAGTGCCTTTTACCCCACCGGTCAGGGTTACTCCTCTGCCTCATCGCCCCCCTTGGACCTGCTGAAGGCAGGCAGCCAGGTGAGCACACAATTCTGATGCCGGTTTAAACCACTTCAGACCAGGACAATATTTTCTCTCCACTGAGAGAAGAAAAAGGTGGCGGTGTCAGTCCTGAGCGCGTGCAGGAGGGGAGGGGACAGAGTCCCACTTGCCGGCTGGGTCACTTAGAGGGGGACAAGCTCAGGCCTCCAGAGGGATAAACAAATACAGTGCTAGCAACACTGTCCCCTGACCTATAACACGGGGCTCAAGTGCTGTGCTTCGGGGTGTGATATTTATTTCTGGCCGATTTCATGCGATGGAGTTCAATTATGAATTTGATTGCTTTTTTTGTGCACAATATAAAATCCTTTATCCTCACGGCATTTAATTGTGTTCCCTGGCAGATTTGGTATTCGTCACGGCCCTGCTGTCCCCAGCCCCAAAGATAAACCATCCAAGGGGCAATAAACGTCCACTCTGATTATTGATGCTTTCAGGGAAATTGATTATCTATTTGAGGGGCGGAGCAGGCTGATGTATTACTGCCTCTTTCCCTCACACGAGAGCTTCCCTGAAAGACAAATCTCTTGATTGGTGCAATGGATTTTCTATCATATCTAACATTTTCCAAAGTGATGCCGTTTTATCTTAATATTTGGAAAAGGAGGTACAGCTTCTGATGCAGCCGGGAATTCTCCGTCATGTGCTCGCGGCATTTAAAGTTGAGAAAAGCAATGAGATAACAACTCAGAGCCTGGTGGGGGTGAGGGGGGGGCTGCTTCCTTATTCTGGTTGCACATCCTCTGTCCCACGGCCGCGGCTGAGCGCCGGGGCCCACGTGACATTCGTATCACATCTGTGATTTACTGAGAAATGTGTTCCCGGGGTTGTGATATTAGTGTGTGGTCCGAATCTTCAGAATTCGTGGAGTCTTTTCCTGCACCCCACGGGAAGAAAAGCAGGCTTTGGAAGAGTTTAATTGGATCCAAAGGAAAAAAAATCCAAGCAATTTTATTCTAGATTCAACAGCACGTACTTTGATGGCCAGAATGGCTTTCTCCCTCTTGTCATAATTTTTAAAACTGCGCAGGGGAGGAGAGTGTGGTGCTCACACACCTGTGTGGGGAGGTGCCGCCCTCCGGGCTGGGAAGGAGCCGAGTCCAGAGATGAACTTCGGCTCATCAGCGTCGCTTCTATTAGTCAAAAGATAACAGGTGTTATAAACGCGAGAAACGTTTGCCTCCGCGAAAATCAATAGCGACTCCATAATCAACATTGTGATTAGCTGTACCCTGGTCACGATTAGCCCAGGCTGTGTTCATGCGATAATTCCCTAACGGCAGAAAGAGGCCTTTATTTTGGCAGCGGCAGAGGCGGGGGATGGGGGTCATTTTGGCCTCATCCTGGCCCTCAGCAGATGCAGCGCACCTGTGGGCAGGTGGGCCCACGGCGGACGCCCGGCTCACACTCACTTCTGGGAGTCCTGGAGCTGCACCTTCCATGGCTGATCTGAATGCCCCGCAGGCCTCCCTGGGCCTCTCTGAGAGCAGCCAGCCCCGGGCTTTGCTGGCAGGGTGGGCAAGCTGCACACTCTCTCCAGTCCCCTTTGGATGCATAATGCCCGATCTTCGGGGTTTGGAAACCACCAGCTGAGGAATCACGGGTGGGTGCACCTGCAGGCACAGAGCTGGCAGTGGCCACGGCGCTGAGGGCTGAGCTCTGGTTCTCACTCCCAACCCCAGGCCCCACTCTGGAAACATCCAAAGACTTTGCAAAACGCCGGTGCCTGGGTCCACCCCCGTCTCATGAATGTCATGGGTGTGGGCCAGGAGGGCCCGGGCGTCGCAGTTTGTGAAAGCTCCCGGGTGATTCTGGAGTGCGGCCAGGGCGAGAGCAGCCCCAGCCCCACACGGGGTCTGGGAGCAAGGCGGCTTGGTGGGGGTCTAGAACGTCCCAGCGGGCTCCGCCATCCGAAGCCCACCAAGAAAGGAGGGACGGTGGACGGCGGGCTGAGAGCTCCCACCCCTCGTGGCGGAGGGAAGGAGGGAGAGCTTCCCAGAAGAAAGAGGAACCCAAGCACTGGGCCTGCGTGGAGCCTCGGGAAGTGCATCCCAGGCCGGGACCGCCCGAGCAGCGGCCGGCAGGCTGGGGGGCAGCTCGCCCCTGCGGGCAACGAGGTCTCTTGTCCTCGGCTCTCCCACCGGGCTACTTGCTTTGTGGAGGGTGGGCCCCATGGGACCTGAGTGCAAGGTCACGGCGCCTGACGCTGAGGCCGGCCCTGTGGGTGCATCTTCCCTCCCCACCTAGGGCACAAGCACCAGGCCCGCAGGCCCCTGTCGGGGAGCAGTGAGTTCCCCGCCATCCAGAGCAGACCCCGGGGTCCAGGGAACAGAAGAGTGAGAAGCCATCATCACGAAGTTTCCTGTGCTGTCCTGTCCCCTGACAGGCTCTCCCGCACAGATTTCTCCACACCACGAAAACTCAGAGAGGGGCTCCTGGGTCCTGAGCCTCAGAATGAGGGGAGAGTGATTCTCCGTGAGGAACTCACGTGTGCATGCATGCGCATGCGTGTGTGTGCGTGTGGGCGCATGCCTGTGCTTTGTGCGCATGCGCACACACGTGTGTCCCTGCTGCACCTGTGAGCACGCGTGTGTGTCCCGTGAGCTCAGGTTCCGGCTCGCTCAGGGCCTAGTGCGAAGGGGCCGGATGCAAAACGCCCATCCTGCCTCTGCTCCTTGGGAACAGCGCTGTGTGCATTGTGCATCTGAGGCCAGACTTTTTCATGATTGATGGCCTGGGCAGTACCTCTTTATTTTTAGTGAAGAAAATACAGTGCTTATAGACCGGGTCCACTCGGTACAAAGGGGCCCCACAATGCAGGCTCGGGCATTCTTCCCTTATTTGCACAAAGACCATGCATCCAGGCAGCTCTTCGCATCTTGCAAAAAAAGGTCCCACATACATTATCCAGTTTGATTGTCCCTCTTACGCTGTGAGGCAGCTCAGCCAGGTTAAGTGACTTGTCTGAGGTCACACAGCAGTAGAATGCACCAGTGCCTGGGGGAACCAAGTCCAGGCCTCTGCTTCCGTCAGCTAGAGGCTGTTTCCCTAAGGTCAGAGTGAGACAGAGGCAGTGGGGCCCTGCTGGGACTTTCTCCAGTGTCTCCTTCTATACTAGTGTTGCACACGGCGGTCTGAAGCAGCGGCCATTCCAGGGCCGGCCCCTGCCTGAGCCATCACCACTGTCCACCTAATGGACCCCCTGGCCTGTAAGATGCTGCTCCCCAGACAGTGTCTTGACTGCAGGGGTCCAGCGTCCTGGTGCAGCGTGGGTGCTCAAACCGCAGAGTGTGGAGTGGCTGCCGGATGCTGGCTTTGCTGGGATCGTGGTGGTTTTCCCAGGGCTGGGCCGGGCCAGGCTAGCTGTCCTTTCTCGCCCAGGCAGCCTGTCTCTGAGATGTCTCAGCAAGGATCTCCTCCGTGCAGGGCGGAGCATCGGCCTCCGAGGAGGTGAGCAGGCGGCCTCCAGGCCTCCAGACCGCTTGCATCTCTGTGCTCCTGTTTGCCCGGCTGTAGCAGCACTCCGTCCACTGGAACTGCTTCGAGGCTGGGCCCTTCTAGACCATTCCAAAGCTCACCATCCACCTGGCCTTTCAGGTGGAGGAGCACCACGGGCGGCCAAGGTGGGCAGCAAGACCTGCGGACGACAGTGCGGCTTGCTCAGCCAGAGGCAGCTGGTGCTGCTCCAGAGCTGTCCCAGGCCCTGGTGACCTGGTCCAATGCCCACCGAGCGGACCAGGGGCGGAGGACACAGGGGAGGCCTGCTGGCACCTCCTGGACTGGCCCTGCAGGTGTGTCTGAGCCGGATCAGGCCCGTGAGCTGCCCCAGCTGATGGCTAAGGTGCCGAGACCTGGCTCCACGTGTGTGAACCGGCGGGGGTGATGGGCAGGATCTAGGGCCTGGACGCACGGAGGAAGGTCCTCGGATGGAGAGCTGGCGCAGGCTGGGCTCCGAACAAAATGCTTGCACCTCCCCCTCTGCTCCCGTGGGTACTAGTGATCGTCTGTGCAAGGTGAGGCTCAGGTCTGAGATGCAGGCAAGCTTGTCCTGCAGAGTTCCGCCGCAGGCTCTTGCTGTCCGAGGTTACGTGGTCAATGGTTTTCAGGAGACGTTCATTATTACCTCGGCGCCGAACATCTGTGGCCAGCACGGCCGCCTTGCCGGTTCCCCAGGGAGCCCCCATCAGTCTGGATCCTTATTCTACACCGACTTCGTGGATCCCGAGGTCCTCGAGCCCAGGGGAGGTTGGCTGTTCCGGGTCCTAAGGCTCACCCACGTCGGGGGGATGGTCCCCGAGATTCCAGGGGGAGCCCCCCACCTCCCCACGTCCCACATCAGTGGCTGAGGGCACAGCCGGGTAAGAGTCGAGGGTGGCGGGTTACGGTGCTCTGCCCGGCAGTGTCGAGCTGGCCCCTCTCCTGGGCCCGTTCAGTTATTAACCCTCGTAGGACATTATCTTGCACCGAATCTCCCGGGTGCAGAGCTGTGGCCGGGCTCTGGGAGAATTTTATCGTCCTGTTCCCGAGCACCGCAGACAGGCCTGGGTGATCATTAACCCGGCTCCTGATTCCCTCTGTTCTGAAGATGAGCTTCCCGCTCCCGGCCAGCCCCTGCCCTCTCCTCCCACGCTTGGACCCCTTCCCCCGCCCCAGCTCCGAGGGGAAAGAATGGGAAAGCAGGTCCTCCGGGAGCTGGCACGGCAGACAATGGGTGTCTTGTGTGAGTAATTTAGCGCTGTGGCCAGTCAATCTGGTTTCTGGGCCCGCTGCCCTGACCCTCTTTAGAGAGGCTCGCTCTCCCCGGCACAGTGTGAAACGTTTCCTTTCACTGCACGACACTCTGCAGATTGAGACGTCAGCCTGGTCCAACTGCAGCAAATTAGCAATTTTTCTTTTGCTAATTGGAAATAAAAATGTTTGCTGAGGGAGCCGTTCGTCGGCATGCGGCTTTCGGTTTCTGTGCACCAGAAGGGCAGCGTTGAAAACGCGTCCCGAGAGGCTGCCCACCCCGGGGTGCCCCTCACCGCAAATCCTAAGGGGCCTCAGGGCGGCGGGGTGTGGACACGCCCCTCCCTGGCAGCTCACCTGGGACCGGGGCGGCCCTTGCATCCCGGACCCGTGCCCTGGAGGAGCCGGGCCCTGTGGCTGCTGCCCCCACTTCAGAAAACCATTAGAACTGGGCAGGTTGCAAAGCTGTCAGGTGAGAAAGCCCTTTGCCGGGAGGAGGAAAGCAGAAAATCAGGGGTGAAGAGCCAGGCAGCCCGCACCGTTCCTAAGCACCGAGCGCTCCCCGAGAAAGCCAGCTGGGTTATCTGATTTCTGAATAAGTGTGCGGAGGACGGCACGCCCTTGCCCCGGCACACACCCGGGAAGCACCGTCCTCCGGCCTCCAGGGGACTTGTAGCTTCAGCCCCCCTCAGTTCCACGGGTGGAAAAGAGCCGGGCGCTTAGGTAGAAGGGGACGGAGGCTCCTGCCGGGGTGGAGAGAAAAGGAGGCCTCTTCTGCAGATTGGAACAAAGAAAGAAGAGCCTCAGGGAAGGCCCAGAGCATCCCTTCCCGAGGAAAGTGGCCCAGGACCTTCAGATCGAGTGAGGCGATTTGGAAATCTGCGTATAAACGGAGCCCCACCTGGGCACCCACACGCCTTGTGGCCGTGCACGCATGTGAGCCTCAGGGCGGGCGCGTGCACGAGCGCGTGCAGTGGACCGCTGTCCAGCCTCTGGGATCCACGGCGACCCCGGCTCCCCCGCGGTCCCCAGGGTCTCTCAGGAATCAGGCTGTCAGGCCAGCGCCTAAAGGGTTACCGTGTTCCCCCTCCCTGTTTTTCTGATAAAGCATTTGACAGCCATGCCTAATAATTCTTTCTGCTGGGTTTTTTTTCTTGATGTCTTTATGTGAATATGAAGCCAGAATGAAAGGCTTTGGGGGACCCCCACGAGAGAGGAAAAGCATGAAACAGGGGGGAAGAAAGACGGTGCGGGGGGCTCCCCGCCGTGAGCCAGGCATCTCCTTTGGCAACCCGCGACTTGGCTTCAGAGGTCCTTTGTAAGTGGAAACGAGTCTTCTTCACTGGGCCACGACAATAGGTGTTTTGTCAGAGGGGGCCGGGTGAGGGAATCGCGGCTGCAAGGGGCTAGCCCCCGGGGCCTGCAGATGTTGGACGAGGGATGATTTATTGCTCCAGTGTCCTCAGTGGCATTTGGCTACCTTCCCAGACCCCAACGTCGGTGACGGAGGAGGGAGGAAGGCGAGGGGGGAGGGGGGACAGGGCGGCATGGCTGAGGGGCCCCCTGACACCTTGTTTGGGGGGGACGGCAGCATGCCGGTACTTCAGGGCAGAGGAGAGGGCAACCCAACAAGTCCCGAACGGGCTTGCGGAGAACTTGAGGAAGCCAGGCTGAGGCTCTCAAGAACATTCCCACGTTTTTTAAAAAAGAAGCTGCACGGGACGCGGCAACAGAGGAGCAATGACTTGGGTGAAAACGGTTTGTGCTCAGAAGCCACCGGCCTGGCCATGGTGGCTGGCGCCCCGTCCACTCCCTGGACTGATGCGGTACCAGCTGCGTCCTGGCCCGGTTCCCCAGTGGCCGCCTGTGTTCCGGCAGCCAACAGCTGGGGTCAGTTTCACCCGAGCAGGGAGCAGAGAGCAGCGGTTTTCCTTGGGTTCTGACCTGGCCCAAACCCGAGAGGCCGTAAACCCAAGTCCAGCCGGGAGGGCGGTGACTGTGGGGTCCCCGCTCCCAGCCCAGACCAAGTAAGTCTGGAGGAGGCGGGCAGGGGCCGCCCGGCAGCCTCGGCACGGTTTCCCGAACCAGGAGCCTCTGAGCCGCCTCTGTGTCCCCTTCGCCACACCCGCCCAACCCCCATGCCAGACCCCGCTGAGCTGGCGAGCTGGCACGCCGGACACCGAGCCAAGGAGATTCTGGGCTGTTGCCAGGGAAAATACATTGCTGCCGGACAGCTCGCTCACAACCGAAAACCGCAGCTTCCCCGTGGAATCCCGCGTGGGGGAGAATTCCACTTTGGGCCTCATCCCGTTTTGGAAGGAGTTTTGAAAATACCAAAACTTGGATCGAGGAGCCCTGGGGGGGGGACGTTACATAAAAACATGAACGTCCCTGGTCCAGGGCTGGGTGTTCTGTCTCCCTCTGACCTCGCAGCATTCCAGCCGGGAACAGCGTTGGCACCGAGTTGCATTATGTGGAGGAGACAGCACGATCCCAGGCGGTGGGTTCGGGCCGTCAGGGGCAGCGGTGGCCCCCAGAAGGGACGGGGAGGGGCCAGGAGGCAGGGTGGGTGGCGGGTGCGGGCGGATGGTGGGCGCTCGTCCCCGGACCGGCCGTCAGCAATCTGTCAGCTCCAGTGTGCTGTTGACAGCCCGGCGGCCACAGTCCCACCCTCTGCGACATCAAGAACGACTTAAACGTCTTTAGCCTCAGGTTCGGGCCGGGGCCTTCGTTCCACAAGGCCAGACGTGGCCTAACGACAGTGTGGACCATGGCGCCTCTTCCAGGTCCCGGGAGACGCAAGGACGCCCACCTACACGGTCTGCGACAGGCATGCGGTCTGCCCACCTAGGCCGGGTCCAGCAGGGAGAGCCACCCTGGAGCCCCGCCGGGCCACACGGCACTCTGAAACCCACGGGTCCCTGGACGGAGCACGCCGTGCACGGCTCCTCCAGGTGGGCTGTCGCTTGGAGAGGCTTCGGCGCTCCTTCCGAGGAGGGGGCCCGGGCTGCAGGGACCCACACGCACGCTGAGTGGCCATCGCCGTCCGGCCCTCAGCCCGTGGCACTGATGTGTCACCGCGCTGGCACGGACGTGAGAACCACTCTGGGCTTTTTTGTTCACCGGACAGTATTTGGACACAGCCCGTCCAGCGTCTTGAGGGCCTGGCAACTGCCACATCAGCACAAATATCCCCCCCGACTTTTCCCTGGGATATGCAGACACATTTTTCCCATGGAAAGAGAGTGTGGCCTTTGTGAGGGGGGCACGGCCAGCCCGGATTACAGTAAAGATTAATCCCAAACAAGAGACAAGCAAAATAGACAAAGAGCATCATACACTTCACTTTTCAATGGATGTTTTCATAAATGTATGAATAATTTAAATTATCATTGCCGAGTATTTATTCGAGTGTTTCAGGGGGAAAAATGCCTCCTCTTTTTTCTCCCTCGATTCTTTTCATTTTTGTCTCATCTCTTTTATGTGCTGCATAGGCTGTTTTCTTGCCATCTGAATCGGTCCGGGACAATGGGATGTATGAGGCTGAAGGGCTGCGGAAGAATGCCGCCCTTGTTGGCGATGCCGTGCTTGACATTGATTAATGAGGGTGCGGACACGGGCAGAATCTCTGAGAGCCAAGGGGAAATCAGAGGGCCCGAGGGCACCCCGAGGCGGAGGGCAGGGCTGGCAGGAGAAGGCCACGGCCATCCCTCCACGCCCAGTGGGAAAAGGCAGCGGGGGGCACCCAGCACCGGAGCCTCCAGCACTGGAGGGTCCTCTGAGGACAGGGCACCGGGAGGGAGCCCAGGTCCTCCATCTGCTTGGGGAGGGAGAGCGAGCCAAGATCGACGTGCTGGGGACACCGGGCAGTGCAGCCAACCTGCACTTGCCGGCCGGCTCCCACCCTGCCACACATGCTGTCCCCCATCTAAGGGGGGCTGGCCCGGGGAGCGCGCCTCCGAAGGGGTCACAGTGGACCGTGGCCACGGCTAGGCCTTGATGAGCTTCCACGAGATGGGCACTTTCTCCCTGATATGGTCCATGCATACCTGCCGACCCCAAAACGGGTCTGGCCTGTTCTGTTCTGTTCTGTTCCACTTCATCCTGGTCCATCCCCTCCTGCCCTGTTTATCTACTTATTTTTGTGATAGGAAACAACACCTGCACCTGACCCCTCGACCGTGAGCTCAGGACGGACCATCAGGACCAATGGAGGTGACGGTCAGCAGACGGGATGGTGTCATGGAGTGGCCTCGTGATGACAGCCCAGTCGGCTGAAATGAATACCTTCAACAACCAACTGTGTAATCCATCTACACAGGCCCCGGGGCTTAGCTCTGCCGCCGCTGACCTCCCAGATTGAGGGTCTGAAGGGAAGGTCCGGGAGGCGGACACCCAGGGCGCCACGCCAGGATCTCCGCCGGTGAAAGGACAGGTCTGCAGCAGAGCTTGGGCTGGGGTCCCCTTGGCCAAGGTCAAGATTGTGGCAACCCTCTCCCCGGCTGCGGCGTTTCTCTTGTCAGGGCCTGACACGCTAGGCGGATGAAGAAAGAGTCTGGAGACAGCGCCCACCTCTGAAGATGCTCCCACTTTGGGGGCCACAGCTCTGGCCTCCGCAGGATGGTGTCATGGTGACTCCTGCCACAGCCTCGGGGCCCAGAGAGCCCGACTGGGGCTCCCGCTTTGGGAATCAGCTCCTAAAAGCCGCCATTGCTCTAGGCTCCCTGCGCTGTTCGGGCTGACAAAGGCGTTGTTGCTTAGACAGAGAGAGGTGGGACTGGGAGTTGCCAGGTGTGGGCCCCCCTCAGGCCTAGAAGCTTCTGGTTTCCGTCCGACAGGAGGATGAAGAAGACGCCTGTCTAGTAGGGAAACCACTTCCCCACTCATGCTCTCCCTTGGGAAGAAACATTATACGGGGAAACGTTTTCACTGCATGATGCTGAACCCCCGCCCGGCCCCAGGGCCGGTTGTGCATCGCGCAGAAAAGGGGGCTGCGAGGGCATGACCGTGGGCTCCAGACCAATGTGACCAAGTGACCACGAGACTCAGACACGTGTGCCGGCACAGCTCCCCCGGCCGTTCCGTTTGGTTCCCTGGCCACTCCCTCTGCTCTGCATGCTTCTGAATTAATGGACCGGGCGAGCGGCCTTGATAACGATCTGGAATCGCAGGATTAATGGGGGGCGGCGAGGTCGTGTGGGAGGGCGCCCGCCTGGCCTTGTGAGTCCTCGGTCTACAGCCTGGCTGTGACCTTGTTCGTGGGTGACCTCGGGGGGACATGGCGTCCCGGAAACCCCGCTTCCCCACCTGGACAGAGTGGATCCGGTTGGGAGCTGCTCCGCCTCCTGGCGTCCTGGGGAAACACTAGGTTAGAACATGAGGTGCTTAGAGCACGCCACGGACCAAGCTCGCATGTAGCGACCCACACTTCGGCCCAGGCCGCTCCTCTGACGTTCAGATGCCCGCTCCCCGAGGAAGGTGAGCCCAGACTCCCTACAGCGGACCGCACACCATCACCCTCCGAGCTGAACTGCAGGGCACCGCCGGCCCACTTGTGGCTTCCCAGCCGGTGACAGTCCTGAGTGGCAAATTACAGCCATCACAATTTTATAATTACAGCGGCTGACGACCGGGGCCCTGCCCCACGCCCCCCAGCAAAGTACGGGGGGTTGTGTCAGCAAATTAAGCAAACATGGTTATATCTACAGTTTGATGGATTTGCCATGTTTAATTCATAAAGATTTGGGTGTTTTTCTTTTTTTTCCCTCCCTATTACTGGCTAATTTGAGGATCCAAAAATCTGTGTTTGTTGGTGCCATTGGCGGTGGTGGCCCCTTTCTGGCAGAGCAGGCGCTGCCAGCGTGGAGGACGGGGTTGGCGGCGGCTTTCGCGAGGCCTCCCGGGGAAGCACGTGGCAAGTGGACGGGGGGAGGTGGGCACCCCTTCCTTCCTCAGGTGACATCGTCCTACTGCAGGAGTCCCTCCACGTCCCCCGCCAGCAGCTCTGTTGGTTAGAGCTTTTAAAACAGTGCTGCCGGGGGGCGGGGGGGGGGGGCGGCGAGAAACCCAGTGAAGCAAATGCCCGCGAACCCCGTCCCAGGAACGAGGGAGAGGATCCCTTACAGGGCCGGGTACTTAAAAACGGCCCCTTTGACGCTGAGCTTCAGGGGGAGGACAGAGAGCCGGGGGTGGTGACAGAGCCAGGCGTAAGGGCCACGGAACAGCACAGGTTGGGTGGGAACCAAAGGGACACTGCCTGCTTAATTTTAATTTGCGTGGAGCCCATATATTGGGGTAAGTAAGGCAGCAGCGACTCGGGGCCAGAGGACAAGCCGCCCTTCGCTCCAACTTTCAAGACTCCGGAAGTGCAGGGATTTGCAGCCAGGACCTCGGGGTGTGGGGGGGGCCACCCCACAAGGATGGAGGGACGGATAGGCTTCGGCCCGCCTAGGGTGTCCGCATCAGGGGCCAGCCCCGCCCTGTCCCAGCCTGGACTCCCAGATTCCTGTGGTGTCCCCACCTCAGGCCACCCTGCCCCCACCTTCCACTTGGGCTGGGACTTGGGTTGGGGGGGGCATCGAGATCACCTGAAAAGGCAGCCCGAGGGTGACCCAAGCCCTGAGCCCCGGCAGGGACAAATGAGAAGCTTAACTAGTGCAAGACGGCATAAAAGGGAGAGGGAAAAGGAAGAACAAAGCTTCCGCCAATTTGCTCTTTTGGGCTTTGTGAAAACTGGCCCCTTTCCCAGCGATCGCCCCCATTGAATGAGGTCGAGCGCGCAGCTCTTCCGCAGCTCTGATGGGTTTTCACGGGGTGGTGAATGGGGTGCAAATTAGCGGAGCCCTCGGGAGGCTTGTTACTGTCACTCCCAAACTGACGTCCAGAGGCCACGTGAGCACTAATCAATCCACAGAGCTCGCCCATTATCGGGGCAAGGTAGGAAGCTATTTACTGTCTTCTCTTTCATGTGTCGTCCATTTTGCCCACTGCGGCGAGGCGTTCCGAGGGGACAGAGCAGCAGACACACACCTTCGCCGCCTGCACGCTCACACTCAGGCCCTGGCTGCCAGTCATGGCACGCAAACATGCACACATTCAAGTATGCACATGTGCACAAGCACACATGCGTGCATGCACATGCACACACACCCAAGCACACCCACGCACACACAAAGTTTGCACGCACATGCATGCACACACACATGTACACACAAGCACATATGCAAGCATACACACATACACACATTCAAGTACACACACATGCATAAGCACACATGCATGCACGCAATGCATGTATGCACAAGCACACATACAAGAGCACACATGCACACACGAGCACACATACAAGTATGCACGCACACACAAACACATATACAAGCTCACATATATGCACACACAAGCGCACACATGCCCACATTCAAGTACGCACGCATGCACAAGCACACGCGTGTGAGCACGTGCGTGCACACGCATGCACACAAACATGGACACATATACATGCACACACAAGCACATGTACAAGCATATACACAGGTTTACATGCATGCACACATTCAAGTACACACGTATGCATAAGGACACAAGCATGACACACATACATGCATGCACAAGCACACATACAAGAGCACACACAAGCACACATACAAGTGTGCATGCACATGCGTGCACACACAAACGCATACACAAGCACACATGTATGCACACACACCCACATTCAAGTATGCACGCATGTACAAGCACATGCATGTGAGCACGTGCATGCACACACATGCACACACAAAAACATGGAAGCACATACAAGCACACACAAGTATGCACACACATACGCAAGCATACATACAAGTATGCACACACACACAAGCACACACATGCACACACATAATGCACACAGAAGCACATATACAAGCCTATACACAGGTTCACATGCATGCACACACAAGCACGTATACAAGCACACACAAGTATGCAGACACATACACAAGCACACATACAAGTATGCACACATGCACACGCACATGCACACACAAGCACACACACCACGGAGGCACCCTGTGTCATTTCCTGCAGGTTTATTCTCTGCAAGAACCAAGGCTGGCTGGTGGCTGAAACGCTGAGGTAAGCAGCCCCGCGGGTGGAGTGGGGCACAGAGGGTGGCCAGCCCTGTCTTCCCACTGCGGTGGTGAACGGCCTCAAGCAGTCCCCGGAAGAGCAAGGACAAGGTTGGCCCTGGGGGACAAAGTCCCGCCATCTCAGAGCAGAAAGACCAGCGGAGCCAAACCCAACTTGTTTTCAATATTGAATCCACTGAAGGCCCCAACTCAACCAAGAGGTTTCGCTTTAAGCTAAACCCGTCTTTTCTTAGGGGCCCGCCTACCGCTCATTTAAAAATAGATCAAGTCCACGGCTTTTGAAACTGGTAAACTAGGCCTTTAGAAGAGACACACAATCAAGCCGACCTTTTATTCATCTCGGGGTTGAGGTGGACGTTTCCAGGGAGCGACTCACACTTATTTCTGATTGTTCTACTTAGAAAGAAATCAGTGCTGGCAATGCGACCCAGGGGCTCACGGTGACCAGCCCGGTACCTGGCAGGCGGCAGCCTCTAAATGATACACACACCTAAGGAGTGACTGAACAGGCTAACAAACGTCTAATGAACCAATAAAATAAGTAAATGCCTGATGAGTAAGTAAACCAATAGACACTAATAAGTTAATAAACAAGTATCCAAGCGAATAAAGGAGTATACATCTAGTGAGTGAATAAATAAGTATCTAATGAATGACTAGATAAACACATATGTATCTAGACATCAAGAATAGCCCTTTCCAGAAGATGTGGTGTGTGTATACACACATACACACACACACACACACACACACACACACAATGGGATACTACTTAGCCATAAAGAAGAGTGAAATAATGTCATTTTTAGCAACATGGATGGACCTAGAGATGATCATACTAAGTGAAGTAAGTCAGAAAGAAATAGACAAATACCATATGATATCACTTATATGTGGAATCTAAAATATAACATAAATGAACTCATCTACGAAACAGAAACAGACCCACAGACATGGAGAACAGACTTGTGGTTGCCAAGGGTGGGGGTGGGGGAGGGATGAACTGGGAGTTGGGATTCGCAGATGCAAACTATTATATATAGAATGGATAAACAACAAGGTCCTACTGTAGAGCACAGGGAACTATATTCAATATCCTGTGATAAACCATAGTGGAAAAGAATATGAAAAAGAATGTATATATAACTGAATCACTTTGCTGTACAGCAGAAATTAATACAACATTGGAAATCAACCATACTTCAATGAAGTAAATTTAAAAAAAAAAAAAAAAGAATATCCCTTTCCAGCCCCTTGAATCCAGGGCACACATTCAACGGCAAATTCTCTTGGATTTTGATCCCTTAAACTTAGCATATGGTATTGTTCTTTAGACCATGTCTAGGAAATATTTTATCAGCCTTGTCATGTGGCTTAAGCTACTGAAATTGGACCTGAATGTCAAACACACACGCATGCACACACACACACACACACACACACCTCTGAGAGTCTCCTGTGATGCCCTGGACCAGGCTGCCTGCAGGTCTGGGCTCTGACCTAGATTCTGAGTCTGCCCAGCCTCTTCCTGAGTCTGCAGGATGGGCCACCTTCCTGGGCCTCAGTTTCCCCATCTGTCACAGGAAGAACATTCCTCATGGCAATAGCTCAGAGCTGAACGGGTCACAGAGACAATGTCACCTGGAAGCCAGTCCTACTGCCCACGCAGTCAGCCAGCTGCAAGCCCACAAGAACGAAGTTTAACTGCAGAAGTATATGCAGCATACAAAGCACTATTTTCTGATAGAATAAATCAATATATTCATCTTCTAGACAGTCACACCTGGGTTATTTTTTAAAATAAGATGATACTAATAATCACCGATTTTCTGTGGCTGAGAAAGAAAAGTAGCCTTAAAGTGTCAGAGGTCCTTCTTGCAAAAGTCTCTAGAAAGTGCTACACTATTTCCTGTGTGAAGTAAGGACTTTGCTCATGGGCCGGCAGGAGAATAAATGATAGAGAATGTTTTGGGACTCCTCACTAGCCAGGGAGGGTAGAAGGCAGCTAGTTGCAGCTACTTTTCTAGAACACCAGCCTTAGCCAGATCCTCTTTTTCTGCCAGTTTGGAAAATGCTGGAGACAGTCCTGGGCCGCGAGACACATCCGTGGCCCAGAACTCAGGGAGGGTACTGCCTGGGGGAGGTGGGGCTGAGTCTCCTGGGGTCAGTTGCCAGGGCAAACTCCAAAGCAAAAGGTGCACTTGCAGTAAACTGGTGTTGCCAAAGGCTCCTGACCTGGGGTCCCAGGAAGCTCACCTGGGTGCCCGGCTTCCCCGCACCTGGGGTGCCTCCAGCTGAAATGTGTGGAGGGAATACGGCCCCTACAGCCACTCCAAGCTCAGCGCTGCTGGTCTGGCCCCCGAGGGAGCCCTTTATGGAAGTCACCTCTCCAAACCTCCCCAGGAAAAGGGAGCCTGGGTTGGCTCCAGTCTGTCCAAGGTCATGACAGGGCAGGTGTGGAGGTCGGGACGACCTGTCAGCACCCGGGGACGGGCCACGGTGGAGCTGTATTCTCTGCTGTTGAACGCAGGGTGTCGCCTGGACTCCTGTGGTTTGAAGTGTGACCATGCTTGGTGAATCCCAATCTGAGGTTTATTTCATGTCCTTAACTTCCTGACCCTTTCCTACTCCGGCATGAGCCTTTCCCAGATCTATGACTCATTTTTCTTGTCACTGGAGCCAAAACGCTCCCATACTTTTGACTGAGACGTTCAAGGCCACCAGATGCCACCCAATATCAGTCCTTCCCTAGCGAGTGTAGCCCCGATCATTCCCTTCTGAGTCGCTTGGAATTCCCAAGATGCCCTCGTGTGTGTGGATTCCCCAGAGTTACGCCCAAGGCCTCTCCCCAGCCCACAAGCACAAGGAAGGCTGGAATAAGTCACCCCGACTGTGGAGATGCCACCCCGACCTGCATAAGAGCGTGAATGCCCCCTGATGCGAGAGCAAAACGGTTCTGCGAAGAGCGCGCCAGTTCCTTCCATCACCAAGAGCCTCTGCCTCTGCGTGGGGGTCCTGGCGGGGAAGCCACAGTGGCGCGTGTCCAGGCGACCCAGGCCGGCCACATCCCCTCATGCCATCGGAGCCCCCAGCCCTGCCTCCTGGCCCTGGCACAGCCCCGTGTCTGGATGGGCTGGAGAAGCCTCTCCAGGGCCTGCGGGCAGCTCAGCCGTCCAGTGGCTGGATCACAAGCTCACCCCCGTTCAGGGCCGGACAGAAGGCTGTAGAAGGGGCAGGAAGGGGCCCCTCCCCCGCTCTCTCCCTGTCTCAGCTGGGGTCTCCTGGATGCCTGCACTGCAGCCTCAGGACAAACCTGGGGGCCCCCAAACCGGCCAGACCCTTTGAATAGAGAACAGGTGATGCGCAGGCCAGAGGCCGTGTGGATGAGACCCCCAGCCTGGCCCTGAACCCACCAGCTATGTCACCCCCAGATCCTGCCTCAAAGGGGCCGATCGCACACGTTCCTCTCCTGATGCTGGCCGCTGGGCAGGAACACGCATGCGGTAGGAGATCCGAGGAGGGCCAGGGCAGGACGGGGCTTGAGGCGCGGGTCAGGGCAGAGCAGGACGCAGCCGGCGCCTGGGCCCCCTGGGAGCCTGTAAGCCTGTAATCCTCGCGGGTTTCCTGTGGGCACCTGGTCCTGGCAGAGAGCAAAGGTCTCTGAGGGCACCACAGGAAACTGTTCCAAAGGAAGAAGCCGGAATAGGGAGCTCACGGGCTCCTACTTAAGTCCTGTGGTTCTCAACTGGGGGGTCCCGCTGCCCAGGAGACACCGGCAACGTCTGGAGACACCTGGTCGTCACGATCGGGCTGGGGGTGCTCCTGGCGTCCAGCCAACTAAACATCCCACGTCACCCACTGCAGGGAGTCCCAGGCCCCACGAGTCAACAGAGCCAGAAATGCCTTTGTGGGGGTCACTCCGCTTGCCCCTGCCCCCGCTCGGGCTGGTACCCCTAGGACGCCCCACGGGCTGCAGACGGACCGGCCCTCTGAACGCGGGACGCGCAGGGCAGACCGTCCCCTCCACAGTCCCGATCACTGCAACAGCCCGAGGGGCTGGGATCCCTGCACAGACAGGCACGCTGAGGCTGGGGGCGGTGGTGGAGTGACATTTTCAAGGCAGAGTCAGGATTTGAATCCAGGGCTGTAGAAACGGGTCTTGAGGCCACGCAGCCTTAAGGCCAGTGAATCGGGCAAAGGGCCTTCCGGTTGCTGCTGCCCACAAGCAGGGATCATAAGTAAATCTGAAGGCAACTGCCTTAGAGCAGCGTCCGCCCCTACGTTAGCTCTGCCCAGCGACCCTGAACTTCAAATGCACTTGCTTCCGCCTTGAAACTCTCAATGGAAGCACCCTGGCCTCCACGGGAGCAAACCTTCAGTATCTGCGCCAAGAGCGGAGGCCAAAGGCACTGAGATCGTAAAACTAGCTGCTCAAAAGGAAACTGGTCTTACATTTAGGTCTTTAGTCCATTTTGAGTTTATTTTTGTGTATGGCATTAGGGAATGTTCTAATTTCATTCTTTTACATGTAGCTGTCCAGTTTTACTAGCACCACTTTTCAAAGAGGCTGTCTTTTCTCCATTGTATATTCTTGCCTCTTTTATCAAAGATAAGGTGACCGTATGTGCATGGGTTTATCTCTGGAAAACATAGGCAGAAGACTCTATGACATAAATCACAGCAAGATCTTTTTTGACCCACCTCCTAGAGAAAGGGAAATAAAAACAAAAATAAACAAATGGGACCTAATGAAACTTAAAAGCTTTTGCACAGCGAAGGAAACCATAAACAAGACCAAAAGACAACCCTCAGAATGGGAGAAAATATTTGCAAATGAAGCAACTGATAAAGGATTAATCTCCAAAATATACAAGCAGCTCATGCAGCTCAATATCAAAAAAACAAACAACCCAGTCCAAAAATGGGCAGAAGACCTAAATAGACATTTCTCCAAAGAAGATATACAGATTGCCAACAAACACATGAAAGCATGCTCAAGATCACTAATCATTAGAGAAATGCAAATCAAAACTACAATGAGGTATCACCTCACACCAGTCAGAATGGCCATCATCAAAAAATCTACAAACAATAAATGCTGGAGAGGGTGTAGAGAAAAGGGAACCCTCTTGCACTGTTGGTGGGTATGTAAATTGGTACAACCACTATGGAGAGCAGTATGGAGGTTTCTTAAAAAACTAAAAATAGAACTACCATATGACCCAGCAATCCCACTACCAGGCATATACCCTGAGAAAACCATAATTCAAAAGGAGTCATGTACCACAATGTTCATTGCAGCACTATTTACAATAGCCAGGACATGGAAACAACCTAAGTGTCCATCGACAGATGAATGGGTAAAGATGTGGCACATATATACAATGGAATATTTCTCAGCCATAAAAAGAAACGAAATTGAGGTATTTGTAGTGAGGTGGATGAACCTAGAGCCTGTCAGACAGAGTGAAGTAACTCAGAAAGAGAAAAACAAATACATATATATGGAATCTAAAAAAAAAAAAAAGGGTTCTGAAGAATGTAGGGGCAGGGCAGGAATAAAGATGCAGACGTAGAGAATGGACTTGAGGTGAGGACACAGGGAGGGGGAAGGGTAAGCTGGGACGAAGTGAGAGAGTGGCACGGACATATATACACTACCAAATGTAAAATAGATAGCTAGTGGGAAGCAGCTGCATAGCACAGGGAGATCAGCTCAGGTGCTTTGTGACCACCTAGAGGGGTAGGATAGGGAGGGAGGGAGGGAGATGCAAGAGGGAGGAGATATGGGGATATATGTATACGTATAGTTGATTCACTTTGCTATACAGCAGAAACTACCACAACATTGTAAAGCAATTATACTCAAATAAAGATGTTAAAAAAAAAAAAAAAGGAAACTGGTTGGGCTCCTCCATCCAGGGCACTCACACAGTAGGGGCACTTGGAGGGGTGGAATTAATTAAATGACCTTGCATTTTGTAATTGCGAATTTCTTTCCAAGTCATAAAAAGGGGATAAATGCGCTGGGCTAGAACTCTCTCTGGGAAGTTCTTTTGGAGACTCAAGCTGGCGGGGCTGGCACCCTGGCCCCTGTGTGGACGCGTCCACCTGCCTGAAAGCCTCCTCCACCGAGACCATCCTTCAGGCTCTGGGTCCCGACTTGGCCGGTGGCTCCTTTGCCTTCTGTGGGCCGTGCCTGCCTTCCTGGGAGCTGGCGTGCGGGGGGACACACAGGTGGCGTGGTCTCCTCCGTGCACCCCCGTGTGGGCTGCTCAGCCTCTCAGACGGGTCCTTGCTTCCTGGACAAGACACCAGGCTCGAGGAGCCCCTGCAGGGGGTTGGAGTCTCCGACTCCAGTCACCTCGCCTCCCCTGGGGTTGTTTCCTTACTGCTGCTCAGGAAACAGACTGATGGTCCACAGGAGAGTAAACGGTGCACCTGCCATTTCCCACAGCGGCCAGGTGTCCGGGGATCGGGAGCCTCTCGTCTGCTCTGAGATGGGCAGTGTGGGCTGCCCTGCCGGGGGGCCCTCCCACTCCCCACGCCAGACACGCAGGGGCCCCCGGGTGCCTCGTTGCCAATAAACGTGTGCTCACTCATCCCCAAGGGCACAGGTCCAAGCCCACCCAGCAGCCTCTCCTGGAAACAGCCTCGCTCAGCCTGGGGCTCGGGCATGGCTGTGCTCTCTCCCCAGCTTCCAGCTAAAGCTACACAGTAAAATCAGAGACCGTCGAAAATGCTCGCGCTCTGCCACAATTCTGTGCTGAGGAGCTCGTGAAGGTTCCGGAACAGGGGGTGTGAGGCTAGGCCCTGAGACGCCTTGAAAGGGCCAGGACTCGCCGTCTACACGGGCATGGGTCTTGCAGGGGCACCTGGCAGGCCTCCCCCACTCCACGGACAGGAGGGACACACGGGCCTCAGTGAGCAGTGGCGCAGCCCCGAAACGAAGCCAGGGCGCCAACAGCCCGATTCCATTCCTAAACACCCACTCTCGGGCACTGACGCTCGGGGACCCCCTCACGTTCACCAGACAGCCCTCCGGGGTCGACACAGGAGAGGGTGTGACCGGGCTCAGGTCTGTGGGGGTCAGTGGGCTCTCGAAGGCCACCATCAGCAGCTCTGTGACCCCCGACAAGGCGTCTTGCTGGGAAACGTGGGACGGTGGTGCTGCTTGGTGCCGTCAGGGACACGAACGAGGTGGGGTGCTGTGAACCGGTCCACGACGCCAGGAACCCCTGGGGAAAGCGAGCATCATCGTGGGCTGGTCAGGGCCCAGCTGGACCAGGCGGGGGGGCGGCTGTGCACCTCGCTCTCTGCAAAGCCCTGGAGTCTGGAGTCGGGGCCCCTTGCGTCCCCCGGGCTTTCAGTTCCCCTACGAGAGGGTTAACTGCGCGGGACCCCGAGGTTCTGGCCGCTAATCCGGCACATGCGGCCTGCACTCCGAGGGCAGAGTGGGCAAGGGGAAGCCGGCTCCCCTCGCCGCGGGGGACCGTGAATAGCAAATCAGCTTCTCCAAGCGGGCAATTACCAGGGGCCGAGGCAGCCTGCCCTCGGCTCCCCCCGGAGGCACCCCAGCCCCCAAAACCTCACACATACCACTTTCCTTTCATCTCCTCCAGGCCGGCCTGATAATCAGATCCTGCCTCGTTCCTAATCCTTATTCTTTTTAAAAAATGGATTAGGAAAATCTCATCTGGAAAATTAATTAATGTGTGAATTCAACAAATATTTACTGAGCGTAGCACTTTGTTAAGTATTTATTTTTTACATAACTTGTATGTTCCCTCCTCCCACTTTTGGTTGGCTGGTCAAGTTTCTGGCTGGTCCATTTCTGTATTTCACGCGTTTAATTACTACTTCCAATAATATTATTCTCTGATTCAACCATTAAGATATATTCTTGCATACTCAGTCGGCCACCAAAGCACATATTAAACCTCGAAATTTTAAGTGGAGACAGAAATCAAATGGCCTTGCCGGACGACTGGGGTCAGGCGTCCTTGGCGGCCACGGTCCCGCTAACCTGGCTGACACAGCCCACGGTCCCAGGAAATCGCAGGAGACGGGGACTCTTTGGAGGCCCTTGATGAGTGCCCAGCGATTGTGTCCGCTGTCATCCCACCGCTGGCACTGGGGATTATTTTCAATGCCCCATTTTCCCGTCCCCCTAACCCTCCTGTCACTGGCTGTAGGTAAGTACACCCTCCTAGAGCAGCCCCCGCCCCCAGCCAAACAAAAGTGAACTGGCCTCCTCTTTCCCCAAGAAAGGAAGCCGAGCCTTTTCATGGGCTGTGAATGGGGCCCCTCATTTAGGCCGCATTATACCCGGGCCTTCATTTCCCCTTTCCTTCTTTCCCGCATTCAGGGGGGTTCTGACTTCAACTAATTCAATAACAATCCCGCCAGGCCTTCCCAGCTCCCGACTCGGGAGCACATTGTCTGGGGTGCAGCCTTCCCCTCGGCCGGGTCCGCTCTCCAATTAGCCAACTGCTGGGCCTTCTGTCCCTCCCCGCTCCTCCCTGCCAGCCGCTCATTTTTAACCATTTCCTTTTGAACCGGACTGCGGAGGGCCTTTGGGGGAGAGCCTGGTGCCGGGTCGGCCGACCCAGGCTCAGGTCACACTCATCCTGCAGAAGCGGCACTGGCCTCGCAGAAGACGTGAAGACCAGGCATAAGTGGGCAGCCAGGCTCTACTGTCCCGACCCCACCCCACACTGTCCTCCTGGGACGGCGAGGTGGCCGAGGCCTGCAGATGCTCCTGCAACGTCAGCGCTGCCTCAGGGCCGTAGGGGCTGGTTTGGGATCTTGTACAGCTTTGGTCCCGATGACCAATTTCTTCTGAAGTGTCGACACTGCATCTTTGACCCCCAAGCCAATTTCTCCTGCTTGAAGAAAAAGCGTTCCAAGGCCTGCAGGGAGCCATGTTCCCTCTGGTTTTTTCCGTTGCAGGTTCACGGAGTTCGTACACACACCCACACGCACACGCGCACACACACCACAGGGCTCAGACAAGGCGGGTGTCGGAGAGCGGTCAACCCAATCCCCATGTTTATTTCACTGCTGTTACCTTCGAACGAAAGACGTTGGAATTGGCTAAAAATGTCAACCCTGGGCTCTGACTTGGGTTAGCAAGGCTGTCATCAACTAAACCCCTCCTGGGTCCCCACCCCTCATGCTCCCAATGCAGGCACGGTTCCTCTGGGTGTCAGGAGGAGACCTGGCCGGGAGGGTTTGGGCACCAGCATCCCTGCAGGGACACGGCACCAGGTGTGTGCCATCACTGGTTCCTCTCTCCTACAATACCTGGGAATGACTCAGCCCAGGTATGTGCTCTCTGAGGGTCTGTTACGAGCTGAATTGTGTCATTCTCCCCCCAATTCATAGTTGAAGTCCTAACCCCAGCACCTCCTAATGTGACCCGATGTGGAAATAGAACCCTTACAGATGTAATTAGTTAAGATGAGGTCGTGCCGGGGTGGGTGGGCCCCTGGCACAGATCCTCCCTGAGAGGCTGCAGAGGGACCATGGCCCTGCCGACATCCTGATCTGGGACCGCCAGCCTCCAGACTCTGAGAGTGGGCGTCTGGGTGAAGCCGCCCATCGCTGGCACTTTGCTGCCACAGCCCTAGGGCCCAGTGCAGGCAACTCTGGTGCAGCAGCTACCTCCTTACTGTCACGTCCCCTGTGTTCAGAAATATTCAGCATCCAATCGACCAATTGGCCGATTTGAACACTGCCGTAGAGGGAGAACTCACCAAGGCCACTTTGGCCGTCACATCATTATTTTCCAAGTCCTCATCGTTTGCTAAATCCAGTGTCTGAGGAGTTGGGTGGCGGCATCTGAGGTATACCTACTAAAGACCCCGCCCGGGGCTTCCCTGGTGGCGCAGTGGTTGAGAATCTGCCTGCCAATGCAGGGGACACGGGTTCGAGCCCTGGTCTGGGAAGATCCCACATGCCGCAGAGCAACTGGGCCCGTGAGCCACAACTACTGAGCCTGCGCGTCTGGAGCCTGTGCTCCGCCACAAGAGAGGCCGCGACAGTGAGAGGCCCGCGCACCGCGATGAAGAGTGGCCGCTGTTTGCCGCAACTAGGGAAAGCCCTCGCACAGAAATGAAGACCAAACACAGCCATAAATAAATAAATAATTTAAAGACCCCGCCCGGCCCCCCCCCTTCTGTGTAACTTCCCGGAGAAACTTGGTGAGCAAACCAGGATGCAGCTTTCTGCACCACTCAGGAGGAGGCCAGCGGGGAGCCGGTACGCATTTGCCTGCATGCATCTCTGTGGCTTCAAGGCTGGGTAACTCATCAGAGATGAGAAAGCCGTCTAGGGGGGCAGAGCTTCTGTGCGGAGAGACAGTGGCCAGGTGCTGGGGCTGGAGCCGCCGAGGGTCCCATGCTGACCCTTCGGTCCAAAGGATGTACCAGCCTTGCCCATCCCAGGGAGCAGACTTTACAGGAATATGTAAACGCAAAGGTTGCCAGGTGGGGCCCACGCAGCTTGGCCTGTGTTTTGAATGTATTGAAAATAGGCATTTCTTATTTCCAAGGGGTCCCCTGAAAGGGGCACATTCGGGTCCTCCAGCGAGGCAGTTCACAAGGCTGAGAAGACTCGTGTGCATTTCAGCTCACAGTGGAAAGAGAGAGAAAGAGTTCTACGGAAATTCTAACCACCACGTTGTGGTGGAGGGACGTCTGGTGAAAAATTACCCACTTTTTTTTTTTCCCCCAGATGCAGCAAAGTAATCTCTCCCCCCACTCTCCACTTCCCCACCTCTTAAAGATCGGAGTATTCAAATGACACGTGCCTTCAGGACAATTCACTTCAATCCTTGCTTAACAAGTGGAGAAACCAAGGCCCAGGGCTGGGGGTGGCTGCTCAGGTCTCTGTCCATGGCATGTGACACAGACATCTCAGTAACCTGTATGTTGCCTCTTAGAAAACCTCATGAATTTATCAGATGTTTAAAAGGAACAACAACAAAAAAAGGCTGGACGTGGCCATTCTAACCCTTGTCTACTCAGCGTTAATGGGGGTGATGCCATCCTGATAACAGCATGGTAAGTCCTGGCTGTCCTGGGGTTTTGAAGGCACTTTATGATAAAGGATCCAAGAACTGTCCCAAGTCACGGGGCCAGGCAGCCAGCAGCCTTGCCAGGTCTCCCTGCATCTCCCCGAGTCTGCTGGACTCTCCCAGCGTGAGGGACGCATCTGTTTACTGGGAACAGGTGACAAGAACAAACCCCAGTCTGGGAGCAGGAGTCTGACGTCCTAGGGGGCAGCTGGAAAGCCCTCCCGACCTCCCACCTCCACCCTGGAGGCACAAGGCACTGGCAGGGGTCGGGGGTGGCTTAGGACAGCCGAGCCCCAGAGGGCAGTGGGCCCCTCACTGCAGGGAGCCCTGCCTGGTGGACGTGTGACTTCCGTGGACCTGGACAGGCACAGCTAAAGCAAGGAAGCCAGAGGCGCTGGGTCGGTGCTCTGGGCTCAACCCCAGGGTGCAGAGGTGGGGAATCCTCTGGACCCAGCGCACCAGCTCGGATGGACTGGGAAGCCACACTCAGTCTAGGCGGAGGCACAAGCGGGTAGGAGGTGCTGACCCAGAGCAGGACCTGCCCCATCCTAGTGGGTCCAGCTGGAGAATCAGCCTCCCCTGTCCCAGCGCAGAGGACCCACCCGAGGGAGCAGCCGCGAGAAGCGTGCAGCCCCGGACGGGGAGCAGGAGCCCCGTGTCCCCAGGCCTCCCTGGGCCTGACCGGCCAGCTGTTTGGGTGAGCCCATCTCCAGTGTATTTTAGATTCCAAGAAGGATTAAATAAGGAGGTCAATCCAAGACAGACCTTCAAAAGTTGGGCAATTCTGGTGTTGTCTTCGGGCTGTCAACGGGCCCCGGGTTCCCGCAGGAGCCTCTCCGGTTGGGGCCTGGTGTGGACTGTTCGTCTGTCTGGGTGAAGCAAGCGTGGGCGACGGCAGGGAGTCCGGGCCCGCCAGGGTGTCGCCGAGAAACTAGTGACTCGACCAATCTCAGTCCTGCGAGGCCCTCTGAGGGCCTGCTGCTCCAAGGGGCCGTCCCACGTCCTCAGGGCTGACTCAGAAGCCCCAGTGAGGACCAGAGGCCAGACCTCACCAGGGACTGGTCCCTGAGGGCTGCAGGACTGACAGGGCAGCAGCAGAGGCGCCGGGAGCTTAGCTGGCCCAGCGGCCCTTGGCCAGGCCAGGCCCAGGCTGGGCTGCCCTCCTGAATGCCAAGGCCCGTTCCTCGTGGGCTGGCGATTCCACCTCTCGGCCCTGGCGCTGCGTGCCCTCCATCCCCGGACGAGCTTTCAAGTCAGCGCCACGAAAGTCATCCCCACGGCGACGCAGGCTTTCTAGACAAGGCAAATACATTCCCTCCAGCATGGCAGCCCCTATGATAACATCGGTGGAATCTGAAGGCTTTTATCAAAATGCAAAACAGACCCCTTTTCCGTCTCCCTCCTCAAAGGAAGGCAACGAGGCTCACGCTGCCTGAGCTGCCTCCCCAGAGCCCTCGTGGTCCATCCCTGTCGTCGTCGTCATCTTCCCCCTCCTCCCCCTCCTCCTCTTCCTCCTCTATCCCCCCCGGCCTCTCATCCATCACTCGCTCTCTTCCCGTCCACCTGTGAGCTGCCGCCCCAGAGCTCAGCGGCCTCCCCCGGGGGCTCCGGGGCTGCAGGCCATTTCATCATCATTATTTTTACTTAAGTCCAGCGTGGCTCATACTTTGTCCACAAGGTTTTACTTCGGCCCTGAAGGAGGCCAGGGCAGGGGGCTTGGCCACCTTGCCCAGGCCCCGCCACCTGCAGGCCTCACCCTCTCTGGTGAGCCCCATCCTTCCCCACGGCAACGCACAGCTCCCATCCCCGCGGACCCTGAGGTGTGCCATTGAGAACGAACCAGCCGGGCGTCCTAATCCCCGGCCACCCCCACTTGGCAGTGCTCTCCCGGGCCTCCACTGAGTACCGGCTGAAAGGAAGGCTGATAAATTAGTCTAGAGGGAAACAAGGCGGCTTCTACTTGTAAAAGGTCATTGCGACTTTGTTCTGGGTGAGGGTTTATCTCAGCTGCCGCAGGGACAGACAATGCCTTGGGCCTAAATGGCAGAAATCTTAGCTCCGCTCCTGAAATGACTGTGCTGATAAGCCAGAATGGACTTTAGAAAGATCTAAATGGGAAAGGAGTGGATGTAGGTATTTTTGAACATGATTGAACAGGGATGACACAATGGGATGTGCAATTAAACTGGGCATTAGCCCAGAAGGCAGGAACGCAGACTGAAAGCCAGACAAAGGTGCTCCCCGTGGCCCCGCTCGGGGCTGGGGATCCTGGCCCTGCCCTGGCCGGCCGGGCAGGGGGCACAGCTGGGACAGAAGGACAGCAGGACAGGAGCCCCGCATGCCCTGGGCGCTGCTGTGGAGGCTGGTGCCTCTCTTCAGGCCAACTCCCTGGAAACACGGTGGCACGTGGCACGGGTGGACCGGCACACAGGTGAGCAGGGACCGGCACGCTGACCCCTGTGGCGATGACAGGGATCCTGTCTTAGCATCTCCCACGCGGAGGAGCAGACACGACCACCTCCGCCGACGCGCATCCTGTCGGCAGACTTAAAACGTCACCTTGGGGCTTCCCTGGTGGCGCAGTGGTTAAGAATCTGCCTGCCAATGCAGGGGACACGGGTTCGAGCCCTGGTCTGGGAAGATCCCACATGCTGCGGAGCAGCTGGGCCCGTGAGCCACAATTACTGAGCCTGCACGTCTGGAGCCTGTGCTCCGCAACAAGAGAGGCCACAATAGTGAGAGGCCTGCGCACCGCGATGAAGAGTGGCCCCCACTCGCTGCAACTGGAGAAAGCCCTCGCACAGGAACGAAGACCCAAAACAGCCATAAATAAAAAAAAAAAAAAAAAAAAAATCACCTTTAGGACATTTTCTTCACTGTGCTCTAAACAATATGAGGGCAGGGCGGGACGCTGCCCCAGGACACTGGCTCCGGTGGGTCCCTCGGGGCCTGCTGCCGTGCGCCCAGACTGACCTCTCACCCGGAGAGGCCATCCTGGCCTGACCTGGCCTCGATCAGAGCAAACCCAGCCGCATCTCAGTGCCCAGCAGGGCCCCAGAGAGTGGAGGGAGCCCTGCGCCAGCCCCGAGCAGAGCAGGAGAGGGTGGCCTGCAGGGGGACCCTCCGGCAGCTGCTGCCCCTGGACGGGTGGTGAGCGGCTCCATCACCCTGGTTTCTGGCTGAGGCCGAGGTGGCCTGTGACACGCTGAGAGCATTCCTAACCTGGGGATGACCAGCCCGCAAAAATTCCCAACTCGAGAGAACCTTTGATAAGCAGGTCTGGCTGGGAGGTCCACGCCCTTGTCCCGTGACCCAGGGAGACCTTTTATGGCCTGCGAGGCCTGGGATGCTCATCTGACCCAGCAGGGAGGGAGGCCCGGGAGGGGGTGGGCGATAGGCCAGCCAAGGCCGTGCTGGGGGTCCCCGGGGAGCCTCCGGGCCAGTAGCTGCCGGCTCTCAGGAGGGGCCACCCTCCCTGCCCGTCCTGCTCTCTGCGAGGCCGCTGCTGGGAAAGTACTTGAAAGAATCTTTCCGTGTATATGAGTGACACTGCAGATGCCTCAGTCTTAGCAGGTGGGTCCCACCGCTTGCTTCCTGCCTGGGGAAGGCGGGCTCAGCCCAGAGAGGGCCAGCCAGAGGCAGCCCAGGCCAAACCTGAGAGCCACCCCCGCTCGGCCGGCGGTATGGGTGCAGACGGAGGAGGCTGAGGGGTACGTCTGAGCCACTCCACGCCTTACTGGTCCCCGTTCCCCTGGAGGAGCTGGGGCCCGAGCCATCACCCACTGGACAGAGTGGTGGGGGTGGAACGCCCGCGTGGGCTGGGGGCTGCTCTAACCGCTGGCGGCTGGCACAGGGGGCCAGTGCGGCTGGCCCAGTCTCCGTGCTCAGCGTGTGTTGGCTGCATGAACTACAGGGGCGAGCGGCAAGGCAGAAGGATGCCACCTGGGGGTCCCCTGTCTGGTCCCTCGTCCCTGTGCCAACTTACCATGCGACCCTGTGGGATCCCCTTCCCTTTTTAAGGCTCGGGGTTCCCACCTGCACAGTGAGGGGGAGAAATGGTGACGCCCCAATTAATCTCCGGGCATGACACAGACGATCAGTGCCCGGGAAGCCCCCCCTCAACCTTGACCATCAGGCCATGCCCTTGGGAGGGGCGTCAGGTCACTGGTCAGTCTCCAGCGGGCTCCCCTCCGGAGGACAGCAGTGCCAGTGGCCAGCTGTCGGGGTGCGGGTGGGATCGCTCTGGGGCCCCTTCCCGGCCTCACCTGCTGCCCAGAGCTCCACCAGGAGGACAGTGGGGCCGCCGGGCTGCGCCTGGTTCTGGGGTTGGGGGCAGTGGTGGAGGGGCGTGGGGTCGGGAGCAGGGAAATCCACGGTCAGCCCCTTTCTTGGGGCTTCGACCCGGGAATGGAGACCTCCCAGTGGCCCCTCTTGCACTGCTAAATAGAATGCAGATTCCTGGGGACCCCCATCAGGAATTCTAATCCACTAGGTAAGGGTGGGGCCCTGAATCTGCATTTTGAAGGTGACTGGGGGATTCTCAGCACGATCGTTTGAGAACCGCAGCTCCACGGGACCCAAGCCTGAGGTGAGCAGGTGGAAAAGATTTCCTTTTAGATTCCTGGACCTTGCGCCTCGCAGGCTGACGGCCTGGGGTGGGGACCCCATGGTTCCTGCCTGAACGCGTCTCCCCGGCCACCCCCAGCCAGGCCCCAGGTGCCCTGGGACCAGCTCAGGATCCTGGCTCCAGAGAGGCTGACAGCTGTCTCTGGGGTCCGGAGAATTCCACGCCGGGGCACCCGAGGGGCGGACACTCATACCTGCCAGGCCCTGCTGCGGTCCATCGGGCTGGGATTTGGGATCTACTTACAGACGAAATGAGGACCACGGAGTAGAAAGCGCCTCGCGTGGCCAGCATGTGCACACAGCAGGTGCCTAATGAACGCCAGACCTTCCCCTCTCGCCCACGCTTTTGGGTCACAGAGCAGCTGCCCGGTCAGCCTGCCCCAGCCTTGCCAGTCCTGCCCAGCACAGGGACCCAGGTGCCTTTGTCACAGTCCCTGAATGTGTGATCCCCACTTCCCTTAAAGGAAAAGGGGGGGAGGGTGGGAAGAGGTGACAGAGCACCCCATTCTTGCCGGCTTTCTGGGAGCCAGTGGGATAGGCTGAGCCCAGGTCCCCTGGGGAGGCTGAGCCGCCACCCGGAGGAGGAACCATCCTGCCCTCCTTCCGCCTTCCCACTCGCCTCCTTCTGACGACCCCAAGGCTACTTCCACGTCTCTGGTTCACAAGCAGCCTGTTCCAGGGTAAGGGCGGGCTTGTTGTCACTGGCGTGTGTGTGTGTGTGTGTGTGTGTGTGTGTGTTCCTGTGTGTATGTGTGTGTGTGTGTGTGTGATGCAGATGGTAAAATACCATTTAAGAAGTTGGTATTCATGGACGTCTCTCGAATATGAAAAGAAAATATTTATTTCCTTTTTCGCTTGTGAATCAGAATGCTCTATTTAAAGAAAGTACCCTCTGCTGGACTGTGTCTGAGTTATTACCCCTTAAGGAAATAAAGAAGAACTACCAGGGAGGTATTCTTAGTCATTCTCTCTCCTTTTCCCGAAAATTCCTTATATACCCGTGCCTCGGAGCTGGGCCTAAGATAGTGCAGGATTTCACGGCATTCTTGGGCTAAAAACGTCTGGACCTGATGTCATGGTGCTTGGGAGAGATGGCAGAGGGTCTGCGCTGGGAGCGGTTCCCGAGGAAACGAGATGGCGCGGGTTTCTGTGTCCCCAGCCCCGCTGCACAGGCGCACCCAGGCCGCCTCCCACTTGGCCCTGTTCCCACAGGACAGCCCCTCTCGTGGAATCCGGGTTCCTGTTTGACAGCCTGGGAAGAGGTCTCCAAACCTGTTGTCATCCAGGTGTTTCCACGGGCTGTGAACATCCACTGGGCGGCAGCTTACGACTTTGGTCGCTTTCTGAATACACGTTCTGCCTCATAAGCGCGTTCAGAAAATCATTCCAGGGGGCAAAAAGGCCCTGCCATGTTTCTAGGTCTAAAATAAAATTCCAGACCACGCAGAAGGAAAGTCAGTGTCAGGGGTGAATTAGCCGGCTGGGCAGAGGAGGGCAAAGTAAAGGGAGACTCAGGGCTCCCGTGTCCCTGGGGGGCGGAATGCTGCCGGGATGGTTCTAGTGTGTATCCTGGTGCCACGGAGAGAAAGGACAGAAAAGATTTGGGACTGAGAATACCAAGCCCTGTGAGTAAGGCCATCAGACCAGCAAGAGGCCCAGCCTTTACAGCTGAGACCGGTCCTGGCCCCCTTCCCCAGCAGGCTTTCCCGCACGGCTGGAATTCCAAGAGTAAACACAGCAAGATGGTCTAAGAGCCAAATACAAAGAAGCAAAGAAGCATGCCTCCCGGCATGGCCGCAAGAGCACTTGCCGCGCCGGCTTTAGGGTGAAGAATGCACGGAAGAGGCTGAAGTGTGATCCTTGCACCAGGATGAACGTGGAAGAGAGAGGGTAGGAAGCGTGCTCGTGTGTGTGTGCAGCACGGAGCACGGCCACCTGTACTCGGGCCGCAGGGCTGGCTCTGGGACAAGCCGTTCCCTGCAGTAGCATCTGCATGCCCCCAGCAACCCAACCCAAATCATCCCCCTTGCCTCCTGGGGCCCCTGGCGCAGATGCTGGAGGTCTGGAAGGATTCCCCCCTTCTCTTTCTTTCCAGCCTGGCTACTCTCACCCCCACGGCACATTCTAATTTCCTAGAAGTTTTCACAAACCCAGTGATCAGGGAGGTTTGTTGGGACTTTTGGTTCAAAACCAGGACAGTCCTGGGCAAAACAGACAGGGCTAGTCCCTCATCTGGCCAAAGCCAGGCGTCTCTTGGGTGGGGTCTGGGCACCTGTTTTTCTGATGCTCCAGGTGATTCCGTGTGAGGCCCTCGGTTGGAGACCTCTGCTCTCAGGTCTCAGACACCCGGGAAACGTCTGAAGGACAGTCCTGACCTTCGAGTACCAGCTGTCACATTTTGCTCTGCAAACTTGGCAGACGCTGTCTAGAGCCAGGGCTTGCCCCTCCTCCCAGGCTGCGTGACCCTCCTCTCGGGGTCACCTGGAGCAGTGGGGGGCTGCTGAGCCCAGCTTTCCTCTCTCACCGTCCTGGGGCCACAGGTCCCTCCACGGGGTGGGCTGGGGCTGAAAGAGCCGGGGATTCTGTGGCTGTCGGCAGTTCAGGGCCACAGAGGAGGTGCCCGCCGGCTGGACACCAGCTCTGCTTCCACAGGGCTGCTGCCGAACGACATGCCTGCGGGTGCAGACCAGCCGCGGCTGCTGCTGTTTCTCCCAAAGGATGAGCACTTCCTTCCTGAGCCTCGGGGAGCGGCCAGGCCTGGCCATGGGGGCGCTGGCTGCCTCAGCCCTTCTGAGGCCGGACAGGCGCCCACAGCGCCGGGAGGTCAGCGCAGGGGGCAGGGCGCTGGGAAACTCAGGCTTCCGGGGCTACCAGGTGCATCCAGGATCTTTCAGGTGACAAGTCCAGCACATGTGTCTGTCTCCAGGTGGACGGGATTTCTCGTTTGGTCCTTATGTGGCAGGGACTAGAGAGAACTGAAGCCCATTCCCAAGAGCCTCGGGAACTCTGTCCCGGGGGGAGGTGGGTGCTTGGTTATAACAGGAGTCACTGCTGCCTGAGCCCAGGCCTTGATGGCCTTGGGGGCAGGGAGCCCCGGGGTGTTGGTGAATCGTGCTCACATTCAGGCGTGTGGTAAGTTCAGCAGGAAAGAGGACAGGGTGCTTGAGGCCAGAGCGTGAGGGTATAAATGCAGGAGAAGAAAGAAGTGGAGGCCCGTTCCCCACGGAGACCTGGGGCTCAGATTGCGGCCAGCGCGGAGGTGCCCACGTGACTCCCGGCCAGGCTGGGGCAGGTGCCAGGGCGCAGAGGCCAGCCCCACCCAGGAACTCCTGCCCCTCCCGGTGTCACACTGAATTTGGTCTCAGCCAATCTTACATTAACGACAATGTCTCAGAATCTCAGCGTGCAGGGCTGGGTAGCAGCTTTTGCCTGGAACATCCCCTACCCTAGCATCTCTGGATGTGCTGGCAGCCCGTGGTCCTCGGGGGTGGCCGGTGGGTCCTGGCCCTCGCCAAAGCCATCCAGGGGGAGCCCTGGACCCCAGAGGAGCTGGCTTGGGGGCCGTGTGATGGTAGCACCCGAGAGACAGGGCAGCCTGAGGCCTTGGGGCTGTTTCCCCTGTGACCCTGGAGCTTCCCGCAGGCCCTGGCCCAGACACGGCCATTTGTTGATTGAGCAAATGAACATGTATATTAATATTCAGGAAACACAGCCAAGGGGATGAGGTAATCCACTCAAGTAAATTCTTTAGATAATTGAAACCCCATCAATTCACGTTAACGTTTTCCACCAGCTCCTTAAACAGAGGCAGACGCATTTTTTTTCGACAGATGATGCTTGAGTGCCAGCTAGAGGCTGGGCAAAGCTCTGGGCACCAGAGAGCCTGCCTTTCTGGGGGAGACAAGTGCTCCACCAAGAAACAAGCAGAACCGGGTGCTTTCGGTGCAAAAATCACTCCCGCCACCTCCCCGTGGAGACCTGCACGGCCTGCCCCAGCCCGGCTGCACAGCTGCAGGGCCCTGCCTCGGGGGCAGGTGGCATCTCTGAGGAGAGGACTGCACAGCCCGTCTCCCTCTGGGCTGTCACTCGCAGCTACCTCTTAATTAGCAAAATAAACAGCACGATGATAAATGTCATGATTTACTCAACAAATGATCAAAATCATTGTTTTTCAGACCCCAGGGCAATAAAATGCAATCACTGGGTGATTTATTCTGGGCAGGCTGCGTCTGGGGGGAGGGGTCCGGGAGCGCGAGCGTCCTCCCGGGCACGAGGACAGACGACCTCCCTTCGAGATGCAGCCCATGGGGGCCGTTTCCACGCACCCCACGCTCCCATCTGTGGCCAAGGATGCGGCTGCCAGGTCCGGGGAGCAGGCGGAGCCCATCTGTGCTTTCTTCCAAAATGACAGGGAGTCACTTCCTGGTGTCCCCCAAAGCACTCGGTGGGAGCGGGGGAAGGCTTAGAGTCATTGAATGTTCCTGACGCCCACATGGGGAGGAAGGCAGATGAAGAGTGGGAGGAGGGTGCCCAGCCACGGGGCCCACACGCACCGTCCCATTTTGCTCAAGTAAAATTCCTACGTGAAACAAGGCTGCTCCTGCCACCTTGACCCTGAAGATGCCAGGTCACTCATGCTGCCCCAGCAGGGACAGAAGCATCGTGTCACCGGAAACCGTGTGCACCACAAAAAGAGAAAAGGAGATGGGACCCTTGGATTTTAGTTCAATGGAATGGTCCACGATAGGAATTCTGTTCTCTGAGCAGAAAGAAAATTGTTTCCATGGTGTCCCAAAAGGAGGGTAGGCATAATCGGTTTGACCTTGATTTTGAGCCCGTCCTCCGAGGGACACCCACCCTGTGTCTGCGAGGGGCTGTCTCTGGACCCCCCTCTCCTGCTGGACCCCAACACCAGACCTCACGGGAGCAACCACACTCCGAGCCCGGCCAGGCCACAAAACGCTCCCACCACCCTCCACCCCTCGGGGGTCCAGACCCATCCAGGCTCATCCTCAGAGTTCCTTTGCCCCCTTCGCTAGAATGTCATTGCCTGTTCTTTCTTCTCCAGGAACTAAATGCCATGTAACTTGTAGTAAAAGCAAATCAACCTGATTTATGGAGCTTAATTACCAGCATGCGATTGAACATCGACACACGCAAAATTCGGGGCCGGACTGTAGGCCTTTGCGTGTTGTCCCTGGGACCTGCCTCTGACGGTCCTGCGTCTGCCCTGGCCTCCTTGGCGGTGACACTTAGGCCCTGACATTTCCCTAGCGATTGTCTTGGTCCCCAGGCCTGCTTTGGGCTGAGCTGACCGCAGGCCCGGGGACAGCGTCCCAGCAGGAGCACGAGGAGGTGGTCAGCTGCCTCACTTCGGGACCCCGGGGTTCGCTGGAGGCCCTTCTGCGGTCCGGAGCCGCAGAAAGATCCAGGCTCTGGAGCCTGGGCTTTCCGCTCCTAATCTCGAGCCCTGTTTGCAGCAGAGCAAAGGCGAGGACCACGCCTGCCCTTGAAGGGGCAGCAGCCGGCCGCTCCTCTGGCCCAGACGCTGTCACACTCGAGCAGGGCACAGAAACAAAGTGAAACATCGGTCGCCTGTTTCGGGATGCGAGTGAGGCTCTTTGGTTTCCACCCCAGAGACCCATGGAGCTAGAAGAAACCACCTCGACCTTATGACTTATTTCAAGCAAAAGCGGGTTCGCCCTGATTTTCGGGGCGCCTGCTTCCTCCTCCCTCTCCTTCCGGCCCGATTCTGCCCTTGGGGCTCGACCGCGATGACGGTGATACAAACAGCTGCTCACGACCGCATCCGACGGGACGGGACAGGAGGCCGCGAAGCCCAGAGCAGGTGGTCGGGGCCCGAACTCGCCGAGGAAACAAAGTCAGATCCCGCCGGTGCGTCTGGAACACCACGTGAGGACGTGGACTTGGAGAAATACCTGCTGGTGCCGGCGGGGAAAGGCGGCGGTCAGGTCACGGTCCCGGAATCAAGGCGCTGTCCGGGGGAGGTGCCGTGGAGGGGAGCGTTCCCGCACGTACACGGAGGACAAATGATATCGCAAAGTCAACAGGCACCGGGCAGATAACAGCCACGGCCCGTACCAGGCCCGGCACCCAGGGCGGCGGCGATACGGGCTGTTTCTTTAAAAATAGAGCAAACAGAGGCCTGCATCAGAGCAGACAAGAACCAGGTTGCCTCAAGGTCATCCATCGCACTACCCGTAGGGTCCGTTTACCCTGCAGCATCTGAAGGCGCCTCTTAATTCAATAGTCCAGGCCTTTCCGAGCACGCGACACAAACACCCCTAAATTCCTTCCGAACAGCCAGGCGGGAAGGGCAGGACAGGTCGTCTGCAAAAAGCCACTGAACAGCCCAAACCACTTACCTGTTACGTTGTCTGAAGATGCTCTCCTCGGCCCAATGAGGGCCACCCTGTGGGTCTCCGAAGAGCACACGACCTGCCCCCAGGAGGGCCGCATCTCCCAACTCCTCACCTCCCACCTCACCTTGCTCCCACCTGGCCGGCCGCTTCTGCAGGTGACCCGACCTTGAGAGGCACACACGGCATGGGGCGCCTGGGAACAGCAGGGGACGGGCTGGCCTGCACGGTCCAGCTGGCCAAGCTGTGGCCTCCCCAACTCCGGGTTGTTGTAAATTCTGGCCGGCCTGCTCTTCCGTCCATCTGGTCAACCCACTACCCCTCTAAACCTTCTAAGTCTACAGAGCTCAGGCTGTCAGCTGGCAGCCGGTAGGGGGCTTCTGTGTCCCCTGATGTCCACACTCCATGTGCTACCACAAACCACACTCCCCCAGCTTGCTGGAGAGTGGGGGCGTCCTGCGTTCGGGGCACCCTCGTGTCCTTGTGAAGGGCATGGAGGTCTCAGGTCTGCGGCCACTGCCACCAGCACATGCACCGACTCAGGCAGCCTCTTTGACCTTAACGGAGGGTTTCCAAAGCTGACGGGCCCGGGGGAGATGCTCAAGGGCTGCTGGGGGTCCAGGAGCCTCCCAGGGGTTAGGAAGAGGCCGTGCCCATCTCTAGGGAGCAGCGGAGGCTCCAAGGCAGCCTTCCAAGCCGTAAAGACTCACGAGAGGGGAAAGACAGATGCAGATTCGCCCCTTGCTGTACACAGAAGGCCGAGACACACAGTTTGGGAACTTCTCCAAAGCCACGGAGCAGCTGGGGGGAGTCGGCTCCCCTGACCCCCGCTGCCCTGGTCCTCTGTAGGGGACACGGCAGCCGGCCACACAAGGCCCTCTTCCCTCCTTGGACAGCGCGCCCCTTCCTAGAACTGACCTCCATCCAAGCACTTTTGGAGGTTGTGAAACACCCAGAAGGAATCTGGGTTGGCATTTGCATTTTCCGTCCAGGCAGGGTCCCTGCCAAAAATACCACCGAGCATTGGCCGTGTGGAGCCAGCAGAAAGGCTACGACCAGAGGGGAGAGCGCTTCTGTGGGGCCCACGGTCCTTACGAGACCACCTTGAAAGCGCCCCCACTGGGGCCCAGTGACGCTCGTGGCCCGAGCAGGATACCTCCGGGGGGAGGGCTGCCTTTGGGGGTGTCAGCAGCCGTGTCCCCACCTAACCGGCCTCCCTCTCCTGACCGCACACGGGCTCCAGGACCATCGAGCCAGGCCCAGATCGTCAGGGAAATGTAAACCACAAGGTGCCCCTCTCTGTCCCCGCTCATCTGAGAAGCGCGGGCTGCTCTTAGGGAGCCAGCTGACCCGGGCAGCCCGGCAGGAGGCCCTTGGCATGGATGTGCCTGGGGCATCTGTGGCAGCGTGGCCACCAGCCACGTTTTACGAGCTGCCCCTGGCTGCTCCTGCCAGGAGGTGGGCCCCCATCTGAGGGGCTTTCCCGGGAGCAGAGACTCCTGTTCTGGGAGAGTCCATCCATCTCTGAGGTTCTGCCGAGATTGCAGCCTTAGCACCTAAGATCCAGACGGGAAGCTCGGGGGGTTTAAGACATGAGCTCATTAAAGACACATTTCCGGGAAGAGAGCGGGCACAGAGGACGGGGGCTGCCAGGCAGCTACGAGGCCCTCTGGTGTTTTCGGAGTCGCGTCATGCAAGCCGCAGGATAAAATAAGCCTGGGAAATGTGACATTCGAATGCTCTCTCCTACCCAGCCTCCTGCCCCCGGCGGCTCAGCTCACCCGGCTTTATAAATAGATGGAACACGAGATAAATGGCCGCGATCGATCACCCTGCACGACAGAGCTCACCTCCCAGCCGAAGTCCACCTCCTTCAGTGCAGCCCGGGGCGCCACCATGTACGGGCCAAACCGCTCCCCGACCTCCATCTTCTTCTTGGCCCAGATCCCCAGGCCGGCCCCGGGGACGGAGGACTCGCGGAGCTCGAAGTCTGGTGGGATGGGGATGTCCTCAGGAATGTAGACGGGGGCCTCGTAGGGCGAGCCTTCCTTGGGGGTGAAGTCCTCGCTGGTGGGGAAAGGGGACGGCGGCCCCATGGGGATGGGGGACATGATGCTGTCCTCGGTCTCGTCCTCGGCACTCTCGCCAGCCAGCAGGTCGGGGTCCGGCCCGTACATGTTATTTACAATGTCGCCGTCACCTGGAGGAGACAAGGCAGTGTCAGGCTCTGCAGCTCGGCTTCCCAGGGCTCAAGGCTCGGGACCACCTGGGACATGGGACAGAACAGAACCAAGGGCGCCAGAGGCCCAGGGGTCGCCCGGCCGCCACCCCTGCCTGGGAGGCACGGCCTCTGCTAGGGGCTCCCAGGGGACTGTTCCAGCAGCGTCTTGGGGAGCAACGCAGACCCCTGGGGGGCTCCCCGAGGCCCCGGGGGCAGCCCGAGGACACGCTGGCCCATTCTGCGTTAGGACAGGCGGGAAGGAGGTGCCCACACTCCACAGGTCGGGGGCGGCGGGGGAAGCCGACACACCAGACACCCGACCCGGGGCTGATGGTGAGGCATTCCTTCTGGAACCGCTTTGTGTCTGCAGCCTTGGAAATTAGGGAACGGGGGCAAGTCCCAAGTTCTTGGGAAGACTCAGAATTTGGGTTACTGTGAAATTTGCCATAATACCTGGGCTGCTCTGGGCAGCTCAGTGGGGCCGGCTGGGCCCTGGGGAGAGTTCCTGGAAGTTCCCGATGAACTCATGGCAGGTTAGGACAGAGGCCTGTTGAGGTCATGAGTATGGGACCCATGGGGTGGCAGGTCATGGGACTGAGCAAAAGGGTCCCCAGCTTGTCTGTCTGCTGTGGGCCTTTCTTCGGGGTCCAGCCCAAGAGGCAGTTGGTGCCAAAACAGTGCCACCTAGAAGTTCACCCGAGGGTAGCCCGAGGCACAGAAAAGATAATAAAGAGTGGGCGGGGGAGAGACAGGGCATGCAAGCAGGTCCAACAGCCAGGAAATCAGCTTCACTCCTCGGTATCGACCCGAGAGTGGAAAACAGGGAGGCCGATGGGTAAGGATGCCCAGCGGCGTTAACCCACAGCCCCCCGAGGGAGGGGCAACCCAACTGTCCATCAACAGATGAGGGGATCAACGCGTGTGGTCCATCCACACAACAGAATATTTATATTAACATAGAAAAGAGAAAAGGATCACTGACACAGGCTGCAACACGGGTGAGCCTTGCAAACATCCCTCAGAGTGAAGGAGGCCGAACACAAAAGGCTACATGTCCTACGACTTCATTTATGTGAAACGTCCGGAAAAAGCAAATCCACAGACACAGAATCCATGTTCGGGGGGAAAACCGAGAGTGACCGACTGATTGGCACATGGTCTCCTTTGGGGGAAGAAAATGTTCTGGAACCAGATGGAGGGGGCGACTGCACACCCTGGTGCCTGTGCCCTGTGCCCCTGAATTGTGCACTTTAAAAATGGTTCATTTTTATATGCTGTGAATTTCACTCAATAAAATTAAAGAAGTCAGAGGAGAGTGAGAGGAGGAGAGGGGAGGCCCGGGGGTGGGAGGCGCACGGGCGGATTGCTCATGGCTCGGAGCCCGCTGACCTCTGATCTAGATGCTTCCGCCCAAGTCCCTCCTTCTGGGACTTGAAAACCTTAGAAAGTGACCCAAACGCTGTGGTCACTTTGGCCCTCATCTCGCGGCCCCCTCCCTGCTCCTGAAAGGGTCGTCTCCAGGGAGACGGGAACTTTTCAGTACGAGTAAAACGACCTCAGATCCGATGGAGAAGTAACAAAATGTTTTCTTTCAAAAGAAACCAAAGTCTAAAAAAAAAAAAAAAAAAGAGAAAGAAAAAATGGGGATAACACTTATTTAATTTAGCAGTATTCACAGAAGTAATTATTATGTTTTATGTGGCCAACGGTTCCTTTTTAATTGACTCGTAGGATCCTTTCAAAAATGCAACAACAGAACGGCAGCTGCTACTCCCCCATCCTGGGGACCCGAGGCTGTTTAGGTTTGAAAGAACACCCCGACCTTCCTGGGGCTGCGCGCGCACGAAGGTGTATTGCGGGGATAATTAACATGCCACCTTATCATGTGACCTGGTGACTGCACAGAGCTCCCAGCAGACTCAGGTAGGACCCCCCCCAGCGCGCTCCCTGACCCCTCCAGGGTCTGATGCCTTTGCTTCCGGGCCGGTAGGAGTCCGGCTCTGTTGGTGTGAGGGCGCTGGGCAGAGAGCGGGGACGTGTCCGCATCCCGTGCATATCCATCTCAGGGCTCTTTTTGTTTTTCTCGGTTGTTTTTTGTTTTGTTGTGTTTTGTTTTCTTTCTGTTTGAATTCGACTTCCCAAAACTCCTCACCTACCGGAGGAAAATCAACGCTTGAAGGGCACGTTTGATTTACTGGCCAAGCAAACAGCTTAGGAGAGAAAGTGGTGTTTCCTGCTGATTAAAGGAAGGCTGTGTATCGCCCACCTCCCACCCGCCGCAGTCACCGAGGTTAAGTGATTGCCCGGAGCCGCCAGGAGAGCCCAGGTCTCGTTCGGCTGCCCCACTGCTGGCGGGGAGGGGGCCCTCTGTTTTCAGACGTGGCTGAGAGGAGGCCTAAGGGTGCGCAGAAAACATCTGGAGAAAAGGAGGCGCGCTGAGCAGCCCCCCAGGCCCTGCAAGAAGCAGGAAGTGGCTCGGATGCTGCTGGAGCCCGTGCGGGGCCAGCACAAACTGTCCCTCCCCCGAACCCCGGGTCCCCGAGCAGCTGGGGGGCTGGATGGAAGGAGCATTCTCCCTCGGCCCAGTGCCCCAGCCAGACTGCCCTCGGGACGGGTGGCCCAGCAGGAGCCCCTCAGCCCCGGGCTGCCGGGCATTTCCAGGGAGGGGGCATCATTACCCCCGGCCCCCTTCCCCTGCCACCCAGGCCTGTGACCACCGTCACATTCCCAGCCAGTGCTCTCTGGAAGGGCGGAATGCAGTGCCAGGGACATGAGCTTTTTATGACCTTGGGAATCTAGGCTGTGCCATGGCATGTTATTTACTCATGAGGAGACCGAGGTCCTTCACTGGGGTTTTGTGGTAGTTTCAGGCTCAGGGTTCATGACTGAGCCCGTCATCCCCAAAATTTCTCCTGGGAGATCCACCCAAATAATAAAAACAGGGAGGGGAGGGGAGGGGAGGGGAGGGTGCAGGCAGCGACAGGAGGAAGAGGAGAGGCACAGAGCGATCTTGAGCCACGGCCACGGCAGTCAGGCCACAGGGCACCTGCCACTGGGGCCGGGTCCCAGCCAGGGCGGCAGGCTCTCGGCGAACTTCATGCCGAAACCCCATTGGAGGCTTGTCTGCCCTCTCTCACCCAGATCCCTAAAGCCACCCCTCCACCCCCCAGAGAGCCCCATCCAAACATCAAACCCACGGCCAAGATTTCAGGGTCTGGAGCGAGAGAAGGCCCCCAATGAGCACCGCTGTGCCCGACTGGCCGGGGGCAGAGGGTCCCTCCGGTACCATCCGTGGGGCTGGCAGCCCTGCCGTGGCTAAACGAGCAGTATCCCGGGCGGGGGACATAAAGACCCCCGGCCCTTCCCTGAAGCTCCAGCTCCTGGTTGCTCGTAACCCTGGAATCAGGCCGATTTAAGCCTTGATCTGCGGCCGGGGGAGTGTGAGGTGGGCTTCTCTGAGCCACCGTGTGTTTTGCTCTGGTTCCTCCTTTATTGTGTGGCGGGATTTGTAGCAGAAGCCCTTAAACCATGCAGGGCACGGGGAAGGCCGTGGGCCGCCCGAGGCCACCTCAGCCAGCCCCCTGCCTCCACGCGGCCCTGTAGGTGGCGGGACACGGCTGCCTCTGCCCGGAGACCCCCAAGAAGAAGGGAGGAAAACGCCCGTGTGGGGGCCGCCCTTCCACCTCCAGCGCTGCCTCCACCAGGGGGGCGTCGTACTGCAGTCTGCAGAGAGGTCAGGTGTCAGGGTGGACGGAACATCACGTGCTTCTCAGAAGACTGGCCGTTATTGGAAGAAGAGGCTTCAACGTTCCTTCCTAAAACACCTGCACCCAGCCTCCTGGGCCAGCCCTGTCCTGGGGCGCAGACCCCAACCTCTGGCCTGGCAGGCTGCCCCTCGACACCCCCCTGGTCCAGGTGGACCGTCTCATTTGGGGCGGGGGTGCTACACGTCACCCCACAGACACCAGGGCACAGGCACCAGGAACAGGGGATGGTGTGCTTGGAAGAAGCCGTCCGGGCCCAGAGGTGAGCTCAGCCTGATGCCGGCTGGGCCTCACCCCGCAAATGCCACAGAGCTGCCTCCCCTGCACCCCCAGCACGTGCTGTGAGACCCTCCTTTCCTCCCCCGAAAGAGAAACACCCTCCACGCAAACAAAACACACGGGCCGCGCCTTGGGGTAAAACTGAAAATGCATCCAGGTCTGGGTCTCCTTGCCGGTTCAATTGTGTCTCACCCTCATCACCGGGTTTAGAAATGTAACTGGGTGAGTGAATGTCACAAGAAGGCAAAGTGGCTGCAGAGGCTCCGGCGGGGTGACACGTGGCCTGGGGGCCCAGCCTGCAGGACGAGGCAGCTTGACCTGTGGGCCCGAGCACCCCCTCCCCCCAGCGATAGCCTATGCGGCAATCATCTCGGGGTCAGTAGGTCAAAAGCAAATTGCCCTCAGCCAACTTGATGCTGACTCTGGAATGGGGGGGGGGGGACTACCACCCCCAATAGGGCAGAAGAGATCCTTACACGAGAGGGAAAAGAGGGACCCCTGGACCCCCATGAGCCGAGCTGCCCAGGAAGGGGACTTGGGGCACCGCTGTCGTACCCATGCTGGTGGCTGTGCTGGACATGGAACTCGGTTTGCTGACGGAGCTCTACGGGTAAGACAGTCGACGGCGGAGTCCACCCAGCTGCCGAGAGGTCACCTCGCTGTCTGCCCTCGGCCTTGGCCTGCTCCCCGTGGACCTGGGATGCTCGGCCCTGCCCAGTGAGGACTCGTGGGCCAGATGGCCGCCTGCTTCCGGGCTGCCACCTGAGGTCCTCCCTGCCCTCTGCAGCCGGCCCAGTCACTCCACAGACCCCAGCCCCGGAGGCTCTGTCCCCTTCTCAGGCCTCAGAGCCAATGGAACCGCTTCCTGTGTTCATCCCCAGAGGAGGACCAGGCAGCCTGGCCTGGGCCGGCCGCGCCACTATCAGCTGGCCACCCTGGAAGTGGCTGGGCTCCCGGAGCTGACCCCTTCTCCATGTAAATTAGAATAAACGCACCCGCCCTGGGCAGCGACGGTGACACTTGTGGGAGTGGCATGACGGCCAGGCCCAGGCTCAGGTCTCGGTTGGCTCCCCCGAAGCTCCTGGCCGCCCACATCTCTTTCCAAGATCACATTTGGGGCTGAAGTTTGTTTACAGACCTCCTCCTCAGTCAAGGACATGCCCAGGTCGGGTCAGGCCCCCTCGTACATCTTGTGAGCCACCCCCTTCCTGGAGCCCCAGGAGGCCCAGCGCAGGCCCTGGGCCGGGAGCTCCCTTGGCCGTGCTGCACCCTGTGACCTCTGAGCCACAGAATCCACAGCCACACCCCTCGGAGGAGTGGGGTTCTCGTGGGAGACCTGCCTGCCCGGCAAAGACGTAACCCGGGTCCCACAGCGCTGACTCAAGGACACACGGGGACTGGGCACCAAGGGACACTCTTTGAGTCAGGCAGAGTGAGGTCGACGCTACGCTGAACTGAGCTGGAAGCTGATCTCAGGTGTGGCCCCTTGTCTGAAGGAGCCCAGGTGCATTTAGGAGATAATGACAGATCCCAAATGCCCCTGGAGACAGGACCATACGGCGTGGCGTCCAGCTGGGGGTCAGGCCAAGGTCCAGCAAGCTCCACGTCCAGAGCTGCCCACGGGACACAGACCAGCTGGGGCGGCCCCCAGAGCATCGCCCAGAGGGACAAGTCCAGTCTGAAAGGCAAGTCACCGGCAGAGGGGGCGGGTCCTCTGAGCGTCCACACTGCCCGCTGGCAGCCAGAGCAGGGAGCAGGGCAGCCACGGTGCAGACCTGCAGGTTCCCGACAGGAGCCAGCTGAGCGGGCTGGGCCTGGGGGTCTGAGAGGCAAGACGGACTCAGCCTGGATGTGGGGGGCGTTCTGCCCCTCTAGCTCAGGGGTTCTCAGAGCAGGGTCCCCAGACCAGCGGCACCGGCATCCCCGTGGCACTTCTAGAGATGCAACTCCTGGGCTCCACCCAGACCTGCTCGACCTGAACCCGACGGGGGCTGGACCAGCCAAGTGTGAGGACCACTGTGGGAGCTCAGCAAGGGGGAAGGAAGGGCAGCCGTGTCTGCAGTGCCCCGACGGTCAGAGTGCAGCGGGGGGATGGGACCCAGCACAAGGGGAGCAAGTCGCCCTAAACCTTCCAGGAGCTCTCCCTGGCAATCTGGACCAGCACCCAGCTACACGGCCCCATTTCATGCATCCCTGACCTGCTGCAAGTAACCGAAAATGTGCCACTTAGCAGGAGAAAAGAGACCGTCACCGCATCTCCCGTAACCCTGCCTAGTCTGCACCTCAGACTGTTTTCCATCAGAAGCGCTTGGAGGAAGAAGTCTTTGTTAAAGGAACCACATCCCGGCAGAGCTCGGTCCCGGCCTGGTTCATTCCACCCGCCGCACACCCCGCCCCGGCTGGACAGGAAGGTGGGGTTTGCCAAGGGCTTCCCAAGGGCAGAGTGAGAGCCTGCCCTCGCCCGGCTTGCAGGGCAGCCTCCAAAGTGTCTGTCAGCCGCAGACACGAGCTGCTTGCTTTTATTAACGAGTCTTTGGGGGGTGAAAGGGGACGAGAGCTGCAACAGCATGTCCAAGTGTTCCCCCTTTCCTGGCGTCGCCGGCAGGGACAGGACCCACAGTTCCGTGCAGGACACACTCTGTTGTATCTCAGTGAGATGGGCTGGGCCAGGCCTCTCCGGCCTTTTCAGCGGAAGCCTCCTACACAGAGGGCACCAGACACGGGGCCACCTTCAGGAAGTGCCCTCTCCAGGATCTGTGGGGGCCCAGGTCTGAAGTCCCTGTCGTATCAATCAACAGCAAGGACCCCAGACCATGGCCTCTCCCAGGGAGAGGCAGGCTGGGGCACGGGCACCCCCGATCCCACGGCCAACTCCAGGTTTGAATGTCCGGGTAGTGATCAGTTTCACCAGGCCTGTCAATGCAGTATTTAAAACTCACCGTTCAAAAAAAATTTTTTTTAAGAATTAAAGCTACAGTTCAGTTCAACTTATGAAAGGAATACGGTGGTCGAGGTGAAGCCGAGTGGAGAACGGACAACCCACCCGGTCACAGCCCTGAGACCTTGGGCAGCACATCCCTGGTTGGCCACACGCCCATGCAATTCGAGGACCGTCCCGGAGAGACGGCGAAAGCAACCTGGGGACCACAGGTGGGCCTGGTCAGAACACTGTCTGCCTTGGCTCTGCCCGCCTGTGTGTGACAGGTGCTGACAGGCCTCGGGGAGCACGCAGCCAGCACTGTGGTGACTCTCTCCTCCAGAGAGGAGGCAGAGATGTGACTTCACCCGTCTTGTACATCATGGAAGGGACGCTCGGGGAGTGAGGACTTGCTCAAGGCCACACAGCTAGTCAGGGCCAAGCCGGGAGTGTTTAGACAGTCTTGATCGAAAGTTCTCAGACCCCGTATCACACAGCTCCAGTGTTCCCACCCCTGTGAGAAAGCACCTTAAAGAGTGCCCAGCCTTTAGTGATGGCCTTCCTCGTGTCCACAGAAGACACACAGGAAATGAATGGGTAGATTTATGGGTGGACGGTTGGGTCAGTGGATGGGTAGATGAGGGGATAAGTGGATGGGCAGATGGACAGATGGATGAATTCAGGAATAAATACATGGATGAATGGAGGGGAGGGGGAAAGATGAGTAAGAAGATGGATAAATGGGTAGATGGATGGTGGATGGATAAATGGTGGATGGATTGATGGATTCTGGAATTGAGGTCAGTGGATGGTGGATGGATGGATAGTGGCATAATGGTGGATGGTGGTTTGTGGATGGATGGATGGTGATAGAATAATAGTGGATGGATTGTGGATAAATGGATAGATGGTGGATGGATGGGTGGATTGATGGATGGACGGTGGATGAACGAATGGTGGATGGCTGGATGGTGGATGGAGGTTGGGATGAATGGTGGATCAATGGATAGGTGGTTGGTGGGTAGGTTGATTAATGGGTAGATAGTGGATGAATGGGTGTATAGTGGGTGAATGGATGCATAAATGGATGGGGGCGAGGACAATCTTGAGGGCAATTTTTAATGACATAGGTGGAAAGCAGGAATCCTCACCACCCACCCCCCAACTCTTCTTCCCCGAGATGAAGCCCCACTAACAGGAGGCTCGAGTCTGATTGGTTAATCTGAAGACAATACCTGGGCTTGCTGGGCCCAGACCCCACCTCTTGGAAGAGCGCCGGGTGTCTCTGCTGCTCGTTCAGGGCTTCCCTCCCTCCACCCGCGCAGGGTGGCATGCCTGGTCCAGCATTGTAGGGGTCGGGGGGCACATCTGTGATGCCGGGGTTCAGCCGCAGGCCTGCCCGGCCCTCTCACCTTCCACTGGAACCTTTTTGGAGAAACAGGATGGGACTTTGGTTCCCATCCTCTGACTTTGACTTCTTGAATCAAGCAGAGAGGAGTGCTGTGTACTGCGCCCCTCAGAGACTCCCCCAAACTTCTTCCCCAGAGCCTGTAAGTCCCCGCGGTCTGTGACTGTCACAAGGACCATCTCAGCTGCTGCTGGGCTGGGAGGGGACAGACAGAGGGACGAGCGCACTCAGATGAGCTGGGTCTGGGGGAGCCACCGGCTAAGGTGGTGAAATAAGATGCCCTGATTTCTAATCGGGATTTCGGTGCAGCCACCTTCCTGTCCAGCACAACAGGCGAGGGGAAGCCCCCTCCTCGGTGGGAGGGTCCTTGGGCCACAGCCCCACTTCCGGAAACGGTTTGCTAGAAAGAGAAACCTGGGAATTGACAGGGTCAGTCTTGCTATTGTTCTCGAGCTTTTAATCAACCGCAGCCACCACGGCGACCCCTCCCCCAGCCCTGGACCTTGGCTTTAAGACAGGAACTAAGAGTCCCCATTCCAGGAATGCCCCTGCCCAGGGCTGCGGCCACCAGGGGTCTCACCGCCTGCCCGAGCTGCCCAGGGCTGTGGCCGCCACGGGCACCTTGGCTCCTGGCCTCCCCCTCGCCCGTCACCGCTGAGCTAAGCCCAGAGCAGCGCGCGGCTGTTATTAACGCGGCAGATTAATAGCACCGGGAAAAGACGTTCCTGCAAACATGCTAAATATTAATAACAGTCGGTGGCCGTTTATATTCCCAAACCTACTCCTGGGACCTTGCCTGCAGGGACCGGAGGCTACGAGCCCCAGCTGCCGGGCTAATGGAGCTGCATTATCATCAGGGCCTGGAGAGCCCGGGAAGGCGCAGGGCCTGGGGTCTCGCTCACCGCCCTGTCCCAGCCACTCCTGCGAGGGCCCGAGGTACGGACACCTCCCCCGAAAAGATGCAAGCTTCCCCCTCCTCTCCCCGTCCTGACAAGATGGCAACCGCTTTCCTGGCTACTGCCACACACGTGCACTTCTTTTGTCTCAAACCCTGAGCTGGCGGTGGCGGGTCCAGGCCTCTGACTTGGCTGACCGCTCCACCGGCCCCCACTGCCTCTGGTCACCTGATGACAATCGGGAGCTGGTGCAACTCCCAAGACGTCACGGCTTGAACTGTGCCCCCAAAAGAGATGTACTGGTGTTCGAAACCCTGGAACCTATGAATGTGACCTGATTTGGAAATAAGGTCTCTGCCGGCGTGACCAAGTTAAGATGAGGTCATTAGGGTGGCCCTGACCCAACGGCTGGTGTCCTGATAAGAAGAGGGGATAGAGTCACACAGAGAGACACCCGGGGAAGACGGCCACGTGGTGACCGAGGCCTCCAAAAGGGAGACAGTAAACGTCTGCCGTTTGAAGCCCCCAGTTGAGGGTACTTTGTTACAGACACGAAGGCGCAGGCACAAAGAGCAAGGCTGGAGGGCCCTGACCAGCCACAGTACGTGGCCCCGGGGCTGCCGTCACCTCTCACAGGGTCCCCCAACAGAAGGCCCCCGCCTGCCCCTCTGTTCTTAGTCTACCCGTAGCACCAAGTAGCAGGTCACCGTCTACCCATTTTGCAGACGAAGAAACTGATGCCCAGAGGGTAAGGGAGCAGGTGAGGCCCTTGCCCCGTTCCCTGCACGAATCTCCAGCTGCTGGCTGGCCACTGCCAAGCTCAGCCGACCTCAAGGTCAGATTCACCTCCCGGGGTCAGCCCCGCACGTCTGGGAGAACCAGAGGTGGTGCAGAGGTGAATCCAGAAGGGGACTCAGAGGAACTGCTCCTGCCGCCCTCCCCTCCCACACGTGAGGTCGGCGGGTGGGCCCTGGGCGAGCGTCACCCCCACCCCACGCCCCTGGGGCCCCTGCGCCCTCCTCCGCGTCCTGCCGGCGGCAGCCTGGCCCCCATGCCGTGGGACTGCCTCTGAGACAGCTCCGGGAGCCCGCTGCCCTCGGAGGCCCCACCCCAGACCCCCACGGCCCAGCCGAGCGGCCACAGAGCTGTGAGGGGCTCTGCCGGCAGCCCAGACCACCTGGCCCTCCTTAAAGCCGGCGCATGATTCTAAGACGATTATTTCTCCGCGCAAAGCTCGGGGGACTCCGGCTCCAGCGTGCCGATTTCAGGCCCCGCATCCACTATTTCCTCCCTGCCTCCGTTGCCCGGGGCAGGCTCTGAATGACTCGCGATGCCACTGTAATTTTGATCAAGGCTTGTTCCCGGTCAAAAGCCTCTTTGTTTCAGAGAGATGTGATTTGGTCTTTTTTCTTCCTCTCCTTTATTCCTTGGTTAATATACCACTTCCCTGAGCCCCGGGGGCAGCGAGGTAGCCCACGGATTGCTCAAATCTCATGTTTTTCTTCTAAATCACCGCCGACTCTCCCTGGCCCCTGTGCTAAGCACCGTGTGAGCTGGCGGCTCAAGCAGGGGGTGTCCCCTAACCTGTCACCTCCGTACTGTTAATGCACCAGAGGGGCCCCGGGCCCCAAGACGCCCCCAAATATCAAGGGAGGGAGGCTCTACACACCAACTCTGTAACCTCACATCTGGCAACACCACAGTGTGCTCTTGTAAAGATTGAAATAAAAGATGCCTAGCATAACATTTACCGCCTTAATTATTTATAAGTGCACAGCCCAGTGGCATCAAGCACGTTCACACTGTTGTGCAAACATCACCACCATCCGGTCTCCAGAACTTTTTTAACTTCCCAAACCGACACTCTGCCCCCATTAGACACTCCCCACCCCTCCCCCAGCCCCGGCCCCAGCCTCCTACTTTCTGTCTCCGTGAGTGTGGCTCCTCCAGGGACCTCACAGAAGCGGGATCGCACAGAAGGTGTCCTTTTGTGTCTGGCTTATTTCACTCGGCATCGTGTCCTCAGGGTCCATCCACGTTGGAGCAGGTGTCAGAATCTCCTCCCTCTCTAAGGCTGAATAACATTCTGTCGCATGGATGGACCACATTTTGTCTCTCCATCGTCTGACGATGGACACGTGGGCTGCTCCCACCTTTCTGGTGATGGTGAGTGACGCTGCCGCGAACATGGTTGCACAAGGGTCTGTGTGAGTCCACAGGGCTTTGACCATCACCGTAGCCCACAGGAGAGAAGGTTCGTACAGGCCGTTCGCCCAAAGTGAAACCAGCTTCTGTCCGGCAGCCCCTCATCCAGATCCTGGGCCCTCCCTCCCTCGCCGTCCCGGCTGATTCTCGGGTGCCGTAAACACAGGCAGGCTCTCCTTCCACTATGCCTACAGATGCGCTCTGGACCTCAGCCCCCACCCCCATAAAAGACGGGTACATCCAACCTGCCCAGAAGTTCAAGGTACCAGCGCAGCCCGACGTGGGGACTCTGTCATCGCACGATCGCCAGGGGCCCCACGCTGGACAGCGTGCGCCAGCTGCCAGCAGGGCCCACGGCACCGCTGGGCTCCTTCTTCCTCCAGCAGCCCTCCGTGCCCCGCGGTGCCCACACCCACCCCGCAGGAAAAGGGGACCCCATTCTGCTGGGCAGCACGGCCTTGGAGGCTCCCCAGTGAATGGGGCTTTGCCCTCAGGGTCTGGGGGGCTGCTCTGGGATTTGGGGTTTGGGGAGGCCCTCATCCAAGCTGGGCTTCAGAGGCACCTCCTCCGCCGGAGGGTCCTCGGGCCCCTCCCCTGCTCAGCCAGGTTTTCTGGGGCCTCGAGGCCCAAGGGCTGTGGAGTCCTGGACCCTCCAGATGGAGGAAGGGAGGAGGGACACAGAAGGGATGTGGCTCAGGTGCCGAGGGCAGCACGTGGCCAGGACGGGCGTGGAGACGGGATCCCAACAGCCACAGGCGCACTGAGGGGTGGGGACGGTCCCCTGGCCCTAGTCAGCCACCTCTGCTGGGGGTTTGGGGGGATGAGGCCGAGGTCCCGGCACGGAGGGAAGAGCGCGCACCCGGCGGTGGCCACCCTGCGCTGCATTTCCCCCCGTCTGCGCGGCCCCGCCAAGGAGCAACGGGCTGACGCCGAGCCAGCACCCCGGCCACGCCACCACACTATTTATAGACACGTTTATCTCCTTAGTTCCCACCGACCCAGCCTCTGCGGCTCCATTCACAGGCCACGCAAGTGGACAAGTGTTGCCCGAAACAGAAACAGCTGAAGAGAGCGGTCCAGGGGTGCCTCCCTCTGCCCCCCTGGGGTCCCCGTGGGCTGGGGTGCCCGTGGGAGTGCAGGCGGGAGGGGCCAGGCTCTGGGCAGGGTGGGTGGGGAGGACATGGCCCTGCTTGGAGACGCCATCAGCCAGATGCTTGGGAGGCAGAGCCCTTTCCTCCTGGGCTTCTGCTCCGCGGCCTCTGCTGCCATCGGAGCAGGCTTGGCGCTCCCAGCAGCTCGGGGTGCTCAGAATGAGAGCTGGGCCGGAGGAGGGGGCCGCCGTGTCCATTCGCCTGCAGCCCTGGAGATGGGGTGGCCGGTGGTGGGCGAGGGTTCCCTCCCTTGAGGCCAGCTGGCTCCCTGCCCTACGCTCCCTGCCCCCATCAACCAGGGGTGTGTGGGGTCCTTAGGCTGAGCCCCTCGGAGGTCAGGACTGGGGGCTCAGGGCTTCTCAGCTCCCCCATGGGCAAGTGGTGCCTTCTTGGGCCTCAGCTCTCAGGGGGCCGCGAAGACCCTCCCTTTGTCTCTGCCCTGCCCAGGCACCTGCTCCCAATCCCCTCTGCTCTCCTCTCTCAGCTGCCTGGACAGTAAGGGGCTGCAGATGGGAGGGACGAGGGGTCAGCTGGGGGTGCCCCGTCCTCCGGGCCACAGAGCCAGCGACAGCCACAGCGCCCCTCTGGAAGCCTCACCCCTTGCAGACCCCGGGGGGGCTGCCCACTTCCACACACACACACACACACTCCCACCCCAGACCAGTCTCTAGCTTCGGCCGCTGCCGACACCCACCCTGGCCCTCCGGCCACTTTCTGCCCTAATCAAGACGTTTATAGTTTTAACCATCAAATAAAGTGCTTGACTCCACCAAGCCCAGCCCCCAGCTCAGCGGCTCTGCAGCTTCATTTAGCAGGCCAGTGGCGAGAAAAAAAAGAAAGAGAGAAAAAAATTCATTAATTTTTATTAACAGGGAGAGCCATTTGTTCCCTGTGACAATATTTGACTTGTCGAAATGATTTTCACCTCTGCCATGAGGTGGGCGCTCCCACATACATCACCCGATTACTCGGAGCATGCTGGCCGCAGTCATTAGGCAGTGAATTAACGACAATCCCACCACTATTAATCACCCTGACAAAGGCGTGAGCTCGCTGCTGACCCGAGCGCGGCTGGCCCGGGACCTGCAGCCCGAGCAGAGGCCCGTGCAGCTCCGGGCGGCCCCAGGGGCTGGAGCAGGCACCCGGCCCTTCCGTGCCCGCCCCCCGGCATCCTGACACCAGCTTGGGGGGGCCAAGAACCGGGGTTTTCTTCCTTGGGGACAGTGTTGTTTTACTGTCACCCTCCTCGTCCAGGTGGTGACCGACATCCACGTGCCTGCCGGGAAGTTCACCCCAATAACCTGACTTGATCCCCGAGACACAGCCCAGCATCGAGGTCCATCATTACCCCCATTTTATGGATCAGGAAACTGAGGCACTGAGAAGCCAGGACCTGCCCACGGGGCGGCACCGGGACTGAAATCCAGGTCTGAGGAGTTGCGGCTTCTGCTCTGGCTCTGACCCCCGTGACAAGGTCTCTGATGCCCCCAAGACAGCCGTTGCTGGAGGTGGCATCAGGGAAGCTAGTGGGGATTTTCTTTGGTTCCTGATAAGCTTTACAAGAATATTTTCGGATTGCACGTACTCAGAATGGCAGGGCTAACTGGGCAAACCTTAGAAATCTGATGTTCGTGAAGTTTATTGGCTCCTAAGGTCCCAAACTATGGGTTTTTTGGAAAAGGATGAGCAGAAAAGTCTCAGGTAGTACAGGAGATGCCCCACTTAGATGAGGGGAAATGAGGCTGGGAGGAACCTGAACAGGGGGTGCTGGGAGACCCCAAGGCAGGGACATCGCAGACCGGCTCTGGGGATTTCCGTCTCAGGTCTGGGCTGTAGACCCACCGGCAGCAGCCTTGAGTTCCCCTGAAATGGTCCCATCCCAGGTCCTTGAACCTGAGGGGTCGGCCCCCAGGGAGGCGGATGGGCAGAGGGTCTGGGCAGCACTCCGGGCTCTGCGTTAGCTAGACGACACGCCTGCCTTCGTAGCTTCTCTGCAGAGGGGAGCGACAGGCCCACCTGTCAGAGTCCTGGAGGGACCAGTGACGTGACATCTGCAGAGCACTTGACAAGGGCCGGGCAGGTGGTAGGTGGCCCAGGAAACACTGCCCCTCCCTTCACTCCCTGACACCACTTTAACCATTTTCGCACATTAATCCAATTAATCATCTCTACATCTTAAACCAATGTCTTCCCATTAGCCCAGCCGTCAGATCTGTATTTCAGTCTGGTGTAAACCAGAGTTTGAAAGCCCGGGGGTGGGGGGCGGTGGGGGGGAGGAGGGACTAACTCCCGACACATTTGTCTTCTTTCTCTGGACTTCTCATTTTTTATGCTTCAGCAAATTTCCTAATTTTCCTCATTAGCGACTAATTCACAAGTCTCAACAATCTTTCCACCTGTTCCTTTCATCGTGGCGCTTGCGGGATGGGAAATAGCCCCTTGCTCACTTGTGTGATGCTGGGGCCGCTTCCCAGCAGACATGGGGGTGGGGCCGGGGCGGTTCCACGGAGGCGCAAAGGGACCGCAGAGGTGGCACCTTCTGTGCCTGCATCGGATCCCCAGGCGGGCCCCCAGCCCCCACGGGACCCCTTGGTGACAAGCACCCGACCCAGCTCCTTCTGCCTCGGCGCCTCTCCCTAAACCTGCTTGCCCCGCGACCCGCGGCCCGAGCTCCAGGGGCGCCGGGAGCAGCCCGCGGGTGGCTGGCTCTGGCTGGGGTGGCTCTCAGGCATCCCGTGCACGTAAGGGTGAGTGGAGGCCGCTCATGCAGGATGGAGGCCCGGGGCTCTGGGTGAGTAGCCTCCTTATTTTTCTCTTGACAGTATTCTTGGAACATTGCCTTCTCAAGCTCGCTGCTGGTAGTAGTAGTCACGTAGTGTAGACCAGCACCGACTGGGCCCTCTCACGTGCCCTCAGCTCCTTCCGAGGCGGCAGGCAGGAGAGGCAGATGGAGCGGTGGTGAGACGGTGTCCGACCCTACTTATTGCATCCGGCTGTGTGTTCTCGGACAGGTGCCTGCAGGTCTCTGGGCCTCGTGGCAGCATCTAGACAGCACAGTAACACCGGTGCCTGCTTCTCAGGGCCGCCCTGAGAGTGAAATGAGCTGACACAGGCAGGGGGGCTTCTGAGCACGCTGGACACCAGAACAGCTGGCCTGGTGAGCATCCCACTTCACAGATGAGACCTGAGGTCACTCAGACAGGCCAAGAACCTGGCCCGGGGTGACCTCATGCTTCTACCCGCCTCCGGCCGACCCTCGGGGAGGCTCCGCCCAGCGCCCGCCACCAGCAGGGCCCCTGGTCCCCGGCAATGCACAGGGGTTTCCATGGCATCAGCACTTTCTGTTTTAAGGAGAAGCCACAGGCCACTAGTGACACAGTCTCGCGGAGCTGTATCCCCCCGCGAAGGCCCCCCTTAATGGGACCCTGAGCCCAGTGGCAGCTGGTACATTTGAACTGGGCCCACCGCGGGCCTGGGGACTCACTGTCCTTTTAAGAATTACCCAAAGACACTCTTAGAAAGTCGCATAATGGCCCATCGCACCTGGAGTGGACCCCAGGGCGCCTGCAAAGTAACCCCCGTAATGTCTGCCACCAGCCACCCCGGGAGGGCAGGCCGCCTGGCTTCTCAGCACAGTTCTCGGGAGCTGTTCCTCGTTACTTGCTTGCATCAATTTGATTTTCTCTGCTAAGTGGAAGGCTGTGGAAAAAGCTGGGTTTGGAAATCCATGATTTCCTGGCACTTAATGAATTTCAGCCAAACGGAAAGCAAGGTGAGGCTCTATTGTAGCCTCAGATCCAGACACAGGAAGGACCAGGGGCTAAGAGGAGGCTCCATCCTGCCATTCTGCCCCCCCTCAAAAGCCCACAGAAGCCCCTCTCCAAGGCGCTTCTCAACTTCCATTTTGCTGAGTGTTCAAATACCTGTGGTGCAGCCACAGGGAAAGGAAGCTGGGTCCACATTCCCGAGTCCAGGTGAGCCCATCCCTGAGTCCAGGTGAGCCCACCCCTGAGTCCAGGCGAGCCCATCCCTGAGTCCAGGTGAGCCCATCCCTGAGTCCAGGTGAGCCCCATCCCTGAGTCCAGGTGAGCCCCATCCCTGAGTCCAGGTGAGCCCATCCCCGAGTCCAGGTGAGCCCATCCCCGAGTCCAGGTGAGCCCCATCCCCGAGTCCAGGTGAGCCCATCCCCGAGTCCAGGTGAGCCCCATCCCCGAGTCCTGGTGAGCCCCATCCCCGAGTCCAGGTGAGCTCCCATCCCTGAGTCCATGTGAGCCCATCCCCGAGTCCAGGTGAGCCCCATCCCCGAGTCCAGGTGAGCCCCATCCCTGAGTCCAGGTGAGCCCAACCCTGAGTCCAGGTGAGTCCCACCTCTGAGTCCAGGTGAGCCCATCCCTGAGTCCAGGTGAGTCCCACCTCTGAGTCCAGGTGAGCCCATCCCCGAGTCCAGGTGAGCCCATCCCCGAGTCCAGGTGAGCCCCATCCCTGAGTCCAGGTGAGCCCAACCCTGAGTCCAGGTGAGTCCCACCTCTGAGTCCAGGTGAGCCCATCCCTGAGTCCAGGTGAGTCCCACCTCTGAGTCCAGGTGAGCCCAACCCTGAGTCCAGGTGAGTCCCACCTCTGAGTCCAGGTGAGCCCAACCCTGAGTCCAGGTGAGTCCCACCTCTGAGTCCAGGTGAGCCCATCCCTGAGTCCAGGTGAGTCCCACCTCTGAGTCCAGGTGAGCCCATCCCTGAGTCCAGGTGAGTCCCACCTCTGAGTCCAGGTGAGCCCATCCCTGAGTCCAGGTGAGTCCCACCTCTGAGTCCAGGTGAGCCCATCCCTGAGTCCAGGTGAGTCCCACCTCTGAGTCCAGGTGAGCCCATCCCTGAGTCCAGGTGAGTCCCACCTCTGAGTCCAGGTGAGCCCCATCCCTGAGTCTAGATGAGTCCCACCCCTGAGTCAAGGGAAGCCCAGGCGAACCCCTAAGCCCAAATGAGCCCAGTCTCTGAGCCCAGGGGGGTGGTCACCCCAGGAGATTACCTGCCTGTGATCAAGTCCTCTTGGGGAAGGGCTGAGCAGAGGAGGAGCCTGGAGCTTCTGCCACCAACCCCAGCAGGCCTGAGCCATGTCTGAGCGTGTCCTCGTGTGCTGGGCCACCTCGCAGAGGCACGACCTTTCCCCGCGGTGTCACAGATACAGGGGCTGGCGGGAGGCGTCTGGAGGGCAGAGGTCCCCCCCCCCCTTGCACGGCTGGGGAGAAGGCCTGTGGTCCAAAATACCAGGGGGGGAGAGCAGGTCCATCAGGTTCCCCTGTGCCCCGGCCCACCCAACTGACCCCCGTGGGATCTGGGCAGCCCATCGGAGGCTCAAGGCAGTCCCACAGCCCATGTCCCAGTAGCCCCCAACACGGCCCCTCCCCTGGAATTGCTTCCCTGCATCTTCTCCTGTCAACACGGCCAGGCCTGCATAGGGCGCCACCGACACAGGGCCATGACCTCATTTCTCTTGCAGGTCACCTCACTCACCCCCGCCCCATCCAGGCCACCCGCTGCCACCAGCACTTAGCTAGCAATTCCTCACACTTCAAATCCATCCTTTCCAGACACACTTAGCCGACTACACGGCGGAAAAGTTTTCTGTCCGATCAGCAGATTGCTTGCGGGATTACGTCGTGGCCAGAGGGAGGCCGAGGGCGGGTTTCCAATTTGAAGAGCGAAAGCCTTTCGCTCACACGGCACAGCAGCTGCGGCTCCGATGCCCTAACCCGCGAGGCCTCGACGGCCTGCGTGCGTGAAAACCATTCTGGGAAGCTGCCGGCCTCCTCCCCAGCTGACATTGATCGTGTTTCTAAAAATTAAAACAAGGCAGCAAAATCCTTCCATTTAAAGAACTCCGTCTTCTTGAATTGCCGATCACACTGTCTGCCAACCCGAGGACAACCTAAAATTACTCTAAATCACTTTTCAAACCTTAGAAAACCACGAAGCAGAATGATCTCCTGTGTTTATCACACATTATACTTAAGCTATTGGCCGGCCGTCTGAGCGGCATAGAAGTCACAGGGTGGCAGCCTCTGGAGTTTGTAGAAGACATGGGTTGGGGGGTTAGGCAGGCGAGGGCCAGAACCACAGACGAACGGCACCCCACAATCGTGTCAGAGGGGTCGGCGAGCTGGCTGGACAGAGGGTGGGGGTACCCAGGTGCCCGCAGCGCCTCCAGGTGGCAGGAGCCACAGCCTGGCCAGGCAGACCTCTCCCCAGAGGCGCCCTGGGGGACACGGTTCCATGCGGGATGAATTGGGCAGCCATTCATTGTTGTGGGTTGGACAGTGTCCCCCAGATTCACATGTTGGAGCCCTAACTCCCAGCATCTCAGAGTGCGACCTTGTTTGGAAATAGGATCATTGCAGGTGTAATTAGGGAAGTTAAGATGAGGTCTTAGGGGGGCCCTAGTCCCATAAGACTGGTGTCCTTATAAAGGGGGAGGTTTGGACACAGACACGCACAGAGAGAGGCCGTGTGAAGGCGAAGCAGAGCTGGGGTGATGTGTCCACAAGCCAAGGAGCCCCAAGGATCACCAGCAAACCACCAGAGTCCAGGGGAAGGGCTGGGAGGAGGAACCAGCCCTGCGACACCTGGATCTTGGACTTCCGGCCTCAAGAACGGGAGAAGCAGATCCCTGCCGTCTGAGCCCCTGGTCTGGGGTACGTGTAGAAACCAACACACCCACTAATCGCACTGATGGATTTCACTTCACATCTTTTCACTGCGCACCCACTGTGCACGATGGTCCAGGGGCTCATTCAGGCGTCGGGATGGACACGTAGTTTGGACGACCAGGGTTTGCCGAGTGGGCAGCCAGTGTTTCTTAAAAACACCCTCTGAGGCTCGGTGCTGGGGGCTTCCACGAGCGCCCCCTTCCTAAGGCGTTCTGGAAGCTGTGTTTGCGGGTCCCCAGGCCCGGCCTCTTGGAATGGTGCCGCTCTGACCCTTGACTCCTGCCGCTGTGTGTCTGAGACTATAAAACTCGCCCCTGCCTCATCACCGACTCTGAAGGTTAAGGGGCAGCGGAGCTCAGACCCACGCTGCACGTGTCTACACTTTCCAAGTCGCTCATCTTATTTCCCGACCCACAGCAGGGTCGCCCCAGACTGCCATCGGGGTTATTCCCTCCTCGGCAGGTGTGTGTCTTCCTGCTCGGCCGGTTCACTGCCGTCAACCCTGAATTACTCCCTTCCCGGGGGCAGGGTCATTTCTGTCCGAACAGGCTGCCCACAAAACCAGGGTAAAAGGACGATGAGTAAATGCACAGAGACTGGGACCCAGGCAAGGGCACTGCGCTCCCGACGGCTCTGCAGCGCTGCACGTTTGGAGTTCAGATGATCTTCGCTCCCCCGGGATACACTGTTCCATCTTAAAAACATAAGCCAGCACATCCACAAAGACGGAAAGTAGAAGAGAGAGTGCCACGGGCTGGGGGAGGGGGTGGCGTGACCGCTTAATGGGACAGAGTTTTTGTTGGAGACCATGAAAAAGTTCTGGGACAGAGAGCAGAGAGGTGGCGACCATGCGCACGGGGACGTACTTAATGTGGCGAGTCACACACTCACTGATGGTCAAGATGACAACTCTGATCTGTTGTCTATTTCACCGAAATGGGAAAGTTCCGGGGAGAAGCTGCTCCCAGCACCCCATCTCCACCTCCTGCTCCTTCAGAAGAAACCCCGCGTCTTCCCCAGGTCACACACTCGCTCCCCCTCTTCCATACCCAGTGACACGTGTGTGGGGACGAATCGAGGACGCGGTGACTGCACGGGACGGGGAGGGCTTGTAGACCCAGGGCGGCCCCTCCGAGCCCCTCATGGAGGAGAGAGACCCCTCCACCCGCCTCTGGAGAAGCCTGCTGGCCCCGGAGCCTGGTGACAAAGTGCCTTCCGAGCAAGGGGACAAAGGGCACAGCCCAGGAAGTGATTTTACACCTAATGGTTCCCGTGTCTTTTGTTCAGCTTCTTCGGGGCGCCTGGCAGGCCTGTTCACACTGCATCCAGTGAAAATCGCAGGAAGGCCGAGGTCTGGGATCTCGTAACAGGGGCAGCGCCTGGTCGCGGGATGGGGCGCGCGCATGTTTTGTAAGACGCCGAGAAAAATCCCCACGCAGACGTCTGATCGCTCCAGAAAGCAGGCATGCTGACAGCCTCTCTGGACCGCCCTGGCTGGGCTTGGGAGCCATCTCTGGCAGCCGGGCGGGCAGGGGACACTTAATTGTGGGCCGTTCGCTGGCAGGGAGCCCTGCCTCTTCCAGGGGCAGCCAGCATGGTAATGAGACAGTTTCTATGGAAATGAGCTTATAACTATTCATTTTCTCCCCATTCCCGACCCATCCACAAAGAGGTTTTCCAAAGTGACCCCCATTTTCCTACCCCCGACATGTCCTCACGCCATCGCCGAGCAGCTAATCAGCCTGAGGAGAAAGGAGAGAGGAAATGCAGGCCTTTGACAAGATGTGGGAAACCCCTCGGTCTGCACTCGCTGTGTCTGTGACCAGCAAACAAAAAGCCCTCGCCGGCCCCGCGGCCAAGTTTCCAGTAAACTCTTCCCTGAGTACTCTGAGCGCATTTTGTGTGTGTTTTCTGGTGGGATCTGAAGCACGCCTTTGCCATCTTTTGAGAAACTCTGCAAACCGTCCTGTTCTGCTGGAACGTTCGTGGCTGGCCTCGCTCACCTGTCGCCCGGTCCCCGCGAACCCCTGTCTTTCTTGGGACAGAAAAGGGCCCCAAGGGGGTGGGGGGTCAGGGTAACATCAAGTCCGGTCGCTCACCCCCTTCAGGCTGTCAGGGATGGGGAAGGGGGACTACCAATTTCATCGCATTTTCTCTCCCTTTTTAGGGTCTCAGAAACTAGAGGGACAACATCGTCATGGGGAGAGGAAAAGTAAAAGAAGGGAAGCCACCAACCCACACGGGAGTCTGCCTGGGACACGGCGCAGGGGCTCAGACCTGGCCTCTTCCTGGCTGTGTGGTCTCAGGCCGACACTTGATCTCTCTGAGCCCTGCCCCCCATCTGGAAGTGGAGGCGGGCGGGCCTCCTTGGTCATCGCTGACTACTGAGGTCTTGTCACCCGCTGCCCAGGGTACGGCCTGAGGACACTGACCGAGAGGGGTGTCCTGACCCAGGCTCTGTCTGTGCCTCACCTATGCCTTGGGCACGAGGAAGGTGGACCCTATATGCTCCTCGGGCCCCGGGGGGGGGGTCCCTGCCTCCTTCCCTTGAGGCCTCCTTACTCCAGGTGGGGATGGGGGGGGCGTTCCTTGAGGGCCTCTGTACCTTCACGCCTCCGAGATGCCCGAGGGGTGCCTGTGCACACAGTAGGCGCTGCACGGATGCTTGCTGAGCTCATCCCTCCCTCAGGGAGGGAGGGGCGTGACACGGCATCCCAGGCTGACCCATCAGCAGGTGATTTTGACATGATCTGAGCACAGGAGACCCAGGACTCCGGGCAGGCGGTCTGGCGTCCCACACCGGCCACTCGCTGCCTCCCCAGCTCCCCCAGACGCCACTCTCACCCAGGGCCTGACGCCCGCGGGCCCCCCAGCTCCGTGTGCAGGGGTGAGACCCCTGGCCACGAGAGGAGGATACCCGGCTGCCCCAGCCAGGCCCTCGGTGAGTACGCGAGGAAGTGTGAGGGTTCCACCCTGGGGAGGGCGTGTGGCTCTCAGCAGATAAAAGTACAGGACACTCAGTCCTGAACTGCAGATAAACAACAGGCAAATTTTTAGTCTAAGTGTGTCGCATGCCGGATGGAGACTCTCTCCCACCCGCTCACCCTGGGCTGTGTCTGGGGCCGCCCCCAGGTACACGTGGGGCTGCAGCCTGGCACCCAGCTCCTGCAGACCAGGGGGTTAAATTATTAAAGAAAAGTATCTAACAAACCCTGACACCCAGACTCCTTCCCCCACCCAGAAGCTGGTCGCATCCATTGGATCAACTTCTCCAGGCCTGGGTGTGGGGAGGGCGCCTTCTCAGCTGTTAAAGAAAATATCAGTTTTAAAATTTAATTGACTCAGCAAAAAACCTAAACTACCAGTGGCTCAGGTACAGGATTAAAACACACACACACACACACACACAGACACACACACACACACACACACACACACAATTTTAAATGCCTCTCATTTAAATAATCATAATACATTTTAAACAGAAAAAAGTTTTAAGATCCAAATTGGGTCGGTTCCCTCGTTTGGAAAGTAGCCCCCTTGAGGACAAGACCCAAGTTTTACTTCGTCTTGTGTTTCATCCTTGCTGCAGTCAGGGTGCCTCTCAGGGTACAGCCGAGTCTTTTGATGGAGAACGTGGACCATTAAACAGAGAGGAGACACCCTCCCCGTCCTGAGACCCTGGCCGCTGGTGGTCCTCGCTAACACAGACCAGGAAGGGTTAGATGCCAAAGGTGTGGGGGAGTTATGATCTCAGGTCATGTGTCGTGTACATGAAATACTTCATATGTATGACCAAGGGGTTTCCCACATCTTGTCATAATTAATTTAATTTATATACAACATATGACACATAACTTATGTAATTTATATATATTATATACATATATCTATATATAAAAGATAAACACACAAGACTGAAAACGTAAGCAAATATTATCTCTGTGTGATGGGCTGTGAGACTTTCATTTAAAATACATGCTTCAGTATTTTCTACAGCGAGGATTCATTATATTTATAATTTCATAACTTTTATAGCAGGTGACAGTTTATGGTAAGTGTTTAGGTGGGAGAGCAGACTTCTCCGTGCAGAAGCTGCTGGGCCTGCGGCGGCAGCGGGCAGACAGGAGTGGGTGCTGGGCCCCCGGTGGTCCTGGGGGTGTCCTGCAGCGTCACCAGCCCGGAAACTGCCCGCCTGGGTGTCTCCCAGGACCCTCTCCGCTTGCAGACGAGTCTGAGCCACCCACGCAGAGCCTCCGGTACAGCAGGTGACAGGGCGCCCTGTCAAATTGGGAACTTTTCAGGAGGCACCTGTTTGGGCCATGCGACCCTGCCCACAGAAGAGGCCCAAGCCTCCCCAAGCTTTCTGTAACACACGAGCCAGCATTTCTCTGCACTCTCCATCTCTGTCTCTGATCCAGCATCTCTTTTCTGCGCAGGTGGACCTGGTCCCTCCAAACTGGACCTAGCTGAGTCTCGTGTCAGTGGGAATCCATGCCCCCTCCTCACACCGTTCTATTTCGAGTGGGGTCAGTGCAGGGCATGGAGCCTGGGGGAAGGGCTGCCAGCTAAAACACAGTAAATACGATCTAAAATGCAATAAATACGATAAAAAGCATGCCGTACTTGGGGCATACTTCTATTAAAGATTATATGCTGTCTATCTGGAATTCAAGCGTAACTGGGCATCCCGGGCTTTCCATCTGCTGATTCCGGCCCCCTTCCCTGGGGATCTGATGTTGGCTTGGGCTCAGCCATTGCAGAGGGACCTCCCTTTCGTACTTCCTGCTTTGTGAGCCCCACAGGCTGACCGGACAGGTGCTGAACCCCCTGTCCTGGAACCTCAGCCTGGGAGACCGGGTGGCCATGCCAGCCCCGGGTGAGCATTTGCCCCTCAGACGCCTAGGCTGTCCCTCCCGCCCACGCCAGCCCCAGTCACCGCCTAGAGACTCAGTGACCTACGGCACGGTGCCATGGGCAGACCTCACAGCATCGGGCTCCCCAGTAGCATTGGTCCCCCTCTGGACACTGTGGGAACCACTGGTCCCCATTGAGGCAGCTGCAGTCTGTCCCCCCTGGGCTCCCGGAGGCCACGTGGATGGTGCAGAGACCCCTGCAGATGCCTGACTCCCAGAAGCAGGTCTGGGAGGAGCCGGGGTGGTGGCCCACCGACCACAGAAGCACTGAGGCTCTGCCCGGGTCCGACACTGTCTGCCGCAGAGAAAAATCTCCCCAAACAGGTATCTTTCCCTCTTTCCCACTCCCATCAGTTAAAACCCATCCAAGTGCGGAGCTCAGGCCCTCAGCGGGAGGAGGGAGACACCGGCAAGCAAAACCCTCCAAACCAGAAACCCATTCTTGCCTCTTTTGGAGGGGGGTATTGATTTGAGTGGGGGCCAGTTCTTCTTGTTAATAACGGTCATCGACCTAAAGGGACCCAGCCACAAAAGCAGAAGCAACGGCTCCTTCTTTTCTCTGCAGAGAGAGAGAGATGGGTGAGGATTCTCCGCAGGGATCATCTTTATCGTTTCTCCTCCAAGAATAATTTCCCCCGAAGTCACCCCCGATCAAATTGATCACAATTAACATTCAAACCGGCCCCAACCAAACGCGTCGCAACTGTTCTGCCACCCCGGGCCCGGCCCCATCTGTTGCTGGCCAGCAGAGCCCCTCATTCTATCATGGTCCAAGTAGGTTATGTGAATAAATGGGAGAGGAAGTCAACGAGATATATTAGCTCTGCGGGATATTCGTCATCCCTCTGTCTCTCCTTCTCCAGGAATATCAGTGATGAATTTGCAAATGGTTCTGGATTATGACAGAGCGTTTTCTCTCTTCTTTATTTATCCCTCCTCTGAGCACCTTGATCAGAGGCCACAGTGACAAATGCATGAATAAAAGGCAGAGACAGTATTTTAGCAATGTGTTGTAAATCTCCTTCTACGCGTTATTAATTTAAGGAAGTCCATTACACCAAACAGCTCTGCGGAGGAAGACAAGGGTAAGGCAGGAACGGCCCTGGCACTTGAGGGTCAGAGAAAGGAAAGGAGAAACCCAGCTCTGTCCCCGTGCCGAGGTCGGGCTGGTCTCTCACCAAATCCCCGAAGCCTTCAACCACCGAGGTTTTATTTAATTGAAAGACGAAACATTTGCTTCCCACAAACGCAAGCACATTTTGCAAAGTGGGAAATGGCACAGTTTGCAATGATCTCATTCTTCAGGAGCTGGGACGGCGAGGCCCATGGGCTGCAGACGGCCGGGTGGGTCAGGAAATGCTGGTCCTTTCTGGAGGGAGGAAGGAGGAGAGCAAATAGGGGAGCTCAGGGCGGGAACAGTGCGCTGGCAACAAGGCAGCACCACCATGAAATCCGGGCACAACCCGAGAGCCGGGCAGGGATGGCGAGAGCCCGAAGCCAGAGCCCCTCTGAGCAGATGCTAATCGGGGCGGCAGCCGCAGCGGTCGCGTCCCCACCCAGCAGCCTGGGTTTCTTCCCCCATTTTACTTTCTTTTAAAACCCTCCAAGAAAGGAGCCGCGGGCCCCGGCCCATAACCGAACTGTCGCCCAGAGACGCGGGAGCAGCCTCTCCCAGGGACCTTCCTGGGAAATTTGCAGGGAGACCCCCAGCCCTGCAACCTGGGGGTCCCTGAAGAAAAGCCAGGACATCCTGGAGGTCAGGGAGGCCACTGCCTGGCTCAGGCCAGGATTCCCATCCCAGAGCTCTGGACCCCACGTCGCAGACCTGTGTGGAGCCGACTGGAGCTCTGGGGTCGGGGAAGAAACAGCATTTATTTCTAGAAGGGACGAAGGAGGTGGTTCATGAAGACCCTTCATCCACCCACACAAACAATTAGTTTTGGTGTCTGTGGGGTTTTTTAACGACAGAATTTGGGTTTCTTTTTCTTTTGCTAAGACTGATTTTCCAGCAGTTTTCATAAGTGTTCCTCCCCGGCCCTGCCCGACTGCCCTCACCCACACTCGTCCCCTGGGGTTCCTGTTGTAAGGGAGTGAGGGTGCCTGGGGTGATGGCCGGGGTGCGGTTGCGGGTCTGCACTTGTTCTGCGTGCCCTCCTCTGCCAAGACTGGCACCAAGGTCCCCCCACAGAGGCGTGAACCGGGAATGCTCCGGCAATGAACACGTGCTGAAGGACTTGAGAACACCGGGGGCCCAGCTGGGACCTTGGGGGACATGGAAGCGGGAAGGGGGGAGAAGCCCCTTTAAGCCCTCTCAACCTGGAGCCCGGGGTCACAGGAGGGCCGGGTCCTTGAGCTGGACGGGCCACGCCGCTGATGGCTGTCCTTCAGCCCCTTCTGACAGCGCCCCACGTGGCATCTGTCTCCCTGAAGCGTCAAGCCACTTCTGGAGAATGCACAGACCACTCTGTCCCCTCCTGTAAATGCCCGCCCAGTCGGGACAAGAGCACCCACCAGAAAATGTCCGCCCCTGCTCCCGAGGGAGAGTGCGCCAGCCTGCGGTGACAGCCCCCATCAGCCCATTTAGGGACACGGTGGTGGATGCCGTGTGCAGATCCTAATGACTCATCCCAGGCAAAGCCCCGGCGGGTCTGCGTGACAGCGCAGCCGCTCGCGGGAAAGCAGTGGCTCTAACATCAGAAACATACAGACAAGAGGGTTCACGGGTCGGGAGAGACAGGATTGCAAGGGGGCAAGAAATCCCAGGTGGATTTGACTTTATTTTTTGTTCATCAGCCTAATTGCGTCAGAAGCTGTGACTTTCTTTAAAGTGGAGCCCGGGGAAGGAAGACTCCCCGGCAACACGTTAAGTCAAAGTGCCCGAGTGTGGATCTCCGCGCAGACATGCATGTATTAATTTGAATTTTGCAAGACAAGTGTTGCATGTCATTAATATAATTGCCAGTTATAGAAACGGCATATTTACGGAGTTTTCTCTATAACCGTGCACACCGCACCGCCCAACAGTGACAGTTTAATATTCAGCTGGTGTTTACTTAGCATATGACTGTTAATCAGCGTAAATTAAATGTGTACTTGAAACCTCCACTTAAAGCTCTGCTAATTATTTTTTGATCCAAACAGGACGGCCTCTTCCGGAGGGGGAATCGGGCTCTCCAGGACCAAACATCAGGGAGAGAAACTGTTGCCAGCGCTGAGGATCGGCCTCCAAGAGACCCAAGGCAGGTTCTCGTGGGCGTTTTCCCGCAGCGAAGGATGGGTGGTTTCCCCGTGAGCCCCGCTCTGGTCCAGCCCCGTGGCCACCCCCGTGCCGGGGAGCCCAGCCTTCCACCCAGGAGGGCTAACTGCTCGTTGGGTGGGTGAAGGCTGTGCGTTCCATTCCGCTGAACTGCTGAACTGGGACCGCGTTCCGGGCACAGGCAGTGTAGCCTGGACACACGCACGCGCACACGTGGATACACGCATGCACACGCGCACGCACGGCCCGGGAGCCCGTGCTGTCTCTGGCTCCACTCCCAGCCCGTGCTCCTCACCCCCGCCCCCCCCGCAGCCTCCACCCCACTCAGCACTCACCTCTCCTGTGAACACGAGGATGTGCGGGCCAGGAGGAAAGAGAGGGCAGGCCCGGCAGGAAAGGCCGGGGATGGGGTCTACTCCCTTCTCCCACTCAGAAGAGAAGAGGCAGACACGAGCCCCGCCTGGGAGCAGCTCTGGCCTGGCCGTCGGCCTCAGGCTATCTGGTCAGCCCCTCTGGGCTGGTATTTCCTGCACATCTCCTGACTAAAGGCCCTTTAGAAACAGCCTCTGTTGGGGCTCTCGAGTCCTCCAGCCCTGGGCTCGGCGGGGAAAGAGGGGCCCCAGTAGGAAAGGTGGCATAGCGGAGGACCAGCCTGAGCCTCTGGGCAGAGCTCATCCTGCCTGAGAACGAGAGCCTCCTACACTGTCCTTCCTCAGGACGGTGGCCTTGGTGTCCTGGCTGAGTCCTGGCCACCTGGGTGGTGTCTTCGCAGCGCTCTGCAGCGGGCCTGGCCTGGGGGTTAGGACGCACGTGGATAGCAAACAGCACAATCCTGGAGACCACTGGCCTCTGCTCTCAGGGACCCCACGGGGAAACATGCCTCCATAAATAAGTGCGTTCAGTGCCGTAGAAGGCGCCACAGTGGACAAGGGCCCACTGCAGAAGGAGAGGTCACGGCAGGACCCCCACATGCTCCGTACCTCCCCTGAGCCTGCTTCTTTGTCAGAGATGGGGATCGAATAGTGCCTGTTTAGAGGCCCAACAGGCTGGAGCAGAGACGGTGCGTGGCAGATGAAGGCACTCAGTACATCTCAGCGGATGGATGGACAGAGAGAGAAATGGGTGGACACATGGGTGGATGGATGGATAGAAGGATGGAAAGATGGATGGATGGTGGATGGATGAATGGATGGAGAGAAGGATGGATGGATGGTGGATGGATGGATGGATGGTGGATGGGTGAATGGATGGAGAGAAGGATGGATGGATGTACGGACGGAATGAGAGAAAGATGGATGGATGATGGATGGTGGATGGATGGATGGATGGAATGAGAGAAAGATGGATGGATGGTGGATGGATGGATGGATGGATGGATGGACAGACAAGTGAATGGTTGGATGAGTGAGACAGAATCACCCTGAAAGCCTCCTCCTCTGGTCCCTTCTTCCTAGACTCTGGGGAGCTTTAGACCATGGTCACCTCTTCTCCAGACCAGACAGGGGAACAGGGGTGCCCAGGGCCCGGAGCCCACCGCCTGGTGAGGGGACACACACTGTGGCCCCATCTGCTGTGTCCAGAGACAAAGGCAGTGGGACCGCTGGAAGACAACACAGGGGCCCGAGGTTCTGGTGACGATGCCATGACCAGGGGTCAAGGGTGACTCCCACATAGTCACAGCCCCTCCCCTGAGGGCTGCCCCTCCCACCTCCCCACATGCCCCGGGGGATAAATAGCAGGGCTCTGCTTCGGCCGCAACGTTGTCACTGTGAACCGGCTTCCCCCAAAGTCTTTCTTTTCTCCCATGTGTTTGGAGTTCAAGTCCAGAGGGGATACCCAGACTCCCTGGGGGCGGAGGGCAAGTGTGCACGCATGTGCTCGCAGTGGGCGTCTGCAGGGGCCGGAGAGTAAACGCCTCCTTCTCGGACAGCCTGGGGCCGCGTGTCCACACCAGACGAGGAAACAAGTTCTGGGAGGTGGCCTGGCTCCCCCGAAGCCCCTCCACTAACCAATGGAAGCCGGGGGTGCAGACTATGCCCGTGTGGTTGGGTGCTGGACTCTGCAGACGTGGGGAGGGGTGGCTGTACCCGTCCTCGCCGTCCGGGGTGTGTTGTCTCCTTTTAGGAGCTGCCCATGCCCTGGGGACACGACGCCAGCGGATCCCCAGCACTCAGCGCCTAGCGTGGACACATCTGGCCACACAGGCCCCTCGCCAGCATCTCCTGTCCACCAGCAAGGGTCTTAGGAAACATGTGGGCCCCTGGCCCCACAGAGCACTGAGTGTCAACCCCAAGGACCAACGTCGGCCAGACCCCAGCAGGAGTCTGTCCCAGGCCCAGCGGGAACTGGAATCGGCTTCCAGGGTGACAGCGGCCCGAGGGCGCCTCAGACACTGTGTCCCCACACTGGAGTTGGACGGTCAGCCTCACTGCCCCGGGCTGGACTCTCCGTCCTGAGCAATTCAGTTGCCCGAGAAGTTAATTAATATGAACTGTCGGTTTCTCTCTTCCTGGTGAAATAAAATCCGGCAAAGTCCTGGCATAAAAATGGTGTTCCATGCCTGTGGGCTGGTGGCCACTTGAGGCCCCGCAGATGCCAGCCAGGCCTTTGAGGCCATTGGCACAAACCCTGGATGGCACGGGACCCTGCCGGCTGGGAGCGTCCGCCCTCCCTGCAGAGGGGCTGCGACGTTGTCTCGGGACAAGTCCTGTGTCCCTGAATCCCCAAGGACCCCTCACCGCAGGATCCAGAGACACAGACCACCGGCCATGAGTGACACCACAACTGCAGAACCGTGGGCCAGACCACGGAACCTCTGGATGGACAGGACCGCGGAGGTTGCTGTGGCCGATGCCCCAGCAGCCTGAAGGGGACGCAGGCATGGAGGGCTTCAGGGACTTCCCAAACTCCTACCAGCCCCTAAGCCGACATTTTTTGCAGAAGGGAGAGCCAGTGTGTGGGGGGATATGGTGACTCCCCACTGATTAAAACACAGTCGCTGATGCCCTGGCTTTCTAGAGGACTTTAGATACGTGCTACCTAAAGAGGACGGACTTGGAGATGTTGTGGGCACTGGTGTCTCAGGGGAGCAGGGCAGCGAGTGAGGGGCCAGGGTTCCCGTGAGCCGCTGGTACTCAAGCCAAGACCCCTCTGGGTACCAGGGCAGGATGAGTCCGGCGGGACGGCGGTGTCGGATGCCAGGAAGGGAGGAGCTGGGGCTGAGCGGGCCTGGAGGTGGGTCCTAGTGCTGCCTTGGGGCCACCCCCAGACCCCCTGCCTTGCCCACCTGGTGTCCAGGTACATCCTGCTCTCAGGCGACTCCCATCTGGATACGCTGATACACAGGGCAGGCCAAGGGGTACAGACTATGGGACTGGGGGGAACTGGGACGGCCGAGATCCCAGGCCCAGCCCCAGAGAACAGCACACGCAGCTGTCTGCTTGGCTCACAGGGCTGAGGATGCGCCGACGTTGCCCAGGTGGCCAGCCTCGGTGTGGACCCACCTCTCTCAGGGGTCCAGCCCCAGCGGTGTCGGCTTCTTCTCTTGGCGGCTCTAAACCCAGAGGAATGCGGTGGAGCACCTTCCACAGGGGGGTCACTTCTTCTTGCTACGAAACCCAGAATCACTCACAGATTCGCTCCCGCATGCCACCGCCCCGCTCGGCCACAGCAGGGACAGAAAGTTTTGGCGGGCAGGCTCCGTTTTCCCTTTCACAGACCAAAATCAAACCGAGGAGTCCTAAAAACCACTCAGTGCCCCAGTTCCACTGGGAACAGGACCTGGGGAGGCCGCTACTTGGTGCTTCCGGAGGAAGGGCTCTAGAGAAGCAGGCAGCCGAGGTCAGGAAGCCGTGTGGAGCTGCCTCTCAGCTCTGCCCGGCAGGGAGCCCTCTAGACCCTCGCGGCTCCTTTTCAGCAGCTTGCTCTGCTGCCCGGGGAAGACGCCCTCAGGATTCTCCTGGAAAATTCCATCTCACAAGAGAGGTCTTTGACCCAGACGGAGTGACCTTCCCACTGAAGCCTGGCGCTCTCAAGGTCATTCAAAGTCATTGCACTCAACAGCCCTGACCACAAACAAACCTTCCTGCTCCAGTCGGAAAGAGGGTTTCTGCCCTCAAAGCTGCTTCTGGGAGCCCGAAGGGCTGCTTTGGACGCTCACAGGTGAACTGAATGTTCCGGCTCATCCGGGGTCATCACAGTGACCCCCCCTGCCATAGGTCCTGATTGTCCCACCGCCTATCACACACTGAACTCATAAGAACGATTTGTCAGAAGACAAAGCAGACAGAGAACATTCCATGAATTCAAATCAGTAGAATGCACCTCCTCAAACTGTCCTGAAAGACCTGGCACTTATGATGACCCCAGAGACACTTCTTAAACTTTCAGAGAATTTTAAGCCTACAAGGTTCTTTCGTCAAATGGCTTAAATCTGAGCAAAGTGAGGCTCAGAAGGAGGGGGGAGGGACTGCCCAGTGTGGGCTGCGGGCGGTAGAGCCAGGGCTGGCTGGGGCATCCCCCATCAGGTGCGCAAGCGTGGGGCACACCTGTGCCGTGGTTCCGATGCTGGTGGAGGCCCCCTGGGTCTGGCCCGGCCACACCTGGAGGAAGAACAAAAGAGCAGACGGCGGTGCACTGGGTCCAGGGAGCGCATCACAGACGGCAAACCCGCCCCAGGCCTCCTCCCCGAGTGCTGGGGTCCCAGAGACGCGGGCCTCCGGTTAGACACAGTCGCCTTCCTGTCTGGCTCCTGGGTGGGGACGACTCAGGATAAGGGCGTGTCGGGGAGGCTGCAGGCTCCTTGGCGTCGCTGGCAAGGGCGGGGTGGGGGACCCAGCAAACACTGAGCCCTTTGCAGAGGACGCTCTGGCCAGAAAGAGACTTCTAGAACTCCGGGGAGAGCTCAGCCAGGACACTGCACAGCTCACCTGAGGCTTGAAGACCTGGCATCCATGGGTGCCTCAGAGGCCCCGGGAAGGAGCCGACACACAAGAGGGCAGGCGGGCATCTCCTGGATTCCAAAATCCGGAGCAATACTCCCAGGGCAAGGGCTGCCTGCAAAGGGGAAGCCCTGCCCCTCAGAAAGGGGAGGGAAGTTCAAGGAGGGGGTGCCAGCTGCTCTGGGGGAGGGGTGACTCACAGCTCCCAACGTGTCAGCCCAACGGTGCACGTCTGGAGGGCCGGCTCCCCTGAAGCCCCGGGCCCCTGGCTTTGCAGGGCTGCCTGGTGATGGTCAACCCTAGAGTGAAAGACACCGAGGGGCCTCCGCCTGGGATGCTGCTCTGTCCTGGCGCCTGGCCTGCTCCCAGTGGCCCGGCGTCACCCCCAGTGGCACGGCGTCACCCCCAGTGGCATGGCGTCACCCCCAGTGGCACGGCGTCACCTCCAGTACTCCTTCACTTCCCTGGGACTCCCGCTTGCCCCTCAGCCTGGGGCCCCCAGCGTGAAGCCATGCTGATGCCTCAACCGGCCCCCGCCCCCCACAAGTGCACGAGGCGCAGGCGCTATGCCAGGGCCTGCATGAGGGCATTCAGAGCAGGGAGGGGCGGGCATGAGGGCCTGGAGAGGAGACCGCCCCCTCGAAGGCCGGAAGCAAATGCTGCCCATCTGGGTCTCTCCGACGGCGGCTCAGAAGGTGAGCAGAAGAAAAAGCTTCACAGAGCGGAGCCAACCCAGAATCAGAGCTCCTCAGGGCAGCAGGTGGCCCAGGAAGTCAGCATCTGAATGGAGGGATCTTATGAAACGAAACAGGAAGCAGACCCTGATGCATACACGGTGAACACTGCACTGGGTCTGGCTGGAGCAAGTCGGCCTCCCACCACCGGGGGAACCTGGAACCTCAGGCTTCTGCTCCTGGCCTGAGACCCAGGCTCACGGATGAAAGCCAAGGACCCGTCAGTGACCTGGGACCCAGCCCCCATGCCCGGCACCTCACAGGCGAGCAATGCTGGCATGGGACCAGATGCACCTGGGCCTCCCTGAAGAGCCAAAGCTCAGACCGGGGTCCCGTCCTTCACTAGGACACTGCAGGGCCATGGTGACGGATGCCAGCACCTGACGCCCACTGCTCGAGGAGGAGAAGACAGGAAAAGAGCGATAACCGGAGAGGGAGGGACACACGGGCAGCCCCCGGCCTGTATGGCCTCAGCTCACCCACAGCCTCACCTGGGCCGGCACCGCGGTGCAAAGCGGGGTCACAAAGGCATCGGCATTTCCAAGTCTGCCTGAGTCCGATTGCTGGACAGCAATTGGGGGGACAGCAGAGACATGAGTGGGACCGGGGGACCACGTTGCACACCAAGGCACACGGGTTTCCCTTCCTTCTCCGGGTCCAAGATTATCCAGCATGAGGAAGCATGCTCACATCACTGCTTAGAAGTGAACACACCACACATACACACAAGTGCACAGGCACATGTATACACCTACACACACGTGCTATCCTTGACAGCAGACTTCACACTAGTTTTAAAGCACATCATTTTTATGAACCGTTTCCAGTAGGATTCTTGAATGCTTTACATCGTCCCTCAGAAACTGAAGGGGGTTGGTTCCAGGACCCCCCCAGATACCAAAATCCTTGGACGCTCAAGTTCCTTATCTAAAACGGCATAGTATTTACACATAACCTAGGCACATCCTCTCATATGCTTTAAATCACTGCTAGGTTACTTGTAATCTTAATAGCAATATGATGTAAATGCTATGGCAACAGTTGCCAGAGCCACGCAGAGTCAAGTTTTGCCCTTTGGAACTTTCTAGGATCTTGTTTTCAAGTATTTTCAGTCCTTGGTTGGTTGAATCAGTGGATGCAGAAGCTGAGGATATGGTGGGCTGACCGTCTGATTGTCCCCCGGATAGTTTGCCTCACTCCCTGGTTAGGGGAGCCCCAATCTCTGCCAGAGCAGGTGAGGGGGTGTGGTTGCCCCCAGGTGTGCAGGAACCGAGACTTTGCTGCGACACAGAATCCTGACGCCCCAGTGCATATGTCGGGTGGGGGGGTCTGAATGTTTTCCCCACCAACAAACCCTGTCCTGCAGAAGCCTGCATCCCATGGACCCAGAGACCTAGAGATTATCATACTGAGTGAAGTAAGTTGGACAGAGAAAGAGAAGTATTGTATGATATCGCTTATATGCGGAATCTTTAAAAAATGATACAAAGGAACCTATTTACAAAGCAGAAACAGACTCACAGGCTTAGAGAACGAACGTATGGTTACCAGGGGGGATGGGTGGGGGGAGGGACAGTCAGGAAGTTTGGGATTGACATGTACACACTGCTATATTTAAAATAGATAACCAACAAGGACCTACTATATAGCATGGGGAACTCTGCTCAATATTCTGTAATAACCTAATTGGGAAAAGAATTTTAAAAAGAAAAGAAAAAAAAAAGCCTGCAACCCATCCCGCCCCGACCCTCAGAGGCCCCAGGAGGTCCAGTCCCAGCCGGGAGGCCATGGGATCCCCCGAGGTGGTGGTCACATCCTTCCTGACCCAGGGGGCTGCCTGACCTCTGGGTGACAGGGTTGCCCACGTGCTAGGCGATAGGGGGCCACGGCTTGCTCGGACAAAGTAGACCATTAACTGGACCCTGGCTAGACCCATCGCACTTTCTTAACACAGTGATCGGGAGCCCTGGTGGGTTGGAAGGACCTCGCCACGTGGCCGAGACCTGGTCTGGTGAGCTGGAGGCCCCAGCCCCCTGCTTGCAGGTAAGATCTCTTTCCTGGAGGGTGGGGGTGGGAGATTAGGAGAGGCAGGATGTGCCGGGGTGCAGGGGTGCAGCCCCCTCCAGCCTCGGCCCTGACCACGCAGACACTACCAGTGACGCCTGGGGAGGGGTTGGCGAGTGTTGTGCTTTGTGCAGGAATTTTGATTACTTGACTCTGCTGCCCAGAGGAAGGGAGCCCTGGACGTGGCTGGATTGCGGTGACCTCTGGGAGCGGGGGAGGAGACCTGGGGAGAAGCTCCCTGGACGGCGGGCCAGGTGGCATGGGGGTCCCAGGGGTCAGCTCCACAGATGTCTCTGAGGCAGAGGCCTCTGGGTCCCCCCAGGACAAGCGGAAGGGCTTCTCCTTTCTCAAGGCGGCAGCCAGGTGAGAGGACTCTCAGGGTTACCTGCTGGCCGTCCCTGCCCCGGACGGGGCTTCACCTGCCTTCACCTGGTGGATGGAGAGAACAGACACCTGACCCAGGTGACTCAGACACGTCCTGCCTTGACCTTCTGGCCCCGGGGCGTCCTGGAACTCACAAAATTTTGGGAAAAGGAAGTGCCCTTTGCTGGGAGCTGCCCCAGGCAGGTTGCCAAGCCCCACTGCGGAAGGGGGCTCGGCTTCCACGTTTGTCAGCGGGGAGGTCACTGCAGCCGCCTGGTTGGGGTAGGACACCAACGGAATATTATTCAACTATGAAAACTAAGGCCTTAATCCTCACAATCACAGTCAGCGCTCGGGAAAGAATCTGCAGCTCATATTAAGAGTAGCTTCATCCTTTCGTTCGCTTATTCACTCATTCTTATCACTCTATAATACATCTGTACTTTACTAAGATTCAAACTATAGGGCAGGACCTCAGGCCTCCTCTAACCATCCTGCTTGGGGCCTCCGTCCCCTGGGCCGTCTGCCCGGCTTCCCCGCAGGCCTCCCCTGGAGGTCTCGGTCTGGCCCGGCCGCCACCGTGTCCGGCCTGACAGGGTGGAAGTGGATGAGTATCTCAAGTGAACGAGAATCATGGCGCAGGGCTGGCGTCCCTGCTCAGCAACGAGGACACCGAGACAGGAGAAGCTGGTCCCAGAGCTGCACCCACCAGTGAGGACTCGTCAGCCCAGGTGGACCCCACAGGTGGCCAGTGCCCGTCGGAAGGCCGGGCCTCACACTGCCTCTCACGGACTCAGCTGCCCACGTCCTGGGGCCCCAGCGCCTTCCTCTGTGGGCAGTGGCGGCTGGGCCTCGCCTGCTGGTCCCATGGAGGCAGAACCAGCCTCCGGGACTCAGGGGCATTCCTCCCGCAGTGACGGGGCACAGGCGGTAGGAAGGGCCCGTCGCCCAGGACTGGGGTGGGCAGAGGCCTGCAGCGCCGAGGGAGGGGCCCTGGCACGCCAGGAGGGGAAGCGGTTGTCTTCAACCGCAGCAGGGGAGACCCCTCCCCTAAAACAGGCTGCCCGAGTGTCTGCTGTGAGGACCCTGGGCTGACGCCCCAGGGACACGGACCAGTCGGTCCCCTCCCACGCTCCGAGCTGCAGACACTGCCCCTCACGCTGCTTTCAGATTCAGGAGGCTCAGCCCTTGCCCTGAACCTCACTGTTCAAAAACGAGAATCCCAAATGCTTTCAAACACTGTTGTCCTTTTCTTCTATGAGGAAGAGAGACAGGTGGAGAGCCGGGCTCCCACGGGCAGTGGGGAAGCCGGCACTGTTGCCCGCCCTGACGCCCCGACGGCGGGCAGACCCACGTCCCCTCTGCCCCGCAGACCGGCGCTCCCTGTGCGCCTCACCTGAACAGCCGGTGAGACCAGGGCACTCGGGCCGCGGGGGTCCCCCTCTGCCCCGTCCTGGAAGGGCCTCGAACCAGCCACGTGGCCTGGCAAGGCCCCGATACAGTGACACACGCTCTCTTTTTGCTTTTATTTAAAAAGACAGGCGGCCGAAAAGACAGAGTGCAGGCTTCTGCGTGTGGGCGTGTGTGCCCGTGTTCACCAGCCCCCGTGTGATCTAATGAGAAACATAGCCGGAGCCTGCATCTGAGCAAATGTTTAGGATTCCCTAGCGGAAAAGCTGCTACCGATGGATCCGGGTCCTGCTGAGAAAGCCCGGGAGCTGGCCGGGGGCGCGTGATGCCAGGTTACCCCTCGCCCACGGAGACTACCTGGGGCCCGGCCGACGAAGCACTTTGCCCGCAACACTTTGCCGCGGCTCTGCAGGCAGATGATTACGTGAACGTCCCGGTCCCCCGTGTTGATGCCGCGTACATTGAAGTAAATGCCCACTCTCGGGGGAGCGTGCGGCTCGGGGGCACCGGCTCCAGGAACCACCCCCCCCCCCACCCCGACGCACGGGCTGTCTGTCCCGACGCCCAGGCCACCTGAGGGCCACACAAGTTTTAGCTACGGCCTTCGAACGTCTGCTGCTGCTGCTGAGAACGCGCCCTCCTCCTGTGCATCCCCGAGACCCGGATGCAATTTTGAAAGTGAGATAAAGGACGTGGGCAGAACTGTGGCCGGAGCTGACCCGGCCAGCCCTCACCCCAGCACCCGGGGCAGGGCTCCCACGCTCAGCCGGGCAGCAAGTCCCGAGCTTGTTCACAGATGTTTTCACTCGATTTTGTAAATGTGCTCCAGGTCTAAGACATCGCTGTTTGTTCTAGAAATCAAAAGGTCTTGCCTGGCTGTGAAAGACGCCTGGCCACCACCGGCCCGAGCCCCTCCCCACCCCTTCCTGGAGGACCAGACCCGTGAATGCGCCGGGGCAGGGGGACGCCAAGACTTTCGGTTTCTCCCGAGCTTAGTCTTACAATGTGCTCCCCGCTCCTGCAGGCTGAAGGTTTGCGTTTGGCTCAAGCCATGATGTCTGTCCCCACAGCGGCAAATGCACAGTGTGACCCCGAATTTAAGGAAGCGCTTGCCCCAGTTGGACCCAAGGGCCACCGGCTCCTGGGGGCCAGGAAAAAAGTCCCCTTCCATAGCGACACAAACCTCCGTCACAGGACGCCTGGGCCAGGCCAGGTCTTTGCTCGGCCACAACGTGACCAATTTCAAGTGCTGTCGCCACCACGAAGCTAAGAGGGTGGGAATGGATCCGAGTCTCGGGAAAGTTCTGATGCGTCCCACCATCTCTGTCTTTCTCCTTCTCTATTTCTGTTTCCCTCCGGCTCTCAAAAATCAGGACTGGCAAAGCACAACAGAATAAGGCTATTTTTTTCCACAAAATTTATCATCCCCTGAAAAGGCCGCAGCAGCCAGTGTATTATTTACGCCTTGTCGGGATGCACCCTTCACTCCCTCACTCACATCCTCTGCAGCCGGGGGCGGGGGAGGGAGGGTGGGCAGGAGGGTCTGGGGAGAGGCCAGGCCCGGCTTTGATATCTCACTGATAACGTATTGTACAATTAGATCAATTTGACAATTTCCATTATGGCTGATAAAATATTTATCGAGCCTTGGAGATGATGTCTGGCCTCTGCACCATTTGTTCTGCTAATGGGGGGGCAGGGACGAGGCTGCAGACAGAGCTGGGAGCCACTTCCTCATCCCCTCCCCCCCATTAGGTTTGCAAATTGCCAGCACCAGTCGTAAATTACCACCCAGCCCAGCGAGATTGATGCCAGGCTGACAGGGTAGGTAGGTGACTTGTGATGACATTGTTTCATGGAAGCATTAATCATGGCAGAAAGAGGAAATACCCTCAAATTGGCCCATAAGTCTAAATATTAAGGAATGAGAAGCAGGCAGCTGGAGGATGGTTTTAGCAAGAGCTGGAAATTGGGAAATGAAAAACATTTTCTATTATTTAACAAATCATCTTAATAATTCCCAGTGTTTTTGCTCGGAGTTCCAGGGAGCCCAGCCTGCAGGGACCAATCGTGCCGTGCTCTCTTGCCATCCCCGATGGTTAATAAAACGTGCCAGCCTCCGAGGCCGCCTTTGTCGCCGGATTTCCATGTCGGGGGAAAGGGGTGAAAATCGGGAGTAAAAGCACGTGTGGTGTCGCGGGCTGGGGTCGCCTGGCTGGCCGGTGCCTCCACAGCAGCAAGGCTTTCTCTGAGGTGATGGATGTCGGACGCAGCCTCGCTCAGGCCAAGCCCATCCCAGAGCCGCCCGCGTGCTCCGGAAACTGAGGCGGGGGGACCGGATGGGCTGCGGGGCTCGGGATGCAGGGAGGGGGTGCTCGGCTGTGGTCCCACCTACAACCCACCATGCGGGGCAGCAAGCGTGCCCCACGTGCTGCTTCGAGGCCACGAGTGTCCACGCTGGCTCGTTTTTACAGCGCTGAGCTGGGCTGTGCTGGTGAAATACCGCTGCAAAAGATAAATGGCCCTTAATGAATTGCCCCTAAGTTAGAGAGCCGACGTGGTTTTAATGGCAAATGAAAAATAAACACACCAATAAGTGAGTGAAAACGGTGGTCCGGGGCCGGTCCTCAGCAGAGACGGGTGGGGGTCGGAGAGGCTGGGGTCCGAGCCCAGACCCTTGGCCTGTGCCCTCCCGAGGCTGCTGGGCTCATCCTGAACTGGGGGCCCAGTGGGAGCCCCCGGTAGCCACGTTTCTACTCGGAAGGCCACAGTGCAGAGTAATTAAATTAAATTGATGCTGTCCCTGCTTTGAGGCCACCCTTGATTTAAGGCCAGAAAAGGAAGCAATTAAATTTAATAAAAACCAGGTTCCTAAACAAAGATACAAGGCCGGAGCGCCATCCGGAGACTGGTCCGCCCGAGGGGGACACTTTGGGTGCTGCCGATGTCGGCTTTAAAATAAAAGACATAATCTCCTCCCGAGCCTCTTGCTAACACGCTGCTCTGAACGCCGGTCCCGCTAATGACTTTGTCAAAAACCAGAACCTACAGTCCTTCTCGGGCGGAGACTCATCAGCAGGCCGACTGCGGGGACCCGAAGCCCGCGTGTGCCTGGCAGGCGTCATTAAAGGTGGACCGTGGGGGCTCAAGGTCAGGGCGCATGGCCCCCTGGGGGACGTGTGAGGGGACGGCCGAGACGGGGGATGACGAGTGGGAGGTGCAGGCGTCCTGGCAGGCTTCCTGCCGAGCCCCCGGCGGCGTCCGCGTTCCCGGGCCCCCCACCCCAGCTCGACCGCACTCAGCCCAGGAGCTCTCCCTGTGATGGAGCAGCTCCCGCTCCTGCAACAGTACCAGAGGTGGGGTGGGGGGACCGGAGCGGCAGTTTCTAAAAAAGTTCTCCCCTCGTGAGAACGCGAGAAATCACAGCCCAGCAGAGAGGGGGTGAGCCGCAGCAGGACAGCCGACCGCGCCGCCCACTGTCCGTGGTGGATTAACGGTGACTGCGAGCTGGCCCTCCCCTGCGCGCCCCCCGGCACGTGGCACTGCGGGACTGTGCCCCGGAGGGGTTCAGCTCAGGCGGGTCTGGGCCCCAGCTGGAGCCCTCCCCCCACAACCAGCTAACTGCTCTGTCACCTCGCTCTCCTGGCTGGGTGACCGGCATTTGCAAAGTGAGTCGTCTGCTATCAATCTGCTGCCTGCTTTGGGCAAAGGGGCAGGTGATTCATTATTTAAACATCAGTCCCCGCACCCCAGGGTCACCAAGGGCGGCCGCAGCCCTGTGCTTCCAGGGCCCTCACAGAAATGGATGGGCTCTGGGGGGGTGGGGCGTGGTGAGGAGGGAGGCCGGCGGGGCTCCAGCCAGAGGGCGGGGGAGTGCCTTGTGCCGCGTTTCCCTGGGGAGGTCAGGACCCAGGACGGGCAGCAACGGTGCCAGGCAGGGCGAGAGTACAGGACATCCCTCTCCCCCGGCCAGTCGGCGGGCCAGCCTCTCCGAAATGAGAAACGCAGAGAAGTGCAAACGCGCTGTGTTTAGATTTACCAGCCAGGATAAGTCACGGGAGACACACTGCATCTCTGGGCACCAGCTCCGAAGCCGCCCCAAGAACAGAAGCTCCATTATCTCATCCTAAAGGTCAAAGTTGAACGCCCACAGCACCGGGAAAACTAGTCGAGGGGGAGGTAAGAGGGCAGCGCAGGGGATGGCCCTCGTCCCTCCTCCTCCCTACAAAAGGACGATGAAAGAGCAGCAAAAGGAGAAAAATCCCAAATCCACCAGCCAGCCCCAATCCGGGGTGCCAGCTCATCCCCCAAGGTTTTCCAACTGAGTAACCAGATGGCCATGTGCCCCACCCCACCCCATGTGTAGCTGGAAGGCCTGTGCCCTGGCACCTGCTGGGCCAGAGCAGAAAAGCTTTCTGGGACTTTCCAGAACTTTCCAGAGCTTTCTGTGCCGAGTCTCTCCCACCTCCCGGGGGCTGATGCTGTTTTCTGAAAGGAAGGATCTGTGACAAGAGGTCAGGTTCTCTTGGTTGCCCCCACTCCCACACAGGTCTAAGTGCCAGGGTGACGCACAGCCAGGGGAGTTCGGCTGGCTGAATGTCAGCTTGTTGGCTGGATGGACCCAGGCACCCTAAGGAGACGCTGAAGATGTCGCCTGCACCTTGAAGAGGACTCAGGACAGAGGCTCCAGAACACGCGTGGCTCTCAGGGTGGAGCCATGACTCGGGGCAGACGCGGGGTCCGAGCCGGCCTTCCTGGGGGACAGGACAAGCACAGACCCAGACACGACCTCAACCGGGCGGCCCGACTGTCCCCCCAGCACCTAGCATCTCAAGGCTGGCTCAGCGAATCATTCTTGTAGCTAACTGATGGGTTTGGCTTTCAGTTCTCTAAGAGATGGACGCAAAAAAGCTTAAATGTCAGATGATGTCGAACTTGCGGCAGGTCCTTTGGATTTTACACAAAGCTCAGGATGGATGCGGTCTCACCCTTTTCCTCCCCGAACTCCCAGATTACAGTTCTCTGACGGGGAAGATGGAGTAGGGGTTGGGGGGGGACACACAAAATTACTTGAAAGGAGGTTTAGGGTTTCCCCCCTTTTCCCACCAGGCTCCACCCTCCCTGCTGCCCACCTGGCCAGTGGCCCTCGCCCCCCAAGTGGTCCTGAGACATCTCAGCCCAGAAACCACCAGACCCTGCCCACACCGGACAAGCAGGGGGGCTGCTGGTGGCTCTGCTCCCAGTGGGAAAATTGCAGGGGCTTCTGTGAAGCAGCGTTTTCTTCTGCATCAGGGATATTTCCATGAACCCACTTTGTAGGAAACCTGATTCCCAGCTGCTGTGTGGAGGTGAGAGGGGAACTCAGGGTTCATGTACTCGAGAAGGAAGCCTTCTCGAGTCTTTCTTTGTTCATCACAGGAAGTCTCCACCCTCCTCCACCCACACGAAGCCACCTCCTCCAGGGAGCCCTCCAGGGCTCCACATCCACCCCCGACTCGTAGCACCTCCCTGGCTAGCAGGCCAGGCACCCCGGGAGGGGGCTTCACTGCCAGAACATTCTGGGACCTTTGAGAGAAACATCCTAAGGACTCAGCCTGGGTGGCTGGGGACAGCACCGGTAGCGTCCTCCAGGCAGTCACCACTGTCCCCAGAACTTATCTCACACATGATGAGGCTTTGCAGGAGGGAGGGGTCAGCTTTGCATTCCTCGCTCCCTTCACGACAGGCTCACGTCTAAATCTGCACCGTGTGACCCATCTCACATGCTGGCTCTCGGGCCAGGTGGCTGCGAGGTCAGAGAGAGGGGAGAGGGGCCCGGGGGCCGCCCGAGGGTGCTGCTGCAGATATGGGCCTGCCCTCGGCCCCTGGATGCCTGGGCTGGGAGCAGCTGGCAGCAGGGGCCGTCCCAGGTCTGATCTGCACATCCCAGGCTGGGGCTGGACTCCACCTGCCTGCACGGCCTGGTGGCCTCTCTCTGACTCAGTTTCCTCATCTGTAAAGTGGGATAAGACTCCTGCCGCTGACCCTCCCATCCACCCCATTTGCCTGATGACCTAACCCTGCGAAGAACCCCCCCAGGGCTGAGACCTCCCTCTGCACCAGCCCCAATCCAGAGCTCCCCTCGGTGACTTGGGCCAATGTGAAGGCTGTAAACGAGTCTCCAGCATCCCAAGCACTGGGGCTGCCCCATCACCCATCACAGGACAGGAAGGGGTACGGACTGCAGTCTGCCCAAAGGAGGGGGCTCTCGTGTTGGGTGGCGAGGAGCCTGCAATCGTCTGCACAGCAGTGTGTTTGCCAGGAGTGGGAGGTGGGGACGAGGGGGGCGCAGGCAATGCCTGATAGGCCTATTCCTCTGTCCACACCCAGTACCGGGAGCCACTGCTCAAAGAAACCAGCATCTATGGCCTGGGACAGCTCGGGGGCCCTCAGAGCTGTCCCATCAGAACTTGTGGACACAGGGACGTGGCAATCATTGTGCCCAAAACTAGGAACCGGCTTCTGCCCACTCTGCAACCCAGAGAAACAGTGACAATAAGGCAGTGGGGGGCAGGGGTCCCGGACACAGCCAGGCCTCGGTTCAAATCCCAGCAGCGAGCGCTTTGGAGACTGTGGTCCTTGGAGAAACGCCCCGTCTCCCCAGGCCTCCGCCTCCTGTCTGTAAGATGGGCGACACCAGGGCTGAGCTCCTCGCATGCTGTGAGGACACTGGATGGTGTGTGATCCCCGGGGGGTGTCGCTCAGTGCCTCCACCTTCCCTGCCGTCAGCCGGCCTGGGTGGGGGGCAGCCCCTCTGTGCCCAGTCCCGCCCCAGCGGCGTCCTGTGGCTGTGGGGACAATACCAGCAAAACAAGCTCGTTGCACCTGGACGTTTAATTTCAACTGCTGTTAAATGAGAGGAGACGCCCCGGTGCTCGCTCTCCAGGCTCACCCCCCAGCACCCCAGGGGGGCCCCTGGCCCCTCCCCGGACCCCACCTTCCCTGGGCCGCTGGAGGACACTGAGGAGAGTCCCGGGGGACGGCACCCAGGGGACCCAGCCGGAGAGCCAGGGGAAGAGGCAGCGGGGGTCTGTCTCAGGGCTGAACAATGCCAATACCTGTTTCTCGGGGTAACCCAAGCCTATAATTACGCTGAGCCCCGGGGGTGTGCCGGGGCCACAATGCCGGTGCTCGGAAGGAGGCCGGGGAAGAGACCCTTCAATTGTCACTGCCACGCCGGGCACATTGCGTCAGGTGTGCTCCGGTTACCGGGCTCACAGCTGGCGTGTTACCTGCCCGCATGGAGGGGGAGGGCGCGGCTGGAGCACAGAGCCCGCCGGGCTGGGCCCCGCTGGCCTTGGCCGTGGCTGCTCGGGCTCCTGGCGCGCTGGACGTGCTGGGACAGCCCCTTCCCGGCGGCGCGATCTCATTGTTTGCCCTCAGATAAGAAATGGGGGCTCGTGTTTTCTTTGCTTGAGAAAATGTCGGGCCCAAGGATGGTGTCTGCAAGACAGGAAGAGCTGGGCGCAGGGGAAGGGCCGCACTGGCCCACCCTTCCCCCCAGGTGCCCCTCCCCAGGGTCCCCACCTGCTCTCGGCCCGGCCTGGGGGGACGCAGGCTGGGGGTTTGGCGCCCGACCCCCAGGGTCCTCCAGGTCAACGTGGGGACCACGGGTTCACCCTCCTTCCCGGGCAGAGCGGGGCCCGAGCCCTGGGGGCTCTTCCTTGGTTTCTGAGGTGCTCCGCAGCCCCCCCAAACAGATGGGCAGCCCAGCTCTGCCAGGAAGATGCCCGTCCTCCCTTCCACCCTGGCCTGGCAGGAGGCCGGTGTGAGGACGTGGGGCCCCAGGCCCCAGCCTGTGGGTGGCCGGCAGCTTGGCCGTCTAATCCCCCGCTAATGCGACCCGATTCCCTCCACCAGGGAAGGTGGGTCCCGGGTGCCCCGCGCGGGCTGCGCCGTCGGGCCGCTCCACCGAACAAAAGGCCGCCTGTTCGCTGCCTCTGCCCCATCGCGGCTTAAGGACATTTTTGTCATTTTTGACCAGCTAATGTCTTGAAAAAGAAAATAAGTTCTAATCGCTTTAAGTTTAATCTTCACTGTTTTGAACACTCTAGGTGCCGATGCTGACTTTCCTGGACCAATTAGGTGCAGGCGCTGCTACTCACGGCTCTTTTCCTGCCCCCCGACCCCCGACCCCCGCGGTGCGGGCAGAGATGCCCTAGTAGTCGGCCTCAGCCGTGGATGAGACCCCCGCCCCCATGTCCTGTCCAGGCGACCCGTAAAGCGCTGCCCTCTCAGGCCCGACTGTCCGTGCGTGGTCCCCGTCTCCCGGCCACTGCTCGGGCTGTGCCCTCCGCCTGGCGTTCCTTCCCTCTGCCAAGAGCTCCTCTGCCAGCCAAGCCCTCGTCTTTAAGAATCAAGATGCGTGCCATGTTCCAGGGAACCTTCTGGGCTGCCAATCTCCTCCCCCGCTGCTGGCCTCCTGGCCCTTCCCACACAATTCCCATTATTTGGGCAGAGGCTGTGTATGGGCCTCCCTTCTCATCGGCCGTCAGCTCCAAAGGGCCAGGCCTGGGACACACGCATCTCCCGCCCCTGCACCAACCCGGGGCCCATCATGAGCCTGGGTTCTGGATGTCAGATCACTGGCTGAATGATTTCCTGGGAGCCGTCCCTTTCTGCAAAATGGAGCCAACGACTCCGTGTGTTGTGAGTTCTGCAGAAGTCACATGAGATCAAACGCAATGGCCGGGTGTCTCCCGGGGGCTCTTGGTAAGGCGAGGGGAGGGCCCGGAGTGGCGGGTGCTGGGGTAGCAGCTCGGGACCACAGGCTCTCAGTGGAAGGACCCCCACCCCCCAGGTCAGCTCCAGCAAAGCCTTCCTCTGGGGGCCCACCCGAGGGCCCTGTACCAGGATCCAAGGAAAGCCAGCCCCGCGCAGCATTCCAGTGGGTTTCATCTCCTCCAACACCCAGTCAGGACGTCCCTCTGCTCCGTGTGGGGAGGGGACAAGCGTGACCACCACGCCAGAGCCTCATACCCACCCGCCCACCCACCAGTCAGATGCACCAGGGCCTCGGATCACCGATGCGGCCACGCCTGCCGCAGGTCTGAGGGCCCAGCCTCTCTGAAGCGTGCTGCTGCGGTGTCTTCTGTAAACATTCACCCTCCCGGGGCAGTTAAACACTGCTCGGTGCTAATTACAGGCCTGTTTTTCCATAAACTGGGGGCAGGAGCACAGAATTTGTGTTTGCAAGACGCAGGGGCCCCAGGCAGCCTTGCCAAAGCCACCCCGTGTCCCTTCAGGGAGCAGGGAATTCCTAAGCGGATGCTCCCGTGGGTCTCACCAGGCTCTCCTCAGAGAATGCGGGACCAAAGGGTCACTTTGCTTCAAAGATAAGTCCTGTTTCAAATGAACCATCCTCTCTCTCTTAGGAAGTGGCAAGAGTACGGACAGGATTGCTCAGAACGTTCTGGCCTCCTGTTGGCTCCAGGGAAGCCAGATCCGTCAGAAAGACAGGGGGTCGTGATGGGAGTAGGTGGAGAAGCCCCCTCCCACCCTTTCCCAGCATCTGGGGTCTGAGGTGGCGAACTATGCAGGATGCAGCCCATCTGCTTCTTGGAGCATGTGCTCTCCTCCTCTGGAAGGTTTTGGAAAGTTCCAGAAAGGCCTATGTGGGCTGGACCCTTAGGGCCCAAGGCACTGCTCTGACCAGGCCCAGGCTTCCTGACCACCCCCCAGCCAGCAGCTTCTTCTCCTTTGTCTGCTGGCCAGAGGAATCTGGGCAGGGACCAGGGCTTGTGTCCAGGTTCTGACGTTTCGTAAGCATCGTCGAAATAATAAGACGATATAATGACCGCACATTTCTCCCCGCTGTGTGGCCACATTGCCCTTCGTCCCAGTTCCGAAATTTGCCCTCGCCCTCCTCGGCGCCCCGCCTTCCAAGCTGCTCAGGCTGCAGAGACCCAGCCCCAAACTCTGATAAATAAGTTTAAACCTTTAAAAAGTGCCCTTAATGCCCCATTGTGCCCTTGATTGCTCATTCCCCAACTATATAATTAGCACATAAAGAACTCTCTCCTCCAAATTAAATGGCAGTAATTGGGTTTTTTAAAAAAACTAATTTAAACCCTAAACCCTTTGAAAAAAAAATTGTCATTGTTTACATATTTAACGGACTAGCATTTTAAGTATTACGGGGCTAATTTAACAGGCTTATCTAGGACGTGGGCCACAGGGCGAGGCCCAGGAGGAGGGGGCGCAGCAGCAGGAAAAGGGCCTCCCCTCTCACGAGGAAGTGGGGGGGGGGCGCCCAGAACCCCAGGGCAGCCCTGTCACCCGGACAGACCTCAGGGTCAAGGTCATCTTTCAGCCCTTGCTGAGCTGGGAGCTGCCCCAGCCTGCAGCCACCTCCCCAGGGCGCTCAGATGGGGAGCGGGCACCGCGGAGCCGGCACAGACCAAGGGGCAGGGGGCCGGCACTTTCCCAATGGCACAAAAACATTTGCTTATTGTTTCTAGAATTGCCTCATTACATTTACTTTCTGCATTGGAGTCAGTGGAGGGGGTGTAAGAATTTGAATTAATTTCACTTCGAAATATTTAATTTTCACGCTAAACAATCCTTTGAGGTAAACGGAATGAGAAATGGGCTGGGACGGCTACGAGCGAAAAGACAAAATTTTTGTGAAAACCTTTTTTTGAAAAAAAACACAAAAACTTGACTAAATGGAGACACATATCATGTTCTCAAATAGGAAGGATTAAAAATCATAAAGTTTTCTATCCCCAGAATGTTAACCTAAAAATGGAACAGATGACAAAATAAATCTCTGTTGTTTAACTTGAAAAAAATGACTCCAAAGTTTATCTCGTGGTTGGGGGGCGGGAATATAAACCTGAACGATGACAACAGATGTTTAAAAGAGAAGGGGAGCCTTGCTCCTTCACGAATTTGAATATTCGATATACGGTGCAAAGAGAATACAAATAAAAATAAGATAGTTGAGAATTTCAAGGTGGGGTGTAGACAGGAGGAAACGCAGAGCGGGGTCAACCGCACACGGAACAGGGCAGCCTGGAGCGTCCCAGCATCTTCGCTGCCTCCCAGCAGGACCAGCCCCCTCCCTCCCTCCGTCCCTCCGTCCCTTGAGCCACGCATCAGAACAGTGACCCACGGGTGCAAGTTCCCAACACACCCTTGGAACCCACGAAACGGCCGGAAAGAAGCAAACAAGAAGATCTGCATCATCTCACGCAAGGTAGACGGTGCGAAGGGGACCGAGGGGTCCAACTGCACGAGAGTCACAAGTTGACATAAAATACAAAAATTCTGCACCACAAGTGAAGAGGCACCCAGCTCCCGACAGAAGGAAGGTGAAATCTGTCTGTCATGAGCTCTTGAAAATTCAGAAGCTGAAGCTGAGGGTCCCCAAGGGAAAGGCTGGCACGGGGGTGGGCAGAGGAGGGGACGTTGAGTGTCAAGTCCCAGACATGCCCGCTAAATCGGTGGGGGCGTGGGGTACCGTCCACAGCTGGGGTGGCTGTGAGGAGGGAGGCGCCTCGGTTTCCAAGCCCGAGGAAGTGTCCAGCCTCTGACCACACAAGGACTCAGCCCCGCTCCTCCTGGAGCCCGGACGCTTGCTGCTGCATTGGGGGTTTGTTCATGGTTTGCCAAGGACATACGGGGATGGGGGCACAGGTGGGCGTGGACTGACCCTTGTGGCCACCAGGGAGAGCCCGGCTGCCCACAGGCCCCAGGGACCCTGGGGTCAGACACACGGCCTGAGACTCAGGGGACCACTTAGCAGTGGGTGTGTGTCTGGGGTCTCAGCACCTTCAATCTTTCTTCAAATCATTCTGGAAACACTTCTGCCAGAACAGGTCCTCTGCACGTGAGCGCAGCTGGCCCTTGGTGGGTGCAGATGGCTGTGACCCTCCCTCCCGGGGCCCTAAGGCCAGGGGCACTGGGGGCTCCCCGAGCCCAGGCTGGGCTCTGTCCTTCCACAGGCCTGCTTTTTGTTCTCTTCCTTTATCGTTTTCATAGAACGAAGATCCTTATCTCATCAGGAGAAAACTGCCAATAACTATGATGTAATGTATTATATTAAATAAATTACATATAATAGAATAGAATAAACTATATTTACATATGTATACTGTACATGCGTATATACATACATGTATACACACAACACAGAGAGAGAGGAACAGAGAAAGAGAATCTGTCAGTTTGGCGCAGTGCAAGTCTAAACCAAATCCTTTTTCTTTTCCGGGAGTTTCTGCTCTGCAGGGTTTGGGACCCAGTGCCTATGGAGCGCCCCACCCCCCCCGCGGCACAGACACCCTCAGGCTCTGTCCTCAGGCTCTCCCACAGCCACGGGGAGAATGGGAATCTGCCGCAAAGGCCCCTGGGCTCCCATCCGGTCCTGGCTCTGCCCGTGAGCATCAGGATGGGTCCGTGTGGGTTTCAAATGCACTGGTGCTCTGAACCTGCTGCCCTCTGCGCTGGTCGCAATACACAAGGGTGCACACGCGTGCACACACCCCGGGTTCCCCCCGTCTGCTCCATCAGGGCGTGCAGACAGCCCCCACGCCAGGAAGGAAGTGGGCAGCGGTGACAACGCCCCCACCAGCCCCCCTTGGTCACCCTCCCCTCATTTCACACGGCCCTCCCACTTTTCAGACAGGACATCAGGCTGGTGGCAATGGTGCCAGGCAGGGGCCAAGCAGACCCCAAATCCCAGCAAGGTACTGGAGGGACTGCAGACAAACATGACATGTGTCTGTCCAGCTCGTTCCCATGGCGCCCAGCTCGGGAACCTGGGCAGCCCGGTGCCATCACTGCCCAGAAAACACCAACTGACCGCCAGTGTGATCCCTGCCAGCATAAAGGAATGAAGAAGCAACCCCATAATAGTCTCAAGCCCGTTTTACCTAGGACAGAACAGGACCCACAGTGGGCTTCATGGCCCCAGAGTTTTCCGGCACAAGGCGCCCAGGGTCGAGAGCAGTAAACAGATCGCTGCCTGTCACGCTGGGCGCTCTCTGCTTCCCTTTTTCTAAAGATAATTTTTCTACCAAATGCCAAGTACACGTGGCAGACAGACCAATCTTTCTTTCTATGTTAAAGCACTCAGGAGGGCTCTTTCTCAGAGCTGATCCCTCAGCGGAGGGGCTGACCAGGGGGACAGGAGGCTTTGATTCAAGCACCGTCTGAAGTGGATGGAAACATACCGGCCCGTTTCGCAGGAATTAGCAATCTAGGCAGGAAGCCGGGGGAAGCGTCCCAGATGCCGGGAGCTTCCCGACAAGGGCCAAGTCCAGAGCCTGACTCTCGGCACAGAATCCCCGTGACCACCCCATCCAGCTTTCTGGGCTCCTAAGTGAGCAGCCGGGGCTGACAGGCCTCCCCGGACCGGGGTCTGGTGGCCACTTCCCCGCTGCTTCCACTCACAGAGGCAAACCTGCCTCTGCCCAGGGGAGCCGGCCAGCCCTGACCCAGGTCCCACCGTCCCCTGCCCTGCGGAGAAAGGGCCGGGTCTTGCACACAGAGGGAGTGCAGTGGCCTGGAGCATCTATATTTGCTTAGCAGCAAGTCTTCCAAAATGAAACCAGAAACCAGGTCTAATCGTTTGAGCTCGATAAAGATTCCCCAAGTGCCCGGGAATCCGGGCTGTGCCACGCTGGTAACCAGCATCCTTTCTCCCCAGACCCACGGCTCCTGCAAGCAGCAAAATGAAGTACATTGGCTGCACCCACGGAGTTGAGGGTGGGGGTGGATATCTATCTCACGAGGGCATCGTCTGGGTAAGATGATATCTGATGTAGCAAACAAGAAAAGCAAAGTTCAAGAAAGCAGCACAGATCAGCTTTTGGCCAAGTCTGTGCACGGCTGTTATGCATTTTAAACCACCCGATGCCAGATCGTAGCAGGCTCCCCTTGCCAGAAACCAGGAGGGTCAGGCAAGGATCGCAGAGGAGCTCAGAGATTTGTCTTTAAAAAGCACGGTGCTGAAATCTATTTTGAGTTTTGCAAAACAAGAGGCCGTGGGCCCTATCTCCCTCCCTCCATCTTTTCTCTCTGACCTTTCCCTTTTCCTTTAAAGCTAGCATCCCAGCCGTATTCCCACTGCCGGCCTCCAGCTCCAGGCCTGGCTGGGCTGACCGAGGTGTCAGGACAGGATCCCAGCAGCTGTGTCCAGGACCACTCGCTGCCCTGCCCGCTCCCGGCTCCAGGGCTTCACAGGGCTTGCCAGCCGGGTCTGGGTGAAGCAAGCTCCCGGCCCTCCTAAGTCTGCCAGAACACACGGGGAGGGCATCTGGGGACCGCGAGCAAGTGCTGGGCCTGACATCCGAGAACCTGTGCCCCACCCCTACCCCATGCACCAGCCACACAGAATCAGGAGCCTTTCTGGAATGTTCCTTGCACCTCCCTGCCTCTGCACCTTTGCTCGTGCTATTCCCAACACCAGTCTGGGCTGGGAGCCTCCCCTCCTCCCCTCCCTCCGGAAGCATCTTCCCTACAGTATAGGTTCCACACGAGGCCCCAGGGGCTGGGGCCACTGGTCTGCCTGTGCCCCCGACCCCCCAGCCCTTCATCTCCCACAGAGCATCAGCCAGCGCCCCTGGCCTCCCAAAGCCCACCTGGGGACCTCAAAGCCACACCAGGTGCCAGAACCACTTGTTTCTGAAGGCGCCTAAGAGACTCTGGATGCTGCCCGCAGGTCACCGGGTCTGTCACTCACTGTGCAACTGCCATCCGACCCTCAGGCCTCACCATACCCATCTGTACAATGGGTCCACTAGGGCAGTCCCCGCAGCACAGGGAGGAACTGAGCCGCTGGGAGCCGGGAGGGACTGGCGGAGGAGGACGCACCCTGGCAGCTGGGCTAGGCTTGCCTGGGGCCCGGCTGGGCCGACACTGTTCCCAGGCACAGCCGGGCTGGCCGGATGAGGCCCGGGGACCTACCACCACCTCTGCCGGCCGGAGGAGCTGGGCCGGAGAGGGAGGCCACAATGGGCCCCTTTCTCCCCTAGTTGATTGAGACAGTTCAGTTGAGAATATTTAAACAGTTGTACATTCACAGATTGCAGCGAGGGGCGAGGAGACCTAAGGAGGGAGCCGGGGATCAATGCATAATCAGATAACTGCCCGCTCCACGGGCTTTAAGCGAAGATCAGCCACTCAGACCTCTAATTCCTCCTGCTAATTAAGCAGCCTGTTAATTGCTCTTGGGGCTTGTAATGCCCGTCATTATGCCTGTAACAGCCCGCTGACAGCAATGGGCCTGAGGCTCGGGGCCCACAAAGGAGCCCGGCCTTTAATGAGTCCCCAGAGCTGGGACCCCGCGCCATGGGCCGCGCCTCCCCTGGGTGCCTTGCTCCCTCGAGGGGCCCGGCACGGAGGGGTCAGTGCCCCTCACGCCGACCAGACGGAGCACAGATGCTGGGACTCGCCAGGATGGAGAGCAAAGGAGAGGCACCCGGAGCCCTGGCTCTTTCTTCCCTTGAGAACCCTGCCTGGTCCAGGGACCCGCATGACGGCTCCCCCAAAATTCACAGCTCCCTGAAATCTGCTCGAGCTCCAGCCGGGTCAGCGTGGGGCCCGCATTTTCCGAGTGCACATCCTGCTGTGCCGGCCACGCTGCCCTTTGGAGCCTCCAGGCAGCAGCTGAGTGGCCTGGAGCAAGTGGCCTCACCTCTGGGGCCTCAGTTTCCCCTGTGTGACCTGGTGCTGATGGTGCTGACCTCAGGGGGTCACAGGAGACCTGGGGGGCTGAACAGATCCCAGCCAGAGATAACACAGAGGTGGCCCACCCCCTCCTTCCACCCTCGTCAGTGGGCACCGGGCCCGGCCTCCGGGTCAGCTCTGGGGGGCTTTCAGGCCCAGAGCCCCAGGCCTGGGCTATGCAGTAAGAGCCCAGACCTGGCCCGAGAGATTCCAGGCCCCCGAAGCCTGCTGGCAAAGGGAGGATGGGCCTTCCCAAGGAGGTACATTGCCGGGAGGCTCCCATCACAAGCCCTGTTGCCTTTGGCCACTGAGGCACCTGAGCAAGGCTGAAATGTCAGAGCCATTAGGCACAGAGAAACTCGGCAGGGCTGTGTTTGGTTTGGGTCTGCTGAGCGGGGTTTTTCTAGAGACCCACAAATAGCCACAGAGAACACCAAGGGCCCAAGGGACTGGGGGAGGTGAAACTGGCAGACTCTGAGCACAGGGGTGGGGAGGCTGGGGTGGGGATGCAGGGGTCGGGGTGCAGGGGTGGGGATGCAGGGGTCGGGGTGCAGGGGTCAGGGATGCAGGGGTCAGGGTGCAGGGGAGGGGATGCAGGGCTGGGGATGCAGGGGTCGGGGTGCCGGGGTCAGGGATGCAAGGGTCGGGGTGCAGGGGCGGGGATGCAGGGGTGGGGCTGCAGGGGTTGGGGTGCAGGGGAGGGGATGCAGGGGTGGGGCTGCAGGGGTCGGGGTGCAGGGCTGGGGCTGCAGGGGTCGGGGTGCAGGGGCAGGGATGCAGGTGTGGGGATGCAGGGGTCGGGGTGCAGGGGTGGGGATGCAGGGGTGGGGGATGAAGGGGTCAGGGTGCAGGGGTCGGGGTGCAGGTGTCAGGGGTCAGGGGTCGGGATGCAGGGGTGGGGCTGCAGGGGTCGGGGTGCAGGGGTGGGATGCAGGGGTCGGGATGCAGAGGCAGGGATGCAGGGGCGGGGATGCAGGGGTCAGGGTGCAGGGGTCGGGGGTGCAGGTGTCAGGGGTCGGGGTGCAGGTGTCAGGGGTCAGGGGTGGATGCAGGGGTCGGGGCGCAGAGGTGGGGAGGCAGGGGTGGGGATGCTGGCCTGCGTGTGTGCGTGGCACTGCCTCCTTCCAGGGCTCCTTCCTTCCTTGCAGGTCTGCCTGGGGGAGGGGCCGCAGACCCCTGGGCTGGGCACAACAGCCAGCGTGGGTTAGAGATCACCATCTTGCTAATGTCCTCCCGATGTCTAGAGGGTCACTGCGGTGCCAGGAAGCCAAGCAGGGACCCAAGCCCTCACTCCTTCCCCGCCCGGGGGCCAGGCAGTATGGCCCAGTGGCATAGCAGCCAGGCGGGGCCTGGAATGCGGCGGGCGGCTGCTGGTACAGCAAGGGGGTCGGGCTTGGCCCAAGGGCCCTGCTGTGGCCTCTGCCTCTGTCCTGCCTGGTCCACTGTCTGCTACCGGACAGTGGTCACTTTAGAGGTCACTCGTGAAGATGGCCCCTGGCGAAGGTCACCGCCGGCCCAGGCAGGCCAACAGCAACGCGGAGAAGCTGCAAGGGCTCAGAAGAAACCGGGCTTCCCGCCAGGGCCCCTGCGCCAGCTCCACGGGGCTGGGGTCTCACACCCGATGCTGGGAGACCACTCCCAGCCTGGGCACCAATGGCAGAGACGAAGTCCTGTCGGAAGCCTGAGGCGGCAGAGCCGTGCCCGCCGGTGGGGTGGGGGCTCCTCGGCCATGACCGGGGCTGGGACTCGGGCCGTGAGCATTTCACAGACGCTGCCTCGTTCAGCCTGATGAGCACGTGAGCTCTTTTCTCTCCCCCAAATGAGGAGGGGCGGAGTGACTTAATCCACATCTAACCACCCCCTTCTCCCAGATCCCAACTGAACTGGCTGGACCCGTGGCCTCCAGGGAGCGCACGGCAGGGCCAGGGCTGGCCGCCCCCCGGCTCTAGCCGCGTCCACATCACCTAGGAGCCGGACGCTGCTCTCTGAAGGGAAAGGCAGTAAAGAGGAGGGTGGGAGTTCAAGTCAGAGCGTGGTGCCTCCTCCAGGAAGGCCCCGTGGGCTCCAGGCACTCTCCGCCTGCACCTGGGGAAAGCATTTTACCTCAGCCTCCTACCTCGCTTGGGGGTTTACAGACTTGACAGGGGCCTCGAGACACACTGCGCTTAGATCCCCCATCAACGACGGTCTCCTACAACCGTCTCGCCAGCTCTCCCAGGCTCCCCTGCAGGTGTAGGCAGACAGGCTCCCAGACATGGCCAGGTGACATTGCGCAGCTCCTGGCCTCATGTGGGAGGGGAGGTGCCTGGCGCCTGGGACAGGGCTCCGAGCTGCTTCACGGTAAGCGATTCAGGGCTGGGAACCGCAGAGGGGGAGGCAGCAAAGGTGGGGAGCCCCTGACTGTGCCCGGCTGTGGCCACAGCCGACACACAAAACCTGAGTGGACCCTCCTCCACGTCTCGGTCGTGGCATCAAAGAAGGCAAGTGGCCCAGAGGGACGGATGGCTCCTTCGTGCGGCTCACTGCCAGAGCTCCCGGCCCACCCTGCACCCTCCTGGGCCTCGGACTCCCCTCGCCCCTCCTTCCAGAGGGCCCTCCCTGGCTCAGCGTCTGGGCCACTGGGAGGCTGGGAGCCTGGTTTGAATTTGCGTGGCCGGGGCTGGTTCTCATTGCTGGCAGCCGCCTTCCCAGAGCCCCTACAGGAAGATTCAACCTGTTCAAAGTAGAAATAAAATAAAATACAGCGGCATCTCTCCACCCCTTATTAAATTAAAAATTCTGGCCAGTAAGGGAAACCCCTAAATTTGATTTCCTTTCCTGGACTGTTTTTGGTGGCGGGGGTCAGAGTCTGGAAGAAGGCAGGACTGTGGTATTTGCTGGGCGGAGACGGTTCATTTTTTTCGCTCATATAATGATCCTTTCTTTCCCCGGCCTGCACGTGAGTTATGTTCATTCTGCCCAAACCCATCACTCCTCCACGAGGTGCTCGGCACTGCCTAGGGGTCCTGGGCTGGGCCGGCCCCTCCGAGGGGCGGTCGAGGCTTCTAGAAGGCGTAGGAGAGCCGACTCCTCCGACCAGACACCTGACCCTCCCGAAGAAACCTGCAGACACTGGATGTTCCCGGGTCAGTGCCTTTGGGGGTTCACTCACCGCAGCAGCCGCATTTGACCGCCTGGGGGAGGAACGGACGTGAGGCTGTGCAATCAGACAAAGAGGATGATTTGCAAAGAGAGTTTCGGGGGCCAAGGTATCAGGAGTCGATTAGAAATAGTCAGATGGCCTGTTTTACTTTTCCCCACACTGGATGGAGAGGTGGGTGGGCAAGGTGGGCAGGGGGTAGTCCTGACTGCGCTGCCACCCTCCTGGCCGCCGTGGGGCCCCTGACCTCCTCGGCATGTGCAGGGAAGGGGCCCGCGGTGAGCAGGGCTCCCCTAATAGAATCCATATTCTGCCGGGTGCGCGTTTAATATAAAAGATCTGGCGATACCCACCGTCCGCCCTGCTCTGGTCCCACTGAAAGGCCTTTGTTCGGGGAGATTAGAGAGGGATTTGCTTTCATTTTTCACGATGTTTCACTCACTACATCACCGAGGGTATTGACGTGGCTGCAGCCCCTCCTCCCCTCACGGCCCGCCCGGTCCTCGCATTCCAGGGGTCTCCAGAGCCTTGGGGACAGGGTCCTGGCTGAAGGGACGCCTTCCCTGGGCCGGCTGCGTCCGGCCAGGCTGCAGGCGGCTGTCTAGGCCACGGCACCGTCCCCCCGAGGCTGCGTGACTGCCCTCGGTCCTGCGCCGGGTCCCTAACCAGGCCCGTCTTCCCCTCCTGTCCAGACTCACATCTGTTTCTCTGCATGCCCTGGTCATTCTTCACTGCCACCCTTTGTCCCCGACTCCTGGGTCCCGGCCGGGGCCTGGGACACACTTGGGCCGAGCATCAGGGCCTGAAGGCGGGCGGCCGCACGATTCCCGCAGGTCTCGACAGAAACGGTTTTGTTCCGGCTGGGGGCCTCTGCGAAACGGCTTGATCTTACTGTGTTTTGTTTTAATTAAGAGCTGATCTTTTTCTGAGCCCATTCCTGAAAATAGCTCCATGTTGCTTTCCTCCAGGACATAAGGCTTTTAAAATAAAAGTCTTTTTTAAAAAACAAATAATGCTGTCCCCCCACCGCTCCCAGGGTCATTTGCACGGGCAGATGCTGGTGCCGGAGCTACTGTAGCCCCCGGGCCCTGCTGGGAGGGTGGGCTCCTGGGGCCCAGGCCAGCTGAATCCAGCACGTGGAGGCCCGAGGCCGCCCTATGGCCGGCGGGCTTCACGGGGAGGCCGGGCCCCGGGTCCTCCACTGCCCCTCTGCTCGCAGCCTCCACCCCCTCCCCCAGCCCGGCCTCCAGAGCCCGGGCACTAATTGCAGCATTTTCCTGCACAACAGAAAGAAAGAGGAGAAAACACCCACTTATGTTGTCCCAACATGAGATTCTGACATGTTAACAAGTTTATTATATCCTGTTTCTAATCTAAACACAGAACGAGTTCTCTCTGCAGAAGTGGGAAGTCGGCCCTAACGGTCTCTGGGGCCGCAGCCTCCCTTTGCTCCTGGCCCGGGCTCGGCCCGCTGCCCAGGGTCCCCTACTCTGCCCGCCGGGGTCACTCCCACGGGGCCCTCCGCTCCTGGACAGCCCCCAGCACCTACCCAGGCTCCTCCCACTGAAGGCTTCAGAGGCCCCAGCCCACCGTCCTCCCTGGGGTCTGCAGGGCTCGAGGAGACGGGGCTGGCGGGCAGAGGTCTGAGCTTCACTCTGGCCATCCGGGTGGTGACGACCCTTTGAGGTCACTCACTAGAAGTAAAGGACAAGCATGCACCAGGGGTGGTCTCGGTGAGGAACAAAGCCCCCAGCTGCCCTTCAGCTCCCGGCTGGCCCATCCTCCGGCCACACCCTGGGCAGGGTGGGTGCCCTTTACACCTGCGGCATTTCACACCGCCCCTCAGCTTTCTTTATGTTTTGTCCATCTCCTGGCAGTTGAGGTGGACAAGGAAAACAGCTCCCTGAATGCAGCCCAAGCGCAACAGACGCATCCCCGAACCTTCCAGCGCCCGGGGAGGGGTGGCCGCCAGACTGTGAGTGGCGGCGGGGGGGGAGGACACATGATATTTGTGGAACAACATGATATGGGACCAGTGAGGAGACATCCTACAGATTTAATCCATCCCCTTAATTACTTGGATTTCAAGCTGCGAACTGATAAGAGCCCGGCGGCAGGGGCTGGCCCATCATCGTCTTCCCACAGAGGCTCAGGGAAGCACCTGTGGACCCAAGCCAAGGATGGGCATTGGACGGCTTCAGCCACCGCCCCCCCCAAGCATGGGGCCCCACATGCGAGCGGGGCCGTGCCCCAGGTCCCCCAGCCCTCGGGGAGAGACCACCAGTACCCGCTGTCTCGTGGGGCTCAGATTCCAGGGCAAACAGGCAGAGCTGCCAGCCAGGAAGGTGGGCTCCCCGCTCCGCTCCCCAGAGACTGGACAGCAGCCGAGACCACCAGGCAGGGCAGGGGTCCTTCCTTCCTGCAGCTCTGGGGGCTGCAGGGAGCGGGGTGCACCCCTCCCCCAGCCGTCGCCCTCCCCCACGGCCTGCAGATGGGCCTGTCAGCTGCTAAGTAAGAGACAATCCAGCGTGACCAGAGGGCAGGCCTTTCTCAGCTTCTGGAACAATTTTCAAACACTTAACTCCATGGCTTACATTAAGGAAAAGGATCAGTCATCAAAATCTCATTGTGCAGGCACGAAAACCTGGCACCCCCTCCGTCCCCCATGTTCCCTAGGCCCGGTCCTCGGGTTCCTGCCAGCCCGGTTGCGCTGCCCCAGAACCCCGGCCACAGCACGCTGCCCAGCCCAGCCCCCCTGGGGGCTGCAGAAAGGACACGGAGCAGGGGGGTCCCCAGGGAACGTGCTGCCGCAGTCATAGCCCCCGTGCCGAGGTCTGGGGCCCACTGAGGCCGCACCTCGTCCCGCTTCCCCCAGCCCTGCCCAGACCGGCGGGGAGGCGGGGGCCGGACCCAGAGCCCCCCTCACCATGTGCTTTCAGAGAAATGACTTTCCAAGCCGGGGTCCAGAGGAAGGTAATTAACCAGACCCCAGAGGGCTGAGCCTGCAGTCGGGTCACCTGCCTGGTCACACAAAGAGCCACCATCGGGCCACGCCAGGCTGGCCACGGCACTCCACGCGCACCAAGAGGCGGGGGCGGCTTGCTCTCCTCCACCCACACCTCGAAAGGAAGCCCTGCTGGGCTGAGAGGTGTGGCCGGCTGCTGAGGAAGGGCGAGCAGGGCTCAGCCAGGCAGGGCCGGCCACACGAGCCCCCCGGACCACGGGCGCCCAGGTGGAGTCACGGGGCCAGCATGTTTGGCCACAAAGCCCCTCGGCTGAGAGAGGCACTGAAAGCAGGGTGGAGGCGGCCCAGGGCAGCCCAGGGGTGTCCCGGCCATGCCGCTCCCACCCCTCTAGGCCAGCCGAGCCTGTGGTTGAGGCCCCGCCTCGCCTGCCTTGTAATCAAGCAATCCTGAGAGCTGAGATTGCGCAGACGCAGTGCCTCCCTCCAGAGACCCGGGCAGGGGCTCTTCAGTGCTTTCTGCGATGGGAGTCCCCAGTGCCACCCGGCCACAGAGGCACTGCCCGTGGCCGCCTGTCCACAGGCCTGCACACGCACGCCAAAGCACGTGCGTGCACAGACGCTCACGTGTGTGCACCCACACATGTGCACGCACATGTGCTCTCACGTGCGCACACGTATGTGTGTGCCCCCAGCGGAGCCCCTGCGTGTGGGCCTGGTGCTCACGTCCCTCGGTGGCCCCCTCCCCACTCGAAGCCTCCTGCCCAGTGGCTGAGATCACGTCCGCCCTGCGGTCCCCAGCATAGTCTGCTACCCATCCATGAACGCCATCCTGACACAGGCCGGAAAGCCACGCGGGAAGGCTCCCGTCTCCGAGCGCGGCCGGAAATCTCCTTCCCCAGGAGCGTGGAAGAGTCGGAGGCCCAGGTGCCACAACCCAGGCCCTCCTGTAGGTCAAAGGAAAGCACGGGAGCCTGCTTACAGCTCCGGGAAGAGCAGCGAGTGCTGGGTTTATGGCCCCATTGAGGAGTCAGGGCAACGGGAGCTCAGACGCCTACAAGGACCACCGGTCTGTGGTTCCAGCTCCCAACTCCAGCATGAGGCCAGCCGTGCCCAGGCCCAAACATGCACGTGGCCTGGTCCTCTGGGCCAAGCCATTCCCCGGCCCTGCTCCCCACGCTGGAGATGGCCGAGCAGAGGCCAGAGAAAGACCCAGGCCTTTCCGTGAATCACTGGCTGGAAGACAGAAGACAGTAGAACGGGCCTGCGTGGCAGCCGGCGGCAAGGTGGCTCTGAGCTCCCCACGCCCGCCTGGGCCCCACGCCTCCCCCTGACTGGCAGCTCTCCTTCACTGCCCGGGGGCCGGTGATGCTGGGGCAGGATGGGAGCTGGCTCCACGGCAGACCCCAGTCAGCTCCCAGCGGCCCTGCCCGGGCTCTTGAACCCCTGGTTCCAATCGGCCCCAGCCCTACACGGTCTAATGCGACTTCCTCCTCCTAAAGAAGGCCACGGCCATGACCGCAGGAACACGGGGCTGACCCTCTGGGCCCCTGGTACCATTTGTATTTAAAATGGCCTTAAACCTGGCCCGCCCGGGGGCAGCCCTCACAGAGCTGGGTGTGGAGAAGGAAAGCCCAGGAATGAATCATTCCAAGAGGATGTGAGCCGGCAAAGTCGTGGCTAGAAAAGCTAAAAGCAGAAAACCTTGGGGGCGGGGGGTGGGTCTACCCCACAGAGGACCGTGCTCACCCGATAGGAGACCCCGGCCAGTGCGCGGCTCTGGGGGAGCCTGTCACCCCACCCCCGCAAGCGACTGCGGAGTGGGCCTCCGCGTCCATCTAGCGCTGCAAACGCTCATCCCACACTCGGGACGGGTGCGGGCCCAGCATTCCCGGTGGACCCCAGGTGTGAGTGGTGTCGAGACCTTGGCTGCTGCCTGGGCTGTGGCCAAGCGAACGGCACTTCGCTGGGCTCCGTCACACACACGTCCACGTCCACGTGTTTGTTCCGAAGGGTCTGGTGCTGAGTTGTGAGAGAGCCAGTAGAAGCCACGGTGACCTTTCCCTCCTGATAGGGGTGGCCCTCAGGGTCCAAGCCCTAAGCCGAGTCACCTGCCGGGGCGTGATCCGTGGGCAGAGCCAGCCTGGGACCCGGCTGTGCCAGACAACCAGACCAGTGGGAAGCTGCTGTGACCTGCCTCTTGCCCCGCCCCAGGTCAGTCCCCTGGCGGGGAGACCCGCATCATACCTGGCCTCGGCTTGGGACGCCCTGGGGTCGATGGGCTCACATGGTGTCTGTAATCAGAGCTAGGGCTGGGGGCCTCATGGGGCAGCCTCTACCCCAGGGGAGAACGAGAGGCCTGACAGGGCCTGGCCAGGGAAAGACAAGGGTCCACATCCTGGAGTGACCAAGCCCAGACCAGGGCTGCTGCCTGGGAGTGAGGTCAGTGGCACCCAGGCCAAGCTGCCATCTTGGGGGTGAAGAGACCAGGGAAACGGACTGATGGGCATCCTTCCCCGGTCCCCCTGGCACCTCCCCCCCTGCACTGCTCACACACACTTCTGTCCTTGGCTTTGATTTTGGTTTTGTATGTGGTAAGTACTCAACACAGGTGGAGTGAACACCCCAGGGAATGGACACAGTGAGTGAGCCTCTCTTGGGTGACCTTCTAGCAGGCAAGGGCACCTAGGGGCCTGGGACCATCCCTTCTACGGCTCCCGAGGAGGACCTGGCCTGGCGTCCTCCGGGTGGGGGCCCTGGCCACACACCTGCCTGAAATTTGCACCTGATGTTGAACCCAGCCTCCTGGGGAGCCACTGGGCAGGGAGGGGCTGCCACAGAGCCCCCCAGGAAGGCAGCCTGGACAGCGGCTCCCAGTACTGGATGCAAGGTAGAAAGGCGACACTCCCCAGTTCCCGGGGAGACCAGAGAAGAGACAGGTGGAGCTTTGGGAGGCCCCAATATGGGAGTGGGCATCAGCGGCCTGGGTGCCCCTCCAGCGCGCTCCCCCGCGGCTGGGAAGGCGGGCAGGGCTGGACCCTCCACCCCGACATGGGCTTGCGGCGAAGGTGGCGCTGTGGGTGGCGAGTGCGGACTGCCGCCATGGCCTCTTTGTCCTCGGGAGCGCGGCTCACGTGGCCTGCCTGATGGAATATTGATCCTCGGAGAGCAGAGTCCGGCATGCCATTAGTCCAATCTGCTCTCAAGCTGACACAATCCCATCATTTGTCATCTGCCCTGTCCTGCTGGGTTTGTTTAGGAGCTGGGGGTATTTGCTTTATCTGCCACTTTCCAAGCCTCCCCCCACTCCTTCCCTGACGGGCGTTTACGGGGCCACCACATTCTCACAGCCCCCCACCCCCCCGGCGGGGACAGTTGTCTGGGGCTCCCCCCCACCGCCCCTCACGTGAGGGTCTCATTAGCACGGACCCATTTGGCCTCATCATTCCACAGCAAGCGTCTCCCAGTGACTCAACGAAACGAGTCCCCCCATCCTTTGCAACCACCATGGCAAAGGCAAGCACAGAGAGGTGCTGCTCCTGACTCAGGGTCACACAGCAAGGAAGGGCTCGGTTGGAGTTGAGAGCCGAAGTCCTCAGGCTCCAAAGGCTGCATGCGAGGCACCGGGGGTGCCGTCACCCACCAAGCACGGGCTGGTGGATGGGTGGGCAGGGGTGTGACCAGAGGAGAGAGAGGCCAGGACCAGCTGTGCAGAAGGGACTCCTCCTCTAACCGAGGGTCCGAGCCGTCCGTCCGGCATCTCGGCGTCTGCAGGAGCCTTCTCTCTCCTCCCCCACCACCGACTTCTGGGCTCTTTCTCTTGTCCCCCAAGGCCGTCCAGGTGGCTGGTTTGGAGGCGGGAGTGATGCCCGGCTGGCGGGGCCCAGGGGACAGATGCTGAATGGGGACAACAGTGCGGGCGTCCTTGTGGCCCAAGAGCCCAGCAGCAGGGGCAGCTAGCTTTCCCTGAGTGTGACTGTGTGTGTGCAAGTGTGTGAGTGTAAGGGGTGTGCACGTGTGTACATGTATGTGAGTGTGCCCGTGAGTGTGTGAACGTGTGCGTGTGTGAACGTGTGCGTGTGTGTGCACACGAGTGGGGGTAAACGCTGCTGTCTTCAAATGACACTGACACTCTGACATTTCAAAGGAACATCTAAAAGCCAATCTACATTTTAAAAACCTGGCAAATTTGTTGCTCAAATTCCTCCACACATTACGTGGTATTTAAAAACAAAATCAAACAAAACATTGGCAGGCGGAGGAAACTACTCCAGTGTTTGTCCCCGCGCATCCCGAGTGTTTAAAATAAAAGAAGGAGAAATAGGAAATATTCTCAAGTCAAATTCTAACTCTTTACATCCGGGGCCCCTGAGCTCAGAGACTGCTGGGGGTGCAGCACTGACCCCTCCGCCCCCAGACCCCGGCACATGCAGTGCAGGGAGGTGCTGGGGGGTGTCGGCACCTTGGGGGCATTCAGTGGGTAGGGGCCGGGGATACCCCTCAATGACCACGATGCCCCGGACAAGGGATCTTCCCGAACAAAGTGCCCAGGGGGTGAGAAGCCCTGCTGCAAAGCTGCCCCGCCCGCCCCCGCTGCTCCGCCTTCACACCCCGCCTCCCTGCCTTGCTGTAAAGCCTCTGCTCCAACCCACCTCCCTCCTTCTGTCCCTCCTTCCCACACCTTTATTGAGCACCTGCTGTGTGTGGGCGCTGAGTCTCTCTGGGGCGTTGAGCCCCCATCACAGCATCTCTTTTCCTCCCACCCTTCCTCCCCACCGTCCCCTGGGCCCCCCTGGCCTCCCTCCTCCGGCCACGGCAAGACCACGGAAGGCAGAGCTCGGGGTGGGAGTGTGCGGGTGGAATGTTCTCGCCCCTCTGCAGAATCCAGACACCCAGACCCTCTCCAGGGGACCTCGGGTGGGAATGGGTACAGCTGTCCAGACAGACCCCAGGGAGCGGCTCTGAGTCAGTTCTCGGGCGGGCTCGGGGGCTGGGCGACCAGGGCTGGTGCTGGCCGGGCTGCGGAGGGCCCGCCTGGAAGTGGGGGGCAGTCCTGATCTTCTTAACGGTTTGCTGAGCCTGGAGTGAGTGGCAGGCCCTGGGCTGTGCCCTTTGCACGCCTGACCTCATAGTCCCCAGGGTCCCTTCCCACCAGGACACCCCGCTGGCCGCCCCGTCCACCCAGAGGAAGCCGCCCTGCCCTTCACCTCCCTGAATGGCTCCAATTAGGGTCATTGCAGACTCAGATACATTCGTCAATAAGGTGACTTTCCCCTTAGTCACTGGTGCCCGGGCCCAGAGCAGCTGCCCGGCCGCCGGGGAGAGGACCATGGGGGGCGCAGCGTGGACAGTCATCGCCGGGGCCCTGGGCGTGGGGTTCGAGCCGCCGGGCGCTGAAGTCATCAGTAGCAAAAATAAACACCCGGGCGCGAGGGGCCGGGCCCATAAAAGCAGGCGGTGCGGCTCCCGAGCGCGGAGTGTTTACGAGCCCGCTGCCTCCCCGCCCCGTCCGAATGCGGGGCTCCGGTTTCATTTTATTTGGGGAAAACTTCTACTGCAGCAAAACAGTGTTCATGACTAAAGAGAAGCAGAACTCGGAGGCCGGGCACCACGGCCGGTCTGACACTCAGCGCTGCGTTTCCTCCGAGCGGGAATTCAGAGACAAAGGCAGCTCTTCTCTCCGTTCCCAGTGCCCTTTGTCGCCAGAGGAGAAACGCTGGCTTCCTCAAGGTCTGTTTAATCCTTTCAAGCGATGCCCCGGATCCTACTTTGCCTTTACCTAAGACCTTTTTGGTATTTCCTTCCGATCCCCCCAAAAATAAAGGAAAAAAAAAAAAAAGAAATGACAAGGAAATCAAGGAACTTCCCGAGCTGGTAAGCGCGGATGGGGCCGGAGTTTTATGAAAGTCTTTTCTATTTACTTCCCACCTAGATAAGATCTTAATCACAGCCCCCAAATTATCGGAGCTGACATTTGTCGAGGCCGGGCCGCTCCCGCCCGCGCTGGCCATCAGCCTTTCTTCCTGCCCCCCTTTCAATGCGAGTTAATTTCGAGAACATGATTTATCTTGCTGGGCGAGCAGCGCCGAGGCGGCCCACCTCGACAAAGGGCGGGCTGGGGAGTGAATTGCAGCCGAGCTGTCCGGTGATTGGGTTCCGTGGGGAAGGAGAATAGGCAGCAGTATGTTGCCTGATGTGATGCTGGGCCTTTTCAGCCCGCAAAGAAAAAAAGATTAGGCTTCTGACGGCGGGGCTGACAGGCGTGCTCGGGGCAGCAGACAAAAGGCCGGTACCTGAAAGCCGGACCAAGCCGTCCCCCAAGGGGGGGCGTGCGCCCCAACCCGCCTCCTCTGCATGTGCTCAGGCGGCCTCAGCGCCCTCCACTGACCACTCCCCACCTCGCTCTTGCCCTCTCTCCCTTCTCCCTCCACCCCCTCCTCCCCTTCTCCCTCCCCCTCCTCTCCCACCCTCCCCCTTCTCCCTCCCCCTCCTCCCCTTCTCTCCTCCTCCCCTTCCCCCCTCCTCCTCTTCCCCTTCCACTCCTCCTCCTCCCTTTCTCCCTCCCCCTCCTCCTCTTCCTCTCTACCTCTTCTTTCCTCTCCCTCCTCCCCCTCCTCCTCCCCCTCCTCCTCCCCTCCCCCTCCCCCTCCTCCTCCCCTCCCCCTCCCTCCTTTCCTCTCTCCCTCTTTCTCCCTCCTCCCTGCCACCCTCCCCACCCTCCCCTACAGCCCCAGGTCCTGCAGTCGGGTCACTGCCTGGCTCTCAGCCCTCCGGACAAGAATCCCGCCTCTGTGTGCAGATTCCTCCCCGTCAGCATCCCCTCAAGAGGGAGAATCTTGTCCTTCGTGTCCTCACCCCACCCCCCAGCTCAGGGAACACACAGAGGCCTGTGCAGACCGGCCCCCATGGTCCGCCTGTCCCCCGGGGATCTGGCAGGGCAGGCTTCGAGCGAGGGCGCAGGGTGCAGGGTTCCAGCTGGGCCCAGGGTTGGGGTTTGACACTGGCTCAGGTGGCTGCCCTCGGGATGCCCAGGACCCTTCAGGGCACAGCCAGCATGGGGTCCCCCCCCCCCCCGCCGCCCAAGGCCTCCCTGGCCCGCACACTTGAAGCAGACCCGCTGGCCTGGGGCCATGTCCTGGCCAGCGCCCCGCCACCATCCTGCCCAGACACCATCAATCTCTGGCCTCTCCTGATTTTGACGTATCTCCCCCTGGGAGCCTCAGGAGGGCAAGGACTGGACCACCGTTCTTGTGCACTGACCAGGCCGTGTACTGACTCCCAGCCTGTGTCCACTCTCATGACCCGCACCACCCCCCCCGCCCCGCCACCGGGTCCTTCTCTGGAGGTGACGGTGCTTGGACCTGCTTCCTTGGAGCTCTCGCTCCCAGTTAAAGGTGCTAAGCCTGCCATGTCCTGAACCTTCCCTCCAGGACCACAGGAATCCCACGACTCAGACACAACATGCTAGGGGAAGGAAAATTCACACCAAGCCAACCGTGACTTCCTGACAAAAATAAACCATCTCTTTGGATGTCAATTTGCAGGACTGTGAGAAAAGGCCTACTTTAGATCCACCGTGTTCACTGAAATACGCTAATTTGAATACTAGGGAGACAGAAGAGCCTTGGGTGGGACAAGCAGAGGAACTCTGGGCAGGGGGCTCCCAGGCCCACCAGTTTCCGTCAGCACAGCCCTGGGCTGCCCGGAAGAGGTGTTGAGGTGGGTGGAGCCCGGGACCTCGAGGAGGCCCCAGGACCCAGCACAAAACCATCCTCTAAGAGGACACTGGTGTCCCTTCCCCATCCCAAGGGACCAGCCCAGGTGTTCACAGGGAAGCCGGACCCAGGAAGGCAGGCTCCTTATGCCCAGCAGAAACCTGGGGGTGGGGGGATGCCTCGCCTGCTGGCTCCAGGCCAGACAGAGGGTGGGTCCCAGCATCATGAACTCTTGGCCTCATGTCGGACAGACCAAGTTCACGGCCGGACGGGGCACAGGCCACGTGCCCGAGAGCCGGTCAGCCACGCCCTCCCCCAGCTGCTTCTTCATCTTCCTGGGCGGGGGTGGGGGTGACGAGGAGTGAAGGAAACACTGCCTGAAGCCCCCCGCGGGACCCAGCGCTCGCCTGCACGGGTGCTGTGCAGATGATGTTGTGTTCTACCTTACGTCAAGAGTGGGGGTGAAGGCTGCAGTCTCAGGCGGTCACCTGGAAACGGTGAGCCCGGGGCTGCGCTGCACCTGGGGGGACGATGCCACCGCCCGGGAACTGAAGCCAGCTTCCGGGGTGATGAGCTTCCCCCCAAAGCTCTCATCACAGACGCCATGCGGATGGTGTTTGGGGACATTTGGCTTTGGAGATCCTGACTGCAGGACCTCAGATGGGGCTAGAGATCCTCCCTCGCCACCCCCTCCCCCGGGGTGAATGCCACGCTGGTCATTGATGACCATGGTTTCCTGCCCTGATGCGAAGCCGTTCCCTAATCGCTGCTCAATTAATCCTTGGCCGAGGCCCCTGGTCTAATGGCTTGTGATGCATCACTTGGCCCCCGGGAGCGTTAAGTATGAGACAGTTATTAAAAGACAGTTGACTTCTGGGAGCTCTGTGGAGCGGAATCATTTTAGCATCTGTTTAGAGAGCCACGCTGGGTGTTGGCACCAAGGCGGCATGAAATCACGGCCCCGAATCCCTGGGGGTTACAGGATGAGGCCGCTCCCAGCGGTGCCATCCGTGGCTAATAGTAAAACAACAACAACAGTAATAATGATAATGCATACAAGTTCGCGTCCACAGTATTCAGTCTCATCCAAGAAGCTGGCCGCTCACCCACCTGCAAACACTGATGAACTCAGTAAGTACCCATGGTCCCACAACAAGGAAGACCTGCGACATCCAGAGAGAGGGCCAAAGCCCTGGCCTTTCTAGGGCAGCACACACCTGTCTTTTCAATATATGTGACTTTATTTTGCCCCATTTAAAAATGTTCTGACACCTTTTGGAACAATCCACGGTGATCCTAGAGTGACGAGGGGTTGCTGCCCCTGATTTCCTGTTCCAGTGTCCCCTCTCCTTAGGTTCAAGAAGAGAACCATCATCTTGGGCCCAGCCCCCAGCCTCCTGGCAGCTCAGTCTGGCCTGGAGCGGCTGCCCTGGAGACCCCGTGGCTTCTAGATCTGTGAGTGCAGAGTGAGGCTGTGCAGACCACTCTGGGCCTCACAACCTCTCTGTGACTTGCTGCCCTCTAGCTGCCCTCTCAGGGTGGACCTCGGTGCCTGGCGCTGTGTCCACTCCCATCCGCGTGCCTGTGACTAGTTTACCATGGTTACTTTGGCAGTTCCATCAGGCCCTGAGCATTGGCCGCCACAGACGCCAGCTGACCCATGGGAAGGGAGAGGAGATCCAGAAACCGACCCTCGGTTTGGTCTGTGACCCTGCAGGTGACCTGGTGACATCTCAGATCACAGTCTAACACTGCCACCCTACAAACCAGCTCAGACAGTGGCTACCCACGTGGAGCATAAAATAAAGTTAGGTCCTGACCTCACACCATATACACAACCCCCAGTAGAAGGATTGAGGGATTTAAATACAGAAAGCAAAACTTCAAAACTTCAAGAAGGAAGTGGGGGAGGATCTGACCTGGGGAGAGGGAAGGAATTGTTAACTAAGACACAAATGCACCGAGGACAAAAGAGAACACTGATCGCTCAGGGTTCCGCATGCTCCCTCCCTTCATCCAGCAAACCCTGCATCCCTGCATGAGGTGGGCATGTTCCCAAGCAGTACAATCAGTTTGTCCGAGCAGGAAAGAGCTTGGCAGGGCCAAGACCGCCTTACAAAGGCAACCTCGGCGGTGCAGGTGCCTCTGCGGCTCCTGCTGCACGATCCCGCCCCACCGCTACCCCTGAGTGCAGGAGCCACACGCACGCGCTTACGACCTCGCGGGAAAGCCCAGCCCCAGGCTGGCCACACGGCTGCGTGGCCATGGGGGGCTGGCGCTCGGCCAAGCCCAGGGGCACAGGGTGAGCAGAGACCTTCTGGGGGCTGTCCTTGGGGAAGCGCGTGGGGTTTGGCCAGCAGAGCTCCTAGGGATCATGTGTATCTCTAACAAGGGAAGGTGGTTCTAAGGTGTTAGTCCAGCGGGGAGGACAATAGGGCCTGAAAATCCGCCCGGGGCCGCTTCCCATAATTATCGTGATACCCTACCAGGGTTGGCCACAAGCACAGCCCGGCGGGGAAATGGGCTGAGACCAGAGGAGTGAGCCCAGCAGGTACCTTGAACCTGCTGCTGTTAAGGAGATCTGCAGGCTCCCTGTTGAGCATTAAATGATATATACTTAAAGGATTGCTCTATTTACATTAGAATTAGTCCAGCAGACTGACACCAAGGAATTGCTGGCTTCCAAATCCCAAGGCCCGTAATCCCCACGTAAGCCTCCCCGTCTAAACCACCTGGGCCCAGAATCATGAGTCACAGCTCCCCAGGGCCGGCTAGCGGCGGCTCCCAGTCCTTTGCCTCCGCCCCTGGGGTAAAAGCCAGTCTGCAATCCACCACACTGTCCCCCCCAAGACCAGCGGAGCGGGGACCCTCCCAGCGGTGGGTTTCAGGAGACCCACAGGGTGACCCTCTCCCTCGACGCCAAGCAGCTTTGCTCTTGAGCACGTGGCACCCATTCGGCTATGCTCCCCACAGCCCTGCTTCCTGGGCCCCAGGCCCCTGAAGCCAGAGCAGCAGGGCCCCTCGACGCCCATAGGGCTCCTACTGTCTCCGGCCCGATGAGGTCTGGGCTGCCCACTCCAGGCCACAGTGCCAGGCTTGACCCCAGGCCACCTGACCCAGGGCCTGCTCCCCCCACCCCCGACCACTGAGCAATCCTGCCCCTCTGACCAGGGCAGGGATGGGAATCTGCTCCCACTCTGCTTCCCATCAGCTGGGCTGGCAGGGCTCTGCTGGCCCCCAGGACAAGCCGTCAGGGGGCTGCGCCTGCCCAGCCAGCCACATCAGACCTGCAGACCCAGCTCGTGTGGCCCACTGGTGCCGGGTCAGCGATGGCTCTGCCTCCCATGCTGACCCAAAGGCAGGGGCCGGACCTGCCCCTCAGTGTGGCCCCGCAGGCCCGGCAGGTCCGGACAGAAACCTGGGGGTGCCCTCCCTGCCCACAGCCCACACGCAGTCCTTCAGCAGCTCCTGTAGTCTCAGCACCTCCCGGCCCCGACCTCGCCCGCCCCCGCCCCTCCCCCTGGCCTGACGGGCAACCCCTCACCTGCACCCACTCAGGCACCTCTATTCCCTGTGCTGGAGCCGCGGGGTCTTTGACACATGGGACCGGGCTCGGGTTGCCACCCGCGGGAAGCTCCTCTGGTGCAAGCTTCTGTTACACCTCGAGCAAAGCCAAGCCGTGCACCTCCTGCAGGCCGCCCACCAGCCCTCCTCAAGGGCCCCCGCCCTCCAGCCCCTCCTGCAGCTCCTCCAGCGTGTCAAGCTCCCCCAGCCCCCGGGGGCGGCTTCCTCCCTCGGGCAGCCTGAGTGTCTCCTCCAGGCTCCGCTTCAGACCGCCCACCTTCACCCGGAGAGCCCAGGCCTGGCCATCCTCTGGCATGAACACATTTGCAGCCCGCTGGTGGTGCCCCCCCTGAGGGCTGTCACCCTGTATTCCCCACACCCCGCACTCGTGCCACGAGGGGAGCCGGCTGGGCTCTCCCCCGGGATGGGTCCTGTCCCAACCCTGCCAGCCGGAAACTGGGGACAGCAGCCCCAGGGGTGGAGGCTAGGCCGAACTTGCAGGCTGTCCCCCCCGTGGGAGCCGAAGTGGAGCCCCAGGGGACACACGGAGGACGGTCCAGGCGGGGAGGGGGAGAGGCTTGTGGCGGGGGCGGGGGGGGTCCCCCCTCTCCTGGTCTGGCTCCCCTCCTGGACGTTCCGTGGCCAGCTTGGCCGGCCGCCCTGAGGATCTCATCCATTTCCGCCCCTTCTGGGGAAGGGGAGGGGCAGGGGCTGGGCCGGAGGTAGGGGCGGCTCCGGCCCCTGTCTCCGGGAGGGACCTGCAGCCCCTGGAGGGGCTGATCCGAATGCTGCTTGTGGGCCGAGCTAGGAATGTAATTACCGAGGGGGCCGCACTCGCCCAGGAATGCATTTGGAAGGTTACCATAGGAATCGCTGGCCTATTCATCCCGTGCGGCCTAATCACGGTCATGAGGAAGGGATTGGGGACAGGCCGCGGGTTACACCCAGGAGACGCGGAACAAAGCCCCCCGCACTCGCGCCTTAACCCTTTGGGGTCCAGACCAGTGACCGTGGGCGGCCCACGCCCTCCCGAGTCAGGTCCAAGCACGCTGCCCCCCACTGTGCTTCCAGAAGAGTCCACTGGCCAGGACAGCACCCAGAGCCGTCCAGGATGTGTTGCCCACACAAGCGCCTGTCTGCCTTTGAATGGACAGCAGGAATGAGGGGTGTTTAGGCCAGAGGTGAGCAGCCAGGGCCCTGCTCTGGGCCGGGCCGTGGAGGAGGCCGGATGGCCACGGTGGCCCAGAGCGGTGGACAGGATAAAAAGGACACGGGCCCTCAGTGCCCAGGAACACGGGGACGTGGGTTTACCCCGGGGGCAGGGCAGGCCTGGAAGGCTGGGCTGGGGGAGGCCAGCGGGCAGTGGGAAAGAGCCGGGGTGCGGCGGCGTCCAGGACGCCGGCCCCCGCTGCCGGGTGGAGAGTGTGTGGCCCCCATGCCGGCTCCCGCCACTCAGTGCCGGCGGGCGGTGGGGTGGGCCTGGCTGTCTGGGGAGGCGAGCTGGCCTGCCCTCCTGCCCGGGCACCCCCGAGCCAACGCCTGTGGTGCCAGCCGTTCCAGAACAATCTGTCGGGTCCCGCCCCCACCCCTGCACCGCCAGTGCCTTCCTTCTGAGGGACTCACCCTGACACCCGCCCCCATCTCTCATCATGCCTTCCACGAGCATTTATTGAGTGCTTACTGTATACCAGAAGCTGCTAGGTGCCAGAAGGGACCGGAAAACCATCTGGGGGGGAGGGCAGGCCACAACCCAGAAATGCAGGGTCAGGGTACCACGGGGGGAGGGGAGTGTGGGCTCTGGAGGAGGCTTCAGGAGAGGGGTCTGCATGGAAGAAGGAGCAGAGGTGAGATGGGGGTCTGGGACAGGCCATGAGCTCCTGCCCGAATGTGTGGGAGGGGTCGACGGGGCCAGCCCTGCGGAACCTGAGGGCAGTCCCGGCTCTTCTCACCTGCCCAGCATCGGCTTCCTTGTTCCTGCATCCCTCTCCCCGAGGGGGCTGAGGGTCTCTGGGGGTCAGCTTGGGCATCCCACCCTCCTGGACCCCTGACTGGTGCACACAGCCCTGGGCAGGTGGGCCGACCAAGGAGAGAAGGCAGTTCTCCCCCGGGCTGTCCTCGGGACTGGGTCTCGGGCCCCTGCTTGAGGGCTCCCTCCTTCTGGAGGTGACTACACTGTCCCGGCCCCTCCAGAGCTGTCCATCGGACACCCCCCATCCTGGGATGAGCTTCACTCGCTTGCAGCAAACACGAGCTTCTAGAAGGGCAGCCCCGGTGCACGGAGACTCCCGCCCTCCGCCACCTCCCAGCAAGGACTGCCGTCCCTAGGCTGCCTCTGTAAGGCCCGCTTGCCTTCTGGAGGCCGCCTCCCAGGTCCCCACAAAGCCGCTTGTTAGCGGGTCTTCTGAAAAGACCGGAGGGGAGAGCGTGCGCTCGGCCCCCGAGCCACGCTGTTCTCAACAGACCTCGGGGGACCTGTCTCCGTGGGATCCGCCGTTCAGCGGTGACCCAAGGAGCTGTGTGTTGTCAACACGCCTTCACCGGGCCAAGGAGCAGCCTTGGGAAGAGGAAGGCAATTTGTTTGTGAATTTTGCCCTTTGTTATGGAAAGCTGTTGGATTTTAAAAAATTGTAAAGGTTTGAACCGTTAACTCCCATGGCAGTCTCGCCCTGCGGATGGGGAGGTTTGAGGATGTGTTTATTTCTTTAAAAAAACAAAACAAAACAAAACCAAAAAAACATACAGAATTGTTGTTAAGTAGCCGTATGCAAATTTCCTGGGGCCTGTTGATTTTATTCTCTTGAAATCTTATTGAAAAGGCTCAACCCCACAAAAATGAGAAAAATTGTGCTCTCCAGTCAAGCCCTGATTTTCCATGGCCGTTTCTCAGGTTCAAGGCCTCTCTTTTAAGCTCTTTTGGCCTTTCAAAAAGGAGCGTTTGTGCTAATTGCAGATTTCTCGCCCCCTCTCGGCACATCTGCTCACGGGCCGCCCAGAGGCCCCGATCACGTTTGGGCTCTGCGGTCAGGACACCCCCATGTGAAGCGTTCCTGCCTCATCCCCACTCAAGGGCCTGGGCAATCCTGGGGGTCCATTTGCAATCTGGTTTCTGGGGGTGTGTTGGAATATCATCACAGACAATGGTGCTTGGAGAGGCAAACCAAGTGCAGTCTCAGATCAACACAGATTGTGGGGAAGGGCATTGTTTCAGGTCGAATTATGACCCCAAAACTTGTATGTTGGCATCCTGACCCCAAGACCTCAGAGCGTGACAGTATTTGGAAATGGGGCCTTCACAGGGGCAACTAAGGTAACATGGGGTCATAGGGTGGGCCCTAATCCCATGTGACTGATGTCCTTATAAGAAGAGGACATAGGGGCTTCCCTGGTGGCGCAGCGGTTAAGAATCTGCCTGCCAAGGCAGGGGACACGGGTTCAAGCCCTGGTCCGGGAAGATCCCACATGCTGTGGAGCAACTAAGCCCTGAACCACAACTACTGAGCCTGCGCTCTAGAGCCCATGTGCCACAACTACTGAAGCCACATGCCACAACTACCGAAGCCCACGTGCCTAGAGGCTGTGCTCCACAGCAAGGTAAGCCACCGCATCAAGAAATTCGCGCACCGCGACGAAGAGTAGCCCCTGCTCTCTGCAACTAGAGAAAGCCCACGCGCAGCAACAAAGACCCAACACAGCCAAAAATAAATAAATAAAATAAATAAATAAAAATTTATATTAAAAAAAAAAGCAGAGGAGATAAGGACACAGACAAACACAGGGGGACGACCAGGTGGGGACACAGGGAGGAGACGGCCGTCTACACGCCGAGGAGAGAGGCCTTGGGAGGAACCAGCCCTGCCCACACCTGGATCTCGGACGTCCAGCCTCCAGGACCGGGGGAGGATAAATGGCTGTGGGTTAAGCCGCCCTGTGTGTGGTGCTTCGCCGGGGCCGCCCCAGGAACCCAGGACAGGCTCAGCGAGGGGCCGGAGCTGCCCAGCCATCCTCTGCTGCCCGACGGCAGGGTGAGGGAGGATGTGTTGGATGCACTCGGGCCCCAGACCGGGATGAGCCAGCGTGGGTGTCACCACCGCACAGACACGACCCGGCGGCTTCTGGTCCGAAGGAAGCGGGGTATTCGGCGCCCACGGGCGCTCTCACTCCACTGTGACGCTCTCACTCATGTCCAAAACTACTGGCCAGCGGGGCACGATCTCACCCAAAGTAAGAAGAAGGGGAGGAGCCGGCTGGGAAGCCGAATGTTCTAGAACAGTCTATGTCGGACGCAGCTGTGCTTCGCAGGCTGTCCTGCTGCACGAGCTCCTGCTCTGCTCTCAGCTCATGAAATTCTGCAATAGGAACCAGCCTGCTCGTTCAGGCGATGGCTGGGGTCCTCCCTCCAAGGAGCAGGGGTGGGGGGTGTTCCAGAAACATCTACAACAGAGCATCAAAGCCCATGAACCTGGGAAACTTCACACCCAGCACAGAAAACCCCGATTAGCACTTCCCCAAACACCCAGAGACCAAGACGTGGGGCATTTTGAATCCAGAAGTGCCTTCCAGGAGAACAGCCAGAGGTCCCCCGCCTGCTGGTCAGAGCTGGGGACGGGGCCTTGAGGGCTGATCGCAGACACTCTCAACCAAGAACCCCCACGTGACCTGAACCCCCAAGCCCGGAGGTGTCCGCCGGTGACAGCCTTCACTCCTGGCGCTAGGTCATTCCACGACTACATCTTGGGCGACTGCTCTGTGTGCAGCCAGCCCAGCCGAGCCTCCAGCACCAGGGAGAGGGACAGCCCCGGGGGGGGGACACCTGCAAGCCCTCCCTCCCTGAACGTCTCCCCAGCCCTGCAGAAAGACAGCCGTGGGCACCTCGCTCCACCACGGATCGCCTGGGTGGCCTGGACACACGGCCTCGCGACAAGTTCTGCATCTGTATAATGGGCATTACCTGGGGATGCTGACAGCAATTGAACGAGGCATCACTGCGGCCCGGGGGTCCCCAGGGGCTCTGGGGTCCCCAGGAGGGGCTCCTACTCCTCCCCCAAACCCATCTGGTTAATTAGCCCCCCCCCCCCGTGCGGTTCAGGTTTAAAAGGAGCCCTGTTGCTAAAAGTGTCGGGACACTGCCCCTGGATCCTGCCCTCCTGCCTTAGATGCAGAGGGCAGATGGGGCAGCCGGGGCCGGCCGTGCTTTGAGGACAGCCCCCAGCCAGGGGGTCTCTGCCCCCACCCATGGCTCCACTGCTGGGTCAACCTGGGCTGTGCGGGCTTGGAAGGCACAGGGATGGGGTGGCTTCTCTAGAAAGTTCCGGGTGGCTGAGGTCAATGCCTTCTCAGCCCAATCTGCCCTGAAGACCCCTGCTGCTCCTCTCCCGCTGCTGGCTCTCCCTCTGACCCCACCAAGCTCGCACCCTCTCTGGGACCCTCCCCTGGACGGCTCTGCCGGGGACCCCAGGGCTCCGGGCCTCCTCTCCCCAGTCGGTGAGGTGCGTGTCCCAAGGTGCAGCGGGAACCTCAGATGGAGCCCACCCTCCCTGCAAGGAGGTGCCACCCCACACAGCCCCCTCCCGATGGCACCGACTCCAAAGGTGCCCGGACAGACGCCCCCAAACACGTCCGCTCACGCTGCGGAGTGGCCGCCATTCACACAGATAAGCCCCTTTAGAAACGAGGGGGGATTTAATTCAGCGTCTGAGTGACAGCGCGAAGATTTATCCCCTGCCCAGACAATACAGCGCTGGGGCTTTAATCTCCCCCAGACAATGCACTGCGGCTCGGCCCTCATCGCGGGCTTTTCCCACGATGCTGGTGATTAGCCGAGGTGCCCTGGATGAAGCACTATCTCTCGGGAAGCGTGTCTGCGTCTCCGTCATCCAGGCCGGCGGGGAGCGGGGGGAAGGTTGAGCTCCTCTGGGCACCATCTCTGTTCCCCCAGCCAGAGGGGCGCGGCCAGGGTCTTCCCTCCCTGGCCTTCCCGGGTGCCCGGCAGGCCCAGGTGAGCCCAGGTAAGCGCACACCTGAGCAAGAGGCTGCTTCCACTCTGATCACACCCCGCCCCCCGCAGATGGTGCAGCTCGCCCAGCTCAGGGTGGCCTCTCCCCAGCTGGACACCTGCCCAGGTCCTGGTCCTTTTTAGGGGCCCCGTGGCCGATGCTTGCCCCCTCCTCCTCCTGGAAGCTCCAGGCCAGAATGTCAGCCAGTGACAAAGTGACAGGGGTCACCTTGAAGTGAGCTCCTCCCTTTCCAACGGCCCAGTCTCATTTGCTACCTCTTGGAGGGGCTCCAGCCCAATCACCAGGACCACCTGTGGTGTCTCCCCTTCCCTTGGAGGGTGAGGACCACGTTTATCCATCATCTTCCACCCCCACAAGCCCAAGCCCAGGCAGGTCCACGGACACAGAGCCCGCCAGGACCCCCCTCCCCCCACTCCCTTGCCCTCTGAAACGACCGAGGAGGCCTCCCACTGACCTAGGCGGGCCTCGCTGCTCCTCAAGGGAAAGTTACACGGGGGCTTGTTCCCGAGCAGACGGGGTGAGCGGGGGCTCTCAGAGCGTCCGCCCCAGAAGAGCTGGCCCCGTGCCCTTCTCCAGGCCTGGGGAATGCCACGCGGGAGGCACCTGTGAAGGGCCCCGTCCACCGAACGAGGGTGGGTGTCTGCGGGGCGTCCGTGGATCCGCGTGAGGGTGCTGTCCCCCGTCACCGCCCCTCTCAGCAACGCCGCCCGCGGTGGAGCCGGTGGACAAGAGCTGACGCTTTATCTCCTTCACTCTTCCTCGCGTGCCCACTGCGCGCCAGGGCCCACCACCTGACCCCGCCCCCTGCTCAGCCATTGGACCCAGGGCCCCCAGGGGCCAGCCCAGCCCGCAGGACCTAGCCCTGGGGTCTTTCAGAACCGGGCTGCAGAAGGCACCCCCATCCCCACCGGCGCCTTCTCCCTCCCCCCATCCCCTTTACCTCCCACGGCCCCCTTCCCAGGGGAGAAGCCCCAGGGAGGGGCTTGTCTACACGGACCTGTCATACCCTGGAGAGCCTGGCTCTGCAGAGATGGCGCCCGCCCCATGGCTCACAGTCACCACGTGCCCCAGCCGCCACTTCTCCCTCGGCTCACTCGACACACGTGCGGGGCCCCCGTGGTCCAACAGCCCACCTCCTGGACGGTCCCGCTCAGCCCTCGCCCATCTCCCGGACACACGTCCCTCCACGCAGGGCCAGGGAGGCGGGGAGGCCCAGCCTGGGGCCCTGCGGGGTGGGGGCACTGGGCAGAGAACTTAAAACAGTAACAGGAGAAGCTGGTCGTCGTCTGCCTTCTATCACCACCATGTGCAGCCACTCCAAACACAGGGGTCCGGTGCCCCTCCCCAGGGACTGTTAATCCGGGCGTCCCCACCAACACGGCGGCGACACAGTTAGACGAAAGCACCGAAAGCTTCACCCGCACGGCGCCCTCCTCCTTGCCAGCCTGGTGCTGTGTGTGGAGAGAGCCCTGCCCCCGCCGAACACCCCTCCTGAGGTTGGGACTTGGGGTGGGCTGTCGTGGATCTGCCATTCCTCAGACGGCGGCACGCCAACCAAGGTGGAAGTCGGCACCGACCTCAGCTGTGCAGCGGGAGGGGCCGCAGCAGTCCCCCCGACGCCCCCACCTGCATTTACCAAACCACCTGGGGATGCCCTCTGAGTCTAAAATCCAAAACCGTGAAACTGTCCAACGCAGAGGCCGGCAGTGCTAAGTGTAAAGGTTATGAAGACGGGGTTTCTTCCCTTTTAGGAGTAGTTGTTTTAAAGGTAAAGAAATGAATCAAGAAAACCATGATCGTGGGGACTTCCCTGGTGGTCCAGTGGTTAAGACTCCAAGCTTCCACTGCAGAGGCACAGGTTCGATCCCATAACATCCTGCAGGCCGCGCGGCTCGGCCAAAAACAAAACAAAACAAAACAAAAAAACGTGATCGTGATAATTACCGGGTTGTGACTAAAAACGTTTTTGTCGCATAAAGGAGAGCAGAGTTAAAAATGACCGTCGTGGGTGTCAAACTCCAGGGCGTGATGCTGCCCTGCGGCCACCTGCCCAAGGCCCGCCACCTGCAGGACTGGCTTGGCCTCATTCTCCCAGATCCTCCTGACCCTCCAAGCTGGCGTTCGGGGGCCCCCCAGCCCTGTCCCCACCTCTAGTGGGACAGCTGGGCCTTGTCTCTCTTTCCCACCAGGCTGGTCACTCCCGAGGCCCGGGGCACCCTGACATGTGCCCAGCACACAGTGAGTGCCCACAAAGGTCAGCCAAGTGGCTCATCCAGACGAAGGGGGGAAATGGGGCCTCTGGCAGAGGGGGTGACCTTGGCCTTTCCCTGGGCACAGCCTCCAGAAGGCCAGCCACACCTGCAGAGCTGCTCCTGCCCAACCCTGCGCCCTGCATCCGGGCCCCCCTACCTTGTTTTGAGAGGCGAGGACCACCCCCAAAAAGCCACCGGAGGCAAGAAGAGATGCCCTACAACCACCCCCCAGAGGGGTCTTCCTATCAGCAGCCTAGCCTGAGCCAGTTCCTGGAATTTCACTGCAAAGATGCTCAAACTGAAAAACCAGCTGGGGGTGTCCACCTGCCCTTCCCCTCGCCCAGGCTGGCAGGCGAGGGGCTCTGACCGGGTGCTCGGCAGGCACAGGTGGGTCCCCTTGCCCTCCCTCCTCAGTGAGGCTCTGGCCACTCACCAGCACGTGCCAAGTGCCCTTTGCCAGGTCCCGGAGTGCACACGGGTGGGACGTGGCCCCTGCCCTCCAGGGCCGCACGGCTGGGAGTTCAGGGAAACGGCTCCTTCCTGGGCTGGGGCAGAAGAGGCTTCAGAGCGCAGCCCCTCTCCACCCAAATGAAGACAGGACTCTTTGAAGAGCTCGTGAGTGACCTTGGCCCACAGGGAAGCTCTCTGCTCCCCGAGACCCGGCTCCCCTCCTGTCCTGGCGAATCCCTCATTCCCGGCCAGAAGGGGGTTTGGTGGGAGGCACCTGGGCAGAAGTGGCATGGGGACCCAGAGGCCCCTGCATAGGCATTCAGGGGAGGTGGGCAGCAGGGGGCCCCTCCCACCCAGCCTGCCTGGGGGTGAAGCCTCACCCATCCTGCCCCAGCTTGTGGCAGCACCAGCCCAGAAGAACCCGCTGGGCTGTGGCTGAGGAAGGGGAGCCTGGGGAGAGATCTCCCCACCTCCGGGCATCCGACCTGGTTTGGGGAACCCAGTGCAGTGCAGGGAAACTGCAGCCAGTCTGCAGGGCCCTCGGCCGGGGACAGGGACATCAGCGTGACTCAGGGCAAAACTACACCCCCAGACCACTCGCATCCCGGCCTGGGTGTGCCCCTTTACAAACTGGGAAGGACCCTTGGCTTCACTGAAGCCCTCTTGCCCACGAGGTGAGCAGAGACAGCAAAGGAGGCTTGGAGGAGTTTCTAAGCCTTCAGGGCGTGGGGCCGGGTAGGGGTGGGGGGCCGTTATCAAGAACTGGCCCCCGGAGGGGCAGCTCAGACTCCCTTCCCGGAGAGCTGGGGTCCTGGCTGGGGGCTGCCTGGACAGAGTGGGGGTGAGCCCTGCTGCGGATGGGGACCCTGCCCACATGTCGCTGTGACGGGCACCGAGAGGAGGGGACCCCGGGGCAGGCGCTGCAGAACCCCCCACCCCAGGTCTCCTCGCAGCCCCGCGTTGCCACGGCGGCTGCAACAGACCCGGAGTCCAAGCATCTTCAGCTTCCCCACCGGCCTCCTGCCCTGTGAGCCATGTGCCTGGACCACCCTGGGCATCTCTGTCAGTGACCAGGCACATGACCTGTGCTCCCCACCAGCGCCCTGGCTGCTCAGAGGAACCTTCTGAGACCCTTTCCGCTGGGCCTGTGGCAGCCATGTGGTCCCCCAGCATGGCGCAGTGGCCATGTCTCCAGGACCCCCAGAAATTCCCCCTGCCAAGACGTGGTAGCAGCTCTGGGACAGAGGCCCGCTGGGAGCTGGGAGTTTTGGGGGTGATGCGTTTTTAAGATCTTTTCAACTGTGGTTCGGGCGACAATGTTTCTGTGAGATGAGAGGACCCTGGCCAGCTCCTGCCTGATTCGTAACCTCCAGGGGAGACCGAGATGCAGAGATGGCAGCCTTGCTGCTACCTTAGTATTCCTACTGTGGAGGACGGTGCACTAGAGCCCAGTGGAGCCTAGTTGCTCCCAGCTGCCCCGCCCAGGGACCATCCTCACCCCCGGCCTGTAGATGCGGAAATAGACCCAGGTCAGGAAAGTTGCCCAAGGTCTCTCGGCCAATGAAGGACCCATCAAAATCCTGAGCTTTTCCAGCCAAGCCACACCCTGTCCTTCGGCTCATCCAGCGACCCTGATGCCCTGCCCTTGACCTTTCTCATGACCTTGGCAATGCAGGCGGCTTCTCTGAATTGCTCTCTCCTCAAGGGGGGGATATGGGCGGCGGCATCGTTGACCCCAGCCCTGGCCTTACGGTCCCCATGGATGCACACCTCGAATGCCCTCAGACAGACGCATCTCTCCCAGGGAAAACCTGAAGGACGGAGTGAAGAGGCGGCCGGCGGGAGGAGGACACAGGCGGGGACTGGCATGGCACCCTTTTAAAACACAGCACCAAGTAACCAGCAAATGGCCCCGCTGGTCCATCTCAGTGGGCTGCAGGGCAGGGGGCCCACGATGGGGGCAACGGGGCTCGCCCTCCTGGCCACTCCAAGGGAAACCGAGGAAGACCAGCGCCCTGCAGGGCACCCACCTCTCTGCCTACTCACCATCTGCCCCAGCTCCAAGGCCCAGCTGCCTGCTCCAGAAGCTTCCGAGGCTTGCCAGCCCCAGGCCCGGGCCCCCTTCCTCTTCCGGGCCCCAGGACGACGCTGACCGTGTGAAGGCAGGGATGGGACTGAGGGAGGCTGGGAAGGTGCACGGGGCCGGGAAAGAGGAAGAGGCCGGACCAGAGGGGAAGTGCGGGCCGGTGAGGGGCTCTCGCCCCCGCCGAGGTGTGGGTTCTAAAAACAGACCCTCCCCTTTCTAAGCACACATCCCCAGCACCCCCTCCTCCTCCAGTGACCTCATTCCTTCCCAACTGATGGTCCGACTTGGCCGAGGCAGCCAGGGGAGGAGCAGAAGCGAGGGGCCCCGTGCAGGGGCCCGAGCGGCAGGGACCGTGAAGGGTGGAAGAGAGAGGGGGCCCTTCCCCTCCAGTGGGCGACTCGGGGCGCCTGGCCCAGGGCGTGGTAGGGCCGGGTCCACCGCACACCCAAAGTGGACAGGTCACAGGACACAGCGTCTGAGAGGCCGCAGGCCACCCTTGCCCAGGCGGGATGGGAGGGCAGGTCCGTGGCGCTTCACAGGGAGGTGGCCCAGGGACAGAGGTCACTGGGCATTTGTAAAGCAAAAGCGGGGAGGGAGGGTGGCTTCCCCACCTGCCCGCCGCCCACCCTGACCCGGGTTCCATCCTGACACCTCGTGCCTGCCATCAAGTTCTCTCTGCCGCGACCAAGGGATCTTCTATTTAAACCATGGACCATGGAGTGGGGGACAGTGTGAGAGCCCCCAGCCAGGCACCCCAGGGCACCCCCTGAGCAGATGGTGCGCCCCCTGGACACCCCCAGCGGCGAGTCCACTCCTACAAGTCCCCTCCCCACCCAGGCCCTGCTGCCCACGGCACCTGCAGGGCCAGCCCCGCCTGGGATGGGCACAGGGTCCCCGAGGGCTGTCTGGATAAGAAGGCCCAGCCCGGGCTTCGTCCCAGATGCAACTGCTGAGCTGGAACCTGGACGTTAGCGGCAGCCGGGGCCACAGTGGCCATCCGGGCAAGCCCCGTCCTCTCACCGAGGTGGAAGCTGTGCCCAGGGAGGCCCCGGGCGGGACCAGAAGCCAGCCTCCCTTCCGCGGCTCACTGCCCGGCCTCATGGCCTCTGTTCGCTTTCCTGAACTAACTGCAACGTTCCCCAGACTCTGGGGTCCTCCTCCTCTCCCAGTCGCGCTTCCCCGGGGCGGTGGGGCTGCTCTCGCGGGCACACGTGCTGCTTAGCTCAGGAAGGCCCTGGCAGGCATGAGGCCTCTGGGCCAGCCCGGCTGAGGCCTGGTCACACGCTTCGCCCCAAACCGCTGAGAATACACCCGGTTCTCAACCACTCTGCTTCCTCTGTGAACCCCAGAGGGTGAGCCCAGGCCCCTTCTGGGTGGGCAGCCACGGTGTGTTCAGACCACGCTGACCCACCACAGGGCTCCTGGGCCCAGGATGAGAGGGTTGCTGCCTTCTCACCACAAGCGGGCGGACGGGGCAGCGGGAGAGCCCTGACCGCCCGCCAGCACGGCTCCCAGCACCCCGGCCGGCGCCCAGCAAGGATGACCGTGGGGACCCCTGGGGTCAGCACGTCCCCGGGCCGGAGGGGCAGCAGAGCGGGGCCTGGCCACCTGTGCATGGCAACGTGGGGACGTGGGAGGGGCCTGGAAAGGCAGAGGGGTCCCAGAGACCCCAGCCCCCAGTCTTGCTCGGGTCCCGGCTTTGTCTCACCCAGCTCGGAAAACTCCCCAGGCTGACGCAAGACACCGGGGGTTCCGGAGCTCGGTGGTGCCCCCAGCCCAGGGAAGAGCAGGACGGAAGCCCCTGGCCCTGCAGGTGCTGCCCCTGCCCCCTTCCCGGCCCATGGGACTCTCGCAGCGGGGGTGGGGAGGCGCGTGGCCTGGAGTCCCCAGAGGGACAGCACCGGCCGGGAGGTTTCCACGGGGTCCCTGCCCACTTGGGCGGGAACGAAGGGGCAGGCGGGATGAGCCGGGTGTGTCCGGAAGGCGCCGCATCCCCCGTCAGCCGAGCCCGGGGATGCCAGCGCTCGCCACTAGACCAGCCGATTCACACCCATGAGCGAGCCGCTCCAGCATGGGAGCCACCTCCCCAGCACGGCTCGCCGGGGCCCAGTGCGGGCGACGGCTGCCCTCTGCAGGGTCCAGGCCGGGCACTGAACCTGTCAGGGGCTGAGAAGCACCGCCGCCTGGACCACAGCCGCCCTCAGATCCCCACACCTCCCTCGGATCCACGGATTCGGATCCTGAGACGGGAGGTTGGAGAACCCACTGTTTACTTAACATGGATTTATTTTTAAGTCAGTCCATTCTGAAAATTCCACAGCTGCCCTAGATGCTTAGAAGCCAAGGGGAAGCAGCAAGGCAGGCTGGGAACCTCAGGTGTGTGTGGGTCCGGACCCCCCGCTGTTCCAGGTGCCCTCAGTGCCCCAGCGCCCACCCCGCCCACGAGCCCCGGGCCCTGGCACTGTGAGTTCCTCCTGCCCTGAGCACTCAGATGTTGGTTTCCAGGTCACCAGCAACCACAGACCACACTGGTTGTGGCCACTGCTTTTCCCCAGACCACGGCCACTGGCCAGAGCCACAACTTCTGTTTGGCGCTTCCTGGAACACAGCAGCCTGACCACCGAATCACACAGGTCCACATTCTGCGGTGACTTTCAAAAATTCTCAGCGCGCAAGGAAATTTACCAAGAACTCCCTCCCTGACCCACCCGCTTAGCCAGGCTGGGCGTGCCTGGGCCTGCCGCCCCACCCCAGCCCGGAGCACGCCCACCCTGCCCTGTACTCTGGAGCCCGTCTGCACTGCCCGTTGCTCTGCTATGGTCCAGGCAGGGGCTGACATTTGCCCCGAGATTCAACGGGCATCTAACGCTGTCTGCCTCTGACCCCAGGCTCTCCTGGGCCCTGGACAGGACTGTGGGTGGGTGAGAACCCCCCCACCCCAGCCAGGTCAGGAGGAGCAGTGACCAGGGGAGTCACGGGCAAGCCTGTCAGCCAGGGCTCCCTGCTGGTTCTGGGCCGTCACAGAGCCGAGCTGTCATCTCCAGAGGCAGGAAAATTCCTCCATAGAACCCAGAAAGCCCACTTGGCCCGAACTTCCAGCCGCCCGCTGTGTCTTTCTGATCACCCACTTCAAAGGTGCTGAGATGGCTACAGCGGCAAGCCTTCACCATCTTCCCTGAGTTTTAAAGGTTTTGCCCTGAGACATCACGGCCCCCCTGAGATAAGTGGAGACTGGCCCCACCCCGCCCACATTCCCAGCCCGGGGGCAGCCTGGGGACCCCAAAATATATCAGCCCCCCACCTCACAGCACAGTGCCCAGGCAGGGGCTGCCCGGCCAGAGGGAGGAGGGCTCCACGCCAGGCGGCATCCAACTCGGGACTCATCTAGAACCTTCTGCAGAAGCCCCGGTGGGAGGCCCCGCCATCCCGACTGGGTTTCCATTTCCCACTCGCGGACCATAGGCGGTGAGCATGCATCAGGATTTCTAAGACTAAACGGCACATTTTACCCTGGAAATGAAAAGGGAACTCCGAACAAAGCTCGCAGACTGCCCCTTGGCCAGGCCCGCAAAGCCCCCTCCCCGGACGCATCGTGCCCTGGGTGCTGGCGGCCAGCTTGGGGGCCCGCAGGGTGAGGCAGGAAGGCTTAGGACGTGCGGTGGGAAAGTTGGCTGAAAGCACGCAGCACCCTCCGCCTCGGGGTCCGCTCTGGGGCCCCACGCCACACCGTCTCCACTGGGCCACCTCTCCCGTCCCCTGAAGGGCCTGGGCCCAGCTCCAGAGCCACAGGATGGCGGTTTGGACTGTCAGCCTGGCCTCTGGGCCGGGGGGAGCGCCCGCACGTGCACCCCGCAGGGGGACCCGTATGTCAGCGCTTGTCGGCCGCTGGCTCAGTCTTGCCCATTCTGTCGGGGCCCACGTCCCCTCCCCAGGAGGCCTTCCCAGACCCCCTGCCGAAAGCAGCTCTCCCTGCCCGGCTCCTCCATATCACCCGGAGTTTCTCGGCAGTTCTCACATCTGACCACCTGTCAGTGTGCTCGCCCTGGGAGATAGGTCCCCGAGGACCGGCCCGCACTCTCCTGCCCTGTTCTCAGCCCTGATTCCACGGCGCACACGGCAGCGGCAGGTGGCGGCCACTCGCTAAACCTGCGACCACTGAAAGCAGGTGGCCCTGCCCCGAGTGCCTGCCGTGTGTGTCTACAGCAGGGATGACCCCTTCCCGTGTGTCTGCAGGAGGGACCACACAGCCCGTGTGTCCATGGCGGGGACGGGGGACAACAGGGCAGGAGCCTGAAGGTCCCCAGGGTGGAAGCAGCTCAGGGAGGGTCAGTAGCCGTCTCAGCCCAGGTGCCCTCCTGGGCCACCTGTCCGGGGGTGGCCACGTCCTGCAGCCCCTTGCCAGTCTCCTGGAGACAGGGGAGCGTCGGCAGGCTCTCGCAGGAAAGCGTGGGAGGAGGTGTGGCCGTGGCCCCAGCCTTTCTTATCGACTTCCACATGGATCTGAGCATTTCTGAAACTGGAGGAAACCAGGAAGAGGAGCTCTGGGGGAAGGGGGAGCTGGCCTCGTGGTGCCATCCCCTGTGGGAAGCCCAGCACAGCCACGTCCAGGCCATCTCCACTCCCCCCTGCCCGCCCCTGTCCACCGCAGCGAGTGTCATGTGACCAGCAGGTCTGGGCCTTTAGGGCTAAGAGTCCCTTCCTGATCGGAGCCCCGACTTCTCAAGAGGCCACGACCAGGCCTCCTTCTCACTCTGCTGGGCATCTGTGGACAGGAGGAGACCGCCGCGGCCGTCGTGGTCTTGGCCTGTCCCGAGAGCCCCGTGTCTGGGAGTCTCAGAGCCGGGGTTTCGGGGAGGAACCCGGGGAAGCTGCCCTGTCCGCCTCCAGGCTCCCCGCAGACCCCACACAGGGGTCGGGAGCGGAGATGGGCGCCCCCAGCCCTGGGAACCTGGGGAGCTGGGCACGAAGGCGCTGCTTTCAGCCCAAGGGTCTCATTCACACCGCGTCCCCCCGCCCCCAAGCAGGGATGGCTCTGCTGCTTCAGGAAACTGGGATCAGGTGCCCTGCTTAGTCTCCGGGGAACGCGGCTACAAGGAGAGACACTTTCGATTTGAGATCGGGGTGCCTCAGCCAGAGGCCAAAGGTGGGGAGGATTTGGGGTTCCAGTGAGAGGTTGCCGTTTGCGTCAGAGGGAGCGGGGAGCCCCCAGGCCATGCCCGGGGTCCCCCCAAGCCGCAGGTCCCAAAGGCCACCCTGTGGCACAGCCCAGGATGAGTGTCATGGGCGTGACCAGCCCAGCCGCCTCAGGGTGCGCCCCTGGCCCACCTCTCAAGCGGACACGTGCCTGGCGGGGGCACAAGGGGCCGGCCCGGCTTCTTTGGGCAAAACGGCCACTTGATTCCTGAGGGCTCTCCACCGTTACAGGGGCCGCCCCATGTCCCCTCCAGGACAGCGATGTCTCTGGGCTGCTTCCGAGATGCCAGCGACTCATCCACCCCCTCCTGGCGGCAGGGGGAAGGGCCGTGCCCGGAGGATCACCGAGGGGTGGAGGAGGCGGATTTGAACCCAGGCCCGTCTGGTACAAAGCCTGGGTCCCTGTCTGCCACGCCAGAGGCAGCCCTTACCTTCCTGACCCCCGGGCTGTACTTGGTGGGTACTTTTATCCCACTTGCCCAGTTAGGCTGTGAGCACGTGGACAGCCAGGAGAGAGCTTCCTAGACATCCGGAGAAGCAGAGGGACCCCCGTCGCCGTCCCTGAGGAAATGAGTGGATGGACACGCGGACGAATGAAGGGACTTTGAGTCCCTCGGGTGCCCTCCAGATGACCAGCAGGTGCGGGAAAGCGACACGAGCGTGTTCCCATTTCCACTAAATCAAAGAAACGCCCACAGGGAGTGGACTGGGGCCACGGGATGAACACCGGGATTAGGCTGGGCCTGGAGAAGATGCGATAAAAGAGGGGAGTTTGCCCAAACGCACAGGAGAGTGGCGTCTGGCCTGCGCCTGGCGGGCACTTCTGCCTCGATAAGGAAACTGTTGTATAAAAAGGCTGATTGACCAGCATGCGTTTTCTGGCCTGGGGACATTTCGTCTCTCCTGTACAGGAACATAGGCAGCTGCTGTGCTCAGGGGCCTCCCAGCGCCTCCCGCCCCATCAGTGAAGGTGGCAGACCCCCTGTAGCTCCAGGTGGGTGGACAGGCCCCTCTGCAGCCCACTCTGTGGAGGACGCAGGTCCAGGCGGAGGCGGCTTTGGGGCACAGGGACACAAGGCTGGATAGGAGAGGCCCAGGGCCCACACGTTTCAGAGGGTGATGATTGGCTGGGATCTCAGCCGGGTACCACGGCGCAGGCAGCAGGGATACAAAGAGGGTCCATGCACATCTTCTGGCCGGGGCAGCGCCGGCACAGGTCACCTCTGTCCGTCCACGGCAGGACCACACCTGTGAAATTCCCTAAGGCCACAGTCCCCCTGCCAGCGGGAGGGCGGGTGAGGTGACAAGTGACCAAGCGTTGCGCAGCCCTAGAAACACCTGCATCTTCCAGGCGCACATGGGGAGAGGGTCTCTTAGTCCTTCCAGAGAGGGACTGGGGTTCTAAACTAGAAAACCATCCCAGAGCGATGGGAAAAGGCAGGGGCTGCTCAGTGGGCAGCACAGAAAGCTGCCCAGGGCTTGGGAGCTGGCATTCAGGCGCCGCTGGCCTCATTTCTTCCAGGAAAAACTCCCCTGTCCATTCTCACCCAGAGGAAGGGTCATCCACCAGGAGTGGGCACGGGGAGAGGGTGGGCATGGGGGGCGTGGGGAGCATGGGGGGGGATCTTCTATAAATGCTTTTCATGCCCCGACTCACTCCCACCTCAACCAAGAAGCAGCTGTAAGTTTATTCAAACACATGAGAACCCACATGGGGAAAAGGCCATCTAGGGGGTGTTGCTGTTGGTTTCTGGATTGTCCTCAGCAACTCCGGCCCCCAGCTCCCTGATTTAATGCAACAGAGACCCCAGAGCCCGGCCTCCCATCTCCTCCAAGAGGGGTTTTCTCAACCAAACAGAACCGGCGTGTACACACTGCACGGAGAGCAGCAGCCGAGGTCACGGCTCGAGTGGCAGAGAGAACGTATAAAATAGACGGTCCTGTTAGAAGTTTCGACCTCATAAATCCCCGCCGCGCTGCCGGCTGGCTTTAGAAGGTGAGAGAAACAACATTACAAAGCGAAATGAGGGGAGAAAAAGGAATGTAGCATGAAGGCCAAAGAGCAGGGAAGTCACGGGGGACGGAGGAAACACAGCTCGCGGAGAAATTCAGTCTAATCTTTGCTCAACCACAAGCGGGAGGCCGGACCCCAGTGCCACCGACAGAAACGTGCCTCCCTCCCTGGAAAATTGATTTGTCAACAACCAGCGACTCGTCCAAAGGCATCTCAAGGTTGTTTAAAAAAAAAAAAAAAAAGTAACGATGAAAACCACAGGCAACGGCTTGTACGACCAAGAAACGTTTTTTGAGAAAAGGGGATTCCAGCCATAGTGAGGCTGCTGGATGGATGGTCTGGAAAGGTCGGATCTGTAACATCCGAGGGCACATGGGGCATCCCTAGCTAAGAATTCGTTTGCAAAAAAAAAAAATCAAAGTTGGTTAAAATCTCCTCCTGTGATCTAAAAACTCCCTCCCACAAACCCAAGAAATGTGAATTTCCTCATTTGGGGTTGAGTTGCCTGCCAAGTGCCAGGAAGGACCCTTGACCTGACCCCGATGTGGACGGCGGTTCCCCACTGGGACCCCCGGGCCATGTGAGTGGCACAGTGACCCAGAGGGTGGAGCCCGGGGGGCATTCCCAGCACCGTGGCTTCTCGGGCCCTGACATGGGGTCTCTTTCTGCTGCAGACTGGCTGCCCAGGTGGGAAGCCCCCTCCCCATCCAGTTTCTGTCACCAGAAGACGGCGGCCCTCCAGCCCCCCACTCGTATGGGTGGGTCGGCTGACGCAGGTGACCCCCCTTAAGAAGCAAACCTCACCTTACCCTTCACCTCCAAAGGAGCAGGCGCTTCCAAGGAGGGGGCGGGCTGTGTGCAGGTCCCCCCCACCCCCGGCCACTGACCGGCGTCCAGTCCCAACTGCAAACACGTGGTGCTGGTCTGCAAGTTGCCACTGCTCGGACCTCGGCTTCCTCTTTCCTTCTTTCTCCCCCCCCCCCCCCACCAAGACTTTTGTTAGAGGAGAATATCATGTTTAGATTGCGGAATTCCATCACTTAATTGCTTCACTACTGGAAATTTCAGGAGGGTTCTCGTTTTTCGCAGAAATCTCCAGGCGCGAGCACATTTCTGTAGATCTTTTGCCTAATTAACAGCAAACTCATAAAAATAAATAAATAAATAAGGCAAGCACTGACAGATTACGCAAAGAACCCTTCATTTGCTCCAAGAGGAAGCCTCGACAGTGGGAGAATTCGATAAAACCTCCACCCGAAAGGTCTCGGGAGAGGACGGAGGTGGCTGGGCCTGGGGTCCGGCCCCGGATGGGAGGGTCTGCTCTGCCCAGGCTCTGGGGCCCAGCGCTCATGGGTTCCCATCCGCGGTGCAGCCGGATCAGCCCCCACGGCTCTCTCTCGGGCCTCCTGCTTCCAAACAGACCAGCACGTCCAGATGAAAATGCAGCCTGGGGAGGAGGTCAGGGAGCGGGATGGTGGGTGGGAGCCAGGCCAACGAGCGGGGCTCAAGGTGTCTCTGTTCTGAGGGTGTGCAGGGCCGGGGGTGTGGGGAGATGTCTCGTGGGGCAGCCTGGGCTCTGGGGGAGCCTTCCTGACCCAGAGGGCCAGGCCCTGCAGCACTGGAGGCGGGCACGGGGTGAACTTTAGCTGCAGCACCAACTCCAGCCTAAAGGGACGCTGAGCCTGGGGGGGTCAGAAGCAGTGACCCCGGAGTCCAGGCCGGCCGTTCTGGCGGTGAGACCCTGACGTGGACCTCGCCGGGCAAGAGCCCTAAGAGTTTATAAAGACCCCCGTATGCACAAGTGTTCCCTGAGCAGGCCTCAGTTTCCCCGTCTGCCTTCTCCCTGAAAAAAGGGGAGCTGTGGTGCGTGAACAACAAGGCGCTCGGGGTAGACGGCTGCCCAGCCACTCCAGGCCACCATGACCTTCAACGGTGCCTGTGGACACTTCTAAGGCCACCCTGAATCAGGCTAGAGGAAGGTGCCGGCTCCGTGCCCAGACCAGCGGGCTTGCGGTCAGGTGCAGAAAGCCTCAGAGCCCCAAGGACGCAAGAGCCCACATGTCAGTCAAGCCACGTGTCCGGAGCGCCAACTCTCAGGGCCTGTGCCCACCTGGGGCCCCACAGGCCTGGGGGGGATCCCGGCCGAGGCCTCCTACAGGCACCCTGAGAAGACCTGCCGTGGACACTGCTGTGGCCCCTGTCGGGGCCCCAGGAGGCAAGTGAGCCCAGGCGCAGGATGCTGATCTCCTGGAGGGACAGGCAAGCCGGTTCTTGATTCAACCACAGGCCCGGAAGTGACGGGTCGCCTGTGTCCCAGACGGAGCACCGAGCTCAGAGAGGCTGCGTGCCTCGGGTCTCAGCTTGCGGGAAGCGGGTGTGGGATCCGGGAGGGGTGTGCGTGAGCCTCAAGCCTACGCCACCCGCCCCCTAACAGCCAGATGGTGAGCCCTGACGCCCCACCCAGATGGAAAGTCAGGAAGGAAGCCGTCCAGCTCCTGCCCCGGTCGGTCCCTCCTTCCTGCACCCATCCCGGAGCGGTTTGGAGTCACATTCAGCGAGTTGAACCTCCCACATCTCTGATCCTCCCAGGCCCTGCCCTGTAGCAGACCAAGTTCATCCCTGGGCTGTGGGATGATTCCCACCCAGTGAGGCAGAGATCCCCACCGCTGCGGCTTTAAACACCCTGGGGTCCTAAACCCAGCATCCCGCCGAGATGCCAGTGTGTCTTCCAGGCGGAAGTGCCACCTGCACGGGTGTGGGGTGTGCCCGGGGTCCACCTGGACTTACGTTCTAGAGTCAGGAGTGGGTCCTGGGCATCAGCCCGGAGCAGCTGGATGTGCCCATGTCCCTGACAAAGACGGGGACGATTTGGGGAGAGACGGGGCAGGAAAGGGGGCCTGGAGGTTTGGTGGAAATAAATCCCAAGCATCCCAAAGCCCAGCCAGCCCTCGCAGCAGGTGTGCGGGTCCACCTGGTGCCTCCACCCAGGATCCCGCAGGCTTCCTGACTGCAGCGCACAACGGGCACCCAAGAGCTCCCGGCCCGAGCGGCGCCCCGTCTGCCCTCCCCACAACAGCTGCATCCACTGGGCCCCGCACGGTGACTCCCCCCGAGGGAGGCCCGCGAACAGCCCTGTCTGGAAAGTAAGATGCTGCCCGGTCTCTCCAGACTTTGTTTTTTGAAGAGGGCAGGAGTCCCGGGTACAGGACCCGGCAGACGTGGTCTGGACTCAAATTCTCCAGGACGAGGGTAGAGCGGACGGAGCCTCCCTGGCTCAAATGTCCTGGGCCAGCGGCCTCCACTCTGGGGCCGCACCTCAAATTTCGGCGACAGAACGGCCACAGAAAGCAGTCCGCTTTATCGGCGGCCTGCGCGAGCTCTATATTGCCGTGGCCCCTTGCCCCCAGCATTCCACGCCTCCCAGGGGGGGGCAGATAATCCCACAAAGGGCCTCATGCCAGAGCCCGACGTTGCAAAGTGCTTTCTCCAGCCGCTGAGTGCTTTTGACTCCATCAGCGGAGGGGTTCGCAGGAATCTCCTTACTGGGCCCCAGGGTTCAGATCGAATGTCCCTTTGAAAGGGCCAGAGGGGACTCTGTGCCCCTGCTCCTGGGTCTGCGTGACACCAGATCCAGCCCGTCCTGGCTGGGCTCTTGGAGGCCACTGCTTGTCCCACCCCAGCTGGTAGGACCCCCAACACCCAGGGTCTGTGGGGAGGAGGGAAAGGCCGTCCCCTGGCCCAGCAGATGCCGAGACCCTCTCCCCTGCAGGGAGCCCACGATCAGTGCTCGGACGCACTGTCCCAGCCTCCCTCTCCTCTCTCTCCGTCTACGGCCTGTGGGACCACGGAGGCCCAGTGACAGCCCCCTGCACCTGCCCGAAGCATCCTCCTCTCCGATGTCGATGTATCAGACTCCTACGTCGTCTAAGACTTGAAAGCAGAGCCTGGTTCGTGCAGTCATGTCTGTGTGCACGGAGCGCTCTGTGTATGTGTGCACAAGTGTATGTGTGTGTACATGTGTGTATGTGCATGCACTTGCTGCATGTACACACCGCATTGTGTGACTTGTGCCTGTATGTGTATGTGCATGCACAGGTTGCATGTAACTGTGGGCATGTGTAAATATGTGTGCACACGTGTGCATACACATGCACTTGTGTTGCATGTGTGTGCTATGTGCATGCACAATGCAAGCGTGTGTGCCTTATACGAGTGTGCCAGTGCATGTATGTGCATGTGTGCCTGTACACACGCGTGCACGCGCGTGTATGCCAGCGCATGCATCAGACTGATGACAGCAAAGCCCCAGTGTCCCATGGTTCTCTGAGTGAGTCCTTGGCGTGTCGCCCTGGACAACATGAGAGCCAGTTTCAGGGCTCAGAGCGTCGGCTGGATAACTAACGGCCCAGCAAGGAGAAACTCTTCCCCCCTTTCAGCTTTCGGACCTGCCACTCAGCACCACAAATCCCCTGGAACTAAACCAAACAGGAGACCCCAAAAGACAGGGTCTGCTCTAATGCTTGGAGGGGATGCGCCCCCCCTCCCCAGGGCAGGAAGCTTGCCACGGTCCCCAGCTCTACTCCTCCCAGGAACTAGGTGATGGAGCCCCCAGCCCGACAAAGACACCCACCCGGGTCACACGGAGAGCACAGCCGCCCCAGACGATCCCCAGCCCTCCGCGTGACAGTGACTGAACGTCTCCGCCGGGGCCCAGGGACCGGCACGGAGGCCTGCCCAGTGTTTCACATTCGTCTGCTCTGCACTCATCACAATATTGTCTGGACGAGCTTTTTAATCTGTAGGCCACATCCAGGGGTCCCCGGGGAGACTGCTCAGCCCCACACAGTCACACACAAATCTGCCTTCTGCCAGGTGCAAGAAAATTCCAGAAACCCAAAGTAGCTGCTAACAATGACAGCCTGGATCCTGCAGAGAATAACAGCAAGAATAATACCATGCTCAAGCGCCCTGCAGACGTTATCCCAGCCTTCACTCCCCCTCCAGCAAGTCGGGGCCTGGTTCCCCCAGGTCCCTTGCTCATGGGCAACCCTCTTCTCCGTCTCCGCCGTGGCCAAGGGTGGTTCCAGATGAGGACAGGCCATTGTCCCTGTGATACAGGTCCAGCTGGCCTGGAGGTGCTCCTGGAGACTGCAGGGCCCCACAGCCTTTCATCATGCCCCCCACCCAAGACACCCCTGCCCACCTTCCCTTCTCCCCGGTAGCCTAGGGCCCCAAGGCCAGACTTCCACCCCAGTGGCCAATGCTCAGCCCGCAGGTGGGCCCACCAAGTTCCTCTGGTTCGGTCCAAGGTCAGCTAAGGTGATGGAGCTGCACATCCCGTTGGAATTTGGTAGGTGAAGACCAAGAGCCAGCCCTCTTCGGGCCCAGGGCTGGGAGCTGGTGGGATGGGGCCCTGGTGATGTGTGCTGGGGTTTTCCCCACATCCCCGGGGCGCCCCGGCTTCATGGCCCAGTTCCGCCTGCTGGCCAAGGGCCCTGAAGGCCTCTATCTCCGGGCCAGGCAGGGCGGGGAAGATTCGGCTTGGTTTTGCTGTCACAAATTCGGTGAGTGTCGGGAGCTTCTTTAAGGAAGAAAGTCATCCTGGCCCCGGCCCTTCCCACGCACCCTGCGGCCAAGCCGTGCCCACTGCTGGCGACCATCACCCCGGGACGGGAACCAGCATCGTGGTCACAGTTTCCCAGGAGGCCCACGTCCTGCCAAGCCCAGCGCAGGCCTCACTGAGTCGAGGCATCTCCGCAGCCCCAGGCCCTGCAGGTGAGGCCAAGCATTCTGCTCTGTCTGGTGGATGAAGAATCAGGGGTTCTTTGTCAGAAAACTCAAGGCTGCGTTCCGCCACGCCTGGCCCTTCCCTCACTCTGCCACGCCGAGTCTGTGGGTCAAAGGGGGGTGTCTCCCGGGGGAGGAGAAAGGCCCTGGGCTGCGGTAATGGGCTTCTCACCCTCGCCGTGGCCATCAGCCCCCTCCCCGTTGAATGAGGGTAGTCTGTCACGATCGGGAGGCAACCTAAAACCCCGGGTAAACGGAGACCTGGGTTCCTGATCCAGGCTGCCGGCCGCAGGGACCAGCGGCTCGGCCGAGACGGGCCTGCTCCGAGCCGCCGCCGTCATTAGCAGATGAGATTCGATAACCAACAGCAGCCTTGAGCAGCTTTATCTAACCTTCGGAAGGTAAGATTAACACCTTCGATGGAGAGAAAGTTAAGACTTGGGGGCCCCTTCGCTTTGCAAGTCTGACTCCCAGCCGTGAAACGAGAGCCCCCCTTGGGCCGGCGATCTGCCCGGAGATTTCTGAGCAATCTTAATTTCCACTGGTTTTTTTTTAAGCCCTTTTGTTCATAAGGACACTCAGCCAAACGGGAGGCCACCGAAACTCCACCCACCCCTCCCCACCCCCACCGCGGGGACACTCTCCAGCACACGCACGTGCTCAGTAAAGACGCGTGGGGGAGCCGAGCATCGGGGGCCCAAGCGCCCAGTGTCACCCGGCTTATTGTCAGAGATGTCACGTCTCCCCAGGCTCCGGGGAAACATGAAAACCTCCCATTGGCCCAGGGTTACTTGTTGCTGCTCTGATTTCATTTGCACGGAAGAAGACAGGGACCCCCGTTCCTCTGGCCGGAAACCTGTGAGAAGCCCCCTGGTCGGAAAGGGCACTGGGCTGGCTCAAGGCTGCCTTGGCTCAGCTGGAGGAGCGGCCGGTGGATGCTTTAACAACCGACATCAGCACGGCGGACGGCACGGACTTCGGGAGGGCGGAGGACAGCGCCCGGCCTCCTGTCGTGGGGCTTATTTTTAAAGTCACGTCAAATCACTTCCAGGGAAAAATTGATCTGTCTCTGATAGCTTTTCCTCCTGCTAACGTGATAAATAAATAATTAGCCACATCGTCGGGCTGTTTCATTAAAGAAAAGGATGGCTGGATGGGCCGAGATAGAGAAGCCGATCAGAAAGACGGAGCCCGGCTGTAAAACCCCCCCCCAATGTTTTATGACACCATTTGTATTCTGTCAGTCACAAGCTTTATGTTCAGCCCAAGCTGGGAACTGAATACCCTATTCAGAGAGGTACTCACGGGCGTGTTATTGCAATTTAATATTTTCGCACACAGACACATCATTATCTCGGAACCTGACACTGGCAGCATAATTCTGTAATTTTTCAAGAGGGCCTAATTTTTCTAAATGTGAGCGTGAGGGCCCGGGATTATCTAAACAGCCTCCGCTCCTCTTTGTTTCTTCTCGGGGGTTATAAACTGCAGGAAAGTGCTCACACATCGGCCTCTCTGCACCTTTGAACTTCTCCCGTCTCTGCTCACACAACAACCAGCTGCAAATGGCTCTGGGCCGGGAGGCCCGGCTGCCGCAGCCCCCGTTCCAGACGCCGCGGGGAGCTAAGTGGCGTCGGAGGACAGCGAAAGTGAGGGGGTCTTTGCAGAGCACAAGTGGGCAGGGAGGTGCAGCGCAGCTGACGAAAAAGAACGGCCCGAGGGTGCATCTCATTCAGACAGCAGACCCAGGCTTGCCCAGAAGTGCCCGCATACGTGTGCACGCGCACAGCACACTCGTGGTTGTGTCCGCACGCTCCCCAGAGACCACCTCGGCACGTTGTCCAGATGAAGGGTGTATGTCAGGGGCCGCGTCTCCCTCGAGCTGCCTCAGTTCCGGCCAACAAAATGCTCCCCGGCTTTCAGGCAGTTCAAGAATGCACTGCCTTTTCCAAGAATGAGCTGAGAGTGATTTGCGAAGAAGGCCGGCTTCCCAGGAAGGCATCTCGGGACGAGCAGGTGGCAGCGAAGAGGAAGGTGGCACAGCCCGTGCCCCACGCTGGTTGCTGCAGCCCCAAGCAGCTCGACGCTTCCCGAGCAATCGACGTTCTCTGTGTCACAAGCTCCCTCCCGAAAGGGACCCCGGGGGCCTTCAGGCAGCCTGGCGCTCTTCTCCTCACTGACACCCCAGAAATAGTACCCAGGACCCCACCTTGATCGAACCCTGATGCCAGCAGGGCGGCGCGTGGGGAGAGGGGTGACCCATAGCCACGTCTGAACTTGGGGGCTGGGAATGGCTGTCAGGTCAGCACAGGCCGGTGACGCTCATTCCAACACAGTGAGGACCTAATCCTCTCGCTTTCCTGGAACCGAGGGCGGAAGCGGCCTCTGCGGCAAAAATATGAATTCTAGGGACGTGGCCTCACTCTGAACCTTCACAAGGAAGCGTCACCTAAGGGCAAAACAGTGCCAGGGAGCAACAGGGGCCCCGGCGCATCTGCGCCAGGGAGGGAGGAGGGACCCCAGGGCTCTCCTGCGGTCAGCACTCGGGCTCCCCTGGTGACCATGATTTTCAGTCTTTGTTTCAATGTTTTAAGGACCGAGGTGACCAGGCATCTCTGAAGAGGCTGTTACAGCCCATTGAGCAGATACAAATGTCTGAGCATTTTTAAGTGCCCGCCCCTTCCCCTCCGAGAAGCAGCTAGACAGAGCAGCTTAGATGGGAGACTGTTATATGAATCCATATCTCAGCATAACATTGACTGCCAGCACCTGAACACAGATACGGGACTAAACTGTGTCCCAGGAAAGGTTCCCGGTCCTATTCAGTTCCCATCCGTCATTGCTTGACCCAGGCATTTCCCTCCTGTGCTGAAACGCTGGAGGTGCCCTGCCTGCCACTGGTACCGGAGAAGCACTGCACAAATTTCATCTGAGCCACTGAATTTAAGGGCCAGGGGGCTCTCGGAAGCAACGACAGCTACGGAAACCTCCTCTCTGGCATCCCTCCCTCCCTCCCTCCCTCTCCTTCTGGCCTTTCTAACTTGAACTAGAGAAGTTGGTTGGGGGTTCTGCCACCCCTCCATCAGCACAGAGCCAAGGCTCGGGAGGCCCGAGAGAGCTTGGGGCCTCCAAATGTGCTGAGCTGGGGGCAGCCTGCTGGCTCGCTCCCCTTCCAAACAGTTTGAACACAGAAGCCCAGCCCCCAGGCAAGGACCTGCTGGCCGGTGAGGGCCAAGAGTCAGGTGGGCACCTGTGACTGCCCAGACTCATCACACTGCCCAGGGCGCGGTGACATCACCACATCGTCCTCCAGGTGGGCCACCCCGGGCAAGCAGCTGCCCGGGACCCTCAGGCATGGCTCAGAGCCCGGCACACAGTAGGCCCACGGACAACGTTCAGGGATGAATGGACGGATGGAACAGAGCAGCCAAAACAAACAGAAGACCTGAGCCTGCAGGACGTGGGAGGCCTCTGATGAGAAAAGAGCCGGCAGATGCCACCAGCTGTTGAAACCCCGAAGGCAGATGTGAGGATGGAAAAGACTTAGTATGGCTGAGGGGCCGGGAAGGCGGCTGGAGGGAGGGGCCCGGCTGGACGTCAGGGGCCAAACAGACCCCAGCACCTGTGCTCCCCGGTTTGAAGATAAAATCACGAGCTAAGGACCCTGTGTGCTTTATATCCTGGCTGAACTGGATAGTCGGAATCGAAGTATCAAAGTGGATGCTTTGCTGTGGCCCCGAACGGCCCCCACGGAGGCGGGTGGCCGTGGACCAACAAAGCATCTTCCCAATCAGGCCCAGGAGGTAAAAGCGACACTCGGTTCTGACTGTCTGTCTGCCTGGAGGGGGGGGTGTCCCGACTCAGCCCCACCCGGCCTGAGGACCCTCGCCTCCCAGGCAGAATCACCTCCCTGAACGCCATGGTCCCTTCCAGAACCTTCTGTGTGGTCATGCCTGCCTGCAGCCGGGGAAGAAGCACACAAGGCACAAAATACCCACGCGTCCACACCCTGCAGCCCCTTGACCGAGTCACAACTCACTTTCACTCTCCCGGACGGCCCCCCCTTCCCCGGCTTCAAAGGCGAGGGCTGGTGGTCATGAGCCGAGGCAGGCGTGGCGGTCGGGAGGGGGACACAGCCCAGCCCAGAGTCGGAGCGGACGGAGTGCGGACTCTGGGGACTGAGAACCACATCCCGCCAAGCCCGTCCCTCGGGCCGACCCTGGTGTGAGGTCCCCCTGCGGCCTCAGGAGCAACATCCAGGGGGCCTAAGGGCACAGCCTTGACATTTGCACCAAGCATCCAGCTCTGTTATTCTTTCTAAAGTAGGCAAGTGGACAAAGCCACTCATTTCTCAACTCGGCAGACCCTGAAAAGAAAGCAGACCTCACGCCCGACCACCACCCTGGGCTCATGGAGTCACGGTGACACGGCCTGGTCCCCAGAGCCAGGGGTCTCAGGAGATCCAGCCTGGGCCCTCCCGGCCCTGCCCCTCCAGGCACGGCCATGAGAAACAGGAGGGGGCTTCAGACCCAAAGAGGAGGTGCCAGGGTCTCCCTCATGCCTCACCATCACCCCACATCAAAATTCATTATGGAATATAAATTTTACATCAAAAATCAAATCTACCTAAATCCATCCAGGGGAGTCAGAAGGCTAAAGGGCAGGGTGATAGTTCTTAATGTGGCCAGAAGTGCCCAAGTATGTTTCTGGAACCTTCCTAGGAAACCCCTGCGTGCGTCCCGGGAACCCCTCTCCCCCCACATCAGCAGGACAGCAGCCTTGGTGCCTGGCTTCAAACCGAGCCGCCTGGGGTCTTTTCTTCCTGTTAATTCCCCTTGGCATTGCCTGGGGCTGGGAGGGAGACAGACCCCCAGAGGAAGCCCATAGCGCCAGCACAGGGAAAATGACAGTGGGCACGGCGGCCGAGCTGGTATGTCCTGCCCCTCCCCCACGCTGGAGAAGCAGAGGCTTTGGAGCACAACTCAGGTCTCCTTGAAAAGCACCTCAGAACCAGGAGGCGGCCGGTCAGAGGAGCCCTGCACTATGCCCACGTCCTTCCCCGCAGATGCGTCTCCATCCACATACCTGCGGGAGTGAGGAGAAAGTATCCTCCATCACCGGCCTCATAACTGCAGAGCAGCTCAGGCCGGGCCAGGGCTTGCGTGGGTAACTCGGCTTCCAACACACACACACTGGGGCTCACCCCCCTGACGCGCCCCACGCTGGATGGGGTGCAGACCAAAGGCACACACCTCCCTGGATATTTGTGACCTGCTGACAAGCGGCACAAGTCTGGTGAATTTCCTAACCGAGTTCATTTTGCAGAATCCTCACGTCAGGCTCAGAAAGTGGGTGTTCGGGGCGACGGGTTGTCTCTTCGGAGATGAGCAGAGCGAGGGTTGACCTCACTTCCCCAAGTTTGAGCCCGGGAACACTGTCCACGGAGTGGTTTTGCTTCCATGCCTGTAAAGCCTGTCTGTGGGCCTCTCCTCCCACCTGGGGGGCCCGGCGGGGAAGGCTGGGTACGCTAAGGGCTCTGCAGCATCTTGGGGTCCCCTCTGCCCCGAGGCGAATTTTAGATGAGCCCTTTGCCGCGTCAACCATCCCACCTCAAGGGCAGGGTCAGGCCAGAGTGAAAAAGGGACCCGGCACTCATCAGATTCGTTTAAATATAGGCTCCACTGTCTCCACCCTGAAAGATGCGTGTTTGGGGTTGAGAATGGCACACGCGTCAGATGGAAAATGTGCACGGGGTAATGTGGAGCCTTATTTGGAGGAGATAAAATATTCACCAGGACCCAGCCATGTTTTAAAATGATTATAAATTATTTTAACAGTGCATTTGCAAAGGGTTATAAAAACAGCCATAATATATTTTTTTCCTTAGATTCTAGAATTACCAGTGTGACAGCTAATGCAATAATGATTTGTTTCAAATGCCAGTGTTTAAGCTGTATAAAGCTGATTTTATACATTTTTCCAGTAGGCCGCATTGTAGTTAATGAAATTAAACACACCAATCGCATTTGTCCCCAGGGGACGAGGAACTGAACACACCACTGGTTTATTTTTTTATTAAAATAAATTGCAGCCGGCAAGATGGACTAATTGCATACAGAATTGAAAAAGAAACATTCCATTGATATAATTAAGCCAATTTTCATGGACAGAAATAGTTATGGTGGATATAAAATAAGCAAAGCCTTCACCAGAATCTGACTTTCTTCCTTTTTTTTTCCCCGCAGAATGTTAACTATTAAACAAATATGTATCTCGGGCCAGCACACTCCTATCTGCGGCCCCAAGGCATTGTTCCTCGGAGGCCAGGGAGAGGCCGCCGGCCTGGCCAGAGCGCCTTCAGACCGAGGAGGATTGGAAGGTGAAAGCCAGAGAGAGGAGAGTGGTCAGAGCAGAAGAGGCCACCCCCGTTGCCCTGGGAGCTTGGCAGCCCTGTCCGGCCTGGAATGGCCACTGTGGCCCTGGCTGGAGCTTGTGAGGTGCCCAGACTTGAGGAACAGCGGCCGATTCCGGGCTGGACCTGAAACTGCAGCCAGCGGCTCCTCCGCCCTGTGGGTCAGGTCCACGGCCACAGTTCCTCCTCTCCCCGATTGCCTGGGGGGAGGGGGGAGGATTACTTCCCTCCAGATTTGCGGTGGGGGTGGCGGTAGGGGTTCGAGGGGGGAGCCAGCAGGTCCTACACCTCCTGCGCTGGCTCGAGGGAAAGGCAGTAAGTGGGGTGCAGACGAGGCCAACCCCTGGTCAACACTCCAGCTCTCCTGCACCTGTCCTTGGGAGAGGACACCCAGAGCCAGGGGCTGGAGACCCTGGCAAGGCCTCTGCCCAGCCTGCGTGGGGAGAGCAGAGTGGAAGAGTCCAGTCCCGGGCGGAGAAAGAATCCAGTCTGAAGGAGGCGAGTGCACGAGGCAGCCAGTTGCATTCACAAGCTGTAAGCACATTGATATCTTACTTGCTTTTTAAGAACAGACCTGTTACAAGCTGACCGTTGGCCCTGGGAAAATGCTTAAAACCTGACACACTAAAAAAATAAAATAAAATAAAATCCTCGGAATTAACTGCAGGCTGCAGTGCCCTGGTGGGGGGCGGGGTGATAAATAAGAAACCCTGGAGGGCTTTACGGAACATTCAGTTTCACCATTAACTTGCTGTGTGATCTTGTCGGGTTATTTGACCTCTCTGTGCCCTGGGTTTCTTACCCAGAAAAGTGGCGCCGGCTAGCCACACTTTATCCTCCTCAGGGTCAGTGAACGGAGTGGGTCATACCTCCCAAGCGGACCATGAGCACCTTTACGGGACCGTCACCCTGAGGCTGCAGCGAGCGGCACGGAAACATGGGCAGCAGCTCAGGCTGCAGCCCGCTCGGGCCTCCCCGCAGGTGCGTGCCAGAGTGCACGGACCCCAGCGGCAAGTTCGGCGATAGGCAGGGCTCATTCCTGGAAAGCCGAACCCCCAACCCCGCCTCGGTTTTCCCGCACCGGCCCGACTTAGACCCAGCCTTCCGGGCCCACTGCCGCGTCTCTCCGGGCCCAGGTCCGCGACGCGACTTGGAACCGCACACGGCCTGCAGCCCACGGAGTCTGGGCGAGGGTCAGCAGTCGGGAGGGGTGAGGAGCCCGCCCTCCTCATTCCAGGAAGCCCAGGGAGGCGGGGACCCCTGGGGCCAGACTGCGGTCCTGGAGGAGGAGGTCTGGGCTGAGACCAGGGGCTCGGCGCAGCCACCGCCACCGACCCGCTGCGCGGTGTAGACGCGGGCGCTCCTTGCGCCGCGCCGTAGTTGCCGCGACTTTGTGCGCAGAGAACCCCGGGCCGCGGAGACCATCCGCTCAGCCTGGGGACCCCCGGCCCGGCCCGGCGCGTCTGGAGCCCCGGGCAGCCCGAGCCCGCGCACGCAGCTAGGCCGGGCCGGCTCCCTCCACCTCGAGAAGTTTCTTGCCCGCGCGCGCGCGCGCGCGGGGACGGCGCCCAGGCTGTTCCTAGTCCTCCTGCGCCGGCTACGTGAGCTGCAGCGTCCAAGACTTGTTACACGGGTTTGATTCAAAACCTGATAAATTGTATTTAACGCTATTTGAAATTTTTAAACGAAATTATTCACAAGATTTTTAATCCTGGACAATTTTTGTTGAAACTCTAATTATAGGTCACCTTAATTACCAGCCCAGCCCCCAAGGATCTCTAATTGCCTCCTAATTGAATAAAACAGGGGGCTAATCGCGCCCACGGCGGCCCAGCGAGCTGGCGCGCCTCCCCCAGGGGCTGGTTGATGGGACCCCCCGGGCCGACCTCTCCGCCCGCACCAGGCCTCTCAACAGAAACGGGGGACCGGGTCCCATGCCCTGAGCTCTGCCCAGAAGGGAGACGCCCGGTGCCTAGGGGGCCGCGGGCGGGGAGGGGAGAGGAGGACCGGCCCGCACCTGCACCACGCCAGCAGCCAACGGGAGCAGCGGGGCGGCCCTGAGCGGCACAGGGTGACTGGGGACCCCAGGGCAGAGCCGGTGCCCTTCCCCCAGGGAGCCCGTCGGGAGGTCACTCCATGAACAGGGATCCCCCCTCCAGCGGGGCCTCGGCACCCTGGCACGCCCGCGGGGCCCCTGGCAAGCCAGAGCCTTCGGGCCATCCGCGCACCGCCGCGGGGCACCTGGCCTTGGCCGCCAGCCCTGCACCCCGCCCCTCCACCGCAGCCTCCGCGTTTTCGCCCGAAGCGGGGTAAGCCGCCAGACTCCCGCTGGACATTTCCTGGCGCTGCTGCCCTACCAGGCGTCCAGATGGGAGGCTGCTGTCCGGCTCCTGGGAGAGGACGAGTGGAAGGGGCAGGCCTCCGCCCTCCCCCACCCCCGAGGGTGGGAGAAGGCTGGGCCCAGCAGGGCTGCAGCCTGGCCTGTTTCTGCTGGGGAGAAGGAACAGGCTGGCAGCTCAGCCTACAGCCAGGCTCCCCCCACCCTGTCACACACATCAGTCTCCAAGGAGGCGCACAGAGCCTTCCTCTAGCAAGAGGCAGTGCCCCCACCCACACCCCAGGGGCTAGGTGGCAGTCAGTAGCTGTCTGGAGGAGACTCTTCCCAGGCCTGAAATACGCAGTGTCTCGGACTCTGGGGTCTGTCACCTCCATGGGGATCAGGCCTCACGGGCACTTCCATGAGGGCCCTGGCTGGATGCTGTTTCGGGGGCACATCCTTCCTCCCCCAGGGTCCCTACCTGCCCACCTGGCTCCCAACAGCGGCAGAAACACAAAGCTTTTGTGTGGCATTTCATTTTTAAGTGTCGGGCAGGGACGGCCCCATTTCCCCACCGGCCAGCAAAGCCTAGCCGTGTGTGAGGGGACCCTGGCCCCGACCTGTCCTCACCCCACTCAGGCCTCCCAGGCTCAGCTTGAGATGGAGGGTTTCCCAGCAGCTGATCTGTAGCCCTGGCCTGAGTGCCCCAGTGTCCTCTGACCTTACAAGCTCAACTCAGAGCCCCCAGTGTGGGCCCCAAAGTTGCTACCAACTCAGCCAGCACGCAGACCCAGCGGGAGAGACCCCCTGGAGTGGGGTCCTGGGGGAACAAACAAAATTAGAGCCCCAGATGCACCCTCTAGGGCAGCCCCCCAAGCTCTGAATGGGGGGGGTCACACCCCACCCCCGACCCGGCTGTCCCTCCACGCCTGGCAATGGCCGCGGGCACAGGCCAGTTCTGCACGCTGGCCTTGTCACCACGACCTCTTTCCCTTCTCCCAGCCCCCTGACCCTGGCCGGGATGTGGCTTGGAGGGAGAGGTTCTGTTGGTGGCACTGGGTCTGCCCCACTGCCTCGGATTCAGGTAATGGAGTCAGGTTCCTCGGGACGCCCACATCTGCTTAAAATACTGTCCAAAGAAATGAAATTTCTCAGTGGATCCAGTGATCTGTGTCGGGCAGGCAGCGAGGTCCCGTGCCTGCCTGGGCCACCTTCTTGGGGAGGGCTGGGGGCAGCTGTCCTGGCTGTGGAGCGCAGGCAGGAGGGGTTCCCACAGCTCGCTCCAGTGTGGCTCTGGCTGGGTCTGGGCCTGACAGCCCTGCTCCGCGCTGGCTTTTTCTCAATAAGGACTCCCAGGAAAAGAAACCCTGTGCTCTGCCCTACCCTTGGGTCCAGTTCTCCCGCCTCTGAGCCGGGCTGCACGTCACTGCCAGGCACCCATTCTAAGGCCCTAGGCAGAGCCGGGCCGGGAACCTTCCCCACCTGGCTGGCGTGGAGTACACAGAGAGCTGAGGGCCAGACGGGCAGCCGGCGGGCGTGGGACGCTCGCAAGTTTCGGCGGCCGCGCCGAGCGCCCTGAGCCGGCCTCTCGCTTGCAGCGAAGGCCCGGCGAGAATTCGGCCGCTTTCCACCTTCTCGCTCCAGCTTCGGGCCCTTCCTCGGGGAGAGCCTGACCCGGGCAGCCTGCCACCGGGGAGCCGAGTCACTGAGGAGATCCGCGGTGCACAAACAGACCCCGACACGCACACGAACACGCAGACTCCGCGCGCCCGCCGGCGGGCAGATAGCACGCGCACAAGCAACCGAACGCGGGGCCTTGTTCGCACCAAGAGGGGCCAGAGGTCACGGGAGGCCGGGGAGGCCGAAGCCACGAGCCCTGGGCAGAGGAGACCGGCTGGAAATGGGCGCTTCAACGAGGGGCCCCGAGAGGCTGCGGGCGGAGTCCAGGGTCGTCCTGCGGAAGCTGGGAGCTGCTTTTCCCCCGCGGGCCCGACGCGAGGCCTACGACTCGGGGGGAGGGGGGCGGTGCGGCTGAGCCGGCCGAGCACCGAACCGAGAGGGTAGGACTTCTTCGGAAAAGTGCCGCGAGTTTCGCGCCCCCCGGGCTCACGCTTGGGGGCTCGGCCCTGCGTGCTGCGAGGCCCGGACGGGCAGGGTCGGGCCCAGGAGGACCGGACCGATCGGCCTGGTGGTCCGGCAGGGATTCCCCAGGGGAGCAGGCCGGGCGCCCCTTCTGCGGGTGGGCGGGCGGCCGCGGAGGAGGGGGCGGCGAGAGCTGGAGGAGCCGAGAACGCTCGGGACGGCGCTCGCCGCTTCGCTGCAGCCGGGCCGCGGCCGGGCTTCGGGAGCCGCGCTCGCCGGGCCGCGGCGCCGCCGCCCCCACCTGCCCGCCTCTCGGGCCGCAGCCCCGGGCCCGCGGGCCTGGCACCGGATGGCGCCGGCGGCCGGGGCGCGGAGGGCGCGCGGGTGGCCCCAGGCGCGGCGGCGGGCTGTGGGGCGGGCGGCGAGCGCACCCGGCCGGCGGCGAGGACCGGGCTGGCGGCGGGCTGGGCGCGCGGAGCCCGGGCGCGCGGAGCCCGGGGCTCGGCCCGAGACGGAGCGAAAGAGAAAGTAAGACCGGGGACCGGGCAGTCTCGCCGGGGGCAGCTCTGTCCCCGCCGGGCCTCGGGGCGGTGCCAGGCGAGCGGGCGCGGGAGGGTCCGAGCGGGGCCGAGGTCGGCGGCGGCGGCGGCGGCGGGGAGGAAGGCGGCCCGGTGGGGACTCTCCTGCCGGGAGCACCGGCGCCGGGGCGGCCGCGCGGGCTGCCGGAGTCGCGCAGGAGCGCCCGCCGCCGCGCGGGGCACCAGTTGGGAATAAACTTCACGACCATAGTTCCAAGCCCAGGAAAACGCCTCCATTTTGCTCCCCCAGTGGCTGTGGCTGTCCTGCCGTCGCCACCCCTGCCCTTGCGCCCGAGGAACCGGGTGGGCGCCGGCCCGCGCCCCCTCCTCCGCCCCCTCCCCGGCTCGGGGTCTCCCTCCTCTGCGCCCGGCTGGCGGACGCCAAAGGCGGTGCTCTAGCGCCCACTATTTCAAAAGCCCGGAATATGATTTGACCAGGACTGAGAGCCACTCGGAGAGAGAGGGAGAGAGCGAGCGAGGAGGAAAAAGTTGCTCTCCCCTTTCGTCAACTTTTCGCTAACTTTCGCTTTTCGCTCCCCTCCACCCCCAGCCCTCCCCCTCCGCCCCCCTCCCCGGCCCCCACCGCGCGCCTCGGGTTCCCGGGCCCGAGCGCTTGACACTGGGGGGGGGGGGAGGGGGTTCGGCGAGGAGGGGGCCGGCGCCTTCGGGGAGCGCGCGGCCCGGGCGCCCCGAGCCTCCGCGCCGAGCCCGGCCGCCCCGGAGCGCGGGAGGCGGAGCAGCCCCCGGGCCGCGCGGCCGATCCGGGGGCCGAGAGCCTGAGGCGCGCCGGCCGCGCCCCGACGCGCACCCCTGGCCCGGGCGCCCCGGCCCCGCGGCCCGGGCCCGGCGGCGCGGCGCGGCCGAGCGCGGGAGACTTACTTTTGGCTAGCTTCCTCGCCCTCGCCTTGGATCGCATGGTGTCGGCTCGCGGAATCTCTCTCCTCCTCCTTGAGTCCAGAAGCAGCTACACACTATCTTCATCTCCCCAGCATTGTCAGTTTGGACACCTTCGCACATGCGCACAGAGCACTCAATCTGACACCCCTCGCCGGGGCCAAAAAAACTTTGCAATGTATTCATCATCCTCATCGTCGCGCCGCCGCCGCCGCCGCCTCCTCGGCGCGGGATTGGGGGGCTCTCCTCGGCCTTCCTGGTCTTCACCTCACTTATCTCTCTCCCCCCCCCGCCCCTCCCTCCCCCTTCCTCCCCCCTCCCTCCCCCCCTCCCCTTTCAGCGCAGCTCGGAACTGGCCCTTTAAGAAAACATTCCGTGCTCGGCGCTCCCGCCCGGGGCCCGCACCCCGGACACTTTAAAAGGACCCAGGTGGCCCCGGAGGCGAGGTGACTATTCGCCCCCCCCCCTTCCCCTGAGTCGCGTCGCGCTGCTGCTCCCGCCCCAGCTGGGGCCGAAGATGGAGTGGCGGCGGGGTTTGTCCTCGAGACTTCCTTGGATCTGGGGGCAAACGCGCCGACAGTTCGGACGCGGGTCTGGCTGGTTTTGCTTCGTCTTATTGCATTTTATGACTAATTAAAAAGCTTTGCGTTCACCGTCGCCCCAGCCCGCTTTCCTCCTGGCTCTTCCCTCCGCCCCTGCCCCTAGCCCGCGATCGCCCGAACCCGGCTCCTTCGAAGCCCCCTTCGGGCCCCGCCGCCCCCCTCGGGCCTCCCCGGCCCCCGCCTCCGCCCCCACCCCGCCCCCACCCCTTCGCCCCCACCCCTTCGCCCCCACCCAACCGCTCTAGCTTCGGGCTCCGCGGCTCAAAAACAACAGCGGCAGCGCCGCCAGCTCCGCGCTCCGCCACTGCCCGGGCCGGCGGGCGGGACTCGGACCCGCCGCCCTCGGTCCCGCACGGAGCCGCAGGGAGCAGCGCGCCGGGCACTGGGGAGGCGGCGCCGGGGCAGCCGTCCCAGCGCCGGGCGCCCTGCACCTCGCCGCCTCGGGCGGGCCCGCTCTCTCCTGCCTCCGCGGCCCCAGGTGAGTACCCAACGGCGCGAGCGCCCGAGCTGGGCCACCTCGAGCGACCGGAGCCTCTGGGGACACGTCCCCCTCGCCTCGCGCGGCCCAGGTGCGTCTCGGGCGGGAGAGCCGGCGGAGGAGCAGGTGCCGGAGCGCTGGCGGGAGCCGACTGGGCGTTGCTTCTGCCCCACAGCCCTCAAATTCGGCGGTGCGGCGGCGGAGGGGCAGGCTGGGCGCAGGCAGTGTGTTCCGGGCCCAGGGGCCTGGAGGGGACGGTGAGAACTGCTCATTCGAGTATGTCTGGGATTCGAGAAGGAATTGGAAGCAAACGGAGGCGCTGACCCCCGCGCTCTTTCAAGTACCAGGGTTCTGCCAGGCTGCGGGACTTGGAGCTGCCAGAGAGTCTCCCTGAGCCGGGGAGGGGTCGTGTGCGCGGTGCGGGGTCTCTGCCGCCCTGGGTGGGCTTCGGGCCGTGCCCCTCCCCTTTGTTGTGCAGAGAGACCAGTGGCGCCTCCGCTGGGACCTACATTCGGAACCCCGCGCCCTCGCCATAAAAGAGGTGAACTGGCAATGTCCAAGGAGCTGCCCCCGAGACCCCGGGGTCCTAGCAGAGGCGCCCCGATACCAAGGGGCGCATGGCCCACGCTACCCCAGAGGAAAGCCCGACGGAGCCGGGCTTGTCAAAAGCCAGCGGCGGCAGCGCGCTGGGCCTTCCACCCTGGCCTCTCCGCCGTCCTCAGCCGCTTCCCTGCCGGGATTCGAACCCCGACGGAACCCCCACTGCTGGGGGGTGGGGTGTCCAGGCTTGTGCCCGCCCGCTTACTGCCCCGGACGGAGAAGGCGCTCTCTGCCCGGCCGGGATGCCCACTGACCGCCGCCTCTGTTGTTTCCGGCCCTCGGTGAGTGTTGCCTGCGGTGGCGGCCCCGAATTCACCATCAGCTCAGTCCCCTGGCCCGCCGCCCTCCGACGGCCTGTGGCTCGCCGCCTCCCCCTCGCCGCCTCCCGAACCCTGACCATCTTTCCTCGGAGACTGGGCAGAGAACCGCCAGGCTCAGAGGGTCCCTGGGCCTTGTTGCCAGGCCCTCCGGGGCTTGGAGGAGAGTCCCCACGGGGGGCTAGGGCGTGGCTGCCCTGGGTCCTCGTGGGCTCAGAGCCCTCTCAAGCCCAGGGTGTGTGTGTGTGGAGGGGTCGCTGGGAGAGGCAGGAAGGGAGCTGGAGCCCCCCGCTCTGGAGCTGTCTCCCTCACCCAGCCACGGCAGGCTCCAGCAGGGAGCAGAATTGCGCTGGGGCGCTGGCCAGGAGAACACAAACACAGGGTCGCCCTCCCGCCTCGGCACCCCAGATTCTCCCAGCCAGGCTAGGTGTGAGGCCTGGGGGGAATACAGTGGCTCCTGTGAAGCCCTCCCACCTGCAGAGAGAGGGAGTCCCTTCCCCACCCCGACCCCCAGCTTAGCACTGTTTCTCCCACCCAGGTGGCAGCCAGCAGGACCCGAGGTCAGGAAGGCCCAGCCTCTTCTGGGGGTGCCCCAGCTCACTCAGGCCCTCTCTGTGCTCCCTCCCTCAGCTCATGCGGTGATGAAAATTGTGGAGCAGCCTCCAGACTCTGGGACTGCACCCTTGCCGGGGCCCAGGAGAGGAGGGCGGGCGTCCGGGGAGAGGGCCTGTCTGTGCTGTCTCTGGCCGGTGTCCCCTAGGGCCCTGGAGGGTGGGGAGGACTACAGCTCCGAGCCTGCCTGGGGAGGAGTAAGCTAGCGGTCAAGGGTGACCAGGAAGACAGCCGAGGTGCCGACACCCCCAGGGTGCGCTCTCGAATCAGCCCCATCAGCTTGAGAAGCCCGGGCGGGCCGTCCCCAAGGCCATGGCCCTGGCCGAGGTTGGGTCCCGGCCTGGCCAGGCCCTGCCCCCGCGTGGTGAGACTTAGACCTGACGGAGAGCAGGTCAGGCCTCAGGGAGAGTCCTGAGGAGCAAAAGCGTGGAGCATGGGAAATCAGATGCAGGTCCTCCGGGGCGCCCAGCTCTGTGTCCTGCCCCACCGCGGACATTAAGAGACTTGGGGAAACAGCTTGGGCCGGGGGGGGCTCAGCCAGAATAGGACAGTTTTCATTTCAATGGTACCAAAAGGTTTAAAGGCTGTTTTCAAACTGAGCTAAGCTTTGGGGATTCTTGTGGCCGGGCCAAAGCTGGGACCTGGGGACTCCGCACTGGGGTGGGAGTACGCAAGTGCCGCCCACCCCGTCCCTGGTGCCCTCCACAGGGGCTTCTGTCCCTGCCAGACTGTCCAAGGCTGGTGACGTGTGGGTCGGCCACAGTGATGTGCTCTACACCCTATGGCGTTTGGGAACAGACTTCAATGCTGCGGTCTAGGGGACGGGAGGGGGGACTTCTACCACCAACTTGTGCCGCAACCTAGAATCCTGCTTCAGGCCAGAGCTCAGCACACTCCCAGCCTCCCCAGCAAGCAGGGAGGCGCAGCTGGAGACCCAAGACCAGATGAACTCCTTTGAGAAAAGGCTGGGCTCGGGAGAGAGCACGTGAAGTTGCTCCTGCAGGGCTATCGTAAGCCTCACTGCGGGCCCCAGGGCTCCCAAGAAGCCCATTTGTAATAAACCACACTGGGGTACCGTGCACTCCCAGCGTCCAAACTGCGGGGCTGGAGGGTCCCTTTGCTCGGCCAGGAAGGGGCCCCATGCCAACTGGAAGAGGCCGTGCCTGTGGAGAGGAGGTCCACATCGTGAGGTCTGTGGGCCTGGAGGTGCAGGGTCAGAGCCGTCCAGCGGCCCAGCGCAGGACCTCTGCAGACTGTGGCTGCGGGGTGGGAACAGGCAGCCAGCAGGCCAGATGCACTGACTCCGATAGCTTCCCGCTGCTTTCCTCCACGTTCCCCTCGGTGTTCGCTGAATTTGGCCACTGGCTCTGGGCACTCAGTCTCCGGGCTCCATCGGATGAAAAGTCAAGTTCTGTTCACCCTCCAGTTTCTGCTCAGAAAAGAGTAGCTGAGAGAATAAAAGCAGGCTCCGTTCGTTGACGTGCGGTCTCCTCTCAGGAGACCCGGAATTGCCCCAGGAGGCGTCCAGACCACCAGTCCTCGCCCCACCCCCGACTTGGGGCCACCGAGTCAGGCCGAGATGGGGGTCTCCCTCCCTGGGCACATTCTGCCCCACACTAGGTGGAAATGGCCCCCATTTGAGCAGCAGCAGGAGACCACGTGGGATGCTTGGGGACAAGCAGTATGGTTCCCACTGCACACAGAAGAGAGCGGAGATGATCTCTGTGGCCAGCAGGGGACCCAGTCGAGGGGCTGAATGCAGAGGGCTTCCAGCCTGGGGTGAACAGTGTTTGGTCCAGCATGGGGTGGGGGGCACAGGCAACCCACAGAGCCCTTTCCTCCCCAGCCGGACCTCCACACTGGCCCCACGGTGGGTGCTGCCCCAGCACCGCACCTCAGCCCCAGACTGGGACCACAGGAGCCTCCCTGGACCCTGGGGTTAGTATTTCAGACCTCCTTTTGCCCCTCTTCCTACCCCAGGCCCAGAGACACTCGCTGTGACCCAGGTAAGTTTAGAGGCCAGAAGCACACAGGACCCGATTTCTGGCCAGCGAGTTCAGAAGCTATGTGGCGACTCAGAGCGGAGGCCTCCGGCACCCACACCCTGTCCCTGGTTCTGGAGTGGGTCGCAGAGAGGGTTGGGACGCTCCCAACCAAGACTTCCAAGGAATGTGAGCCATGTAGCTGATTTCGAACAAACCCCAGATGTTTAGAAGCCTACTTCCTTCTCAGGCAGGAGGACGCTCTCTCTTGTACACCGGCAGCCTCTTGGGAGGGCTCCGGTGATTTCTCTGCCGGGATCTTGGAGTTCTGGCTAAGGCCACCATCTTGCAGGAGCGCAGATGCTCGTAAGGGGCACCTGGGGTCTGCCACGTGCTTTGGGGGGGATGTGATGAGTTTTGTTTTCTTTTTTTTAATTTAAGAGATTGAGGCTGTGGGCTTGAACTCCCTCGTTTGAGCCAGGTGGGAGTTGACTCCAGTATCTCCGCCCAAACCGGCACCCCAAGAAGCGCAGGAAGTCCCTGGCGACTCGTTCCGCCGCAGCGCGCAAAGCGGGCGGGACTCACCGGCTAAGTCCCGGGGCTCCAGCAACCGCGCGCGGGCTGCGGCTCTGGCTCCGGCCTTGGCCGCCGAGAGCAGTAAACGGAATCGGCTTCCCACGCTTTCCCTCTCCATGTCGGAACTTTTCAAAACCCGCTTAAGAATCCCGTCGTCCAATTTGCGCGGATCCTGAGCCTCGCGTTCACCCCGCCCCACCTGGAGAGAGGACCCTCGCGCCGCCCGCACCCCCGGGCCGCCGGCCCGCGCACGTGGGGAGCACCTTCGTTCCCCTCAGCGCCCTGGCCCTGCGGCGCGGGCAGAGCTCCGCCCCGCAGAGGTGGCACTGCGGTCGCTCCGGAAGGGTGCCCGCGTAGACGCGGCCGCCGCCTCCTGCTCCAGGTTCCGGCTGCGCGCAGGCAGGGCCCTGTGGCAACAACGAAAACGGAGAGCCGCGTCGTTTTCCGGGCGTCCTCTGGGTGGGAGCCCGCCCTCCGCGTCCCCAGACGCCTCAGAGCCGAGCAGACTCCGCCATCCACACCTGGGCTTGCCAAGCCCTCTCCTCTGCGTCCTCTGAACCTTGGTCCCTTCCCCTACACCCCGACCCCGTTAGTCTGTAAACCAAATTTCGCCTTTGGTCCTGCCGCGTCCTCCCGACGTAACCGTGGAGGAGGATTTCTTCACGCCTCAGTTTCCCCATCTGTGCAGAGGGGCAAAATACTTCTGCGCCCCTCCCAGGGTTGATGTGGGATTGGCAGGGAGAGCGGAGGATGGAAAACGCCCGGCGGGGCCCAGCGCTGCCCACCTTTTGGGGCTCAGAGGTCGTGCCCAGACTGCAAGGGGCCCAAGGTTGCTCTTGAGCGATCGCTGCCCTCCCCCTTTTCTCCCCCCGCCCCCACCCCAGAACGCCCCTCCCCCCGGCGCGGTGGCGGAGGTGCGAGGGTCCCTCTCGGCGCCCAAGCGCCTCCAGTCTCCGCTCTGTCCCTGGACAGGGTTTCCCTCGCCCTGGGCGGTTCTCTCAGTTTCCTTTGGGGCCCAGGGAGGTTTAACACAACAGGCTCCAACTCTCGGGGTGGTACCACCGGGCACCCAAAATCTCACGGAGGGTGGGTGCTGGGGATGCTGGGGGAGGGGAGACAGGCGATAGAAGCCCTGATTCCAGGTGAGCTCGCAGAAGGGAATTTGCCCCCGTCCCTCTCCTCCCCGCGCCGCGGGGTGTCGGGCTTCTGGGCGGGACCCTGGGGCGTGACCTAGGGCTTAGAGATCAGCCTTAAACTAGCCCAGCTAGTGGTGAGGGAGGGAATAGGGAGCTAGGGGAGCTCGGGGAAGGGCACGGCCTATTCAAACCGTCCAGGCTGCCCACTGCTTCTGGGCAGGACCAGTGGAGGATGGGGGGTGGCGAGGGGGCGCCAAGTGGACACACCCTCCCCAGGTCCCCTTGACCTGCCACCAAACCAGTAATCGCTGGCGGATCTCTGAACCGGCAAGAAAACGGAAGAGACCAGGACCGCCCCAGGCAGGGAAAAAAATTACCTCTTGTGCTGAGTGACCCGAAGCTGATGGAATCAGTTGGGGATTCCTGTCCCCTGGGGCAGGGCTGGCTTCTTCTGACTCTGGCGCCCAAGCCCAGGACCCGGGGGCTCTAACAAGGGAGAAGGGCACACGCAGTTCTTGGCTCCTCTGCCCCTGCCTGGGCTTCTCCACCTTCTCTCCCTTCTGCGAGGGCAGTGGGGCTCCCTCCCCAGTCCTCCCTCTCGAATCTGCACGAGGTTCCCCGGTGAAGGAAGGAACGGTGGCCGGAATGGCAGGGACATGCTGACACAGTGACACAGGGCCCTGCGCCTGCGGCTCAAGCAGGTCAGGGGTCCTCACTGAGGACTGAGGGACTAGGGTAGCAGCCCCTCACTCACGGGGCACCCCCCCATGATATCAGTGGAACTATGATGAGTGTCTTGCCGGGTGGGGGGCAGCAGAGGGATTGCCTGGGCACTGCCCTCACCACGCACTAACACAGGACGCCTCCCCTGCTCCCCTGAAGGACAAGCAGACTGCTGGGGGGAGGGGGGGAGGGGGGGCAGGAGGGGCTCAGCTTAGTCAAAGCCAGCTCCTTCCCCATTCCGCCTGGGACCCTGGGTCAGCCCCCCACCGGCCTCCTGGGCACCCCAGTTTCCTGCTGTGCAATATGGGGTGCTGTGGGCACAGCTGCCTGCAGGGGCGGGGCCTGGCACCTCCTGGGAGCTCTTGGGCTCTTGGAGAGGGGCCTGCTAATGGCAGGAGTCCCTGCACCCTCTGAGCCCTCCTCTCCCAGAACCAAGGCCTGCCCCCAGGGCTCTGAGTTGGATTCATGGAGGGCAGGTCCTCGCTCCCTTGCTGGACACAGAGGGCAAAGGACTGGGGACGGGGCTCCCGGGAGCTGTGGGTTCCCCTCGCCCTGCAGCTCTTAACACACTCCCAGAGTCACGGCTACCCTCCTGACCTTGGTCTGGTCAGAGTGGAGGCTGTCCGAGGGCCAGCTGGTCTCCTGGCACCTGCCTTCAGTGCTTCCCATAGGTCGCCACCTGCCCCCTGAGAGGCCAAGGCCGTCAGACTGTGTGCAGACCTAATATCCATTCATTCATTCATTGATGTATGGCCAGGGGCCCTGGTAAGGCTGGTGCGCCTGGAACTTACAGTCGCACGGCGGGGGCTGAACGTGAAGCCTGTTCCTCCAGCAGACCTGCAGCTTCCAGGGCATCTTACCCTCCCCTCCCCCCGCTCCCCCCAGGGTCCCAGTGCCTGGCCCATGCTTGGAGCTCAGTGAATGAATGAATGAATGAACAAATGAAGAGGGCTGAGTGAGTAGAAAGTGACCTGGGATACCTGAAGGCTGATTTCAGCCCAGGAGACGGAGGAGGCGTGGGCAACCTTCCAGGCCAGGGCAGTGGAGGCGCAGCCCTGTGCTGAGTGCCCTTTCCTTCAGCTGTCCTGATTCAAAAAGGGCCGCCCTGCATTCAGCAGCCTGTGCCAAGGGACAGGGACGACACAGCAGTGAGCAAGCCACCCAGGTCCCCTGCTGCAAGGTGCAGGGTTTGCAAAAGGGAAGCCCACTTGCTCTGGGGTGGGTGGGGTCAGTGGGATGATGGAGGCAGGGGACAGTGGCAGAAAGAGCATCCTTGGGAGACATGCGGTCTCTCCGTGGGCTTCCCTGGCCTGGAGTGATGGAGCCCAGGTGGTGCCGGGGCTCCTGTACCAGGCAGCGTGCTGGTGGCCGCCCAGCTCACTCCCATCCCTGGGCTGCGTCACAGTGCGTGTGACCCGCATGAGAACCCCACGCAGTAGAACCGCAGTCAGGAGAAACTGGTGCTCAGAGGCGCAAGGACTTCCCGCAGAGGCGGGACAGTGGGAGTCACCTGCTGGACGCAGATCCCTGTTCCAGGTGCCACGCAGCAGGATGTCTGCAGGGTTTGCGGAGGACAGACGGACACACCGCCGTGGAGGGAGGGGTCTTCATCCGGGACCTTTCCTGGGTTTCATGTGGTGCCAGGATCGTGAGCTCCAGAGGAGGCTCTGGCCTTTGGGTCACCATGTGCTCCTGACAATGACCGTGTCCAGAAAGACTCAGCCACTTGGGGCTGGTATTTTCTCAGAGCCCAGCTGTCGCTGGGGAGTCAGACCAGTGGCTGACTGCCACCCAGTGGCATCCCAGGACCATTCTAGGGCCGTCCCCGGGGCACAGACCAGTGGCTTCGGGTGCCCAGTTTGGAGCTAACATTTCAAGCAAGTCAGGCGCAGAATCTGGGCTTCTAGGAAGAAATTTCCAATCATGAAATGTGTCATTTGAGAAAATATATGTGTCAGTTAAGTGTGCGCTGAGCCTGGACCACATGGGACATAGTTGTTCTAATAAACATGAATAAGCCAGTTTTCACATTAGAGAAATAACAGTTTCGAGTAGAAATGTGGCACTTTAAAAAGAGGTTAATTAATAAACAGCAGGTAATTGTTCATGGCACATGGTGGCAGAGGGCAATTTTCATTTTAGAGCAGAGAAGGGCCAAATGCCCCCCCCACCAAACTCAGATTTTTTGTGTAATAATCACCTTGGCTTCACCTCCGCCTTTAATTTTTACAGCTGGAGCTGTTTATCATCGCTCCAACTTTCGCTAAAAAGGAAAAACTATCACTTAAACAAAGCCATTGAAAACTCAGCATCATATGTGGATTTCTTAACATAAATAAATCATACAAACCAAGATTTATGTTCTCCAAATGATGTCATTCGCTGAAGGCTGCCTTCCCAATCAAATCAACAGTTAGTGACTCTCCTTTTGTGTGTGTGCTTTTTTGCAAAATAAGAAAAGCCGCTCTGGAATCCTCGTTGCTCTTTTTCTCCGCTCTGCCCTGGACATCAGAAAGGTTTCTCCCTTTCTGATCAGCAGAACTGGGTCTAAAAGGCGACCACAGACTCAACGCCACAGACCGCATTTCAAGCCTTTGTTTTTGAAACCTAAGTTCTGAGTTGAAAGGCTATTAAAGCTTCCTGAAGGGTTTGTTCAGACCCCAGCAGAAGCTGAGGACCCTGTGGGTCTCCCAGAACCTAGGATGAGAGTCATCACATTGAAATGAATGAGGAAGATGAAAATCACCACCAGTGATGCATCCGTACTACGGAGGAGTGTTCGGCCACAGCAAGGAACAAAGCCCTGACACAGACCACGATGGGCATGGACTCAGTGAATGAAGCTAGTCAGACCAGGCCACGTACCGTACAATGCCACCTATGTGACACGTCCAGGATGGGCAAATCCATAGAGACAGAAAAGAGACCGCTGTTTGCCAGGGCTGGAGGAGAGGTATGTGGAGGTGACTGCTTCCTTAGCACGGGGTTTCCCTCTGGGAAGGTGAAAATGTTCTGGAACTAGATAGCCCACTTTAAAACAGGGAATGTCATGCTATGTGAATTGTATCTCAATAAATCGGTTATTTAAAAAATCACTACTGAGTATGTACGTTTCAAAAGCTTTATGCTCATCTTACAGCTTTTTCCGTTTTGAAATGAGCGTGCAGACGGATGAGTGTGTAAGAGGCACGTGCATACCTGCAGGGTATAACGTGAGCGCTGGCCCCAGCTCCTGGGTGAAGCACAAGCACGTGACCATTTTCTTCAAAGCTCTCCGTGCAGCCCCCTTTCTCTAATTGTGTCCCCTTCCCACCAGCCCAGAGGTAACCACCCCCAGGTTTTGGTGTTAACCATCTCCTTGACTTGATTTCCAGCTTTATCATGTAATATAGATCCTGAAAATGTGAGTCCAGCCACAGAAGCTTACTCAAATTGAAGTGAGTGAGGAACATTAAAATCATCAGTAGCGGGTACGTGAAACGTGGTGAATCCAAACTGTGACATGTTTCTCAGCCAGCGAAGGGAATGAAGTCCTCACACCTGTTACAGCATGGAGGGCCCTTGAGAACATGATGCTCAGTGAGAGAAGACAATCACAAAAGGCCACATATTGTACGATGCTGTTGATATAAAGTGTCCAAAATAGGCAAATCCAGAGGGACAGAACACAGATCAGTGGTTGCCTACCTGTGGAAGGAAAAGCAGTGGCATCTCAGCAGGTGAAGCTTTCAAGAGATGAGCCAGACCACAGTCCGGCTCCAGCCCCCGGGCGTTGACAGGAAACCCTCAGTTGGAAGCCGGCAGGAAAATAAGGCTGACCAAGGTCAGGTGCCCCGTGATCAGAGTGTGGGTGGTATATCCATTCAGGAGCATGCGTTCATTGCACACCTACTATGTGCCAGGGCAGCCGTAGCCCCAAGGATATAGCAGTGACTGGAACAGACAAAAGGCTCTCCCTCCCCCACCAGCTCCCTTTCTCATGGGGAGGGAGCGATAAGCCACATACAGCGGGTGGAAGGCTGCACTACTGTGAGAATAAGAAAAGAGGAGAGGTGAGGGGTTGGGGGTGAGGCGTGTGCAATTCTCAATAGGGAGGCCTGGGGACACTTCCCTGAGGTGGTGGCATTTGAGCAGGGATGTGAGGGAGTGAGAAGGGTGCCACGTGCACATCGAGAGGAACAGCATTTGGGCAACGGGAACAGCCAGTGCAGAGCCCAGAGGCGAAAGCACCCAGTGCTGGAGCAGAAGGAAGGAGGGAGAGGAGCAGGAAATCCATCAGGGGGTAGTGGGCTGGGGGAGGCCGCAGACTGAGGCTGTGGCTGGAATTAAGATGGTTAATCAGCTGACCTCGAAGTGGGGAGAGCATCTCCTGGGTTACGTGGCTGGGCCCAGTGTCATCACAAGGCTCCTTAAATGTGGTAGACGGAAGCAGAAAGATTCAGATGGCCTTGCTGGCTTTGCATATGGAAGGGGCCAGGAGCCAAGGAGAGCAGGCAGCCTCTAGAAGACAGAAGAGGCAAGAAGATCTATTCTAGACCCTCCAGAAAAGAAAGCAGCCTGACCAATGATACCTTGATTTTCACCCAGTGAGACTCACTTCAGACTTCTGACCCACAGACTAGTAAAATGGTAAATCTGTGCTGTTTTAGGCTACGTTACAGCAACCACAGGAAACTCATACGGGGGGGGATGGAAACCTCATCCATCTGTGGTGAAGACAAGCTGCGTCAAGATAAAGGTCTGAGCCAGGCTCTCCCAAGTTAATCCAGGGGACAGTGGCTGCGGGGACGTTGGTCATGGCCGTCCTCACGTCCGGCTCCTACTCGCTCTGCCCCAGTATGGACCAGTTGCCCTTGACATCCCACCCACAGCCACAAGCCTAGAAGCTCTGGTCATTATCCCCTAGGGAATGCCTTTGGATCTCCTGCTCCCTAGTGCTTGTATTTTCTTGGCTCACTTTCTCACTTTTGTGGAGCACGTGCTGCAGTAACTTCTGGTAAACTGGAAGATACATTTCATTTCTAGGACCTCACGTGTCTGAAAGTGCCTTTATTCTTCCACCACCCGGAATGCTAGCCTGGCTGGGTATAAAATTCTAGATTGGAGATGATTGTCACCCAGAATTTTAAGAGTTTTGCCCCACTGTCTTCTTGCTTCGAGGGTAGCTGTTGAGAAGTCCAAGGAGATTCTGTTCGCTTATACTTTGTACGTGACTTGCTTTTTTGTCTTTGGAATCCACAGACTCTCCTCATTGCCCCACGTGTTCCTCTGTTTCACAACGATGCACCTCAAGCATCTGATTTCATCCACGGTGGGTTCTTTCAAACTGGAAGCTTACGTCCTTCAGCTCTAGGAACATTGCTTGAAACGCTTTGTTGCTGATTTTCCACTGTTTCCTCTGTTCTTTGCTTTTGGAAACTGATAGTTAGCATGAAGTCTTCTTCTACCCATGTGGTCCCGGTGTCCTCCTAATGGCTTTGTACTACTTGTTTCAGTCTCTGCCTTTCCTCCAATATCTGCTGATCCTTGACTGTCTGCCCGTGATCCAGAGGGGGTAGTACAGAGCTGGTTGGAAGATCTGAGAGGGTGGGGGGCTGTTGCCTTTGAGATTCACAGAAGGGTGGTCCTGGGAACCCTTGGTGACATCATCCTTAGGGACCAATCTAATTCCCAGTGATTGAGGCAGGGGTCTGGCTGCCAGTCTTCTGCGGGCCACGTTGGGGTGAAGACAGGGGTAAGGCTGCCTGCATTCCAGGGAATAGAACTTGGGGCTTTCCTGACATGGGGGAGGGGCGGCTGGAGGGGGAGGGGATCTAGGACTCGAACTTCCTCACAACCCCCTTTCACATCCGCTTTCCTGACCGTAGCCACTTGTGCACCCCTCATTTAGGGGTGCTTTTATGGCCAATCCTGAGATTGGGGGTACTCTCTGTCCTAAATCTGGTAAAATCTCGCATTTCCACTCTCCATTTAGGACTGTGTCTCTTGTCGGTGACCCAGTTACCGCGGCCCCATGCAATTCGGCTTTTAGACATTTGTGGTTTCTCTGTCCTCTGCACCTCTTGGATAAATGTCTTTTAACATCGCTTTGTTGTGGTTGAAGTGGGTTTGCCGTGAGAGGACTGTTACATGTGTTTAATCTGCTGTCTTAACCTCAGGCTTTTGTAGAGAAGCTGTGTCCATTCTTAGGTCTGGGCCTGGTACTATGCAGGGTCCAGCCTCTCCAAGCCAGCTTTCCTGGGTTCTGATGGCTTAATTCCCCAGAGCCTCCCCCATGGCGCATTCCAGCAAAAAAGACTTGATCCATGAAGTCTGTTAGTTCCACTGATATGTCCTGGGGTGGGGGGACCTTCAGGGACATCAATTGAAATAGTAACAGCGGTTTTCTCTGAGTGATGGGATTTCAGGATATTATAACTTTTTTGTGTTATGCTTATGTGCATTTTAATTTTTCTCCAGGCAGTATATATTAGTTGTGTAATTGTTTCGGTGTTTAAAATTAAGAACAAAATCCTCTGTGTCTTTGGAGAGCAGCGCAGACACGCTGGGGCTTCTCCTGGTCCCGCTGTCGGCAGTGCTGCCTCACTGCGTGTGTGAGAGGGGCACTAAATACAGCTTTATTTTCTAAAGATTAACTTGATGTCTAAATCAGAGCCTCATTTCTATGAGGGTGTGGAAGACTGGGACACGCCCTGAGCTTGTGACTCAGTTTCCCGGTTGTTTCAGATGTGGGGAGGGGCATCTGGGCTTCGAACACGGGGTGGAGGCGGAGGAGGGGGGGAAGGGGGGGCAGGAGTGAAGGCTCTGGGGAGAGCTGCCCCTCCCCACCCTGTGACCTGTTCGGGTCTCAGTTTCCTCACCTGCAAATGTGAGAACAGCACCCACCTGTGGACTGTTTTGGGGTGAAGGTTGCTGATGTGTGTGAGGGGCTAAGAATCCTACACAGAAAATTTACCATCGCAACCATTTTTAAGTGCACAGCGCAGTGGCATTAAGCACATTCACACTGTTGTGCAACCATCACCACCATCCGGTCTCCGGAACTTTCTCATCGTCCCAAACTGACACACTGCGACCACTAGACACTCACTCTCCACCCCTCCCCCACCCGTGACACCCATCCTTCTCCTTTCTGTCTGGATGTGGCTCCCCTAGGGACCTCACATGAGTGGCACCAGACAATATTCGTCCTTTCGTGTCTGGCTTATTCACCGAGCACCATGTCCTCGAGGTTCACCCGTGTTGTAACAGGCGTCAGCATCTCCTGCCTTGTCGGGGTGCCTGTTACCGCAGAGCGAACTGGACCGCCCTGGGTCACCCACGCATCCGTGGATGGACACTCAGCTGCTTCCACCTTGCCGGGCTGCTTTCACCAATGTTCTTCTTCTGCATCTCGCTTGTGGCATGGGATTGCTTTTGCTTCTCTGCACAGGGTGGGGGAGTTGCAGCCCTCTTCGGGGGGCGTCTTTGCGGGTGCGGGCACTCCATCACATACCTCTGTCTTCTCCCTCTTGACTCTGAGCTCCTGGAGGCCGCACGGGCTCTGATCTGATTTGCCCCGGTCCCCAGTGGGTGTGAGGTGGGCACCTCCTCCGAAGCCCCCACTCATCAGTGGACAACTTTACCTCAGAGTCAAGATTCTATTCACTTTCCAGCTGGGGCTGCACCCCAAGGGGTGCTGAAGACTCCAGCGGCTCCCAGGTCAGGTCCTCCCCTGGTCCTGGACCCCAGGAGGACACGGGGGATGGGGCAGAGCCCTGCTGGGGAGGGGGAATTGGGGGCTCTTTGCTGAGGGCTTGAGGGCAGAGACTGACCTCCATGCACACACTTAAAATTGGGTCTGTCACCCCAAAGGAGGCTATGCCGGCCAGAGCCAGGGGCGCGGTCCCAGGGCTCCTGGCATCTCCCCCCCGCACCCTCTCCTACTCTCTCCACCCCAGGCCAGGTCCTCGGCCTCAGCAGCCTCCAGGGAAGGAAGGCTGCACCCCAGACCCCAGCCTCCCCTGAAAAAAGTGACCCTTGGAAAACCTCCTAAAACGAGGCTGCTTCCGGGCACCAGGCATCGGGATGTTTACAAGTGACAGGATGAGATTCGCCTGAGATGCGAGATGCGGGCGTCACAGACAGAGCCACGGGCAGCACGCCTGCAGGATAAAGAGGACTTTGTAAACACAGACAGGAGGCGCCGGGGAAGGGTCCTTGCGGTGGAAGCAACCCAGCCTTCCAGGGCACCTTGGAGCCACTGGGGGCCCACACCAGGGTGGGCTCTACACAAACCCACCCAGAGAGCCCCAGACTTTCCGTTCCACCACGGGAGCCCTCCCTGCACATGGACACGGAGGATGCAGCCCCTTGGGCACTGCAGGAGGGGAGTTTACCAGAACTGCAAGGCCATCTCCCCCAGGAAGCCCTCCTGACCCTCTCCAGCCCAGTGGAACTTAGCTCTCATTCTTGGTGCCTCCATGACATACATGGGCTGCAGTCTCGAGCACAGGAGCAGCTGGGGTCCGGTGGGAGGGGATCACAGGCTGACACCTACCCTGCTGGCTCAGAGAATGGGCTCCAGCAGAGGCCCCAGGGGGGCTGTGTGGTCAAAAGAGACCCGTACAGAGAAGCACATGGAGGCAAGCCGCCTCGCGCTGAGCCCTGGAAGGATGGGGTGGGTGGACTTCCCCTCCCTGTAGCAGGATGGGTCACCTGCCCCTCCCTGCTGGCCTCCTGGCGCTCCTTCACCACCCCCCGCCCTCCACACCCGGTCCTCCCACGCCTTCTCCAGGACAGGGGACCGGGGACTCCGCAGGGGCTTGAACACACCCTGGTTCCCTCCGGGCCTGGGGCAGCCAGAACAGCCATCCTCTCCTCCCCCTGCACCACCTTGAGTGCAGCTGGCTCCCCTCACGCCCCTGCTTGTGGACACATGCGGACCCCGAGGGTCCACTCATCAGGGCTGCCAGCCAGGAGGGTGCCATGGCCAAGATGGCAGCTGGTGGTCTGGTGGGACCCCTGGGCCTGTCCCAGGACACAGGCCTTATTCCCCACCAACAAGGGCAGCTATTTTCCATTCACAGTAACCAGCTGCAATCTGTACCTTCTTCTGCCGCCTCTTCCAGGCTGCCTCCATCTCTCACCTGCACTCTTACTGCAAACGCCTCCTGCCTGGTCCTCAAACTATTATCTCCCCCCTTACAACTCTCAGGGTGTCACTCAGAGAGGGGATGGGCTTCTTACCTGTTTTATTTCCCTTTATTCTCCAATGCCTGGCAGAGAGTGTGACACATGCGAGATGATTGATAGTTTTGGATGGATGGATGGATGGATGGATGGATGGATGGATGGATGGATGGATATGGATGGATGGAAAAATGGATAGATGTATGGGTGGATGAATGAATGGATCGGTAGATGGATGTATGGATATATACATGGAGGATGGATGTACAGATGGGTGGATGAATGGGTGTATGGAGAATGGGTGGATGGATGGATGGATGGATGGATGGATGGATGGACCACCTGCCCGATGAATGAAGGAAATTGAGTTTCATGATGAAACTGGGAATGAACTGGGGAAACTGAGGCCTAGCAGGGGGTGGGGTGGAGCTTGCTCAAGGTCACAGGGCACAAAGGCAACAGAGCTGGCCCAGGACCCCAGACCTCTGTTCTCCCTGCCCAGCTGCCTGCAGTGATACATTTCACCTTGACAAACAGGCAGGACCCGTGTCTCGTGTCTGCCATTGGCCCCGGGGGAGCCCAGGACCTGCCCCTCCTCCCCTCTGTCCATATGCACCTGCAGGAAGCACAGCTCTCCCATCTGCCCTTCCTGGCCATGGCACGCTGGGTGGAGGACCCAGAAAAGGAAAGATGGCGCCCACTTGGGGTTGCTGATGAGAACAAATAAGGTGATGGGCTTGAAGGGACCAGGCGAATGGTGGTCACGTGGCACCTGTGCCCAGCCCCTTCCGGACACTCTTCCCTTTGCCCCTGTTCTGCTTAAACTGCTCTCAGGGGTCTCCAGAGACCTCCGAGCGGTCCATGCTCCATCCTCATCTTCTTTGTGCCCCTGCAGCATTGCACCCGCGTGTCCAGCTCACTCCTAAAACCGGACACCCCCCCACGCCCACAGCCTTGCTGAGACCCCTCCCTGTGACGGGCTCCTGAGTCGGCAAAGCCTCAAGTCCAGGGTGCTCCATGGTGTGCAGGAAGCCCCAGGGGAGGCGCCCTGGGGTGTAGGGTTCTCCCATCTGTCCACCTGTCCTGCACTCCCTGCCCCTGCGCAACACGCAGCCACGTGTTTCATATGCCCACGGGCACAGCCCAGGCACAGCCCAGGCCCAGCTCTTCCCAGCCCCACGCCGGCACATTCTCCCTCGTGTGTCCCTGGGCCTCTGACCTTGCCCATCACAGGGGCTAATGATGAACCTGGCTGGGCCTCTCAGGACCCTCCCAGGGTCAGGGTCTTGGGACCATCCCTGAGGCTCACAGGCTGTCATCTTGGGCTGGGGTTGTCCACAGCCCTGGGGGGCATGGCACAGCCTCCTCCGGGGTCTTTGGCCCAAGAGGGGACTCCCTGACCCATCAGGGTCCCCTGGAGGGCGGGCCCAGGCTCTCTGTAAACGAGGCGCTGCAGAGAACAGCCGCCCTGGGCTCCAGGGTTTTTATGGGTTTGCCTTAAAGATTTTATTTCCAGAAAAAACCGAAAGCAATTAATCCAAATTACAGAGTAGTCATTTGCAATAATATTTGCTTTAAATACATGTATTTTTTTAAACCCCTAAGCTGTGAGCCTCCAGTGAGTTCGAGGTGAAGGACACCTTGAAATAATTACATTTTTTGCTCATTTTATGTTGTGAAAATGGCTTAGTCAGTTTGGGGAAGAATTGTAAAATGGTCAGCTGACTCACTTATAAAGGCAACGTTATTTTTTCTCCAGATTCTGCCAGAATAACCACACTGCCTCGAAGGTGGATTTCTTCCAAAGACACCTCAAGCGCTGGTCCAGCTGCCTCTTACCGCAGCCCCGAGCGGCCAGGGGAGCAACCCCCCTCCCGGAGGCACTCCTGCTGGGTGGCATCAGGAGACCAGGAAGACAGGGGTCCAGCATGGCGGGGTCCATACGCTGGCAGACACGCCGACCACCCTACTCAGGTGGGTGGGAGGGAAGGGCCCCAGGTTCACCTGCTTGCTTTGTCTCAGTGATGATTGGGGAACTTACCCACCGGGATAAGCGCAGCCCAGAGAGAGGGCAGCCCAGCCCAGCTAGGACCCTCTGGCCAATGACCATGAACAATGAGAGGCTTAGACACTTGGAAGATGAGAATTCACTAAAAGATTAGATTGTGCTCAGTACAACATCAGTACCTGTAATCGTGCTGGGTCAGAACACCTGGCTTTGGTGCCAGTGCAGCCCCTGAGCACCCAGGGACCTTGGGCAGGAGCTTTCCCATCTGTTTCCCCAGATATTTTATCATCCAGTGCCTCCTCCCCAGACTTATGACTTGTAGATATGTTCCCCAGGATATGGCGTGCCTTTTCATTTTCTCAACAGTGTCTTTTGAAGAACAAACTTCTTAATTTTAGTAAATTAAAATTTTAAAATAAAAGAATATGAAAAAGATTATATATGTGTATAACTGAGTCACTTCGCTGTACAGCAGAAATTAACACGACATTGTAAGTCAACAAAAATTGACTTCAATAAAAATTTTTTTTACCTTTTTTTAAATTTTATTTTTAAGGATTTGTTTATTTATTTATTTTTTATTTTTGGCTGTGTTGGGTCTTCGTTTCTGTGTGAGGGCATTCTATAGTTGCCGCAAGCGGGGGCCGCTCACTATCGCGGCCTCTCTTGTTGGGAGCACAGGCTCCAGACACGCAGGCTCAGTAGTTGTGGCTCACGGGCCTAGTTGCTCCGCGGCATGTGGGATCTTCCCAGAACAGGGCTCGAACCCGTGTCCCCTGCATTGGCAGGCAGATTCTCAACCGCTGTGCCACCAGGGAAGCCCTAAAAAATTTTTTTAATTTATAGTTTGTACTTTTGTTTCTGTCCTGTTTAAAAAAATCTTTGCCCAACCCAAAGCTGCTAAGATTTTCTCCTGTGTCTTCTCTAAAAGCTTTATAGTTTTAGTTCTGTTTAGATCTGGGATCTATTTTGATTTTGTTTTTGTGTACGGTGTGTGGTAAGGGTTGAAGTTCATTTCTTTGAGTATGGGTGTCCAGTTGTTCCAGCATCATTTGTTGAAAAGTCTATGATTTCCCCACTGAATTGCCTTGGCAACCTCATCAAAAATTACTTGACCAAATATGCGTGGGTCTCTTTGTGGACTCTGCTCCATTGATCTATGTATTCATCCTTCCATCAACGCCGCACTGTCATGAGTCCTCTAGCTTTATAATAAGCCTTGAGATACCACACAAGTCTTCCAACTTTTTTCTTCTTTTACAAAATTGATTAGGTTACTTTAGGTGGATTGTGTTTCCACATAAACATTAAAACTAGCTTGTTAATTTCTATAAGAAAGCTTTCTGGGATTTTTTTTTTTTTTTTTTTTAGTGTTATTGCTTTGAATCTACAGATCAATTTCAGGAAAACTGTCATTCTAACAATACTGAACCTTCCAATCCATGAGCATGGTATATCTCTCCATTTATTTAGATCTTTAATTTATTTCAGTGATACTTGGTAGTTTTCAGTGTATGAGCCTTCACATTCTTTTTCTTTTGGTTAAATTGATTGCTAAATACATAATTTTTATTCTATTGTAATTTTTAAATTTTCCATTTCCAATTGTTCATTGCTAGTATGTAGAAGTCCAATTAATTTTTGTACATTGAACTTTTGTACATTGTGATCTTGCTAAACTCACTTATTAGTTCTTGTATATTTTTTGTAGTTTCCTTTAGATTTTCTACATAGATAAATATGTTATCTGCACCTATTTCTTCTTAGGTGAACACTAGTAGTTTGTGTTTTTCAAGAAATTTATACTTTTCATCTTAGTTTTCAAATGTATTAGCATAAAGTTGTTCATAGCATCCTTTATTATTCTTTTATTGTCTGTAGGCTTGGTAGTGATGTCCCCTCTTTTATTTCAGGCATTGGTAATTTGTGTCTTTTCTCTTTTCTTCTTGATAATTTTGGTTAGAGATTTATCCATAAACCTTTTCAAGAACAGGTTTTGGTTTTATTGATTCTTCCTGTTGTTTTCTATTTCACTTATTTTCTCTCTTAGCTTTATTATTTCCTTCTGCTTACCTTGAATTTAATTTTTCTTCAGTTTATAGTTCTTACAGAGGGAGCACAGATTATTAATTTGAATTTTTTCTTCTTTTCTAATATAAGAATTTAATGTTACAAGTTTTCCTCCAAGCACTGCTTAACTGTATCCCATAAATTTAAAAATATTGTGTTTTCATTGTTATTCAGTTTTAAATGTTTTCTAATTTCTTTTGTGATTTATTTTTTGACTCATGATTTATTTAGAAGTGTGTTGGTTAGTTTCCAAGTATTTGGGAATTTCCAGATATTGTCTGTTACTGACTTCTAGTTTAATTCTCCTGTAGTCAGAAAACTTATGTTACATGATTTTAATCCTTTCAAATGTATTGGGACTTGTTTTATGGCTCAGAATATGGTCTCCCTTAATGACTCTTTTATGTGCATATGGAAAGAATGTGAATCTGAATAAACCTTTATTGAAGTTAATATAGCAGCTCCTGCTTTCTTTTGGTTGGTGTTTACATGGTGTATCTTTTTCCATCCTTTTACTTTTAACTTATCTATTTTGTTTTGTATTTAATGTGAGTTCCTTGTAGACAGCATATAGCTGGGTTTTGATTTTCTTTTAATCCAATCTTACAATTTCTTCCTTTTAATTGGAAGGTTTAGGCCATTTACATTTAATGTGGTTATATATATGGTTGGGTTTAAATATACTATCTTACTATTTGTTTTCACGTCTCATTTCTTTGTTGTTCTTGTCTTCTTGCCCTCTTGAATTAAATGAATGTTTTCAAATATCCATTTTGCCTACAATATGGGCTTATTAGCTATACCTTTTCTCTTTGGAGATTCCTGTAGAGTTTATGTCTTTACATCGTTAAATTACCAAAGTGCTTTCAAAGAATGTTATACCACTTCACTTATGGTGTAAAATCCTTACAATAGGTTTCCCCTTTTGTTTCCATTTCTTCTCTTCTGTCCTTTGTGCTATTGTCATAAATTTCACTTACTTATAAAACTTTTAATATCTTGTCATTATTTTCCTCTGAGAAGTTAATTATGTTTTAAATTTTAAAAATTCAAATTAATCACTCTTTTATCTACACACATATTTATCATTTCTAATATTCTTTCTCTGTGTAGGTTCATATTTCCATCTGGCATAATTTTCCTTTTGTGTAAAGAATGTTATTTAACATTTATTGCAGGGCTGGTCTACTGACCATAAAGTCTCTCCACTTTAATTTTGACTGAAATATTATTTTGCCATCACTTGAAAGATATTGTTCTTGGGTACAGAATTCTAGGTTTCTTCCTTCAGTATTTTGAAGAAGTCTCTCCATTGTCTTCTGGCTTGTGTAGTTTCTGACGAGAAATATATACTTATCTTTGTTCATTTATACATAATATATCTCTTATTCTCTGGCTGCTTGTAAGATTGTCCCTTTATCTCCTTAGCAATTTGGTTATGATATACTTGGGTATGGTTGTCTTCTTATTTTTTTCTGCTTGGAGTTAATTGAGATCCTTGGATCTGTGAGTTTACAATGTTGTTGTTGTTTAACGAAATTTTTAATATTTTCAGCAATGATTTCTTCAGATACTTTCCTGTCCTTCATCTCCCTCATCCCCATCAGAGAAGCTGATGACATGTATGTTAGACCACTTCTTATCATCCCACTCATCACTGTTGCTCTGTTCATTTTTTCAGTCGTTTTTTCTTTTTTTATATATATAACTTTGGATAATTTCTGCTGCTCTCTTAAAAGATCCCATTGATCTTTTTTCTTTTTTAAAAAAAATTCCATAGCATCTAATCTGCTTTTAATCACATTCAGTGTATTTTTCCATTTCAGACAATGTATTTTTTCATCTCTAGAAGTTCATTTTGGGTCTTTTTAATCTCTTCTATTTTTCTCCCCATCATATGTATGTTTTCCTCTGCCCTTTTGATGACATAGACTATACTTACAATAGCTGATTTAACATTCATTTATTGTATTTCTATCATCTGTGTCATGTCTGGGTCTATTCTTAGTTAGTTGGTTTTTCTCGTGGTGATGAGACATATATTCCTGCTTCTTTTCAGGCCTGGTAACCAAAAATCAGACTATTATTTTACTCTTCAAGAAGTTGCAAAGGAGCACACAGAGTTTCAATATACACTTTGCTCATCCTGTCCTAGTGTTAACACTGTACATCACCCTGGCACGGCTGTGCATGCTGGGAGGTTCATCTTGGCACAATGCTTTTGACTTATCTCTGCACTTCATTTGAATTTCACCAATTGTGAAAATGCGGGAGACTCTGGACCCATCTCTCAACTCACCAGGAGCTCTGGGCTCTGTTTAGATTCCCCTCCCTGCACTGCAGCCTGGAAACTCTCTGCAGACAGTGAGCTGGGGCAGGAGGAGTTACACACTTATTACAAACTCAAACAGACACAGTGCCTCACACCTGTCTGGGACAGAGGATACATTTTGAGGAGTGCCATGAAGCTCCAGGGACCTCCCACTCAAGGCCACATAGTGTCAAATCCTGTTACCAAAGACTTGTTCCTTTCTACTTTAAAAAGAGGAATGAAAACCTTCAGAACCTCACTACTGCTGTATTTCCTGTGGGAGGAAGGCAGGAAAAAAATGTTGGTGGAATACGCACCTGCTGTGAGGTATGTTTTTCACCTACCTCTCACTGAATCTACCTTGTCCCCAGAATACACCTGAGGCAGGTGCTACAATCTACCCTGTCCCCTGCACACACCTGAGGCAAGCACCACACTCTACCTTGACCTGTGTACACACCTGAGGCAAGCACCACAATTCACACCTTGTTCCCTTCACACACCTGAGCCAGGTATTGCTGTACCCATTCCCCAGGTGAGGCCCCTGAGGAGCCTTTCAGGAGTTCACCCAGACCTCAGAGCCACTGAGTGCAGGCGTCTTTCTGGCCTTCCCTCCAGGGAAAACTGCTCGCTCCTTCAGCTCCTCCAACGTTGGGGAGAAGGCAGAGCATTGGGAGGGCGGCAGAGTCCTAGAGCTCAGAGCCCACCCCAGACTCGCCTCCTTCCAGGAGGCTTCCTGCCCACTGCTGAGCCACGCTGGCCTCAGGGAGCAGGTCCCCCTGATCTTCTGGCCCCTGGTGAGTTCCCAGGTCTTTCTTTATGCCCAGCTGAGATATTAAACAAGGAACTTAAGGAAGACTTTGAGATAAAATGGGCATGTTTCTGAGAAAATACAAAATGTCAAACCTGGCCCAAGAAGAAATAGAAAACTTAAATAGATCAAAATTGGGAAACAAAGTCCTTACCCTTCTCAAAAAAGAGCCGTATGCCAAGACAGTTTACAGGTGAGTTCTTTCAAGGGACAGATAAGTCATATATATATATATATATATATATATATATATATTTCTAGAAAATAATAAAAGTGGTAAAACAACCTCTCATTTTAAGAGACAGGTGTCAGTTTGGTGCTAAATTTGGATCAGGGCAACAAAAGGAAAGGAAGTAAAGGCGTATATAAACACAGGCAGGAAAATCTTGAGTAAAACATTGGCTACCTGGATCCAACCATGTGTTTTAAAATACACACTCACCAGAAGAGCTAAAGTTGAAAAGACCAAACCCCACATGTTGGCGAGAATATGCAGCAGCCAGAACTCCCATATAGTGTTATGGGGTATTTTGGGGAAAGATATGGTGGTTTCTTATAAATCTAAACATACGACTACCCCATGACCCAGAAATCCCACTTCGAGATGTTTACTCAAGAGAAATGAAAACATGTCCACAAAATGACTTGTAAAAGAATGTTCATAGCAAATTTATTCATAATGTGAAAAAACTGGAAACATCCTATGTGTCCATCAGTGGGAGGATGATCAAACCGTCCTTGTAGCAATGAAATCAGTTGGACCCCCGATCCACCCAAAGACACAGCGAACCCCAAAACCTTCATGTCGATTGAAAGAAGCCAGACACAAAAGGGTACCTCCCACGTAACTCAGTTTACGTGAAATTCTGGAGCAAGCAAAACTAATTAGGATGAAAAACTCAGAGCTCTGTTTACCTCTGGGGAGGCGAGCAGGGCAGGAAGGTGAGGGAGATTTTTGGGATGACTGTTTTGCATCTCCTGGATTTGGGTCATGCCCAGGTGAGTGCATTTGGCAAAGTCATTGTATGTAAATTTTACTACAAAAGAAATAAAAGGGACCTTGCAGGAATATTAAACTCTAGTTAAGGATATACCTGCTGCAGTATTTAGGGGAAAGTGAGCTGAGGTTTGCAACTTACCTTGAAATGCATCAAAAAATAAATAAAATGAATTATTGGATAGATAGAGGGAGAGACGAATGGATAGCTATGTGATAAGGGATGTTTTGCAAAATATTAATATAAATGGTATAAAACATTAGTACATTTTATTAGTTGTATATTAATCTCAATGGTAGGTATATAGGTGTTCATTGTAAAATTCAACTTTTCTATATGTTTGAAAATTTTTGTAATAAAATGTTGGGAAAGATACATCATGATCAAATATTTTTTTATCTTAGGAATGCAAAGATGGTTTAAATTCAGAAAATTGATCAATTCATATTAAGGGACTAAGGAAAAATTAACAGGTGCGGAAGAGCGTTTGATAGAGGTTTAGCTCTTCCTGTCTTTCTAAGGGTGCCCAGAGAACTGGGACAAGAAGAAGCTTTCTGGGACTTCCTTGGTGGCACAATGGTTAAGAATCCACCTGTCAAGGCAGGGGACACGGGTTCGAGCCCTGGTCCAGGAAGATCCAGCATGCCATGGGAGCAACTAAGCCCGTGCGCCACAACTACTGAGACCGCGTGCCACAACTACTGAAGGCCTCACGCCTAGAGCCTGTGCTCCACAACAAGAGAAGCCATGGCAATGAGAAGCCCGTGCACCACAACGAAGAGTAGCCACCGCTCGCCACAACTAGAGAAAGCCCGCGTGCAGCAATGAAGACCCAACGCAGCCAAAAATAAATTAATTAATTTAATTAAATTACAAACAAAAAGAAGAAGAAGAAGCTGTCTTAACTTGGTGAAGGTGGTCTTCAAATAACCTAGAGCAGGTTTCTCATGTCATGGAGTTTGGAAGCATCCTCTCTGCCATCAGGCACAACACAAGGATACCTGCCCCTCCACCACCACGACTGCTCCGTGGAGCTTAAGGGTCCTGACGCCTCAATCAGACACAAACAAGAAATAAGCATCTAAGAATTGAAAGGAAGGAGTTGACCTATTGTTATTTGTAAGAATAAAGATAGAATAACCACATAAAAAGGAAAACAAGAAAGGTCATCTATATAACGGTCATCCATATAACAGTCCTCAGTAACTAAGACAAACAACAGCAGCAACAACAAAATAGTAAGTTAAGCAAGTTCAGTAAGATTCCAGATTAGAGATCATCATACAGAAATCCTAGCGTGCCTCTGCATGGACCGCAATCAATTAGAAAAAGTAATAAAAAATAAGATGCCATTCACGTTAGAAGCAACGTCTCCCAGGTACCTAGGAATTAGTCTAACAAAGAATTCACAAGGGGCTTCCCTGGTGGCGCAGTGGTTGAGAATCTGCCTGCCAATGCAGGGGACACGGGTTCGAGCCCTGGTCTGGGAAGATCCCACGTGCCGCGGAGCAACTGGGCCCATGAGCCACAACTACTGAGCCTGTGCGTCTGGAGCCTGTGCTCCGCAACAAGAGAGGCCGCAATAATGAGAGGCCCGCGCACCACAATGAAGAGTGGCCCCCACTTGCTGAAACTAGAGAAAGCCCTCACACAGAAACGAAGACCCAACACAGCCATAAATAAATAAATAAACCCTAAGTTTACAAAAAAAAAAAAAAAAGAGTTAGAGCTTTGTGAATTTAAAAAAAAAAAAAGAATTCACAAGGCTTTTCGGGGAAATGCTTGCTCTCTCTTAAAAAGCATGAAACACGACGGCTAGAAGTGAGATGGACAGAACGACTCAACTTTGCAGAGATGGCCGTTCTCTGTTTCATCTCTAGAGTCCATTCCAGTCCAATCAAAATCTCATCATTGTGTTCGGAGGATCTCATTAATTTATTCCAACATGGACGTGGCCGAAAATAGTTAAGAAATTTTTGAAAAGAAGAGCAAAGCTACTAAACACTAGACCTCTACAGAACTACAGGAATACAGCAAATGAAACAGAGCATGGTGTGAGCGGGGCGTGGAGAACAGAGCTTAGAAAGAGGCCTAGGTGACCACGGGTGTCACCTCTGGAGAAGGGACGACAGTGGCGTGAGTGCGTTTGGAAAACAGACTCACTGTGTGGGAAAAAAACAACCCCTTGCACACGTGCTCTTCAGCCAGATCAAGTCCTAGGTGTGAATGATAAAACCACATCAGTTTTATTAATGGAAGGAAAAGTGGGGGTGATATCTTTGTCATCTTGGGGCAGTAACGAATTCTTCCTTTAGACCTACATCCTTCCCTGTAGCTGGAAATTAAGGGATTTGGCTCCACTGGAATTAAAGATTTAAACAGATATAAAAATACAAAACAGATAAAGATATCTGTCCAGTGAAGAACACAGTGGGGAAAGTTCACAGCATGAAGAAGTTACAGCTAAAACAACTGAGTGATTAATTCAGAATATTATCTGAATTAGGACAAGCTACCGCTGAAAAAATTCAGAGAAGGGGAAACTTTAGTGGCCAACACATGCGTGGAGATTTTTCAGACTCAATAGTAATCAGACGAATGCAAATTTTAAAAAAGATTTTCCACCTAACACCCAACCAATCTGCAGAAATTTGAAAGTCAAATAATACCCGGTGTGGGTGAGAATGTCGGGGGGACCCCTGTCCTGTAAGGGGAGGGGTGGATGGGTTGGGTGTCCAGAGCGGAATCAGACAGAGCTTAGTGAAACTACTCCATCATCCGTCGCCCACTCCAGGGACCTGCTCCCGGGTCTGCGCAGGGTGCCATGGGGTGCCTGTCTCAGGGGGACAGTGGGTGTCCGCCGGGGCAGGTGGGAGACAGGGAGGAAAAGCCATGGAACGGCCAGAGACAACGGTCTGGGGGTTGATGCTGGCAGGTGGATAAATCTTTAAAAACATGCTGGCGACTGAAAAGTACATGAAGCCACGTGAAACCAACAGCACAGGAGCAAGTTAAACACACAACACGTACACACCACGTGCAGCACAGAGCCCTGGAGGCAGCCCCCTCCTGCCCCCATACCAGGGGCTGGAAACTGGGGGCTGTCGAGGCAGAGATGCCCCCTCTGGGCTCACGGCGTTAGCAGCAGGTGAGGTGCCAAAGGGACCAGCCGGCCCCAGTGCATCTCAGCAGGTGCCAGCTTGGTCACGGACCATAAGAAGACCTTCCCTCAGCCTCCCAGCCACGTCCCCTGGCTCCAGGCCTGACTCCCCTGGGGCACAGGGCCCTGGGTCCTGGCTCCTGACCTGTCCAGGCTTTGAGCTGTGGGAGAGGCGAGGGGCAGGGGACTTGGACCGTGAGACCCACCCCCACTCCCGAACGCTGCTAACTGGGGCTCCAGCTGGCCCTGAGGGGGGCAGTTCCAGCAGGTGCAGAGGGAGCTGAGACCCTCCCTGTTACTGGATGTTCACCGTCACCTGCCTCACCCCTCGGGCTATCTCTCAGCCAGTTTCCTACACTTTCTAGCTTTTCTACGTTTTATAGATGAGGAAGCAGAGTCACAGAGTGACCAGATAGATGACCTTCCTGCGGTGGCAGAGCTGGTGACAGCAGGCTCGGGGCCAGAGCTGTTGGACCCGAGGCTGCTGACCGACCCCATACTTGGTGCTTAGCTGTTCTCGGCCACCTGGGCAGGTAAGGAAAGTGGGGTCAACGCGGACAGGGAGGAAACCCCGGGGTCTGGAAGCAGCGGGTGGCACGGGGGCCAGGGCCACGGGTGGAAGTCGCCACCAAGAACTTGGTTAGGCGTCAGGGGTGGGGGGGCCCTCACTAACGCTGGACTCAGCAGGCCGTGGCCGAGGCTCAGAGGAGTCCCGTCGAGGAGGGGGTCCTGGGCGGGACGGGGCCTCCCTGCTCCGCTGTGGGCCTGGGTACCTCCACGCCTGTCCTCCCCACCCCCAGGAAGAGGTCCTTGGACTTGGTCTTGCTGAGAGCCAGAGCCGCCGGGGCCTGGTCACTGACGCCTCCCACAGGCTCAGGCACCCCATACAGGGGCGTCAGGTCCCCCCAAGAGCCCGAAGTATTACCTTGGCCCCTGATGGCTGCCGGCACCCAACCAGGCTGCCCGGGCTAGAGCCCAAGGCCTCTGGGACAAAGCATGGCTGAGGCCCCAGGCACAGCCGGCGGCCACCCCTACAGGTGTCCAGCAGTAACCCCACCCCAGGCTATTAACGGTGTCACTTCCAATCTCTCCCTGTGCTCTCCCCTCCTGGGCATCACCGAAGTGCTCAAAGCACACTTTGGTCCTTGAAATGTGTTCTTTGTCGGGGGACACGCCCAACACTTGCAGCTCAGAGCAGGCAGAGAATCTGCTCCCTTACCACGACATAACTGTGCTTCCAGAGACGACCAGCTCTCCTGCCACCCCCCTGCCAGCACCCCAGGCAGGGATCTGCACAGGCGCCAGCCTCTGCCCGGAGGTGAGAGGCCTCATCTGGGGCCTCTGGACCACTGGAAGGGATCAGGTCTTCATCCAACCCCCTGGCTCTGTCCCATGAAATAGCCTCTGTCCTCCAGCTAAAGGTTTGGGGCCGAAGGTTTCCTTACGCCCGAGACGGAGAGAAAAGCATTTAGAATAAAAGTGGTTGTGTAACCCTTGCGGAAAGAATGATTTTGGTCTCAAGTAATCCCCAGCAGAAACGCCGGCGTCATTTCAGACTCTGGCCGTACACGCGCTTCAGCTGGGGAGGGGGCCAACTGGACGGGGTTAGGAGGAGAGGAGCCGCAGGACCGCAGAACAAAGTAAGTCCTGGAGTCGTCTCACCGAGTCTGCCTTGGGTTTCCTTCTCTGTCTTCGTATATGGCTTCTAGGAAGGAGGGCCTTGACTCCTCCTGGATGGTCCGGGCAGTGAGATGTGAAGTCCAGCCTCATCGCACCACGTGGCTCTGGGCCTGGGGACCCCTGCTCGCCCACGCCTCGGCCCCCCGGCTGATTGCTGCGAGCGGGCCCCGCTGCAGAAGATGCTCTGTGCAAGGGACGGGGGGAGACGGGCTGGGACACTGCTCTTCAGATCCTTGGGCAAGAAGCCGGAGCAGGTGCCCCAGGCTCGTGGGGTCAGGAGCAGTAGTCACCCTCGGGTGCGCCTCCAACACCCATCATGAGAAGAGACCCCTTTCTCTAAGCAGCTCTCTCCTGGAAACTTTAGATTCAAGAAGAACAAAGCGGGGACCACGCTTACCGGTCCTGATACCTTTCTTCCGGGCTTGGCCCACCAGGGGCTGCCTCCCGAGGAGTGAGCCTGAGCTCCTGACCGGGGAAGCCCTCACCCCACATTCTCCCCACAGCCCCTTCGCCCCTCCGCCCTCAAAGCAGGTCTGCAGACCAAGCGCCTGGGCATCACTTCTGAGCATCTCCTGCCCCCGCACCCCCTCCCCATGCCCGCTCCTCCCAGGGCCGCCAGGCCTGGGGCAGAATCTGGGTGGGAACACGCGGTCGGGTCTAAATACCAGTTCCTGTCATTCCCCCATGGGCGCCCAGGCTGGGGCGGTCCTGCCACCCTGGGCATCCCTGACCTGCTGGTGCCCCAGACGCCCACGGTGCACTCAGGGCCAGATGGGAGGGGCCCGCGTGTGTGTGTGCTTGGTCGCCCCACGTGCTGCCCTGATGCAGTGGGACCCTCAGCCCCCGCCCTGCTCTGGGCTTGTCGGGGAAACCCTGCCTCTGCAGGATGGTTCAGGCCAAGGAGTCCGCGTTTTTACTATCACTGGCTGGTCATGTGCATCTGGCCTGCAAATCTCGGGCACTTCATTTGCATGGCAAGGAATGGCCATCCCGGGGCCCAGGTGCCGTCCGGGCCGACTTGGACATGGAGCTGATTGCTGTTGTGGGCCTCACTCCGTGTATGATCACCTGTGTGCGAGTGTTCATGTGTCTCTGCGTGTCTGCGGGTGCACGCGTGTCTCCGTGTGCATGTGCACATACACGTGTACATGTGAGTTGCATGCCTGTACACACATGTGCACGTGTGTATCTCTCTGTGTGCAGGTGTGTGCGTAAATGTGCATCTGCGTGTGTGTGTCCCACCGCAGCCTGCAGCACACATCCACACAAGTTGGGAGGCCCCCCAAGACGCAGGAGGTGACAGGTGAGAGGACCAGGGCTCAGGGTCGGGGCCACTGGGTCCTCACAGGCACTGAGGCCAGAGTCACAACCCAGCAACTGAGTCACCGAAGATCCACCAGCCAAAGGGGTCACTCAGCTCAACTGCTCCCCAGGCCCACAGCAAGTTATATTCGTGGATTGCCTTCAAGAATAACAGTGATTTTCCCCTAGATCTGGGCCTTGCTGTGGTTTTGTGGCAGGAATTAAATTTGTATTTGTGTTCTGAAAGCTTGACACGTGCTTCTTATCCACCAGCTTTCAGAAAAGCGAGTTGGTTTCCTATGTCCTGCAAAGGGGCTGAGCCACGCGGTGTGAGGTTTGTATCAGCGTCATGGGGAACTCAGGGCCTAGAGGGCTGGAGTCCAGCCCCTCCCCGGACTCCTCGGCAGCCGGACATCACTTCCTGTGTGTGTCACCCTCGGGCACAGGCACCCTCTGGAGACTCAGAGATCTGAGTGCAAACGGGAGGAATTTGGCCAGTGCAGGCACAAGGGCCACATGTCCACAATGCCCACAGCAGAGACACGACCCAAAGCGCCAAGCAAAGCAGGCTTGGCGGCCCGTGGTGAGCGGGTTTGCACTCAGCAAACGGACCCTACCTCTGAACCCAGGGTCCAGCAGTCCTGCAAGCTCTGCCCAGCTCAGGCCCCAGGGCTCTCCCAGGGTCCTCCTGGCACCCCTGCATGGTGGGACACACTCAACAGCAGGGGTATTTTGAGCAGAAAGTGTGTTGCACTAAATGTCATAAACAGTTTCCATTGTGTTCTGTATTAGTAAGGGTCCTGCAGAGACACAGAAGCAATAGGGTGTGTGTGTGTGTGTGTGTGTGTGTGTGTGTGTGTGTGTGTGTGTGTGTGTGTGTGTGGAGAGAGAGACCAGGGAACTGGGCAGCTCGAGCCCAAAGGCCGTCTGCAGGCAGAACTCCTTCCTGCTGGGGAAGGTCGTTCTTGCTTTTAGCCAGGCCTTTGATTGATCGGGTGAGGCCCTCCACAGTCTGCAGGGCAATCTGCTTCACTCAGAGTCCGCTTAGATGTTGATCTCATTACAAACATCCTCCCAGCAACATCTGGACCCATGTGGGACCGGATGTCTGGGCACCGTGGCCTAGTCGAGAGGACACAGAAGATTGGCCATCACAACTCCTTGCAGACGTGCCGACACGTGAAGAGTAGAAAACATGCTCTGAGCCCCACATTCAGCACGGAGTTTCCCAGGAAAACAAAGGCAGGCGTTGACAAGCATGCTGACCAGCCCCGGGAGGCCTGACCACCTGGCCTGGGGCCCTCGGGCTTCAGGGCCAGGAAGGGCCTTCGAGGCTGAGCCCAGGAGGGTGGCCCCAGAGGGGAGAGGATGGGGGTGCTTGCGCCTTTTCCTTGGAGGACCTGGTGCTTTCCTCCCGTGGGCTTCCAGAACCCTCCCCCCGCCAAGACAGCCACCCCTGGAATGACCAGAGGAAGAGTTTGAGCCGCAGGGAAGCTTGGGCCCCAGGCGCTGGGGCTGGGACGGCTCGCACTCCAGGCCCTGGGAACGGCTCACAAAGGCAGAGATGCTGGGTAAATGCATCACAGATGCGTCTTTCTATCAAGGGCGAAAATCTTTGGTTTCCGGTGGCACACACCACCGTCTGCCTGCACATCCGTGAAGGAAAAGCAGAGAACTCTGGGTTGGACGGAGAGACACGGACGGAGGGGCCAGGGAGCGACCCTGGAGAGGTGAGACCACCAGTCATCGACAGACAGGGAGGAGGGGAATCAGGACACCAGGCCCTGGACAGGTAAGCCCACCTACCGTAGGTGGACACATAGGGAGGGGTCTGGGAGCCACCCTGGGGAGGTACATTCCCCTGCTCCAGGCTCATGAGCCCCCTCTGCGAGGGTTCAAAAGGGGTCCACAGAGCCTGCCAGCATTGTTCCATCACCAGGGATGTCCAAGCTGCTGACCAGAGCAACGTGGGCAGAGTGGGTCGGGCCCCGGACCGAGAGCCTAGGGGTGGCACCTCTGTGATGATGGCTGGACCTGGGGCCAGGGCTCTCCATCAAGGGACATGCCCCAGACCCAAGGAAGACCACTGGCCTCCCAGTGCCTTTGCCAGTGCTTCCCCAGATCTACGGTCACCTCCGATGATCTGCCCATCCCTTGCAGCCCAGGAGCCACATCTCTTGCTGCAGGACATGTCAGGGCTGGCTTGGGTGTACAGCCGGGGGGTGTGGGTGCATTTCTGCCCCTGCACACAGCTGCTGGTCTGGGAGGGTCCTGTGTTCCAGGCTCCCCTCTTTCTGCTAAAAGAGGACAAAGGTTGCTTGGGCCAGTTGCCTCCCCACTCTGAGGGGGACCACCCAGGGCTCTGAGCACGGAGGCTGAGGAGACTGGGGGAAAGTCATCAGCTGTGGTCCTTCCATTGCCTGGTGACCCTGCTTGGAGCTGAGACGCCGGGGCCCCCACCAGGACAGTGGTGTGCGGGTACCAGCGGGGCGGGGCTCTGATGGGGAGTTGTGGCCGCTCCCCGCCAGGGCTCCCCGCCGAGCTTCCGGCATCAAGGTGGGGAGTAACACAGGGAAGGAGCCTCATTGGCCAAAGTCTCTGCAGCCCCAGCGGGTCCCCGTGGGACCCAGAGCAGTCTCTGGCGAGGGTCCGAGGGCGCGCTGCTCCCCGCTTCCCCGGGGCCTTAGAAACGAGCTTCTCATGGGCTCACAGGTTTTTCTGGTTAAGCTCCTTACCGCCCACATGCACAAGCCACAGCCAATATTTTCAGGTCTTTATAGAGTCTCACTTCCACTTTCTGACTGATGCCCCTGGGGACGTTTTATGTGAAACACTCTCCAGCCCCTGAGAGATAAAAGGCCTGCCCTCCAGCGGGGTGGAGCGTCTCCTTCCTTCCCTCATCTGTCTTCATAAAGCTCTGCTTCCTGGCCCCGCCGGCCTCCCGTGTGGGTGGAGGGCGGTGGCTGTGCTCATTGCGGGGACCACGTCGGCCTGCTCTGCCAGGACTCCAGCCGGGTGGGGGGGGCGGGGGTGGCGGTGCACGAGGAGCGCCGAGTTCCTCCTCCTCCGGTTGACCCTACAGCGTGCTGTTCCCTGCCCCCCGGGGCGGGCCATACCTCCCCCCAGCCGCTCATGTTGCCTCAGAGAAGCATTGGCCAGAAAGCGGGGAGCGCCCTCTACACAGAGAGGGCCCTGAACGAGGGTACGAGCTTCCTCTTGTCTGCGCCTGCTTCCTGGGCCTTCCCCATCACGCTCTCACTCGAAGCCTGGCCCTGGGCCCCTCCGTGGCGGCTGGGCATGCCCCCTACTTAGCCCTCCGTAGGGCCCATTTGGGGGCGTCCCCCGTGCTCCAGGTCCTTACCAGGCTTAGGGCACCCTGCTGAAAGGGATGGCGGGGTCCCCGTCTTCCCCAAATCACAGGTGGCACCTGACCCTCCATTGTGAATTTCCAGGCCGTGAGCCTGGGGTCGGGGCTGCCCTGGCTCCTGTCGGAACCTCCGGGGCCCACTTGGCCCGGCCCGGAGTCGCTGCTGGGTGAGCAAGTGTTAAGTGAACAGACTGGACCCAAAGCGTCCCTCGGGCGCAGGGAAAGGAAGGCAAAAGCCTCTCCATCTGTGCCCCCCGACACGGGGTTTGTGGGTGAAATGTCCGCGTCTGGCGGGGAGAGGGGAGAAGACGCTGGAAGCGCCACCCCCGTCTCCCCCAGGGTGTTGGGGTGACCCTGGGGCCAGGCTGGCCTCAAGCAGCCTGTCACAGCACAGACCTCACAGCACAGGCCTGTCGCGGGGAGGCTGAGATCCGCGTCCGGCCCCTGCCCCGCCTCCCCGGCCTCCCTCTAATTGGGCCCAACGATTTCACACTCTGGAGCCGGACGGTGCTTGTTTTGGCTACCCGAGCGGCCCATCCTCGCCGACCCCGGGTTGCATAACTGGGAGGTATCCACTTACTCAGGCTGACGCCTCTCGCCGAGGCCTGAACCGGGGCCGCGGTGGGCGGACCAGCCTCCACTGCTCCCTCCCTGCCAGGCGTGGGGTGCGGTCCCCCATGGTGACCCCCGACCCCGTGGGCAGGCTGGCAGCGGCAGGCGGGGCCCCCAGCTGTGGGGCCCGGGAACGGTCACCTCTGAGCAGAGTTGGCCGACCTGGGTGGTGGCAGGCCGCGGGGTTGCCCCCACCCTCTGACTGCATCTCTGCCCAGCGTCATCCCCGGCCCTGCCAGCACTGAGGGCCTCCGGTCAAGAGACAACTGTGGGGCGGGGAGCCGATCCTAGAAACGCCCTGCCTGGTGTCTTGGTCCCTGGCCAGGCCCCTCGTGAGTAGCGCCTGGTGCCCCGGCTGCAACCCCTGTGGCCCTGGATGTGGCCCAGCTACCCACGTGCGAAGCCATGCCGGGGTCCTGGGCCCTTACAGCCCATCCACCCTCTTCCCTCGGCTCCCGCCGCCAGAGGTGGAGTGAGGGAAACAGGAGATTTGAATATGGGAGAAAATTATTATGTCTCCGTGCGAGCTGGAGCCCAGCCCCGTTCCCTGTGAGGGTGATAACCCGGGACGCCGCGTCTAACGTTTCCGAGCTCCGAGCCAGGGCCGGCTGTGACAATAAGAGCATTGTTCCCAGTGTCGGGCACTGTCACCGGCGCAGAGCCCTGAACACACGGGGAAAGCAGGACGATGAGGCAGGCGCGGGGCGTCCCAGAAAGACGAGAGCCGCGGCGGGGCTGAGAGCAGAGGCGGCGGGACCCGGCCTGCTGCGGACGGCGCTGCCTGGGGCCGCGACAGGGACCGGTGGGAGGGTCCGGGGCACCCTTGGTGGGGGGCAGAGGTTTTCATTTGTAGCAAAACTACGAGGCTGGAACTGGCTCTGGCTCCCCTGCCTGAGAGCAGGCGAGGGGCCCAGGAGTTCAGGACCTGCCTTAGGAGGTCACCTCTTGGGATGAGAGCTGGCACCATGCCAGGTCCCAGGGAACCAAGAGCCACCACCTTCTGGGGAGTCGGGTCCTTGCTGCAGAGCCCCTGCCCCGCCACGAGCACGCTGCGGGGGGGGTGTGACCAGAGCCCCCCTGGACCTGGCAGGGACAGGGGCACCACCCCCGGGGGCCCACCGGCCAGCTCAACACCGTCGAATCCCAACCAGCCCAAGCGCGTGCCTGTCATGCCCGCTCAGACGACCCACTCCCCCCCGAACATTCTAGGAACGATGGGAAGAGCGAGACTCAGCCCCCCTCAGCCAGCGCTGGCCCTGCCTCCCTCTGTCCTGCTTCAGGCCAGGTGGGCAGGAGGTTGGGGACAGGGGAGCCCGGCTGTCAGTGCCCTCTGGGGCCGCCCCGAGGCCTGGCCGCTGTGCCCCTTCCCCTTATTTACACCTGCTCGTCCCGGGACAGGTGTCCACTCTGGCCCGTGCCCAGGACAAGGTTGCGGCCGGCAGCAGATGCCGCTCCTCAGAGCACGGCCTCTCTGTGCTGGCACCTGGCCTGCGAAGGAGGAGACTGAGGCCGGACCCAGGCCTCGGCGGGACTGCCCGGCGCCGGGCTCCTGCCTGGACCCCTGGGCTCTCCTGGCCCGGGGCCTGGGCTCTGATGGCACCTGCTGGAATCACCAGGCTTTGTGCAGCCACGCAGCATCTCCCACAGTCCCGTGTGACCCCTAGCTGGCCCTCAACGCCCCCCACTGCCACCCGTTTGAGCAGGGGCCCTGGGGCCACACGCGTGGGCCCGCACCGCCAGGGCTACCACCACCCAGAACCCGGGGCACCAGGTGGCTACACTGGTCCTTCTTTGGGCCCCTGGCAGCCTGAGTCCAGCGTGTCCCTTCTGAGGGTCGAGACGGTCAAGCTCCTCCGCCCCCAGGCGCCTAGTGTTCCCAGGGCGGCTGGGCTCCCCTCGGAGAAGGGCCCACCAACTGGACCTTCAGAGGGGTCAGAGTGGGGCGGGGCAGAGGGGTGTCAGGATGGGGCTGCCCTGGGGGAGGGTCCTGGCTCTGTGTCTTTCCCCCGGGCCCCCTCCCAGGGGCATCGTCTCCACCAGCATCCCCTGATTCTCTTGTCATCTCGATTCTCTCGTTGGGTTCCTGGAGTGCAAAGCTAAACTCTTAAGCATCCGTAAATCCCCTTGCCTGGAAGCTGGCAAGCTGTACAATATTCAAGCTGTCCACAGTTGTACCTCACTTCTTTACCAGTCTCTCGTGCAGGCAGGGGGCCAGGGGTCCTGCCATCCTAGGGCCAGTGGAGCCCCGTCCCCACATTGGGGAAAGGCAGGGGTGGGGAGAACACTGGGGTTGCAGGGCGACTCAGGGCCTGAAGGTGCCCCCCTGCCCCACCCCTACCCGCACACAGCTGTTGGCTGTCCGGCCTCGGGCCCCGGCTCCGCGGGAGAAAGGACCCTGTGGAGGCTCAGCCTGTCTGGCTGTTTGTCTCCTCCAGGACAGGAGCTGGGACCCCCCCCGCCCCAGGCAGCCCCCTCTGCCCGAAGGCCCTGGGGAGAGCGTCCCACGTGGGTCTTCAAACCTCAGGGCAGAGTCTGGGGGCGGGAGCGGCACCAAGCCCGGGCCTCTGGACACTGGCTCTGAGGTGCTCGTGGTTTGGACGGCACCTGGTCCGTGCAGGTGGCAGGCGCTGCACACAGTGGAAACTGCTCAGGGCTCTGGGGCCACTGCCACTTCGGGGCGGGGGTCCGCATGCAGAGCCTGCTGGCTGCCGGACTTGGAATCCCCCGTCCTTCCCAGGCTCTGGCACTGTACCCTGATGGGTCCTTCACGGCGCACAGCGGCGCCGGGGGTTCGATCCAAGTTCACATCTATGCCCGTGGCCCCGTCCCCTCTTCGGCAGCTGCATCCACCCCCGGGGGACAGAACAGCGTGGCCGCTCCCTGCAGGCTCACCCCCTCGGGCAGGGTGGGGCACTTCCAGGGCTGCCATGGAGACCCTCAGAGTGGAAACTGTGGGCTCCAGAGACGGGCAGTGTGGGCACAGGGCTCAGGGGTTACTACCAGTGGATGCTCTGCCCACCCCACCTGAAGGTCAAGGCCAGGACCCCCCTGTGCCCAAGGCCAAGGCCATGTGCCCATGGCTGGTCGCTGTGGCTCTGGGCAGAGGCCAGAGTTCAACCGCAGGGAGCCCGCTGGTGACCAGTCCTGCCTGGGAGAAGCGTTGTCAGGGCCCAGGGAGGCACCGAGCTCCTCAGAGGTGACCGACCACCTGGAGGGTGGACCACAGCTGAGCAGAGAGGAGCCCCCCACGGAGCAGGGCAGCCGGGCAGCTCTGGGCATGTCGGGCACGTCTGCCGCCGCCATCACACTCCTCGGCAGGCCCGGTGGATGCCTTGGCTGCACGTGGCCCCTCTGTTAGGATCGGCTGTGAATTCGGGGGCTTCTGTTCCAGGTGGGGTGGCCCCTGGGAAGGACATAGCCACACCTGTCATACTTTGTCCCTTCTGGGGGCTGGTGGCCTCTCCTTCGTGCACTTAGATGCCCAAGGGCATCCTCAGCTCAGGCCTCAGAGGAGGGTCCCTTCTCCCACAGGATCCTGGCACCAGTAATGTCTCGCCCCCCAGCTCAAGTCGTGCGGAGGGACAGGCAGTTGTCCTCATGGACATACACAGTGGCCGTCACAGCCTCCAACTGTCCACAATGAGGCCTGGGGTTTGGCTGAGGGGTGGAGGACCCGAAAGCACCAGGTCCCCCCAGACTACTGCATCCTAACGACCCGATCCTCTCCAGGGCTCGTGGCTCCTCCATCAGAGGCTGGGACCACTGGAGCCCCTGGTGACAGAGGTGCCTTCAGATCTCCTCCATGACGTCCCAGGAGGTTGCTGTGCCACGGAGTGGCCGATGGGGTGCTTGAGGGAGCACACCTTCAACCTGAGTCCCACACCAGGGCAGCACTGCTTGTGTCTGGTTCCCACCATGTCACGTGGTTTTGGGGGTACCCCACAATCATGGCCAGGATCTCTCATGGAACCCGCTTCTGAGTCCCCTGCAGAAACCTGTGCCACTGTCCAGAGTGGGAGCTGGGCCTTGGGGGGGTGGGTGGAGCGTCACAGCGGGGGCCACCGTAGAGCACGGGCGGCCCTGATCCCTGTCTACCCTCAGGACACGGAGGGGCCTGGGCTTCAAAGTCACACCACTGGCCTTCAGGATATGAGTGGTCACCTCTGGCAGGGCTGGGAGAGAGGCCCTCGGCGGGGAGATGGAGGGCCTGACGTCATCTTGGCCCCACTAGAGATACTGGCGGGTCAGTCTCACTCAGAGCCAGGGTTATGCTCAGGCACGACTGGCCTCGGCTCTCCATGTCCTCCTCTCCTGTCTGTGAATTTTGAACCTCAAGCAGAGCTGGCCGGCCTGCAGCATTCCATCCCGTCTTGCACCCATATGTTGCTTCACAGAAAGATCTGGTTCAGGACCAAAGGGCTGGGAAGGGGTCTGAAGAGGCTTCTGTCAAGATGTGAGCAGTGGGAACCCATATCTTAGAAACAGGAAAACTGGCTCAGTTCACTCCTTGGCCTCCTGACAGGCAGGGCCTGAGGAGCTCAAAGCCAGAGAAAGGCTTCTCTCCCCTCCTCCGGGACTTAGCCCACACCATCCCCAAGCCCTGATCTTTCACATTAGACATCTCCAGGACAAAGAAGGGGTCAAGCTGTGGATGGGAAGGCTGAACTCAGGGCTACTTTATTTCTCCTCCCTCATTAGCAGCAGCCTAGCCTGCCTGACGCTCCCCTGGAACCTCCCACCCCTCTCAAGGAAGCCAGAATTGGAAGTCAGATCAGTTTCAAAGCGTCTGATATGGATTCTGTCAGGGAATTGGGGAGCTACTTTCCCTCTCTACACCCCAAGCAGCACCCCAAACTTAGTGCTGAAGATGATCTAGAGGAGAGAAAACCACTATTGTCACCACCATACCCACCATCACAATCACCACCACCACCATCATCACCATTATCATCATCACCATCATCATCATCATTGTCACCATCACCATCATCATCATCATCACCATCATCATCACCATCATCATCACCATCATCACCACCACCATCATCATCATCATCACCACCACCATCATCATCATCATCATCATCACCGTCACCATCATCATCATCATCATTATCATCATCATCACCATCATCATCACCATCAACACCATCACCATCATCATCATCACCATCATCACCACCATCACCACCATCATCACCATCATCACCATCATCACCATCATCACCACCACCGTCATCACCATCATCACCATCATCACCATCACCATCATCATCATCATCATCACCGTCACCATCATCACCATCACCATCACCATCATCATCATCATCATCATCATCACCACCACCGTAATTAACACCACCCCCATCAGCAGCAGCACCATCACCCACATCATTACCACCATAGCAATAGCAGCAGTAGCAGCAGCCACCATATGAGAAGCAGAGTATCCTTTTTTTTGTTTTTATTTTATTTTATTTTTTAATAGCTCTTTATTGGAGTATAATTGCTTCACAATACTGTTAGTTTCTGTTGTACAGTAAAGCGAATCAGCCATATGCATACACAAGTCCCCATATCCCCTCCCTCCTGAGCCTCCCTCCCATCCTCTCTATCCCACCCCTCTAGGGAAGCAGAATATCTTGAATAGAAAAATAAAAAGAGGTGTTAGTTATTTTCTTTAAGGTGTGGTTTGGTAACACAAGGACAGTCTTGGGTGGAGACTGGTGGAGAAAGAGTCCTGGACTGGGAATCTGGGCTGCGCTCTGCCCCCAGCTCCCTGAGCCTTGACGTTCTCGCCTGTAAAACAGTGACCCTGAAAGGGAAGGTGTTGAGGGTGGGTCCAGTGGCCTTCTCCAAGTTCCCCTGTGACCTTCAGGTATGATGGAATGAAATAAAAACATTACCCAGGAGCCCCATTCCTCCAGGTCCTCCCTCTTACAACTAAAAGTCCTGGTAGTAACACAACAAGCAAGCACAGGAAGTGTCTGGAAGGCAGGAAGGTGGTAGGCTGCTGAGGCCTGAGGGCTTGGGGGGCTCCCTGGGCTTCCTTATCATCACCCATATATCCCCACAGGGCACCACAGAGGCCTCCAACCCCAAATCTCTAACAGGCACAGACAAAACACTCCAAGTAAATCCTGTTCCCTTGGGCAAAGTGTGACCTAACAATAGAATGCCTTTGGGGAATGTCCTCCTCCTCCAGCCAAATGCCAAACACCATGCCCCACCCCTGTGGTTTCAGTGGGCAGAGTGGAGAGTTGATCTAACGCACCACTCCACCCACTGCCCACCTCCAGGGGCTCCAGTTCCCATGCTGGGGTAGTGTTGGTGGGGTCCAGGGATGGACTGAGACCCAGCCACATCCAGCAGCAACGAGACTGGAGGAGGAGGTGTGGGCAGTGTCTTTTCAGCCCTGCTTCACCCCCACCCCTGGTGTCTGTGGGGTCCTGCAGGGGTCTGACCCTCCGCCTCACCCAGCATGAACACGACGGAAGGTGGCAGGGGGAGGTGAGCTAGTTGACACTCTGCCTCCCCTCCCCTGGTGTCACTGGGGCCCTGCAGAGAGCTGAGCATTTAACCCCACTCAGGGGCAGCGAGGCAAGAAGGGTTAGTGGGGCTGAGAAGGGAGCTGAGCCTCCACCCCACCTGTCTGTAAGAAGGCTGTGTGAGTAGTGGCCACCTTGCTGGGGAGGTGTCAGTGGGGCCCCCTGGAAAACTGAACACACCCACACACCCAGCCCTCATGTTCCACCACCACAGGGGGACTGCCTGCCACAGAAAGATTAAATAGGATCCAGAGTTTCAGGATATTCCAAATGTCCCGGGTAAAATAAAAAATCACTTATCGTACCAAGAGCCAGGAAAATCATAATGTGAATGAGAAAAGACAAACAGCAGATGTGATTGTCAGAGCAGATGGAGATGAACCAGATGTTGAGGTTATCTGGGTAAAGGTTTTAAAGCAACCATCATAAAGACATTTCAGCAAGCAATGACAAATTCCCTTGAGACAAATGCAAAAATGGAAACTCTCAGCAAATAATTAGAAGTTATAAAAAGAGAACCAAGTGGAAATTATCAAACTGAAAAACATAACTCAAATAAAAATGTGTTGGAAAGGCTCAAAAATAGTGTGTGATGACAGAGGGTAGAAGCACCGACTTTCTCGACAGGTGAATAGAATTTACCCAATCTGAAAACAGAGTAGACTGGAAAATGATGAACAAAGTCTCAGGGGCCTTAGGGACAAAAACAAAATTGCAAACTTTGGTATCCTCAGAGACCCAGAAGGATAGAAAAGTGAGTAGACTGTAAAAATATTAGAAGAAATAATAGCACAAACCTTCCCAAGTTTGACAAAGGACATGTCTGCAGATTCAAGAGGCTGGATAAATCTCAAGTAGGATAAAGCCAAAGAAATCCACGCCAAGACACATCATAATGAAACTTCTGAAAACTAAAGACAATGAAAATCTCTTGAAAGCAGCCGGAGAGAAATAACGCATTACCTGTAGGGAAACACCGATCAAATAATAAGATTTCTGATCTGAAACCACAGAGGCCATGGAGAAGGAACCAGCACAATATTCTTCAAGTGCTGAAAGAAAATGGTTAACTGTGAATTCTATATCCAGCAAAAATATCCTTCAGGGATGATGGGGAAGTAAAGACATTCTCAGATGTTGGCAACTAAGAGAATTTGTTGCTAGTAAACCTACCCTTAAAGAACTGCTAAGGGAAGTTCTCTTAAAAAAAAAAAGAAAGAAAGAATAGCACAGGGCCAAAAGGTGGCTCGGAACTCCAGAAAGGGCAAAAGAACATGGGATTGGGTAAAAATAGTGGTAATCATATTAGACTATTCTCATGAGTTTCTGAAATCCTTTGAGGGTTGAAGGAAAAACTTAAGACAATTCTATTTAAAAGTTGGGAGGGTAAAGAGACCTAAATACACTTCACTCCAAGTGGTAAAAACGTTATTACCAGTGGGTGGTCATGTTTACTCAGAGCAATCACCAAGAAATCAATACAGAGCAGTACACTCAAAACCTTAGCAATAAATCAAGATGGAATCCTAAAAAGTGTTCTAGTAACCCAGAGGAAGGGATTACCGAACCAGGGTCATTTGCCCAAAGCACAGCAAGCGAAACGCTGAGATGCCGAAGTTTGCAGCAGAGAAAAGGCTTATTCACAAGGCAGCCAAGCGAGGAGATGGGAGAACCAGCCTCAGATCCACCTCCCCACAGCCCCCCGCCAAAGGCCGGGGGCTTGAGATATTTATGAGATAAAGAAGCAGGGTGGGCTTAGGCATGGGGAAAGGTGATTGGAGGTTGGGAAAAGGTGAGGTAAACGGTGTCCTGTGCAGGCATATCTGAGTTACATGCTTCCTCATGGGATGCGTGTTCAAAAATGTTGGGGCTTAGTATGATCCGAGGGTGGAGTTTTGGGCCCCCTGACGTCAAAAGGTCACTCATCGGACACCTGCACAGGCCCAGTTTTAGGGTCAGTGGTCCCAACTAGTCTTAGCCGGCTCGAGCTTGAACTAGACACAGCTGACTCTAACTTTCTGGCAAACAACTCGGGCAAACATCTTATTGTTTGCGCTACATGAATCTTGGAGGGTATGCAATTTGCAATAGCATAATTAAGTGAAGGCAGGCTACCAGCAGAGGGATTTTTAACAAGCTGTAAGACTAGCCCAAGAATTTGTGTTAGTCACCAGTGTCTGTTAACCCTATGGGGCACGGTTTCAAAGGTGAGAAAAAGGAAACAGAGGAAACAGGAAACAATAAAATGGCAGACTTAAGATGGAACATATTACCTTAAATGTAAACCGTCTACAAATGCCAATTAAAAGACAGAAATTGGTGGATTTTTTAAAAAAACAACCCAGCTATATGCTATCTTCCAATACACTATATGCACATTTCAAATATGACATAAGCAGTTTGAAGGTAAACACATGGGAAAAGATATACCAGGCAAACATTAAATACACAAACACACACAATTTAGATAGATGGGTTTATTTCATTCAGGATGAATTTCTTCAGTAAAATTTCCTAAAAGTAAGATTTCCCCTCCCTCTGTACTACCTCTCATTCCTTCCTTCCTTCCCCCACCAACCCGTGGTGTCTACCCTTCTGTTCTTTTCTTTATGGCTTATAACCCCATAAAAACACATATTCACTTATATATGTACATACCAACGTGCACAGGTATACACGGGGAAGTGCCATTGCTTTCTTTAACAAAAAAGGGGGAATTCATTTTATAAAGGCATCTCTGTATTTTTGTTGTTGTTGTTCTGTATTTTTTAATAAAGTTTGTAATCCAATGGACACACAAAACAAAACTGCATTGAGAAAAACAGTTTCATAAATTAATAAGTGTTAGGAAGCTGGGGGAGAGGTCAAGGTCACAGGAAGAAGGGAAGCCAGTCTTTTGTAGAGTCTTTTTGTGTGCGTGACACTTCCAAATTGCGGGAGCAGGGCCCGTGCTGTAAGGAAGCGCACTTGTACAAATGAGTGACAATACAAAGTCTGAGTATGAAAATAAGATTTTCTCTGAAAACACATTTTTGGCACAGATTTTTAAAAAAATGTATGTCGGGGAATTTGATTTTTAAGTTAGTATATATTTATATATATTATATATTTATATATACACACATGCCAAGTTCTGCATATTCCACCAAGAGAGAAAATCCTTCCATTTGCTCTTTTCTGACTGTAAACTGTACATCCTGGGTGAATCAAAGATGGTGGCGGCAGGAGAATTAAGAGAGGTGACATCCAAATGAGCAAGGGGAAGGGAGGGGTGGGGACAACACAGCCCAGTGAAATGTTCCTTGACCCCAAGGTTTCAGCAGAAGTTTGAAGTCCTGCGTGAGGGTCTGCGATGTGTGTGCGATGTGTGTTCACGTACACCAAGACATCCAGAGTGTCACAGCCTGTCTTCACTGTGCAAAAGTCCAAGTCACTAATTTAGTGCAAAGGCAGTTCTGTTTTGTTTCTTAAAAACAAAAACAACAAAAAAATTCCACTGCCCTGTTCCTTTTCTCCAAAAAGAGGAGAGAGAAACCCAGCCTCAAGGTGTCTGCAAGTCCATTGGTTGGTGGTCTGTCCTTGGGCTAAATGTCATGTAAACATACTAGCAGCACCACTGCCCAGGGGCATCTCTGTATTTTCCACTTCTCTCCAGTAATATTTTGAGAGAGTTCCACCCCATCGATGTGGAAAAATTCCCTGTATGCATAATTTATTCAAATGTGATTTTACTGATGGCCATTAACTTTGTCTCCAATATTTACCCCCAAACAGGGCTGTAAACATCTTTGGAAGTAGAAACATCACAATAATCAAGCCCTGATTCTTAAGCTCCCACCGGGAGCAGGAGCTTCGCAGAGCCTTAAGCAGACGGGGATTTCTGCTCCTGACCGTCCCCACCCGCCCGGGACAGGGGCTCCATTCCACTCAGCTGCCCGGCCCCATAGAGGCAGAGTGATAGCCCTATGGTGCTTTCCCAGGGGAGGATTTCGTGACCTCAGAACAGGGCAGCATTCCTGCTTGCTCCTGCCCCCACTCCCGACCCACCTAAGACACATGTGGGCAGGAGGCCTTGGCCCCTGCTTTGGGCACAAACTCTACAGATGGACACTCAACTCATGACCCAGGGCTTTCTCAGGAGAAAGGGGGTTGCGGGACAGTACCACTGAAAAGAGATTCCCCACCAGGGTCAGAAATTATTCTGGTGCCCCAGAGAATGAACCAAGCCCGACATGGCCAAAGACTGCACCGTTTTGTCCTTTATTGAACATCCCGCGGATGCCAAATGGTGAGCTCACTTCCCACTGCAGCCACCCCGCGCGCAGGGCCCCTCAGAAGCACCTTCTCTGAACCACGGACGTCCCAAACTCCTTGAAGTCCTCAGAGGTGACCCACATCTGCTTGAAGCTGCTCAGGGAGGTGACGATGGAGGCGCCAATCCACGTGGAGAAGCAGCGGTCGGGCGGCGCTGTGATCTTGATGGGGGTCCCTCTGGAAGCCACCTGCTCCAGCTCCCTCAGAAGACGGTCATCCAGCCCCCGGAAGAGCGTGGTGCCCCCGGAAAGCACAATCTCCCCATAGAGCATCTTCTGGATGTCGGCGTCACACTTGGTGATGCTGCAGGAGACCATCTTGGAGAGGCCCGGGTTTTGGATGCCCAGCTGCTCGGGCGAGAACAGGGCCTCGGGCGCCTGGTACAGCTGGTCCCCGATACAGATGATGCTGCCGTCGGGCAGCTTGTACTCCCTGAGCACCTCCTCCGGCCTCCGCGACAGCTCCTTCTCCGGCTCCAGGGCCGTATAGCAGAGCTTCTCCTTGATGTCGTCCACCAGGGCTTTGTCCAGCACGCACGGGAAGGTCCTCCCGCTGGCCAGCAGCAGCCGGGTGAGGTGCTCCGTGATGTCTCTCCCCGCCACGTAGAGCTTGGTGATGGCGTGGGGCAGGGAGTAGCCCTCGAAGATGGGGACGGTGCAGGTGACCCCGTCCCCGCTGTCCACCACCAGGCCCGTGATGCAGGCCGAGGCGTAGAGGGCCAGCACGGCCTGGTCCGACAGGTAGAAGGCGGGCACATCGAAGCTCTCAAACATCACCTCGGCCGTCTTCTCCCGGGTCTCCCTGGGGTTCAGTGAGCGCTCCGTCATGAGCACCGGCCGGTCGCTGGCTTTGACCCCCAGCTCCCACTCTAAGAGATGCTTCCAGAGTTTCTCCATGTCGTCCCAGCCTGTGATCAGGCCTCGCTCGATGGGGTAGTGCAGGTGTAAGACCTCGTTCCTGTGCAGGGCCTCTTCTCCCACAAAGTACTTCTTCTGATTGGCCCCCACAGAAGGCATCTTGAACTTGGGGTGCCCCACGATGGAGTGGACGACGTGGCGGGGGCCAATCTCTCCAGACAGGCCTGCCTTACAGAGCCCGGACCCATTGTCAAAAATCACAGCTGGAGAATCTAACACGTGTGGGTTAAACATGTCTGTGGCATCCTCATCCGCACTTCGCCAAAATGAAGATGGAAGCCTCCTGAGCCACTTTGTGACGTATGAGGCTCCTCTGGAAGTTTCGAGGGCACAGGATTCCACGGTTCTCGGGGCGTCTCCCAGGCAGGGCTAGCAGACGGCCAGTCCCCGAGAGCCCTCCATCCCCACCCGCAGATCTGCTCTCCTCTCAGGGAGCCCGGGCTGCTGAGGCCTTTTCAGGAATGATGTCCCATATGTAACAATCCAGCCAAGGCAACCACTGTCCTCAGCCAGCATCAGAGGGCCTCTGGGGCTGGGGGCTTGGAGTCTCTGCCCCCGCCCCCACCTGGTGAGACTCCAAAGGGGAAGTCCGGCTGTTCCCACGGGCCGTGTTGAGCAGCCTGTTGTGGAGCCTGGAACCAGCGAAGCAGCCCAGCCTGGGCCAGCTCATAAAACTGGCATCTCTGGCCCTCTGTTTGGAGGGAGCTGCCGTTTGGAGGGTGACAAACACACTTCTCTTTGCTAAAGGGGAAGACCAAGCACCAGGCAGAGGTCCAGGTTGGAGGAGCAATGCCCAGGGCTCTGACTCAGCAAGCACTCAGAACATAGTTTTGGAATGCAGACTCCTCCAGGAAGCTCTCAGGGATTTCTCTTCTCTTTACCTCATGAACCCTGACTCTGTCTCACAGGGTAGCTGCTAAGCAGAGCCCTCTGGGCCTATTGGCTCTCTCTCCAGGCACATGTACACCTGCTCTGGCTTGAGGTCAAGGGCCCTCCTGGCTCTCTGCAGCCCCGGAAGTGCTGTCACAAACAATATCCAGTGGTTGTGGGTTGGGAACCCAGTGGCCTGTGAAGACAGGGATCTGAGGTTTCACCGGGGGGGCAGCCCTGATTGGAGCCCCGGACATCTCTATTTTGGGCCTGTGACACAGTTGGCCAAGCCCACTGACGCGCTGTCAGAAGTGACCAGGTCACCAAGTCTGAGGCTGAGAGTGAGGCCGGGAGGGCAGTGAGGCTGCAGGTTTAGCCAAGCCCACGAGGGCAGGGGGAGCCCACTCCAGCCTCCCGGAGAACCCCTCCAGCAGCCCTGCAATCACACCCTGGGCTGGTTTCCAGCTCAGGGGGAGAAACTGGGAGGGAGCTCAGACTAGGGAACCAGGGCTGACTTTTTTCTTGAGGAAGGTGGAGCCGGTCTTGGAGAACAAAATGCTCACTTGGTGTTCTGTCACGTCCGAAATCACCCTCCAGGCCAGCTCCTCCCCAACCAGAAAGCTTTCCCAGGAGACCAGCTCCCCTCCAGGTCCCCTCACCTCCCTCTGCGGGTGGCCGTCTCTGCATGTCTTGCCGACCCTTCTAAACCCACCAGCAAAAAGTGAAAATGTGTTGTCATGTAGGGTAGATGCACGGCGTGGGTGTGTGTTATAGACACGTGGTGTAGACCAGTGACATGGGCGTGCAGCTTTGTGGGAACCCCTGGGGCTCAGACTCGGGGGAGTCGATAAAGACTTGGTATCACTGAGATTCTCCCGCAAAGGACACCTCTGGAATCAGATGCACGCCGGGGTTGACGCTGGGAGAAGACTCACCCCCCAGACTACACAGCCCAGAACCACAGCTACCGCTGTGTGGGCCTCTAAGGTTTGGGGCCCAGCGTTCAGGGGAGCACGTGTGCCTGGAGGCTGCTGGGTCGAGGACGGTCCTTAGGGCGCCGTGTCTTGGGGGTTCCAGCCTGCTTACATCACAAAAGCCCTATGCATTCGGCTTCTCAGGCTTTGCTAGAACTTTCCCATTGTTGCCAAACACTCCCGGCTGAATCAGGAGTGTGACCTCAAGCTTTTTCAATTTTGGCCCTAAAAGTGGCCCACGTGGGTGGTGATGTAACCATGCTGGGTGCAGAGGTCAAACGCAGGGGTGGGGCCCTTCAGTGTGTCCTGGGGGCCCAGCGCTGGCTGGGGCACGGACATTTGCAGGGGGACAGAGCAGGGGGAAGGACAAACGTTCATGCAAAGCTCGGACTGACCAGCTGGGTGGGGGGGTGTTCTGAGGCCTCACTGCACCCCGCAGCTGTGACAGCACACAGCACAATGTGTAACAATGTCCCAGGACAGCTGGCCAGACCTGGTGCAGGTCCCACGGGCACACGCAGCCCCCTCCCCGTTCTCTGCAGGCCCGGCGTGCACGACAGCCAGCAGGGTAAGTTCAGGCCCCTCCACCAGTTGTCAAACCTGTAGCGGGCAGTTCTCCCCCTGTGACCGTTGCCCATCCCAGACAAGCTCAGACCCTCGAGGACACAGCTGTGAAAGCTGGGCCATCCATCAGGGCGGAGGCTCCCAGCAAAGCCATCCAAGGAGTTCTAGGACCCCTTTTCCTAAATGTTTTCACTCTGCCTGATGAGCCTGGGAGAAGTGCAGCCCTTCACCCTGGGTCTGGGACCCCAGCCACTCCTGACCACCCACGACGGTCACGGCCATTGGGTGCCACGCGCCCGGCAGAGCAGGCCCCGGGGAAGTGGTCACCACTTTGCTTGTCTCTGTGCACTTGGGCAAACCAGTTCTCTTCTGGCCTCTGGGCCAGCTCCCCTGCTGCATTCTTGCATCTGCTGTCAGAGCCCCGCCCCAGGCTCGGGGAAGTCTTCTGCATACCGATACAAGTGTCTGAACCGGCTCATAGATTGTCCATCACCTGGAGAGGCAGGAAGGCTCTGAGGACCCCACCCCCAAGAAGTGGGATACTCCCTGGGGGGTGACACCACGTGGGCACCAAGAAAACCAGTGGGTTTATGAGCTACGTGATGTTGCGTTGGTTTCAAGCTCGCCCCGGGACAGAGATTCCACCCCGTGGCGCTCAGGTGCCCGGTATCCTCTGCTCAGCCTCCTTCCCCTTCCCCGTCTGCCGCCCATCCCTCCGGCCACCTGGCTCAGGACGTCTGGGAGGGGCCCCGTGCATCTCGGTGCAGGTGTCCACATCGATGGCCACAGCTGTCCTGGCCCCTTCAAGGGATGCGATGTTCTGAGCATTCGTTGCAAGGGGCGGGAGGGTGTTTGCTATTAACCCAGGGACGGCTGCCCTCTCCCAACCCAGCTAGAAGTCTCCCTCCAGGGCCGCCCTGCCCCCACCCCATGCCGGCCATGCCTCGTAAATCGCTTGAACGAGTTTATGGGAGAACTGGCCATAACTCCATCTCCCTCCGCAGGGCAAGGCTCACGCTGTGATTACTCTGCAGGGCACTTGTTTCCGTCCTGTGCAGGAAGGCTCGCTCTGGTTCTGCCCCAGCAGTCACACCCAGCAGCAGCCGCCCAGCTCCCACACGGCCCCCAGGCCCATGCCCTCGATGGGAGGTAGACGGCGACTGGGCAGCCTTGGGCGGCTGCCAGGCATTTAGACTTGGGAGTGGGTAGCCCTGGGTCTGCTGGGCACCCCTGCTTCCCACTGCCCTGGCTACTGAGCCTGGGCCACCCAAGCCCTGGGCCAGGTTTCCCTGTCTGTCCCATCGTCCCTCATTCCATCTGTCACCGACGCCCAGAGCCTTGACCAATTAGTGACCAGCAGACTGGACTTATTAGTACTGGTTGACATCTGGTGGCCTTATCCTGCTTGCTGAGGGCCTGGCCCCGTGTTAGCTGGCAGCCTGAAGGAACAGGGCGACTCTGTAGATGGCAAGATGGGCACTGCTCAGGCAAGAGAGAGGGCAATGTACGTGTTAGAGGGGGCTTGTGGGAGCCCAGGGACCATGGGTGCCTGCAGGTGCCCCCGGGGATGGTTTCTCTTCCACCCCTTTGCCCCAGGTGTTCCCAGAGGAGCCCAGAGCCCCGAGCGCTCTTCCTGGGAGCCTAGCCCCTTGGAATCTCTCAGACGGAACTTGTGTCTCCTACGCACCCATCCATTCATCCATCTACCCATCCATCTACCGTTCATCCTTCCATCCATTCACTCATCTACCCACCCATACATCTACCTATCCATCCACCCATCCATCTGTCTGTCCATCCATCCATCCATCTGTCTGTCCATCCATCCATCCATCCATCCATTCATCCATTCACGCACCCACCCAACCATTCATCCATCCATCCATCCCCCATCCATTCACTCATCCACCCACCCACACATCTATCTATCCATCCAACCATCCATCTGTCTGTCCATCCATCCATCCATCTATCCATCCATTCATCCATCCACGCACCCATCCAACCATTCATCCATCCATCCACCCATCCGTCCATCCATCCTTCCTTCCATCTACCCACCCAATCCATCCCTCCACCCATCTAACCTCCTATTTAATTATCTCCCCGCCTCCCATCCCTCCCGCCCTCCCTTCCGCCTTTCCTTTCTTAGCAGCTGAACTGAGCATCCGGTCTTGTCTGTGTCCACCTCCGTTCTTGGTGACCTTTGGGCTTCAGCAGAGCCTTTCGGGTCCCCACAGTTGCCAGCACGGCACCCGTGAGTCCTGCCTGCTCTGCTGTCCTCTTCCAGCCAGCTGGGGCAGAAATGACACCCTTAGGTCGCTCCTCTCTCAACCTCCCATGAGGCTGGCTCACTGAACTGGAGCGGATGGGGCAGGCCTGGCCCACCTCGACCGCCGTGACACCAGTGAAAGTCGGTGTTCGCGGAGCAGAGGGAAGGAGCTGGCAGCTGGCTGACGTGCTCTTGGGAGCTCAGCAAGGCAGCCCTTGGTGGGACCGTCCACGGTCCTGCATCGCTTAGTGGACACGCCACTGAGGGGTCGAGCGACGCAGACCCATTTGGGGGCGAGGCCGTCAGAGGCCAGACCACCACTTACCCCCACCCCGGCTTTTTGCCCCTCATTCTCATGGAACCCTGGTCCTGAGCACTCAGAAAATGTTTAAAAAGTATATTTTTGTTGGAGAAACTTTGGAAAACACAAGAACAGCATTACAGAGCGAATAAAAAGCACCCCTGGCGCTACCTGGCTAAGCCCTGCTGATACTTCGCTACGCTCCTTGGGGATGACCTGTAACTACGCGCAGCCTTCCACTGGACCGTCTCACGTCCGTCAACATTCGCCCCGTCCTGCGGGCGCACCCAGTCTTCCCACAGCTGCTTCTCTGGGTCCGTGCTTCCAGGGTGGGGCCCGCAACCCTCCCCACCCCACCCCGTGGGCTCCCGTGTCCTTCCCACCCTGCCTGCCTCACTTGCCGGGTGACGGCTGCTCAGGCCCGCCCAGAGTCCTCCGGCAGAGCCCTGGGGAGCCCCGTGCAGGGCCGGCTGGCGGTGGGGTTTGTCTCGCATTCCAGGAGCTCTTGGTCATGCATTGAATTGGGGGCGCCGGTGGCTCAGGGGCCAAGTGCCCCCAGGGCTGTGGGAGAGGATCTGAGCCTGATCACCCCTCACCTGTCACAGTGGGACCCCTGTGGGTGTGTCCACGGCCCGAGGGCAACGGCTTTCCTTGTCGTCGCTCATCTGGGTGGAGGTGGGTTGGGGGTGGGCAGTGATGGTAGGAGAATGTGGAGGGGCCTCAGACTTCACCTGGGGCAGCTCCCCTCCCCTCCTCCTTCTAAGTGGGTCTCACGAGGCCCCCCCCCACCACGATCAGAGCCAGGAGCAGGCTACCTGAGGGTCAGAGCTGCCCCCTGCCCCAGACGCTTCAGCAGATGTCAGCCGGGAGGGCCGCTCCCCTGCAGAGGTGCCCGGTGTGACCACGGCCTCCCGCTGCTGCCCCCAGCCTAGCACCACCAGCATTTCCCCAGGGGCTCCGGAGGGCCTGGAGGTCTAGGGTCCCCACGTCGCAGATGGGCAAGAGCCTGACCCTGGGCCACCTCTAGGTGCAGGTCCATGGAGGGGGCAGCGTGGGGCTCCTGCTTTGGCTGCCGGGCTCCTGCTCCCCACCCCAGCCCCAGCGTGTCCCCACCTCCCCGCTCACCTGTCTAATCCTCTCTGCGCCATCTCACACACCCCCTCCTGACCGGTGCTGTGACAGGTCCCTGGTCATTTCGTTCCAAAGTAACAACAGGCTTTTGCATGCCGGTGGGAGTGAAGGGTGGAGGGCCCTTCCTGGCCCCTCCCTGTGCATACTGTTTACTATCTGGCCACCTTATTGTAGCGTTTGCTTCTGCGGCTTGCGGGCAGTCATCTGGGGTCAAGGGTGCTGTGACAGGCTGGCCCATCAAGCCTCATAAGCATCTAGGCTGCTGACGCCGTGGAGACCGGTCACAGCTTCAGAGGACACGCGCCTCTGTGGCCGGAGGGAGGGACCAGCCCCACCCAGCCCCCAACTGGCAGGAGACACAGCTGGCCTCCCTGGACAGGTGATGAGCCCCACCTGGGCACATGCTGGGCAGAGAGGTGGACCCCCCCCGGGACAGGTGTGGCTGTAACCCCAAGACTGAGGTTTTGGGGATCCAGGTTCTGTCTCCAACAGGACAGGGGACCCCTGCAACAGCTCCAGGGCTCTGCGAGGGGCCCACGGACCTCGGCAGGCTGGGAAAGGCAGCCCCTCAGGATCGCCTCTCCCGATGGGGGTGTCGGGTGGGTGTCGGATGTCAGGAACTCTAACCGCGTGGCCCAAGCCCACGTGTCAGGGACGTGGATGCAGGTTTGTTGGCCTTCCCAGCACAGCCCAGCGTGGTCCAGAGGCCCGGGACTGCCACCTGGGGGGCTGCCCTCATAGCTCAGCTGCCGTAACTGAGTGCCCCAGGCTGGGCGGCTCACACAGCAGACGCTTAGTCCTCACCGCTCCGGAGGCAGGACGTCCGAGATCCGGGTCAGTTCCCGGCGAGGTCCTGCTTCCCGGGCTCCCGCTGTGTCCTCATGGGGCCGAGAGGGCTAACTCTGGTGAATCTTCCTCTTGTTTTAAGGGCTCTAATCCCATCATGGGCCCCACCCTCATGACCTCATCTCACCCTAATCTCCTCCCAAAGAACCCACCTCCAAATACCACTGCACTGGGGGTCAGGGCTTCAACATAGGAACTGGCGGGGGGCGGGGGGGAGGCGGACACATTCAGCCCATAGCAGGGGCTGTCCTGTCCATCCCTGCATGGAAGGGAGCAGGAGAGCTACTCTGAGGGCGGGATTGCCGGAGGCCAGGCCATCAGCGACTCAGCACTCACAGTCCTGGAGCCTTGGCGTCACCTAACTATGCATCCAACCTGGATGCAGAGAAGGGGCGAGAGAGCCCAGACATGCTGAGATGCCAGGCACCTCTGCCCAGGAGGCGGGGGGCGGGGGCAGAGGGGCAGAGGAGGTGGTCCGAGGAGAGGGCAGCCAGAGGGCCGGCCAGGGGCCTCACCTGTCTCCAGAGGGACGGGGGACACGCTCATGGGCAGTCAGTCCTCTCTCCTCCTGGACTTGGAAACCTTGGGGCCCCGTCGTGTCCCCTTCTGGGACGATGCATGTGCGTGGTGTGGGCCATGGGCACCCTGCCCACCCTGCACCCTGTCAGAGGCAGCGGAAGTGGACAGACTGGAGACAGCCCTGGAGCTGGCCTCTGGTCACTGCTGGGCAAGCCCGAGAGGCTCCATCAGCCGGGGCAGGAGAGCAACGGCCTCGCCATGCATTCCATCCCTTTTGCTTTCATTCTTCTGACTTTGCTCTAAAGGTAACAGGCTTTTGACTGGAAACATTGCGGCAACGGACCCTGTAAAGTGACAGAGAAAGACCCCTCCTCACCACCTCCGCCACCAGTGTTTCTCCAAATGTGGCCACAGTCACCACTGGGTCTGAATCTTCCGGATGTTTTCTAGGCACAAGTACCTATGGAAACACCCGGAAATAGGCTTTTGCTGTAGAACGGAGGCAGCCACACGTGCTGTTCTGCCCTCCCCGGGGGAGCATCGCACCCTTGTCCGTGAGCCCGCGGAGCGCGGCCTTGACCTTCTCACGGCCGCTCGGTGACTGTCATCCACTTGACCTAATTCGTCTGTACAATCTCCACTGACGTTTTTCCATTTAATAATTTTTCAGTTATTGAGGTTTTTCAGATTTTTTTAAACTATCACAAATGAAGCCATGGTTGAATATTCCCCGTGTACCCCTCTCCACGTGCTTGGTGTGGCCAAGGGCCAGACTCTGACTCAGGACCATGCAGGGAAGTCTGCACACGTTTACAGCGTGGAGGGAGCTACCAGGGTCTGAGGCCCCATTTTTTTAATTTAATTTTTATTTTATATTGGAGTAGAGTTGATTTACAATGTTGTGTTAGTTGCAGGTGTACGGCAAAGTGATTCAGTTATATATACACATATATTCATTCTTTTTCAGATTCTTTTCCCGTATAGGATATTACAGAGTATTAAGTAGAGTTCCCTGTGCTATACAGTAGGTCCTTGTTGTTTATCCGTTTTATATATAGTAGTGTGTATATGTCAATCCCAATCTCCCAATTTATCCCTTCCCCCACCTTCCCCCTTTGGTAACCATAAGTTTGTTTTCTGTGTCTGTGAGTCTGTTTTATAAATAAATTCATCTGTATCATCTTTTCAGATTCCACATGTAAGTGATATCATATGGTATTTGTCTTTCTCTGTCTGACTTACTTCACTCAGCATGATAATCTCTAGGTCCATCCATGTTGCTGCAAATGACATTATTTCATTCTTTTTTATGGTTGAGTAATATTCCATTGTGTATATATATATATATATATATATATATATATATATATATATATATATATATATATATACACACACACACACACACACCACATCTTCTTTATCCATTCATCTGTTGATGGGCATTTAGGAAAATGCTCAAACCAATAAAATCAGAAATGAAAAAGGAGACGTTACAACTGACACCACAGAAATACAAAGGATCATAAGAGACTACTACAAGCAACTCTATGGCAATAAAATGAACAACCTAGAAGAAATGGACAAATTCTGAGGCCCCATTTTTGAGAGATGATGGAGCAAGTCCTAAAGGGTCTCTCTCCTTGCCAGGTGTAATAAAACATCCATGTGGAAAGTCAGAGGGGGGCATGGTTAGAATGGCAACACCTGCCATATCCGTCTCCTCCTACTGTGACAAAGGACCACAGCCAAGGGACTTACACAACATACACTTCTTATCTCACGGCTCCATGGGTCTGGAATCTGGGCATGGTTCACCTGGAGCAGTGGCTCGGGCCCCTCATCAGGTGGCCAGCCAGCTGCTGGCCGGGCTGTGGTCTCATCTGAAGACCGGGCAGAGAGGTGAGGAGGGCTCCGCTTCCCAGCTCACACACATGGCTTTCGGCAGGCCTCAGTCCCTCGCCGCAGGTGCCTTCCCAGGAAGCCTCGCAATGACATGGCAGCCGGCTTCCCTTAGAGCAATCCTAGGTGGGGGAGGGGGGACACCCAGGACAGAAGCACCTTTATAACCTGATCTTGGGAGTGATGTCTCATCACCTCTGCTGCTTCAGAAGCGAGTCAGAAGCGAGTCAGCCCAGTGCCTACCAGGGGATGGTGTTACTAAAGGCACACATGCCGGGAGATGGGGTCATCGAGGGCCATCTTGGAGGCTGCCTGCCCGGGGCACTGACCAGAGCACCAGGACCGGGGCGGAGGGTCGCCGGCGGGCAGCTCAGACCCCAGCACGGCTTCTCCAGCCTTGGTTTCCTCAGCTCAGCAGGGATGTCGCCTGATGCCTGGCAGCTCAGGGCACTGATGGAGTTTAAGGGGAAAAGGGTGTGCGGCCATCTGGGGAGAGCAGGGGGCACAGATCAGCTTGTGGGAGCACCGGGGCTGAGAGCCGCCTCTTCTGGGCCCCTCCTGGCAGCCTCGCTTACCTAAAACACCGCCGCGGCCACTTCTTATTGCTTCGAAACGCTGTGTCCTGACCTAGGACATCCCCAGGGGACCTAGGGCGCCCCCCCCCCACCCCGTCGCCCTCCCCCGCCCCCAGCCCCTGCATCCCCCACCTGCGCAGGCCTCCCTGGCCCCAGAGCCTCGGAGCTGCCCGCCACAGCCCCACCCGCGCGGCCCTCAAAAAAGAGGTCTCCCGCCCCCTGCTGGCGCCCCGCGGGAACCGCCTCGAGATCTGGGACGGTGGCGGGGGCGCGGCCGGGGGCGGGGCCGGCGCTCGGGAACAAAGGAGGCTTGTTAGCTTCACGCAGGCAGGACACTGGGGGGAGGAAAAAAAATCAATGTTTGCTAAATAGGAGAAAAAAATCACCCTGCCTCAGTGGGGAAAAGGTTTATTTTCAAGTGTATTAAAGTGATTACCCAGAGGAAAAGCGGAGCAAATGAACAAGTGTGTAGAGTGGTGAGTCGCCCGTTTTCCCAGGGAGCTCGGGAGAGCAGAGCTTGCACGCTGCCCCCCCCCCCACCCCGACAAGCCGGACACGGCCAAGCTTTCGGTTTTAAATAGTTTATAACATTTCAGAGGCAGCGTCTAAGTGAGGGCCGTCCCTGGAGAGGCCCTGCAGACCTCTGCATTTAGCCAGTGATAAATAACCCGGAGCACGCAGGGCCCGGAAGGATCCCAGATTTAATTCAAATAATTTAAAATCTAACGTTGAAAGAGCTCTTTGCATTCACGGGCCGTGCGCGTTTCCAGCCTGGAGAAAGAAAAGGCTTTGTGTTCTGGTGGGGGCAGGGTGACGGGCTGGAGCCCAAGGTTCGGGGACTAACCTTTTTACCATGTGCTGCTTCCAGCCGGCTAGCCGACATTTTTCATATTGTGAGTGGCATCGGTTCTGAAAGCCAGACGTGGGGGGAACGTGGTTTATCCTCTGCATGGAGTTTCGACTCCAGGTGGAAGGATTTTTGCTTCCTCGCCAGCCCAGGGCGAGACGTGGAGGGGCTGCCCGTTCTCCGAGAATGCTTGTCCCTCCCCGACAGCTCAGGTTTCTAGATGGAGGCGTCGTGATGCGGACACGGCCCCCCGCGGCTGCACACCTTCTGGGGCCCCGTAGAGCGGTCCCCATCATGGTCGGGGGCCGGGGCCCATCCGAGGAGGGAGCCCACAGTTGGCCTCGCCCCCTTCCGGCCTGATCCACACATCAGGAAAGTGGCCGGGGCCACCAGGAGATGGGTCCCGAGAGACTGGAATCGTGGCTGAGACAGGCCGGAGAATCCACGCTCAGTTTTGAAGGATGTGTGAACCTGTGTGTTGTGTCATTGTCACCCCAAGATTCACGGCCACCAAGAACCTCGGAATATGACCACGTTCGGAAATAGGGTCTTTGCAGATGCAGTCAGGTAAGTTAAGATGAGGTCATGTTGGATTAGAATGGGCCCTAGTTGCAATGATTCGTGTCCTTGGAAGAAGCAAAAACAGAGACACACAGGGAGACGGCCACGTGACGGCAGAAGCAGGGGTGATGTGTCTACAAGCCAAGGGCAGCTGGAAACACCAGATGCTGGGGAGGCACAGAGCAGGTAGTCCCTGGAGCCTCCAGAAGCAACCAGCCATGGCCACTCCCGGACTCAGACTTCTGGCCTCCAGACCGCGGGAGAACACATTTCTGTGGTTTTAAGCCCTCGGCTGTGGTGTTTTGTCACAACAGCCCGGAAGATTCACAGGACAACGGTCAGAGGTCTGAGCTGTGTACCTACAACCAGCATCCATCCATCTGTTGACATTATGTAAACACGGGTGCCGTGATGGGTGACAAAAAGCATCCCCTTTGTGAGCTGCTTCCCTTCCCCGAGCTGCTTTGAGGCAGCGCCGGGTGCCCTGAGCCTGCGGACACACCTCTGCAGCAGCTTTCCCTGCAGCCGCGGAACGTCGGTGGGGATGAAGCACACCCAGCAGCTTGCCTTCCTAAAATGACCCATCTCCCCTGTCCTGACTGTTCCTTTTCCTTTTAAGAGGATCTACAGGACCTTCTCTTAAAAGGTACCCAGAAGGCAACCTCTCGTGTTCAGCATTCGTTCCCAGCTTGGGCGGCGGAGGCCCTGGAGCACCGTGGAGGAGACGAGGCTGGAGGAGCTCGTGGCACAGGGGGGTGTCCCCCCATCTCAGCCCCAGGCCGCGTCTCACTGTCCCCCCTGGCGGCGTCAGACTCTGGGCAACTGGCCACAGATCTAGGGTTTCCGGGGGGCTGGGGACAAGATTTCTGTACAAATAAACACTGCTGGCCTATCAAGAGGGAGACCTTCCAGGGCACTCAGGAGAAGCCTCCCTGGGCAGAGCCAGGATCGTGCATCTGAGATCTTGGTGGTGAGTATGGGGGGGTGGAGGTGCCCTCCAACCACCAGGGGTTTCCTGACCCAAGGCCGGGAGAACCGCACCCCCGAGCCCCCTCCTCCAGTGCCTTCTCTGCCTGACTCCTTCCTGGCTGACAACTATCTCAGTGCTCAGGGAACGGCAGTCCCGGTTGGTGGGCACAGCAAAGCATCTGGCCAGGCCCGCTGCCGCAGATGGGGAAGGGTGATGAAAATGCACGGGATCAGCCGGTGTCGTTGCCGCTTCTGTCCTTCAAGCTGAACAAAATCCATGGCCAGACCGTGTCCAGAGGCCTGAGGCCAGCTGGCCCTGCCCGCTCCCCACACCCACTGTCCTCCAGCTCCTCGGGGTCGGGGGTGCCTCTTCTCCCCAGTTTGGGGAGCATTTCCTCCAAATTTCCAGACGTCCGCACAAAGGCTCAGGGGAGCCTCGTGGACCAGCCTCTCCTCCTGTCCTGCCCAACAGGGTAGCCACAGCCTCCTGTGACCGTGTCCATCGACGAGCTCAGTGCCCCAGGCCACCGGGCAGTAGCCACATGTGGCTGGTAGCTGCCAAACTGGACATGCCTGTGCAGGCCTGCCCACCAGGCCATGGAGGTCTGTGGGCAGTGATGTCTGGGGCCACGCCCTCCAGGATAACCCCTGAACTCCCCACCCGGCGTCCCCCGACGTGACCGGTTAATCAGGGGTGTGCCCGTGTGCGGATTTTTTGACTTTAGCCTCGGTTGGCAGAGGTGGGGTTACCACCTGCCATAGGACTTGCATGTACTAAGACTTTTTCCTTGTTTATCTGAAATGCAGATTTAAGTGGGCGTCCTGAACTTGTATTTGCAAACCTGGCCACCCCACGTGCGTGCGCCCAGCTCACAGGCATGGGTCCTAAGCTCTCCGGGGTGGGCATGTTGGTGACTGGCGTTTTCCTCTAGGAACCTCAAACACGCTGCAGCACTGGGTCAAGAGCTCGCCCCATCCCATCGGAAGGAGGCAGACGAGGGAGGAACGTGAGCCTCGGGGAGCCCGGCTGGGGAGAGCTGTGCCCCCTGGGCATCTGTGCCAAAGACATGCCTGGAGCTTTCCAGAAAGGAATTCAACCTAAAAATGGAAACCGGCGCCCCTCCCCCATGTCCCCGCCTGTCTGTCCAGACTCCCAAGAGAGAGACCGCTGGAAAACCAGCGGCAGACACTTCAAACAGTCACACCGCACTCGCCATTCTCACAAGGGCCGGGAGGTAACCATTACCCGTGCTCGGCCCTTATCACCACGTTCCCAAGCAGCTCGGTTAGCCTGAAACAGCCAGACCCAAGAGGCCCGGGAGCTCGGCAGGTGCCAGGAACCCAGGACAGGGTCTGCCGCTCTGGGGAGAGCAATGGTCCCGCCTCCCCCGCCTGTGTGCTTCAGTGGCCGAATCTTCGAGGATGTTGTTTCAAAGATTCAGTGCAGACCCGGCCAGGGTCCCCACCTTGCCCTCCCACTGCACCACGGCATGTACCGAGCCCCTGGCTGAGTGAGCTGGGACCATTCGGCGGGGGGAGTGGGGTGGGCAGGGAGCAAGGTAACAAATACACGTCCAGGTGGTGTCGGAGCCGGGGACGTGACGTGAAGAATATGAAACAGAGTTCAGGACACATGGGCTGAGGGCTCCACTGAGCCGAGGCCCCAAAGACAAGACAGAGGGCGCCATGGGGGAGCTGGCAGCAGAGCACTCCAGCATGGCAAGGGAACAGCATGGGGCGGGCACAGGCCCTGGGGCAGGAAGGATGTCATCACCCCTAGTTCTCTGCTGACCGTGAAAACTGGCTCTTGGATTCGGGGTGTTTCCCCATCAGCCTTGACCTGGTAAGTAAAGAGGTCCATGCCGGGGGAAGCACCACACCCAATGCCAGCGGATACCGGGGTCAGCCAGGCTTTGGGGTCAGGGCTGGGCTGAGCTGAGGTGGCCAGGAGCCCAGGGCTCAGGTCCCCTCGCCTTCAGCCCCTTCTCTGTTTTGTGCGGACACAGCCGGGGTCCTCCCCACAGAACGTGGCCAAGTGGCCTGGCCTTCCGAAGACGGAGGCTCCAGGGAAAGCCGTCACCCCCACTGAGAGGCCTGAGGGGCCCCATCTGTAATGGCCAATGGCTCAGCTTTGTCAAGTGGCCCCAATGCCCTGGCTTGGGCCCTCCCACCTGTGGGCAGGGGCCAGGGCTGGTGGGCCTTCCGGGACTCCTCTCCCAGCCTGAGCGTCAGGCTGGGCTGGAGGGGAGCTGAGCGCCCGATTCACTCTTGCCTCCCGAGAGCCCATGAGCATCTCCGCAGGATGATGGGCAAAGGTGGGATTTTCTGTAAGTGGAATTCATTTTGGTTATTCGCTTGGCCTCCTAAGAGTGGATAGCTTCCCACGGTGATGGCTCTGAGGTGGACATCCTTGGACATACGTCTTTGCACAGGGGTGTCATCTGCTCCTCACGAGCAAACCCTTGAGGTGGGATTTCTGGGTCAGACTCCCCCTTAACCACCTGTCTGAGTCAGTTCAGGCTGCTTTCTTGCTGTGTCCAGACATAGGAGATGGGGCAGGAGGGAGGGCAGAAGGGAGACAGAAAAAGAGAGAGGGTGAGTGCCCTGGTCTCCTCTTCCTCTTATCAGGGCACTAATCCCTTCAGGGGGTCCCACCCTCGTGGCCTCATGTAAACCTAGCCACCTCCCAGGGGCTGCACCCCTACTCCCATCACATTGGGAGTTCGGGCTTTGACACTTGAATTTGGAGGACACAGTGCAGCTCGTAGCACAGTGCCAGCTGCAGAGGGATCCAGGCTGTAGCGCTGCCCCCTGCAGAGGTGACACTGGAGGACATGGTGAGGGGAGGCTTCCTCAGGCAGAGCTTTGGGTGGAGAGAGAAGTGGCCCAGGGGAGGATCTACACGAACTCGTGGGCAGTGGTGAACGGCTTCACGAGCTGCTCAGAGGACTGGGAGGAAGCCGAGTAGAAGAGAGGGGACGAGCAGTTCTGGGGAAGAGGCGTTTGGATGGACCTCGAGGAGGGGCCGGAGTCACACGACGATGCCCACCAGGGGCACCGAGCAACCCCGCAGACAGGATGGCTGGACCAGTCCTCAGGCAGCCTCTGTCCTTGGCCATCTCTGTTTTGGACAGAGCATTCATGGACGAAGTAGGCATGGCAATAGAGTTTGAAGCTACCGTCTGGACTTCTTCTCACTGCAGTTGATGTAATTCTACTATTGCTGTATGTCCAGCTCAGTATCAGGGACTGACCCTAAGTCCCTGTCATGACACCACAACATCCCCCGAAGATACCAACCAGCCACTCGGTGGCCAGTTGGTTACATGGAACCATTTCCATGCTGGGAAGTCCAGGGACTCATCCTGATGGATTGTGTTCTACGTATGGGTTTGCTTTTCCTGCACGTGGGATCTCCTCGGGCACCATAACCAAGAACTCAGAGTGTCCGATTCAGTAACAGAGGGTCTTGAACCATGTTGCCTCTGACCATGGACCTACTGGTCCTACCATGCACCACACCATCCAGAACTGGCCAGCCTGGAAGAGGAATGGATGGGCCCCTGTGATGCAGCTCAGAATGATGACATTCTGGAATGTGGAGTGCTATTCCTTCATTCAGGGGTTGCTCCTTAAGCCGGGAACAATTGTATGGTGCTGTAGCCAAAACTGGTTGAACACATGGACTTCAGAACCAAGTAGACAGCAGGTGGTCCCTCTCACCATCACCCCAAGTGACTCACTTTGGGAATGTGAGCTTCCCATCCTCACACTTTTGGCTCTGTGGTTCCCAGAAGAACACATTTCCACCAGGGATTACAGTCGTAAGAGTCCCACTGAATTTAGGACAATTCCCTCTAGTTATTCGTGCCTCATTGTACCAGTAAACCAGCAGACACAAGAGAGCCATTGCCCTGGAAGGAATAATTGATCCTGACCATTGGTGGGGGGGAAGGGGGACTGCTCTACAGTGGGGTAGGGAGGAACATGCCTGGCATTCATGTGATCCGCTGAGATCATTCATCTGAGCTTTGGGACTCCAGTGCCCAGTTTTAACTGTAAATGGGCAAGTACAATAATTATGGCCTTAAAGGGCAGAGTAACCAGGACTTCTAGTGGGTCCCCTCAGTAGTCAAGTCAGCTAGACCTGGAGGAGTAGTAGTTCGGGGGAGGATGTCTAGAATAAGGAGATGATGAGTGTCAGTTGTAGTCTTGAGACCCACTGTAGCTGTGGGACTGTTGTTTATCTCACTGACTGTCTTATAACCTTTCCCAGGAATTAAGACCAGGCTCATGGAGAACCTGTGGCTGGATGAGGTGAACTTACTGTGGGAAGGAGGTGACTCTGAGCCTGCAAGGGCGAAATGTAGTAGACCCTATTGGGGCCCCTCTCAGATCCTCAATCAATGGCGCCGTCTCCCCATTGCCTGAGTGCTGGGTGCTAATGGCTTATGTTGCCTCCTTCTGAGAATTGCTTTCAGGTGCCCTAGAAGTTATGCAACCCCCAGGGGAGAGTCCTGGCCAATGACAGTAGAGTATAAAAGGAGAGACCTTGGTCTCTGCAGCACACTCTATGTTCTGGAGCCCAACCCCTTATGTTGCAGAGACTCTGCTGAGACCACAAGGGACCAGCTCTTTCCCTGCCCTGCTTCTGCCCCTCCCTTGCAGGCTTTTGCTGGTGAACATGTCCCTGATACACACAACTACACCCGGGGTCAGGGGAGGTGGACTCGAGGAAGACACTTGAGCCGACCCTTGCTGCTGGCTGGGCGACTAGAATTTCCCCTATGAAAAATGTGTCAGGAAAAACCATGATAATTCCACTATGCACTCCAGAGTGAGAAAATCCTGTGTTCAAATCCCAGATCTGCAACTTCGTAGCTCTGGGGCCATGAGCAGCTCGCTCCCTTACCCTCTTTAACTTTCATTCTTTGTAAAGTGTGGAGAATAATGGAAACCCCAGGAAACTGAAAGGTTTAAATGATACGGTGCCCATAAAGCACTTAGTAAAACACCTGCACATGGGTCAGCGCTCAGGGCACAGCGGTCACTGATGACACGGCGATGATAACGATGACGGAGACATTTGGTTCTACCACATCAGACTCCACCCTCTCACTGGTCTCTCTAACAATCAGATTTGAGTAAAAACAGGGCCCCAGTCATCTAAATGCCTGGAGCTTAATCCCAGCCACTCTGTGGCTTTCTAAATTTAGAGCTTATAAAATTACTACGTGGTTGGAAAGCAGGGAAAAAGGAGAAAAGTGGAATTGTGTGAATATACATATTCAAATGCTGGGGTTGAGGGAGATATGATATTTACGTCCTGATGACTGGGATATTCCCAAATATTTTTCCTAAGAAAACATCAACCCTCTCAACAATTCCACCACCTATTCAGTCCTTAGTCTACACATCTCTCCCTGCTGGATTTTGAACCCCATTAAGATAGATGCATTCTGGGGCTTCCCTGGTGGCGCAGTGGTTGAGAATCTGCCTGCCGATGCAGGGGACACGGGTTCAAGCCCTGGTCTGGGAAGATCCCACATGCCACGGATCAACTAAGCCCGCGAGCCACAACTACTGAGCCTGCGCATCTGGAGCCTGTGCTCCGCAACAAGAGAGACCACGATAGTGAGAGGCCCGCGCACCGCGATGAAGAGTGGCCCTCGCTTGACGCAACTGCAGAAAGCCCTCGCACAGAAACGAAGACCCAACACAGCCAAAAATAAATAAATAAATAAATAAATAATTTTTTTAAAAAAGAACTTTAAAAAAAAAAAAAAGATAGATGCATTCTTTTCACCAAGGGAGAGTCCTTGGTAATCTAGTAATCACCCTCATTCCCAGCCCATAAAGTTCCCTTATAGAGATAGATCAGCTTCCAGGAGTACCAACTTCATCCTGACCTCTCCCAGGGCATCCCCTTTGTCTTAGTCAGTGTTAACTGCTTAGCAGACCACCACAGCCTGGGGGACTTATAAAGAACAGACATTTATTTCTCACAATCTGGAGGCTGGAAGTCCAAGGTCAAAGTGCTGGCAGATTCAGTGTCTGGTGAGGGCTCACCTCCTGGTCAATAGACGGCCATCTTCTTGCTGTGTCCTCATATGGTGGAAGGGGTGAGGGAGCTCTCTGTGGTCCCTTTCATAAGGGCACTAATCCCATTTATGAGAGCTCCACCCCCATGACCTAATCACCTCCCAAAGACCTCACCTCCTAGCCTCATCACATTAGGGTTTAGGATTCCAACGTATGGATTTTGGGGACAAACATTCAGTCCATAACACTCTTCTTCTAACATCTCCTGGCACCTGCTGTAGTGAGCAGACAATCTCCCCACTGAACTTTGGCCTATGAACCTTCCACTATTTCCACTGACAGGGGAGGCTCCTGAGTCCCTAACAATAGTCCTGGAAGCTCTAGACTGCTGCTTCAGGAAAAGTAGGTCCCTTTATGGATACAAAGAGGCTCTGGGACTACAGGAGGCTCCCTTAGTCCTGGCTGTTAGCAGCACCCTAAATAAACACTCCCCTCCCATCACATTAAACACCTCCTGTGAAGACCACAGGTGGACTTGATGGTCCTGAGGAACGCTGGACCCAGGTCAGACTCTCTGATCTGCATGCAAGATAATCGTACTCACTGTCTTCATCATGGTTCAATGTTTCCTGCTTGTACCTATTGCATTTTGGTAGTTATATGTGTATGTTTATGTGAGCGGTAAAATGCAGAGTGCCCCTTTTTTTCCCTAGGAATATTCCAATCAAGATAACCTGAGAACACTTCTGAATAAAAAATAGCTTAGAAATGCCAGGCAAATATGATACACATCTTTCAAAAGGAGAGCTGAACTTGCAGAAGAGTAATGGAAATTTCCATGACCCAAAATAGTAATTGAGGTGAGCTAACACTGTGGCTGCCTGGGGGCTGGCTCCCAGATGCTGGTCTTGATAGGGGGCTTGAAATGGGCTCCCAGAACAGGGGATGAAGCCCATAGGCACCAAAGGGGAAAGTGTTTGGACTGAGACTTCTGCAGGAAGCCGTGGTCCCCATACAATCTCAGTGAAAGGAATGAATATGGACAAAATCCACCTAGCGGCACACAAATATTACAAGAAAGCTTGTCATGCTTTACCTCGACTGAGATGGAAATTTTTAAAATCTGAAGAGAAGCATTTTCAGAATGGTGGAGTAAGGACCTCCAAAACTCTGCTCCTCCATAAAAGCAAGGTGAACACTTGCAAAAATTACCAAAAACAACTTTTTTAGGACTCTAGAAATTCATCTAAGGCCTCCAATAATTTGAAGAGCATTTCTTCAATAAAATGGTTGAATCTTAAGAACAGAGGGATTTGTGGCATTTTAACTTGCCCTACCCCATTCCCCTCTCCCAACAGTGTGGTAGCCTAAAAACCAATAGCATGTCAGTAACAATTGCTACAAAAAAACAACAGCCCAATGGGCACTGGTGGGGGAAGTTCCAACAAATTCCTGGGAATCTAGAAATCCATGTACATGTGCAAGGGGGTGCACATGCCCAGGAAAAATCTGAGAAGGCCCTAATCTCTCACCTCCAGCTGAATTTGGGGCTCTGTACAAGGAGGAATTGAAGGCTAAGACAGAGTAGTAACCTGCCTGCTGGAGCACTGAAGTGCCCTCATCAAAGTCTGAGAGATTTATTGATCAATGGTATTCAAGGAAATCTCTGTCCAAATATTCATTAACCACTAAGCAAACCAAGCAGAGACTTCAGTGGCCACAAATGACAGAGAATACAGACTTTATAGAATTTGTTCAGGAAAGTCACTAAATAAACAAACAGTAGCAAGAGCAAAAACTCTAGGGTGACAGGACTCTAATTTCTGGAGTTGTCACACTATATTATCTAAAATATTCATTTTTGAATTTTTTTTTTTTTTTTTTGGTCATGCCATGCAGCTTGTAGGATCTTAGTTCCCCCACCAGGGATTGAGCCCAGGCCCTCGGCAGTGAGAGCGCAGAGTCCTAACCACTGGACCACCAGGGAATTCCCCAAAATGTTCACTTTTCAACAAAAAATTATGAGACTTGAACAGAAACAGCACAGTGAGGTCAATAAGAGAGAAAAAAAAGAGCAGTCAGTAGAAATTTCCCCTGAGGAAGGCCAAGCATTGGACTTATAGACAAAGATTTATTTTTTTTAATTAATTTATTTTATTTACTTATTTTTGGCTGCGTTGGATCTTCGTTGCTGCACGTGGGCTTTCTCTAGTTGCGGCGAGCGGAGACTACTCTTCATTGCAGTGCGTGGGCTTCTCATTGTGGTGGTTTCTTTTGTTGTGGAGCACGGGCTCTAGGCACACGGGCTTCAGTAGCATCATGAAGCCTCAGTAGTTGTGGCTCACGGGCTCTAGAGCGCAGACTCAGTAGTTGTGATGCACTTGCTTAGTTGCTCCACGGCCTGTGGGATCTTCCTGGACCAGGGCTCGAACCTGTGTCCCCTGGATTGGCAGGCAGATTCTTAACCACTGCACCACCAGGGAAGCCCTAGACAAAGATTTAAATCAGCTACCATAAATATGTTCAAAGAACTAAAGGGAATCATGTCTAGAGAACTAAAGAAAAACATAAGAATGACATCTCACCAAGTAGAGAATGTCAATAAAAAGGTAGAAATTATTTTAAAAATAATTAAAGAGAAATTCTGGGACTTCCCTGGTGGTGCAGTGGTTAAGAATCTGCCTGCCAATGCAGGGGACATGGATTTAATCCCTGGTCTGGGAAGATCCCATATGCCATGGAGCAACTAAGCCCGTGCACCACAACTACTGAGCCTGTGCTCTAGAGCCCACGAGCCATAACTACTGAGCCCACAAGCCACAGCTACTGAGCCAACGTGCCACAACCACTGAAGCCCACGCACCTAAGCCCATGCTCCGCAACAAGAGAAGCCACCTCAATGAGAAGCTCATGCACCACAACGAAGAGTAGCCCCTGCTCGCCACAACTAGAGAAAGCCCATGTGCAGCAATGAAGACCCAATGCAACCAAAAATTAATTAATTAATTATTTAAAAAAAGAAATTCTGGGGTTGAAATTATAATAACTGAAATGAAAAAAAAATCACTACATGGGCTCAAGAGCAGATTTGAGCAGAAGAAAGAACCAGTGAACTTGAAGTTAGGTAAATTAAGATAATCCATTCTGAAGAACAGAAAGAAAAAGGAATTTAAAAGAATCGATAGAGGCCCAGAGACCTGTGGGATACCATGCAGCATGACAGCATACACATAATGGAAGACCCAGAATGAGAGGGAGAAAGGGGCAGAAAGAAATTTGAAGAAATAATGGCCAAAATTTCCCAAATTTGATGTAAAACTTTATACATCAAAGAGGTTCAGTGAACTCCAAGTAGAACAAACTACAAGAGTTCCACCCCAAGACACATCATAGTCAACCTACCGAGAGACAGAGGCAGTGTTAAAACAGCAAAAGAAAAGATAACTTCCCATGAGACACTTTAAGTCAGAAGACAGTGAGATCACATATTCAAAGCACTGAAAGAAACATGCTATCATCCAAGAATCTATATCCAGAAAAACTGACTTTGCATGAGACACTTTAAGTCAGAAGGCAGTGGGATCATATACTCAAAGCACTGAAAGAAACATGCTATCATCCAAGAATCTATATCCAGAAAATCTACCCTTCAAAAATGAACAAGAAATTAAGACACTCCAAGATAAACAGAGTGAAACAATTCATCACCAGCAGACCTGCCCTACAAGAAACACTGAAGGAAGTTCTTCAGGTTGAAATGAAAGGACACTAGACAGTATGTTGAATCCACAAAAAGAAATGAAAAGTACCTATAAAGAGAACTACAAAGGTAAACATAAAATATGGTATAAATGTATTTTTTGGTTGTAATTATTTTCTTATTCTACTTGATTTAGAAGACAACTGTGTACACAACTGTGTACAACAACACTTATGAAACTGTGCTGATGGGCTTAATATGTATAAAGATGTAATTTTTACAACAATATGGCACAAAATGGGGGAGTGAATAGAGGGAGCTATATAGAAAAGCAAAGTTTGTGTATACTATAGATAATAAATTAAGTTGATATTAATTCTAACTGGCTTACAATCATTTAAGATGTTAATTGTAATCCCCAGAGAAAACACTAAGAAAATATAGTAAAAGAAGCAACAGTAGAAGTAAATTGGCACACAGAAAGCACCTATTTTACACAAAAGAAAGTGGTAATGAAGGAACATGGGAACAAAAATGACATAAGACATATAGAAAACAAACAGCAAAATCAGAGACATAAATTTTACATTATTTGAACTACACTTAATGTAAATGGATTAACTCTTCTTATCAAAAGGCAGAGATTGGCCTTTTGAATAGATTTATAAAAATCATGATCTAACTACACACTGTGTACAAAAGACACATGTTAGATTCAAAGACATAAATGGTTTGCAAGTAAAGGGATGGGGGAAATATACCATGCAAAACAGAAATCAAAAGAAAGCCAGAGTGGCTATATTCATATCATATAAACAAACTTTAAGACAAAAATGGCATGAGAAAAAAAGAAGGACATTTTCTAATGATAAAAAGAATCTGTCAGGAAGACATAACAATTATAACATATCTTTCTAAAAACAGAGCCCTGAAATACATGAAACAAAAACTGATGGAATTGAAGAAAGAAACGGACAATTCACAATAATAGTTGAAGCTTTCATTACCACAGTTTTGATAATGAATAGACCTGGGAAGGAGATCACCAAGGAAATGGAAGATTTCAAAAGCACCCTAAGACAACTGCACCTAACAGACATCTACAGAACACTCCACCCAGCAACAGCAGAATGCACGTTCTGCTGGGTGCACATAAAACATTCTCCAGGGGAGACCATACGTTAGGTCATAACGCAAGTCTCAATAAGCTTAAAAGGACTGAAATCATACACAGTATGTTCTCAGACCACAATGGAATGAAAGCAGACATCAGTAACAGAAGAAAAATTGGGAAATTCACAAATATGTAGATATTACACAACACACATGGATCAATGAAGACGTCACAATGGAAATCAGAAATTACTTTGAGATTGGTGAAAATGAAAACACAACATACCAAAGCTTTATGGGATACAACCAAAACAGAATATAGCAAGAAAGTTACAGCTAAAAACACCTATACTGAAAAAGAAGAAAGATCGCAAATCAATAACCTAACCTTCCAACTTAAGACACTAGAAAAAGAGGTGCCAACCAAACTTAATGCAGACAGGAGGAAGGTGTGATTGTTAATTCTGTGTGTCAGCTCGATGGGCCACGGGGGGCCCAGAGATTTGGTGAGATGTGATTCTGGGTTTGTCTATGAGGATGTTTCTGGAGAGGTTCACATCTGAATCAGTGGACTCAGTAAAGCAGGCTGCCCTCCCTAAAGTAGATGGGCCTCATCCAACCAGCTGAAGGCCTGAATAGAACAAAAAGTCTGGCCCTCCCGTGAGTAAGAGGGAACGCCTCCTGCCTGACCACCTTCAAGATAGGACATTGGTTTTTTCCTGCCTCAGGCTTGAACTGAAACACCAGGTCTTCCTGGGTCTTGAGCCTGTCAGCTCTTGGAGCTACAAGATCAGCTCTTCTGGTTCTCAAGTTTCTTCCAAACATTTAAAAAAGAACCCTGCACAAACTATTACAAAAAATAGAAGAGGGAATATTTTCTTTCTTTTTTTAAAAAAATAAATTTATTTATTTATTTATTTTTGGCTGCGTTGGGTCTTCATTGCTGCGTGCAGTGAGCGGGGGCTTCTCTTCATTGTGGTGCACAGGCTTCTCACTGCGGTGGCTTCTCTTGTTGCAGAGCACGGGCTCTAGGCACATGGGCTTCAGTAGTTGTGGCACGCAGGCTCAGTAGTTGTGGCTCACGGGCTTTGTTGCTCCACAGCATGTGGGACCTTCCCGTGTCCCCTGCATTGGCAGGCAGATTCCTAACCACTGCATCACCAGGGAAGTTCCGGGAATATTTTCTTTCTATGAAGGCAATAATATCCTGATACTAACGTAAGATAAAGACATCCCAAGAAAAGAAAACTAAACTAGAATCTAGAAAAAAGACTAGAATCCTTTATGAATATTGATGTAAAAACCATCCAAAAATACTAGCAATTTGAATCCAATGACGTAATATAAAAAAGCTTATACACTATGACCAATGGGAATCTATGCAAAGAAAGTAAGGCTAGTTTAACATATGAAAATCAATTAATCTAATACAGCAAATTAATAGAATAAAGGACAAAAACAACATGATCCTCTTAATAAAGGCAGAAAAATCATTTGACAAAATTCAACACCATTTCATGGAAAAAACACTCAACAAACAAGGAATATAAGGAGATTTCCTCAATCTGATAAAGGACATCTATGAAAAATCAACAGCTAATATCATACTTAACACTGAAACTCTGAAAGATTTTCCTTAACATAGGGAATAAAGCAAGGATGGCAGCCCTCTCATCACTTCAACATTGTACTGGGGGTAATTGCGAGGGCAATTAAGCAAGAAAAAGAAATGAATGTCATCCAGTTTAGAGAAGAAGCAAAACTATATTTATTCACAGATGACATAGTCTTTTATATAGAAAATCCTAAGGAATAGGATCTATTAGAACTAATAAACAAGATATTTGTAGGATACAAGATCAATGTACAAAAAACAATTATATTTCTATACACTAGCAAAAAACTCTCTGAAAATGAAATTAATAAAACCACTTCTTTTATAATAAATAGCTTCAAAAAGAATGAAATACTTAGGAACAAATTTAACAAAAGATGTTCATGACTTGTACACTCAAAATTCTAAAACACTGTTGAAAGGAATTAAAAAACTAAATAATGGAAAGACATTTATGTTCATGGATCAGAAGACTTAATATTGTAAAAATGGCAATATTCCCCTAATTGATCCAGAGAGTCAATGAAATCTCTATCAGATTCCCAGTTGGCTTTTTTTTCTTAAACAGTAATTGACAATCTTATCCTAAAATCCATATGCAAATCCAAAGGAACCAGAAGAGTCAAAACAAGCTTGGAAAAAAATGAACAAATGGGAAGGAGGTGCATGTCTGAAGGACACAGGAACCAATCAAAAGAGCTTTCAGTGGCCAAAGCTGGAACAATTTGAGTAATATAATAAATAATAATGGTATTAGATTAAAACCCAGAAGGGAAAATATCCATGGGTTCATAAACAAATGATTAAATAGATAAATAAATGTGGGAGAATAGGCAACTCTTCTGTTGAGAAACATTTCAATTAATAAATGTAAAATCAATGGATGGAAATTTAAAAATCATCATTAGAAAACCACAATAATCATTGCTGTAGGCAGGATCCATCAATAAAAGTTAAAATTAGTAGGTAAAAGTTTAAGGACAAACAGGATATTTGTATAGCCTCAAAGTATTTCCCCTCAAATATTTCCGTTAGTTACAAATGGAAAATAGTAACTTTACAGTGTAAAACCTGACAGAGACAACCCTATCCAAGAGGTCAGGGTTAACATCATCTGTCCTAAGATATAGTGACATCACTGCTCCCTGATAGCATGCACTGAGAAGGACGTAGCATTTTTGTGGCATTCTTTCCTCAAAATGCCAAACTCCATGTAATCATGAGAAAACAAAAGAAACTCAGGTTTGTAGACATTCTTCTAAATACCTGACGTGTACTCTAAAAGTGTCAAGGTCCATGAATGACAAGGAAAGACAAGGATGTCACAGATTGGAAGAGACCACATGCCAACCGACCACAGTGGATTGGATCCTGGAACAGAAAAAGCACATTGGTAGGAATGCTGTTGAAATCCAAAAGAGGTCTAGAATTTAGTCTTTTTAAAAGACTTACTAAAAAAGAAATATAAACATCAGCAAAAATCTCTTACCATTAAAGATAATGCAAAATAGACCCATGAAACACACCATTAGAATCACAACATTTTAGAGGGTAGTCTCCAAAATATTCAATAAGTAAAAATTCCAAATCTAAACACTTTCACAAAATACTAACAAAGAAATAACCCCCCAAACCATTTAACAAAGCTAAAATCACTTTGATAGTCAAGAGCAGACAAAGGCAATACAAGAAGCGAAAATTATAAGCTAAATCCACTTATGAACAGAGATTTTTAAAAATTCATAAATAATACAGCCAAAAATTAAATCCAGCAAAATGAAACATGCAAACAAATAAAAGACAAACTATCATTACCTAACTGGGTTTATCAGAGCAATGCAAATGGTTTAACATTAGAAAGTTTAATTCACATTAGTTACCTTGAGTATTAATTATGCTTAGGTTTAAAGCATTTGACAAAAAAGTCAAATACGCAGTAAACACACAAGGTTTAATTCTCCCAGGGGTGGAAAGAGGCCATCCACAGCTAGTGTGGCAGTTCCCTTTAGGAGGTTGTCTGAGGGTTCAGGCTCTCTCTATTTTGTCCTCCTCACCTCTAAGGTGCGACCCTCAGCTGTCTGACCCAGGAAGATTCAAGACCACAACTACATGTCTATGTAGGACAGAGGCCACAAGAAAGATCAGAACATCCTTATGTGCACAATCCTGAAATTGTCCATTCACTTCAACTCCAATGAGTCAAATTGTTGTCATGACTACAACTAGCTGCAAGGGAGGCTGGGTTGTCATTCTGGGCAGTCATCCACTGAGCTCACAACCTGCAGTTCTACTGTTGTGAGAGAGCAAATGAGTTTCCATCTACTTATTACACCATCTCAGAGCCCAAGCTGTGCCAGTGATGTGTGTTCCTCTCCCTGGATCTGGGTAGAACGCTGGGTGACCCATCACCCACCCTGACGCAGCCAACCCACAACAGGGTGAACGGGAACTTAACTGCAAGTGTGATTAAGGTGGCAAATCAGTGGATAGGGAGATTTTCCTCAGTGGGCCTCACCTACTCACATGAGCCCTTGAAGGGAGCAGCGCTGTTCTGGGGGAAGAGATTTGGAGCCTCCTCCATTAGAGAGAGCCATTATACATGAGGGACGGTCTTCATTGCTGGCTCTGAGGTTGGAGGGGGCCACCTGGCGAGGACTTAGAGCTTAGACCAGACCCTGGCAGCCAGCCAGCAAGAAAACAAAGGCCTTAGTTCTGCAACCACAGGGAACTGATTTTTGCCAACAACCATGAGCTCCGAAGAGGATTCCAAACTTCAGAAAGGAACATGACCCGGTTGACACTTTGACTACAGTCTTGTGCAACCCTGAGCAGAGAATGGTCGGGCTGTACCTGGATTCCTGACCCACAGAAGCCCTGAGACAATAGGTGATGTTCTCAGCCACTAAGGGTGTGGTATTTGTTACGCAGCTTAGAAGACTGATACATGTCCCATCTCTGTTTACAACTTCCTAGCTCCATGCTGATTTCATCCTCATCCTCACAGACTCAGGGAGCAGAACAGAGTTCAGAAACAGATGCATACTTACAAGGACACTTGCTTCTGACAAAGATGGTGAGGCAGAAGAGTAGGGAGAGGATGGTATTTTTAATCAGTTGCGCTGGGTCAATTGGATAGTTGTACAGTGAAAAAATGAAACTTGGCCCTTACCTCACACCATGCAAAAAATATATATTCTAGGTGGAAGGCAGCTCTAACTGGGAAAGGAAAAACAATAAAGCTTCTAGAGGGTCTTGTAGACTACGTTCATGACCTCACCAGGCCAAGACTTTGAACAGGGCACCCAGAGTACTAACCAGAAGAAGAAGATTAATAAACTGAATTATGTGAAATGAAGGGATTCTATCCATTACAAAAGACAATTATGGGAGTCAAAAGAAGCGAGAGCATGGGCCAGGACCTCTGCAGCAATGTAAGTGACAAAAGGATGGCTTCTGGAATCACACGGAACGTGCGCAGATCAGTAAGTCTCAGCAGGCAACCTTACGGAAACACGGGTGCATCTGAGCCAGGCTCTTCATGAAGGTGGAGCAGCAAATGGCCAGAAAGCATGAAACAATCCCAGCCTTTTTAGCCTCCAGGAAAATGCAAATTAAGACCACAATAAGCTATCCTGGCTTGGCTAAACTGGAAAGGCTGATAAGGCAAGTCAGCAGGAACGGGGAGCAAGAGGAACCCTCCCGCGTGGCCAGAGGGGCCCACCTCAAGTTCATGCCCAAGAGCAGCGGCACACAGGTGTACCCACAGGCATCCACAGGATTGTGGATAAGACCCTTCATCAAAATATCGTAAAACTGGGGACAGCTTGGTAGTAGAATGGATGGATAAATAATTCATTTAAACAAGAGAATGCTTCAGGGGGACAGAGACCCACCAGCACTTACGCCCTGCAGGAAACCACAAGACTCACCCACAGAACATGCCACGTGGTCCCTCCTGCCTGAAGTTCAGAAACACAGAACGAATCCACGGTGTCATGTCAGGATAGTCACTACCTTTGGTGCCAAAGGTGGGGTCGTGACGGGAAGGACCCGAGGGGACTTGTGGGGTTCCAGAATGTTCTGTTTCTGGATCTGGGTGCTGAATACACGGGTGTGCCCACTTTGTGAAAATTCACCCAATTGCACATTTACGACTTTTGCAATTTTTTTTGTATGTATGTTGTCTTTCAATAAAATGTTCATTTAAAGAAACACAAGAGAAAGGAAAATGACAAAGGATTCCAGTAGAAAATTGGGTAAAAGCGATCAGGGGCTTTTACAGGGACGGTAACACGAATGCCTGAACTCCTGGCAGAGATGCTCAAACTCACCAGCCCCGAGGGAGCTGCTCATCAAAGCAGGAGTGACAGGCCCCCAGAGCCCAGCCGGGCACCAGAAGAGGTCTGCTGACACCAGTGCTGGGGACCTGTCAACATCGCCAGCAGCTGGAGGCACCCGTGTTGACACAGCGCCCCCAAGCGACCTGGCAAGTTTTGCAGGTGAAGACACGCCTGCCTGGCAATTCCGCTCTTAAGAAGCTCACTTGTGGGTGTCAAGGAACCTTTGCAAGAAGGTCCATCTTAGCGTCGTTCACAATAGCAAACCTGGGAAGGGCCCGGGATGCCATCCCCAGGAGAGGGGGCAAGCACCCACCGACCGGCATCGTCACACAGCAGCGCGGCCGCGACCCCGGTCATCCCTCGGGGAAGCCGACACCAGCATATGCCCTTCAACCAACACGCGAAGCAGAACTGAGTGTGTGACCCCGACAGGAGGATGCAAGTCAGGCCTGGGGACGGTCAATGCCACACCGAGAGATGCTGGGGGACACAGAACGTGATCGAGGGCCATCCGTGTGACCAACGTGACAAAGGCGGCATCAGTGTGAGTGGGGATGGGGGTGGCATGTTATCCTCCATACTTCTTTCTATGATGGGAAGATTCCATGCTTCTGAACAATCCTTTGAAGAAACCACAGAAATGAGAACGGTGGTGGCCTCAGAAAGCGCCTCGACTCCCTTCTCCCTGGGGAGCCTCCCTGCCCCATCGTCCACCCTTCTCAGCCTGATGGAGACGGCACCTCCCTGGGCAGACCCGTCCTCCAGTCCCCTTGCCGATTTCATACCTGGGGCCGCAGCCACAGCCGGTCTCTGGGACACGGTTTGCTCATCCCCCCCCAAGGGATGTGTGTCGTGGGGTAGCTTCCTAAAGGGGCGTTTCGGTTCCCGAGGGGAAGAGACCTGAGTTCTGACCCCAGCTCCCCAGGTCACCAGCTCCCCAGCCTGCGGTGACTTCCTGGGCCCCTCCCACTGCCGGCACCGGAGGACCCCCGCACTGAGGCAGGCAGAGTGCGTGCTGGCCCGGGAAGGCTCTGCCACCACCAGAGGGGTGATGGGCTGAAGGGCCGTCATTCAGCCAGATTCAGAGTACAGCTACCTGGGCCATGGTTGTGGTGACACTGACCATCCTCGTTGTGACCCTGGGCAAGTCCTCTGCTGCCCGGACAAAGGAAGGCCTGGCAGCAGGACCCTGAAGCTCGCAGAATGCTGGGCCCGGGTTCCCACAGCAGGGACCTTGGGCAGGGGTCACAGGAGGGCCACCACCCTGCTTGACCTGCATTTCCCTGACCTGGGGCTCTTAGAGGGCAGGAGAGGAAGGCTGGCCAACCCTAAGTTAATGGCCCCTGACTCTCACTTCCTCAGGTGTTAAGCGCCCCTCCCCTCTGCCCACTAATTATCTGGAGTTTTTCCAGAGCCCTGAGCCTGAGAAGGGATTTCTTGAGGGATTTGGTTTGGACGGGGAGAGCCTTTCCTGCAGGAAGGGCCTCTAGGTGCCGGCCCCCAGCCCCAGACAGAGGACCTGTTCTTCATCTCGCCTCTGTGCACATGCAAAGTGGATTCACTGACTTCCTGGTCCTTCTGGCCTCCATTGGGCCACCATCCACCAACACAGGTCGCCCAGCCACCCCATAGCCCATGCACCAGCCCAAGAGACTGTCCCATGTGCACCCCAGAAGGGAGGGAGTTCGTGCACCAGCTGGACACTTAGTAGGAGCTGAGTGAGTACTAACTGAATGGATAAACGTGTGAATGGATGGATGGACTTGTGTGTGGGTGGATGGATGGATGGATGAAAGGGTGGATGGATGGATGGATGGGTGGATGGGTGGATGGATGGGTGGATGGATGGATGGATGGATGGATGGATAGGTGGATGGATGATGGATGGATGGATGGATGAAAGGGTGGATGGATGGATGGATGGGTGGATGGGTGGATGACTGGGTGGATGGATGGATGGATGGATGGATGGGTGGATGAGTGGGTGGTTGGATGGATGGATGGAAGGGTTGGGTTCTAACTGAAGCCAAGTTTTCCTCCTGAGACACTTGTTTAGATAAATCCTACCAACCACTCCCCCAGGCTCTCAGGAGTGCTAGCAAACCGGCGTCCTCGCTGGCCAGGAAGCCATACATGGTTTAGCTTTTATGACAGAAACAACACTGTAAGGACCTGAGGCAGCTTCCAGACCTTGATCAGCCAGATCAGGGGTGCTTTGGATGGGCTGGGCGGCTTCAGGGCCCCTGTCAGGCTCCCTCTTAGCAGTGTTCTGACGTCCACCCTGGTAGGATGGGGCAGGCAGGTGAGGGGCACCTTAGGACAGCAAGGAGATAGGCTCCTCCCAAGTCCCAAGAGGAGCTGGGAGCCTCGGGACTGGCATCTTTCTCTGAAAAACTGGAAGGCATGACAAAGCCCACTCTGCTCAGCAATGGACTGGAAACCGTGTGTAACCACCGTCAGCCGTGGCTCAGGAAGCTTCTTCGGGATGGGAAGACAGCTGAGATATTAAAAGCAGGAGCACTCTTGGAAGAGCAAACGCAGGAGTTTGCGAGGCAACAGTGCATCGGCGGGGACACAAGTGGTGTCTGGATGGGGAGGCTGCCTAACTAAGGGGAGGCCACATCTGTGGGACCCTCGGTCTTGGAGCAGGCCGGGCGGATGTCCAGGAAGGGCGTGGATCCCAAGGTCTGGAAGGGCCTGAAACCTCAGCCCAGGGGAGAGGCAAGAGCAGTGTCCACTGGGACACAGTCGGCCGAGTGGTGGGGCGTCTTGACTGCAGCAAAGGCCTCTCGCCCTTGGAGGTTTGCTAAGAGGCCGTCGCCGTCTCTGTGCAGAGTATTAGTGAGCTCTGTATATGCCAATAAAAAAATAAAAGCCACTATTAAAATGAACCCCTGGCACATACCTGGTTTCGATCACAGAGGAGCTGGCCTTTTGCGCTGGAATTTGCAGCATCTGTTCCAATTAAGCCTCGCTTTTCAGCTTAAAGATATTAGCCTGATCACTCGTGCTCTGTTTGGACATGAATAGCGCATTGTCTGCCCCGAGCAGCGCTGCAGTCGCGCAGACACCATTAAACAGCCTGGCGGCCCAATTAGAAGCGGAGGTGGGCTGGCGGGGGTGGGAGCGGGGATTGACCACCAGGGCCAGGCGCCTCGTGGACACAGGTGGGGGGACAGCTAACGTGGACCATGTGTGGCAGGGCGGGCTCTGCGACAAGCACAGACTTAGCTGTCTTGACGCTGGTGTGCCCTGTGCCCAAGCAAGGCGGCCGGAGCAGGGAGCGGGCAGCCCACCGTGGGGCCTGACAGACGGGCGTCTGGGCAGATGGTGTGACCCAGAGTTCTCACGGGAGACCTGGGCAGAGTTCACGTCCATGTCTGCCAGCCTCGCACGAGCCCCTCCCTCCCCCGGTGGCACATGAGCATACACACATTCACACACACTCACATTCTCATTCACAGGTGTTCACAGGCACATACACACACACTCACATGTACACACACACACACACTCTTACGCATTCGAAACTTCAAGTGCCACACCATCCCCACTCCCACCCACTGTGACCAGCACATTATCTTATGATTGGCTTTTTTTCTGCTTAAATGCCAAACCTAGGAAACATGTCTGGGCAAATTGAGGGGTCCAATCAAGAAGTAAGGGTGTTTGAAAAGATGGATGGATGGATGGATGGATGGTTAGATGGGTGGAAGGATGGATGGATGGATGGATGAATGGATAGATGGGTGGGTGGGTGGATGGATGGGTAGAAGGAAGGAGGGATGGATGGGTGGGTGGATGAATGGGTGGGTGGATGAATAGATGGGTGGATGGATGGACAGAAGGGTGGATGGATGGATGGATGGGTGGATGGATGGATGGGTGGATGGATGGATGGATGGATGGATGGGTGGATGGATGGATGGATGGATGGATGGATGGATGGATGGATGGAAGGGTGGATGGATGGATGGATGGATGGATGGATGGGTGGATGGATGGGTGGATGGGTGGGTGGATGGGTGGATGGGTGGATGGGTGGATGGATGGGTGGATGAATGGCTGGATGGGTGGATGGGTAGGTGGATGGATGGGTGGATGGAAGAAAGGATTATGCATAGCTGGATGGATGGATGTGATGAATCTATGTGTGTGTGTATGTATGTGTGGTGGATGAATGGATGGATGGACGGATGGATGGATGGATGGATGGATGGATGGATGGGTGGATGGATGGGTGGATGGGTGGATGGATGGGTGGATGGGTGGATGGGTGGATGGGTGGATGGGTGGGTGGATGGGTGGATGGGTGGATGGATGGATGGATGGATGGATGGGTGGATGGGTGGATGGATGGATGGGTGGATAGATGGATGGGTGGATGAATGGATGGATGGGTGGATGGGTGGGTGGATGGATGGGTGGATGGATGGATGGATGGGTGGATGGATGGATGGGTGGATGAATGGATGGATGGGTGGATGGGTGGGTGGATGGATGGGTGGATGGATGGATGGATGGGTGGATGGATGGATGGGTGAATGGATGGATGGGTGGATGGATGGATGGGTGGATGAATGGATGGATGGGTGGATGGGTGGATGGATGGGTGGATGAATGGCTGGATGGGTGGATGGGTGGATGGATGGGTGGATGAATGGCTGGATGGGTGGATGGGTAGGTGGATGGATGGGTGGATGGAAGAAAGGATTATGCATAGCTGGATGGATGGATGTGATGAATCTATGTGTGTGTGTATGTATGTGTGGTGGATGAATGGATGGATGGACGGATGGATGGATGAGGAGTAGCTAGGTAGGTAAGTAGAGCTATGCGATGGAAGATACTAGAAGCCACTATAATGGAGTGGGATTCTGATTATTTCCTATTTCTTCCTCTCACTTTCTAGACTCTCCACATTCTCTATAGCAAACACACATTACTTCCATAATCTGACATAGACAGAGATTCCCACACTAGTCCTCTCATTCCAGAGACCAAGGCGGGAAGAATTCTGATGCACCAAGAAGCTGGCCTGTCCTCGCACTTGGTTTTGAAACAGAGGGGCCTCTCTCTCCTCTGGCTCGGCTGGCGGCTGCTATGACATCATCCCTGTGGCGTGTAACTTGAGAAGCGTGTCAGGAAGCGTTGGGACTGATTGATCAGGCGTGCTGGTGTCCTCTCCCAGGAGGCCTCGGGGCAGGTCCGATGGGCAGCTGGCTGTGTCTCTCAGCTGTGCTTAGGCTGAGAGCTGAATCTTCACCCCACGGGCAGAACTCTGCCAATGAGCCTGGGATGATCTCGTGTCAGACGAGCCAGCCAGGGCTCGCATCAGGGTGCATCCCTGCTAGGGTCGCCCCCGCCCCCTCTCAGCCCAGCCCCCTGGGTGGGCTGAAGTTGCTGCTTCTTCTCTGGACAAGACAAGACAGATGGTGGGGCAGCGGCGGGAGGCTGGCCGAGGCGTCAGGGCAGCCGGGGCTGGACGGCGGGGTCGGGAGGTGGACAGAGCCCAGGCAGCCTCAGCCACACGCTGGAATGGAGACAGCTGTCCTGTCTGCTTTCTGTCTGAGGCCACATGAGGAGCAGGTGACTTTGCGAGGCCTGGGGAGTGTGGCTTCGATCAGGGTTACTCCTCGACGCCTCGGTGCTGAGGCTGTAATATAGAACCGCCGTCCGCCCCGGAGGGTGGTGTAGGAACAGCATGAGAGCTCATCTCCATGCCTGGACAGGAAGGGACGGGCCAGGGGTCCTGTCTGGCCCCCTGGGACAGGACTCAGAGCTCCCATCTCTGGTGGGTTTCGGGGCTCACATGGCTATCCCACCCCTGGGACGGAAAACCCCCAGCAGGATGGCTGCGTGGGACACCCTCCCTTCCCTCCACTCCAGTATCGTTTCTGTGCCCCAAGCAGGCGAGACTCATGCCCAGGAAACAGGCCCCTCATGACGTGGGAGGGGTCTCTCCTGAGGCCCCCTGTTGCTTTTTATCAGGCGAGCGCTCAGGACGTGGGTCTCCCAGCTAGGATACCCCGGAATCCCTCGTTGCAGAGACACCCACATGCCTGAAGCTGGCAAGTGCATCCTCTGTAATCTCGGAAGTGCTGGGGCCAGGCCCTAGGGGGCGACACCTGGGCCTGGCGAGGGCCCCTAACTGCCCAGAGCCCCCCTTCATCCACCTCAGGGTCTCCAAGGCGACTGGCTGGAAGAACCCAGGAGTCGGCCTCTGCTTTGACGCATCTTCCGGGCTTGCCAGGGAGGATGGAGGGCCTGCCCGGCCCCTGTGAATACCCTGTGGTGTTTTTTGAGCAACTCTGCTAGACACTGGGCCCGAGTCCCCACACCCACCCAGAAGCGGGTCCGACCACCTGGCAGAAGGGCCAAACCTGGACCAGGTTTCGAACCCTCACGACAACTCCTGGGGCCAGAAATCGTTCTTGTTCTCGCTCCCACCAGGGGGACCTGGGGCTCAGAGAGGTGAAGCAATCTGTCCAAAGTCACACAGCTTTTAAGCAGCAGAGCCAGGACTGGAGCTGAGCAGGACTGTTGTCTGCCCCAGACACCTCCTCCCTGGCATCAGGTCGAAAGGCCCAGGCCGGACCCACGGTCCCCGCGCCCCCTGTGGGGTTGGCCCGCCGCACCGTATTAACTAATGCAGTGCACAAAAGATGTTAAAGAAAAAAATCAATTTATGATAAAACTGGCAGCTAGTTCAGGGCAAAGACAATTACCTTTATGTTCAAGAGAAACGGGGAGAAAGCACTTATTTAAATTGCTGTCTTATAACTGCCCAAGGAGCTATTTTCAGACGCCGTTCAATGTTTTTTCTTCTTTTCCTGGAGAAATCCACCTTCTCTCTTCCCCGTGTGTGCCGGGCTCGGGCTGGGAGGGCACACGTCTGCAGAGCCCACCAGACCCCCACCTGGCACCAGCTGTCCCAGCAGGGCCCCCTCCCAAGGGCCGGGGCGAGCGGGGGTTCCCAGGATGCCTTTCCAAAGCTGTTGAACGGTGGACTTTGGAGGCCTAGAAGGCAACGTTGCCTTCCCTCCGTGGTGGGGGGAGACCGGTCAGGCCCCCCTCACCAAAGCAGTTAAAAAGTAAACACAGACCCCAAATCACGTTAAATATGTTAAGAAAACACACGGCAGGCGGTGTGGATGTTAGGTCATTTCTCATAAATATTAATACCGGAGTTTTCCAACGGGCAAAATTAACGAAACAAAGATGCCTCTTCACTTGCAACCTCGTATACTAGACGTCCCTGGAACAGACCCAGCAGGGAGGGGAAAACCGAGTCAATTCAACCCAAAAAAAGGCTTCTCTGCGCTCACACGGAGGCTACCAGTTGAGGTTGGCAGGAGGCGGGCTCTCCAGAGCCTTGAGCTGACCGGCCGAGGTGGGCGAAGCTTCAGTGAGAAAGGGCGAGCTGGGGCCAGGGCTCCATCAGGCCTGGGAGCTGCCCCTCGGGGGGCTTAGGGCATCTCATCCCCGGGCCCCCAGGCGCCTGCTCCCACCCTGCCCGACCGTGTGTGGAGAGATGCTGGTACAGTGACCCCTTTCTGCAGGGAGTCTTCTCCCAGGCTCCCTGGACCCCCCCCCCTCAGGGCCAGGACCCCATGTATCCCCCAGATGGGGCTGGCCTTCCGAAGCCCCTGGTGAGGGAGTCCATGACTTCACCTGCACGCTGGCAGCACCCAGACTCTGCGGCCTCTCTCTTCGGGGTCTGTTCGCTGCGGTCCCCCTCTGTGGGCCCCAGGGTGTCCTGCAGGGAGAGGGCCCGGACGCTCTGCCCTCGTCTCTCCAGCCCGTTGGCCCAAAGGAGGCCGGGAAGGAGCAGAGGAAGGTAGTCTGCAGCGGCCACGTGGGCTGGTGCGGGACGCCAGGCTCGCTCTGATTGTCCAAATGCAGCCATCATGGCAGCTGCACCAGTAGCTGCCGCCCAGCTCAGCCAGAGCGGATGGCAGCCAGGAAAGGACTCTGGAGGGAAGAAAACCTCATCGTGGAAACTAAAAAGCGTCTGCACGGACTGGCCGCACAGCTGGTGGAGGACCCCAGCGAGCCTCTTCGTCCGCAACAAGGGCCACGGGAACACTGGTCCAGGGGCCTCGCCGCCCCACAGGGGAATGACCCCGGAGGCCCCACGGACCCACACACTGAGGCCGGGCCTGGCACCAGCTGGGACTCAGGTGCTGGACCCAGGTGGACGTGGCCCAGGTTGTGTCTGTGTCACCTGCCCACCTGGAACAGGTACCTAGAGGCCCTTCACCTCTGATTATCTACTTACTTTTCACTTGAAAGGGTGGTTGTAAAGTTCGACCATTGAACACATAGAAAGAGAATATATTCATGATCAAGTGGCTCAAACCAGGGGACCCGGGGCCTTTGAAAAGCAGCAAAGGAAGAGACGTTTGGAAAAGGTGCGTTGCCTACAGAAACACAGAAACGCGAACATAAGGAGGACAGCAGAGGCCCTGTGTGGAAGACAGTGGGGAAAGTCCTGGAAGGAAAAATCCCGCGAGTTCAGAAGCCCACACCCAGTGAGAACAGCTTTCCAATGCAAAAGCGAAACAAAGGCCTTTTCGGACAAACAAACCTGAATGAATTCATCCCTGGCTATAACTCACACCACCAGCAACATTAAAGGGATTGAACAGCTGACAAACTTGACAACAGGATGAATCTCAAAGGGATCCCTCTGAGTCAAGGAGAATCCATCCCGAGTGATTCCATTTGAACAAAACTCGAGGAAACACAAACCAAGCTGTAGCGGTAGGACGCAGACCAGCGCTTGCCCGGGGTCGGGGGTGGGCTGGCGAGGAGGGGAGGTGACAGTGGGACACAGGGGGACTTTGGGGTGATGGGTATGGTCAGTCTTTATTATGGTGATGGTTTCACAGGCGTATACCTATGTCAAAACTTACAGTCACATGCTTTAAATAGTGCAGCTTCCTGTATGTCAACTATACCCCAATAAAGATCCCCCTAAAGCTGTTATAAGAGAACACAGGACAGTGCCTGACATGTGACAGTACACAGCCCGTAAACGCTGGCGTTGCCCCAAACCATTTACGATGGGGGTGAATAAGTGAATGAATGAACTCACCCTCCACTAGCTCTTGTGTGGGCCCATTTCGCAGATGGATCCTAGGCAGGCTGAGGGCCAGTGGCTGGGGTCTGGCCCGCCCCCAGGGCTCTCCAGTAGAGGTGCACCCTTATTCCAACTCCACTGCTTGGAGGAGCCCCCTGGGAACCTCACTCTTGCTGGGTTATTTTTGGAGCTGTTAATGACTCTGTTTTCCTTTCCAATGACCTCAAATGTTTCACCGCCCCAGACCCCCCCTCCTGTGCCGTGTGCCCAGAGCCCGAGGGCCCCCTCTGTACCTCACTCTCCCTGCCTTGGTTTACTCTCCTGTGTGCCCCTTACCGTGGCTGCTGCTGTTGGCTGAGATGGTCAGGAGGGGAGCAGTGCCCACAGGTGTCGTGTGGTGAGGGGAGATCGGGGGGCCTCCCCCCACCAGCCCCAGCCTCTGCGCTGCCTCCCAGGCCAGGCAGCAGGCTTAGAGCTCGCCTTGGACTCTGGGCCTGGGCCGTCCGGGCTCTGAGGACTTGTCAGTCGCCTTCCCTAACACTTGCGGGGAAAACGCATGCAGCATTTTATTAGCCCAAAGCCGCTTTTCCCCTTGATTTCCAAACCCCTGTGTATTTATAAAGGAAATTTAATCGGGTTGTTTTTAATTCTCTCACACTTAACTCATCAAAACGCTATTTGGTAAGAGTGAGACCAGACCAAGGGTTTCTCCGGAGTTGAGGTCCGAGGGCTGCACAGGGCTTGCGAAACAGCCGGGTCCACCCTGGAAGGACACGCGGGGCCGAGATGGTGTTTCCCTCAGCGGAGTTGCCTCCTGCCCTGAGGGGCCGGGGAAAGGTCCCGCAGGGGCGTAGAGGGGGTGGCCCTCCCCAGCCAGCACGACCCCCACTTCCATCGAGCTTCTGGGGAATCTTAGAACCTGGATCCTGCACCCCAGGTTCAGCCCAAGTTCGGTCCAGCCCCCAGCTCTGAGTCCAGGTGGTCCAAGGACACAGAGTGGGACGTGGAGGCCGTGCTTCTTGCCCACCCGACGGCCCCCTTGAGACAGAAGGCGTCCCCAGGAAGGAGGGGAGTGGTGTTCACAGAGGCCCGGCATAAGCCTGACCTCAGAGTCCAGGAGGCCGAGCCCGGTGGGTGGACATCTCTGCCCTCCGCGACGGCCAGGAATGCTGGGCAGCCGTGTGTCCAGAACACAGCGTCCATCCACGGAGCACGCTGTCCGCAGCTTGTGAGGATTCGGCCCTGCTGACCTTCCTTCTGCCGGGAGAGGTCCAGCGGTCATGCCAGGACGGGGAGGAGCATCGCCCCCAGCCAGAGGACAGGGGACACCCGTGAGTGTCCGAGAGAGGGACCCAAGACAGCTGGGCACCAGCACACCTCTGCCCTGAAGTAGCTGCACAGCTGCTGGAAATGCGGTGCAAAGCGGGAGCGAGCGAAGCACAGGGCAGCCCCGGGCAGAGCAGGGCAGGCCGGCCAAGGAGCTGACAGGTCTGAGAATCCAGGCGTCCCGGCACGGTTTGTGGTGTCGCGGGTGAGAAGGGCCGGGCAGCCAGACCCCGGGCCCAGCAGAGTCCTGGCGAGCGGCGGGAGGACAGGGGAGCCCCCTGTCTTCTGGGCACGGCCCCGTCTCTCCTCCCCCTGGCCTGTATGGACACCCCGACACCCCAGTGGGAATGGGGCACAGGCAGGAAGGAGCAGGCACTGCTGAGCTCCCCACACGCGCACGCACGCACACACACACGCACACACACGCACACACACACATCCACCCACCCACACACACACACACCCACACACACACACACACCCAAACACCCACACACATCCACACACACACACACACGCGCGCGCGCACGCACACACACCCACACACACCCCCACACACACCCCCACACTCACACACACACCACACACACACACGCACACACACGCACACACACGCACACACGCACACACACACACACACACTCACACACACACCCATACACACACACACACACACACTCTCCCACTCAGACACTTCACACCCTCGTGATGCACTCACGCTGAGGTCCCCGGGCCCCGCCTCCCCCGGCTGTCCTCCACGCCACCAGCTCGGCCTAGTATGCGACTGGGGTGGGGGGGGCACCACCTCCTGAAGGGTCCACCCCCTCCCCTCTCAGAGACTTTTGGTCACTCAGTGTCCAGTCCTGGGCTATCCTGCCTTCTCTTCCTTGTCCTCCTTGACACTGGGGAGCAAAGGGGGGGTGAGGGGAGAGGCTGGGTGGAAGAGCCCCCACCCGTGAGCACTAGGCAGGGGCGTCTCCGGCTGGCTCTGCACCCCCAGCTCTCCCCAGGCAGGAGGTCCAGCCGGGGCTGCCATGCAGGGGCCAGGGAGCTGGGCAGACCCTGACACCCACCCCACCCCAAGGAGCCCAGAGTCGGCTGCCCTGGACCCCCGCCCTCCCCCTGCTGCCCAGTGACTCCGAAGACTTCCAGGGGCGGGTGGGCGTGCCCAGACACCACCTGGGGTGCTCCGTCGAGGGGGAGGCAGGGCTCTGACAGGTGGCTGCGACCTCCCCTGGGGCAAGTGTGGACCTGTCGGCCCAGCACAGGGGGACTCGGGGGCGTGTGGAGGACACCTGTCCTCGCTCCTCAGCCCAAGGTCCCCTCCAGCTCCCGGGTGCCCTCCTGGCCCAGCTCGGGGCCTGGCTTGTGCAGGGCCTGGGGACCTGAGGACAACCCGGCTTGGCCCTGCCTGGGGGGTAGGGCCTCAGTCCGGTGGGGAGGTGACCGGTGGCCCAGCAGTAATAGTCCCGTGTGGCCAGTGCTGGGACAGGGAGGGACAGGGCCCCGAGTCCACGTGGGGCGGGGCCTGGCGGAGAGGACAGGGCAGCGGGAGGAGGGGAGGGCTTGGTGACTTAGTCTGGGCACCAAGTACCAGCCAGCCCTTCAGTACGCTCCAGGCTGGTGGGCAGCACAGGGCAACGGGCAGCCCCTGAGCGGGATGCGGGGTCTGGCTCGGGAGGACGGAGTGGCAGCAAGAGCCCGGGGGTCCCTGAAACCCCTCCAAAATCTGGAGGCCTCCAGAGCAGAGGACAAGCCCGTCACGCTTGTGGGCTTGTGGGCAGGCCGGCTTCCGGGTTTGTTGTCGTCTGTCTGAGATAAAACAGGCCCTTTGGAAGGAGAACCAGCCCCCAAGTGATAATCCAAACGGCCCCCCTTGGCCCTGGGGCTTCCTCCGACCAGAGGGTGTCGGTGGGTGAGGACAGAGAACCAGAGCAGAGCAGACCCCCCAGGCTGCCCACCGCACTTGGCTGGTCCCACACAGGCCCCAGGCGCCCTGCAGCCCAGAGACCCAGGGGTTCCTCCCCACCAAAGCAAGTGTCCCAGGTCACCGCAAAAGCGGCCCCGCCTCGGCCATCAGGAAGTTGACCTTGGTCCAGCCCCAAGGGCCCATGTCCGTCCTCTGAGGAAGAAGGTGGGCAGCTCGGGCCAGGGTACTGGGCAGCTGGGCCCTGGGGGGCTACAGTCCACGGCCAGCCCGACCCGAGGGGTGACGGCCGGCGGTGGCCGTGGAGCCCACAGCCAATGGCCTTTCTATTCCATTTGATTTCACCTCCTTTGAGCATCCGTCCCCTCTCTCCCTAATAGAATTACTCTTATCTGCAAGTGATTTAAACTCTAAGGTTTACTGAAGATTTAAAGAGTGTGAACACAGTTGGAATGTTTTAAACTAACAGTACAAGTTGCATTTTAAGAAAATAATTAACTCCCAGGGGAGGTGTGGGTTTTGGAGCAATGACAGACTTTCAAGGCTGCCTTCCCTATATGGAGTTTCCAAATAATAAAATATCTTTGATTCCCTGCTGATGTCAGACGAGAACCTGTTAGTGTGCAAGCAAACTGTCATTTTTTTTTAAGAGGGCCCATTAGTGTCTTAAAGACGCAGGAGAGGCCTTCGCAGAGGGCACAGGGTCTGGGGAAAGCCTGTGCAGAGCGGCCTCAGGGCTCTCGGGGTCTGTCAGCCCCGTGCCTTCTCCTGCAGGGTCCCAGGCCTCTCTCCTGGGCACACAGAGGGCCCCGTCCCCAACCAAGGGGCCGGGCACCGCCTGGTGAGCCCCAGGTACCCCATCGGCCACAGCGCCGTGTCCCCTAAGCGCGGCGGCAGTGCCGCCCGTCCCGGCCCAGGTAGGGTGCGAGTCTCCCCAGGAGGGGTCCAGCCCTAGAGAACTACAAGGTGGGCTCTGGGACCTGGCCTTTGGGGGCGGCCCCTCGGGGATCCACCCCTGGCGCTGTGCTCACACTTGACCTTGTATAATGCCCGGCGAAGCGCTCTCATCAGATTTCATTTGCTGCTCACGAAACCCGGAGGGGGGCCCATCCCATTTTGCAGACTGGAGCTGCAAGGCTCAAGGAGGCTCAGAACTGCCGAGAGGGGCCCAGGACCCAGGAAGCCGTGCCCGCAGAGCCCAGCCAGGGCTCCCTCTGTGGCCCCCTTGTCCCGCCCTCTCCAAGTTTGGGCTGGCAATGGGTCCCGGCCTTCTCACCGGGTCTCTAGCTCCAAGGACGGAGTGCAGGCCGTGGAGTTAGAACTCACTGCTGAGCCCAGGCAGGAAATACGAACACTGGCGACATGGAGAGGCGGGAATGGAGGGGGCAGGCTGGACAACCAGGAGGGGCCTCCCTGCCACAGTGGCAGCCCGGTCCCGGGCTGGTTCACACTCTCTCAGTCCAGTGTGAGAGACGTTCACACTGGACGGCCTGTGGGGAGTAGCTCGTGTGATCCACCCACCAGCCGTCCCCAGGGTCACGGTGCCAGGGACTCAGGCAACAGATCCTCACTGTGCCGAGCTTGCGTCAGGCCCCGTGCCGTCCAGGAGCCGCCACGTGGGGCGCCTGGCCAGGTAAGCGTTGCTGCCATCACTGCTGAGAGCCCGGGGCCGGTGTGTCCTCCGCTTCGGCCGGGGACAAAGCGTGTAGAGTCGACAGTGTAGACCACCGCCAAGGACAGGGGGTCCTGGGGGCCCTGGGAGAGCTGGCCCATTCACACAGCATCCCTGGGCTTTCCTGAGGCCCTCGGGCCATGTCCGGCCTGCCCAGCAGCCCCTGATCTTCTGGCGGGGGCAGGGGGTGAGTACAGACGTGCTCCTTCACACAATTCCTAAGATGCAGTCAGAGCACGTGCTGGGGCAAGGCTGGCAGTCCAGCGGTCCCCACACCCTGGCTGTGCCTGGACCACCTTGAGGGAAGCCCGGAGGGGCGGTTCTGCCCAGCACCCCTGAGGGAGGACGTCGGAGAGCTCTGGGCCGTCCTGGCCCTCGCTCCAGTCCCTCCTCGGAGGGAGCAGCTCCCGGGGTGGGGTCCGAGGGGGGACCAACCCCTCCCCGCCCAAGTCCCAGGAGCAGGCCTGCCGGGAGGGGTGGCAGGTGGGGAGAAACGTAGCCATTTGTCCAGTTCCCTCACACCTCCCCGCAAACCTCTGCTTCTCAGGAAAAATTCTTTCTGGTAATTTACTCGCAAAACATTTGGCCATTAACACCCAGCCGAGAGTGGATGGCGGGTCGCAGACTGTTAAATCCTCCACACCTGGGTCCTGTCGCCCGTGTCACGCTGCCTGTTGCTCCCCTCCCGCCGGCTCAGCCTCAGCCTCTGGTGGGGCGGGGGGTCCCGTCCTCAGGGGCCCCTGGGCCCGTGAGAGATCCTGCCCTGGCCCCTCGGCCGGGGGCCTTTCCGGCTGCCCATCAGGAGGAGCCCATGTCCTGGATCGTCTCTGGGGCCACAAGCAGCAAAGTATCCCGGGCTCACCTGGACGTCTTCACCCAGTGGGGATGGGAGGCCCGGGAACCCAGGATTCCCCACACTAGCTGTGGATGGCCTCTTTCCACCCCTTCCCGTCGGGCCGCCCGTGAGCATTGTGCCGAGTCTTCAGGGGCCTCACGGGAGCCTTGGTTTCCAGGCATCCAAGGGACAAGAAGACGTGCCCCTGTGACCTGGGGGCAGATGCTTCTCTGCCGGCCCCAAGGCCTCAGTGCTGGGCTGCTCAGGGGAGGAGAAGGCTTCTGGCAGCCAGACACCCCAACACCCCCCGCCATGGAGAAGGAGGCAGCCAGAGGTGGCACCTCCCCAGGCTCACAGCAGGTGGCCACTGTCCTCCAAGGTCAAGTTCAGTCCCCTCTGTGTGGTGGGAGTGACGGATACTCGGATACTCGTGGTCCAGGATCCCACCTCTCAGGCCTCAGCCCCCTCCCCCCAAAACCAAAAAGCACTGGAGAACACTAGTGCTGGGTGGTGGAGAGCACAGCTTCAGGGGCGGGTGGACGTGTGTATCCGGGGAGAGAGGGGGGCACGGCCTCACATAGGATGTGTGCCCGTGTGCCTGCGTGTCCACGCGTCCCTGTGTGCATCCGTGTGTGCGTGCATACGGGGCATGGCGTCACATAGGCACACACGTGTTTTGGTGAGAAAGCAGATCAGCATTTTGGGGGGAGGGGAAAGGGCAGGAGAGGGAGTCCCAGGCGCCCTCGAGATTGGGCATGGTGTGGTGGGCTCAGGGGTCACGTTTTCCCCCACCACCACCACTGCACCTCGAGCCTGGTCCTGGGCCCCTGAGGGGACATTGGGCGTTGAGCACTGTTTGGGGACCTTCATACTCACTCGGACCCTGGAGATAGGACACAGAGCCCACTAAGGAGGCACTCAAGGTCACACAGCTGGGAGGGGCATAACCAGGATTCAGCCCTAAGCTGGGGCTTAGGAAGCCCTAAGCTTCCAAGGAGGCCAGGGACCACCCCCCAGACCGTCACCCAAAACCTTGGCCCACCAGGGCTTGGGGACGTCCCAGGGATGCCGGGACTTTGGGGGCTGCTTTTGCGGGAGAGCTTGTGTGACCCCAGACCTGGCCTCGGAGAGGTCAAGGCCAACAGGGCAGGGGTTTCACCCCCAGGAAGGCTTGAGGCTCAGCTGGGCTTGCCCACTGGTGCCGTCTCTGCTCGGGAAGGCCGGAGGGAAGACCTTTCCCCCTGAGAGATGGGAAACTGAGATTCAGGGAGTGTTCGTTAGGACTCTCAATTGCAAGTGACAGAAACTGCAACGCGAACCAGCGTCAGGCAGACAGACCGGCCCCACGGCTGCACTTCTGCCTTCCAGGGTTCGTGGCTCAGACAAAGCCACCAGCACCAGCGGCTCTGGGGTCTCAGCTTCCAGGAAAGGCCCTTTCCAGACCCCTCTGCCCCCTCCCGCCACGCCAAATGGGTTTACAAAGACCTGTGCGGTGCACCAGAGAAACTAGCGCTATCATTAAGGGATTTAACGACAGCTTTGCCCAATACTGGGGATTTGTTATGTCTCTCATTACCCATTTTAACGTGCACATTGCCCTGCCATGCGGCCCCGCCTGCAGGCTGCCCTCTCCTCTGCCGCGTGTTACTTTCATTAGAAGGCATTTTATGAAGCCACTGATCACAGATCCTCGGCCAACCCACTGCCGGGGCTCGCGGGTGTGGTGCCGTGCACTGGGTGGCCGGTGAGGGCCCGCGGGTCTCTCTGCCCACCCCGTGTGCCAGGAAAGGGTCTCTGCGCCCGGACCCTGCCCCTCCCTGACGCCCCCAGCGGGGTGAGGGGGGCAAGAGTCGGGACAGACCCCAGATGGCAGTCTGCCACAGCCATTCCCTCGGCTATGTGATCCCAGACGAGCCCGGGCCTCCGCTCTGAGGCTCAGCTTCCCCAGGACTGAGGATAAGCAGACAAATGACTTTCAACCTATTTTAGCAGCGGGATTCTGTTTGCCCACAAACCACCAAATAGCGTGAAAACAAAACGAAGGCAGAAATGAAGCAGATTCTGTAGAAGCAAAACTTGGCCACCCTGTACCCACCCCGGGAGGACTTGGAGCCCCCCAGATCCCTGTGGGGGGGTTCAGAACACAGCCAGAAGCCATTGGGTCCGAGGCCTGTGGGTGCCCCCAGCTCTATGACTTGAGCCTCGGGCACTGCAGCCCCGCCCTGACAGCCAGCCTCGGGCACTGGGGCCCTGCCAGCCTGCAGGGGCCCCCCAGCTCCTGGGCCCGGGGACGGGTCAGGGCCCGGGGACGGCTGCAGGAGGAGTAGCTGATGTCAAAGGCTGAGCTCCAGCTTCCAACAAGTGAGTGCCACCCCCTTCAGTGTGTCTTCTGAGCCCTGCGCTCCGAGCTCAGGCCACCAGTGGGCACCGCCCGGATGAGCCTCTGTTTACAAATGGGGACTGTCACCTCCCTGAGGGGCAGCTGGAGGCAAGGCCGCTTGTAGCTGAGGTTATTTCCTGCCAAGAAGGTTCCAGACAAGCCAGATGACAGTGGGAAGGAGCTGGGTGAACAGGGCGCCCCTGGTCCTTCCAGTTCCAGAGCCGGAGTCCCCTCGGGCCCTGACAACAGTCCGGATTGGCCCCCCAGGTCTGGGTGCTAGTGGCCTCCGGGTGCCCAGAGACCCCTCCATGTGGCCAGGGATCCTGGGCAGCCGCCGAACGTGGACCCCATTATCTGGACTCTGTGAGCCGTGTCCACAGCACGACGACAAGGGGCCGGAGCAGGGCTCGTCGGTCGCCGACTCCCCTGCACCTAGCGCAGTGCTGGTTCTGAAGATGTTGGTGAATAAGTGGCTCTTAAGAGCTCAGTGGTGGGGCCGGGGCGAGGGCCGAGGCTGCTGTGTGCACGGCAGGTGTGCAGAGAGGAGGGCGGGGGGCCGTCCCCTGTTGCCTCTGGGCCTCCAGGGCGAAGGGACGTGCTGGACAGAGGCAGCAACCACTTCGCCCCTTATTCTGGAAGGATCCCCGCGTATGGACACCTTCCCTGAGGTCACCTGGTCTTCCCTCCCTTCCCCAGACAAAAGCCCGTGGGACAGGAATCTGCGGAAGCCAGGAGAGAGCGGGGGACCCAGCCCAGCTGTGACAAGCTCCCCCCGCCCCCCAGAAAGCAGTGAAGGGCTAAATCAATAATAATGTCTGCCGCTCCGGCACTGCCTCCTGATCAGGTTGGGCATGGCCCGGCGATCGCGCCCACAATACCTCGCATTCATTACGCTCCTTAAAAATGGTGTGCTGTGTCTGGAAAACAGGAAGTGGCCGTCAGTCTCCCGTGTAAAAGCCATCTGAGGCCCGTGGACCAGGCATGTTCTCAATCAGGAAGCAGGCAGTAAATAAACATTTATGTCCCGCGGCCGCGCACACCCGCCTGCCCCCGGGCTGCAAAGGGGCACGGAGAGCGGAAATTTGTTTAGTCCTATAAAAGCACAGGCCGTATATCAATAGATGATTAAAAATGGAAACGTGGCTGGCTAATGGACGGTATTGATTTTAATAAGCGTTAAGTACATGGAGTTCAAAGATAAGGAAGGGCTGGCGGGCCATCTCTCCACGATCTGAGAAAGTGACTCACTCAAAGAAAAAAAAAAATCCTCTTTTCCAAATTGAAACTTTCACCTGGCATATGAGGATCTGGGGGAGTGGTTTCCAAATCGGCGTCCATTTCGGAATATCGAGTGTGACGTGAATGATGTATTAAATTATTTCTGCCCTGAGGTCGAGCACGCTGCCCCCCAAACAGTAGCAGCACAAACTCCAGGCGGCTCAGTGTCACGGGGTCCGGCCAGGACCCTGCAGCCCATCCGAGCCCTGTCGGCGCCCACCCTGGGCTGCGTAGATGCTCCTGTCCACCCTGGGGCACCCCCTTCTGTTGTGGACCCGCCTGGGTTCCAGGTGTGCAGCCCCGTCAGGGCAGCCCGCGCTGGACAGCCCGCACTCATCCGAACTTTATTCCTAAACCCGAGAGTGGCCTGGACACCCCGGGGCTCTAAAGCCGCACTAAGTCTTGTACCGAGTGCAGATGTGCTCTGGCTCGGTTCACACGAGGACGGGCAGGAGGAGGGACCCCCACAGCAAGGCAGCGGCTCCTGAACCCTGAGACGGTCACGGCAGGCGGCGGGACCCCAGGGCCCTGTGCCCTCCTGCCTCTCAGCTGCACGGCTGGTCACTGAGTGACCGCTCAGCAAGTGTGTCCGGAGGGAGGGGCTGGCTCCACCTGGGCATTCACCAAGAGCTCGGCCAAGGCCAGCCCAGCGGTCACCTGCTGCCCCACAGAGATGTGACCATGACTCTCCCAAACTCCAGGCTTCCCTGACCACCCAGGGGGGCTTGGGGGACTTGCTCCATCCATAACCCTGGTTCTTCTCACGCCCTGGCCATGAGGGGGCCCACAGTGCTCTGGGCCCTGAGAGTCGGGACCACAAGCCAGACACCCACCCAGAACATCAGGTGTCTGCTTGGGGCCCCCTTCCTGGCGGCAGAGGAAAGGACGGCTCTGTGACAATGACCAGACCGCTGTCCGCCCATCCGCTCGGCCCTTAGCCAAACCGGGACCAGGTAGCGGCCGGGTGGGGTCTGGCCAGGAAGTTCCCAGGCTGGGAAAGACCGCAGGGCATCCTAACCATCACAGGCAGCCACTTAGAATTTTCTGATAAATTATTTTGTCTCATGCCTGCTTTCCAGGCGACCTCTTTGGCCTCCAAATGTCTTATAAATCATTTCCCCTTGAGTGGGAACCGAATTCTACCCAAGTCTCAGCTCCTAAGTGGGTGAGCTTCTCTTCCGGGGAGATTCCTCATCTGACCCCACTGGCTGGTCAGGCCCAGGCTGGGCCATGAGGTTAGGAGCAGGTTCAAGATGGGGGATGGTTTGGGGGGTCCCTGGCCCTGAGGGACAGATTTTCTTAGAAAATTGGAAGGTAAGAGTGTAGATAGTCTGGTCCTGGTTGGGGACGAGTGCATTTGTGTCTTGGGGCTGCCATAACAAATTACTACAAACTAAAAGTTTATTCTCTCGCAGTTCTGGGGGCCAGGGCCATGTTCCCTCCAAAGCCTCTGAGGAAGATCCCTCTGTCCTCGCGTAGCCATCCGCCCACTGTGTGCGTCTCCTCTGTGGGTCCGAATCTCCCTCTTCTCATAAGGACGGCCGTCATTTGATCAGGGTCCACCCTAATGACCTCATCTTAACCTGATCACATCTGCAAAGATCTTATTTCCAAATAAGCCCACCTTCGCAGGTGCTGGTGGACGCGAATTTGGGAGACACTGTTCAATCCATTACAGGGGGTCAACCAAGTCTCCCTAGAGACTGACACCCTCCACCCTCCATTCCCCAAAAGCACTGGTTCTGTCCCACAGTGGGGGCTCTGAGCACAGGCACTGGGGTGATCTGTCTGTGCTGCAGGCCCCCTCCAGGGCTCCTCCCTGGCTTTGATGCTCCCCAAGCTCCCAGGGGCAGTTTAGTCCAACCTCAGACCTCGCGTCCTTCAAGCGTCCTTTTGCTCCTCAACGACAAGTCTTGGCCTGATACCCTCTCCTCAGAAAGGCGTCCTCCCATTGCATCCCCAGAACTGTCTGCTCCTTTTCTCTAGTTCCTACATCATAATTTGTAATGATAGATTAGGTTATTTTTGTTCCTGTAAGACGTGAGCTCCACTAAGGCACAGACTTATCTGCTTGTTCACCATCATATCCCTGAGCCAACATGGTGCTTGATAAATGACCACTTGGGGAATAGTCATTGAATGAAGGTGTGGAAGGATGGGTGGATGGATGCTGGATGGACGGATGAATGTGTGGGTGGATAAATGGTTGGGTGGATGAATGAGTGGATGGATGGATGGATGGATGGATGGGCAGACGGATGGATGACTGAATGGGTGAATGGATGGTTAGGTGGTTGGATGGGTAGATGGGTGGATGGATGGATGGGTGAATGGGTGGGTGGATGGGTAGATGGACAGATGGGTGGGTAAGTGAGTGAGTGGATGGATGGGTGAATGAATAGATGAATGGATGAATGAGTAAACAGGTGGATGGATGGATGGATGGATGGATGGATGGATGGATGCTGGATGGATGGATGAATGTGTGGGTGGATAAATGGTTGGGTGGATGAATGAGTGGATGGATGGATGGGTAGATGGACAGATGGGTGGGTTAGTGAGTGAGTGGATGGATGGGTGAATGAATAGATGAATGGATGAATGAGTAAACAGGTGGATGGATGGATGGATGGATGGATGGTTGGATGGATGGGTGAGTGAGTGGACAACTGCCTTACTCAGTGTTGCCTCTTCAGGTCCAGCACAGACCACACTGCAAGTGGAAGGTGTTCAGGAAGCAGAGGGTGATGGAGGGCACAGAAAGAAGGAAGGAACATGGTGGGTAAGTAAGAAGGTTTGGACCCTCACATCAAGGTAACAGAAGCAATCACAGGGCATCGAGATTCCGCTCCACCTCCTGGGGCTGGAGCAGGCATGCTTTCACAGAGCATAGCACGTAGCAGCCTCAGGCACTGGCCGCCTGAGCACATTTGTGAAAGATGCCCTGAAGCCTGTTTTCACTTTGCTCCGGGGTCACAATGCAGCTGCTCTCCCCACTAGGTAAGGTGACACTTTTTGGTTTTTGCCCTAAGACTTCCTCTTCTTCAGGGTCAGACAGTTTTCCCATAAAGGGCCAGAAAGTGATAGTTTAGGCTTTGTGGGCCTGAAGGACTTGACTCTGCTGTCGTGTAGTGAAAGCAGCCATGGGTAACACTGGACCAGCTGGCATGGCTGTGTCCCAGTAAAACTTAATGGACACAAGCTTGAATTTCATATGAAGTTCATGTGTCATGAAATGTTATTCTTCATTCTTTTCAGCCTTTTAAAAATGTAAAAACCTCTCTTAGATCATGGTCCATTCCAGAACAGATGGCAGGCTAGATTAGGTCTATCGGCTGTCATTTGCCAACCTCTAGCCTAGAAGCAGGGCACTTCCTTTTTTCCCTAATATTCTACAGTTTGGTGAATATGCGTGTGCTCATTCGATAAATCAGGACTCTATCAAATCTATCGGGATTTGATAGACCACAGGCAGATTCCCTCCCACATTGTCCCTTTCCCGACCAAAGTAAAAACCACCTACATATGGTGTTTGGTCAGCAACTGCCACAGTCATGCCGTGTAACAAAGCTCCCCAAAGCAGTGTCTCCCAGCCGCAGGCACCGGCCATCACACTCGCGGTCAGCAGGCCGGTGTGGTCTGGCTGAGAGACGCTGGGCCCGGCTGGGCAGCTCTGCCCAGGGCTGGGGCTGGGACGCTGTGCTGTGTGCCTTCTGGGGCCTGGACTGCAGGACACGTGAGCCCCGGGCCCGCTCTCGTCAGGGTGTGTGCCCAGCAAGTGGGCGGGAGACCTCTGCTCAGATCACACCTCCATCCGGAGAAGTCACAGGGCCCGGCACAAAGTTCACAGTGGGGGCCACCCCGCCCACCCTGAAGAGGAGGGGTGAGTATTTGCTGAGCAACAAGCCAAACTGTCACATATGTTCTTGTTAGTTTCTCTAAGTGACTATTAATTCCATTAATAGCCTGTGGGCCCTGCATGCCCGGAGCTGTGTCCACGCTGCTCGCCTCCAGAAAGCACTGAGCAAATATTTGTTTGGCGAGAGTGACACCCAGATGTCTGTTCTCCCATCCGCATGGTGTTATTGCCCCTCTTTCTCCCCGGCACCCTCGCAGCAGCTGCGCTGGAGGAGTGGGCAGGAGACACCCCAGCCTCAAGATGCCTTCCTGTCGGCCAGCCCTGGCAGGCCGCTCAGCTGCCCCAACAAAGCACCACGGATTGGGGGCTTCAACAAAGACATTTATCCTCTCCCAGTACTGGAGGCTGGAATCCCAGATCCAGGTGTGGGCAGGGCTGGTTCCTCCCCAGGCTTCTCTCCCTGGCGTGTAGATGGCCATCTTCTCCCCGTGTCACTTGTTCATCTTTGTACGTCTGTGTCCTGATTTCCTCTTCCTATAAGGACACCGGTCCTTGAATTAGGACCCACCCATAAGACCTCATTTTACCTTAAACCCCTCTGTAAAGACCCCATCTCCAAGTACAGTCACATTCAGAGGTCCTCAACCTATAAATTGTGAGGGGCGGGGACACAGTTCAGCCCCTAACACAGGAGCTGGCTGAAGAGGTGGGCTCTGTCCTCCAAAACAGAGTTGGGGGGGCTCTGAGGATTATAACCCAGCCAGGCCTCTAGCACCCCACAGCCGCCCACGGGTCTGTCAGGCCCTTGAGCCGGTGGAAGGAACGTGCCCACACGGATGTCTGGTGAGACACAGAGGGAGCCAGAGCCCGGCTGCTTGTTTGCCGGTCGCGCTAGTATCTTGTCTCTAAACTGCCAGCCGTCATCCCTGGATTGAGGACTTACATTTCTCGGCCAGCGCACTTACTTGGCGGTCATGACCACCCATGCACACACCAAGGCTGCAAGCCCGGCCTTCCCAGCTCAGACTCCTTGACGGCAATTTGAGATTCTTAGAGAAACGCTTAGCAGAGGTGGGCGCCGGCACCCCAGCCCTCGAGCGGGGGTCTTGCTGAGAAGCAGGGACCAGGAGGGAACACGTTCACAGGACAGTCAGGGCCCAAACCAACTCCCCTAAGGCAGGGTCAAGGAAGGCGTGATCCCCTCCTTAACAGCTGTAGTTTTAAAATGTTATCACTTTCCTCCATGTTTTTAACTGAACACTTTGGTTCACTAAGTATGTTTTGGCTTAATGATATCTAATAAATTGTAACTTAGAGAAAAATCCAGAAGAATGAAAACACCCAGGTACGATGTCCGTCTCTCCCTTTTGAGTCTTCCGGGGCCCATCCAGTTTGGTGTCCTTGGGTGGCTGGTCTCACCTGCCCTGTGCGTCCCAACCAGGACGGGGATCCCAGGGCTCCGCTGGGTAACGGGGCAGGCGGAGCACACAGCAAACGTGCATGGGGGTCCCGCGGGGGCTTCCCTCTGTCTTTTGATCCTCCTAGCAGGAGAATAAAGCTGTCCCACCTCCTCTGACTTTTTTGGAACTTGTCGCTAACCGACATTTGCATCTCCTCTTTACTGGCATCTCTTCTTATCTCTAGTTAAAGCAGAAAGAGAAAATGCAGTGACAACAGGCTGCCTTGAGATTTCTAAAGTGAATTTCTTCTATAATTTATTTTCCCTGTCAACCAACCGGTCAGTCCTTCAGCCCTGCCCCCTTGGCTGGGTGCAAGAAATCAGCACATATGGGCCCTTCTTGCTAACCCGGGGATCCTGCCGTGACGATCTGGCCTTTCAGGACTCTCTAACCACCACTGCCTGCCCCCCATCCACGTCAGTCCCCAGGACCAGCATCCTTCCCCGGCCCCGGCGATCCCCATGGCAACCGCGCTTGGCTGGGGTGGTGACAGTCACACCTTGAATAGGGCAGAAGGTGGCCCAGGAGGGCGTGTGCAGGCCGGCCTGGCTACTTCACCTGGACGCCCTGAGCTCCTGGGGAGGAGGAGTGGACTGTTCGCCCACCCGCCCCGGCCAGGGCACAACCCCGGGGGTGCCACACGCATCCTTGTCATCGGAGACATGCCTGTTTATTGCAATGCTTCCAGCCGACAGCAGTCACGTGTCTTCTAACTCAGTAGATTCCCCCACCATGGGATGAAGATTCTGTTGCTCGTGTGTGTTCTGGGGAAGGACAGGTTCCCTCCACTGGGCTCCAGCCCATGAGGTTGCCCAGGGGTCAACATGAGGAAGCAGTGCTGTGTCCAGTCCCATCCCCCACTCTGCTGCCCATCAGATGAGGTCCTGGGGGCATGGGTTCTGCCCTGCCCCGTGCAGTGCCGACAGAGCAGGGCCTCTCTCCTGACCGGGGCCCAGGGTCCTAGGACTGTGCCATACACCATATATGGATGGTGTCCCTATATGGGTGGCTCTGTATCTCTACTCTGACAATTGTCTCTTTGTCCTTGTAACTATATCACATTGCTTAAGTACTGCAGCTTTAAAAGACTGCTTTATCTGTGGGGCCAGAACTCCCTCTTTGTTCTTCACAAGTGATTTGGCTCTTCCAAATTCACTGATCTTCCATATAAATTTAAACATTAGGCTATAAGTTTCCACAGAGAAATGGATGGGATTTTTATCGTGGTTGCATTGATTCTGCAGATCGATCTGTAGCAGTGGACTTCTTCACCTGAGTTTTCCAATCTATGAATATGATATACCCCTTAATTAATTCATGTTTTCCTTAGTTTTTCTGATGGTTTGTAGTTTCCTGTGATAAAGTTTGCATATCTTTCACTAGATTCATCACAGCATTTGATATTTTTGATACTATTATAAATGGTAACTTCAAAAAATTTTTATTTTCTCTTGGTTGCTAAAATATATAGAAATGTTTGCTAAACTTACTTATTAACATTCATAATGAACCTATAGACTCTTATAAATGTTTATTTACATAATCATATCACCTATAAATTTTGACAACAGTATATCTTCCTTTCTAATAGTTATAACTTTTATCACTTTTTCTTGCATTATTGCACTAGCTAGAATCACTAGTCTAGAATTTAACAGAACTTGTAGTATCAAGCATTCTTGTCTTGTTCCCAATCTTGGAGGACTTTCAACAATTCACCATCATGTGTGATATTTGCTGTAGGTTTTGCATATTTACTTTGTCAGGTTAAGGAAGCTGCCTTCAATTCCTAGTTTGCTAATTTTTTAAAATTGTGAATGGATATTGAATTTTCTCATATGCTTTTGCTTAATTTATTGAGATTATCATGTGATTTTCACCCTATTCCATTTATGTGCTTAATTACATTGATTAATTTTAAGAATTTTAACCCAATTTTTCATTCCTAGAAAAAAATCTAACCTAGTCAAATTATATTATTTTTTTCTTTTTTCTTTTTTTTATTGAAGTATAGTTGATTTACAATGTTGTGCCAATCTCTGCTGTACAGCAAAGTGACTTAGACACATATATACATTCTTTTTTAATATTTTTTTCCATTATGGTTTATCACAGGATAAACCGAGTGCAGTTCCCTGTGCTATACATTAGGAGCTTGTTGTTTATCCAAAGTTATATTATTTTTATATACGGATGATTCTGAGTTGATTAATGTTTGTTTAGGATCTTTGAATCCAAATTCAGAAGTGATGAACAATTGCTCTGTGTGACATTTCTTGTGATGTCTTTGTCCCTCTTTGGTATCAAGATTATGCTGGGTTTGTAAACCTAGTTGAGGAGAGTGACCTTTTTTCACTTTCAGTTGAAAGTGACTCTTTCAATACGAGAGTTTGTATAAGATTGGCATAATTTCTTAAATGTTGATAGAATTAAACAGGCAAGTTAATTTGTACCTAGAGTTTTCTTTGGGGGAAGGGTTTTAATTACAGAGACAATTTCTTTAACAGTTATACAATTGTTTAGATTTTCAATTTCTTCTTATAATGGTTTTAACTTTTATTTTTCAAGAACTTTATTTCATTTACATGTTCTAATTGATTAGCATAAAATCTTTTAAAAATACTTTCCAAATCTGTAGTGATTTTTCCCTTATTCCTTCCTAACATTGGCTATTTACACTTTTTTGTTCTCACTCTCTCACTCTCTCTCTCTTAGGCTTATTAATTTTATTAGTCTTGCAAAGGATCTATTTTGGGCTTCATTTTCTTACCTTCATTTTCTATTTCATCAATATCTTCTCTTTATCATTTTCTTCTTTTTACTTTTTTTGGAGTTTGTTTTATTACTTCTTGAGATGACTGTTTATATAATTGATTTCCTTTTTTTCTTCTTCTTCTTTTTTAATGCACTTAATGGTATAAAGTTACCTTCAAAAAATACTTTGGCTTCATACCACACATTATGGTGTAACATATTTTTGGTTGTCATTAAAGTCAAAATATTTTTATTTCCAAAGGGATTGTTTTCTTTGACTTGTGAGTTATTTTAGAATATCTTTCTTAATTCCCAAAATTTCAAGGTTTTTATTATTGTTATCTGTTTGTTTTTTTATTTCTAGTTTAATCCCACATGATTCTGATCCTCTGAAATGTTTTAAAACTTTTATTTTATGTGTATATAATACATATATTAGCATTTGGAGGGGCATAGCATATCCATGTCCATGAGGTTAAGCTGCTGATCATGTTGTTTAAATCTTCTGTATCCTTCATGATATTTTGTCTACTTGTTCAATTTGTTGCTGAGAGATTTGTGTCAGGATCCACTCTGAATCTGTCAGTTTCTTCTTTTAATTCTATCAATTCTTGCTTTATTTATTACTATTACTATTTATTTGAGACTATGTTATCAGGTGGCTTTGCATTTAGAATCCATACATCTTCACAGTGAATTGAACATTTTATCAACAAAACGTTCACCTTTCTCTCTGGTAATGCTCTTTGCCTTGAAGTCTACTTTCTCTGGTCTCAGTGCAACTGCTCCAGTTTTCTAATGTAAGTCCTTCCTAGCACATTTTTTTTTAAACTTTTTATGTCAACTTGCTTTTATCCTTATATTTAGATTGTAGCTTTTATAAATAATTTATACTTGGATTTTGCTTATGTAGATTTTTATAAACAAAATGTATTTGGATGTTGTTTTTATTGAGCATGACAGTTTTTGTCTTTTAATTAGAGCACTTTATTTGCATTTAATGAAAGTAATGATATATTTGTAGTTAAATATATCTTTTCATTTACTTTCTCTCTGGCCTCAATGATCTATGATCCTTTTCTTCTCCTTTCTTGATTTTTTTTTTTGGGGGGGGGGATTGTTTCAGCTTTTAAAATTAACTCATCCCCCATTATCTCATTATTTATACATGTATTTCTATTCACTTAGCAGTTACTCTAGAGATTATAGCATCCATCCTTGAAGTCAAGGTCAAAGGACAATGCAAAGACATTAAAATAGTTTAATTCCATTTTATTCTCCCCAACTTACATGTTTTCATATTATGCATCTTAACCATATACATATGTAAAACCCCAGACATTGTTAATTTTTGTTTATACAGTCGATTTTCATATAGATTAAACCATATGTTTACAGTTTGCAGTGCTGTTTCTGAACATTTCACTGTTTCCTTTAGTGAGTATCCACTGGTGACAAGTTCTCAGATTTTGTTTGTCTAGAAATTTCTTTATTTGCTTTCTTTCTTGAAATACATTTTTGCTGTCTGTATAATTCTAGACAGACATATTGGTTCATTATTGTTGCAATATCTTCCCAGTGAAGGTGGATGGGCGATGGTTCTTCACCACGATGATTCCTCCACCATCTTTTCATAGCCCCCTCACATCTGTAACCTGAACTTTCATAGACCTGTTTGGGCTTTGTAGGACTTCTTGAATCTGTGTTTGGATGTATTTTGTCAATTTTAGAAAATTTTCATCCATTATCTAGGCAAATATTGCTTCTCTCTGTTCTCTCTCTCTCTCTCTCTCTCCTTCCCCTTGGATCCAATTAGAAGTCTGTAGCATTGTTCACTTTATCCCCTATGAGTCTTAAATTCTCATCTGTATTTTCCATAGTTTTCTTTCTTCCTGCTGCAGATCATTTTTTTCTCCTATCAGTCTTCCAGTTCTTTAATTCTCTCTCCATCTGTGTCTAATTTGTTGTCCAATGTATCCATTGACTTAATGTTTATTATTATATTTTTAGGTTCTTGATTTTCATTTGGTTCTTTTTTATAGTTTTTAGCTTTCTGATAAAATTCTAACTCATTTAATGTTTGTGTCTGATAATCCAATATTTGGAGCTCCTGCAAGTCTGTTTATATTTCCTATTGTTTTCTTGGTTTTCATTTACATTATCTTATCTCCTCATATATCTAGTTATTTTTTGTTGAGTGCCAAACATTATATTTTTTAAATAACTAAAAATAATTGAGGCTTAGAATTATGTTATTAATATCTTCCTCATGAGAGGACATATGTTTGTTTCTGACAAGCAGAAGGAGCCACTCTAACCCAGGACCACCTTAGTCCAACTTCAGGCAACGAGATGATTTGCAGACTCTCAGTCTCCCAGCGAGATGCCATGAGGGGAGAGGCAGCCCCAAACACTAAGCGCCCCTTGACTGTCTCCTGCATTATGTTCTTCTAATTCTCCACTGCTTTCTGGACTCTGATTCAAGCTGGTTTTTTCTGTCTTCAGTGGGAGGGTTGGTCTGAATTATCTATTTGCTTTTATTGTTCACAGAAGTCTTTCTCTGGTCCACAGTTCACTTTCTGAGGCACAGGCACAAAGCTGTGAGGCCTGAGGCATTGACTGAGGCCAGAGGGGAAACTGGATGGTGAAGGAGATCTTCCCAATAGGTCTGGGCACTGAGCACCACTGGGAAGGGCCAGTGTAGCCAGGGGACCACAGCAGAGTGGAATTCAGCTGTGAGTTTGGGTGCAAGGATTCTCATAGCAAGAAATGGTAAACACAAGAATCCCTCACATCTGCCCCTCAGAAGCTCATGCTCCATCCCGCCTGGACTGCTGGTGGCCAGCTGCAGCATCACTGGCTGACCATGGCCGCCAGCTCATGGTCCCCGGTCACCCAGCTCAGACACCATCAGACCAAACCTCTGAGTCTCATGGCTGAGAGGAGAGAGAGAGGTGAGGGAAAGGTGGAGTGAGAGAAAGGGAAAGAGGGAGGGAATGCGTAGAGACACAGACATGGAGGGTGGAGAGGAGATATTTGGGCCAGGGAAGCAGAGCCAGGAGACAGAGAAGCACAGAGTTGGGAGAGGCCTGGCCAGAGAAAGGAGAGGCCAGAGGAAGAGTGGCCGAGAGATGAAGAAAGGACACTTTTGTTCCCCCTGCCCTCGGTCAGGGCCTGCCCCCCCACCTCCATGCCTCCCCATTTCCAACCCCCTCTCCTTTCTTCCTGTTCACATCACCCCAGCTTCTTGGACCCGGCCTTGCAGCCTAGGAGCTCGGGTGAAAATCCCATCTCATCTGAGCCCGGGTCTCTGCCTCTGCCTCGCCTCAGTGGCGAGGTCCGAAGCTACCTCGCCACTTCCTGCAGGAGCCCTCCCCCTCGCCATCCCTCCCCCTCACCATCCTCCATACCCTGATGGGCACAGGCTGTCTGTCACCTTGGACACTCAGGCCCCAAACAAGCTTTCCCGGGGCCATAATGATCTCCATATGGGGTTGACAAGGCTGCCATCTCAGCTGCAGCTCACCCCCACTTCTCAGCTACTTTTGACTCTGGATGGGGAGGCACATTCCTGATGCGGGGCAGGGGGTGAGGGGGGAGTGGGCGGGTCCTGGAGGGGGTGGGGGCAGAAGCTCTTCCTCCTGGTGGGTGTCTGCAGCTCAAGGCTATGAACAGCCCCCACTCAGACGCTGCTTCCCCACATCTCGAAGCCACCAGGTCAAGGAAGGTCGGCTCCCCACCCACCTGTCCTGCCACCCGCCTCCCACCCACGCAGGTTGGATCTTGGTGGAGGCAGGCGGCTGGCAGCTCTGAGGAGCGGGCGAGGGCCAGCGGAACTCGCTGTCTCCACGGCTGCCCGTGATTTTCTGGGCAAGTCTCTAATCCTGGATGACACTTCTGGACCCTCCGCGTTTCCACGTGCCAGAATTCCACCCACGCAGTTGCTTGAATCCATCCCCCGCCTCTTCGCTAAGGGCCTCCGATGGCACCGAATCTGCCCCTTCTGCCCACCCTGCCCAGGGTTGTGGATCCGGTTTCCATTCTGAGTTAGCCTTTGAAGATGGCATCGAATGCATGACCCAGAGGCTTGTCTCATCCCACAAGTATGTTTCAGCTCAGAGGTTACCCAAAATAGATCTATGAAGGCTCCACTTAGGCAAAGTGAAGATGCAGGGCTGGTTTGAGTGAAATCAAAGCCAACCTCGGTCACTGCCCCAAACAACGCGGAGCATTTGCTGAGATTTGGGGGGAATCCCTCGGGCTCGCGGGTGTGCATGCCTGAGCTCTTAGGAGGGAACGGAAGCCCGGGCTCTCTGGGCAGGGAACCCTCTCAGGTGGGCCACGCAGGAGCTGCCCATGCTGGCTCTCCCAGGTTGGGTGCTGTGGGCCCAGCAGGAAGCCAGGGACCCCAAGAGCCCAGACTTGCCCTCTGCCGCCCACCTGCCTCCCCCACCCCTGCAGATGTCCCCCCAGGCCTAGGCTCCTGCTCTGCCTCCCCCCTCTCTCCCTGCAAGACCTGTTTCTTCCCCGAAGACAAGCTCACACCCTCCCCCTGCTGACAAGGCCAGCCCCCATGAAGCTCCAGGGGCACTGCCCCAGGTGGAAAGCAATGGGGCAGGGATTTGAGCCCAGCCTGGCTGGTAGCAGATTCTCTGCTGATCACTACTGCCCTACAGCTTGGGGCAACCCTGGAGCATGGGGCGGCAGGCCAGGGGGGCAGGGACTCACAGGACAGACCCAGCAATGTTCCTGCTTGACGGCCCGTGGAATCTCTCGCTCCTCTTTTGCAGCGAAACAGATATACGATTGGGTAGATTTCAAAAAATCACAAGAACGTGTGAGCTAGGAAGGGAAGCTACTGAAGGCATCTGTTTGGAGCTGTAATCGTTTCCTGGAGCTGCCGTGACAAAGTGCTGCGAACCTAGTGACCGAAAACAACAGAAATGGATTCTCTCTCAGCCCTGAAAGCCAGGATCCCCCAGTCAAGGTGTGGGCAGGGCTGCACTCCCTCCGGAGGCCCAAGGGGAGGCCCCTTCCTTGGCTCTCTCCAGCTTTGGGAGGCCGCCTGCAAGCCGGGGCGCTCCTGGGCTTGTGGCCGCATCACTCTGACCCTGCATCCTTGTCACATGGCCTCTCACGTGGATTAAGGGCCCCCAATCCAACAGGACCTCATCCTAACTAATTAAATCTGCAGAGCCCTGATTTCCAAATCAAATAAGGTCACATGCTGAGCTTCTGGGTAGACATGAATTTGGGGGAGACCATGTTCACCCCAGGACAGGAGCCATCGGCTCGTGGATGTCAGCCAGTCCCCAGCCCCACAGTGTACACCGACATTCCCTGCCTGCGCCAGCGGGACCTAGAAGCAGTGCCCTGGCTATCACCACTAGACCCCTTCCCAGAGCAGGGCTGTCCTTGCGCTGTGGGTGCAGGGGGAGGGGCCGCAAGGCTCACAGGCAATGGGGTCACCAGCTGAGTGTGCCTGGCAGGGACATGGAACGAGGGCATCCCTCCTCCCTCTGGGCCCCTGGCATTCCCGGCCATCCAGGCTGAGAGGTTAGTATGGCACCAGAAGTCAGCCCTGCATGGACAGCACATGAGACTCACTCCTGTGCCCGCCAGCACCAGCCCCCGTGAAGTCAGCCCAGCCCTGCAGCCGGGACCACTTCCGAGCCAGTGCCAACCACCCCCCCACCGCCAATGTACAAAGATGGCCTCGGAGGTGTTGATTAAACACGCAGCACCGCGCGCTGACCCTGAGCAGGCCAGGTGAGAGCCCAATAATACTCACAGACAGATTCGAGGGGCCCTAAAAGGCTCAAAAGATTGATATTTGCTCAACTCCTGAATGCCCACAAATTAGCTAACTACACACGGCTAACTGGTAGACACACAGCTGGGGAGGAGGCCTTCTCGGAAGCGCGGACCGCTGTAATTGATGAGGATGATATCCTTTCAATCGCCTGCGCTCAGGCGGCTTGGGCAGCAGCCCCGCACCCGCCCCATCGCCCAGTGACCGTGGAGAGCGACAGGTGCTCTCCAGGGCGGCCCGTCTGCAAACAAGGCTGCCTTCCCAGGAAGGGCCCAGCCGAGAGGAGGTGTTACCGGGCACAGCTGCCCTGGAGGTTATCCCAGTGTCCCGGGAGTGGTGCTGAGGCCGTGAGCCCAGAGAAAGGGCCCAACCCAGCTCCCCAGTGCCCCCCCAAGGCCCACTCACTGTTCCCCCGTCTCTGGCAGACATCTGCCTCCTGGCCTCTTCCACCCCCAGGTCTCCCCACGGCCTGGACATCTCCCGCCTGGGCCGACCCTGGGGGTCTCAGCAGAAAGGCTGGCTCGTCCGAGGCATTCCCAGACCTCCGGTCAAGGGCCCCCTTGCGGACCCCCCTCTCTCTGCCCTGTTTGTTCTCTTCCTCACATTTCACCACAAGCTGTAAATATCGGGATTTTTGTCCAGCCCCCGGGGCGGGGGTTCGTCCAGCCCCATTCCCTGGCTGGCCCTCACCCCCTAGCACGTGGCTGGTGCTGAGTGGACAGCTGCTGGGAGAGCAGAGAGCACAGGCAAGGGGCCTAGGGGGGCCCCACCCACGCCGGGGCCCCCAGGGGAGTGAGAAGCTGCTTTGCCCTCCGACGGCTGTCCGCCCTGGGCTGAGCCTTCCACGCCCCAGGCTCTGCTCTAAGCTTCCACGTGGTCCCCTCCCAAAGGCACCCACCCCACGCAGGGCTGGCGTCAGGGGTGAGACCTGCAGGCCCCGGGCTCAGAAGGGCCACACTTGGGACTCTGTTTTCGCCGTCTTACACACTGCCTTGACTTTGTGCTGAATTAGTGCGGTCCAATGGGATGATGGGGGCTCACTCCCCGAGGGGTCTCAGCCCCCTGGCCCCGGTGCCCGGTTCTGCCCAGTCTCCCTCCCCACCACCAAGGCTGAATTTCACCAAGCTTGGTCTTCAGAGCCTCTGTGGATGAGGAATAGTGGCTCGGGGGAGAGAAGACATGTCCCCAAACGACACAGAAGGCTCCCTGTGGGGCTGCGGCTCAGGACACACGGGGCAGGTGGTCCCCAGGTTCCTGACCCCTGGGGGCGGAAGGCGGAGGGGTCAGCCTCTGGGTGGGGGACCTCGAGGATCCTGGGGCACAGGCCTGTATGGACATCCTCAGGGTCCAGTGGAAACCAGGAAGGCACCAAGGGTCTTGGCGGGCACGGTTCATTGTTCTGTTTCCATAAAATCACTTAAGTGGCAACTGGCCTTGAAATTGATCCCTGATTAGAGCCTGTTGGAAGCCACGTTGAATTAATGATGCAGCCAACAGCCATTTTTCCCCAAATGTTTTTTATAGCAGCAGTGGGGTGGGGGGGTAGAAGGGGGACAACTTCAAATAAAAGAGGTTTGGGGCCATGTTATGTTTGGCTAATATTTGAATTTTACCTAAGATTACTTTTTCTCCCCTATTTAATATATTGTTTTAAATAAAAATTCCTAATAAATCTTGAGAGAAATATGCCATAGCAGAGCTTAAAAACCGTAGTGCCATATATAACAGTTCATAAAACATTCTACCCAAATAGCCCAAATTGTAGGGCGTTTGGACCAGAAGTGGTTACCTCCAGGAGCGGCCTTTTATCAGCTACTAAAATTAAGAAAGGGCAGTGCTGTTTCTCAGCCAGATAATTAAGTACCGTTTTCTCTTTTTTAATTCTATAAAATTAAACTTCCTGTTTTAAAGGTCTGGAGAGGCCTTGGGCAAAGGGTCCAGGGATGAGCCCTGAGGGCAAAATCAGGGAAGCAGCAAAGGCCTTATGTGCCCAAGACTGTAAAACGCAGGGCTTGGAAAAACACGCCGCAGTCAGCAAAACATTGCAGGTCATAAATCAGAGATCCATTTTTTCACGTCATTTTGACTAATCCATTAACTCGTGGTGCCCAGGGCTCCATCAGAAACAGAAGCTGCAGCCGCCCCGCACCTCCACCTCCTGTGTTATTCAAGCCCCATGAGCAGTGGCCCACGGCGCTTAGAGCCGGGTGGGGCGGCCGGCGTGGCCGGCGTGGCCAGAGTGGCCAGGGTGGCTGGGCCCTGGGTCCCCTCCTTGCCCGCGGCTGGTTCTGGGGCCGGGCGAAGACCACAGATGGTGGGCAGCAGGGCAGCCGCTGTCCTGATGGGGAGTCGCTTGCTTTAACCCCCAAGGGCGAGGGAGCCGGAGAGGACTGAGGTTCCTGAGGCCGCAGACCCACCGGGAACTGACCGGTTCCCAGTGCCCAAGAATTTCTTCTTTGTCACGCCAGGGAAATAAATCTTAGATCACACCGCGGCACCTTAATTTGATTTCATTTTGGTTGTTTGGGGGCCTTTTTGCTTGTACGTGTAGACAGAATCTTAATGAATCTTTAAAATATCTAACAACACAGACAGGTGGGCGGCTTTGTGGTCACAGACAGACCGACAGGACAGTTGTGTCCACGAGACACGGGCTCCAACGCGCCAGCCGCATGACGTGATTCTCCGCTGGTTCCCGAAGCCTCCTCCTGCTTCTGGCCCTCCAGTGGTGACCATGTAGGTGACCCGCCTGGGGTGACTGCCTGCCCCACCCAAATGGGCTGCTCCCCGACCCAGAGCCAGGCCGGAAGTGGGCCGAGGGTCAAAAGTCAGTGTGAAATCTGGAAGTGCCGCCCACGGGAGCTAGGGTCTGGGTACCCGGACAGGTGGGGAATGCATTTCTCACCTAGACATGGTGGGGGGTCGGGGGGTGGTGCCAGCGGATGTTCTGGGACAGACAGAGGTGGTTGAAATAGCACCGACTGACCCGTGAATGCGGCTTTTCATCTGGAGGGAGGCACGGCTGGTGTCCCAGCCCCGCGGATGGTGGCCTCTGGTGCTTTGCCGAGGGAACTGCATGTCTGAGAGGGACGGACGGTTTCCGTCGAGTGGGCTGAGCGCGCCAACCCCGATGCCCGTCAGGGGCCCAGAGCTCCAGGGCAGCAGCCTCTCGTGGGCTGCAGGGAGGCCAGTCACTCCCAGCCCCTGGACCCCCTCCCTCCCCAGGCCCATCCTGACCACACGCTCCCGGAAGCTGTAGGCTCACAGCCCGCCTTCCAGGCCAAACCCTTCTGCACATCTATGGAACTGCACATGTTCATTTTCATAACAAAATACTTGCTAAATCTTAAGAGAAAAATGTCAAGTCTTTTATGTGGTTATTAAGGTATCAGCCAAGTCAGGTTATCAGATGTCAGACATCTGTAGAGACGCTTTTACTCCAGATCACCTCTAAGATAAAACCCCGCTCCTCTGTCCTGGCAAAGGGCACTCGGGGATGCCCCCCAGGCCAGTCTGTGCCAAGAGGGGTCCCCGGAGGAAAGCCAAGTGCCACCCACACACTGACATGCACACACACGTGCTCACACGCACGCACACGTTAACACAGACTGACGTGTGCGCGCACACACACACACACACCGACAACACTGACACACACGTTCACACACTGACACACACACACTGGCACACTCACACACACTCTTGTTTGGGAGACACTGAAGAGAACTTTTAAATCAGCCGAGTTCCGTCCTCCTGTTCTGAAGGCTAAGGGCTGTGCTCGGCTCTGATCCCGCCTGTGAAAGGCCCCAGCTGGCAGGGTCCTGAGCCCCCAGCCCCCCACCCCATGCAGGGCCCCCGGGGGTCCTTGACTCTGTAGAAGGAGTGACAGAGAGATGGACATCAAGGTGGGAGCGGACAGCACAGCGGTTCAGGTGCCCCTGCTCTGGAGGCCAATTCCACCTGCCCCCCAGGGTTTCTCCAGACAGGGGCTGATGGTCAACCAAAGGGGACCCAGCCCTGGCACGAACAGGGTTCCCCATGGGTGGGTTTATTAATACTAAAAGTTCCATAGATGTGTTAATAACAAGCATTTATTTATTTAATTGGTCACCTTTATTTTTAAAGTAAGGTTGCGTGAATATCAGACGGTGGGGGGAGGTCCGAGGCATGTCTGTAATGGGTGGTCTTGGCCCAGCATTGGCCCTGAGATGCTGCATCGTGGGGTGTGGTGTGGGATAGCCAAGGCAGAGAGTGGCTAGTGATTTCACGGTAGCTGCATGTAGGTCTCTCATGGTAGCTGTGTTTCCCTGTCTCTGTCTCTGTCTCTCTCTCACCACTGAGTGCATTTCCTTTCCAGGGTTGGAATCGTGCACCCAAATGGAAATCAGTGGTTCCCACATTGGTGTCCTGAGGGCCTGTGAAAGTGGGTGTCCGGAGTGAGGGGTGTACCTCAGAGGCCGTGTCCAGGAAGTGACTGGTCATCCCTTCCTTGTGGTCCCGGTGATGGCCTCCACAGCTCAGCGTCCCCAGGAGCCCCTGCAGGACCGACCCCGCGCCCACGGCTGACCCAGCCCCAAACCCCACGAGGAAGGCCTGGCTGGGCTAGGAGGGCCAGTGCCCCCCGGCACTTTAATTGGCAACAGCCAGCAGACGCAGCCACATCTGCGGGTCATTTCAAAGACAATAAATCAGGAACTTTCGAGACTGGCGCCCTGCCAAGGCAGAGAGAGGGGCTAGGACAATGACAGCGCCGCGGCCCCGCATCCAGGGTGACTCGGAGGCCAGAGGTGGTGGGACGGGGGAGAAATAGATGAGCTTTGTCTCCAACAAGTCTTTGTGGTCAGCCCGGGGTTGGAAGTTTATACAGAAGGAATGTGCCCTCAGTGAAAGGAAGGGCCACAACGAGGGGCTACTGGGTTTGGAGGGACCCTTGGCTGTGAACACAGCTCCCAGGGTGTGCGTCCAGAGGGGAGAGGTGAGGGGGTCCTCAGGGGTCAGCAAGGAAGGCTTTCCGATTCTGAATGGGGAAATTGAGGTCAGCAGGGAGGTGACTTGCCAAAGTCACTGGGCGGCCCCAGGACAGAACGCAGCCCCTGACTCTGCCCGAGACATGTGGGCACATGGCCCCACCCAGGGAGCCGGGACAGAGCACTCCCAGGAGTGAGGGTCACCGGCACATGGCCGGGCGGCATCACTGGGAAGGCTGGCATCCTGCAGGGGCCCCACCACCAGCAGTGACACAGCAACCCATGAGAGTGAGGCCCACCTGCCCTGCCCCCAACCCAGAGCTTCCCTCCTTAAAATCCAAATGCCTCTGAGGGGTCTGCTTTAGAGGAAACCCATTTTAAATCATCATCATTATAGATCAGCTCCATTTAACCCCCAAGAACTCTATGAGGGAAGCCCTATCAACTAAGCCCATTTTACAGATGCGGAAACTGAGGCTCAAGGGGTTTAAGGGACCTGCCAAAGGTTATACAACTAAGTCAGTGGCAGATCTGGAATCAATCCAGGAGCCAGCCCTCCTTCTTCTCTGAGAGAAGGGAGACAGGATTAAAAATTGGAAGCCCGATTCAGGAATCCAACTGCTCACCAGGAGGGCAAACAAAGGAAGCTGGAGAGACTCAGGAAGGAGAATGTACCTGCCCAAGACATAGCATCATGAATTGTCATAATATTGGGGAAAGATGCCCTTAGAAGTTTCGAGGGCTGGGGTGGGGGAAGCAGATCATATACAAATTATCAGGAATAAAATGGCACCAGACAATGAGGAAACATTTTCAAAATTCTGAAGGAAGTAATTTCCAGTCTAGGATCCAGGATCCAGGCAAACACACAATCAAGAGTGTTGGTAGAATAGAAACAATTTCAAAGATCCAAAGGCTTCAAAAATTTACTTTGCATGAGCCTTTTCTCAGAAAGCTACTTGAGGATGTACTCCAGTAAATCAAAGGCATAACCCAAAAAGTAGATCCAATGGGACTCAGGAAATAGGGAATCCAAAACCGGAGAGAAGCAGAGAAATGCCCAGGGTGATGGTGAAAGCAAGTCCCAAGACAACCATTGCACTGGTGACCTCAAGATGAGGTGAAAAAAATGGTTAATAGCAACTCCTTTCCTTCCCAAATGTGTCCCAAGTAAAGTAATAACTAATGAGCAACCAAAACAGCATGAAGGGAAAAAAAGGAGGATCCGAGAGGTCAGCTCCAAGAAAATAAATAAGTGAAACTCACAGAAAGTGGATATATTTGGCCACTTTTAGAGAAATCTTACAGCTCTTTAATTAGTAACAGCTGCATAGACATCTATGCAAATGAAAATATAAGGCAATTGCTAATACAGGCAAATTTAAAAGTTGCTTAAGAAAGGAAATGAAATCATAGTTCTTTCCGTGGCTTAGCTGAGAATATTATCCACACGTTCATAAGAAAGTAAACCCTGAAAACTGATGTAATAAAAAATTGTGGGGAGACTAAACTGACAGTTGTATGTGAAGATGGTTAAATCCTCTGACAGCACAAAGGCAACAGGATGTTGTTACAATTAGTTATGTGATGTAAGGTATAAACATGTCATTTTAAAACATAAAGATAAATTCAGATAAAACTCTGAGGAGGACTTCCCTGGTGGTCCAGTGGCTAAGACTCCGTGCTCCCAATGCAGGGGGCCCAGGTTCAACCCCTGGTCAGGGAACTAGATCCCGCGTGCCGCAACTAAGAGTTCGCATGTTGCAACTAAAGATCCCGCATGCCACAACTAAAAACAATTCCACGTGCCGCAACTAAAAGATCCCTCACACAGCAATGAAGATCTCGCGTGCCGCAGCTAAGACCCGACGCAGACAAATAAATAAATATTTTTTTAAAAAAAGCAAAACTCTGAGGGAGCTGAAATGGCTGTTTTCGGGCGGCAGAAATCAGAAGGCTGATGAGAAGTCGGAGGTCATCCACTCTCCTTATTAGCCTTATACTACGTAAGTGTATAATTTTGACAAAATATTTCCATGTGTAATTCAGATACAAAATACAGCAACAGAAAAAAGGAAGAAATGGAAGACCACAGGGGCGTGCTTCACTTCAGGGCCGTCTGGAGGTCCCCCTGGTGTGTGGGCCTCTGAGCATTTCCTTCTGGGTCATGATGCTCTAGTGGCCCCCACAGCTGTCCCCACCCAGCTGGGGTCTCGTCCTCAGAAACACAGAGATGCCAGAAGGTAAACGGATTTCCAGCCACAGTGTGGGGAGTTGCTGCTGCTGACAGACCCCTCTCGACAAGAGGTCAAAGATGGGAATCCAGGCCAGGCCATGGTGGGGAGCCAGACAGAATATCCAAACAGCACCCTGAAGGCCGGCCTCCCGGGAACATAGCTGGGGTGCAAGGTGAGACACACCTGCGCCTCCCAGGCCCACCTTCTACCGCGCTGAGAAGAGGCAAATGGCGGATTTCAGATTTCAGTGCTGTATTACCTCTCTCCACCCCCCTCCCCCCTCCGCAGCCTCACGCCCCTCCACGTGTCGCTGAATTGGTGTCGGTTCCAGGTCCGTTGTAAACTCCAGGGGAAAGAGTGGACCGTGATACTCTTCCCAGGACATGGGGCTGCCCAGCCAGCCCTCTTTCCACCTTTCCTGGAAGCCCCCAGCTCGTGCCCACAGCAGGATGGATGGCGTGGCCCTGCCGTGTGCCCGTCTGCACATCCGTGGATGGCCCAGGACAAGTGGGGATGGACAGGAACACTTGTGACCGACCCTGCAGATCGGGCACAGCAAACGTTTCTGCAACGCACTCTTCCCCTTGCAAAGTTCTCCCTCTGGTGTCCCCTGGAAAGGGGCGGTACAGCCGTCACCTGCAGCAGGGCTTGGGCTCCCTGAGAAGGGGGCCGAGCCGAGAGGGGCTGTGTCGGAACCCCGCATCGTGCTGACTTCGGGCAGGCTCTCGGTGAGGCTGGGCTCTGGGGACCGAGGATGGGCTCCCAGCTGAGCCTTTGGGCCTGGTGTGCACAAGGCCCCTCCTGACAGCACTGGGGACAGGACCACTGGCCCCAAAGTGTCTCCACCTCTCCCGGTCCCGGGGCCAGCATTAACTTCTCACCTTGCTTAGCAACAGGCTTCTCTCCAGGAGTGACCAGGCCCCCTGCTGAAGGGTGTGTGTGTGTGTGTGTGTGTGTGTGTGTGTGTGCGCGCGTGCACACATGTGCACGTGTGTGTGATGCGTATATGTGTGTGCAAGCGTGTGTGTGCACCCATGCGCATACCTGCATGCAAGTGTGTGCACATGTGTGTGCAGTGCCCCCAAAGGTGCTAACTGAAGGGTCAGGAAACGGGGCAGAAATGATGAAATGAAAATACAGAGGACTGATATTCCTTCTCACCCTCAACAGATCACTGACGTCCGCCGAAACTAGGGGGCGAACCTGGGCCTACCTGAGTCCGTGAGGCGCCTCGGAGGGTCTCTGCACGGGCATCTCCCCCAGAGGCAGAGGTCCCGCCCCCAACCAAACGTGGCCATCTGGCCAAGCGGGCCCTTTCTTCCTCATCCACGTCTCATGACAGCGGGAATTCCCACCTTCTTAAAGCAAAAACAACAGAAACACTCAAACCCAGGGGTCACGAGCAAAGCCCCGGAGACACCCATCCTGTGACCCAGCACGAGCCAGGAAGACACTGATGTCACTCGCGAAGCTGGCGTCTTTGCTCTGAGACCCGGGCATCTGAGCGAGCCCGGCGGGGCGAGGGCTCAGGGTCTCCAGACGCCTCTGCTCCCGGCTGCCCCCTCATCCTCATGCCCCGGAGCCGGGCTCTGCCCTGTCCTGCGGGCCTGGAGGGGCCCACGCTGCGCCCAGCCCAGGGAGGAAGCTGGCGCTGAGCTTTCTTTCCTCGACGCCTGCTGCAGGAGCAGTTCTGTGCAGGCCCACATTCCAATATCGCTAGCCTGGGCCTGGTGTTGAAAGACGGCACAAATGATAAATTAAATGAGAAGGAAATGGCTGAGGGCCCCCATTCATAACCCAGAGTCGAAGGCGCCGGGCCCATGAATCTCCCCTTGAGCGCTGCTGCGCTCATAAAGGTCCGATTCACGCCAGAGCCAGCCCTGCGGACCTGCCCGAACAGGATTTACCCCCAGCGGCCGGGGGAACAGAGGCTGGGGGCAGGGAGGCTGGGGGATGGAGGCTGGGGGACACACACACGTGGACTTGCCTTTGGCCCGTTGTTCCAAAGGGATTTTCCCTCTTCCTGCCCTCCCCCACTTTCTTACCCAAATAAGAGGGTGCATGGTCACCTCACAGGACCCCCACCCTCTCCTGGCCTCTCGGCCTCTCTGGAAGCCCTGGCCCAGGTGTACAGAGAACAGTTAATTGCAAAACGTGTGACTGGGGCAGCCCACCCCGCCCACCGCATGGCACTTTTCCTGGGTAATGAATTCAAGCGCACGGGAAATGCCAGCACGAAGAGCGGGGCCAGAAAGGGGAGGGGGCGCTATCCCCTCCCAAACACGCTCCCGGCCACTTAATCTTCCGCCCGGGTCAACACAGCGATGGTTTTGCTCCAATTCCGAGGCTGTGGTTATGGCCCCTCGCCCCCCGCCCCCCATCAGAAGGTGCACTTGGATCACTGGGTACAAGAATCAGGCCAAGGGAACGGCAAGTGGGCAAAGCGGTAAATATGTCTTTCAACAATAACTGAGTCTCGTTTAATCTCCACTTCTGAAGGATTCGGTCATTTCAGGGTTAAGGTGATTTAGTTCAGGGCTTCCCCCTCTCCCACACCCCCGGGACGTCCGGAGACCAGGGTGGTCCCAGACATCGGGTGGGTCCTGGGCATCTCGGGCTCCAGGCTGGTACCTGTGGATGCCTTGGCTCCTCCGACCCCTTGGCGATGAGGTCCACCCCTGGCCTGCAGTGATGCCCCCACCCGTCCGCTAGCTTGACCCTCTTTGCTGCCGTTGCACGACTGACCCTGGTCACCACAGGCTTTCAGGACTTCGGGGTGGCCCCGGGCACACTCAGCTCCTGCCTCCTCTGCCACCTGCCTGCCCGGGCTGGGGGCTCAGGCCACCCCTCCAAGACAGGGGCCGCCGTGACCCGGGTGCAGTGCAGCCTGTCAGGGGAGGGTCGGGGCTGAGCTCGGGGGCCTGCCTCCCAGTGAGCCCTGCACCCCCAGGTCCACCTCGTCAGGAGTAGAGGGACGGGCCAGCACCGAGGGGTCCAGTCACACATTTCCCCAGATCCTCCGCAAACAGAAAGGCCAAGAATTTACTGCCTCAGTGCAGCTTGATTCTCTGGCCTCACCCGGTACATCTCCTTGGCCCTGAGTTCACGTCCGGCCCCCCAGCTGGGGAAGAAGACAGGGGGTGGCGGGGTCCCCATCAGTTAACCCATCATGATGTCACCCCCGATCCCATTGACACATCTGTGTCTGTGGAGCGAAGTCTGGGCTGAGAGGAGGTGAGATCACGCGATTGCCGTGTTCGCAGTCCGGAGGGTGGAGACTGGGGTGCGGCGGGGGCCCAGCAGGACGCAGGTGGCTCACTCCGCAGGGTAAGCCGAGGAAGGCTAGCCGGGGGGTCTTGTACAAGACGCGGGCAGGGCTAGGGTAGGAGGGGGCATCGATTATACCCCCAGGGCTCTTAGCTCGGGGGCCCCTGCAGGGGACGGGCAGCTGGCAGTTACTGGGCCTGGCCGGGAGGGCGGCGTGGGGAAGGGACACAGGGAGACCCGCAGTGCCATCCCCTGGCCAAACCCAGCCAGAGGCAGAGCCGGGAGCCCAGGGGTCGCCTCCACGGCCAGGCTTCCGGGCCGCCCACCCCACCCACCTCCGGCCCCAGGGTGCGAAGCAGGTAGAGACAGGCTGGCGGAGCCGGGGGCCACGAGCCCCCCATCCATCTTCTCAAAGCAGTTCTCATTCTGCAGAGGTGGCGGCCATAACGAGGGGGGGTTGAGCTGTTGACCACATGACTGGAGGCCGAAGTCTGACCTTGGGGTGGGGTCGGCACCCTCTGGACCACCAGGGCAGGGCCATGCCTCGCAAAGCCAAGGAAGGCATCGAACCAAGCAGAGAACCTGCCACCCTAAGCTGGGCACTCCTAGCGGGCCCGACACGTTACCCTAAGTGTCCACCGTGGCAGAGCCAGATCCCCGGACCTTGTGCGATGGCCCTGAGGAGTGACGAAGGCTCTGAGCGCCCAGCCACCGTGTGGGGCATGTCCTGGGGCCGCGTCGCACAGCACCATGGCCGGGCTTAGACAGCAGGGAGCCCTCTTTCCCTGTCTGGAGGCGTCACAGGGCCCCGGCCCCTGCCCTGGACTCCGGTGGTCTGCTGGCGATCCTTGGGGCTCCTCAGCTTATGGACACGTCACCCAGCTCAGCTTCATCTTCACACGGCCTCTCCCTGTACACATCTACGTCCACATTTCCTCCTTTACAAGTCCTACTGGGCTAGGGCCCCCCTAAGACCTCGTTTTCACTCGCTCTTTGGCAAAGCCCCTATTTCTAAATAAGGTCACATTCTGAGGTACTTCAGACTTCAAGGTGGAAACTGGGGAGCGCAATTCAGCCCACAGCGGGCGCCGAGGAGGTCCCCAGTGCACCGGAGGCCCTGCCCCCACTGAAGGCCCTCCACGGAAGGAGCAAACCCAGGCCCAGCTCCCCTTCAAAAGGTCCTGGTGACAGAGCCGGGCCCACCCAGGGTGTCACAAGGGTTTTGCACCAAAGCTGCAGCGAGGGAGCCTCTGTGGGCGGCCTGGTCCCCAAGACCCCAGGGGCACAGGACCCCGGCTGCTTCAGGCAGAGGCTGGGAGTGGCACGCACCGCATAGCCCGCCTGGATGGCTCAGCCGCTCCCCCCATCAGGGCTGCTCGCGGCCCCAGCGGCCAAATTTGCCTGGGCTTTCAATCACCCCGACAATTCTGGAAACACTTCTGATGAGGCGGGTTGGGTTACAATCACAACTTCTGACTTCAAGAGGGCCGTAAAACAGAGACCCTGAGCATGCTTTCCGCTTTTTTTCCAACATTAGCGGCTTACCCGATACCTACTCTGAGGTTCCAGTTTCCTGAAAGCCGATGACACGTTGGGGCCCAGGGCCGGTGGTCTCCCCGCGCGTAATGAGCGTGTACGCGGCTCCGGCCGGGATCACAGACACACACGTGTCGCCCGGGCCGTCATTTTTTTTCATTACCCATCAGATTGGGTTTATCTGTCTTTTCTACCGGAAAAGCTTCCAGCATAAAAGATGAAGAGAGCGTCCTCCTGGGGCCCGCTGTGGCTTCACCTCACTCCAGAGGTCAAGGGTAGAACAGAAGCCCCGCCCCACGTCCCCACACACGGAATCCAGGCACGGCGGTCAGGCCAGCGAGGGTGCCGTGCCTGCTTCATCTCTGCTCTAAGTGGCCTCAAACTTTCTCTGCCTTGGTGTCCGTCACCTTCCCGACGGGCTCCGGAACGAAGGCCCTCAGGAAGGGGCTCTGCTGCAGATCAGGGGCCCCGGAGCCCAGAAGGGCAGGCTCCCCGTTTCTAGCAAGCAAACACCACCAGCTCGTGGCTCCACCGAAGTGACGGATGTCTGAGAACAGAGACCGGGGGACGGGGGAGCAAGAGGAAGAGAACTGGCCTTCTCTGTGCGCCTACTGCGTCCCTGACCGTGCGTCCTCGGAGCCCTGTGAGCCGCCCGTGGACGAAGGTCACCGGGTCCGGGGAAGGGAAGTGGCTTGTGCAGAGCAGACCCTACACCCGGTCGCCAGCCCCCAAATGCCCCTGCTGCTTCTGCTGCACCCCGAGTTCCCAGAGGGCAGGGGCGGCCGCGGGGCACGGCGGGCAGGCGGGCGGGCAGGAGTGGGTCCCAGGTGGGTTTGCTGGGGGCGGGCGTGCTACGGCTGGGGCTCCTTCCCAGTCTGGGAGCCGAGATGCGGAGCCGGGGGCTCAGAAGGAGGGCAGCAGGGGTGAGAAGGCAGGTAAGGACACACCCTTGCAGCGCGGGCGCTTCTGGGGGCAAGGTTATTCCACGTGACCCCGAAATAGTGGATTCACGGCCTGAAACCTTTGTCCACACGCAGGGAGTATGTGAACCTCACTTAATTAATGACAATGCGTCAGCATTGTGACAAATGTCGCTCCTGAGGCAGGATGTTAACCATGGGGGGAGGTGGACAGACCCCTGCACTACCTGCTCGATATTCTGTAAATCGGAGACTGCTCTGAAATATAGTGTCCACTAATTTTTTTAAGGCGAATAGACAGGCTCCTGCCCCGCCTCCAGAAGCACGCAGTCGAGGTAGCAGAACCAGACAGAGGAAGAGAGAGAAGCTGCCGTTGCAGAGCCTCAGACCGAAGCCTGGGGGCCCCGGCAGCCCTACTCACAGGGGATCTGCCGGAAACCACGGGCTCTGCTGTCCAACGGCATCCGGACCCGCCCACCTCCTCCAAGACCCCGGCCTCAGCCCCCACACGAGTCTCTCACGCCCCCCGAGCAGTCCTGGGCCCTGCAGAGGCCCTGCCCTTGCTGAGAGGTGGCCCAGGGCCCTGCACAGCCAGCCAGGCCCCCACCCTGCCCTCCACCTGGGGTTGGGGATTGAATGAAGCAACAGACCCACAGGAGCAGCCGGTTGACATGTGTCCCCCCGGCCTGGAGTCCCACGGGCCACACTGGTGTCCCCCCTCTCCAAGCATCGCCCACTCCTGTCCTGGGTCCCCATGTCCTGTCCCGTGTCTCCAGCCCCTGTGCTATGTCCCCATGCCCTGTGCTATGTCCCCATGTCCTGTACTGTGTCTCCAGCCCCTGTCCTATGTCCCCATGTCCTGTCCTGGGTCCCCATGTCCTGTCCTGTGTCTCCAGTCCCTGTGCTATGTCCCCATGTCCTGTCCCGTGTCTCCAGTCCCTGTGCTATGTCCCCATGCCCTGTCCTGGGTCCCCATGTCCTGTACTGTGTCTCCAGCCCCTGTCCTATGTCCCCATGCCCTGTCCTGGGTCCCCATGTCCTGTCCCATGTCTCCAGTCCCTGTGCTATGTCCCCATGTCCTGTCCTGGGTCCCCACGTCCTGTCCCGTGTCTCCAGTCCCTGTGCTATGTCCCCATGTCCTGTCCTGGGTCCCCATGTCCTGTACTGTGTCTCCAGCCCCTGTCCTATGTCCCCATGTCCTGTCCTGGGTCCCCATGTCCTGTCCTGTGTCTCCAGTCCCTGTGCTATGTCCCCATGTCCTGTCCTGGGTCCCCACGTCCTGTCCCATGTCTCCAGTCCCTGTGCTATGTCCCCATGCCCTGTCCTGGGTCCCCACGTCCTGTCCCATGTCTCCAGTCCCTGTCCTATGTCCCCATGTCCTGTCCTGGGTCCCCATGTCCTGTCCCGTGTCTCCAGCCCCTGTGCTATGTCCCCATGTCCTGTCCTGGGTCCCCACGTCCTGTCCCGTGTCTCCAGCCCCTGTCCTATGTCCCCATGCCCTGTCCTGGGTCCCCATGTCCTGCTCTGTGTCCTCCAGCCCCTCTTCTGAGATGCTACCCCACCCCACCTGGCCATGGTGGAGAGTAAAGTCCAGACCGTCCCTCAAGGCCAGGAGGGACATGCACAGTGGGATGACCGTGTGGGGACACAGGGAGAAGACAGCCGTCTACATGCTGAGGAGAGAGGCCTCAGGAGGAAGCAGCCCTGCCCACACCTGATCTCGGACTTGGAGCCTCCAGGGCTGCTCGGTCATGTTTCCCAGGTCTTGGGTCTTGATATTCTGTTCAGAAAATCAGGAAGACCCAGATTTGAGAAGCATACACTTGGAATGGAGCAGGGGGACGGGGCTAGCAGAGGCCAAGCCAGCCCAAGGCAAAGCTTGGGATGCAGGGACCAGGACGACTGACCCTGCCAACAAGCAGATCGGATGTTTAGACTGGAGCCACCGTGGGCTCTGGAGGAAGCAGCAGCCTCCGGGGCAGAGGTCACTGACGTGCAGCCACGTCAAGCAATGCCCATGAAGGCCCCCCAAGCAATTCCCCTCACTTGATCGGCGGTCTTACAAAATCGGGATTTGAATGCCTTTAGTCTGCACACACCATTGGTTGCAATGATTCCCATGAACTCCTCTTGCCTGATGTGAGACACTTTGCACATTTATGTTACTTGCCTGGCTCGGAAAGGACGTTCACCCTGCCTGACGGGTTAACCAACCAATTGGCTCTTCTTTTCATACATTCATTCATTCAGCAATTTTTTACTATTGAATAAATGTGTCCCCATAAGCAGGTCTGGCTGCGAAGTACTCGGGACTGGACAAGGCAGAGCCCCTGTTCTCAGGGGACGCATAATCCGGCAACAAAGCCACCGTGCCGTGAGAAATCACAGGTGCGGGGAGAGCCGAGACCCCAACCTCACACTCGCCAGCCCTGCCACCGCCTTGGCTCCTGGACCACGAACTTCCAGGGTAAAGGGAAATTTATCCAAAATCTGAGCCCTTAAAAAAAAAAAGAAAAAGACCAGGAGGGACCTGCCCACCTCTCTCACACTCCCCGCCTTGTGGGGGGGGTGGGAATCCCAGCCCCAGGGGGCCCCATACCTTCCCAAACCCTCCACGCCCTTCACACCCGGCCGTCTCTGCCCACACCTGCCCTCTGCCCAACGGAAGCCCACTCACTCTCCCAAGCCTGGCCCTGCATCCCCTCTCTGCAGCATCTGGTGGGCCCCAGTTTGGCATCGGCGTTCCCTGGCCTGCTCCAAGCCTCCTACGCTGGTCTGCAAGCTGAAGGAAGCACTGCATCCGCCGCGCTGGCTGCAGTAGGCACGCCATCAGGGTCCACTCGGAGGGTGAGTACGGCTGCCTCCTGCCCCGTGGGCCCCAGGCCGGCTGCCCGGGCTGCTCTGCTGCCCGTCTCTGCTTTAGGGGATGGAGCGCCTTGAGCTGGGGCTGACAGACGCATTTCCCTGCTCCACGCCGGCCCAAGAGCCAGAAGGATGGCCGCAGCCCGGGCCACACCGAGGCTGAATGGCCACACAAGGCCCCTGCCCGGGCAGTACAGGAGCCGCCCTGGGGGTGACCGGCGCTCCGGCCGGGCCGGCGCAGGGCTGCCCGTGACCCGCGGGGCTCCTGTGCACGGCAATCCCGCCCCGCACTCCGCAGCCAGCGCCCCCCCAGCCCAGATGTTCTGTGGAGACACATCTGTGGGCCGCATGTGACCAGATGATCTGCAGAAACGGGACCCCGGGAGGGAAGACCTTAACAGCAGAGCCATAAAGGCTCTCCCATCCTGGATGTGCTCACAAGAGAGTCCTTATTGGGCATCATAAAAATATCATGCCTGCTTACCCGGGATTTATAACGCAATAAAATGTAAACAAACAGCTTTTTAGATCAAAGTAGCATAAATAACAGACGCACTGGCTTCTGGAGCAAAGTTAATAAATCGGAGGGTTTTCAGCTCAAAACCGTTCTGGCACTGACACCTCCCAACCTGCCAAGCTGGGGAGGGGGCGGCTGCAGCCCCCGGGATCCACTGGCACACGTGTCCACTTACAACGCGGCCATCAGGACCCTCACCCACAGGCCTCGGCTGCCCGGGCCCACCCTGCCCCGCCCAACTGTGGTCCCACACGGGGTGGGGGGAGGTCCAGCCTTTTAATTACCCCCCGATCTAGGCCAGGCTGGGGTTCCCTGAGGACCATCCGGAGGCCAAGCCCAACCGTTATCCCCCCCAGCTCTCCGCCAGGTCTCTGCCTTTTGAGCTGGAGGCCTGGGCTCCCTGTGTTTCCCTAAACAGTAACCAGAGGCCGTCCTGGCGCTCGGTTCCCTCATCAACCATCCAAAATCCCACATCTCCTTAGGGCCTCAGAGCAACTCATGAGCGCCCCTGAGACCCCCCGGGATCTCCCCGATCCCCGTGTGCACACGAGGTAAGTCCACAGGCTGAGACGCGTGCCCACTCGTGCTCCTGTCGGGGGTGTGTGTGTGTGTGTGTGTGTGTGTTTTGGTGAGGGGTGGTCAAGGATGGACCTTCAGAAGCCAACTCTTTCCTTTTCCAGCTACTGCTCCTCCCGGAAAAGGGCTTCACCGCCTCCCAAGTGAGGCTGGTGCCGGCCTTGCCCGTCCCAGGGGTTTCTGGGTCCCAGCCCTCACTCCCTCAGACCGTGATCTGCATCGTGGGGTTGGACCAGTGCTGGGAGCGTGGGGCCCGGACACTGGCTTTGCAGGTAGGGGAGCCAGATTTAGCAAAGAAAAACACAGGGTGCACAGTTACGTTTAGATTTTAGATGAGCAACGAGTAACTTTTAGCCTGAGAACGCTCCAAATATTGCACGAGACACGTGGCCAGGGGCTGCATTGAGTCCCCCCAAAAGGTTATGTTGGAGCCCTAAGCCCCCAGACCTCAGAATGCGATGGTATTGGGGGATGGGGTCTTTACAGACCGAATTAAAGTGAGATCGTTCGCATGGGCCCTGCTCCAATCGGACTGGTGTCCTTATAAAAAAGGGAGGTCAGGACACAGGCCCAGGGGACGGCCATCGGGGAAACAGGGAGAAGACAGCGTCTACACACCAAAGAGAGTAGGCCTCGGGAGCCCTGCGCACACCCGGTCTCGGACTTCTGCCTCCAGGACGGGGGGAAAGTGAACCCTGCTGTTCAAGGTGCCCGCCTGTGCTATTCGTTGTGACAATCCACACACACACTAATACACGGAGTTATCCTGAAAAGTCATCTGTCGTTTCTTTAAATTAAAAGTTAACTGGGCCACCTCCCCTCCCCTCTCCAGACGGTAGAGCCTAAGCCTTCCCCTCAGCGGTCACCAGAGACGTCCCCCCGTCCCAGTGCAAACCTTGGGCTCTTCCTGTGGCCAACCACTGCTCAGGTTTGGGGACAAAGGCTCACACCTGGGGTATAAGCTGTGGCCTCAACGCTGGCAGCCCATGGCCACCACGTGGGGCAGACTGCCCATCGCAAACACCCGGTCTGTCACTGGTCAGCTGGGTCACCCCCGAGCCACCTGGGCGGGATGTAAAGGTCGACCCCACCAGCTCTGGAGACGGGGGTGGTCCTCAGGACTCTCAGTGATATTCTAGGCTTTTCCTGAGTTGGGAAAACAGATGCTGGCCATGGGCTCAGAGCAAGAGTCAAGGGGAAGAGGGAAGTCAGGGCATCAAAGGTCTGGGAACATCCAACTGGGCGGCAGACACCTGCTCTGAGCAGCCATCCAGCCCACGAAGACGTTATTTGCTGGAATTCTCCCTGGCACGACACAGCAGCAGGCAGCAACAGGAGGAGAAAGGAAGGGAGGGGGCTGCACCATCATCGGACCCGACGCCCTGGAAGGCGCAGAGCTCGCCTGGACCGGCCAGCGGTGCTTTGGTCGCAGCCTCCAATCTTCTCCACGGGGCTCAAATGAATTACCGCAGTAATTAAAACAGCAGTGGTTCTGTGAAGACAGCCCAGGGGTCCGTATTTATTCTCTCTCTCCATGATTTTCATGCCATGTTTGTTCCGATTATGAGCGAAAACACGGTCTGTCTCACCCCCATCTCTGCAAAGCTAGCACGTTAGTGGGAACGTCCAGCTGGGTCCCCGTGTCCCCCGGGCCCTGACTGGGGAACCCATCATGAACTGGTGCACCCGCATGCATGCCCCGGACCTGCATGCACACGTGTGCACGGGCTCCCCAGGGTCCCGCACATGCCAAGGACCAGGATGGACCGCAAGGGGGGCTCCCAGCGTGGACTGTGCTTTGGACACAAACCAGGTAGAGATTGTTCTACTGCCAGAGAAGACCCCGTGTCACCGAGGGACGGGACCAGTCCAGCCGTGCTCCTTCCCCGGCCCTACCGGGCGCCCAAGCGCGTGCCTGTGGACCCTGAGCGAGGCGCGGCTGCATCGCCACCCCCCATACCCAGGAGGCCTCCGTGAGCGCTGCAGCGGGCGATCTGATTCCAAATGTGCTTGTCTAAAAATATCCCCTTTCTGTGTATTTTGACTCCAAGCCTGAGAACACGAACGGGTTTCCGTAGAGAGCAGGAGACGTGAAACCTGAAACATCTTGGAGTGATTTGGGCGCTTTCTTCACGGGACATTCTCTCCTGTTGTAACATGATGGGCTTTCTCCTGAATTTCAAACATCAATTTGGCCAAGGCAAGCGGAGTGTTTGGTCTTCCAAACCGTGAAGATCTGAGACCGTAAACTGTTGTTTCTTAAATGTTTCAAAGCATAACATTGACACCGACTTTTGCTGTAAGACAATCTGGGAAACGTAACGGCCCTAAGATGTTTTACGGGGCGTAGCAAATCGCTCCTGACACTGACACTGGGGTGTGCGGAGGCCACTGCACCATCCGGCTCTGGGACGGGAAGGCGAGCGGGGCTGGGGCGCCCCGTGGCCCAGGGTTAGGGTGTGGCGGCCTCTTGGGGGGTCACTTTTATGAAGTGACAGGAGCTTTGTGTGAGGCATGCTTTGGCACACACACACAAAAAAAGAGAGTGCTTTTTCCTCTCCTTAAAGGGGGCAGGGATCACGGACACACACACCTTCATGCTTCTGGGTCCCTGGTTTCGTGTGGAAGGGACATGACAGCTCGCGGACGCCCTGGAACTGCTGAGAACGTGAAGTGTGGTCCTGTTCCTTGGAGGTGAGCTTGGAATCTGTGGCCAGACCCCCCTTTGGAGCAGGGCCCGCCTGGATCAGGTGGGATCATGGGACGCTTTCTACCTTTCTACCTTTCATCTGAAATCAGTTGATGAGATTTCATTTTGTGAATTTCACATTCTGGCTGGGACGCTCTGTCTTAGAGGCTAAAATCATGCAACACAGAAGCGAGTGTGATGCTTCCGCAAGACGGGAGGGCCGGGGCTCCCACCTGCAGGGTGGCCGAGGCACCAGGTGGGAGCCCCGCCCGCCCAGCCCCAGCCTTCAGCCTCACGTGTCCCTTGCAGGCCAGGGCCCTCTTGTCCCCAGGATGTCCCACTGCCCTCATGAGGGAGGGGCTCCTCCAAGGCCACCTGGAGCCTGGGACCCGTCAGCCCCTTCCCCTCCTTCTTCCCAGCAGAGAAAATACTCAAGCAACACAAGCACCGCCCACTGTCTGAGGACTAGACTTTCTGCCCAACTCTGGACCATCCTGGGAAGTGGCTCCACTGACACCAGGAGGGGTTGGAGGGACGTAGCTGCTGAAATTCTCAGAATAGCCTCTCTCCTCTCTGAAACCCCAGCAACCCAGAAGCAGACCCTCTGAGACGGCAGACCAGCCAGCTCCCAGGAGGGATGGGAGGCCCCCTCCTCCAGCACCCAGGGGAGGGGCTTCCCGGGGTGTCCGGCCCTCAGGCCTGAGGCTGCACTGGAGACGCCCCATGCTGGGAACAGCTGCTCAGTCCCGGCCCCAAGTCGGCCCTCGGCCTGGGAATCCTGCTGCCCAAGAATTCCCCGGAATTCCTCACCGTACACTTGGGATGGTGCCGAGACACGGGCTCCATGAAGCCAGCTGCACCCAGAGGGGTCCACCGGGAGGAAAGGCACCCCAAAATAAAAAATATCCATGTGACATATAATTTCATAAGAGCTTTTTAAAATCTCCATATAATCCCAGACTCCCATTTTTAGCCATTAACCTGTTCAAGCGAATAAGTGCACTAAATAATTCTATAAATGGTAAAAAAACAAACAACAAAAAAAACCATTGATAGTATAAGGCCCTGAGTAACCTTTCTCACCCTAAAAATACAGACCCCTGGACAGAAGATTGGGGACACACAAAGCTGTCCCCCAAGGCAAGAGTCCCCTCAACTGCACACGTGGGGCAGATGAAGAAGCTGAGGCCCAGGGTCACCTCCTGTAGGAAGGGGGAGGGCCCTGGGGGCGGGAGTCCGCCGACGTCAGCCTGTCCTCGGGGCCAGCCGAGCTCTGGGCTCAGGGACAGGACACAACCCTCTTCGGGAGCTCAGGGCGGGGAGGCCGGAGAGCCGACCAGACCGGTCCTGCCCTGAGCCTAGGTGAAGCCCCCCATAGAGGGGCAGAGCCAGCACCCCCTGCCCACCCCTCCCCGCCACACCTGCCCGCCGTCCCGGGGGCGAGGATGGCTGGGGCGTTCGAGGGTTAGGAACGAGCAGACGTGATGCAGGAGCCAGGCCACGGGGTGCAGGTCCCTGGTGGGGACAGAACAAGTCTGATCCCGTCCACTCCTCGGTGCCGCCTTGCCCGTCCCACGTGGCACCTCCGCAGGGCACGGGGGCAGATCCCGTGGTCCTCCAGCCACACAGCTGCCTGACATCCGGGAGCATCTCTCTCTAGTCAGGAAGGCGTTTTGTCTTTAATTCCAGTCTCAAGTCAATTCCAGCCTCGGCCCCTCCTGCGTGGGGTGGCAGAAGAGAAGCAGTGCAGAGTGTCTGGTCCAGAGTGGGTCCCCCCCAGGGCTGAAGGCTGAAGGGGTCAAGGGAGGTGGAGGTCCCCCCGCCACCCGCCCCTCTGTCCCCAAGGCCGAGCTGTGTGTCTTCATCCCTGGGTGGGGCACTGTCGCCCGCTCCTGACCAGGCTCGAGCCCCCCACTCCTTCTAGAACAGGGAAGCATTGGGTGCGAAGGGAGGGGTCCCTGCTCGGCAAGGGCCTCCCGCCCTGGAAATCTCCAGAGCGAGGCGAGCCCCGGACCCCGTCCCTCGTGTGACCCCAACCTCCTTGGATGCACTTCAAGCGTCAGCTGACTGAACCCCACGCTGTCCCCAGGGCCTCGGGTGCTGACGGGGGTAAGGTGGCACGGAGGCAAGGACGGGCACCGGCCCCCCGAGCAGGACGTGGTCTGGTCCTTGTGCAGCCGCTCTCGGTTTCCCATTGCTGCTGTAACAAATTTCCATAAACTTGGTGGCTTAAAACAGCACACATTTATTCTCTTACGTTCCAGATGTCAGACGTCCGACGCCGGCCTCCTAGGGCTGCAAGACCAGTCCAGCGCCCTGGCTTCCCCATGACCGAGGCCAACCCAGTAAGTAGGAGGGGCCCAAGCCCGGGGAGGGGGCGTGACTCTAGGACTGAGTCCAGGGTGGGCAAATCCACACACACACGGAGAGTAGATTTGTGGTCGCCAGGGCCTGGCAGGGGGGCAGGGAGTGGTGGTGAGAGCTGAAGGGAACAGGGGTTTGGGGGGTGATGAAAATGTTCTAAAGTTGTTTGTGGGGGTGGTGGCACAGATCTGTGAATATCCTGAAAGCGCTGAACCGTACTTTAAGTGGCTGCGCTGTCAATTAGTGCTCAAGAAAGCTGTTGAAGAAACGGTTGCTGTGGGGGCGGAACTGCGCTGATGCTGAGACCCCAGCCCGCGCCCTCCCCACCCGTCCCACCATCACACCACTGCCTGGCCCTGCGGGTGGCGGATCGGCCCTCAGCTCCCACTCAGGAGTCTCCAGGGCAGGGCTCGTCCCGGGTTCTTTCTTTTGTTCTTTCCACGAACTCTCACCACTAGGGTTGCCTGATAATATCTGGGATGCCCAGTTATTTCTGACTTTCAGATCAGCAACACTTCATGTTTTGGTGTAAATACATCTTGATATTGTATGGGACACACTTGCGTAAAGCATGACTCGATCTGAACTCAAATTTAACTGGGAGTCCTGCATTTGTATTTGCTAAATCTGGCCACCCTGCCCGGAGCCCTGTGTGGGCGCACACTCAGATCCCAGGACCCCGAGGAGGGCAGATCCCAGAGGGGCCAGCCGGTCAGGATGGAACTGGGCCCGGGTCCCCGCCCAGGATGGCCGTGGCTGCAGTGGCGACCACTCACCACCAGGGGGCTCCGGGTGCCAGTGCTTCCTGGGCACCCCGCTCGGCACCCCGCCCCAGACCTGGGGTCTGGGGACCAGAGGCTGGGGGGAGCCCCCTGCAGGGATGGCTTTGCTCCCATGTTTCCCCAGCTGTGCTGCTGTTGGGAGCTCAGCTCGGCCCTTCCCTCCGTGAAGCTGCAGCACCAGCACGAGATCCAGGGTGGGGGGGCGGCCCAAACCTGGGGGATCCCCAGCCCTCAGCTGAGAGGCTGAAGCAGAGGTTCCTGGTCAACACACGAGGAGCAGGGGCCATGGAGGTGCCCCCAGTGTCTATTCTCTTTTCTGTCCTGTTCCTAAATGGGTCTGAGTCTGTTAATTCCTCAGAACTTGGCGACATCAGCCCACCCTGGAGGGGTCCCTGTGGGCGACCCTGCCCTACCGTCCCCCCATGGATCCCCAACTACTCAGGACACAGCTCCCCTGCTCCCACCTTGGGCTCCAGCACAAAATTCGTCCTCATCTCTCCAAGGCCCGAGCTGGGGTCCAGGGACGGGCCGGGGCAGGGGTTTCAGCTCCGCCTCCTCCGTCAGCTTCCCCCACCTCACCCCAAATAAGCATCTATCCTGTGTCCACAGTCCACGCGTGGCTTCTGGAAACCGGCAGGGAATGTCTTGCTGCTGCAGACAGGAGCCCACCCGCTGGGCAGAGAGGAGGAGGGCCAAGGCCGCAACAATGACCAAGCATGGGGCAGCCCTTCGGGACCAGCCAGGGACCCCGAGTCAGAGGACAGTCAGAAAGGAGGGCGGCAGCGATGGCTCAGAGCTGCTCATGGAGGCCCGGAGGGAGGGGCCGGCGGGCCTGATGTGCTCAGAGCTGGCCAGGAGTAGGGCCAGGAGGCGCCACGCCTCTGGGAAAACTGGGTCCTCAGGGACCTCAGGGGTCTGGAGCCAGGCAGCCAGGTTCAACTCCCGATTCCCCCCTTCCCGGCTGTGTGACCTTGGGCAAATGGTTTGACCTCTCTGTGCCGACCTCCGTGTGAGGCAGCTGTGAAGCACAGTGAGTTAACTAACTTGCATACGGCTGGTAGAGCCGTGCCCGGTGCAGCTGCAGTGAGAGGGACCAGCCGTGCTGTGAACATGAGGCCCCGGGCTCTGTGGCCGGAGCCCATGGGTGGATAAGCGTGGTCTGGGGGACCCCTGAGCCTGGCCACACTGGTCCACCATGATGGTGGGCTTGGCTGGGAAGTCTGGACTGAGGGAGTGTGTGGCGTCAGGGGGCCCAAGGAGGGCAGCTGTGAGCAGAGGCCGGGCAGGACCAGGTACTGTCAGGGCAGGGGGGAGCTGGGGGGCGTCCCCAGACCCTAAGTACAGGGAGGGCGGGACCCGGGGCAGGGGGCACCACCTTCCCCCCGGCCCCGAGACAGCCCCTCAGCAGAGCCAGGGCTGGCTGGCGGGGTGCTGAGCCGGCCCCCTCCACGAGGGGTTTCAGGGTGGCGCTCACTTCCCCACCCGCGGGGGAGACCCCTCCACAGCTGCTTGGTGAGCCGGCTGTCACGTGGGCTTTGCTGAGGGTTTTCTCCCTCCCAACTTTTGATATTTGGGGCCCACTTTTATATTTTAATGCATGTTTTTATGGAAATATTTATGGTGCACATGTAACACATAAAACACCATTGTAAAGTCGTTTTGCCCCAATGTTGCTGAAATAAAAGATGTTGTTAGTGCTATAATTGCACAGAGTTCTCTCTGGCCGTAACGAGCATGGTCTGGGCCCGCTTTGGCTTCCGCACCTGCCTGCTCGCAGGATCCTGCCTGGAGACGGGCCAGGCCTTGGACCCCCGGTGACGTCCTAAGAAGACGGCTAGGAGCTGGCAACACCACCTGGACATGCCTCGGTTTCCTCACTTGTAAACGGGCAGCTGTGTACCCTTTGGGCCACTCTCCTCTGACTCAGGAAATAGGAACACATGTGACAATCCAGGGACAATGTTCCCGCCTTGGCTGAATGGCCTGTGGAGAATTCCTACTCTGACCGACCAATTTGCTTCCAGGTCTGGAAGCTTCTTCCCCCCAGGAGCCTGGAATTCCGCTCTGACCAAGGACACCCCTGGGCCGTCCTCAGTCACAAGACTCGAGAACACACAGTCCCTTTGGTCCAACCTTCCCACTGGCCTGAAGGGTGCACAGCTCGGGCTGGTCACCGACATGAGCAGGTTTAAAAATTAATGCGCAGACATCGGAAAGCCTTCTTCAGCCTCGGAAACTTTCTGCCTCTCCATCCTGGGGAGGCCCAGCCATGAATAATTGAGCGGTCACACCGTGAAACCTCTTTGCGGGAAGAAAAAGGAATTATCATTAAAAGCAGCGCTGGGATTCCAGGAAGGTGGGTAACAGAGCAGAGCAGACGTGCAAGTAAACAGCCCCAGGGGACCCCAGGCGGGACCTGGAACAGAGCGAGGGCCACGCTGGCCAAGGGCCCGACCCGCTCTCCATCCTGCCGTCCGCATCTGCAGGACGGGGACCATCGGGTATGTCTCCTGTGGGCAATGCAGGCACCAGACGGCCAAGATGCCAGCGCCCACTTGGAGACTACTTAGGTGGCACGGTTATTATCAGCAGTAGCACAAGGGCCAGACCATGCCCGGAAAACCCCCCTGTCTCCTAGAAAGTTCCACAGGAAATGTGACAAAGCACAGATTAATTTCAGAAAGAGGGTCTGTCTGTCCATCCAATTCCCCTTTAACCAGGTACTGACCACTGGTGGCGGGCACGGGGCAGTGTCCATCTGACACCCATTTTCAGTTGAGAAAAGGTGGGTCAGAAACAGCTGTGCTTCCTCAGGTCACCAGTGGGGACAAGAGCACAAAACAAGCCAGGTTTCCCTCCTCCGCTCCCGCCACCTGCAGTCTGGAGTCGCGAAGACCAGAGTGTCAAGGTGAACGTGCACACATCTATGTCGTCTGCCGAAACACCTGTGCAAAGGCCAGGAGCAGGCCAGCCCTGGGCCAGACCTTCAGCGCCTCCTGCACATAACAAGCGTGGAAAGAGGCAGGATGAGCTTGTGAAAACAGATTCCCCAAATCTCCCAAGATCTCACAAATTCTCCCCCGTTTCTGAGATGCAAGATACCAGGTGTCCATGTGATAGAAAATACGAGTTGACTGGAGAGACCCTGCAGCTGGCATGAGGCTGGGAAGTGGAGCCTGGGGGTCCCCAGCAGGACCCCCACAGAGACTTGACCCCCCCCCGCCGACACGCACACAGCCCACCCTCAGGCAGAGGGACCTTGGGCAAATCACTTTATCCCCTCGGCCTCAGGCTCCCTGCTCGTAAGAGGCCTCAGAAAGGCTCACAGTGCCCTGGTGCCAGGGGTTGAACTGTATCGCCCCCCCCACACAAAAGGCATGGTGACGTCCCAACCCCTAGTACCTGTGAACACAATCTTATTGGGAGATGGGGTCTTTGCAGATATAACCAGGCCAACATGAGGGCATCGGGGTGGGCCCTGCCGTAACACGACTGGTGTCCTTATAAGAAGAGGAGACAGTCACAGGGAGAAGACGGCCACGTGACAGCAGAGGCAGAGACTGGGGTGATGTGGCCACACGCCAGGGCACACCTGGAGTCCCCAGAACCTGGAAGAGGCAGGAAGGAGCCTCCCCTGAAGCCTTCAGAGAGGACGTGGCCCTTTGGACACCTTGATTTCAGACTGCCAGGCTTCACAACCGGGAAAGAGCAAACTTCTGTTGTTTTTAGCTCCCAGCCGTGGGGCTTTGTCGTCCTGGGCGTCCTGGGAAACTCACACGGCCTGGTGCTCAAGGTATACAGTGGGCACTAAATAAACAAGGGGTGTCCAGGTGTTCACGGAACAAGGAATGACGGGACAGAAAGGGGTAGGAAGGGAGTGTGTCTGGGGCTTTTAAAATTTGCCCAGGGGTCCCTCCTGCTTACTGTCTGCTCGTCTCCCCTGGGCTTTGGGGAACAGGTGCTGCAGCCGAGCGCTTCAGCTGCTGGTGGGACGCAGGCCTGACCCCAGGGGGCCCACAGCTGGTGGGGTACAGGGCCAGACTTCAGGGACCGACAGCCAGTGGGGTCACAGGGCCAGACCTCAGGGACCAGTGGCTGGTCAGAGTACAGGGACGGACCCCAGGGGACCCACGCTGATGGGGGTGCAGGGAATGACCCCAGGGACCACCCCATGGGCCACCATCCAGACCGAGCCCTGCACGCCAGGAAGTGGGCCAGTGTGCAGACCAGCTCACGTGCAGCTCCCCGCCCCCCACCCCGAGCTGCCCCAGTAAATATGCATCTCCTCTGTTTTCACCATCACCTTTCTTTATTTATTCATTTTGGGGGGTTAAATAAGTGTTTCCTTTTGTTCCCAGCAAATACCTCTTCCACATTTTTGCACTTTTTAAATATTCACGCATGTAAAAGAACTAAGACACACATAGTTTATTTATTATTTAGGGCACTTTTTCTCTGATAAAACAGAAACCCCACATCTGAAGGGGACTTTTACATTTTATTTCCATTAACGCCTCTCGTTAAAGTTTAAAGCCTGCTTTGTCCCCGTACTTGAGGGCTGATATTTCCGTCTGTCAGGGAACACGGTTCTGCTTGTCGACATGACAGGGAGGAAAAAGAACAAACAGGAAGGGAAATGCCAGCCTGTCAGCTGCGTGATGGGGCCAAGGAAATGCAGGCGGCCCTCGGGTCAGGACCGGCCTTGGGAACAAGGCCCCAGATCAGGGCCGGGGGTGGGGAGATGCCGCCCGTCTCCATGGTGACTCGGGACCAGAGAGTCCCGGCTGGCTGCCCAGCAGCCCGGGTGGCCGCGGCCTCAGGCCCACGCCCAGGGGCCTGAGACAGGTTCGGATGCAGACGTGTAAGTGCCACACATGGGGCACGAGGACTCAGCCCGTGTGCACACCCAGAGCAGGGCTGTGGTTCCCCTCATCCGCCGCATCCACACTCAGATGCACAGAGTGCAGCCTCTCACACCCATGCACACACCAAGGCTGGCCCACCAGGCATGCCCCCCGTCCCTGGGCCTGTGCAGGCAGCCCCACTTGCCCCAGGGCACGTGGTCTGTCTGAGGGCCAGAGGGGACCCGGGCCCTGAGTCCTGGGTGTGCCCTTAAAGAGTGTGCATGCATGTGTGTAGGAGTCTGTGAACGCGTGTACACATCTGAGAATGTGTGCATGTATGTGCGTGCACTCGTCTGTACATATATGTGCACATGTGTGTAAATGTGTGTGCACGTGTCCATGCGTGCATAAGCACACATGTGTGCATGTGTACAGTCTATGTGTGCCTGTCTGCTTATGTGCACACGTGCGTGCATGTGTGTGCATGTGAATGTGAGTACTGGTCTGTGTCTGTGTGCACGTGTGTGCACAGGGACTTTGTCCGTCTCACCCCCTCCGTCCACTCTCTAAATGCCTTGGGAAAGATTCCAGAACAGACCCAGTAAAACGCATGGGGAAGGGGCTTACTTCCCACCCAAAGGGCCTCGAGTTTCGATGCAGATGTTTGGGGAACAGAGAACTGGGGACAAGTTACATCATTACACTACCCGGGTCCCACCAGGTCCAGGTTGTGCCCAGGCCTTCCCAGACCCGGAGTCTCCTGGAAAGGGCTTCCCCTGCCGGGGGCTGAGCTGGCAGCACCCAGGACCACTCCCCCTGCAGGCAGCACTGCCCAGTCCTCTGAGGACGTGGCCACGGGGCGGGCTCCCCACGCTCACACCCACCAGCACCCCGGGGACGGAGCTGGCCACAGGGTCCTTCCTGGTGGGGATGAGGGGCTGGGCCTGTGTCTCCGTCCTTCTCAGGAGGATTTTCTGAAGAAATAGTTTTTGCCTCCCTCTGGGATCTCGGGAGGCTCCAACAGCTAGGGCAGGGGTCCCAGGCCGTGCCAGGAATCATGGCCGATGACCAGCCTCCCCGTCCCAGGCCCTGATTCTCACCGTCAGACGCAAATCCTTGTTTGTAGAATAAACCCACAGGCAAGGTCAAGGGGGCGGAGAATCCCCCACTGCCCAGCCCAGCCACTCCTGGGGCCTCCCGAGCCACTGGCCTCCAGGGAAAGGCCCTTTGACGCTGGAATCAGTCGGCTCAGGAAGCTTCCCAGCGGAGCCCGGCAGACGCGGATGGCGTGGGGAGAAGAAGCCAGCCCAGGAGGCGGATGGCCCAGGCGACCTGGAGCAGACGGCAAGACGGCCCACGCATGGAGAAGGCTCCTCGGGCAGCGTCCGGGCTGCTCAGCTTTCCCAGGGGAGACCCTGCTGGGGGCAGGTGGAGAGCGGCACTGCCAGCCACGGGCAGAAGGGCCCAAACAATTTAGGATGCTCACCGTGCATCAGAGCAAGCAGACTGCCTGGGCCACCTCTGCCCGTCCGCCCCTCCGCCCCTCCGCCCCTCCGCCCCTCGGACCCGTGCTCCTCCTCCCCTCTGCCCCTCCGCCCCTCTGCCCGTCCGCCCCTCGGACCCGTGCTCCTCCTCCCTGCTCCCTGCCCTGGAGTGGACAGCAGCCGTGGCACCTGTGTCCTCTGGCTCCCAGAAGGTTCCATCCAGTGGGAGCCCATGCAGGTGACAGGAGGGGCACCTGAATCAGGGGCGTTGTCACCTTCCCCCGGCTGGGCTTGCCCCGCCCCCCCGGCCCCAGCTCCTCTGGCGGCTGCCCCGACCCCGCGTGTTCTTCTATCCCGGGCACCTCTCTCTGCCCTCACCCTCCAGGCCAGGGACAGTCAGCTCCTGCGCTGCCCATATTAAATCCTGCCAGGTCTGGTCCCCGCCAGGACACAGCAGCCCCCAGTCTGTGCCCCTGAGGGCCAGTGCCTTTCCGAAGAGGGCAGTGGTCCCAGGAGGCTGGGGGCCAACGATAAAGGTGTCCCCAAGAGCTAGCTCTGGAGCCAGAGTGCCAGGGGCTGGGGGACTCACCTCCTTCTGTCCCTGGTCCTCCCCAGCAGGCCCTGGCCAAGCTCTCCTGTCCCGGGAGCCCCCAAGTGGGGTCTGGCTCTCACCAGACTGTCCCCATGGGCAGAGTCAGCTCTGTTCCCGTGGCGGCCATGCAGGGGTGACCAGGGGTACTCTCCACCGTCCAGGATCTCAGGGGAGGAAGAGGCCAGAAAAGCTGTCATGGCACCCCTTGTCCCCAGACTTCCAGCTCATAAAGGGTGGGCATGGCCCCAAGGACAGAGCAGGGCATGTGACCACATGTGCAAGCTGAGTGACCCCAGCCAGGGCTGTGACCCCTCTGGGGTGAGAAGTCACGGCCTGGAAGGGGTGGCGGGAGGGCCATGGGGGCCCACGAGGTGTGGATGCCGCCATCAGTCAGAAAGTGGACAACATGGACACACTGCCTGGCACGCCCTGACGTGTGGGTTTGATTGTGTGGTGTGCCTGCCCGGTGTGGACCCACATGAGAGGGTGCAGAGCCTGGGCATGAAGCTCTGGGCTTCTGGAGGGAGGCCCAGCTGGGTGGGAAGGATGCAGCCCAGGGCAGTTTCTCCTGCAGGACAGAACCACCATCCTGGAAAAGATTCACCCCAGGGCAGGGGAAAACACTGATCTTCAGGGAAAGTAGGGCTGCATTCGATTAGTGCTGTCTGCCCTGGACACGGGAAGGAGCCATAATGGCATGAGTGACACCTATTGGCCTTTCCTGCCCCAAGGGCACAGCCCAGCACAGGACAGAGGGCTGGGAAGTCACTTTTTCTGTGTTGTCTTCCCACCAGGCTGTGAACACATCCTGGACCGTGACCTGGTTGAAGACACCAGCGTCTGGAGGGCTCAGGGAATGTCTGCTGAGTGAATGAATGAAGCAACCCATGAACGGTGTCTGGGGAGGCACTGAGGCCCTGCCACTGCGCCATCTCCCCTTCCCTGGGCAGCTAAGTCAGCAGAGGTCCCTGAAGGCATAGGACAAAGCTGCACAAGGGGAGCAGAACTGCCGGGGGTGGGGGCAGAAGGCTGGGCCATGTCGGGCAGGCAGGGGCGGGTCCCAAGGCCTGGACCAGGGCTGCTCAGGGTGAGGATGGAGCCGGGGCCCTGATGCAGCAGACACCGTCTCCCATCCACCTGCCGCCCGTGGCTGCTGACACCAGCATCTCCCCGCTTAAGCTCAGAGGGGAACACCGGAAGCGTCACCTCTAATCACTATTTCTCATACTCAGTCTTTTTTTTTTTTTTTAAAGAAAGACTTTATGGTGGTGACAAGGATCTGAAAGAGAAGTTCGCTGGGCCCCAAATGGTGCCAGGGCCCCTGCCACGGCTCTCCATGACTCAGGCCTGAGTGGTCCAGCCTCCAGGACAGCACCTGGAGGTGCAGCAAAGGAAGGCTGTAATTAAGACGTGGACACTGGGGACGATCAAGTGCAAGGCCCTGGCTGCCGGGATGAAGCCAACAGCCCGCCAGCTGCCCAGGAACCCGGCCTTGAGGCAAAGCGGGCCGGGGTGCAGCCTCTGGGACTGGCCCTCTGAGGAAGGGCTGGCAGCAGGCTGCAGGCACCCCAGCCACCGTGAGAGGGGCGGCCGGCGGGTACGAGGACCACGCCAGTGACACAATCACGTTTAGAGAAGAGCTGCCTCCATCTGTGGGATGAAAACTGCCCCCTGGGAAGAGCCACCCGGAAGCCCCCAGTCGCCCCCTGCGGGCTCATCATCGGGTAAGAGGCTTGCTCGGGTGCCGCCAGACTCACTCAGCACCTACCTCCCACGCCACTGGCCACTCCTTGTGGAGCAGGTGGGACGAGAGCCGCTCTCCGCATCTGCAGAGAAGATGGGAAGAGAAGCGACTTCCCACGGCCCGGGAGGGGCAACCAGAGAGTCACACAAAGCCGGGGCCCCCTTGGGACCCCACACGTGTGCACACGTGGGCACCCGCTCCCGCAGCCCCTCCTCTTCGTCTCCGGCGGCCTCCAAGACACTCAGCAGTGGCTCCCGTTGAGGGAAAAGGCACATCGGGCCCAGCTCGATGGCAGACGCGTCGTGCCTCCTAGCTCTGCCACGGCCTCTACGTGCCACCGGCCCACGGAGGCGCATTCTGTCCCCCGGGCGGCGGGCGCCTGACAGGTGGGTGAGAAATGCCGCGGCGGCAAGATTTATTGAACAGCGAGGCGGCGGCCGGGATGGCGCTGGCTGGTCCTCCCACGCTGAATTATCTCTGGCAGAAATAAAAATCAGCAGAGCGCTGGCTTTAGATGGGCTACGATCTGTTAGCAGAAAATTGGACTGTCATCAGCGTGCCATGTTCATTTTGTCTGATTAAAGAGATATTAATCTACTGTCACTGCTACAGCTCTGTCAGCAGAGCTAACAGGCCACGGAGGCAGGGCTGCCTCAGGGACAACAGCAGACAGGGCGGTACAGCACACGGATCTGCTCCAAGGCCACCGCACCTGGGAGGGGCTGTCCTCCGGGGACACGACAGGTCCCCGGAGCAGTCACCGGCACCGAGGGCACAGAATAACCACTGTGGACCCGAGGCTTCGGGCGCCCCAGTTCCCGAACTGCATTTGTTCTTCTGAGGCGTGGACGCGTCCCCACACTTAGGGTCGCCTGCGGGGCCTGCCCTCACCTGCAGAGAAGGGCAGGAACCTTACCCACGGTGCTGCCACGTCTCCTGCCAGGCTCGGGTCCCTGCTGACCACAGGGTTGATGGGGCCAAGCAAACGTCAGGATGGTTTAGCAAGAGCGGCTTTGTGGGCTCCTGGAGGCTCAGACCCACAGAGGAGACCCTCGCCAGCAGTGTCCCCCTGCAGGCCCCGACGGGCTGCTCAGAGACCCAAGTCAAAGGCTCCGTCCATGTGGACACAGCCCAGGGGCCATCCACACTTCCTCAGCCTGGCGCCTTGGCCACCGGAGTCCCACCTGGTCCAGAACGGCCTGGAGGAAAGGCATTGGGTGGTGACGTGGCACCTACTGAATACCTTACCAACCCAGCTCCCCTGGGAGTGCCTCTGGGGTCGGGGCCTCTTAAATTAAGATCCACACAAACAACCTCATTTTACCTTAATTATCTCTTTAAAGATCCAGATACAACCACGTCCTGAGGCACAAGGGCTTGGTGTTTCAACATGTAAATCTGGGGAAATAAAAACACCCACCAAATATCGTATATTAACGCATGTATGTGGAACCTAGAAAAATGGTACAGATGAACCGGTTTGCAGGGCAGAAGTTGAGACACAGATGTAGAGAACAAACGTATGGACACCAAGCAGGGCAAACCGCGGTGGGGATGGGGGTGGTGGTGTGCTGAATTGGGCGATTGGGATTGACATGTATACACTGATGTGTATAAAATTGATGACTGATTAAAAAAAAACACCCACCACACCTCCTTTCCCTCAAACCTCGTCCCTCCTCTGAGCAGCGGTGGCTTATGGGGGATGAAGCCCAGCCTCTCTAGGGTCACCTCCTGGGCATCACACAAGCACCAGTGCGGTCCCAGGCGAGGGAAGGGGACCCTCGCCAGCTCCCGCTGAGCTAATCTGAGTTTGGGGGCAGTTCGCCTCGGATTCCTCACAGCCGCTCCATCAACATCCAGGCCAAGCGCTGCAGTGCGTGGGCTACATGAAATATTCAAGAGAGTTCTATTATTGAATTAACTATTTATCGATTTATAATTTAAAAGATGCATGCCCCACCGCTAACAAAGATTCCACACCGACTCTTGATTCTGAGAGCCTCGGCGCACCGCTGCCCCCGGGGACTCCCACTGGCAGCCCCCGCCCCGGAGGGCAGGGGAGGGCGAGACGGGGGGCCCAGTGCGGCCCCTGCCCAGCGACGTCTCCTCTGTCCCGAGACCTAAGCCATGCTGGCCACGTGGCCGCCGCTCAAAAACTCGCCGAGACACACGGCTTACATCAGCTCATTCGGGCCTCACCGACCCCCGACAAGCTCGTCTTTTTAAGAAAATTAACTTTCCTTAGAGCAGCTTTAGGTTCAAGCAAAACTGAGGGAAAGGCACAGAGAGTTCCCGGATCTCCTGCCCACATCCCGCCTCCACACACACCCTCCCCACTGTCAACATCCCCACGGAGGACGCACCTGTCACAACCGACACACCTGCACTGACACGTCGTGATCACCCAGAGCCCACAGTCTGCACGTCGCGGTTCCCTCTTGCTGTTGTACGTTCTACGGGTTTGGACAAATGTAGAAAGACATGTATCCATCATTATGGTATCATACAGAGTGTTTTCACTGCCCTAAAATGCTCTGTTCTCTGCCTGTTCATTCCTCCCCACCCAACTCCTGGCAACCCCTGATCGTTTTGCCATCCCCGGAGACTGGACTTTTCCCGAATGTCATAGAGCTGGAATCACATAGAGCTCCTCTCACCTGGTAACAAGCATCTAAGTTTGGAGGCAGGTATTCTGGTTGTGCCCGTTTTACAGACTCAGACAGGAAACGCAACTCAGCCAAGATCACCCATGGGCCCCCGGTGGAGCCTTGATGGACACCCTGCTCCAGACCCTTCTGCTGCCTGGTGGTCCCGAGGGACACTGGCACACAGAGGCCCCAGACCTGGCCAGACACAGCTCTGTCGCGGGCAGTTTGGACCCGGTCTGCAGTCCTCCGGCCGAGGCCTGACCCCGAGTCTTTCCCAGCCACACTTCAGAGCTGGCGCGGTGCTGTGCCAGCCTCTGAGGAGGGGACAGAGGGGACGCCAGAGCTCCCTCAGCCCCGCCCTCACTCCCAGGACCAGGACTCGACACAGACGTCAGGATTATGGGGGTTGAATGGCACGCGCTGTAAATAATCACTGTTTTAAGACTCGCACATCAAGCCCCTAATGGCATTACTAGGGCTCGGGATGAAGCCCAGGAAGATAATTACCAGCATATCAGGCTCCAGATGGTAATAACATCTATTAAAGACGACACGCCAGGAAAATCCCTGGATTAGGGTGAGAGGGGCTGTGCCCCAGGAGAGCCCCTCTGTGGAGACAGGCGCTCCCACACGGCCTCCCCTCCCCGCGGCCAGTGCCCCGCCCAAGACGGGAGCTCAGTGCACACCATGGGTGCACCCCACAGAGGGCACCGCCCAGGCCCTCCCGTGGAGGGGTCTTCTGTGAGCATCCCAGGGCGACCTCCCCCCGGCCTCATCTATGAGCGCCCGTCCAGCCTTGAAGGGTCAGCCGTGGCCTGGACACCATCTCCATCTTGAGGAGCTAGAATCCTGGCACGAAAGAGACGGCCTGGGCCCGCAGGAGAGGGAGGGGAGGTTGTATGGGGCTGTCTACAGGGGCTCGGTAGGCTGAGGGCCCAGCAACGGGTAAAGGGATAAAGAAACTCAGCAGCAGTGGTTTTAACCCCCAGGAGGAAATGGGTCCCATTCCAGCCCTCTGACCTCAGGGGCCAAACTCCCCGGGAAGCCAGGGGGCAGCGCAGCAGAGAGGGGTCCCTACAGGTCAGCCTCAGGGACACAGGGTCAGGCGGCAGAGGAAGACAGTGGGCCTGCAGGGGCTGGAGGGCAATGTCCACGGGGGACGCTCACTAGCCCCGATGGACCTGTCACCCGTCGGTCACTGGGGTCTTGCTGGTGCCCAGCAGCTGCAGCCAGCGTCGAGGGCTGCAGCCGCAGCTTGTGCTGAATTTCGGGTAGACACTGCTGGCTGGTGGGCAGGGCTGCCCTGTTGCCCGGTCACTGTGGACTGCTCAGTCGGCCTGGGTCCATCCGCTTGGGTCCAGCATGCCCAGCCCAGGGCAGCGGTTGAACCGTCAGAGGACTGACCGCTGCTCCCCAAGATCCTCTGGGCCTCTGTCTGCGTGGAGACCCCACACCAGCAGCTATCGGAGGGGAAGATGGTCCAGAAGGCCAGGTGCCCGGGCTGCCCCCCGAGCTGATGACTGGATGAATGAATGAGTGAATGAGTGAATGAATGAAATGCAAGGGACCCTGGGAGTTCTGCAGACGGAACCCTGCCCAGGATCCCCCTTCTGGGGTTCCAGGATCCATCAGGGTGAGCGGCTTGCAAACAGGCCGGGCCGGGGAGACTGAGCCAGCATCTCCGTGCCCCCAGCCAGCCACTCAGAGACGCTGCATCCCAGTTGGGGCCAGAGCTCTCCACCCAGAGTCGGAAGGCAGCCGAGGGATCCCTTGTGGCTAAGGCGCTGCCTTTCTGGAGAAAGAAGACCACCAACCAGGTTCATGCCACAAAATGGACCTTCCCATTCTTTTTTTTTTTTTTTTTTAAAGAAAGGTGATTTTTTTTTTTTAAAGGTTATTTGAATTTATTTATTTATTTATTTATTTATTTTTGGCTGTGTTGGGTCTTTGTTTCTGTGCGAGAGCTTTCTCTAGTTGCGGCAAGCGGGGGCCACTCCTCATCGCGGTGCGCGGGCCTCTCACTATCGCGGCCTCTATTGTTGCGGAGCACAGGCTCCAGACGCGCAGGCTCAGTAATTGTGGCTCACGGGCCTAGTTGCTCCGCGGCATGTGGGATCTTCCCAGACCAGGGCTCGAACCCGTGTCCCCTGCATTGGCAGGCAGATTCTCAACCACTGCGCCACCAGGGAAGCCCTTCCCATTCTTGAAGAAGCAGAAATGAATGTTTCCAGGGTGCGTGCTCGAGGTTTGCCTGTTCTCATCTGCGTGAAACCCTGGGAGTCGGGCTGAGAGCCTTTCAGGGGCTCATCAAGGCTGTGTCCACGGTCACTGGGGGCAGCACAGGGTTCGAATGCAGGGGGCACAGTGAGTGGAGGGGCTTGCACCTCTGTCTGTGGGGGTCGGTTTCTCCGAAGCTTCACTCCCATTACTAACGGGCTGATGAGGCCAACACACCTGGCAGCCAAAGGAAGGGGGCTTCACATCTGCCCCGCCCATCCCGTGGGACTGATGTTGGGCAGGAGACGGGGAGGGCGAGGCCGTCTCCCTGCCAGTCAGAGCCGTCTGGTTCCCTCGGAAGTACCGTATACATGTCTCTGCACCCCTTCATTCATTCAGCAAATACTCCCCGGGGCACCTGCCGGGCCCCAGGCTCCGAGGCAGGTCAGGGGGAGACAAAACAAACAGGGCACCTGATCATGGAGCCTTCCCCTATACAGAGAGACCGAGAATCAGCAAATGAAAGAGAGCGGAGAGCACCATGCGGACAGGACGAGGCCAACCCCACAGACATGATGGGCAAGCATTCCCAAGGGACCTCGAGTGTGAATCGGGAGCAGAGCAGCCCGGGTGGACATCAGGGCAGAGGTGGCCCTTCGGGGAAGTGGATGTGGGATGTCCCACACCTTGGTCTGGGGCGGGGGTGCTGTGTGCTTCATGGGATTAAGTTCTACCTGGATAATATAGAGAGGACGGGAGGAAGGAAAACACCAGGAGATGTGCTGGGGAGGGACCGGGGCTGCACTGGATCGGAGTCAGGGATACTGGCCCCGAGGACATGTCGCGGTGTCGTCTGACTCTGAACAGCAAGAAGGACCCTGTCCTGCAAAGCCTGGAGCCAGAGCGGCGGGGGGAGGGGGAGGGTAAGCGCCCCATGGGTGGGGGCGGCTCTAACAGGGCCTGGCCAGCAGACCCCCGCCTCCCAGCACCGTGCCCATCATGCTTCCCGCCTTCTCCCTCCGAGGCCCGTGCAGGGGACGGTCCCCATGTCACCGCCTCCTGCTGAAATACGCAGGGGGGTTCAGGTTCTCCTGACTGGATGCGTGCCAGCAGTGACCCAAGGATCCAAACTGCCACCCTGAGGGTCTGGGACGGCTTGACCGTGTCCTTGCCAAGGAAATCGGGCCCCTAGCAGCCTGGGCCCCACAGTGGCTTCACAGCTAATGGAACTGTCACCTATGTTCCTTTTGAAGTCTGTACCTTGGGGACCAAGTGGTGGCCGCACTTGACCATGATGGCAGGAGTGGCCACTGCAGAGAGGGGGCGGGGCTGACGTCCATTCCCAGGGGAACTTGTGGGGCTGGTGAGCGGCCCTGGGGTCCTGGGTAGTGGAGCAGGGACGTTTGGATGGACGTGGACAGAGATGAAGGTCTTGGGCTCTGCATCTCAGAAAGAGAACCCACCCCCACCCCCCAACCCCGTCAGAGAAACTCGCCACCGTGGTCAGGAGACCCTGGCACAGTTCCATCAGGCAGTCGCTTGGCAAAGAGCTCCTGGTCTCCCCGAGATCCAGCCGCATCCCCCCTCTCGCATCTGGGCCACAGCTGAGTCAGATCTCGGCCTCTCTCCTGACTTAAATGCCCCAAGAAGAGGAAGCTTTGCTACAAAATCTCCAGGAAATGGTTTGAGAGCCGATTTTTCAGGTGTTGTCCCAAGGATGAGATGCAAGGTCAGTTCCGCGTGAGTTTCCCGACATGGGTTCACTCACCAGAGCTTGTGGACTTGCTGGGTTGGCTGACGCAGCTCCAGGAGTTTGGCCGCTGGCGGACAGACCTGGACTCAACAGCGGCCAGCAGCCGAGCTGAGACCCTCACGTGCAGCCCACACCCCACGGCCCCTGGAGCTGGCCTGGGAAGGAAGGCCATCGGCGAGGGGGCCTCCGCTCCATGCTCCGTGTGTGCCAAATGCCCCCGCCTCCGTCTTACGGGGACACTTGTGAGAGCTTTTAGGGCCGACCCAGATGGTTCAGGATGGGCTCCCGTCTCAACATCCTGGCCTCGATCCATCCGCAAAGACTTTGTTCCCAGGTTCCAGGAGGAGGACCTTGCGTGTCTTTGGCCGTATTCCAGCCGGCCGTACGCACTGGGGCGGGAGCCCGATTCCAGTGGGAATGACAAGGTCCTGAAGTAGCCGCAGTCAGGCCATCGACCAGCTGAGGGCAAGAACCGTGCTGGGCCGTGGATGGAGTGGCCATTAGAAGGTTTAGTGCCCATTGTCATGGCTACTTGACCCCGGCATCTCTCGGGACAGAGTAGGTGGAGGGTCCAGGGAAATGTGACCGATCCACACAGCAGGCCACCTCCCTGATTAGACTTGTCACTGCGAGAGTCGTGCCTGTCACCCAGGTCCCCTGAAGCCAGTTCACAATCTGAGTCCCAGGTTGAGGGCAGGTGGGGACCTCCAGGAAGGATCCAGAAACACTGACCCAAGAACAAACTCTGATCTGCCCCCAAAGAGACCTGCAGGCTATTAGCGGGCTGTCTGTGCTCCCAACACAGGCCCGCAGACATTACAGGTTCCTGGGGACCCCAAACACCACGGCATCCCCCAGCCAAATGCTCAGGTGACACAGAAGAGCCAGCCCTCATTCCACCCAAGTGGGCTCTGTGGCCTCAGGAATCGGAATACACATGTGGGAGGTGGACGGGTCTCAGGGAAGGACCCTGGATAAGCCCTTCTCGATCTCCCAGCTGAGGACCTTCTTCACGGTGGGGCTGCCCCGTGCATTGCAGGGCGTTCAGCGGCATCCTGGCGCCTACCCCACTAAACGCCAGTGTCACCCCCTAGCTGTGACAACCAAACAGTCTCCAGATGCTGCCGGATGTCCCTTGGGAGGGAGGGTCTCCCGCAGTTGAGAACCACTGCTCTGGATTATTCTAAATTTAATCAGGTGATGAGCCTTGGTGCATTTTCCAATCGTGGAAACGCTATTGAGAAAATCAGCAAAGCCCCGGGCAGGACACACTATTGATTTGGTGAACGTGTTTTTCCTTGTATCCACGGGGAGCATTTGCTTCCACACGGCAGCCGTGACATCCCCTTTTTGATCCTGTCTTTGACCCCTGTTAGTGTCCCACTTGATGCCATAATCTTGTCTACAAAGATCTCAGTCACCCTGAGGTCACAGGGCATTGCACTGGTCCACCGAACACGACACCAGGTCCACCGATCCTGATGGTCGGGAATTGGCAAACGTCTTGGATGACTTGATAAGGTCCATGTGCACCGGAGGGTGGATAATAAACTCATGAAAACTGAAGGGTCAGATGCGTGGATGAGGTTTCTGGGGGACCATGGTCTGAAACATGGATCCTCTGAGGGGAAACAGAAGCCACCACTCACGTCCTGCGCCTAGAAGGAGCAATGCCATTCGGGGAGCTCTCTGGATCTTGGAAGCAACTCACCCCACACTCACCCCTCTCCACCCAGGAGGGGGCTGCTCCTATTTCCAGGGCGATCCGGAGGCTTCCGGGGTTGAGCGGGGCCCAAGGCAAGAGCCGTGGCTGTGGGCTGAGGGACACTCTGCCCTGCTGGTGTCATCGCCCGGCATTTCCAACAGTGATGGAAGTGTTGGTAGCAAATAGGGAAGCTGCTTGGAATCCCAAAGAAGCTGGAGCCGGGAATCACGGCGCAGAAAGCTAGGGTTTGGAAGCAAAGTCATGTCTCCCCCGAGAGTAACCTCTCCTTTCAAGGATGAGTTCCTGGTTCCCTACTGTGCCCAGACCCAATGCCTGACTGTTGACATCAGGTCAGTCTGAGCTGCTCACCACCCACTGGGTGTTATTCGGGCCAGGAAACCGTCAGGTCAAGCATGGCGGCACCAATCTGCCACCGCATAGGAACAGCGTCTCGGAACTCCAGCTGGTCAGGAAGGGACAGAGATGCAGAGAGGAGAGGCGGCCAGGACTCCTGAAAAATGCACCCTTTGACCCATTGCCCTCCTCCCTCACCCACAGCTTCACGGGGATTTCCTTACGAGTTTTGATGGAAGACAAAAAACTTAGGCTTGGTTTATATATGGTTCTGAACTGTTTTCTGTCACCGGCCAGAAGTAAATTCGAGTGATGCAGCTCTAATCCGGCTGGCCCTGAAGATGGAGGGGGAGGAAGCCATCCAGCAGGCCGAACACCCAGCACCATATGTTCTTGTCCACTTTATCAAGACAGAAAAGCGGCCACAGGTGGGAGGGACACCAACTCCAGAGATTCCAGAGATGTACCAGTGGTTGCCCAGCATGACCCGGGGCTTAGAAAGAGGAAGCTGGTGACCTGGAATCCGAAGGAAGGGTCTGGGGTGGCCCTTCTGGAGCAAACACAGCTGTGAAGATGCTCTTGCCCCAGCAGGTGCACAAAAGGGCGTCCACGCAGACAGAGGAGACTCTCGGAACCCAGGCAGACCACTTGGGGGGAATGCCTCCCCAGCTGCCCCGGTGCTTGCTCAGGGTCCCTCACAGAGTGGCCGTGGTGGCAAGGAGGGTGATTGCTGTGGCCTGAGTTATGTCCCCCCAAAACATACACACAAGCCCTAACACCTAGTAGCCGTGACCATGATGATTTAGGGGTAGGGTCTTCTTCGCAGATGGAACCAACTTAAGATGAGGTCATTAGGCTGAGCCTTAACCCAATGTGCTGGTGACATTCTAAGAAGAGGAAAAGGCCGTGTGACGACAGAGGCAGAGATTGAAGTGAAGTGGCCGCAAGCCCAGGAACACCTGGGGCCACCAAAAGCAGGAGGAGGCCGGCAGGACCCTCCCCTGGAGCTTAGGACGGAATCCCCTGGATTTCAAACTTCGGCCTCCAGACTGTGAAAGAACAAATTTCTGCCGTTCTAAGCACCCTGGTCTGTGGCACTTTGCTGCGGTGACCCATAAACAAAGGTTAGGCTCGGGTTCAGTGATGCAGCCTTCAGGCCAAGGTCAACCCCATTACCTCTGCCCTGTGACTTACCTGCCCAAAACAGAAGCTCCCACTGGGACCCTCGTGTGGCACATTTTCCTGGGAATTTGGGCCACCCACTGGTGTCTGGCAGATGACCCTGGAACTCTGCCATCACAGAGGGGCAGCAAGTTGTCCTCTCCGGATGGGGATTGCCTTCCCTGCCATGATGCCCCGGAGGGCTCTGCCGTCTGTGGACGTGCGTTACACACCCTTCCCCATCCTGGCACTTCACCCAACACTGCTCCTGACCAAGGATGCCCATTCATGGTAAAACTACGTGGGTGGGCTCAGCAATGGGCTCTGCCCTCCCATTTCTCTGGTCCCCATCACGTCAAGCCTAGTGAAGCCTCCGTCCTGGTGCCCGTTGGGCTGCCACACTACGAAAGGTTGGGCCTCTGTCCCAGGGTGTGATTTATGTCTTGAATCAACAGGCTGCTTATCCCAAGGCCAGATTCCAGGTCCAAGAAGCCAGGGGCAGAAGAAGTGGTGCCTCTCACTCACACCTACTAACCCAAGACCTTTGCTTCCCGACCCTGCGGCCTTGGACTCTGCTGGTTCAGATGCCCTGATTCCCGAGAGGGATGCTTCCTCCAGTTGACATAACAGTGGTTCCACGGAATAGAAGTTGAGACTGGCAGCTGGCCTTTGGGGCCCTGCCCATCCCTGAACCAACTGGCCCAGTGACAGTGCGTGTGCCGCCGGGGGCTGTTGATGCCACATCCAAAGGGGACATTGGAGGAGGAAGACTGGGCCCCAGGGCCCTCCCCAGTGTGAAAGTCAGTGGAGAAGCACAGCAACCGAAAAAGGGAAAAGCAGGATGCCCGAGGATTCAGACCCTTTAACAAGGTTAGACTGAGTCACCCCACCCGGAGAGAAGCCCGGCCAGCTGAGATGCCAGGTGAGCAAAGGAGACAGATCGAGCTGAGATGGTAAATGTGGGCTGTGCCTCGGGATCGCATGTGGAATCCAGACTACAGCCCCATCACATCCGCGTGCCTTCTCACACAGGCGAGTGCGTGTGCGCATGCGTGTCCTGGTTCCCTTCTCCGGCACTCTTCATTTCCCATTGTTACTTGATTAATATACGGTTGGCAGTGGTTAACTTGACAAGCTATTCTATGACTCCAAAATGTTCACATACAAACATTTATTCAAAAACATGCAAAACATATGACATCACAACTGAACTAAGAGAGAAACTAACCTTGCCAGAGATGAACGCCACCACTGTCACTAGGAAATGGGTATCAGGATGCTGGGATTTTTGTCGCCCCTTTAACAAAAGGAGGTGAAAGGGTCTTTGTTTTTCTGACGGGTAATTGCATCTCGTTAGGCAGAAGCACTCACAGGGTGCCGTCGTTGGCCAGGGCTGGACGTACATCTATGTAAGAAGGGTGCGTACGTGGGGAGTAGCCAAAGGGAGGCCAGCGCTGGCCGTGTGACCTGTTGTCCCTGGGCTCCCAGGCTGCCCTTCGACACGCTGGGCTGCTGGGTAAGGACCCCGCCGATGACGTCCCCCTGGCCAGCTGGCTTCCTGCGAGGCTCTGCCAACTGGGGCCCTGGAGGGCGGTGGGGAGGTAGGTGCTGGCGGAGAGGATATTTATACGTCGCTCCTGTTACTTTCATCCCAGACACTGGCCCCTGGTCCCGTGGGCCACAGTTGATTCTGGCCGCCAGCTTCTTTGGGCAGAACCAGCCCGTAGCGCCTCACAGGGGCACCAGCAGCCGCTGGAGAGGCCCCTGCTCAGAAGACAGACGCCCCCAGGCCCATGGGCTCCTCTCCCAGCTCCTGGGTCCTGAAGACTCACGCCTGTCTCCCTGCAGGTCCTGTCCCTGGGTCACACGCATGACCCCCTTGGGCCTTCCCAGTGCCCCTGAACCAACGCCTCCATTAAATCCCCGCGTTCTGTGCTGCTGGCTGGACCCTGGCTTTTGAGCAGACCTCCCGGCTCGGCGTGTGGGGACCTCGTGGTTGCACAGACAGGCTGTGCCAGATGCCCGGCCGGCGGAAGCCATGTTCCTCAACGTCGCAGTCAGGAGCTCTGATAATGCCGGCGGGAGGGGAACCATTCATAACCAACCCTGATGTCGCTTTCCGTGTGACCCCCCCGAAATGCACCAGCTCACGTAAGCCTCCCAGCAGCCCTTGAGGACCATTGTGACGGGCTGAACCGTGTCCCCCAGATCCACGCGCTGAAGTCCTAACCTCCAGGACCTCAGAATGTGACCTTATTGGGGATTAGGGTCTTGGCAGATGTAATTAGTTAAGATGAGGTCCTACTGGAGTAGGGTGGCCCCTAATCCCATAGGACTGGTGTCCTTCGGAAAAGGGGATTTTGGACACAGACATGCACAGGGAGATACCGTGTGAGGACAGAGCAGAGCTGGGGTGATGCGTCTATAAGCCAAGGAACCGCGAGGGTAACCAGCAAACCACCAGAGTCTAGGCGAGAGGCCTGGGGCAAGTCTTCCTCATAGGGGACTCGGCAGGAACCAGCTCTGCGGCACCTGGATCTCGGGCCTCCAGACTTCGGGCGGGGAGAGAGGGCCCCCTGCCGTGTGACGCGGCCCCGGGACACGCCACACACAGCGCCCTACCAGTGCTGGAGGCCTCTCAATGCCCAGGGTTTGCTGCATGTCTGCAGGTCACCCAGCGCTGGCTTTACCTCCCTGGGCTCACTGCCGGCTGGACCCTCCCACCTGCCCGACAGGTGCCCCAACAGGTGCCCCGACAGGTGCCCCGACAGGTGCCCCGACAGCAGGCAGGTCCGCTCGAGAGGTGAGGGCTCTGGGGGGGTCTCGCGGGGACACGGCCACAGCACCTGGAACCGGGGGCCTCCATGAGAACATGCACACTGGGCCAGGCCTCCTGTCCTCCAGCAAATCGGGGCGAACTCCCCGGGGCCTGGGGAGGGCCAGGCTGTCCAAGGGCTCCCACACAGAGCCCCTTCCCACTGAGGCAGTGACCCAGTGCAAACAGCAGAGCGGACACCCCAGGACCCCGAGTTTGAGCCCCTCTCCCCCCGTCACCAGCTGGATCTTTTGAGGAAGTTCCTTAACTTCTCGACCCCTGAAGGGAGAGTTACCAGCAAGACCACGACCGTAGCTATTCACAGGGATGTCACTGAGCCAAGACGCGCCGCACCTCGAAGACAAGGGAACAGGGTTCTGGAGAGAGTGGTCTCCGGGCTAACCAGGACATGCGCCGGGCAGCGCCAGCCGAGGATGCGGGCGCTAGTGCTGGTGCTAGCGGTGTGGACCCGGCCATGGCCCCCTGGGATTGGAACTGTCCACGCAGGTCCAGGGATGGTGGGACAGGGCGGGGGCCAGAGCTGCCCTGGGCACCATCGGAAGCCCCATCCTGGGCTGCAGACCACCAGGACCCTGGGGACCACAGGCCCGGGGGTCCTCACGCTGAGGGTGGGAAAGTCAGAGCAGAGCTAGGCCACAGCCGCCCAGCCGGGCACCGCCCCCCATGACCCCAGCGCGTGGATTCACACTCCAGAGGGTCTGCTAGGAAGTGAGTCGGGTCAGAGGGTGGGGGCCCTTCTCAGGTCCTTGACAAACTCAGCCCCTTGTCCTCATGAGAGGCCTGGACGGTGGGGCGGCCGAAGAGAGTCCTCAAGGCCAGCAGACTGGAAGGCCTCAGAGACCCTGTGGCCCCCCAGGTGTCGTGTGTGCGTGTGTGCATGTGTCGTGTGCGCGTGTGTGCGTGTGTGAGTGTGCACGTACATGTGTGAGCATCTGGGGGGCGCTTCTGTGCATTTGTCAGCTCTGTGCTCATCTGTGCGTGTGCACGCATCTCATGAGTGCGTGTGTGGGCGTGTGGGTTGCTGCGTGTCTGCATGCCGTGGCGCTCAGAATCGGAAAGCGAGAAGAGATCCTCTCTCCCCCCCCTTCCCCACCCCCAACATGGATCTGGCTCTCTGCTCCATGGACAGCAGGCCTGGGGGTCTCTGAACAGAGCAGAGACGTCTCCCTCCAGGACCCCGTGCAAACCTCCGCGTGTCCAGGCCCCGACGCGTGATGGGTGTGGACCAGGCTGCACGTTCGCGCCTCTCTCGTCTGCACCCCGGCCCAGGGACAACGTGGAAGTTCGGTGGCCAGAGCCACCCGAGCTCAGAATCCTCCCACAACACCTTCCCCAGAAAGTCCCCACTGGCAGGGCCGCTCACGCAAGGCCAGGCAGGAGGACACCCCAGGGAGCGGCACAGAAGGACAGCATGCCAGAGAGAGGCTGGATGGGGAAGTGGGAGCCGGCACCCCCGTTCTGTGCCAGCAGACCCCGTGTGGCCTTGGGAGATGTCGGGCTCTCACTCCAAGTCTCAGCCTCCCCACCTGATCCGAGGGGCGGCCAGGCCGTCCCAGGCCTCCCAGAGCCATGCTCCAGTGATGGCGCGTGAAGGGGACGCCCTGCACGCCTTGCCTTGGGCCGACCCCGGCTGTGGACGCAGTCCCACCTCCAGCCGAGCCCTGACCGCCAGAGCTCCAGGTCTGGAGGGGGCAGGGCCTGCCCGCCCACCAGGCCAGGGTCTCCCCCTCCTCCCCACCCCCTCCTGGCAGCAGTGCCTTCTCTCTGCTTTCCTGGGCTGTAGCTCTCGGCCTAATTATCTCTAACCTTCTGTTCGAAGACCCCTGTCCTTGCCTGATAAAAACCAGTAACTTTGAAAGCAAACTGGGTCTTAATTTTCCTTGACAGCCCTGCTTGAAGCATGCAGGCCGAGCTGGGGTTTAATTAAATGCACATTCGTATTCCAAACAAATTAAGTACAATTAAGGACCCCGAGTTATGGGTATCTATCACTCCGTGATGTTTTTGTAAAAATTACCCCATCGAGATCAAAGTCGGAGGATCCTTGCCTTAATTGCTTCATTAGGGCGCCGTGCACCAGGCTTCGAAAGGACCGGCCCTGGTGTCTCTTTGGGAATTACCCAAACGACGGCTCTCAGAGTAATTGCTTCCATATTTCTTTCTCGGAGACGTTCCGGCCTCCACGGATCAACTGCAAGGGCTTCAGGAACCCAGCTCTGCTCTGGTCCCCGCAGCAGCAGCCGAGGCGTTTTCGTGGCGCCTGCACTGAGGCCCCGCTGGGCCGGCTGGTGGGTGGGCTGCCCCCTGCCCTGCCCTGCCCACGCTTGGCCTCTCAGCCGGGCAGCTGGTGGCCCAGGGGGCACGGCCCAGGCCAGCCCACAGGTCCCCCAGACAGGCCGACATGCACCACACGGACCTCGACGGGTTGGTGTCCCCCGCACGGCCCAATCCTGGCCTCCCTGCTGTGGCTCCAAGCCATGGAAGGGGGTGAGGGCCCCCCACTGAAGTCCCAGGCCTGTGGGGACCCAGCCACTTGCATGAGGCGGCAGGCAGGGGCCGAGCAGGGTCAGGAGCCGATAGTGCGGTTCTGAGCCCTCTGAGAAGGCTCAGCCGCCCTGGCCTCCGGCCCTGCAGCCACTGCAGATGGCCCTTCCACCCACGGGGCGCCCTCACCTGGACCCCCTCGGCAGGCCTCCTGTACCGCCAGCCCCCGCGTGGGGGAACGTGCGGGACCTTGCATGTGACCCCTCCAGGAGAGGGGAGCAGGGCCTCCTCAGGGGTCCCGGCCACACGGCTGCCAAGGGAGGGCCTCTCGCGCCAGCCCAGCTCCCACGGGGACCCTGCGAGGATGCCGGCAGCTGGCCCAGGATTACAGTGGCCCGAGGGCAACGTCCCAACTAGAGCTGTCAGGTAAACAAGACATTGTCTTTAGTACAAGTATGTCCCGTGCAGCCCTGGGGGCGTCCTCACACCCAAAATGACTCACGTGTACCTGAAATCCAGGCGTACCTGAAATCCAGGCGTACCTGGGCATCCTGCATTTTATTTCCTTGCATCCCACCCCGCCCCGCCCCGGCCAGAACATCTGGAAGGGGGGGGTGGGGAGGACACGGACCCCAGGTTCGCTGAAGAGCTTGCTTGTCCTCCACAGCAGCCCGGCCTTGCTGGACAAACGCCTGACGGGCAGCACGGTGGCTGGTTCTCTCCAGAGACACCCCAAGGCCTGAGAGCCCCCAGACACCCTGCCCTCCAAGCTGTGCCCGTGGCCTGACCCCGGGCCCCCCTGCCCAGCTTCCCCCGCCGCCCACCCACTCCGCAGAGCCTCCTCTGCGGACCAGGAGCTGCTGGGGGCACAGATCTCATCCCCCCAGTCCCTCCCCAAGTCCACCCTCAGCCTCGGCCACGGGTCTGGCCAGCACCAAGTGCATTAACTCCACGCCACGCGTCCTGGAAGGTGCCGGTCACGTGGGGGACATCCTGTCAGTGCCGCATCGCAGATTGAGAGTGGGGGTTTTAATCCCAGGACCCCCAGAAACAGAGCAGAACTCGTTTAGTGGGAATGGAAACGTCAAGGATGGATGCTCTCACCTAAGGGGGAGCTAAGGGTACCCATGGCCGATCCCGGGCACCGCAGCTGGAGCGGATGGGCGCAGGTGGATTTCCAGGGCCAGCAGAAGAGCAGTTGCTTCTCGATGGTGTCAGGCCGACCTGGAGTGGGATCTCTGCCCTAGACTAAAGACCCCGCTGGGGTCCCAAGCCACCATCCACAACAAAGCTGATGCCCACAGGATGCCCCTGGTTATAGGAGAGCACTGGACCCTTCCCACAGACCAGCCCCTCACCCAGGGCACCCGCTGCCCACTGCCCAGAGCTGTGCCCATGCTCAGGACTCACATGAGGCAGAAGAGGCTCCCAGTCTGTCTCCGGAAACCATCCACACTGCAGGAAAGCGACGGCTCTTAACCTGCTCTGCAGGGAAATCCTCAGATGCCAGAGAGGGGCCGGCCCTGCCAGACCCTACTGCCATTGATGGCCCTGTGTCCCTATAGCTCCAAGCCTGCCCATCGGGGAGGCCATCTCCTCTCCACTTTGCAGGGAATCACACGTGTGAACAGTGCTTCCCAAACTGTGTTCCGTGGAACACTAGGGGTTCCACATGCAGTGAAAACATCAGCATTTATTCTCCCCTCCTCATGTTTGGGCTGGACTGAGGCTGGATGTGGACCTTCTGACATCCTTCTCACAGCCCGCCTGTGGGGCAGGTGCTGCTAAAGCCTGTGGAGGCTCAGAGGCTGAGTGGCTGTCAGTCACGAGGCAGGGAGGCCTGTGTGGGAGATGAACCGAGCTGGCTTCCAGGACAAGGCCCATCCCAGCAGTCGCCCAGGTGGGGCCAGTCCTCTCCCTTCCAGGTCCAGGTGCACACGCAGACCTCCTCCTGAGGGTGCATCTGGAGTCCAGGGACTGTAGCACCGTGGCCCCCGGCCAAACAGGGCAGTGAGGTATCATGGGCGGCCTAGGACACCCGCTGGGCTCATGACCTGCCGGCCAGCCTCACACTGACGTGCTAATGGACTATACGTTGTCTGTTAGCATAGCGGGGACGGGCCCGGGGCTCCCACCATGAAACTTTAAGTAGAAATGAAAACAGGCTCTGAGATGGGTCAGTGGGGAAATGCCTGGGCCCGTCTGCCGGTGAAGTCTCCACAGCGAGCCAGAAACCCCTGCAGACCTCTCTGGGGAGCTGCCTCCACAGAGACCCCCATGTTCCCATGGAGGGCGCAGCCCAAGGAGGGGTGGCCCGGCATCTGGACACGCCCCTCCGACTCCCCTTGGAGCTCTCTGAGGTCTTGTTGAAAGGAACCCCACCTCCCCTTGCTCCCCCACTCCCTTGTTCTGGGGCGAGAGCCTTGGGTGGCCCCTGGTCGAGGCTGCTGGTGGCAGGGTCCCCCCTCTCCCCACCCCACACAGGACTGTCCCTCCGGGACTGTCAGCACCACTATCAGGGAGAGGTGACGATGAGAAGATCCGCTCCCCCTACAGCAAGACTCCTCACACCAGGGCCCACGGCCCCCAGCCCCACCCTCCTCCCCCTTTCAGCTCCCAGCCAGGCCTTCAGAACCACCCAGCCCAGAACAGCTCTGGCAGGGTCGGTGGGGAGCCTTCACCCACCAATCCCTCCTCTGTTTCTCCATCCTCCCCTGGCAGCCCCGTGGTGGCCTCTGACATAGGCTATGACTGCCTGCAGCTTGGCCCCCGGGGCCTATGGCTACAGGATCCCACCCCCACTCTCCTTGGCCTGGCCGCCCCTTCTAGGTCCCTTCCTCTGTTCTCAGCCCCCCGCCTCTTTGTGTGGGGTCCCCAGGGCCCAGACTTGTGCCTCATCCGTCCACACTCAGAGACTCCCTCGGGCTCGGCCTCAAAGCCCACCCACAGGTGTGGCCCGAGCATCCAGGGCCAGCAGCCCACCTGAGCCCTGACTGCCTCCCCTGAGCGCCGGGTACCTGCTGGGTCCAATGTCAGGGCTGCAGCCAGCACCGTCCACACCCAGCCAGGGTGGTCCCCCCAACGCTGTCCTCAGGCCAGGGACGGGTGACAGGAAGGGGGTCCCCCACTGTGTGCCTGACTCGGGGGCCCATGGAGGAGTCTCCCCACTCCACCATCCCAGCACAGCCCATGCTACCACCTGCCCACGCAGGCCCCTAAGGCTGCCTAAAAAGACACTTTCCCCCGAGGAGCCCTCAGGACCCTGAACCCGGCAGCCCCCTAAGACCCCCGATGTGGCCTGACCCCTGACTGGAAACGACACTCCACCTGCACCTGCTGCCACCCCAGGAAGGAGCCTGGGGGCTGGAGAGAGAGAGTGAAGCTGAGGAGGCCAAGCAGGAAGCCCTGCCCTTGACTTGGGGGGTGGCCGGGCCCCCAGACCACCTCCCGTCCTGCCTCAAAGTGCAGCAGCCAAGGTAAGGTTCCGGTCATGGCGCAAGCTCTGGAGACCTCACAGTGACGGCCTCTCCCTGCAGGTGGGGTCCCTGACATGCTGCTGGCCGCATGGAGACTGTACCTCAGGACGCCAAGGCCATCCCCCCTGGAACGACCCCCAGCGCCGTCCCCACTTGGCATTGATGACACCCCTGCTGTGTCCTGGGTGCTGGAGACACAGAGGACCCCCTCCCTGCCCTCAGGGGAGGTGGCGTCTGCTGGGGAGAGATGCGGGAGCCTGGGCGCCGTCCTCCCTCCTCCACACCCCTCCCCTCTGTGTCCAGCCCCACCTCCATCCTGGACCCTCCGGTCATGCTCCCCAGAATGCAGCTCTGGCAGTGGTGGTGTTTACCCACGTCTGGCATCTGGGGTGCTGCTGGGGGTGCCTGACACACCCTAAGTTACACCCTTGCGTGAGTCCTCCTCTTGAGGGCAAGCAGAACTTGTGACTGGCTTCTGGCCAGTAGAATACGGCAAAGGTGCCAGGAGCCATTCCCTTGAGTAGGTGGCATTAGGTAAGAAAGACTCATCTCAGCCACCCGGAGTGACTTAGTCCTGCTGGCCTTGGAGACGTGAGCTGCCAGGAGAGACCCCCACGGGCTGGGGCTTTTGGTGGCCTCTAGGAACTTGGAGTGGCCCCCAGTCTCCAGCCAGCAGGAAGACAGGACCCTTCGTCCTATAACCACAAGGAAACGAATGCCGCCAGCGCTTGCAATAAGCAGGAAGCAGCTCCTCCCCGAGTCGAGCCCACAGATGAGAGTGCAACCCGGCCGACACCATGGGTGCAGCCTGGAGAGACCCCGAGCAGAGGACCCAGCCAGGCCGTGCTGGACTTCTGACCTTTGGAAACCGAGGTGCTCAATGTGTGTTCTTTCAAGCCACTCAGTGTGCAGTGCTCTGTTACCCAGCACAGGTGACTGATGCACAAAGACAAGGCCAGGGTGGGTCCTGCCGGTGAACGCCAGGTGCAGAAACTGAACAGGCACCCTTCCACCAGGAGTCCCAGAGCTCCGTACCTGCTGCCCTCCCGGGGGCACCGGCTGCCTCTGCTCACCCCCCCCCCCCGACCAAGCCTGTCATCAGATACCAGCCCAGCCCACACGCTCTGCTGAGAAACTACCTGGAGGGCACGGTCCACCCTGCTGGGCCACCCACAGGCCAGGCTGCCCTCCCCCATCCCGTCCTCCCGGGCCTGCCCCCCGCCATCCCGCCCTCGGGACACCTGTCCTCCGGCTGCCCCTCGCAAAGGGCTGCCCCTCCCGCAAGGTCCACCTAGATGCCCCTCGTTTCTGGAGCCTGGGGGCCCCCACGATGTGCCCCAGACCCTCCTTCGCACACCGTGTGGCCCTTCGCTGCAGGGTGGGCTTGAACATGGGCACACAGTGTCCGTGCCTGCTGCAGCCCCACGCACCCGGGGGCCCCCAACGTATGCATGCTGACAAGCGCATGGGGTGGGGTGGTGAGGAAAGGGGCAGAGCAGCGAGTGCACAGGCCAGTCCCACTCTTGAGGCAATGTGGGCAGAGCAGGGGGTGCTGGAGGCTCTGGGGCGGCGTGTGAACAGGTGTGCAGGCTGGTCAGAGCCAGCGGTGCCAGGAGGGCGGGACTGTGCCTGGGAGCACTGTGGGGACACAGAGGACCAAGGGTCATCCGCCAGGCTGGGCCACGAGGCCCCTGAGACGTGGTGGGAACGAGGCTTAATTAAGAGGGGGCTGGGCTCCTCCCCCAGAGACCCCAGGAGCCCAGCTGAGGCTGCAGCCGGGCATCCCCATGGGCCCTGCCAGTTTCTGTGGCCACCTGAGTGGTCTGGCCAGGGTCAGGGAGGGAGGGGATTCCACAGGACAGGGTGGCAGTGGTCTGGGGAGGAGACATCTGGACAGTGGGCGAGCAGCAGAGGGGACGTCAGAGCTCAGCAACAGGGCCTGGGCTCCAGGGTTTGGGGGCCACCAAGAGTTTAGGAAGGTCTTGAGGGGTGTTTGGGGCAGGCATAAGTTCACCCTGGGATATGGGGCTTGGGGGGCTCACAGGACCATGGAGGAGATGGGCCAGGGGCACTGGGGGTGGGGGGCAGGTAGGCTCAGGGTCCACTCCAAGGTCACCAGCAGGGGTCATGACCTCAGGTGAGAAATAAGGCATTTTGGGTAAAGAAATGTCACAAAGGACTTCCCTGGTGGCACAGTGGTTAATAATCCGCCTGCCAATGCAGGGGACACGGGTTCGAGCCCTGGTCCGGGAAGATCCCACATGCCGCGGAGCAACTAAGCCCGTGAGCCACAACTACTGAGCCTGCGCTCTAGGACCCGCAAGCCATAACTACTGAGCCTGGCTGCCTAGAGCCTGTGCTCTGCAACAAGAGAAGCCACCACAATGAGAAGCCCATGCACCGCAAGGAAGAGTAGCCCCCGCTCACCACAACTAGAGAAAGCCCGCGTGCAACAACGAAGACCCAACGCAGCCAAAAACAATAATAAAAATAAAATAAAGATGTGTATCTATAGAGGCTTATATTTAAAAAGAAAAAGAAAAAGAAATGTCACAGAGGGAGGAAGAGTGGCCAGAGGGGGAGCATTTGGAGCCCGGCCTCCCAGAGTGGGTCACGCCCTGCCCCGACCATGGTCACCTGTGAGCCCTGGGCAGTGGCCATGGGGACCACCTCTCCCTGGGATCCCACAGTGAAAATGGGGGGTGCGGGAGGGAGGCCCCCTGGTGAGTCAGTGGAATAATTAGGGGGCCTCTCACGCTGGGTCCTTGTTGGAGGACATCTGGCCCTTTTCACGGGACCCGTCAGAGACTCATGCTGGGGGGTCAGGGGGTTGGGGGGAGCCCCTCACCCCCCAGCGGCCTCTCCTCAAAGAGGATCGGACGTCGGGGGTGTCCACCTGCCCCCAGCACAGGGCTGGCCCAGGCTTCGAACGTTCAGAACACAGGGGAGGGTGGGGTCAGGTGGTCTGCTCACTGGCTTCCTGAAGCCCCCGGGGGGGGAATGTCCTGTGCTCTGAGTCCATGCCTGGGGGCACCCAGGGGCTGACCCAGGACCACAGAGGCCAGAGCGGGGCAGGCAGCCCTGACCTCGCTACCCCTCCACCCCCGAGCTGGCACCGGGGTACTGGGGGTGAGGGGAGGCCACTGCCCCCAGAGGGCGATGTTCCAGTGGACGCCGGGCATGGACCTGGACCCGTGTGGGAGTGCAGGACTGTGGGTGACCAGGTGTGCCGGGTCCCTCCTCCCCCTTCCCCCTCCTCTCCCCTCCTTCCCCCTCGTTTCCGCTCCTTCCCTCCCCCTCCCTCCCCCCCTCCCCCCTCTTTCCCCCTCCTCCTCTCCCCCCCCCTCTCCCCTCACCCCATACTCAGCCCTTGGTCAGAAGGCCTCGCCTCAGTGTGATATTAACCAGGAAAGTCATTTCTGGCCAGGGCAGCAGAGGTGTTGGAGGGAGGGGTCCGGGTTAGGTCAGGTTCTGTGGGCCCAGTCGACCTGCCCGGCGCTGAGGATGGCGCCCACACTAGGCACACAGGACCAGAGAGCACTCAGCGCCTCCAAGGATGGATCTTGGGGGGCGATGTGGGCTGGGGGCAGCGGGCTCCTCGGTCGAGGGTGGGACGATGGGGAGGGACAGCGGGGGGCCAGTGGGCGGCATGACAGCTGAGATTGGTGTTTGGCCGGGTCAGCGGGTGACCGTACAGAAAATGAGTCCCCGGGGCGGCAATAATTTTAAGTGTCAGGGAAAGTCAAGGTCGTACAGCCCTGGTCTGTGACGACTTCTGACCACAAACAAATATATATGAAAACGATCGCCCGGGGCGCCAGCGCCAATGCACGAGGAGGCTTAACCCCTGTGTGCCCGGGCGGCCGGGGTGGTGGGGCCCATCCACCCTCCCCCAGGTGGCCACAGAAGCCATCCCTTCGAGGGACAGACAAGCACAGCCTCCCATTACCCCGCTGCCCCCATCCAAAGACCCTCCCACCCCAGCCCAGAGAGCAGAGCGCCTTCACAGAGGAAACGCAGAGGCTCCGTGAGCCTTTCCAAAGTCACCTGCCCTCCACCTCCAAGCGCGTCCCGAATAATGAGATCGAAGACCTCGGAGCCTGGGGTGGGAGTGGCAAGTCGTTACCATGGTTATTTATTCGTTTGCTCATTGAGACCCCCCGCCCCCTGCTCGGTTCAACCAAGATTTAAGAACGCTCTCCGTGTGTTCACGTGAATCAATAATAGATGCACCGTGAACAGAGCCGGGCCCCCACCTCCCGCCCACCCCCACCTGCAGCCTCCCCCGTCTAGGCATGCAGGCGTCCGGATGAATAAGGCCCTCCCGCCCCGTGCGGGTCCCACATGGCTCGGCTCTGGGGAGAGCCCCCCTGGGCCCTGGTCCTTCCGCAGGCAGCACTGGCCAAGCCTGGCACTGCTCCGCCGAGAGAGCCGTTGCTCCAGGCTGGTCAGCACGCAGACTGCCCTTCCTCACCAGGGCCCTCAGTGAAAACAAGGAAACCGCTTCCCGCGTGTGGTGCGTTGAACACTATCCCCCAAATCCACGTCCACCCCAAACCCCAGAATGTGGCCTTACTTGGAATTGGGTCTCACAGGTGCAATTAGTTACGGATTTTAAGATGAAATTATCCTGCACTCAGGAGGAGCCCTATTCCAACGGCTGGTGTCCTTATAAGAAGAGGAGCCAGTCACAGGGAGAAGACGGCCATGTGACTGCAGAGGCAGAGGCTGGAGGGATGCGGCCACAAGCCAGGGGACACCTGGAGCCCCCAGAATGTGGAAGAGGCAGGAAGGATCCCCCCGGAGCCTCTGGAGGGAGCCCAGCCCTGCTACACCCTCATTTCAGACTCCTGACCTCCAGGCTGTGAGAGGATCAATTTCTCTTATGTCAGGCCCCCCAGTCTGTGGTACTTGGTTCTGGCAGCCCAGGAAACTAGTCCCAAGGTTGTTCAAGGTGCTGCCCCAGGCCTCCCTGTGCAACCTCGTGGCCCAAGTCGGTCCTGTCCCTGCCCTGTGAATTCCCGCAGGCATCAGGGTTCCCCTAAACACCCCACCCCTTCATGCAGAAGTCAGCAAAAACTCTAGGAAATATTTTGATGAAAAAAACGTCCACCTGGGACGGAAGACAAGGTCTTCCTCACTCCTGTACTCAGAGCCCAGAACCCCGCTCCCCAGAAAACAGGGCTCCCCCGGCTAAACACCTTCTTGGAGGGCCCCCGTGTGGAGGTGGCCAGGCAGACATGGCGTCTGGTCTCATCCCGACGGGTGGCAGGGCTCCAAGTAGCAGCGGCGAAGGCAAGCACGTGATTTCCGCCGGGAGACCCAGAAAGTGGGCACTGCCAGCCGGCGATGGGGAAAGAATAGGACAACATCGTTCCCGACTCCTGAAAGGACTCACGTTCCAGCAGCCACGTTGGTGCAATGACGGGCGTTGTGCGGCTTTACCTGGAGGGGCCAGGCCGGCTGCCCTGGTCGCCCCGCGCTTCCCGGCGCCGGGCCGTGCTTGGGAGCCAGACTGCTATCCACAGGGTCACGCGTGTCCCTTGTTGCCCTTTCCCTGCAGGTGGGCCTGAGCCGTAACCGCGCTGCCTCCCTGAGTACGCCCCCCTTGTCCTGTGCCCCACTGGGGGACACGGATCGCAAGTGAAGCCCACCGTCTGAGCTTGATCGCCACTTGTTTTCCATAATGGTATCTCCTCAACCTTGAAACGACTTTCTGTTCTGGAAATTATCTGACATCTGAAAATAAGCCGTATCCGAGGACAAATGCTGGCCGCTGTAGCCAAGACTGAGGAGCCATGAGCAAATAAATGAGTTTTGGGTCTGCTGATCCGGCTGTTGGCGAAGCTGGAACAATATTCCTCCCCAGGCATGCTCGTACGCCAGCCTCTGCTCAAAGCCGGCCGAGGCTCTCACTGCCCCCAGCACTGAGCGCAGGGTCCTAAGCTCGACCACTTGGACCAGGAAGCCAAATCCAGTCCAGTGGCTGTTGACCTCTGGAAGCAACGACTCACACAGATGGACAGAGGGACCCCAACCCAGGAATCAGAGGCCAGTGAGAAATTAAGGAGTGGGCTTCCTCAGGGCTGGCACTGATTGCCCTGGGTTAGCCCGTGATGGGCACGTGTGGGCACACGTGTGTGCATGCACCTGGGACACACGTGCACACACCGGGCAGGTGCAGGCACACACAGGCACATACATGCACATGTGGTCACACACACACATACAAGGAGAAAACACGTATGCACACATATGGGATTCACACAGGTACACACATGGGGCACAGGTGAGTGGGTGCACAGGGCACAGGACTGCACACATGAGCTGGAATGTAAACGAAAGGTGCGAAGAGGACAGCCGTGGCATCCCCAGGGGCTGAAGCCTCTGGGCTCTGGGCGGGCACGTGGAGGGAAGGAGCCCAAGACCTGAAGGGGGAGACAGCAGCCCCGAGGGTGCATGAGCCCGGTGTTCCCAGGCTTGTCCCCACGCACCTGCTGAGAGGACCTTCCTGTTCCTCAGGAAGAGGCTCTGCTCTCTGGGGAGGCCTGGCCCCTGCCCGACTGGGCCCCACGGGGCTCTGCCCACCGGCTGACAACCACCCAGACGGCAGGACACACGCCGCCATCTGCCGCGGGCTCGGGGCCCTGGGCGGTTCACGGTCAGGAGCGGCCATGGGCGGGCCCCCAGCTCCGGTGTGCGGGGGCAGCTCCAGCGCGGAAAGGGACTTCCCACGATGGCCCAGCAAAGCCGTGTCCCAGCTCCAGCGCTCCCCGTGGCTGCCTGTGAATGTGGGAGGCCCCCCAGCCCGGGGCACTGGAGAAACAGGGGGGCGGGGGTGGGGTGCGGCCGAGTGCAGCCCCGGTGCCCAGGGCGGGGTCCCGGCGGGGTCCTGGCCCTACACCCACGCTGCTTCTGGCAGCAGCTCCGCGTCCGCCCGGCGAGCACAGGCTGGCCGGCCCCCTTGCTATTTTGAGGCGAGGGGCACAGCGGTCGAGGCACCCTGTCGCCAGGAGCCAGGCAGGGGGAGGAGGGCAGAACCTTCAGAACTAATGTCAATTTTCTGCATCAAATATTTTGATAATTAAACAAAGCTGATCAAGAGAGGCGAGCAGCGCGGCTCCGGAGCTCAGGAAGCAGCCCATTAAATAGAGGCCCGCAAGCGCCCGCGGCGGCAGCCCCAGATTAATGACTCGGCCGTAATAGATTTTCCCAAGCTCAGCCACTCGGGCAGCACGGCCAGGAGGGGCTCGCAGCCCCAGCCCAAGGAGGCCGTTAAAGGGGCCGAGAGAGTAAATCAAGGAGCCCACGGCCGACGGGTGGGACTGTCTGACCCAAGGTGTCCCCCTCCCCCAGGGTGACAGGGTCTGCGATCTGGGCTACCGACCGGGAGTCCCCTTCAGACCATCTGGAGATGGACGTCCAGCCCCAATGGACACGCGGCCAGAGAGACGGCTCAAGGAAGAAAACCACCCCCTTACGCCCACCCGGTCATGCTCTCCTTGGAGGGCACGCCGTGTCCACAGTGACGCAGAGGGGCAGACCCGAGGGGCGCTGGGCCCTGGGGCCCCTCACCAGTTGCCCTCTGGTCTGGCCAGGGGATGGTCAGGCTGGATGGCACTGCCTGAGGTCTGTCCCCAGACCTCGTCCACCTGACTCCCCTCCTGCCCACGTGGCTGTGAAGTATGGAAACCAGATGAAGGAAGCAGAGGCCTGATAGGATCACACGGCAGGGATAGGCTACACTGGGGATATTTTCCGGGGCTGGGGGTACTTAGGGGTAATGAAACCCAGGGCTGCTGAGCAGGGAGGGCAGGATGTGCTTTGGGGGCAGGCCCCACGCGGCCCTGGCCCCGTGAGGCAGCTGTACCGTGCAGGACGGGGCAGAGCCAGGGGCACCCGCAGAGCCCCCGTGGTTCCTCAGGACCCCTCGGTGAGTGGGAGGGTGGAAGCCACCTGTCAGGTGACCTCCGAGCTCACAGCGCTGGCACGTCAAGGGCGCTGCCTGGTGTGGGATCCTTCTCTGCAGACTCACTCGCCAGGTCTTGGAGGGGGATTTCACGCACACGGAACGAAGATACCGCATGCCGTTCCTGGGGCTTCCATTCAACACATGCTTATTGGGCAGCTGTGTGGGCCAGGCCCAGGAGGACAGCGGGGTCAGGGGTGGACCCCATCTGGGCCCCCATCCTGTGAGGCTCATCCGCTTGGGCTGGCCGAGAGGAGCTGGGCAGTGGTCTCCGAGCATGGCCTGCGTGCTACCCCCAGGTACCTGGCCCTGGCAGCAGGAAGGGGTGGGGGCACGCTCCCCCGAGGCTTGGCAACTCTGGCCCCGAAGAAGCTGCAACAATGCGGTTTCAGCAAAGCATTCCCTGGGGGTGGCAGGCGGGGCCATGGCGGGGTCCTGACTGGAGGTCCCAGAATTATCCAGTCTCCCTGAGCCTCCTGGTCTCTGAGCCTCCCCAGGAATGGCCAGCAGGTCCTCGGTCCCTGCCCAGTGTGGTGCTCAGGATTCCCCTGCCAGGCTCTGCCTTCTCGGGCCCCAGGCCAGGGGACTGGCCGGGGTTGCCTGGGCCCATGGGAGGTGAGGGGAGACCTTGCTGTGCAGCGAGAGCTCCCCGGGGACTCTGACCTCAGCTGCTCCTGCTTTGCCACCCCCTTCCCGGGAGGAGAGGCTCCAGAGGGTGGGTGTCCTTGCTCCCTGCCTGGCCTGGGATCCCTCCACCAGACCCGCACCCCCTGTCCACTGCGGCCCCGTGACGCCCACCTCCCCCACCCCGGACACAAACGCTGCCCAAGCTGCCACAGAGTCCCTCCGCAATGTTCCACTGGCCAATCCCCCCCATCCCCCCAGGGCTGTCTCAACTAAAACCCCTTGATCTCTGCAGTTTTCCATCCTTGAGGAGTGGAACCTCTCCGTATCTGCCCCGGCAGCCCTCTGGATACAATTTCTCTTCGTACAGACACATTCTAATTAGAATAATTTATCCAGACTGTGCTCCGGTGCCTAACCCTGCAGGTCAGCAGAGCCGGCACAGGCTGAGGGGGGTTACAAGACGGAGATGCCAGTGGGGAGGGGGGCATGCGAGGCTGCATGTGCAGGACCTCCCGTGCCTGCAGCGTGTGTGCACACGTGTCTGTGCGTCCGTGTGCACGCCGGCTGGACTGAAGCCCAGGACCAGCTCCGGGAGCCTGCCCAGGGTGGAGAGGGGGTCACATAGCCCCGGGACAGCTGCCGCTTCCCGTTTCATTTGTGCATCTAGCAAACACTTATTTGGCACCTATGGTGTCCCCAGGATTCCCCGGGTGAATGAACCAATCCAGTCCCCGCCCTCGCTGAGCCCCCACTGTGGTGTCTCATGGGGGAGAGGGGAGCAGGGGCAGGGCAGCTGATAATTGGCCTGGCGTGACCATGTAGCCCAAGGGGCGGCCTCCAGACCCCACGACCCCTCTGCTCACAGCTCTGGCTGGCGTGCCAGCCACCCCCTGCCTTCACCGGGTGTCACGGTGATGTGTGTGAGGTCACTGCCAGCCCTGCGCTTTTGCAGAGGCTGTTCCCTCCAGCAGGGACACCCTTCCCTGCCTGGTTCACCCAACTCCTCCTATTCGCCACCACAACCTGAGAGGCGGCAGCTCCACCGTGGAGCCCCCAGCCCCTCAGGCTGTGCGGACCACCTGCCTCACTGCCCTTCTGCCGGGTGCGGGGGGAGCTGCTCTGGAGTACGATTGTCCTCCTATGTCCATGTCTCCGTGGACCTCGAGCCCACAGGAGGGGCTCTCCCCATCCCCAGGGAGGCACGGGGGCAGGGGAGCTTGGCCTGGGGCTCCTCCAAGGGTGGGCACCAGGGACCACATTGCCCGCTGCACAGTGGTCGCTCCACCTCCTCCGGCCACCTCCATCCCGCCCGTCCGTCCGTCCATCCATCCATCCGTGACTGAGGTCCAGCCCGGGGCTCCCCTAGCAGCAGGCCTCCCGCTGGGGCCTGGGCGAAGAAGCCAAGGGGCCAGCCCCCCTACCCAGCCCTCTGCAACAGCTCTCGGGGGCCGCGAGGGAGGGCTTGCTCTGAGTTAGCCAGGACCCCCACTTCCCTGAGCCCCCGTCTCCCCACCAGCCCCGCGGGCACGGTCGAGCATCCCTGGGAAGGGGCCACAGCGGCTTACGCGCCCCGTGTCGCAGGGGCACGGAGGTCAGGGGGGCGCCGCCTGCTCGCTGCGCCCGGCCGGCCTGTGAGTGCAGCGCGTCTCAGTGGGCGCCCGGCGTTCCTCAGGCTCGAGCCCACAGCGGCCGGTCCCACCGGAGCACTCTTCCCCAGGGAGCAAATCGGTGCAGCCCCGCCTGGGCTCTGGGGGGTCTGTGTGCACCCAGGGGCCCAGAGACGACCTGACCAGCTGTGGGTTGCAGACCAGTCGCGACAATCATGCAGCGTGGCCAGCACAGCAGGGCACAGCTGGGCAACACCCACCATCCCGGTGATGAGGGGGCAAATGAACAGCAGAGCCGAGCATTGCGGCCCATGGGCCCCGCTCGCCTACCAGGGGCGGGGGCTGGTGGCCGCTCAGGTCTGCAGTGGGTGCGGCTGCGGAGCTGAGGGGCCCTCACTGTCTGCCCCTCAACGTGAGGTGGTCACGGGCAGAGCGTCCAGGAACCCAGGGTTCATGGTAATAAAGGACCCAGAAGGTCCCAAAGCTCCGGAATGAACTGTGGCTGGGGCCCATTGAGAAAACATAAGGCAGGTCTTTGGGGAGCAGTCGGACGAAACGGGGGCCAGGGAGGCAGCCCAGGGAGGGAGGGCCAGGCTTCCACTGCCAGAGCCCCGGGCTGGGGGATGGGGGGTCAGACACGTGGCCAAGAATGAGTAGCCGGAGAACAAGGGGGGTGTCCCGCACAGAGACAGGGTCTGGCGCAAACCCAGACCTTGGCCACTGGGAGCTCAGGGACCCAGCAGTCCCCTAAGCTAGGAGCCCGTCTCTGTCTGAGTCAGATGCAGCCCCACGTCCAGGCTGCCACCTAGAGACCCCACGTCCCAGCCACCCCAGGTCTAGACGCTCCACAGGCCCGCCGAGATACAGCCCCCGCCCGCACTGGGGGACCTGGCACCCCACCCACCCTGCTGCAGCTGGAGACCCCGCTCAAGGTCAAGAGCGGCCCCCGAAGTCTGCTGGGGGAACGGCCGAGCATCCGGCCACAGGCGGTGTCAGCCCACACATCATGCGTGCGCCCAGTCACGGCTGTCACTGTAACTACACAGCCGCTCGGGCAGTGCCATATTTCTATTGGCTGTGACAGCGGAGATAAATCTGCCGTGGCCAATCCTCTGTGGGCAGCAGGCCATGGCGAGGAAGGTGCGGCCAACTGAGGCGGGTGCTGAGAGCCAAGGGTCCCCGCGACCCCAGGGCAGTGGGCGTGACCTTGTGGCCGCCACCGCTGACAGAGGCCACTTCCCCCCTGCTGCCCCTCTGCCCTAGCAGCGATGCCTGTTTGGGGTGGGACTCAGGGCTCCTGCCTGCGGCCGCCCAACCCCTGGGATCCTGCGCTGCCCCTACCCCTGTGGCTCCACGTTTTAGGTTGTCACTTGCCGGCTGTGTGACCCTGGGCCAGTCACTGGCCCTCTGTGGCCTCCCCTTCCTCCTCTGCACAACGGGTGCCAATGCCCCCTCCCCACCACTGCCCTCGGACTGAAAGGCGGCTTTTGCAAGCATCACTGCCGCGCCTGCCGCGCCCGAGTTGGGAACTCGATGAATCCCTCAGGGCTGATGGATGCTGCCCTCACCGCAGGGTCTCTCTGTACCCCTCGACTGACTTCCTTTCCCACCCGGGCGCCCCCGCCACTGATCCCTGAGACCAAGCCCTGGCCGCACCTGGACCACCGACGCTAGCACAAAGGGCCGGCCTCCTTAGGCCAGGCTGTCAGGAATTGTCCCCAGGTTAAGCTGGGGGTCCCGCCTCCATCTCTGAGACGCCCCAGGCTCAGGGCTCTGCACCACAGAGGCTTGCTGAATAATAACAACAACCCCAGTACTAATAGCCAGCCCTCACGGGTGTACGCCCTGCACCCCGCCGCCCCGCCCAGGCCCCACGGTCCCCTTCAGCAAATCCTTCCCTCCCAGGCAGCTCGCAGCACAAGGGGTCCAGCAGCCCAGTGCTGGGGTATCTTCCTGTGTCCTTCTCCCTCCCCTAACACGGAACCTGTGCCCAGGCCCAGGATTGCCGGACCCTCTTAGAATTGCAGCAGAGCGGACCCCAGGGAGGTGCCCGGCCAGTGCGGCCGTGCCCCCTCCATGTTTCCCGTGGCCTCTGTACTCAGACCTTGCCCCAACTTCACCTTGTCAACCCCATTATCACACCTCCATCTTCACCAGTCTCCCTGGACCCCACCTCGTCCCGTCCACTCTGCCTCGGTCCTCCCCATGGTCCCCGACGCTGCCCTCTCTGTGTCACCCCGACCCTCCCTGGCCGGGTCAGCCTGATGGTCTTCTCCACGCTGCCTCTGGTTCCAGCTCGGGAAACCCCAGTCCCATGGCGTGTGGGGCGGGACCAGCTCGAGCCTCACCACACACGCCCAGCGGGTGTCCCGGAGGGCGGCACCAGATGACCTCAAGTGGCCTTCTGGACAGCTAACTAAGAACCTTTCCACGGAGCCGGGATTGAGGCTCATTTACTGAAAATACTGCAGGACAAAGGGAGGAGGTGATATCAGAGCATGCTGTAAAAACCGAAAATGACGCCCAGTTCATCGGGCAAAGCAGTTCAAAACAAGAAACGTCCCGTGGAGGTGCTCCGGCCATTCTAGGGCAGGCCAGGACCCTGGCACGAGCAGACCAGGGGAGGGCGGGTCCGCTGCTGTAAAGATGCCTGCAGCCCGGAAGGGGCTGGAACTCTGGCCACCCGCGTGCCCATCCCCACAACCCAGACACGACGCTTCCCCAAGAGCAAAGCGCTCGAGGCCAGGGTCACCGAGAGACCCCACAGGAGCAGAAGCGCCTGCCTCCACACGGCTGCCCCTAGGCACAGCCAGGCCCGAGGCCTCTGCCCGGGGCCGTGGAGACCCCTGGCCTCAGCAACAGCCCGGCAGGCCCAGCCAGTCTCTCCTGCCCCCCAACGGGGAACATAAACTTTGGGGTGCTATGAGCGGGCAGCCCGGCGGTGACATTTACACTCCTCCAACGAGAACACTGGCAAACCTGCAGCAGCAGCTGGCAAAGGGGCAGACCGTGTGGCAGTGGGTGCCAGCCCCTCCCTCGTCCCCTGGTCCCCGGGGAGGGTCCTGGGCGACCTGTGCCCCGCCGGGCCGCCCAGCAGGGAGACAGAGCCTCATCCGTTTCCATCCACACCCGATCCCGGTTCATGCCGGTCCCTCCCCATCCCCGATAGATAATGGTTTAATAAGCGATCTGTTTTTTATTTAAAGGGTCGGCAGTAAAACCGAGATCACATTTCTCACTTGGTGGGTCAAAAAACCGCTTACGCTCATTTCTGCAATGTAAAGCGACACTCTATCAAACCAAACATTTCCAGATGTGCCCAGCTTGCGCCGAGGTGCGGGCGGCGGGCTGCAGGCTGAGCGGAGGCTGGGAAAGCAGGCTGGGAACACCACCTACTGGCCGGGAGCCGGTCCGTCCGCGCTCCTTCCTGCCCTGAGGTCCTGCAGCCGCAGCAGGTTCCTGGGGGTCGGAGCTCTGGGACCAGCCTTCCACCAGCACAGGCCAGCGGCCAGCCAGCACCCAGGTGGGAACATCCGGCTGTCCGCCCAGCCTCTCTGGCCACCTCCTGCCGCCCACCGACCACCCCAGGCCACAGCAGCTCGAGGGGGGCCTGGAAAGCCATTCTCCCAGGGGAGCTCGGGTGTGGGCAGTACAGGGAACAGACGCAGTGTCCAATAATCGTACGAAAATCCGGGAAGGGGAGGAGACCCAGGAAGGACTAACGCAGCCCCAGGCTGATTCGAGCCCCTTCCTAGTGCCTCGCACGCCCAGGGCTGGGCCCCGCACCCCAGATTTGTTCCAAAGAGACTGATGGGTCTTGACCTAGAACAACAAACTCCCAGACAGCATGGCATACGGGCAGGGCAGGCTGGAGTCCACCAGCTGCCCCGTGCCCAGCAGGCCACGGCCATCGCTCACTCTCCAGGCCCCGGCACCGCGAACACAGAGGCCAGCCACGGGGCAGCTCCCCTGAATGCAAAGACGAAAGCAAACAGTGTCTGGGGCTGCAAGCTTCCTGAAAGCTACCAGATTCAGGCTCGTAAACCGACAGGCTGCCCAGGGCGACAGACGCCGCAGGGAGTGAGGAAAATGCTGGAGCGGCTTTGCGAGAGGGTTCCAGAACGCCCACGGCCGCAGCTCCTGGACCCACCTGGGCCGTCTCCCGGGGTGACCACTGGAAACACACTTGCTGGCAGTCACCGTAAAACGAATTCCGTGGCTCCCCCCACGGTGTGCAGTTTTCACTCTGAATTAAAACCGCAGCCGACTCTAAATTTAATAATAGAGTTATAAACTCTTGAAAGGGTATGGATGGCTGACCGATCCCAGAGAGAAGAAGGAGCCTCTATAAATAGAGATCCTTGTAAGCAAATTTCGGGATTTGGTCCAAAGCTTGTTGAATTACCTTTTGTGAGAACTCCATGTGTCTGTGTCGGTCCCGGCTGAGGCTGGGTGACAGGAGTGCCAGCTGGACTCCTGTGAGACCCTGCCCTGCAGGACCCACCAGGCTCTTCCTTCTGGAGGAGTTCCGACCCCAGAACCCAGTTTCCCACAGAGGCCCAGCGCCCGCGCGGACAGACAGACCGCAGGCGGGAGCCGGCTGGTCAGCAAGTGTGATCCTGCCTCCAGATGTGGGATGGACCCCCGGTGTGCCCAGCCAGGGCGGCCTGACCAGAGCCAACTGGACGCCCACCCGCCCCCAGCCCCCACCAGATCCCCCAGACCATTCCCTCCCAGCCGTCCCATAAACGTGCATAACGGAAATCCCCGGGGGGGTCCCTGGGAGGACGGTCTCCCCCACACCCCGAGGGGCCTCTGAGATACCCAGTGTGCCCCCTCCTCTCTCTAATGTTGAGTTTGCAGGACGTCTGCTGGCAGGTGGCTCGTGCTCACTGGTCACTCTGAAACCAGCTGGCAGAGCCCAAACCATGAGGTCACAGGAGCAGAAACCTACGGACTCAAGACTCTCTCAGCCGCCCCTCGCCAGCACCCGCATCCCTCACTCAGCCGTCCCTCGGGGACCCTCTGTCCTGTAAGCTCTGACCTGAGGTGCCTGGGGCACCTCCTCAAACAGAATGTCCAGGTGCCACCTCCTTCCCCACCATCCTATCTACATCTCTGAACTCTGCCCACGAGGGTAACTAAGGGGCCCTCCCTCTGCATCCTGGGGCTTAAACATCCTGATGGAAGGAGATTGCAACGGAGACGAAAGAGTAAATCTTGAGGCTGTTCCTGGAGCAGATGCTCCCTCCTCCAAGTAGCCTCCTTGGTTTAACACCCCCCAATTCTGGCCGCTCGCGCCTACTCTGAGCTACTTAGCGGTGGGGTCTGGGCTTTCTTCATCTGTTCCTCCTGCCGGCCCACCATGGGCACCACCAGCCCCCCCCTCCAGTCTCTGGCACTGAAGGCCCATCTGGACGGCCTGGTCATTCTCCATATGAAAGTATTTGGTGCATTTTTAAAATAAAATAACTCAGAATGAAATTATTTTTGCTTTTGTCACAAATGAAGGCTTCGTGCTGGCCCTTTACATGAGTTGCTAAGCCTGACATCACCCCAACATGGAGCAACTGTCACCCCTGCACAGAGCAGAGAAGCCGAGGGGGCCGAGGGGCCCACCGAGCACAACCCAGCACCTGGCTTGCGGGACACAAGGGCAGTGCTGAGGGCGCGGATGTCAGTGGCTAACCCGTGAGTCCGCACAGGCTTGCACCTGTGAGGACTTGCACGCCCCCTTAACCCCCCAACACTTGAACCCAAGTCCCCGCTCTGTCCCGGTCCTGGGCAGAGGCTGGGCAGCTGAGGAGGGGCGTGAAGGGGTCACCCTTGCACAGGAGAGAACTCAGCAGCCCGCTGGGCGGGTTCAGGGACTCAGAGAGGAGGGTCCAGTCTCAGGCTTCCCGGGGGGCTTCCTGGAGGAGGAGGAATTGGAAGAGCAGGCAGGGCTTGCACCTGAGTGGACAATCGTCCTGGGGGAAGGAACCCTGAATGCGGCCTGGAGGCACCTCCGGAAAAGTGAGGAACCCAGCCCCAGACAGATGGACAACAGGGAGAGGGCCGCACCTGGGCCGGGGTATGGCTGGGCAGCTCAAGTCCAGGCATGGGGGGTGGGGAGGTCCCATGAGTGCACTGGGAGCTGCGTTCCCGGATTTCATGTCACCTTTTAAATAATGCAGCAGGGGACGAAGTGAGAGAGTGGCATGGACTTATATACACTACCAAACGTAAAATAGATAGCTAGTGGGAAGCAGCCGCATAGCACAGGGAGATCAGCTCGGTGCTTTGTGACCACCTAGAAGGGTGGGATAGGGAGGCTGGGAGGGAGGGAGACGCAAGAGGGAGGAGATATGGGGATATATGTATATGTATAGCTGATTCACTTTGTTATACAGCAGAAACTAACACACCATGGTAAAGCAATTACACTCCAATAAAGATGTTAAAATAAATAAATAACGCAACAGTTTGGGGCACCACACTTTTCAGGACCCAAAACACCTCCCCCGGGTGGCACCTAGGGGGATCTCACAGCAAAATCAAGTTCATGCTAAAGTGGCATTTCAGCACACCCAGGAGTGGGGACTGGGCGATGCCTTGGACTGGGTGCCCAGGGGCGGTGGAAAAACCCAGGAATCCTGCCCAAAGCAAAGGGACGGTCAGGCCTGACCTTGACCCCATCCCTCCGGAAGGAAGGCGGAGCCCTCGGTCCCACCGTGCCTCCCCGCTGCCCAGCAGAGGTCAGGAGCCTGACTAATGTTGGCCCACCTTCCGGGATGAATGCTCTTCAATTCAGAAAGTGGGAAGCAGCGGCTCACAGCTACGCAGAGACCCCCTCCCAGAGAGAAGCCAGGGGCAGGCTGGACCCCGGGTCCCTGACTCAGAGGTGAGCAGTGGCTTGGGGGTGGCGGGGTCGTGAAGCATAGACTTCACTTCCCGTGTACCTGCCCTCCCAAGGAGGAACCACTGGGGGATGATCTGCCGTCGCTTCACCTCTGCCTGGCTGCCCAGTCCTTGTCCCCAGACAGCCCCTGTGACAGGCAGAGAGGAAAGAGAGGACTCCCACCCCTCGGCCGGCACTCCGGCCCTGCCCACCTCACAGAGGAGCCCTGGGCAGTGACCAGACCCAGGGCTTCCCTCCAGAAAAACAGGTCCAGGAAGGGAGTCTTCTAAGAGAGGAGGCCTTCAAAGTCTTCAAGATGCAGCAGAACTAACTCTGCCTCGGGGGGTCAGGGAAGGCTTCCTGGAGGAAGAGGCATTTAAGTGAAGGCAAAAGAGCTCCCCAGGTTGAGGGGAGGTAGAGGGAGGGCAGTCAGCATCCAGAAGACCTGAAAACCCGGGGAGGGCTAGGGCCAGAGGCAGCTGGTGGGGGTGGGGGTAGGGTGGGCAGGTGAGGCCCAGGTCAGGCCCCCCTGCCTCCTAGCAGGTGAGGCCCAGAGCCTCACTTCCTCTATAAAGGGGTCAAAGCCATGCCAAGAGGGAGCCGAGCCAGACTGAAGTTCAGGCATCAAGGCCAAGGGCCCGGGGTGCTTCACACACACACGGGAGGAACTGTCGGTTCCCACGCCCTCCACCACCATAGGTCCTCCCACTCCTGAGCGCAGAGGCCGACTCTCCGCGCGGTGCAGGCGTGAGGACGGAGCCCTCAGTTGCCCCGTGATGCCCCGTCCTTGACACCATCCTCGGCAATGAGGAGAGGACCCCTGAGCCCCTCAGAGCCCCCAGCTTGACTGAAGACGGTCGCCCTCCCGCCGACCTGCGGATGAGGGAGGGGATTCGCGCTCCTGCCCGGTGAGCGGACTCCTGCCCGTGCCCGCCTGAGCCAGGGCTCTGCTCTGCATGGCTGGGCCCTCGGGAGCCCCAGGGGCCTGGGACCTGGGGTGGGTGCGTTTGGGGCCAGAAGAAGGACTCTGGCTCCAGGGGATATGGGGGTCCAGCCCAGCCCAATGTTACTACCCAACATCTACCATGGGCCGGCCTGGTTCTGGGGGCTAAGGACCAACAGGAAAAAAGCAAGACGCCCCTGGAGCCCGGAGAGGACTTAGGGTCTGGGGGTCCTCCTGACTCCTCCCCTCCCCCATGCTGCCCCCAACTCAGGCCTCAAGGCCTCACCTGGACCACCCAGGCTGCCCCTCCTCCACAGCCTTCGATGACTCCCCTGGGCTCAGACCGCCAGCCGGCCTCCTCCACCTGCACCCAGGTGCCCCTTCCCCAGCTCGGAGACCCACCCCTTTCCGCTCGCGGGCCCCCCTCCACGTGCCCCCGGCTCTCTTTCTCAGCTCCAGGCCTTTGCACACGCTGAGTCCAGCCTGGGACACCCTCCCTCCCTCAGCCGCCAGGGAGAAGCAGGCCCCGCTAGTCAGGAGGCCCCCGCCCCAGCCCCTGGCTGTGAAGCCCACCTCCTTCCGGCCCACCAGAGGAGGCCTGGCCAGCCAGGACCACGAGGCCAGTGCAGCAGTGCCAGACCCCAAGTCCACACAGAGACCCTACAACAGACCCCTGGGGGTGGCCACCACCTGCTCCCCCCGCTCCACTGGGCGACACCTCTCTCTGAGGGTGGGGGGCAGGGGTCCGGCCTCTGCTGATGAGCTGAGTGCAAACTCGGCAAGCTCTGTCAAAATATTTTTAGCATTTGTTCTGTTTAAAAAACCCTGAGGTATTAGAGTGCACTAATCTTTAAAAAGGTTAATTTATTCATAGAGATTTTGACAGAGATGTATGGCACGGTGCAGCCGCGGCCCTTTCCTGGGGGAAGCGCACTCACGGAGAGCCGCACACAGACAGGCCGGACCCGTCCACCCAGGGCCAGGCCCCTCCCCTCCTGCGGACCCCCCGGCACTGGCTGGACCACCCCCCTTCGCTTGCTGGCCTCTGCCCCATCTCGGGGGAGGGGCTCAGAAGACAGCCCTCAGCGTAAAAGGCAGGTCCCGGCTGAATCCCAGGCCAGCTCGAGGTCCCTACCCCCACTTCCTGTGATTCGAGAGCCGCTGAGAAGCCCCCTTCTCCAAAGCAGCCCCCCATCAGCCCCCCAGGGCCTGGGTTGCACGCCCTAGTCAAGCCTACGGTGAGCATTGCCCCCAGAGCTCCTTCAGGGTGTTCACAGCCTGGGGGGGAGGGCAGGTCAGCCTCTCCCTGGGGGTGGTCCAGAGCCAGGGGGCCATGGGGACCCTATGGGCAGAGCACCCACCCTGTCAGGACCACGGCTTCTGGGAAGCAGGCGGCTCTGGGTTTGTGTGTGTTTTAACAGTTTGTGGGACACCAAGATCAGTCCCACCCCAGGGCCTTTGCACCAGCTTCTCCCTCTGCCCAGGACTCCTGCCCAGACCTTCCTATGGTGGCTTATCCTCAGCATCCTGGCCTCAGCACAGACACCACCTCCTCCAGGAAGCCCTTCCTCACTACCCAGGGATCAGCCCACAACCTGGGCCCCAGCATTTCACTGTTTTGTTTCTGTCAACTGTCCTCTGCAAGGTATGTGTCCATCTGTCATTTGCCTGGTCCTGGTGCCCCCCCCTACAGAGGGTGAGCGCGAGGTGTGGGGCTTCTCATCAGCTGCTGTGTCCCAGCACCAGTTCCAGCCCAGGGCCTATTCTCAGAGGCATTTGTAGAATCTGAGGCCATGAATGTGTGTCCACACGGCTGCCCGGCCTCCGGAGGCCCCTCCAATGTGCTGGTCCTGAGCTGGCTGGGCCGAGGTGGGCGACCATTGCCCTGGGGGAACATGCAGAGCTTCCCGCCCCTCTTCTACCAGAAGAACGCGGTGACTGGCATCTCCGGGTATGGCCTCCCTGCTTCTGCAGAGCTGTTGCCTGAGATGGAGCCCCCAGGACCGGCGCTCAGCCTTCTCCGGCTCGGTGGTGCCTCCCCCTGGGTCACCGCCTTTGGCAGCCCTGCCGCATCCCTGGGGGAGACTTGCCTGAGCCTGGGCAGCGCAACCCCGTGAGCCGGCCGGGCCTTCCGGAGCGGCCTGGCCACGCCTGGCATCCGGCTCCGAGGCCGGCCCGCGCCTGACTCTGGGTGAGGGGCTTTCCTTTCTGCAAAATGGGTCACCAGCTGGTGCAGTGGAACACACAGCCCCGAGCCTCGAGCGTGACGGAAGCTCAGCAAATGTCAGCGTGATGATCGGGGAGCCCCAGCCAGGTGCAAAGTCCCCTCCTCCGCTCACGGGGCACCCCAAGACCCGGCTTGCGCCCAAACCCAGAGGCGCACAGCACCTCCCCCACTGTCGTCGGGTCACGGGGGCTGCCCGACAAGCCTGCCCCCCACACGGCTCCCCTCTTGGAAACCTCTCCGCGTCCTTGAAGCAAAGGGCAGCGCAGGGAGATATGGGAGACAGATGCGCCCCTGGGCCGCGGTAAACAAGGCGGGAGAGGGCGGGGATTGGGTTACGCCGGTGAAATATCGTAAAATAAATACAAGGACGGTTGGTATACTTCAGGTAAATTAGCCTGATTCAAGCTGTCAGCTTTAGGAAAAGTCTAAATAAACAGAGCTTGCCGTTTCTTCCCGGCATAGGAAGGGGCGAGGGCGCCCAGCCGGGCCAGGCAGCCATGCTAATCCGTCAACCTGCGGGCAGGCAGCGGCCGCGGGCCGAGGGGCTGTGGGCGCGAGCCCCCCATAGAGGCGCCCACCCCCAGGTGCACAGCCGGGGCCCCGAGTGCATCCACGCCTCCGTGGCGTCGGGGTGACTGGGCCCCCACCGGCCTCTCGGGGCGCCGGGCTGCAGAGCGGGAGCAGGGCATCAGCCAGCGCGTCACCGTGCAGCCAGATGGGGTCCGGCACGCCTGGTCCAGCTGGCCAGCTGGGGGCAGGGTCTCAGGAGGGTCACCCCACCCTCAGAGCCCGGGCTTCCTCGGCAGTGAGACAAGGGCGGGGTGAAGATCTGGAGCCCCCCGGGGTTCACAGTGGAGCCTCTCTCTAAGGAGGCCTGGCTGAGGTCACCAACACAGCAGTCACTGCTCTGGCCACTGCATGACAGAACCAGGGCCAGACGGCCAGCCAGACTCAGGCCGGGGCTGGAGGGGCTGGCCGAGGCCCTGGACACCCTCCCCACCTCACCCCCCAGCCTCCTCCGGCATTCAGATTCCAGGGCATCTGCCTTTCCGCAATAGCCCTCTCTCTAGGGAAGCCTGTCCAGAGCTCCAGCCACAGACCAAGAGGGTTGGGAGAGTCCCAGGGGCAGGGCTGACCCTGAGTGAGGGTCTCACACCACCACTGGGGCAGCATCCTGCCCTGCCCTGCCCTGTCTCTGTTTCTCTATTTCTCTCTCTCTCTCCATCTCCATCTCTGTCTCTGTCTCTCTCTCCTCCTCCCCCTCCCCTCATCTCTCATCCCCAAATCACAGCCATGCTTCCACTTCCCTTGCTCCATCAAGGGCAGGCACACCTGGCTTGAAGGCCGGCCAGGCACCAGCACCCGTGTGGTCTTGGAGCGGTCACCTTGGTCTCATGGGAGACTACTGAGCTGTGAAAAAGCCCCTCTGGAGTCTCCAGTGGACGCAGGGCTATGTCTGCACGCTCCCAGGTCCTCCGTCAGTGCCCGGTCACCCCTCCCTCACCTTGGCCTGTCCAGGGCCCCCGCTGGACAGGGGAGGGAGGTTCAAGCCCTCCACCCACCCTGATGACAAGGGCACCTCTCCATCCTGCTCAGAACACAAGACCTGCAGGGGTCAGGCAGCCTCCCGGTGCCCCCGTCCCATCCCCAGAGCCACATCTGCAGAGGGTGGCGTCTGGCTTTGCCAAGCCAGGCAGAGGCCAGGAGGACCCACGGCCGGGGGTGCCGGGCAGGGGGAGACTGAGGAGCCCTCGTTTTGGATCCAGGCCACCCTAGTGCCCATCACCTGGGCCATTATGCTTGGGGGTCTTCCTGTGGGGTGAGAGCTCTCCCACGGCCCCAGGAAGGGGTGAGCGCATTTGTGGAGAGGCTAAACCGAGGGTACCCCTTGCCGAGGCACTGGGCCCCTCCCCGGGTGACCCTTGGGAGAGGAAAGGGATGTGAGTGGGGATGAGGCTCAAGCTGGCCCCGCCCACACCCGCAGCGGGGCTGGTGCCAGGTGAGGCCCTGAGCCCTCCGTAGGGACCCCTTACAACGCGAGCATTTTCCGGACGATGGTTAGTAAAGGCTCACAGGTCAGGGGTACGGAGACCGCCCCACTCTACACTCACTGGGTTTCTAAACGGCCATGACGGGAGATGCTAAATGCTCTGCTTCCATAGGAGGGGCGTGCGTCCAGGAAGCAGACTTCAAGCAGAAAGTCCCAGTCACCGGCTTCAGAACCCAAAGGGCCACCCAGCCCCAAGGTCAGGAACTCAGTTTCCAGCCCTGCTCAGCCAGGCCTTTCCTGGGGCAGGGTTTTCAGAGGCCCCTGATGGACATGGCCTTGGCTCGAGGGCACTGGGGTCCGTGGACAGACCCTCGCCTGTCCAGCCGGCCCGGCTCCCCACACCCCCTACCCTCCTTACCCCTGAGCCCCCGCACGCAGGGGCTGGGGGCAGGGGCACTGGGGGAGGATGTGAGTGGTCCTCGGGGCAGGCGGGAGGAAGCGGTTTGATCTTTGGGATGGAAGTTTGTTGATATCCATTTCCCTTCCTGGGGAAACTGTAGTCCGTCTTAATTCAGGGAAACAGGCTGGAATCAGCAGCCCCACCCCCAGAGACACCCCCACCGAGGGGCTCAAAGCCGAGCCTGTGTCAGGGCGTCGGGGAAGAGGAGCAGGAAAGGCCCCCAGCGGGAGCTGGGGCTCTGCCCGCCCGAATGGATCAGGAACCGCACTTGGGGCGGCCTGGCAGGGCTGGGGTGGCGTGGCAGGGCTGGGGTGGCCTGGCAGGGCTGGGGCGGGCCCATCCCCAGGGCAGCCTCCCCCTTTCCAAGTGCAGACTCGCTGTGGAGCGGGCAGCCGGCGGGCACCTCTGGTTTGGGTTTGCTGCCGCTTGGCTACTTTCCAGGCTGGCTTCTCAGTGACACCTCGGGCCACGGGAGAGGAGGGGAGGGCAGAGCCACCCCTGGGGCAGGCCCCCCCGCCCACCACTGCAGTGCATCTGGGCTGTCCCTCACTGCCCGGAGGTAGAGCTGGTGACCCCTGGCCTCCCTCCCTCTCTCCCTCCTGCTGGACGCAAACAGTCCTCTGTACAAGTCACAAAATTCATCAAAACTTCGGGGAGCTGGGGGTCGTAACAGGGGGTGGGGCATGGGCAGTGGATAAGCAGAGACCCCATGCTGGGTCTGCAGTCATAGCCGAGGCCCCATAAAGGGCTGCAGGCCCCAGACGCTCCTAGGACTAAAGCCAGGGTCGACCAGGTGACCCATCTTGAGCCAGAAGACCTGCCTACTGGCCCCTGCCCGAGACCCCCCAGCGAGCATTCACCCCTCACGCCCACACACGGAAAGAAGGCTTCAGAGGGCCCAGCTTGCTCCTGCAATACAAGACCTCCCCCAGGGGTCTGGGCCCCAGCCTGATGAGAACCTCCATCCAAAACCTCCCCGACAGCCTCAGGCTTCCCCTCGCCAGGAAGTGTTTTGCAGGGCTCTGGCGGAAACCCCAGCTCCGTCACATCGACCGGAGGGCACTGGGCCCTGGGAAGCAGCGGCTGGGGAGACGGCGCTACTGGGCCACATCCCCCCACCCGGCAATCGGTTCACATCCACAGCGCCCAGAGCCCGCTTGCCAGATGGGGGAATTGGGTATTTATCGCGGGCTATCGCTAACAAATTGATCATTACTGCGTTTACTTTGAAGAATTTGCAGCTCAAAGCTTGACACGCTGTTGTTTCAGCCCCGAATGAACAGAACCTTTAAAATCCCTGATCAATTGCGCCTGAAGGTTTACACTAAATTTAACAAATGAAATCTGTTCCTGGCCCCATGAACTCAGCCAAGGGGCCACCGCCCCCGCGCACGGCGTCCACTGGGCTCTGGGGATGGATCCAGAGGTGGGTCAGGATCAGCCCGGCGCCCAGACGCCCCAGGTGTGAATCGTGGCACCAACCAGAGCGAAAATTGCCCCAGTGGGTGGCACTCCTGTCTCTCACTCCTGCCTGATAACGAAATCGATGTGCCCTCATGGCCGGGCAGGTTCCAGCCTCTCCAGGGCGACACCCAGGATTATGGAGAGTAAATGAACGCTGGTGATCGTTGCCCCAGAAAACACCTGTCCTGCAGGCTGGGCCCGCCCACGTCCTCTGGCCCTGTGCACAGATACAGGGGGCCCCTGCTCCCCGCAGCCTCCCAGCTGCACGTGGCGAGGGGCAGGCGGGGCTCCTGGCCTTCCGGGCTCCCTGGCTGGGCATTCAGGGAGGCGCTCGTATGGGTGGGTTTTGTGTGGGGTCACCCTCCCTCCGCAGGCCCAGCTCCAACGAGATGGTCCTTTGGTGCGGGCTGGGTGACTGGGGGTAAGTGGAGAAGGGCGGCCGCTGGTCAGAGGACAAGCCCCGCCCACCAGCAGCAAAGCTGGCCTTTGGGAGACAGGGGGTCGGCACCCAGGGCTGTGCCAAGTGTTCCAGGCGGCACAGTGTCCCCAGCTGGCAGGACGACCAAGACCCTCCACCCCGAAAGCAGGCAGGCTGGTCTGTGCCCAGGGTCTCCTTCTGCCAGCTCCCTGAGAGGCCGGGGGAGTTTCTATGTTCTCTCTCAGAGGGAGCCAAATGTCTTTGGCCCGAGGTTGGCCTCGGGAACCAGAGCCCCTGAACAAGTGCCAGCCTCCATCCGGAAAAGGGGATGCCTGGGCCTGGACGTGACCCCCAGGAGAAAGGGCCACGTCACTAAAAGCCAAGATGTCTGGACCTCACAGGGCCAGTGTCCGGAACCCTACACTCCCTCCAGGGACACCTCGCCCAGGACCGGGGTCGGTCACCCTGTGGTCCCTCCCCACTCCCCCTGCCCCTCATCAGCTCCACCTGCCAGGAGGGAGGGGTCTTCCTCGGGGCTCCTGTGTCTCCTGCCCACCCGAGCCCATTCCCGACTCTCCTGGGGGTGGGAAACAGCTCTCGGGACAGGAACACTGCCTGGGTGCCGGGGGGATGCACAAGAAAGGGACAAAGGAGCCACGATTCCTGACACCCAGGGATGGCAAGAACTCGGCGACCATCTGTGTCCCAAACACAGGAGAGAAAGCCCTGCATGATGGGTTTTGTTTAGTTTTTAGAAGATCACTGAGGAAGAAGCTAAACTGAGAAACCCTTCTTTAGTTAGCAAGAAGGGAGGCGGCGTCCCATAGGAGGGGTCTGGCCTGCGGACATCGGGGGGCCCAGCTCACCCACAGCCTCACGTCAGGGACCCATGGACTCGAGCCCACGCCCGGGGCTTCCACGCGGCTCACAGCCACCAACGGACAAGCCTCCTCCTCCTCCTGACTCTCCTGGCCTCACCACCGGAGAGGGAAGCGGTGTCCCAAGAGGAGACGCGGTCCCGGTGGTTTCCCAAAACACAAAGAAGCCTGCCGCTGTCCCTGTGCATCCAGCCACGTCCCCTCCAGACCCCACAGTGCAGGGAGGGGCGGCCTGTGGTGGGGTGCTGAGGGTCCGTCGCCCGCGCCCCCCGCTGTGTGACCACTGCCCGGCCCTGCCTGGGGCTGGACAGTGTGGAGAGCGGAAATCAGCCCCGTGGGGACCCATCACAGTGCAGACCTTCTCCTCCCTCCCCAGCCAGACAGAGGCAGGGAATACCTCCACGCCCTGTGCAGAACTGGTTACGGTGACACAAAACGTGTGCTCGCTGGCCCGTCACACTTTTCCCCGTGCTCAGCCCCCTCCTATCCCACTCCCAAATTGACAGGTTGGTGAGATCCCACCTGCAGATGAGGAAACGGAGGCAAAAAGACATCTGATAGTTTGTCCCAGGTCACCCAGGGAGCAGGTAACCAAGCCAGGACCCCAGGTGAAGCCCCGATTCAGGACCCTGTCCCCCAGCCCCAAGCCCTGCATTCAGGCTATCCTGAGTCCCAGGAGTACCAGGCGCCCCCCAGACCCGGGAACTCAAGGTGCTGCCCCTCCCACAGGAGCCAGCACCCAGAGCGGGATTTGAGCCTGGACACTACTGCCGTCCTCACCGGCTGGAACAGGCGGAGGATGGAGGCTGAGCCGCTCCTGAACGACCAGAGGCCGCCAGAAGTGGAGGCCGCTGCCCCTGAGACTGTGCCAGAGGCCCCTGGGCACTGAGGACATGGCCCCACCTCTGGGCAGTCTGTGGGCTAAGTCGGACCCTCTGCCTCTGCTGGCGGCCTGCTCTTCCCATTCCTCTTCTTACAGGGCAGGCGAGGAGCGGACAGCCTCCTGCCTCAGCATCCGGCCTCAGCCTCCCCCTCAAGCCATCCCCCCAGGCCAGGGGCAGCCTCTGGGGTGGTACGCGCTTCAGGGGACCTGGGACTGTTCCCTGAGCCCAGTGTGCTCAACCCCCGCACTCAGGCCTGACCCCTCCCTAGTTCATGGGGTTAAAGAGGTCCACTCACTGACCCCTAAATGATCTTCCTGGTCCTGGCCTTCCCTGTCCCCCAGAACCCCCCCATCACACTCACCTCTTCCCCCCACCTGTCCCTCAAGGTTCAGCTTAAATCCCCATCTGCAGAGTCACCACTGGCTCGCTGACCCCCTGGGTCTCTCCACCCTCAGCACCTTATTACACCAGACTGTGTTCCCAACTCTCTCAGGGCAAGTCCAAATCTCTCCACAGTCCTTTTAGCAACCACCCTGACAGCTGTAGATATGTGTGTATTCGTGAGTTAGTACACACATATATGTATACAAGGGTAAGAGGGTTAGTAGACATGCATATGTATACACGGGTTCATATACGTGCATTTGTATGCATGAATTGGTGCACACATGTATACATGGGTTAATGCACACACGTTTATACATTAATCAGTACACACCTACATGTATACACAGGTTAGTGCACACATATATGTATATGCTCATTAGTATGTGCATATGTATACACAGAGTAGTACACACATGTATGTGTGGGTTAGTATACATGCATGTGTATACAAGGGTTTGTACACATGTATGTGTATACGGTGTTGGTATACATGCATAATTTACCCAGTTCTGTCTGCTGAGAGGCACAACAGTAACACCCCAGTAGCTGCAAGCGCCTCAGCATCCAAATCTTGGTTTCTAATTCATTCTCCAATAAAGGGATCAGAGATCCTCAGGGAACTGGATGACTGTAGGGCTGGAATGAAGGAAAATACAAGACATGCCTGGAGCACCTCATAGTGCAGAGAATAAGAAAGTACTTGAAAAATAAAAGTGTGGGGCATGTCAAAGGGACACAGACTCAACTGAATGAGCTTCCAACAGCTGAAGCTGGAAAAACTTGAGCCACAAAATAAATCACACAGTATTGGATTATAACTGAAAGTATAAAATAGATGTCTATGAGTTCATGGTGATACAAATGAATGAGAAAGAAAGAAAGAAAAGAGAGAAAGAAGAAGAAAGAAAGAAAGAAAGAAAGAAAGAAAGAAAGAAAGAAAGAAAGAAAGAAAGAAAGAAAGAAAGAAAGAAAGAAAGAAAGAAAGAAAGAAAGAAAGAAAGAAAGAAGGAAGGAAGGAAGGAAGGAAGGAAGGAAGGAAGGAAGGAAGGAAGGAAAGAAAGAAAAAGAAAGAAAGAAAGAAAGAAAAAAGAAAGGAAGGAAGGAAGAAAAGAAAGAAAGGAAGAAAAGAAAGAAAGAAAGAAGGAAGGAAGGAAGGAAAGAAAGAAAGAAAGAAAGAAAGAAAGAAAGAAAGAAAGAAAGAAAGAAAGAAAGAAGAAAGGAAGGAAGGAAGGAAGAAAAGAAAGAAAGAAAGAAAGGAAGAAAAGAAAGAAAGAAAGAAAGGAAGGAAGGAAGGAAGGAAGGAAGAAAAGAAAGAAAGAAAGAAAGAAAGAAAAGGAAAGAAAGAAAGAGAGGGAAAGAAAGAAAAAGGACGGGAGGAGAAAGGAAGAAGAGAAAGAGAAAGAGGGAAGGGACAAATCTTCCTGGCTGAGAAACACCACGTGTAGACACCCCCCCAGGAGGTGGAGTTTAGTCTCCACCAGCACCCCCACTTCTAACCTTACAGGGGAGACACCTGGCAGATACCACCTTAATTAACCAGATGGTCCAGGCCAACATCCCCTGTGATGTCATGTGACCCCAGGACCCCCTATGATGTGACAGAGGGGCACCTCACCTCAGGGATGTTCTTCCCAAAACCCACAACCCCAGTCTAACCTTGAGAAAAACACCAGATAAGCCCAGAGAGGGGACTTCTTCCAGGACACCGGGCCAGTCTTCCTCGAGACTGACAAGGTAGTAGAAACAAGTGAAGGCTGGAGCCGTCACAGTGCTGATGAGACCAGGAGACAACACAGCTGAACGGCCCTGGACGGGGCTCTGTCCTGGCTCGGGGGGACGGTAACAGGTGACTCGGAGTAGAGTCTGGGGCCCCATGCCAAGACCCTGGCAGGTCTTCCCGGGACATGTGCTCACGGTGATGTAAACAGAGGGGCAGCAGGGTGGCAGGGTGGGGACGGTCTCTAGGAGGACCGGCCAGGGTCCTGGAGAAGGTCCACCAATCTCAGCTCGTCTGGTGTTCTTCTGGCAATTACACTGGAATGATGGGGTTTTGGAAAGTATCCCCAAAAGAGGGGTACATAGGAACTTCTGCACTCTCTGCAACTTTTCTGTTCATCTAAAATTATTCCAAAATTAATTTTTTTTTAAAAATCACCCCAGCACAGTGGCTTAGTGGAGCCAATGCTCAAAATCTAGAAGTTGCTGATGGCCTGATTGTTATTGATTCACACCCTGGCTCTTCTGAGCACCTATTGTGCACTGGATGCTGGGCTCTCCAGGGGAACTGAGGTCAGAGGCTGCAGGGACCCTGGGGCCAGGACCTGAAGGACTGGCAAGGGCCCTGGGCTTAGAGGACATTGGCCACATGTCCGGTGAGTGGGCTCAGCAGACACCAGGACAGTGAGGGTCTCCAATGAGGCCTGTCCCCCTAGATGCCTGTCTGGTTTTCAGGGATCCCCCATCCAGGAGAAGAGTGGGAAACGAGCGACCTCCAGGTGCCCCACAGTGAGCTCAGCCCTTGGCCCCAAGCAAGTAGGCTTCCCAAGCCCCGTGTAAAGATGAATGATCGGCCCCATTTCGAACGAATCCCATTAATGACTGTTGAGCACATCCATAACTTCACCAACAAACTCAGTCCGCGAATCCCCAACGAGGCTGGGTCCTTGATTAATGCTAATGGCTTTTCTCACCAGCTGTGAAAATGCATTTTCCATAATTTAGCTGTCATTACAATAGGAAGGATTTTTAAAACACAGGCGCACACTATGTGCTTGAAGGCCTGGAGGGGAACAGCCCCAGGAAGTGCCAGGAAGCAGCTGGCCCTGCCCCCCGACGTGCAGGGGGTTACCCCGGCCACACCTGGCACCTGCCTCTGGCTCCCAGGCCAGGATGCAGTCCAGCCTCAGGGCACAGTGCCTAGGGTCCACCACGGAGCACAGAGCCTCTCCCGGGGCCAGGGCAGAGGGCAGGACAGCGACCCACCGGCTGGGACCAGGTCCCGCGCCACCACGCCTCTCTTGGAAGGAAGGAAAGAGAGAAGGACGGAAGGTGCCCTCCTTGGCCTCTGGGTCCCGGAGCGGCACCAACACTGCGGCCGCGGATGGAGCCCCAGGTGATGGGCCGGTGTCTGGCGAGGGCAGCCTGAGGTCCCCTGCCCCCTGCTCTCATCCGGCCCGCAGGGCACAGCAGCCCGTTCCACCCTGAGTGGTTTCTAGCACAAATGAATATCTGAAAAGGGCGCGGGGGTGGAGTGAACAGGGGAAAGACCTCAAGCAGAGCCAGCATCGAATCAATTAACGCGAGTTCTTCCGAACAACGCCGTGCATGCTTTGCCTTCAATTAGCGGATCTTGCCGGGGCCGCTGCAGGCCCGGAGCCACTGCCACGGAAACTTTCCCCTTCTTGTTTTAATCTTCCACCGAGCCCGGCCTTTCGCCTCCAGCCCATCTAATTGAAACTAATCTTCGCGGGCAAGGCCTGTCTCTTCCCCCTAATCCTCCTCCGAGGAAGTTCACATGGTCCCAATTACAGCCACACCGGCCTCTTTTATTCCTGTCTGCGTCTCCCTCTGCCAGCCTCCTTTTTTGAAAGTCTGCATTATTAACTCCATGCTTGCAAGTTCCTGCCTGTCACGGGGCCGCGAGATGCTATCGCCGCTGCGATGGATAAGGTTACCACGAAAGCATTTTGTGGATTACGTTTCGCACAAAGGCGATAGAGGGCATGATAGCGCAGAACCAGTGAGCTCTGTGGGCGGAGGGGGAGCGAGGAGTCTGGCCGGGGACCCGGGCTCTGCTGCCTGCAGCCCGTGGGCCAGAGCCGAGGGCATTTCTGGAAGCTTCCTGGAGGGGCGGAGAGGAAAAGGGGGAGCAGGGCAGCCCAGCAGGGCAGGGCTCTCCGCTGCCAAAGCTGCTCAGCCCCAGCTGGCCCCCGATGTTAAGGCTGCTGAAAAGCGGGAGATGGGGTCTCTGGAGCTGCCCCAGTACTACCACAGCCAAACGGAAATCCTACATTTCCAGGCTGTCAAGAATGTCAAGTTTCCGTGCTCAGGGCTGGAATCCCATCACCGCCCTGTGGGCACGCTGGCTATCGCGGCCGATCAGACCTCCGTTTGCAGCTGGGATGTCTCCGATTAATTTTTTTTTAAAGAGAAACTGAAATAGTCATTACTTAACGAAGACAAGTCCCCAAACCTGGGGCCTAGGAAAGAGAAATGATGAAATGGGCCGCACTGCTGGGGACCAGGTGGGGAAGGGGGGCGGGGAGAGAGAGGCCCCTCTCATTACAGACCAGCTCGGGGCCCAGGCTAAGCCACAAACACGTCAAAACTCCGAGCAGAGGCCCAAATTTCTGCCCACTACCTGCAGGGTCTTGGGTGAGGGTCTGCTGTCCTTGACCTTGATTTATGTCCTGCTTCGAGCTTGATCATAAAATGAGAGGCATGTGCATCACCTGCCCACCCCAGCCCCCCACCGTGCACACCAGCTGGTAGCCACGGCTACCCCAAAACAGGTCACGGAGTGGGAAGGAGCTCCCCGCAGGAAAGTCCCAACCAAGACCCCTCTGGGTGGGACCCTCCTGACACACTCCCCTGGAAGCCTCTGCCCTTCGGGGCAGTACACAGAGCCCTGGATCACAGGCTGCACTGAGCCAGTTCCTCAAAGCTCCGGCTTCCTGGGCCGAGTGAGACTGCAACCCGGGCAAGCCCTGACCAGGGCGGCCCACCTGCTTGCTGCCCGCCTCGCTCTGTCCCCCAGCGCCTGCTGTGCCGCCCCATCAGGCCCTGAACCCAGACCTAGTGGGCCGGCTCCTCCTCATGCATTTCTGTCCTGCTTCCTGCAACCTCTCCTTCACAGAAGCCCACGGACTAACGCAGGTACCGCTCCGAGCCTGGCTTTCTCACCTGTGTCCTGCAGCTGTACCTCCCAGCCCAGGAAAGGTGCGGACCAGGTCAGAGAATGTCCAGCACGACACTGCCTAGCCCTGGGCCTGAGCGGGGGCACACACTACCCCCAGTGAAGTCATTCCCCTCCTCCCTCTGTCTGTCGGAGTCTTTTGCTGCCTTTGGGCCTCCTCCAGGCAGGAGCCGGTACTGACCAGAGGCCCCAGGAGTCACCTCGTGAATGCGTCTCAGCTCCCAGTGGGGAGTGAGCCCCCGACAGGAGGACCAGACCCCCTCCTTGGGCTGTGTCTTAGCATCCCAGCCCTCGGCACTGAGCGGACATCACCTCCACTCAGCCCGGTGCTTTCCTGGCCTGGAGGGGCAGGGTGGTGGGTAGGGAGAGGAGACCATATGAAGAAGGGTGGGAAGACTCAGAGATCCTGCTCAAAAGCAGGAGAGAAAAATAATGATCGTAAAGTACAATGAAATGTCAGGATGGCTAAAATCAAAGAGACTGAGGACGCCAAGTGCTGACAAGGATGTGGAGCAACGAGAACTCAGCTAAGTGCTGCAGCTGTGCCGGAAGAGTTTACCAGCTTCCCTTCAGGCTAAACCTAAACTTACCATAGCACCCAGCTATTTCACGCCTAGGTATTTACCCAAGGAATGAAAACATGTGTCCACCCAGGGGCATGTAAGTGAATGTTCCAGGCAACTGTATTCGCAGTAGCCCTGCATTGGAAACTACCCAGAAGTCCATCAACAGGGGAGTGGATAGACACCCTGTGTTCCATCCATATAGTGGATACATGCAATGGATATAATGTATGAATATATGGTAGATGCACGCAAGAGCTACAATGACTGGGTGAATGTAGTAGATACATATAGATACATGTATCAATATATATGGGGGGGGTGGATATATACAATAGATACACTGGATGGTTACATACAATGAATACAATGTATCTATATATAATGGATGGCTATGTGGTAGATACATATTATGGATACAGTGGGTGAGTACATACATTGGACATGTACAATGGATACAATGTATTGATATATACAATGGATAGATACATACACTGGATATAATGGATAGCTATGTACAATGGATATATACAGTGAATACAGTGTATCTAATGACTGCTTCTATGGCGGATACATACAAAGGATAAAATGGGGGGGGCGGGTAGAGGCATCTGCCTGAACAATGTATGGATATAAAAAACCACTACCCAGCCTTGGAAAGGGTGAACTATATACATAACAACATAGATGAGTCACAAAATAATTATGCCGAGAGAAAGAAGTCAGACCAAAAAGAACACATACTTATTCTCCACTTGTGTAAAACTCTAGAAGAATAAAAACTAATCTATAGTGAAAGGAATCAGATCCAGGGTGGCCTGGGGAGGAAGGTGAGGGGGGATTGTCTGCAGAGAATGGAGAGAACTTTCTGGGGAGATGGCAATGCACTATAGCTTGATTGGTGTGATGCCTTGTCCTGAGAAGTCAAGACTGGCTCAGGGTCACCCAAGGCAGAGCAGGGTTCATGCCCTCACCCCTTGGATACTAGCCAGGTGCCTCAGGGTGCCAGCCCCATGCTCCTTGCTGGTGACAGTGATGGTAAAACAGACCCATGATGCCCACAGTCATGAAACAAGACTGAAGATGAGTAAGTGGTGAGAAAAAGTGTGCTTTGTGTGTGTTGTGGTAATTCTAGGAGGAAAATGGGCAGAGTTTGGTGAGAGGATAATGGGGACAGCTTCTTCAAGGGGGCAGAATGCTACTCTGAGGAGGTGACATCAAGCTGGACCCAAAGGACGGGAAGGAGTCAGCCGGGCAAAGGCTGTTTCCCTCCACAGAGCCCAGGACAGGGGCAGGTCCTCGAGTGCTTGGGACAGCTCTGGGCTCCAGAATGTGCGCAGAGACCAGAGGGCAGGATGGGCAGGGGCCCCAGACCACAGCCTGTGTGGTGATGAACTGGAACAGTTGACGCAGGGGAACCAGCCAACCCGATTTCCCCAGGACTGAGGGGTCTCCGGGAGGCAGCACTTTCTGTTTTAAAACTGGGACAGTCCTGCTCACCCTGGGTGGGGGACATGCAGGTTCCTTCAATTCTCAAAGGGCCACTGGGTACAAAAGAAAGAAGACTGGATTCTTTGCAGCTGGGCTGGATGTGGGGGGATGGGGCAGCAGAGCAAGAACCAGGCTCCAGGGAGCCCGTGCCTGTGTCCTGAGAAGGGTCAGCGCCTCCTGCTGAGTTGGCCCCAAGCCCCTGCCCCGGGCACTTGTCTCCCTGGACAGAGATTCTGCGGGTCCCAGCCGGCCAGCTTCATGGCTGGATAATGGGATCACTAGGGATGGGGGTGGGTGAGTAAAGCTTGGGGTCGGGAATATCGTGGCTCTTTCATTCAGGCAGCAGATGTCATAGGGACCTGGCTCTGTGCAGGCACCATCCCAAGTACTAAGATGGAGCCGAAACGGGCACCGGGCTGGCCGGATGCTGGGGCTGGGCCGGACACAGCTCAGGGCACAGCTCGGCCAGGGGAGCCAAGACACAGAGGCCAAGCTGGGCTGATGAGCCTTCCCCAGGTCAACGTGAAAATGTCCGCAAGTATCTGCTTCCTGTTCTTAAGAATAACAGCCAGACACAAAGGTGTGAGGAACCAAATCTGGGGAGCACCTGTTTTGCACAGGCTGAGAACATTCTCTCCAGGAGATGGTGCCACTGAAGCATCACAACCATGGGCTCATGGCTCTTCCTTTTTAAAATATCTTTCCTAATGAACAACGGCTAGTTTTTTTTTTTCAGCAGACATAAGCAGGATGTACATTTCACAACTGACGTAGCTGACGTCAGCATTTTGACAATTCTACCATGTTTCTGATGTGTTTTTGTCTGCTCAGGCTGCCATAACAAAGTACAACAGATAAGGTGGCTTAAACAACCGAAGTTCATTCTCTCCTGGTTCTTGAGTCCAAGATCAAGGTGTCGGCAGGTTGGTTTCTCCTGAGGCCTCTCTCCCTGGTGGGTAGACGGCCGTCTTCTCCCAGTGTCCTCAGATGGTCATTCTCCATGTGTGTCTGTGTCCTGATCTCTTCTTCTTATAAGGACACCAGTCACATTAGATTAGGGCCAACCCTAATGACCTCATTTAATTTAAACACCTCTGTAAAGATCCCACCTCCAAATATGGCCACATCCTGAGATACTGGGGTTCAGGGCTTCAACATAAGAACTTGGGGGCCGACACACTTCAGCCCATTTCTTGCTGGTGCTGGTCTTTCTCATTCTCTGGGGATCTGGAAACACACCGTCTCGCCTCCTGGCTGCCACACACTTACGTCATCATAGCCAGCAGAGCAGCACTTTCATGTTAAAAAGCGCGAAGCAAACAGTGGCAGGAACCACTGTTCATCCCCAAGCCCTGGCCCAGGCGGGTCACGTGGCTGGGTCCCACCAATAGCAATCCGGAGAGCGGGGGGCCAGGCGGAGCCCTGATTCCTCTGCTCCCTCCTCTGGAAGCAAAGGGCCCAGATGGTATGTTGCAGAAGGGGGACACCTGGGGACTCCCACTAAGGAGAGCCCCCCAGATCTCATGGGACTGTGATGAGAGCAAGAAACCAACCCGGGCTGTGTTGTCATGAGAATTCAGGGCTTACTTCTTAAGCCTCAGATAGCCCAACAGTCCCAGGTGATACACAGAATTAAACTTTACATTTCCAGTGATTATTCCCAGCCATCTCTGAGATGAGACCCTAGACGCCTCCCTGCCCTCACCCCCATCCTGGGCGTTTCTGAAAACAGCATCATGTTGGAGGATCTGCGTATCCCTGGCGCAGTCTGAAAAGAAAGAAACTCGCCCGTGTGAACTGAAAACCCAGCCCCAGCTGGGACTCTCCGGGGATCCCTTTTCAGCTCTGTTCTCTGAGACATGAATTCCCGAGGGACCCTGATTAAATCCATGTCTACACCTTAAAGATCTCATGTGGTCGAAACCGCTGCTCAGGTAGACCGATAAGGGGGAGTGGAGTAATTAGCGGTGTGGGGGTGAGAGGCCGGGGAGGGGGTGGCCAGTCAGGGGCGCGTCACAAAGGGCTGGTGGCCTGGATTGCAGCCAGGCGGGTAGGGAAGTGGCCCGTGCCTTCCCGAGATAGCAACCCGGACTGGAGGCACCAGGCAGGTGCTTACATGCTTTTGGTCTTTTCTGACCCTTTCTCTCCATTAAATTGGAAGTTCGCCTTCACACTGTAAGTCATCAAGAATGGTAGATGGGTTTGGAAGTTCTGACGGAAAATTCTAGATAGTCAGATAAAAAGAGGACCTAGAATCTGGCAGAAACTGTTTGCTAACTTTTACTGAGTGCTAACCATGTGTCGAGAGCCTGTTCTCCTAATGCTTTGCCCACATTTAATGCCCACAACAGCCCCGTCTGTAGGTATGTTAGCTTCCCCAGTTGAGGGGTGAGGAAACCGAGGCACAGGTGAGTTATGGGGGTGGGGGGATGACTCGGAGAGAGGCAGCCAGAGTCCGGAACCCCTGCTGATAGCACCACGTTGTGCCTCTCGCCACGCTGGACATGACATTGGAAGAAGCAGGTGAAATAGATGGAGAGATGATCGAGGCCAAAGAATTCCCAGCCCATCTTCAGTATCACATGACTCTCAAGGTGGTTCTCCACGCTCCACTGCAGAATCGGGATGTCCTTCCAAAATAGGCTCAATATTTGCAGTCAACCTATTTCTCAAACAATTAAAGAAAACAGAAAAGATCCACTTTTGGTAGTTGAATCACATGCACCACAGTTCAATTTTGTAAAGAAATAACTATTTCATGCTCAGGATTAAAATAATTTTAATTTTATAATACATTTATTATACAGTATCATACATTTCCCCTTCCACTATAGCTTTCAGCCAGCCACTTCTCCTCCCAATATAACTTTAACTCTGGAGAACGTGTTTTCCAGACACACAAGAAGAAGAAGAGGGTGCCATGCGGCCATGGAAAGAGAGATTGGAGGGAAGTAGCCACAAGCCAAAGAAAGCCACCAGAAGCCAAAAGAGGCAAGGAATAAAACCACCTCTAGAATTTCTGGAGGGAGTGCAGTCTTCTCACCACTTTGATTTTGAACTTCTGGCCTCCAGAACTGTGAAAGTGTAAGATACTATTGGCTTTTGGCACTTCCCCCACCAGTTTGTGGTAATTTGTTATAGCAACCCTAGGAAACTGATACCCTAGGCCAACCAAGAGAGGAAAAATAAAAAGAGGCAATAGAAACAGACCCACAGGTGATCCAGATACTGGAGTCATCAGAAAAAGGATTAACAAAGGCATATTTAAGAAAATAGAAAATTTCACCAGAAATTTGGAATCCATGAAAAATCATACATGGAAATTCTAGAACTGAAAAATAAAATGCCTTCAAAGGAACAATAATAGGACTGACAGTGGACTTCTTAACAGAAATGACAGAAGCCAGAAGACAGTGTGAGTGTTATAAAGTGCTGAGATAAAATAACTGCCATCTTAGAATTGTAATGCAAGAGAAAATAACTTCAAAAATAAAGGTCAACAGTTCCTTGAAAAGTTAAACATAGACTAACCTAGCAGCTCCACTCCTAGATGTATGCTGGAGAGAAATGAAAACATACGTCCACACAAAACTTGTACACAAATGTTTACAGCAGCTTTATACACAAAAGCCCAAAAGAGGAGGCAACTCAAATGTCCATCAACTATTGAATGATAAACAAAATGTGGTCTACCCATATGATGGATACATTATCAAGCCATAAAAGGTACCAATTCACACTACACCATGGATGAACCTCAGAAACATTACATTCATTCAAAGAAGCCAGACACAAAACAGCACATCTTGTGTGACTCCATTTACACAAAATGTCCCAAAAATTCAAATGTATAGAGACACAAAGTATATTAGTGGTTGCATAGTGCTGGAAGAGGGAACAAGGAGTGACATTAAATCAGCATGAGGTTTCTGTCCAAGGTGATGGAAATGTTCTAATATTAGATTGTGGTGACGGTTGTACAACTCTGCAAATATACTAAAATCCATTGACTTGTGTACTTAAAACACGAATATAGTGGTATGTAAATAAAGCTCAAAAAAGTTGTTTTTTCAGTGAAAGCCAAAAAATTTTTGCAAATACAAAGTGAGAGAACTGACATGGCAACAACACACACACACACACACACACACACACAAATGTTAAAAAGTTCTCAGGCAAAAGGAAAATTATCCCAACCTGGAGAGATGAAATTCATGAGACAATTAAGTGCCCAGAAAGGATAACTAGGTGAATAAATATAAATGATTTTGTCTATATAAAACAATAATAATGATGTCTTATAGGCCTTTAAATATATGTAGAATTAACATATATCACAGCAATAATGCAAAATGCAAGAGAGGGTCAAAGGAGTTAAAGGTGTCTGTGTGGTACTCAGTTATAGTAGAGGTAATAGACCAAGCATGCATGTTTCAATCTTTAAAGACTAGAAGAAGAATAAAATATATGATGTCTAACAAGCTAACAGAGAGAGAAAGGAATAAAACAACCAGAAACAAGAAGGAAAGGGATCAGATGGGCCCAATAGAAAATCTAATAGTCAGATGGTAAATTTAAAGCCCAAAATATCAGTAATTATATGTAAAAGTATTAAATGTTCCAATTAAAAGATAAAGATTGTCAGACTGTATTTTTTAAAAAAAACTAACTATATACTGCTTGTGACACACTTTGATTATGAAGATGCAAAAATCAAAATGAAAAGGATGGAAAAATCTGTGCCCTATAAAACTAACCCAAAGAAAGCTGGTGCTTTTCATGCACAAATATCAGAGACAGGAAGACATCAAGGAAAGAATCCGGATGAGAGATAAAGGGGGATGGTCAGTGAAGGCAAAGATGGTCACTCCCTCAGGAAAACACAATAATTTTAATTTATATGAAACTAATAATACAACTTCAAAACATATAAGGCAACAAGTGACAGATGTAAAGTGAGAAATTGGAAAAATTATAATTATAATGGGAAGTTGTTCATCTGCCTCAGCCTGTAATTGATAGGAAAAGCAAAAGTTCAGTAAGAATGTAGACAGTTTGAAAACGTGAATTAAAATGACACCCGATTTACAGTTATACAACACTGTACCCCCAAACTGCAGGACACACATTCTTTTCAAGTATAGGAATGTTAACCAAAGTTTATCATATCCTGAGCAGAACACAGACCTCACAAACTTCAAGGGCAGGGCCAGGATGACGGACAGTAAGGTGAGGCTTCCCAAATATGAAGAGACATTCATTCCCAGATTCATGCAAGTATGGAGTTATCACTGATCACAGTGGAATTAGGCTAGAAGTCAATTAAATAAAAACAACTCTAATGCAGGGAAATTTTTGTGATAATAAGAATTCTCAGAAAACAATAAAAGGAAACATTTTAACCTGATAAAGAGCATCTGCAAAAAGCCTAGAGCATGTATTACACTTCATGGTGAAGGTTTCCCCCAAGATCAGAAATGAAACAAGAATGTTTGTTCCTCCTGCATCTATTAAGCCTACGCTGGGGGTCCCAGCCAGTGCAATATAGCAAGAAAAAGAAATTAAAGGCATTTGGTTGGAAAGGAAGAAATAAAACTTTTATTATTTGAAGACAACATGATTTTATATGCAAAATATCTTAAAGAATTCAAAGGTAAACCATGATTAAGTAAATTCATTGTGGTCACTGGGTCCAAGGTCAATATACAAAAGTAAATTACATTTCTATGTGCTAGTGTTGTTGACCCACAACAAGAAATGAGATGGACCAACCCACCCCACATAAAATTTGGTTCAGATATACATACTGCTGATCAGACACATACACACACACACACACACACACACACACACACACACACACACACACACGTCCCAAGAGAATATGAGAAGGTTTACCACTCACACAATGAGGCTTTCTAGGGAGTGCAGCACTGACTCACAGGCTGGTCTGGAAATGGCTTGAAAGAGCTTGGCCTGGGTTTACACAGTGGTTAGGGAGTGGGCAGGGTGAGGGTCCCACATACAGGCTGGGGCTTACAGGGACAATAAAAAAATTAGAAAATAAAACAACCAAAAATGAAATGATATTATTTACCATAACATAAAAAATCAAATACCTAAGAACAAGTGTTATATGTGCAATACCTCTCACAGAAAACTACAAAACATTGTTTTAAAAAGGTAATGATGAATGTGGAGAAAAGGGAATCCTCTTGCCCTTTTGGTAGAAATGTAAATTGCTGCAGCCACTGTGGAAAATAGTATGGAGATTCCTCAAAAAATTAAAAATAGAACTACCATATGATCCATCAATTCCACTCCTGGGTATTTTTCTGAAGAAAACAAAAACACTAAATAGAAAAGATACATGCACCCCAATGTTCATTGCAGTAGTATTTACAATAGCCAAGACATGGAAGCAACCTATGTGTCCATCAACAGATGAATGCATAAAGAAGATGTGGTACATATATACAATGGAATATTACTCAGCCATAAAAAAAGATTTAAATAAGGCCTTTTGGGAGAACATAGATGGACCTAGACAGTAATATGTTAAGTGAAATAACTCAGACAAAGAAGGACAAATAGGAGTTGCAGCAGGGATAGGGGAGGATGGGGGTGACAGCCATTTCTTCTAGATGCTAGGGAATGCAGCTGGAACTGGATCCAAAGCAGGCTCTCCATATCAACTAGGCCTAGAGGGCAATGCCTGGCTGGAGGACCAAGTGGAGAGCAGAATGCCAGCCACCCTGTGCCTTTGGATTGGAGAATTTAACCCATTTACATGTAAGCCATGTGGCTGACAGGGTCTTGGTGCTCCGGCCGGGTGTCAGGCCTGAGCCTCTGAGGTGGGAGGGCCAAGTTCAGGACATTGGACCACCAGAGACCTCCCAGCCCCATATAATATCAATTGGTGAGAGCTCTCGCAGAGATCTCCGTCTCAATGCTAAGACCCAGCTCTACTCAATGACCAGCAGGCTCCAGGGCTGGACTCCCCATGCCAAACAATTAGCAAGACAGGAACACAACCCCACCCATTAGCAGAGAGGCTGCCTAAAATGATAATAAGTTCACAGACACCCCAAAACACATCACTGGACGTGGTCCTTCCCACCAGAAAGACAAGACCCAGCCTCATCCACCAGAACACAGGCACCAGTCCCCTCCACCAGGAAGCCTACACAACCCACTGAACCAACCTTAGCCACTGGGGGCAGACACCAAATATGACAAGAACTACAAACCTGCAGGCTGCGAAAGGGAAACCCCAAACACAGTAATTTAAGCAAAATGAGAAGACAGAGAAATACGCAGCAGATGAAGGAGCAAAGTAAAAGCCCACCAGACCAAACAAATGAAGAGGAAATAGGCAGTCTACCTGAAAAGGAATTCAGAGTAATGATAGTAAAGATGATCCAAAATCTTGGAAAGAGAATGGAGAAAATACAAGAAACGTTTAACAAGGACCTAGAAGAACTGAAGAGCAAACAATTATGCACAACACAATAAATGAAATTTTAAATTCTCTAGAAGGAATCAATAGCAGAACTGAGGCAGAAGAACGGATAAGTGACCAGGAAGATAAAATAGTGTAAATAACTACTGTAGAGCAGAATAAAGAAAAAAGAATGAAAAGAATTGAGGACAGTCTCAGAGACCTCTGGGACACCATTAAATGCACGAACATTTGAAATAGAGGGGTCTCAGAAGAAGAAGAGAAAAAGAAAGGGACTGAGAAAATACTTGATGGGATTATAGTTGAAAACTTCCTTAATATGGGAAAGGAAATAGTCAATCAAGTTCAGCAAGCACAGAGCATCCCATACAGGATAAATCCAAGGAGAAACACACCAAGACATATATTAATCAAACTATCAAAAATTAAATACAAAGAACAAATATTAAAAGCAGCAAGGCAAAAGCAACAAATAATATACAAGGGAATCCCCATAAGGTTAACAGCTGATCTTTCAGCAGAAACTCTGCAAGTCAGAAGGGAGTGGCAGGACATATTTAAAGTGATGAAAGGGAAAAACCTACAACCAAGATCACTCTACCCAGCAAGGATCTCATTCAGATTCAATGAAGAAATTAAAAGCTTTACAGACAAGCAAAAGCGAAGAGAATTCAGCACCACCAAACCAACACTACAACAAATGCTAAAGGAACTTCACTAGGCAGGAAACACAAGAGAAGGAAAATACTTACAATAACAAACCCAGAACAATTAAGAAAATGGTAATAGGAACATACATATAGATAATTACCTTAAATGTAAATGGATTAAATGCTCCAACCAAAAGACATAGACTGGCTGAATGAATACAAAAACAAGACCCGTATATATGCTGTCTACAAAAGACCCACTTCAGACCTAGGGACACATACAGATTGAAAGTGAGGGGATGGAAAAAGATATTCCATGCAAATGGAAATAAAAAGAAAGCTGGAGTAGCAATTCTCATATCAGACAAAATAGATTTTAAAATAAAGACTATTACAAGAGACAAAGAAGGACACTACATAATGATCAAGGGATCAATCCAAGAAGAAGATTAAACAATTGCAAATACTTATGCACCCAACATAGGAGCACCTCAATACAAGAGGCAAATGTTAACAACCATAAAAGGGGAACTCAACAGTAACACAATAATAGTAGGGGACTTTAACACCCCACTTTCACCAATGGACAGATCATCCAAAATGAAAATAAATAAGGAAACACAAGCTTTAAATGACACATTAAACAAGATGGATTTAATTGATATTTATAGGACAATCCATCCCAAAACAACAGAATACACTTTCTTCTCAAGTGCTCATGGAACATTCTCCAGGATAGATCATATCTTGGGTTACAAATCAAGCCTTGGTAAATTTAAGAAAATTGAAATTGTATCAAGTATCTTTTCTGACCACAACACTACGAGACTAGATATCAATTACAGGAAAAAAAAACAACTGTAAAAAATACAAACACATGGAGGCTAAACAACACACTACTAAATAACCAAGAGATCACTGAAGAAATCAAAGAGGAAATCAAAAAATACCTAGAAACAAATGACAATGAAAACACGACGACCCAAAACCTATGGGATGTAGCAAAATAGTTCTAAGAGGGAAGTTTATAGCAATACAATCCTACCTCACGAAACAAGGAAAATCTCAAATAAACAACCTAACCTTATACCTAAAGCAATTAGAGAAAGAAGAACAAAAAAACCCCAAAAGTTAGCAGAAGGAAAGAAATCATAAAGATCAGATCAGAAATAAATGAAAAAGAAATGAAGGAAACAATAGCAAAGGTCAATAAAACTAAAAGCTGGTTCTTTGAGAAGATAAACAAAATTGATAAACCATTAGGCAGACGCATCAAGAAAAAAAGGGAAAAGACTCAAATCAACAGCATTAGAAATGAAAAAGGAGAAGTAACAACTGACACTGCAGAAACACATAGGATCATGAGAGATTACTACAAGCAACTATATGCCAATAAAATGGACAACCTGAAAGAAATGGACAAATTCTTAGAAAAGCACAAAATTCTAAGACTGAACCAGGAAGAAATACAAAATATAAACAGACCAATCACAAGCACTGAAACTGAAACTGTGATTTAAAATCTTCCAACAAACAAAAGCCCAGGACCAGATGGCTTCACAGGCAAATTCTATCAAACATTTAGAGAAGAGCTAACAGCTATCCTTCTCAAACTCTTCCAAAATATAGCAGAGGGAGGAACACTCCCAAACTCATTCTACGAGGCCACCATCACCCTGATACCAAAGCCAGACAAAGATGTCACAAAGAAAGAAAACTACAGACCAATATCACTGATGAACATAGGTACAAAAATCCTCAACAAAATACTAGCAAACAGAATCCAACAGCACATTAAAAGGATCATACATCATGATCAAGAGGGGTTTATCCTAGGAATGCAAGGATTCTTCAATATACACAAACCAATCGATGTGAGAAAACCATATTAACAAATTGAAGGAGCAAAACCATATGATAATCTTAATAGATGCAGAAAAAGCCTTTGACAAAATTCAACACCCATTTATGATAAAAACCCTCCAGGAAGTAGGCATAGAGGGAACTTACCTCAACATAATAAAGGCCATATATGACAAACCCACAGCCAACATCGTTCTCAAAGGTGAAAAACTGAAACCATTTCCACTAAGATCAGGAACAAGACAAGGTTGCCCACTCTCACCACTATTATTCAACATAGTTTTGGAAGTTTTAGCCACAGCAATCAGAGAAGAAAAAGAAATGAAAGGAATCCAAATCAGAAAAGAAGAAGTAAAGCTGTCACTGTTTGCAGATGACATGATACTATACATAGAGAATCCTAAAGAGGTTACCAGAAAACTACTAGAGCTAATCAATGCATTTGGTAAAGTAGCAGGGTACAAAATTAATGCACAGAAACCTCTTGCATTCCTATACGCCAATGATGAAAAATCTGAAAGAGAAATTAAGGAAACACTTCCATTTACCACCGCAACAAAAAGAATAAAATACCTAGGAATAAACCTACCTGAGGACACCAAAGACTTGTATGCAGAAAACTATAAGACACTGATGAAAGAAATTAAAGATGATACAAACAGATGGAGAGATATATTATGTTCTTGGATTGGAAGAATCAACACTGTGAAAATGACTCTACTACCCAAAGCAATCTACAGATTCAATGCATCCTTATCAAACTACCAATGGCATTTTTCACAGACCTAGAACAAAAAATTGCACAATTTGTATGGAAACACAAAAGGCCCCAAATAGCCAAAGCAATCTTGAGAAAGAAAAACGGAGCTGGAGGAATCAGGCTCCCAAACTTCAGACTATACTACAAAGCTACAGTAATCAAGATAGTATGGTACTGGCACAAAAACAGAAATATAGATCAATGGAACAGGATAGAAGGCCCAGAGATAAACCCACGCACATATGGTCACCTTATCTCTGATAAAGGAGACAAGAGAATACAATGGAGAAAAGACATCCTCTTCAATAAGTGGTGCTGGGAAAACTGGACACTTACATGTAAAAGAATGAAATTAGAACACTTCCAAACACCATACACAAAAATAAACTCAAAATGGATTAAAGACCTAAATGTAAGGCCAGACACTATAAAACTCTTAGAGGAAAACATAGGCAGAATGCTCTATAACATAAATCACAGGTCCTTTTTGACCCACCTCCTAGAGAAATGGAAATAAAAACAAAAATAAATAAATGGGACCTAATGAAACTTAAAAGCTTTTGCACAGCAAAGGAAACCATAAAAAAGATGAAAAGACAACCCTCAGAATAGGAGAAAATATTTGCAGATGAAGCAACTGACAAAGGATTAATCTTCAAACTATACAAGCAGCTCATGCAGCTCAATATCAAAAACACAAACAACCCAATCCAAAAATGGGCAGAAGACCTAAATAGACATTTCTCCAAAGAAGATATAAAGATTGCCAACAAACACATGAAAAGATGCTCAAGATCACTAATCATTAGAGAAATGCAAATCAAAACTACAATGAGGTATCACCTCACACCAGTCAGAATGGCCATCATCAAAAAATCTAGAAACAATAAATGCTGGAGAGGGTGTGGAGAAAAGGGAACACTCTTGCACTGTTGGTGGGAATGTAAATTGATACAGCCACTATGGAGAACAGTATGGAGGTTCCTTTAAAAACTACAAATAGAACTACCATACGACCCAGCAATCCCACTACTGGGCATATACCCCAAGAAAACCATAATTCAAAAAGAGTCATGTACCACAATGTTCATTGCAGCACTATTTACAATAGCCAGGACATGGAAGCAACCTAAGTGTCCATCAACAGATGAATGGATAAAGATGTGGCACATATATACAATGGAATATTACTCAGCCATAAAAAGAAACGAAACTGAGGTATTTGTAGTGAAGTGGATGGACCTAGAGTCTGTCATACAGAGTGAAGTAAGTCAGAAAGAGAACAACAAATGACATATGTTAACACATATATATGGAATCTAAAAAAAAAAAAAAAAAGGGTTCTGAAGAACGTAGGGGCAGGGCAGGAATAAAGATGCAGACATAGAGAATGGACTTGAGGACACGGGGAGGGGGAAGGGTAAGCTGGGACGAAGTGAGAGAGTGGCATGGACATATGTACACTACCAAACGTAAAATAGATAGCTAGTGGGAAGAAGCCACATAGCACAGGGAGATCAGCTCGGTGCTTTGTGACCACCTAGAGGGGTGGGATAAGGAGGGTGGGAAGGAGACACAAGAGGGAGGGGATATGGGGATATATGTATACCTATAGCTGATTCACTTTGTTATATAGCAGAAACTAACACAACATTGTAAAGCAATTATACTCCAATAAAGACGTTAAAAAAAAAGGACAAATACTGTATGATTTTACTTATATGTGGAATCTAAAAACCAAAACAAATGAACAAACATAACTAAACAGAAACAGACTCATAGATACAGAGAACTAACAGGCGGTTGCCAGAGGGGGCAGGGTGGGGGGATGAGAGAAATAGGTGAAAGAGATTGAAATTTACAAACTTTCAGTTACAAAATAAATGAATCACCGGTATGAAATGTACAGTGTGAGGAATATAGTCAATTAACTATGTAATATCTTTGTATGGTGACAGATCATAACTAGACATACCATGTGATCATTTTGAAATGTCTAGAAATATCGAATCACTATGTTGTGTTGTAGGTCAATTATATTTCAAAAACAAACAAACATAGAAAAAGAGATCAGATTTGTGGTGAGGAGAGGGGGAATTGGATGAAGGCAGTCAAAAGGCACAAATTTATCTTACTTATAAGGTAAATAAGTAATAGGGATGTAATGTACAGCATGATAATTAACACTGCTGTTGTTATATATGAAAGTTGTTGAGAGTAAATCCTAAGAGTCCTCATCACAAGAAAAAAAGTTTTCTCTATTTCTTTAATTCTGTACCTATATGATGATGGGTGTTTGCTAAACTTACTGTGATAATCACTTCATGATGTACGTAAATCAAATCATTAGCATGCTGTACACCTTAAATTTATACAGTGTTGTTTGTCAATTATACCTCAATGAAACTAGAAGAAAAAAATAAATTTCTTGAAAAGCAATGATGAACCTAAATAAATGTAGGTTCCTATCGTTTTCGTGTCTTGAAATACAATATTGTAAAGATGTCAATTATCTCCAAATTAATACATGGATTCAATATTAATTTTGAAATTCCAACAAGTTGTTATTGGTGGAAGTTGACAAGACAATTTTGAAGTGTATACATATACAATTTTGAAGTGTATATGGAAATGAAAAGGGTCAGGAATAGGGAGAAAATCTTACAGGAGGACAATGCAGAGGACCTGCAGTACCCAATGTCAACATTTATCATGAAGCTACAATAACTACGGAATTGTGGTGTTGGTACAAGAATGGACACACAGACCCAGGAGACAGACCCAGTCAGGATAAAGGATAAAGGAGACATTGCAGTGTAGACAGGGGAAGATGGCTTTTCAAGAAAAAGTACTGAGTCATTTGGGTATCAATACAGGTAAAAATAAATCTAGATCCCTACTTCACACCACTCATAAATATCGATTCCTAGAACAATGTGAATTCTACATATGAAAGATAAAACAACAAAATTCCCAGAAGATAACTTGGGAGAAAATTTGCATGACTTTTGTGTACGCAAAGATTTCTCGAATAGAACACATAAACACAGATCATAAGGCAAGAAAGTAAAAAGGCAAACCACAGACTGAGGGCAAATATATCTGGTAAAGGACTCATATCTAGAACATATAGTGACCTTCTGCAAATCAGTAAGAACAAAAGACACCCAATAATCAAAAAATGGGTAAAAGACTTGTATGGGCATTTCACAAAAGTTATCCTATAAGCAATTGAAAAAAAAAAAAAACCCTGAAATGCCACTGCTCATCAGGAAAATGCTAATTAAAAGCACAATGGGACCCCTTACATGCCTACCAGAATGGCTAAAATTAAATATTGGCGACACCTGTGCTGGTGAGGACATGGAGCCCTGGAACTCTGGTTCGCTGCTAATGAGAATGGAAATCCGTGCAACTTTGGAAAACCGAGAAGCAGTGTTTACTGAAGCTGAACCTACACGTACCTCGTGACCCAGCAATTCCTCTCTGTGGTGTATGTGCTCCATGGAGATGTGAACACATCCACCAACCGACACGTACAACGGTGTTCAAAGCCGCAGAACAAGCAGCAGCCGAAGGCAGGCACAATCCAAGTGCCCACTGGCAGTAGGATGGATGGAGACTGTGGCAACTCCAAGGTGGCAACAAAGGTAGCAAATCTCAGCCCCACGTGCATGGATTAACCTCGTGGATTAATGCTGAGCGGAAGGAACCAGACACGAAAGAGGCCACGCATGTGACTCCATGTACGTAAAGTTCAGAAAGAGGCAAGACCAGCGTGTGCCGTGGGAGGTATGTGCTTTGGGGAGGAATGTGGAAAATGACAGCTGCGTGGTGCTCAGTGTACCCCCCACGCCACACGCTCGGACCGTGGGAATCAGATTGAGCAGCGTGATGGCATCCCTTCCCAGACCAGCGTGGTGCTCCTGTGTAGAGGAGCTGGTGCTGTATTCCCCGCCGCTGAGCAGCACATGGAAGAGATGAACGCTCGTGGCCACGGGAGCTGCGCTTGGCCCCTTCGGACATGCTTCCAGCTCTGCACTAAGACCAGAGGTTGGGACTGACATATACACACTACTGTGTATAAAATAGATAAGTAATGAGAACCTACAGTATAACACAGGGAATTCTACTCAGGGCTCTGTCATGACCTAAATGGGAAGGAAAACTAAAAAAGAGCAGATACATGTATACATAGAACTGATTCACCTTGCTGTACAGCAGAAACTAACACAACATTGTAAAGAAACTATACTCAAATAAAAATTAACTTAAAGAAAAAAGAGACCAGAAGGGGGTGGCTGCCTGCCTCTCTCCTCTGCAGAGACGTCAAAGCGTCCACTGCTTCTTTGTGGGGCACAGGACTCTGGTTGGTCCCCCAGCAACATTCCCAAACAGTGATGGTGAAATGAGGTGTCCATCCTGCCATGACAAGCTCCCAGTGACAATAGAATGAAGGGTAGGAGCACTCCTGGTCGCCTGGGCCAGGCACCAACTGTCCCCTGCCCCACCACAGCGTCAAAGACCCCTGAGCAAGACCCGCATACAGGAGGCAGCGGGGTCAGAGTCACTGTGCGCTTTCCTGGGCCAGAACTTATGTCAGCTTTGTGGTTTGTCCTAAGACCTTCTCAGCAGGGGGTCAATGAGCTTCTTTCATGCACTTTTTTTTTTTTTTTAAACAGAGCTGGAAGAATCAGGCTCCCTGATTTCAGACTATACTACAAAGCTACAGTAATCAAGACAGTATGGTACTGGCACAAAAACAGAAATACAGATCAATGGAACAGGATAGAAAGCCCAGAGATTAAACCCACGCACACATGGTCGCCTTATTTTTGATAAAGTAGGCAAGACTATACAATGGAGAAAAGACATCCTCTTCAATAAGTGGTGCTGGGAAAACTGGACAGCTACATGTAAAAGAATGAAATTAGAATACTCCCTAACACCATACACACAAATAAACTCGAAATGGATTAAAGACCTATACGTAAGGCCAGACACTATAAAATTCTTTCATGCACTTTTGAATGACGTTTTCATCTCTTCTCAGCCTTTGGCAACACAATTCTTCCACTTAAATCTGAAAAGCATTTTGCAGTTGTCCTGAGGAGAGAAAAAAACTCCACACAATTGGATTTACCTGGAGATCCCTGAGCTTTTTTGGAAAAGAGGCAAAAGCTTCAAGGGCTCCATGCCCATAGTTGACAAAGTTCCATAACAGATAACGCCCTGGGGGTCGGGGAGATGGATCTCGGGCCGCTGCAGGCCTCGCGCCCTGGTGCAGCCCTTCAGAACAAAATGATTATGATTTGCATAATGGGATTTCTGTGGAAATCATAATTAATCTTAAGTTTCACATTAGTGAGTGTGTAGGAACCCTTTCACTTCACCAGATTTCCATCAGAAACCACCATGCTGCCTGAAGACCACTGCAGGCGGCTGGGGACCACCCATGGCCCGTGGAGCCTCCTGCGGGAATCCGGTCCAAGGCCAAGAGAGACACAGACAGGCTGGCAGTGCGGGAGCGGCGGCGGGGTCGGGGGCAGAGGGGCGAGAATGGGTTTAACAGGACTCTGTGGTTTTGCTATGCTGGGCCCAGGGTGGCAGACCTGGGGGTCCAGGCTGGGACAGGCAGCCTGGCCAGGTGTGGGACCACAACTGCAGGACTCTGGTTTGAACAATAGCCCAAAGTGACCGCTCACTTGGTGTTTCATGCCCTACGGTAAGATTTATGGGACCGGGGAGCCGAAACCATCCTCAGTGGGGCCCCCTCAATTTTTTCCAAATGACCTCACAGGTCCTTGGGGCTCCAGCTTGATTCCAAATGGCTCCCCAGGGGCTGGACTTCCCCAGCCCACCGGCCCCCCACAGTCCAGCTCCAGCCCCGTCCCCGCTCCCCGCCCACCAGCCCCTCAGGCACCCCAGGGCACGGCCTTGAAACCCCGTCTCCAAACCCACAATCTTGGAACCCGGAGCCTCTGGGGTCCCGAGGGCCTCGTGCCTCAACCACACAGCCCAGCTGCGGCCAGAAGGAGGCCGAGCTTCTGGAAGGCTCCAGGTGGTGGAATGCAGGCCGGGAACCACATGCTCCCAGGACGGAGCAGCCCGCGGCTCGGGGAGGGGGCATTGCACACAGAGCCGCCATTCTCCTCGCCACCGCCCTCTCTCCAGGGAACGGAGACCCATGTCCAGATTTTCTGAGAAGGTTTCGTTTCCTGTGCCGGACGCTGCACCCGCCAAAGCCTCTTTGTCCCCTCCGTCCTGGCCACCTCCGCCTCCATAAACACCTTAAACCTCACGGTCTGGGGGCTGTGGGGTCAGCGGTGCTCGACCACCCAGCCCACGGCCAGCCTGCAGACCCCAGGGCCCTGCTTCTGCCTTTGCCGTCTGTGCCCAGGACGGGCCGGGCGAGGGCAGTGACCCCTCCTGGCTCCGGGGGTGGCAGAGGAGAGGGCCTTGACCCCCATGACCCAGGTCCCCGCTCTCTATGCGGGACTGGACCTGCCTGTCGAGGGCAGTTGGAGGGTTACCCATCGGGTGCTGGGTGCTGACACTGCCTGGCTGGCCCGCGGGCTGGCAGCCAGGTCCGTGTCCCTCACGTGTGTGAGCACGGTCAGCCCGCACGAGGCCACACGCAGGCCACACGGCGCCCCAGCACCAGGTTGAGGCCACTTTAAAAAGCAAAATCGCCAAAGAAAAGCCCAGAAACGTGGAAAACTCGGCACCAGGTAGCCCACGGGAAGGACCCTTGTCCCCATTGTGAGCCGAAGCTCACCCAGGGACACGTGACTCGTGACTCAAAGTTTTCACGGCCCCCCACGTGTCTGTGAGTGACCACAGAAGTGCCACGGGACGGATGTGGAGGCCACAAATACCCATCAGCAAGGAGGCGAATCCACAAACACCGAGTCCGTGAATGAGGAGGGTCGACGGTGCTATATTCCCCGACTGCACACTTTGAAAGAGTGAGTGGTGTGATGCGTGATGACATCTCAAAAAAAACATGAAATAACATAAAATAAAGCCCGTCGGGGAGAAACGAAACATCCCAAATGGCAAGCATACTCTTGCTGGCAACACGCAGACCGGCCCCAGGACCCGCTGGCCCTCGGCCCAACCCCTCAGAGAAGGCCCCCTCACCCCATACTTGTCCAGGAGGCCTGGTGCCCTCTCGGCGCTGCCCCCGGCCCCCAGCCTCCAGGAAAGCGTTAGGGACGGTCACCCGGGGACCATCCTCACACCCGCTGACTCCCAGCCTCTTCTGGCGATATTAGGGAGAGTATGTTTTATTAATACTGGATATTAAAGTTTAATGCTGTGATTACAGGGGACAAATGGGACTTTCGAGGAGTATTAGAGCTCCAAAGTGAGCCTGCGAGGGAGAGGGACATTCGTCACGGCCCAGCAGGACGGCCGCCCCATCCATCACGCCCCCTGCAAGGCTCCAGCTGTACTTGCCCCTGCAGTGCTCCTGCGGGGTCAGCCTCGCCCCAGGGCTCTGAGGCCATGGGGAGGGTACGTGGACGAGGCCAGGGCACCAAGGTGCCCGAAGCACCCCTCCCCCTCACCCTGTGGACTGAGCCCGTGGGCAGCATGGCATCCCTGGTTTGCCATCTGGGCCCCTCGGGCCCTCCTCACCCCCTTCGTGGGTCTGGCGCCTCGGAAGCTCGGGTCCGGCAGGGTGGGGTGGGCGCTGGGGCTGCTGGAGGAGGGTTCCAGAAAGGGGAGAGCGCTGACCACCACAGTGCCTGACTAGCACCTCTGGGCAGAGGAACTGGGGCACAGAGCCCCCAGACGTGGCTTCAAGGCTAGGCCGCAGCTCACACTTCAGCTCAGGCAGCCGTTCATCTCCCACTTGCTGGCCAACCAGCAAACCGGACGTCTCCCTCCTGCCTCCCTGCCCCCCACACCGGCTGCAGCTCACATTTCTCTCCACCAATGGGCCATGCCGCCTCTGCTCCCCGACAACAGCCCGACACACACACCTTCATTCTGCATAGGTGCCCGTCAATACGTATTGTGGGCTCAGTGAAATCAACCAACACTTTGGGGAGTGTTGAAATGTGCTGGTGATGAAAAGACCTGGTGACCTGGTGACCCGGCCCCAGCGTGGGCGTCCCAGCAGCATCCACGCTCACCAACTCAAAGACGAGAAACAATTCCTGCCGCTCGGGCCCACGACCGTGGCAGGCATCACCAATCGATCGCCAGGTGCCTCTCTGCTGAGCTCAGACCCAGCCAGATCCCTCCCGCCCAGGGTGTGATCACAGCAGGTGTGCAAGGAGAAACCTGGCCAGGTGTCCGACTTTCATGTGGGAAACAGAACCGTGGGTGGGGCAGCCTGGAGACCCTCAGTGTCCCCTCGGAAAGGAAGCAAGAACGCAGACTTCCCATGCAGCTCTGCTCCTGGCCGCGCTCACACACCCACCTCCGGGCCCCAGGGTCCAGCGCAGAGCTAGATGCAGCAGACTAATAAGTGTCTGTGGGTGGCCATGAGCAGCCCTGTGTAAGGAGCCTGTGTGAAGTGTCTGCCTTCTGCCAGGGACCTGGGGAGACCTCAGAGGGCCCCCCACCCCGACCCAGGCAGGCCCAGCCTGGGTCCCCTTCGGCCCAGGTCCCATGAAGGCAAGGACCTGCTATGAGGACCCCGTGCTGCCTCCCCCGGGGAGCTCAGGCCGCCTCAGGGGATGGGAGCAGCTTGGTTCTGGGGCTCTGGTTGTCCGGGGGCGCAGGCTGAGGGGAGGGCCAGCGGGAAAAGCAGCTCTGGAAGGCTCCACAGACGGGAACCATTATCCACGGCCACTGGGCCTGTCCTGGGAAGTAGTTAGTGTAAAAAGTAGCAGAAGCGGTGAGTGGAAACAGAGCCTCCCAGCAAAGTGGCCCCACGGGGAGTGACCTCCCCCAGAGGTGACCGCTTGGCCACAGCAGCACGCACAGGTGGAGACCCCAGCAGGGGACCGAAACTGCTCCTAGCCCCAGGATCCGGTCTTCAAGGCGGGAGCCAGGATGGGGCAGGGGGAGATCAGGGCCGAGGGGGCTGGGGGAAGTCTGGGAGGCAGGATGCCCAGGGGCTGCTGCAGTAGGTCTTCCCTCCTGAATGCCCTTGACCTCGGCTCAGCGCTGGCTGGGGGCTCCGTGTCCCAGCAGCTCAGAGCCCAAACAGAACAGGAGCTCACAGCCAGAAATGCCCAGAGAAACTCTGGTGAGGCCCTCGGTCTGTGGCACCCATCCATCCTGGGTGTCCCCGAGCAGTCCTGATTTCACAGAAGCCCCGGCCGGAGCCTCGGCTCAGCCCTTACCTAGAAGAGCCCAGCGGGGCAGTCGTGAGGCAGCACCGGGCTGGAGATTTTAGTTGGTGTGATGTCGCTGGCAGCTCAGTAGCTGGCATCCAGGATGTAGCGGTCCTCCACGGGCACCCGCACCCCTTCCTTGCGACTCGAGGGGTTAGAGAGAAGCAGATGGGGTGGCTCAGGTAGGGGCAGGGATGGCTGGCAGCCAGGTGGGGGCTGGAGGAAACTTGCTTCTCACTGGAGACTGTTGTACATTCTGAACTTTGCATTATGTTTTTTAAAATAAAATTCAATTAAAAATAAATATCCTCATGCTTGTCTGACTGTATATACCTCTCACCCAAGAAATGCTGTTTGCCCCCAAAACAGGGAAGGGGGAACGTGTGTCACAGAGACCTGGGACCGCCTCTCTGTGTCAAAGATTGTATCTAAAGCAGGAGGACGTCGCCGGAATTTCAAAGGCTCCCGTGTGATACGGTAGCCACTAGCTGTCTGTGGTGATTTCAATTTAAATTAATTAAAATAAATACAATTTAAAATCCAGCTCCAGAGTCACACTCGCTGCATCTCAAATGCTCATCTGCCACATGGGGCCGTGGCTGCCCTTGCGGGCAGGGCGAATATGGGATGTTCCTGGCATCACAGAAAGCTCAGAAGCACGGCGCTGGGTGCCCTTGGCCACCAAGGCAGGCTGTCCAACGCCACCCCCCAGACTTCTCAGGGCTCTCCTGTAGGCAGTAGGAGCTCAATATGGGTCCAAAGAGCCACATCCTCATTCGATGCCCATGTTGGTGGGGCGGTGCCCCAGGAGCTGGGCACAGCGGGATGAGCAATGGGAAGGGGCTGGGCGGGGGGCGGGGTGGGGTTCCTGAAGGAAGTGGAATATTGATGAGCGAGCGCAGAAAGTGGTCGAGGTACCTGGTCAGCACAGACCCTGGAGGTGGGAGCCCTCCTAGGGGGCGGGGCAGGGGTCATGCCGAGCAAGCTGTGCACAGACCCAGGTACAAGACCGAGTGATCTCGATGGCCTCGTACTTCCGGGCCGGCCAACTTCTCAAGGATTCTGATGGGCAGAAAGGATTTGGGAGGGAGGTCCAGACCCCATGGAAGTCAGAGGCGAGGGGACCTGGGACGGACACTGGGAGGTCTGTGCCTTGCAGGACAGCGTGTGCTGGACGTCCCACGGAGGGGAGCCGGGACCCCGCAGAGCCTGGTGGTCTCGGGGTCTCTATGCCGCCAAACCTCCGCCAACCCCAAAAGCCCCAAGCAGAACCCCCGAGGCCCGAGGCCCCCCCTTTCCCACCTGGGCCTGCTGACCATTACTAAAAGCTGCAAGGACCAAATAATGCACCTAAAGAGACCCCTGTCCTCGTGGTGTGTTTTTTATTTAATTTTCCAACGAACACACTCTTTTATCATCCAAAACCGTGAAAGTAAATTAAGAAGAAATGGGTTTCTCTCAATTAGGCTCAGCATTGCTTTGAGTAACTGCCTATAATTCTATTTAATGAAAAAATAAAATCATTATTCCACGTCTCCCCCGCCCTGTCACAGACCAACAGACGGCCTCCATTACCGTGCACCGTACATTTATTTAATTAGAAAAATATTTTGTTTTCTCTGATTCTTTGGGAAAAGAAAAAAAAAAACCCTCCAGGCACAAAATTAATCAAATCTGTTACCTGGTGGTTAATGGCCCCTGCACCAGGCACCTCTCCGTCCACGCCACCGTTCCCACCCCGGCATTTCCACCCAAATCTGGATGCACCCCGCCCACAGGCCGCCCCCGTGCCTCCCTGGCTGTGTCTGCTAAACTCAGATGCCAAGATCCTCGCTGCCGGGCTGGGGACCCCCGTGGCAGGCACATGAGGAAAGGGGCCAAATTCTTCTGTCGCCAGAAAATATCAGTCCTCTGGGCACATCCATACTGCGCAGGAAGCCGGCCGGGACGCACACGTGCTGCTGGTTAAGAGGAGCACGCCGGGGACGGTGCCAGCCCGGGGAGCGGACCCCGCCCCCAGGGACCGGAGCTGGCCCCCAGGGACCGGAGCGGGCCCGGGTGGCGGGAGAGAGACCAGCCAATGGCACAGAAGGTCTCGCTCCCACGCTCCACGGGGGAAGAAGCGGGATCCAGGCTCAGGCCCCAGTGACCCCATGGGTGACCTCACGTGACTCCCCCGCCAGCCCGGGGCCTCAGTGTCCTCACTGCCCTGAAGGCACGTCCCTTACAGGGTCCCCAGAGCCACCGTTCCGGCACTTTGGGCCACCTGGGCCCCTTCTCACAGACCCCAAGTAGTGACGTCCTCAGGGTCCGTCGGGGGGGCAGAGGAGGGTGGACCGAGCAGGGCTGTCCTTGCCTTCAGGCCAGGGAAGCCTGGACGAACACGGCCAGACTGGAGAAAGCACTTCTGTTCCAGGGCCCGGCTCACGGGAGGC